>NC_080433.1:43054483-44304483 GCF_028018845.1 Melospiza georgiana
TGCTAGCTGGAAGAATATAGATTTTTTTTTTCCCCCCTAGGTTTCTGACAAACAGAACCTTCCCTTATCTCACACCTTCACTACACTAACCAACACTGAGCATGTTCTTGGTCATCTCCTACATCTGATTTAAGTTATGATTGAGGTAGGAAAACATTTCAGATTGTTAAATCAAACACTGTTCTCTATGGTTCTTAGGGTTTCTGGCCCATCAGCGTTACACAGGAGGCTATATCCCACTTGTGCTCCTATGGCATATGTGGCAACTGATTGTTTTTCCCATTTGTTTTGAGGAAGTATTAGAACTGCTGTTAGTCTGTGAGCTACCCCTTTAAATTCCAGCATCAACCCCTAAAATAGATTTAGCATCTTTCACATCAAACATTAATAAGGCTCACTTAGACACTCTTAATGTGAAGGAAAATTTGGCTTGTATGAAATGGCTACACTGGAACATTTCATGCTTTTGCAAGTGCAGGAGTATGATTATTTCCTACAGTATGTCATTATCTTATGCCCTGTGGTTCTTTTTGAAATTATCTCTTCTCACTCAAGCTGCCTACACTATGTTTTTAAGCTATATAGTTTCAATTTATGAATTGTATGCATGCAAATTTTGAGCAACTATACCACAAGCCAAGTAATACACCACATTATATTTCCCTCAGAAACTACTAATACAACTAAAAAATCCAAAAAGCTTGGAACGAAAACAGATATATATTTGACTCAAGACATAAAATCAGGTCATTTGTTTGCAAGACAGACAAGAAAATACTATTCTAGACACATGTGCAATCTCCTTACGCTTTTCCTGAGCAGGTTTTTTTAAGCATGGCAGGAGATGTCATTTCACATCCTCACAAAGCAAATTAGTTCACTGGCGACTTGTCCTTGTACCCAAAAGCTTCCCCCTCCCTTTTTCAGGGACACTCCTAAACAACTGCCCATCTATAACTCTAGGTGTCAACTCACCAGGGAAGGAAACTCCCCTCGGGTCTGCAAGTATCATCTTCCCTTTCTCAGGACGGAGTAACTCTCTTGGACAATAAAGCAATTTAAACAGCGCGTAACAGATTAACATGCAACATGGATGGCACACTGCACGGCAGCTCTGAGATCAATATCAGCGCTGCAGATTAGGAGTCGACTTGTCATCTACAACATGTATGCGTAGCTAAAACTACTCTGCTGACCTTTGTACAGAAAATATTGTTGCAGAGACAGTGAAATATTATTGCACTACAACATTTTGCATTGAGTTTACAAGGTAATAAAGACAGAGCTACTTCTTCACACGCAAATGGCTATTAAATAAGGAAAATAAAACTTGACATCCCCCAGACAATCAAAAGAAATGATTTATTTGGATGCCAACATCTGTCTTGAGATTGTGGCCAAGTGCTTTTCTGTGCTCATTTAGGACTCTACTTGGAAAGCTTTTCAGTTACATCTACCTAGAGATTTCTCTCTACTGCTTCCCATCTGACAGAAATCACTCAGCTGGGTCTGATGAATAATAGCAAAAGGCAGCTTGTATCAGAGATGATTGAATTACAGATTGTTGAAAGTGCCATAAAGGCTCATTCCAATGACTACATTTAATTTATTTACTATACTGACTACCAGAAGCTAGCAGGCGTTTGATATCTTTATTTCAGGAGGCTAGAAACAAAAGAAATCTTAATATTCTTTGTCACTTTCTTACTACTGTACCTAGTAGAGTTTGATAGGCAAAATTAACTTTTAAAAAGAGCGCTGATCCCCTACCCATACCGTGTGCACCTAGGAACCAGAACAGAACGTCCCCAAACCAAAGCAGGGCAAGCGGTACTCGGTATGAAGGCAACAATGTCAGAGAAGATGAAATTGCATGGAAAGAAAACACATTAGCCTGACAGCCTTTCTAGGTAATGAGGGAAAGGCTTTTGTGGTTGATACATAAACGATAAGCTGTTGTCCTGCGGTCCGGAGGGGAGAGCAGCGCCGGGGCGAGGCGCACCGCCGCGCCCCACCGCCCTCCGCCGGGGCGGCCGTCGGGACAGACCACCCAGCCCGGGGCGGGGGCACGGCGGCGGCAGCGCCAGGTGACACCGGGAGAAACAAGTTGGCCCGGGGGCCGCTTGGCGCGGGCTCCGGGCAGCGGCGGGGAGGGATGGAGGGATGCGGAGCGGACGGCTCCCCTCTCCGGCAGCCGGGGCGGGGGGCGACGGCGGAGCTCCGCGGGGGCGGGGAGCGAGGAGGGCGGCGGGGGGGGCGCGGGCGTCCCCTTTGTCTGTGTCGCCCCTCCCGTAAACGCCCCCACCCCCGCCGGGAGCGCCCCGGGGGCGGGCCCCCGCCCCCCGGCAGTGCGGGCAGAGCCGGCGGGCAGGCGGGCGGCGTCGCAGCCGCCCCCGGAGCGTGTGCGCTCCCCCCGCCCGCGCAGCGGGCAGCCCCCCCCGCCCGAGGCGACGCCGCCCGGGCGCGGCTGCGGACGGCCCCGGAGCGCTGCCTTACCTGGCAACCGGGGCGGGCGCAGCCGGCTCCGTCCTTCAGCCTCTCCCCACGGCGGCAGCTCCCGGGGCGAGGCTGCGGTGCGCGGCGGGGCGCGGGCGGACCGCCCCCGGCAGGGCAGGCAGGCTGCCCCAGCCCCCGGCGCTCGGCGGGCTGGCGGCGCGCCGGGCGTTAAGTTTCGGCGGCGGTGGCGGCCGCCGGCGGGCAGGGCAAGGCGAGGCAGGCGGGGCGGCGGAGGCGGCACGGGGGCTGCGCGGCGCCGGGAGCGCCGCCACACTGCAGCGTCTCCAGGAATCCCTCCCGCGAGAGGCAGCCCATCACCCCCGGCCCGCCGCCCTCATTGGCTGCGGGGCGGGGAGACGCGCTCCCGCCGCCAATCGCCCGGCGCCCAGCGAGGGTGGAGCCGCCGCGCCGGCCGCGCCCATCCCGCGGCCGCGGGTCCCTGTCCGCCCCGTCGGGCGGGGCCGGGCGGCGGCGGGCGGGGGCAAGGATGGGGATGGGGATGGGGATGGGGAGGATGAGGAGGGTATCCCCGCGCGGTGCGCAAGGCTGGCATCCCGGCGCTGCCGCCGCGCGGCACGAAGCGCTGTGCCGCAAGCCCAGCCGCCGTCGGGCGAGCGGGTGCCCCGGGCGAGGAGCGGCGGCGGCTCCCGCCCGTAGGTGGCGGGGCGGCGGCGACCCCCGGCAGGCGTAGGGGGCACTGTTAGCGAGCCTGGGTGCGCAGCCCCCCTGTGCCGCCGCCCCGGGCAGTCGTGACCCAGCGGTGAGTCGTAATTGGCTTCTGTGGCTTAGGCGAGAGCAGACTGTATCGCGTGTTCAGGTAAGGACGTGCAAGGGTTAGCCTAATTCCCTTGATCCATCCACTCTGAACTGGAGCTTTGATTAACATTGGTCTGCAAAATGTAACTGTAACAAATTCAATTAAGGGAAGCACATTTCTTCAACTTTTAATTAGATCTACCCTATTTGTCTCATGTTTAATATAACATAAAAAGTTGCTCAGGTTCCAGAGGGAAATGGAAATAGATTTAGATGTAAGCAAAGCTTTTAAAAACACAACAGACTAAAGTTCTTTGTTCCTCAGCATATATTACTGCTACATTTATACCCTCAAAGAGGATAACAAGCAAAATCCTCAAAGAGGAGGAAAACAATTTTACCTGCACAATTGTAATCATAACAGGGTGGTATTTCTGTGTTTCCCATAACCTTTAATTGGTTACACGGTACTGAACATACAGGTTGTAGCCCAGGTTTGATGCACTACTGTGCATGATCCTGCTGGATTACAGTTGTTGTAAGAAAACTTGAGAAAGTAGTAATATATTTCACAACCATTTAGTTGGTTTCTGTTATTACACTGACTGAGAGTGAAATTTACCTAAAGTACATCTTAATATAGGTAGCAGATGTTGGCAAAGAGAGGAGCCCGTATGCCATGGTCAGCAGGTAACTGAGAAAGTCACGCAGCCCCCAGGCACATCTCGTAGGTGACTTATTGTGCCTGCAACAGGACTGTATTCTGCCTTTCCCCATCCATCCTTTCATGCTGGGATTTGACTCTAAAATTCACAGCCCTTTTCCAGTTCCGTTTTTCTGATCACATTTGTTCTTAGGTCTGTTAGTCAGAATATCAGTTTTTCTTGTATGGGCACATTAGCTCATGAGAGGAGAGAAGGAAAGCAAATGCAACAGAAATTACATTGTAAAGCTTTTACTGAGCTACAGAAAGGAGGAACAACCATAATTTATACTGCATATGCAGAAGTGTCACCTGTGTTCAAATTACTCTATATGATTTAAAAGGGTTGCTGTTTTCTCTGTCCCAATACAATAGATATCAAGGATTATTTTCTCCAGGATCATTTATCTGGTCAGTTAAAAAACCCACACATTTCAGTGCTAGTAATTATGAGGACTTGATGCTGAGTTCCTAACAGCCACACAGCCAGAAGTCTGTGGGAGTCTGACATTCACAAGGCATGACACATCATATGCTGTCTTAGTATTTGAGCAAAGACAAGAAACATCACTGAAGCCCAATGGCCCTTCCTTAGTGTAGAGACAGTAAGGAACAGAAATGCTATCTAGTCATAGTCCTGAAGAGTATACCAACACTTTTGCACTCTGTCTGTGGTAGCTCACACATAATTGTTCTGCTATGTTTAAAACAAACAAACAAAAAAAAAGCCCCCCAAACCAGCTGTCATAGCAGCTGGGGGAGATTTTGCCTATTATGTTGTGAGCTTGGTTGTTTGCAATTAAAGAATTGCTGCAAAAGTTGCTTCCTTCAGTTCCTTTCAAGTTCAAAGGTTTATTCATACAGAAAGAGGTTTTCAGTCCTGCAATTTTTATTTCACTACTGCCTTTTCAAGGAAATGGGTAGTTGCTATCCAGTCATGATGTTAATTATGCCAAAGGAAGCTGTGAGGCTTGAGGAATGACATACATATCCTGAATGGACTAGGATGCTCCAGAAGAGCTCATGAGCCATTTGATGAGTGCTTGGAGTGGTAGCCAAATGCTAGCCTCTGAAATCATGAAACATAGACCACTGTATTTGTTATTGCTATCTTTTCCACAGTTGTGTTTAGGAAAGAAGAAAGGATCCTATTATGAGAAAAAAGAAGAAACATGCAAATCCAGAAGAAATTCTATTTTAAGACCTATTTTGTTGTTTTGTTTGGCATTTTAAAAAAATGTAATGTGTTTTAATGCATCAGAATATAATTTTAAATAGTGTCAGCCATTTAGAAGTTCCATCAGGAATCCTACTACATACAAATGAAGAACTAGACTCCATTATATTCTTCATATGTCCTGGTTTTGTTTTAGACTTTGACTGAGCCAAAGGTACAGGTGCATAAAAAAAAAGAATAAAAACTAAGACCAGAAATTATTCCTTGTTTATCTTTGTCTTTTTTTATTTTCTACTTCCTGTATATTGTGACTTCAAGGTACAACCTCAATATTAGAAAGTAATATGAGCCATAAAATCTAGATTTTGAAAATGACAGACTCCTGCTTGATCCATAAAGAAAGAGGAAGCATGGGCCAAAGCCAATGAAACCAATATTCTTGGGCCTATCCTGGCAAGTTTTATGGCATATAAAGAGCAGATGCTAGAATGGCAGTCACTGAACTGAGGCTAATTCAGGAGCAACAGAAGTTGTTACACATAAAAAAAAGCAATCAGGTCTCTGACTTTTTTCCTTTTGTAGGTCACCCTTTGTGTGACCAAGTATCGCAACTGCCACAAAGAGATGTGCAAGATGGGAAGTCAGGTAAATAATGAGACCAAATCACTGGCCAGTAAATAAGTAAATAAAACTGGTGGCATGTTAATTTACTACCAGGTAGATCTGTAAACTAACTGAACTGGCTTTGTGTTGCACAGGGTTGCAGATCCCTGTCTTTAACAGAAAAATGCTTTTATTTTGTTCTTCTTTATCATATAATTTACTCCTGTTTATGCTTTGATTTGTTCTTTTCCATCCTCAAGTTTTTAGTTTTTGGAGAAGTTCTTTCATGGGAAGATAAAGGAATTGGGTTTTGCTTAGGGAAATGGAACAGCTTTTAAAATTATGCTCTGATTGCTGTAGTTTAAGAACGTGCTTCTGAAATTTCTTCTAACATCTTAAATGTCTGTTCTTGATTGTTTTGGTGTTTTTTCCAGTTGACTGGGAATCCAAGGGCTGGTCTGTATAGCTGAGAATTAAACACTTGGAGTCCCATTTGCATGTTCTGTTGTCACACTCTTGGTTTCAGTAAAGTTTACATAATACCTACTGAGTGGTGATGATGCACTTAGAATTAAGGACATGAAAGCAGAGAGAGAAAGCTACGTCCCCAAAGTGACAATTAACCTTCAGTAAAATTAATAAATACTGGAGTAACTATTCAACTATACACAACTAATGGAAATGTTACATGAAGCAAATCATCTTTGAAGATTATTTTTCTAACAACATGTGTGATTATCATTTGGGTAGAGAGAGTGGAGAATAAATGTTGGGCTTTTGTGGTTTTAATCATAGCTAAAAATCAAAGGGTAAAATCAAAGAACTTGTTAGTCCATTCACTGATGCCTGTCTCAGTTTGTCATCTGATTTCATTGTTTTCTTCTGTTTGATCTGTACACATCTGCTGCTGCTTCTAAGTTGATTAGGCAGAGATGGTCTCTTTTAGTCTGCATTTGTATAGCAGCTGACACTGAGAGCTCCTGCTTTGTGCCCAGGGCTCCTGGACACTGTGGCAGCAGAAATGGAAATGAAAACAGAACTACTCTGAGGGGGTGTTCAAGTGTAGCCAAACCAACTTGCATATGCTTTGCACAGATGTCAGCTATGTAATGTGTGAAGTGATCTGAGTCAGTGTCAGTCTGTTCCCCTGTAGATGGTGCCCCTAGTTCAGGGATTCTCTTTTGGGTTGGCAGATCTGCATCCCTAATCCCCCTCCCCTCTTTCAAAGTCAGTTTTGCCAAAAAGGTGCTCAGGATGGTACTCCAGAAAAAAATGTTTTTCAGTGAAGGTAAGATGAGCTGGACTGAAGTCCCAGTTCTCTTTTCAGAGAGAAAACACAATCTGCTATATAAAATGACAAACTACTGAACTCTTAGCTTCCAGAACACCCAAATATTATCAATCTCCTTACCTTATGGCTTCCTCCATGTAAAATTTCTAATCCACTGTTAGTATATTCATCACATGGATGACTGTGTAATAAAAAGAATGTGAAATGTCATTTCTAATTTAATTTTGAGGAGTGACCTTGCAAAGCAGATGGAAGATCTGTGTAATGGCAGTCAGTGTTACCTCTGAGGAGAGGGTCGAGACTTAAACAATGTTTTTCAAATCAGTATGAATGATTACCACAATGTGCATAAGAGAGCACATTCCATGTCTCCAATACAAATTAAGCATAACTCTGTATGGAGAAGCTCAAATGAATTGACTTCTAAGTGTAAAATATGCTTATATTTACACCAACCTGAGTGTGGAGTGAGAGTGAATAATATAAGTATCAGACTATAACACTGAAATAGAGGTGAAATCTTAAGGCTTCAGGCTTGCTAGACTTCATGCCTCTAATTTGAGATGTCCATGAAATCTTCACTTTGCAGCAGAAATACAGCAAAAATGTATGTCAGCCAGGAAGCCAGCCCAGGAATAAAGCATGGTGAGTTCTACCATCTAACTATGCAGAGTAGGCCAAGAATTTCCAGGTGAATTAAAAATGGGATAGAGTTACTAAATAATTAATTAATGTATTTTAAATTTCAGAAAATACTTCTGAATATTAGTAGCATGATAAATAATACTTAAGGGAGTTTGTTTTCATTTAGCTCATATTGTCATTTCATTCAAAGTAAAATTACCTTATTATTTGAATTTAAAATGTCAAATCAAGAAAGTGTACCATTTTTTACAGTAATGATTATTTCATAATAATTTATGTCTGTTTAAAAATGTATTCACTTCTCTTACAAAAATGCAGTCACTGTACATTCTGATGTCTAGACTTTTGAGCTTAAAAGCTTGCAAACTACATACATAAATGAACTGAAAATTATGCTTCATTAATATAATTAGTAGAAAAGATTTTTAAATTTTGCTTTCTTCATAGCAATATCTTAGCCAGTATACAATATGGTAAGCTAGCATTTACTCTGGCAACTCTGTCTGTCAGAAACACCATTTTGTTTACAAACTAAAAGAATTGTTTTGTTTGCCTTATTGCTTTTTCTATAGCATATGCCATAGCCTTCAAATTGTGTGAGTATAAATTAGAAGGAAATAGAGCTCTCCAACTGTGTTGTTAAGATGATAAGGTCAATAGTAATGTCTCTTCTGCAAACCTTGATAGATATTTATCCAGGTCAAAGCTGAATTTTTATTCATTACAAAATGTTAGTGAAAAGAAGGCCTTTCTTGCTTTTTAAAAAATTTAGGCAAAGAAAAATAAATCCTACTCAGTGAACCTAATTCTCCTCACAGTTAGGTATAAATCTGTAGTGAGACCTGTCTTAAAAGCACAGTTTTCACAACTGTTCCTGTCTTAAAAGCACAGTTTTCACAACTGTTTTCTTCTATAAATCAAACTGCCTCAAAGTCCTAAAGAAGTTAATGTAGCAATGCATAATTTTAATTCAAGTGCTGAATTTAAATACTAAGTTTTAAGGTAACAGAAACTCCAGTTGCACTCTGAGGACATACTTTCTTTTTTATTCAATAGTGCCTACTTAGTCTGAGGCAATGTCATCTTCCCTGGCTGCTTATAAATCTGTATTGAGAGTCCCCTATCACCTTGCTAGGCTTTTTGCCTTTGGTCTATTCACTTGCCAGTCCTTTTACCTTCCTCTCAGTCCTTTCTGTTCATCTGAGAATATATTTTGGGATAACATTGCCAGTCCACTGTGAAATGGTCTGAACAGTCACAGTCATCGTCCTCAACCTGATGTTACATGCATTCCTGCAAGAGCCAGGACTGGTTCTTTACCATTAGGGATGGAGGTGAAGTCTGCAGTCAGAATTATGACAGATGATGAGATACAGTAATAAAGTGGTTCCTTGCTGAGGAATGGAAAGGTCATTAAGTCATTGGTTCATTTTCATTCTTGTTTGTATGTGAAAAGAAGTAGATACTAAGGAATGATGCTTCCTGGATAAAAACAAAATAAATTACAGGAAAAGAAAAGAATAAAAAACATACTAAAAAGCAATTTTTAGGATGGAGATAATAAAGGTTATCACTGGAAGCTTGTCCTTGCCCACACTGAGATTGGACTAAGAGCTTGCTAACTTGAGCTCAGTAATTTGATCCTAGGGTGAAGTTCAGCCCAAAGGAGTATTTGGTACTAATTAGTTTAAGGATTTTGGCTAATATCTCCTAGTCCTTTAGTGCGGATTTTCAAAGAAATGGTGATTTCATATGGTCTTTGATGTTGGAACTCTAAATTAAAATGTTCTTTCTGAAGATGAGAGCCTAGATTAAGTTATTCTGGGACTTCGAGTGCACTCCTTCATTCCTTCCCTTCTCCCTTCTGCTGGAATCTATGGCCTACACTTTCCCACCATAATCACAGAAAGGCATTATCATCATTATTCCCTCATAAATACAAAGGTACCTGCAGAATAACCTCGGGGATTTTTTAGAGCATCAGTCATTCATCCTAAATTTAAAAAGACCTGTTCAGTGCTAAGACCTGTTTTCTTATTAGCTTCCTCTTCAGTTTGGCTTTTCTTCTGAAAATTATTAAGCTTTATCTCTGACCTAACTTTTTATTTTTTATTAAGAAAACCAGTCATGCCATTTTCATCATACAAGAGTTCATAAAAATGTTTACATTTGACTTTTTCCAGGAGATTTTCTTTCTATTCTACTCTTATTTAAATAGAACTAGTTTCATTTTTTTTCCTGCAGTCACTTCTAAAAAATCCTTGATGGTTTTCTTCTGAGGAAAAAAGGTTATTTGCCAAAGTTATTTATGTAATTGCCAGTTTAATTACAATCTAATGATTCATTACTGTGACATACTGTACTCTGCAAACTGACCTGTGATAGATGGTAGCAGGCACAATGGAAACAGATTCCCCTCTGTATGAAGCTGGGCAGGCTCAAACTGTGGTCCACACACCTGCCCTGAAAAACCACACCAGCCCTCTAGTGATGATCAGAGCATGAAAAATTCTCTGACTAAGCCTATTTGAAGTATTTCAGTATTGTGATGTTTTTACACTCCCAGTTTTTACCATGGATGCATAGTCCACTGACACTCTGTACTGCCTATATGTTGGTAAACACATTCAGTGGCTGTCCTGGAAAGGCATCCCAGAGCATGAGATGAGACTGGCTACAGAGACCAGCTGATGCTTTTGGCATCTTTTGTCTCACTCCACTATGGATGCTATCTTGTATCTGATGTCTGCTTACAAGGATCTCAGAAATCTATGTACCTTGTGGAAGGACCTCCAGCAAGGAGGCTGTAATGCCAGACTACAGAGAACTGTATTTGTAGTATGCAGAGGAGCCACCTGAGGTTCTGTTCCTATTTCTGGTGCTGGTTAGAGAGTTCTGTGAGAAAAAAAGATTTAATGCCTTTGCACGCTAAATTTCATGGCCATGAAGGTTTGCTGCTAATGACATATAGTCATGTATCTACAAAGTAACTGAGGTTATGAGAGACTTTTAGGGGTCATCTCTTTACCCCCATGCTCAAAGCAGATCCTGATAGAACAGGTTCCTCAGGGCTTTCTTTGATGAAGGTTTTCAAGTCAGGTGGCTCTCAAGACCTCCTTATAATGCACCAGATGTGGTTTTACAAGTACTGAATAAGGAGATAGATTTCTTGCTTTGACCTCCTGGGTCTTCTCTTGCTGACACTGCCAAGAATGTAGTTGGCCACTTTTGCTGCAGCACCATACTGCTGATTCACGTTCATGACTCAGAAGCACAGCTATACATTGAGAAATTGAAAGGCTGTGCATGTGCATGTCCATCCTTGATCAGAATCAGCCAAAATGGGTCAGCTTCTCATAGCTCTTCATTAATGTGGTGTCAGGGAGTCCATGAACCATCCTGTGAGGGGCCACAGCCATCCTTCCTGATAGAGAGCTGTGTCTCCTAAAGTGGTGGTCTACTGGTCATATGGACACCATTTATTACTTTATAAAGTTGGGGAATCTCCTGTGGGAGGAGTATAGGAATTCTTCTGAAACCATTCCATTATGGATGATATACATGAGGTCTGTGAGCAAATTTATGATCTTGACAATAGATTCTCCTAGCTCAAACTAATGATCAGGAGTGACTAAGCTTGAAAGGGTAATGACATCCTTCTGAGATCTGGAGCTTCAGAGAGGTATACCAAACACTTGGCAAATGCAATTATTCCTGTCCTAAAATTCACCGTCATCCTGAAAATCTGCTTTAAGCTGTTCTGGGCCTGGAGATGGATGGTTTTTCACTATCTAAAATTAATTTCATTTGTCCCAAGTTTCCAGACAGGAAAGAACAGATTGCACTTATGCAGCTATGGCCCAGTCTGTCCTGGTAGGAGGTTAGAATTTGCTTAAAAGGTTTTGTCCTTGTTCTTCACGTGGAAGAGTGGAAATGAATGACCACTCACTTGCAGGATGTCTGCAGAGCAGATTTAGATTGTCGTAATGCTCTGTGGGCTTTGGGAAGGAGAGAGCTGCCCCTGTATTTGGGACAGTTACAGCAGTGTTTGAAACAGAAATTGAGGGTCAATAAATGCAAAATAATGGTCTATAATTATCTATAACCACTAAGAAGACATTGTATTGAGGGGAAACCAATCTGGGACACAATCTGCAGACTGCAGCAATGTGGATGCAGCTCAAGTGTGCACCAAATACAGACTTAGTCTATGGATCACCTTTGCCAAGTATATCAGGTATACTTATACAACATTTCGTGTAGCTCTAGATTTTTAATTCAGCTTTTCATCTTCATTCATATAATCCAGCCTTGGAGTAGATATCTCAGGACCTTTTCCTTGCTTACTTTTTGGGCCCTCTCATTATACATTAGAGATTTCCTTTCCAAGCAGTCATGCACAGATTCACTCTGAGATAGGATAATGGTACTTACGTTTTCTACAATTAAGTGTTACAAGCTCTTTGATAACTTATATACTTACCTCTATTACAGCAGTAGGAAAGCCTATATAGTAGAAATAAAGGTAGTATAAAGCAGTAAAGCTAATATTGCAGTATTAGAAATGAAATTAATTAATATAAAAGTAAAATAATCAGTGTATTGTCTAAAATAAACCAGAAACAGTGTATAAAGTAAAATAAAACAATAAATTAATTAGCAAGCTAGGATAGCTGTAATAGTGTAGTATTAAAGATATATACTATAGCAGTAAAGGATATAGTAAATTTTATAGTGAGGCTACTCTAGTAGTAGTAAAGCTAGTATAGCAATTAAGAGACTCTTCTCTTGGCATGGAGAGTGAGTTTAAAGTTTGTTTTGGAACTGGGGCTTGTACTGTCTGGAAAAAGATGAAAAAGGCTCTTTCTGATATTATTCTTTTTAACTTCAAGGGGTTGCTGGAATACCCTGAAGCAACCTGAAAATATGCAAAATTCTTTCACTTTCACAGTAAGAGCTACATTTTTAATACAGTTTCAGTAACAATTCCTCCTATAATACTTTTCCTGCAGAAAATTATGAATGTTTATTCTTCTAATTAAAAAATATATCTAATGCATGTTTTCATGATAGAAAGTATACCAGAGTAATCTTTGCCTTCAGGTCATAACACTTGAGCCAGAACTAGAGAGTTGACTGAACTGAAATTCTCCTAATAAGCCACAGAAAAGTGACTAATACAATGATCATCTCTGCAGCTGTTGCTGGAACCATCAGCACTATCTGAGACTGAATATTATTACTATTCATCATCAATATCCTCTGCCTCAGGATGTCATTTCTAAGGTGATTTTCTCATCACTATATTTTTTTTTCATTTTTGGTTTCTTATCTTGTCTTCTTTATCCTTGCCATATATTTATAGCTTCCACACAGGAACTGTAATTAAACCTTTTCTTTGCTCTATGCCTTCAGCCTCTAATGCATTGTATAATGTTATAGTCCTAAAGTAGAAGAGTAAGAATCCACTAATGTAAACTTTTGGGAAAGTTTCCAAAAGTACATTCTGATTTGAATCATGTAATAAATTGCACTGACATACAGTTAAGCTTATAATGGTGTACTAAGATCTTTCCACAGATATAACAGAAATATGGGACTTTTGTGCCTTAGAATTTCTAAAATGGAGCTCTTAGTGAAAGAACACAGGAAATCTGAAGTCTGAGAATGCCTATGATCAAAACTGAACATCCATTTTCTATTGGTATCTGAATGTAGGTTTAATGGCTTAAATAAAGGTCATTCTGATATTTTCTGGCCTTTATTCTTCCTAGTGTGAGAGAGATGTTTGGGTATGGTAGTACAGAGGTTCTGTTTGCCTTTTTTATATTATTTTCCTTTCCATGTCTTGTTTGTGTTTAGCTGTATCATGTTAGTCCAAGTTCTCTAAAGTTCTTCCCCTATTTTTCCTTCTCCTGTTTGTAATATTTAAATTGCATTTGAACTTGACTTTGTATATCTGACTTGCTATATACAGATTGAATTATTTAGCCTAAATTTTCCATTATGAAACTCCTCAAAAATCCATTGCTCATAAGATGACTGACAGTTTTGGGACATGTTCTTATTGTTTTCCATTTGGACATTTTACTGGTCTCAAGGCAGATTTAATAGAACCCACATTTCTCCAATTAGAACTAATTTAGGAGCGTAAAGCTAGTTTGATCTTTGACTATCCTATCTTCTCCAATTCAAACCTCTCAGTTAAATGCCCTAATTCTCTTCTGATTCTTTATATATTCACTTGATGTCATTGACTCCAAGAATGCTGGCCCTTCACTTGGAACATCCTATTCTAGCAGCCTTCTTTAATGTCAGCCTGGCTACTCAGAAGCTGCTGAATATATTGAGTGTATGGCTACTCAGGAGCTGCTGAATCTCAGGTTTCTCTACAAATTGCCTCTATATTTTTGGTATCCCTTGACACATACCTGTTAATGCATTATTCAGCTTTAACCCAATCCTTATAGCAAAAATAGAACACAATTTTTAAGTCTTTGTTATTATAATTTGCGTTAAATAAAACTTACTGCTTTTTAAAAAAAGAAGCTCAGATGTAGATGGGCACTAAACCACTGCTTGTAGAAGCAAAAAGCTATATATTTCTGAAAGTAGTTTCACTTGTTTTCACATCTCAAGGATTCAGATTGGCTCTTACCTTGGCAGTACCAGTTGGCTGCTAAAGCTAAGGCAGATTTGAAACCTGCCAAAAACCAGATATGTGTGCTCTGAGAAAGGTCATTGTGCAGTGGGAAACAGAGCCACGGTTTTCCACAGTGTCAAATCTACCTAAGAACAGAGATCCAAGGTGCTTTTATTGATGCTCAGTCTCTACTTAGTTGAAGAAAGCCAATCTGTAGATGACAGATTCCCAGCGGAACTGTGCTGGAAATCCAAGATAGTAGGGATGTGGAGGAGGACGCTGAAGACTCTGTAAATTCAGATTACCATATTATAGCTGCGTCTGTGCTAGGATGCCCTGACTAACACAGTTTTTTATTGAGGTTCTCTTTGTACGGTATAGGTAGGGCTCCAGGTCATAAACTGTTCTGCTTCTGGGCTTGAGAAAGTGAGCCTAAACCCATCCATTAGCCAGGGTCTTGACTGAGAGATCACATTCACATCAGTGCTATGACCTCTTCAGGCTGTGTCTGCCGTAGCAGATGTAACAGGAATACCAATCAGGAAAGATTTTTAAAAGTCTTAAAAACTGATTTGTGTGAAACCTGTCCCAGCACTCTCAGTAGCTCCCACATGGAGTAGTACCACATAGCATCCTGCTTATAAAACAAACTCTCAGATGTTTCCTGTTATTAAAATGCTAGTGATGTTATAGCACTAGAACACATTTAGCATAATTGTTTTGCATTGGCATCCATAATTTCTGATGTCAGTTCTGCATATCCTTGTTTTTGATTCCACCACGATTTCAGTCTTCTACCATTTTTATTCTTTCAATGATTCATTCAAGCTTGCAGTTTGAAAGTCCATCTGCTTATTTTAAAAGCAGATCTTTCTCTTTCCAATCAGGAAAAGAAACAGCAGAATCAACATAACATAGCTGGAATTCAGGTAATTGCACATATATTTACAGAATGCAGATGTGTTCCTTTTCACAGTCAAAATTTGTAAGGCAGTTTAATAATGACTGCCCCAAAACATGCATGCTATCATTGCAGGAAACAAGCTGTTTTTTGAACAAATTGCGTGGAATGATGCAGCATGACATGAGTCATGCAGATTAAACTTTATTCCAAATTAACAATTACCACATTTTACTAATTGGTAATATTTCAAATGCACAGTTTTACAGGACTAGTAGACATTGGTATTGTAATTTGCCCATAGTAAAACAACAAATAGAAACAAATATTCTGAAATTCTGCTTCAGAAAACTCATTTTCTCTTGGCATTGAGCACTCTTCTCAGCTCTACTCTGAGCCTTGGGATTTTGTGAACATTTCAGATTTGTTTTTTCACTTGTTTTACATTTGCAGCTAGCTTAAAAACATTATGCAGTAAAGCTTGAAAAAACCAGCACCCAAGTGTCAAATAACACTGACAAAGTGCAATCCCCAAATTCATGTAATTTTCTAAATTTAATTTTCAAGCCAGTCTTTTAAGATTTGGATTTCTTTTTAAATAGTTGCAGTACAAAAGATTCTCAAATTCTCATCAATCTAGTCACAATACCAATACACAAGAATTGATGTTAGTTGAACTTACAACAAATCATTATCAGAAAGGATGAACAAAAAGTAATTTGGCATGAATGAGCCATGTATTTTGGCATATGCTGAAGTAGCAGTATTGCTTTATTACAAAGATTAATTTTTAAATTTAGTTGAATGCCAGAAGGCCAATTTTTAATGTTTCTCTCAAGAAAAAATCTGTAACATTTTCTTCTATACCTTTCCTCTTATATCTCAGTAAATGTGGCTGCTTTCTGGTGGTTTAGAGCCCCGGTGCTTTCCCTGGTTTGAGGTTTTCTTCTCCAGTTGAGTAACCTGTTCTTGTGTCCCTAACTGTTTGGACTCTCATAACATTCGTTTGGTCTAGAATTCAGGCATTTCTAAGGAGTCTGCACAGAATCTGTAAAATGCAGTTGACAGGACTATAGGTGTTTTCATATCCTTGGGTTTGCATACATCTGTAATGGTTCTTAACCATTTGCTTAATCTTTGCAATTTCCATCGTTTCACTTTGCCACAAGTTACCTATGAGTTGAGCTGGAAAACAGGCAGGATTAGACATTTATATTGTTTTGTATCTGAATAATGTGGGAGAGATGAAAAAAGCTCTTACTATATTCCAAGTATTGTCCTTCTTCACTGTAACCAAATTATATTATCTCATTAACAAATTTAACCTCTTTCACTTTGAGATGACTAGAATGCAAAATACTTCCTTCGATGTAGATGATTTGCTCAAAAGATTAAATTGGTCTTTCTGAAGAAAGCAAATGCATCAGCGCATCTATACTCAAAGGATCAAAGCAGGAGGTATGTCTCCTTAATGAATGATTTTGAAACTTCTAGACAAAAAGAAATCTCAGTGTAATTAAAAGAAATGCTGGAAGCATAGAAAAAAAAAAGGGTGCTTATAGCAATATACATCAGAAAGTGTAAGAATAAGAAGATGAGGAAAAAGCTAGAAGAGAAAGCTTTGCTGGCTACAATAGACATCAAGGGTCATGAGCCTAAACTGGGCTCTGATGGATTTCTGGCTGTAAATGCAGTTTTCCAGATTGAACCTGACTTTGATAACTCAGCGAATTAATAATCAGCTCCTTCTCTCATCAGGTGTTCACTGGTGAGCAGAAAGTCTATTGGCCTTGTAAGCAGGACAGGTATTCAACCAGGAATGCTCTAGAGATATTTTTAAAAGGGAAGTTTTTGTTTCCTTTCCAAATAGGACTTTATTTCGGCTTATCTTACCTTTATCTCTAATCCCATGCCATTCTCCTCTTTTACCCTTCCCATTTCCTTCTTTGAAATAATTTTTCATTAGTGCAGCTCCCCAAAATATTCTTGATTCATTGATGTTGGCAGAAAATGCTGATCTGTCTTAATCAAATTCTATAGGAATGTATTTATTTCAGTGAAACTACAGCTGAAAGCAATTATGGGCTCCAATTCTGAATCCCTGTAACAAAATTAAAATTTAAAAAAATCCCAGGAGCTTTTCTAGCCACTAGGTTTTAAGTTAGTGGCACTCTCTTGGGAATTGAGGCTGCAAGTTCAAGTCCCTGTTGCATCCAATTTGGAACTGGAATTGGAACAGAAAATTGGAACTAGGTCATCTGCATTTCAGGCAAGTATCCTGCTCAGCAAGCCAAGAAGTCAGCATCCCTATCCAACAAATGTTTTTCCTTTAATGAAGTCTTGAATAGGAGGAATTTAGCTTCTTCCATGCTATGCAGAGGAGACAGTGGTACCCAGCCCGCCATGGTCCCCTTCCCGTCCTGAGCCATGTGGCAGTTCCACACTCAGTTTCAATAGACCCATTCCTTTCTAGTAAGTGACTATCAAAAGCCTTGCTAATAAGAACTTTAACACTCCAGCTGGCACTCCTGTGAAGTCCTGAGAGGGCTGCCCCTCTCTCTGGCACTGCAGAGATGTTCTGTCTTGTCCAGAGATAAAGGCGGGAAACGTGGAGACGTAACTGAGGTTCTCCGTTCCCCCTTGATGCCTAGCCTAGTAACAGCCCAACCCTCCATTCCCTGGTCCAAGGCTGGAAAATAAGAGGGGAGATTTGTGCCCAGATAATAGGAGCAGCAGAACTTGCCTGAAGCAGTTTTTCTTTTCTTAAGGGAAAAGGCTGGTAAATGGAAATTTAGAAGTTCGACATCTATTTGAAGTATTGAACTCTTGTGTTTACTTCATTCTCTCCCTGGATTTTCAAGTATGAGCTATTTTCATCCAAACTAGAAGAAAAAGCAAGGCAAACTGGCACATGAAGCAACCAGTGTCTTCCTTACTCATATCGGCCCATTACGAAGGTATATTTTAAGTTTCCTTTTTCTCCCAAAAGACATATTAAACTCAGTTTTTAAGGGCTTTAAAGTACAATCAAACCAGCTCAGCACAGCAGGAATTCACGTATTTTTTTCCATATTATTACAAAGTCTACTTTCAAGTGTCTTTGTACACCATTGCATTTTGGGAATTCTGGAGATTATAAATAAAAGCATCTTCTTTTCTTGAAAGAACCTCCGGGCAAGTTCTTTCAAAAGAAGCTTCTCTTCACAACATTAGAGAATTCAGTGTAAAGTTCACTGTTAAAGGAAAAATATTCCTCCCATTTATCAAAAGATTATTTTAGACATATTAGTTTAAGACATACCTTTAAAAGGTTGAGTGTTTAGAAATCACAACAAAACCCTTTGTTTTCTCGATCTGTGTGTTTGCTTTGCCACTTTCAGGCTGTACCTTCATAGTTTTGTTCCTTGTTTACTGATTGCATGTATTTTCTAAATGCACACAGATCAACGTGGAAACACCATTTGTACATGACCTTATCTCAAAGTGCCAGATGGACATAGACAGGTAGCAAGAGAGAAAGCTATGTAAAAAGTAAAGATTTTCATTTGCACTTCCTGACAAGTCTGAGAGATGGGAAAGTATTTGCTTAGTCCTTCAGTGAAGGATTGGATTCATATTCTCAAGCAAGTCCAATGGGAAATTCCTATTAGGTCTGCCAGTGTTGTCTGTTGCACGAAATGACAGATTTGTATTTGACTAAGACCATAAGGATTTCAAAGAAAATAATGGTGATTCGAGAAATTTAACTGAAAATTCTTGGCTAACTCTGAGGTGTTAAACAATAACTTGTGGAGGGTTGGTTGTATAGGACTCAGAGATTTCTAGAAAAAGGTTCACCCACATGCCAAAGTTAATGACATATTCAAAATGTCAACTAAATGATTATACAGCCACTTTTCTCTAAAGTTTTTGATGTATGACAGGTGAGTATCACGTTCCAGTGGAATGAAGACCAGGACAGAAAATGGGAATTGATCATAATTGCTGCTGAAGTGGAAAGATAACGACCAATGACCTTCTTCATTGATGTGAACAATAATGTTTACTGTGGATAAAATATATACTTTCAGGAATGTGGCTCACAATCAGAAAATCAATAAGGAGAAGGTTCAGATTCTGCTGCCTGTGTACTAAATGTTTGCTGACCGAAATGAGAGCTCAATAGGCAGATCTGTGAGCTGTGGAGTTTTACAGCTTTGCACTTTGAAATTGGTGAAAAAGTTGGAATTGAGACTTGCTCTTCACACTCACTTTCACAAATAAACAAGAGAAAATGAGGGGTATTTTTGAAAAATAAGAGAATAGTAATTTATCAAAAGAATGTTTCTTTCTCTAAAGAAATGTTGACTCTCAATTATTTTCAGATATGATTTCAGCAGGAAATTAAACACACTTCAGGTAGTAAAAAAAAGTGTAACCATGGCTCTTTGTATACAGATGTTTACAAAGAACCCTTTATTAAAGAATTTGACCCACAGGATGAAAATGTAAGATAGGTTTTAAAAAACAGCCATGTCTTAATTCAATGAATATTTATCTTATGCCATATAAAAGCATGTGCGTGTTGAAGCTCTTGCCAAATGCCATTAAATTAAATTAAAAATACATACACTGTTATTTTTCAGAATCAGTGGCTTCACAGAGTATTACAACAGGAACTCAAAGAACCCATTGGGTTCTGGTTTAATTTTATAATATTCTAGTTAATAATGTCTATTAAAACATCCATTAAAAAAGCATCATGCTAATTTAACTGGGAATATATAATAGATGCTGTTTAATGCTCCCATTAAATTAATGCTAAGACTTAGTGTCTTCAATAGATGTTGTTATTAATGATATCTTAATCAGATGCTCATATTAAAAAGAGTAATGCAACATTAATTAAAAGCAAGCTAGGACTTCACTGTCAAGAGAAAAACCCCGTACCCAATAGACACCAAAATATTAGCAGTAGCAAAATATTTTTTTCTTTGGTTCACTGTCTTCTACATTCTACCATTATTTTCCCTCTAGTGTAATGACCTCAACTGCACATTGTAATCACATGATATGTCAAATGGACATAAAATATATGCTTACACAGTGATGGAATGCTTCTTAGTTTCTATCTCTTTCTTTCTGTTTTTTAAATTAGTAAATGCAAAGTTTAAATGAACCTGAAAATATTGATGTCCAAATACTATTTGATGGTAATTTCTGTATTTATAGTCTGTATTAAATTATAGATGCATATTGTTTTGTATATGTATATATATTTCTGTGTACTTGATGGCATAAGTTTATTATTTTGAAAGCCTTTTTTTAAAAAATTCAGTCTTATTCATAAAGCTACTGAAAGGCAAGAAATGGCCATGTTTGACTGCTGTGAGACAGAAACATACAAGGAGGTCTCATCACACATGCCATGATGGAGCTGCAGCTAGAACAAGACAATATGGAAGCCAAAAGCCATAGTTTGTTGCAAATACCAAATAATAATAAACCTTAGGGGGTTATATCCATGCTACTATGGCTTTTCTCCACCTTGAAATGCAAGCTAAAGCACACTCATCACCAAGGTCAGAATAATACAACTTTGTTTTTAAGCTTGAAAGTCATCGCTTTTCTCTGTCATCAAAGACTGGAAAAACACTGAGCAGGAACGAATACACAAGAAAGAAAATATCATGAAGATAATGCTCATAGCCACATCTCCGATAGGGAACAAGATTCACATCACTTTGTAGACTCATATTTCCTGACATTTGTCCTAGCAGATTATGATCACAGAAATAAAGCCGTGGCTGGGAAACACCACAGGAAGGATTAAATTAAATGATTATGTAAACTTCCAAATAAGACTACTTCTACTTGCATCCTGACTGCTAGAAACCTTTTAGAGTTTATTTAGAGACTGACTCTTTTTCAGCGTAGCAGGGTCTTGTTTAGGGATCCCCTGACAATTTTAGCTTGTTTTATTGGGCATGCATTGCCCTGCAGTTGCCATCTCCTTGAACAGAACTGGCTGTCAAACCAGCAGCTGCTGCCTGTAGCCCGTTCACCAGTGCCAGCCAGCAGGAGACCATGACTGAACTGCAAAGAAGGATAATATCACATACAAAATCCACTAAAGTCATATTAGGTTGGAACATGATTAAAAATCTCAGATACAGTGCTAATGGGAACCTCTGTACCAAATCCTTGTATTTCTAATGAAGAATTATTTCAAGAAAGTAGGAGAGCTTTGCTTTTAAAAGTGAAAAATAAAAATGACTACCCTCTTTTAACCCCAGTTGCTTAATATATTTCAGGCAGGGAATTCAATCAGCAAAAGCTAAGTGAATTGAACACTGAAAAGATTTTTAAAACAGATTGGACAGGTTTATAGCCTATGTAAAACAAAAATAATCAAATAATATTCATGTGCTAAACTGATTACCTTCAGCTCCAGTACTGCACAGCAGGCCTGGTCATGTGGGAATGGGAGGAGAGCTGCAAACAGGCTGACACTGACTGGGATTTTTGCCTGATAAAAAAACAGGGAGAAATCAGGGATGACTCTTACAGTAATAGACCTTCCTTCAAGAAAACGATTATCTCATGTTTGATCAAGATGCTTTTTTAAAATTTCAATTTTCATTTTCCTTTTGCTTTTAAAATTAATTACAACCCAGTAGCAAAAATGGAAATAATATATAGGGTACTATTTCTCAGCCATTAACCACTTGTCAGCCATTAACCACAAATCTTTCTAAGAACTCTTTTTTTTTTTTTTAAACTTATGGGGTCTCCCTTCTCTTCTCACTCTCAGCAGGGAAGATGCCTTTATAACTTGTCCCTCTCTTATACAACCCAAGTTACTCAAATCCTTGTGCTTGTGGGATCAACTGCTCAGAGAGCACAAAGGGAATACTAAATATTAATTGGATTGGTTTCAGACTTTGCATCTGTTTTGAACATCTACACAAATGAAAGTAATGAAGAATCAGATTCAGTAACCTTTTACATTCAGTTCAAAGAGACCTTTTTTCAGTAGAAAGAAAACCAAACTCATATTATTACTGATAAATTCATAACTTACTTGTGCTGCCTGCATTATAAAGGGAGGAGTAGGTAGTTGCTGCTGTATTGAGAACTAGCAAGTAACTGCAGAGTTAAAAGGTATATTAAATTAGTCTCACCAAGATTTTCTGAGATGACTGGGTGAGGAACACATTTTATATTTAATTAAATTACTAATTTTATATTTAATTTAAACAAAGTGTTTCCTTACCCTTTGTTTGCCACATGTATTCATAAATTTAGAAACAAAGCAATAGATGCTGAAAGTACATGAACTAAGGTTAATAGAAATTTTGTAGATTTGTGATATTCTCATAAAAATTTGCAAACACAAACAATAAAGTTTCTGTATTTTGAACCATGTGTAACCAACAGCATGCCTTTATCAAATAAAGGATTTCAATACAATTTTTGGAAATATTTTATCCATCCATGTCACAAATAATAACAACAATTAATTGATTTTATTTAAAATTTTGTCTCTTACAAAGAGAGGAAAAATTCCAATTTGGGTGTTGTAAAGCTGAAATAGTTATAAAGCTCTAAAACCAGTAATTTTCAGCTTTGAAGCCAGTGCAGATAGTAAAAAAGGCAACACCTTATGCATTCTCTTTCTGACAACAAAATGCCTAATCTGTGGTACATTATTAGAACTAAAAAGCTCCAGCAAATGGCCAAGAGAACAGAGGAGTTCCTAAATCTGATGGCTGAGTCATTCCTCTTATTTCATGGTTCCTCTCAGCATTAAAGCACACTGCTGATCAATCTGCAAGACAGGGATTTGCAATGCCAAATCTTTCAGGACAAAGTTGATTGCTTATTAAAGATTCCTTAATTTTGGTGGTCAAGCTGTTCATGAATCAAGAGTTGGAGCTTTGAGGGTTGGCACTGCAGAGCAGCATGACTGTTACAGAAAAGCTGACCATGGGAAATAATCTTGGGTTGTATGCTAAACACATGATTCATCTTGTACTCACAGATGAAAAATATTGCATTGAAAGATAAAGAAAATTTTATTACAAAATGTATTCCCTCTCCAGAGGAGAAACTTGGATAAACTTTGATAAACTGAAGATATTTCTCAGTATTGAAAGTCACATTGAGGACACCAGGAGTCACATGTGAAGGAAGATTTAAATTCCCTCCAGTCAATGGATATAAAGCTGTCTAGGATTTATATTACAAAAAACACAGGGGTTAAAAAACCTGAAGGCTACAGTTCTGCTGGCTGGCTGAGTACTTCATGAAGGACACTTTGGAACAAGGAGAAATCCTATTCAGAAAGGAATAAGGCCTGATTAGCAAAGAAACATTTAAGAGGTCAAAAAGGGCAGGGAAAAGAAAGGATTTGAGAAATATATCTAAATAATAAAAGGTTCTCCATCAATACAAGTAAAAAAGAGAACAGAAATACCCAGGGTTCCATACAGTAGGAGGAAAATATGAGCTTTGGCATCGTGCCTTTATTAGGACAAAGAATCTTTTGCTTTTAAAAACTGAACTCTGGTATGAACAGACAGGGCAAAGCTAGAGGGTAATGCAAAGAAAATGGATGTAGATACTTTCCACCAATTTTGATAGAAATGCCATTATGAGCTTAAAAAGTCACTACTGTGTGACTGTGTTTTTAACAAATCTTTTCAGTAAGAACTATTACTATTTGGTTGGAGAATAGAAAAAGTAGCCGTTATATTTTCAATGGAGAATAAATGTGATACAGACAAGTGCAAACTCACTCTTTTGTCTATATGTAAGATAACAAATGGTGAAGTAGAGCTCATTAGAGACCTTAGGGGTTAGAGAATATTTGTTAAATATCACAGGAAGATATCAAAAATGCCTGGTTCTCAACAAATCAACACAGGAGGTCTTACCTACTTTAAGAGGTGAAGCACCAAATAACTGAGTCAAATGTAAAATTGTGGTTGAGGTTCAGTAGCTCAGCCATCAAAAGCTGAGCTACAAGTGAATAGAAAGGCTTGTCCAACGCAGAAAGACATGAATAGTAAGGAAGAACAGCATTAGATCTTTACCACTATGTCCATGGGTCTGTATTTCTCGGAAGATTTCAATAATGAATGGCACCAGCAATATGTTAAAACTTTCTGCTGGTAAAAAAGCCAAATTGTTGTGGAATAGATGGGGAAGGATCTAGAACAGCCTTCCCATGCTCTATGCACCCTTCAGGACTGCACAAACTGATTGCTAGAATGACAGTGTTTGGATCACTTGACAAAGAGATCTCTTTCAGATATCCTTGCATTCACCAGAATGCTTCAGAAGCCCATCTTCAACCTTTTAATTTGCATTTCAAAAACCACATGCTAAACTGGCACAGATAGTGCTTCTGTTTGATGCATAAGTAGTTTACATGTTCTTTGAACAGTCTGCCCACAGTATCCAGATGCTCTGAAGTCAGAAGGATAGTGCTTATGAATCTGACTGGATCCACTTGCCAGCTTTACAGTGCCAAGAAAGCCCATAACATATGCACGGGAACCCAACAGTCTTATCTGATCAGCCTGAACAAGAAAAAGCTTGGTAAGGTGTTTTGGCAAAGGCAGTAAGGGCATTCACTGGTGGAGCCTCTGCCAACAGTATTTAATCTTTACCATTTACTATGGAATTCTTAGGTTAGATTTAAATGTACTCCCAGTTTTTACTTACACATTGCCAAACTTTACCGGCTGTAGCTATTTTACTGATCAAACCCTCCTCTTTAGGTTCCCCTAGATGCAAACCGTGTCAGCTGGAGAAGACCACTTTTATTAGCACACCTGGGAGATCTCTTTTTGATAGCTTCAGACAACCTTCACAGAGAGTTTCAGCTGTTTCAGGTGACTGATGAGCTTAGCTGCTCATGAAGAAAGTAATGTCTTATTTCATTAGGATCTTCTAGCTGATGCTCCTGTCTTGGGAGCAGCACAAAGAGCTCAGGGAGTTCGTATGCACGTCACAATATATGAACTAGCACACACAAGTGAAATCAGATGTTCTGCAAACAAAAATGTTTGTGTAGGTAGGCCCTTGCTTCTTTGCCTCTCCAGGTTGAGAATTACGTTATAACTGAACTCAGGTTTGAGTAGAATTATGCATAAAAACATTTTCTCTAAACATGTTTTTAAGATGAGTTGCTTGCACAATAATTCTTTTCTGCTGGAGGCATAGTCTGTGGGTATGACCACTCTCTTGTGTCAGTTCTTCAGTGAAAACATAGCCTAAAAATATATCTTTGCTGCAGTTAGTTCCAGTGACAGGAGTTCATTTGTTAAGAACTAAGTGGATTCTTGCCCTGCTTGTGGGCAGTGCATTTAAAAGACGTGCTCCATCCCTGTCCTACGTTATGTGTTTACAACAAAGCATTCAGAAGCCTAAATGGAAAGGCTGCCTTGCTGTTGCCTGTGGCACAGATTCTTGCTGTAGCTTTTAAACTGCACCACTGTTTGACTTTCTCTCCTTGATTATATATTCATACATAGAAATAAGTGTGGAATAAGTGACTGCTTTATAAATGTGCTCTCTCAGAATGTAGAGCTGCTGTCTGCAGAGAACATTTATTCATGGAGGGCCTGCAAGGCCTCTGTGTGAGCAGCAATGTAATCTGGCTCTGACTGCATGGAACGGAGGGCAGCCATGGCACCAAAGCTTACAGTTGCTGACCTTGGGGATGCTGTGTTTACAGCAAGTCCCAGAAAGGCACCAGAACCAAGAACAGGTGGCCTTGAGTTGTGCGAACAGCCTACGGGGTTTTAAACAGTTCTGATTTATTCAGTGTGGCAGTCCCTGTATAATAAGGTTGGACTTGGAGATTGCAAAATAGGAAGTTTCCACGTGGTTTTTGGTGAATATGATAAGGAATATGGGATGTAGCTTTTCATGTAAGAGGTTGACATTCACTCCATCATCACTTTTAAGATTCTGAACAACACTGCTTGTGGACACATCTTGTGTTCCCTGCTGTTGCCTGATCTCTCAGCCAACAGTGCTCAGGCAGAGCTTCCCATCTCTTGAACACCAGTCAGTCCTTTATAATTTGCTACTTTACCACAGTGATCATGTTCCTAATAGCCTCAGACTAAGAAGATAAGTGTTACTGAAATTATTTGTTGAATTTTCTTTTTTTTTTTCCGTTTAACATACCGTCTTTTTTTTTTTCCCATGAATTTTGTCAGATTTAGATCCTGATCCTTCAAACAGGCAAATTATTTCAGTGGATCTGTAATAACAGATAATAAAAGAGGGACACCAGTGCCCCCACAAAAATCAAAATTCTTACCTGTTCATCTCTCTTGAGCAAGAATCTTTCAAACTTAGATTTGTCAGACTACCACAGAGGTACATCACACATCTCACTACAATATTCTTTTTTCTGGTCCTAAACAAGTTTGTTCTTGTTTCAAAACTGCCCATTGCCGTCAAATATTTAGCAACTGCAGCTTGTATTTTGGGTAAGTTAGTATCTTTACAAACTCAATTTTATTGTCAGTGTAATGTGACAAAAGTCATGGCTGAATATAAATAGCCTAACTCATTCCATCTTTTACAACTAAAATATTTGGAGTTGGGCATTAAAAATAGAAAATGTGTACATACAAAACTTTGACAACTCTGCAAAAGAATGTCTTTATGAAACTGTTTTCTGCTGGATGTTTCTTTCAGGGAAAGTCACCTGTACTGACCTGGGGATGAGGATGTGACACCACCATACTGCGCAGTCACTTGCAACCTCTACTCTAAAAGGGCTTTCCCAGAGCCTCTAAGTGCAGTTTTCAATCCAGTCATGAAGATGCCTGAGCTTTGCTGTGAGCAGTACAGGAATTTTTGACAAAAAAAATATTTAAAAATCTTCAATTCTTCACATTTGGTGTAGATTAATTTCTATTTACATCTACCTTCATAGCAAAGTTGAGTCAGAACTTCCTTTGAGGTCCTGAAGCCTTCCTAGATGAGCATTTTCATGGCCTCTCAGAATTCTCTATTTCCCTGCTGGTTTGTGGGTCCTTCTGACCCAGAGCAGAAGTTCCTATAGCACCCACCTTCACTTAGGATAATGCTGCTATTCCCCAGATTTATGGCTGCAGGCTGTGTCCTGCACAGGCCTTTTGTCAGCCATCTAGCTGATAGGCCTTGGAGACATAGGAAAGAGCCTTTTTTACTTTTTTTATGAGCAGCTGAATTTGTACCTCACCTGAAGCTCTCAGCTGAAACTCTCACTGTGCAGGTAGACAGAAAAATATTAAAAAGAGGTCTCACTGGTGTGTAAAGTGACCTCTTTCCAGACAAATTATCAGACACCCTGGGGAGCTCTTATAATGATTACTAGCTAATGCACTTACATATAGCAATGGTCAGTAAGGCAAACACAATGATTTTGCAAAGTGAGGGAAGATAACATTGCATCACCTCTGTTTTCTATGAAACTGCAAATATACAGTGAACTTTTGCAGACTTCTGTCATTTGTTGACATTTTTTTGTCTTACAGAAGGCAGAAACTGAAACGGGCAGTAACCCAGTGATTTTCCAGATGGTATTTACTTTTCTTTTTACATAAAGTCTCTGTTACATGGCCTCTTTTATCCTATCAATTTTTATTCACTAACCACTTTCTGTCACCAACTTTTAGAATCACATCAGTACTAGCAGCACCATTATTGTCCTTATTCAGCAAAACACATATGTTCCAAAATTTCCAATGCCCCTGCAGCAAGAATAGTTACAGAATGATTTGGAAAAAAAAAAATCTTATTTTTCTTGATATTCTGTCTAACAGCACTGTACTTTAGATTTACTGAGGTTACAACAATAACATGGAAAATGTCTTTTGGCTTTTATAGTATTTTTTATCTTGGAGCTCTCTGTGCCAGATAAAGAGATGGAATCACATTTATATTTGATCCAAGAAAGGTAGATGAAAGCAGGCAGAAAAAAAAAGTTATGTTAAAAGCAATCAGGTGCTCTAGAAAGATGACTTTTTATTTTGAAAAGCTATGCATATATCCAGTCAAAAGATGGGGATAGAATGAGAGTTTGAGCTGCACCATTTGCTCCAGCAGCATTCTCTCCACCTACCCCCTTCAACTGTCGTTCTTTTCAATTTAACTTGACTGGTGGGAGAGCAGGAACTAAAGGGCAGTGCTGAAAGTTGGACAGAGTATTTTTGTTCCCTGGAAAATCAGTATCACTCTTCTACAAATCAGGATGCTGTAGCTGTCTGGACTCATTCTGCACACTGAACTAAAGTGCAGTGCAAATTTTCTTCCTCCATTTGCTTATTTTAAGCTCCAGCTAATTACAACTGTTTCATAGTCTTCCTAAAATCACCCTGTGGGAATGTTACAATAATAGTCTTTTTCTCAGCATTGTAACTACAAGGTATTTTTAAGGTGAACCTGGAAATGCCCGTAATGCACACGAGCATAGATTTCTCTGTGTGTGCATATGTGTAGTGCATACCTACCCTCACAAGCTGACAGACACCTTGTGGAAAGAGGAGAGAAATAAAGGGCACTTTCCTGACCTTGGGGTCAGGAACTTAAGTCTTACAAAAATAAACATCTTTGGGATGAATATAAAGGTTCCTGCACGAGGCAGCTTTTTTCCAGTACATTTTACCTTGTGGAAGAAAAATGTTGGCTTGTTTACAATACTGCCAGATGTCAATTAACTCCTTTCACAACTGCTTTGTGCAGTAAATTTCTCAAAGATACTGGTTATCTGTTATGGACTTATACAGTGCCTAGCATAATGCATCACTGGTACCCAACTATTGCTGTAAGTGAACAGCAAATAAGCTAAGGAACTGAGTAGATGTTAACTGCTTTAAAGTAAATTAGGTAGCATTTATCATGGACAGAGTGTTTTTTAAGTCCTGTGGGGAAGGGGCTTCTTTCTTCTTCTTTTTCTTCCCTTCAAATTTTCTCAACTCAGAGGTGCATGAGCTACTTATTGAATTACAACCTGCTGTTCATGAATCACTCAGATACTGGCCTGATTAAATAATAAAAAGACCATTTCTATAGAAATTGACTCATTTTTATGTTACTTAATTTTTTTCTATATGGCAGTTACAGAAAAGAAACTCTCAAAAATACCTTTATTTTGGGATAGAGGTTTGAAGCTGGGAGGAAAATAGCCCTCCTGCACTGTGCTAACATTATTTCAGTGTAGGAGATCCCTTGTACAGAATTGGGATGCCAATTTGTAATTTTTCTTGCCCAGGATAAATATTTGTTTAACTGACTGCTGATTATAAGGAACCTGCCTCTATTAACACCTAAAATCCTGCATTTTACTGTGTGTAGTTTTTGGATGTTTCTTAAGCCAAACTCTTGAAAAAGACTGAAAAAATAATGAAACTGAAATAAAATATTTGGATGTTCCTAAACTAAATTGTTTCATTTCCAGTCCTTGTGCAGGCAGAAGGAATTAATTTTGAGCTGCTGCAGCTCTGAACTGCATTACCAAGTAGAGGATACTACGACTAACCACTGGCATATGGTAGTGCTATTTTGCTTTTAGAGTAGATTTCCTGGCAGGAATGTGTATTACTCAGAGTTAAGATGTATTGTCATGTACTAAATAGCTTTGGTAGAAGAGTGACCACAGTCATGTCAAACCTGAGTGATTGTTTTAATACTCACAGATAAATTGCATGAGAGGAATGAAGAAGTATTTTAGTTTATGATAAATTTTAGATAAAATGTAATTTCAATTAGAATATTACGCTACTTTCTTTCATCTATGTGTTTCTACTGTAATTCAATTGTGAAAAGCTTCAGGGTTTGTTTTTGTTGGAAACTAATTATCAGCTTCCATGCAATTCAATACATCTTTGGCTTTCTACCTCAGTTCATTTTTTTTTCTCCTTGTAGCACTGAAATTAATTGCAGTTTGTTACCTATCTAGAAATTATTCAGATTTTAACAAATTTTCATGGTTCAAGCCTGTTTCCACAAGGAAAGAGGATTTTTCCAGCAAATTTGAAAGCCATGAATATGTCACTGTCGGCAAGCTTTAGAATTCCAAGTTTGGGTTTTAAGTTTGAACATTATATAGTTACGAGCCATGTGTACCTATGCATACAACATTCTTTCAAAAAAACTGTTTGCATCTCATGTCAAAGTTTCAGCCCTTGAGCAATTTATGCAGTAATACAACTATAAAATAGTTTAGAGTGAAAAGGACTTCTAGAGGCTGTTTTGTTCAATGTCCCACCCATTGGGTTAATCTGGCCCTTGTCCCAGCTGAGTTTGGACATCTCCAAGGATGCAGATTCTATAGTCCCTCTGGGGAGTATCTCTCAGTGTTTGACTGCTATTACTGTGAAAAGCTTTTTCTTTATATGTAAACACAATTTTACTTGCTGGAATTTTCATTCATTCCTTCTTTCCCTTTCACTGTGTAGCTCCAAAAAAGTCTGTCTCCATCTCAGCTACATCCTCCTATTAAGCAGGTGTATGCAGTCATAATGTCCTTCCATGGCCACCTTCTCTGGGCTGAACAGACCCAGCTCTCTAAGCCTCTCCTTGTACACCATGTGCTCCAGCCCCTGACCATCTTGGTGGCCCTCCCCTTACTGGAGTGCTCTATCACAGTGCTGCTTTGGCTAGAAGTTCTCATTAGCTCATTACTTTGCCATTAATCTGTTGTCTCTCAGATTCCTGACATCATAAATAGTAATAACTGACATCATAAGAAGCAGATTGTGAAAGCATATCATTATCTCTGGAAGTGTTCTTCTCTTTTCTGGTTTGTGTCACCCTTGGAGAACACACAGTTGCACATGAACGTGCCCATGCTAGTTCTAAATGTCTAATTGCAGAAATACCTTTCCACGTGACAGATGGACAGAGAACTCTCTTGAGGACTCATCTCAAGATCTCCATCTATTCAAGGACGTATCTGCCTCCTGAGATCTATCTAAGCTGCTAAAAAAGATGTTGAAGAGGCTTTATAATTTTAAATGTCATGTAACAAAGATATTATAATAGCATGGTCTCTAAAGCATTCTTTACTGAATATTCGGTATATGAGCTGGGCATCAGCTGTAAACATTTATTTTTCATTAATTTGTAAACATAATATCCTTTAATATTCATCCATCAGCACCTGCACTGTCAAAGTTAAATTTTCTCACAGTTTTAGTATTTAGTTACACAATTTTCTCCTATCTTAAAAATTATCAGGTAGACGACACTTTCAACAGAACTATTCAGACAGAAGCTGTCTTTGCAGTGGCAGACAAAGTAATTTCTCTTCACAGTTTTTAAGAGAAAATAGCTCCTCTGATAGTAAATGCCACAGTAATGTAAAAGTAATTATATGTAAAGATGCTGCTGCTTTTTGCAGTTTCTTTGGGGAGAGAATATTCATAATTGTCTTAATCACTCTCAGGTTTTTGCCTTTTCTGGCTGTATTATTCTGTCTTCAAGTTGTTCATGTTCCCAGTTTGCAGAGAACACATCTCTCTTTACAGTTACACTAAATGATTCTCTTTAAATACTCTCCTCAACAAATCAGTCCATACCAGTAATATAAAATAGTAAAGCATCATAAGAGATGAAGTACTGCTATTTTTATAGGATGCAAACTGGATTAAAATTTGCAGAGTCCTGATATGATCCCTACTTATAAACTTCCAGAGTTTGTCAGAAGAAAATGCCTTATTACTGTTTTTTTCAGAGCTCTCACTTGCATGCATTATGCAACCTAAAAAAGAAATACTAACTCCCCTGTGAATCATGAATAAGAAGCAAATTCTTCAAAATGAAGCTTCAAGCTTTGTGTACCAGGTCTTATTTTAATTCAATCTTACAACAACAGAAAAGAACAATCACAGCCACTTTGTGGCTGGCTAAATACCTAGGTTTCCCCAGGATGAATTTTACATTCAAGCAAGAAGAAAGTTTAATCAACAATTATGTTCCTTAATGTTTCTTTGAAAGGTTTGTTTGATTATTTGGCAAATTTCATTTTGCTTTTATTACAGTGGGAAATGAACCAAAGCAAGAGGTTGCCATCTCCACACTGATGTTGCATCCAAACCGCTGGCTGCCAAATCAAGCTTGCTGCTATTGTACTGAATTTTCTTTCTTGTGAGTGTGATCAGCTTGAGGAGTCTTTTGGGAAAGGTGGGGAGCTCTCTGTTGGTTGCTATGGAAGAGACAGGCACAGCTGTAGTTTCATCTCATAATCTGTCTAGCAAATGCAACCTCATTGAAAACAACAAATTATTAGTCTCAAAATGTCCGGCTACTGATCATAAACTTCCCTCTTGGTAATCTCTAACCAGAAATGCCCTGACACGTTTTTCAGTGGGAGAGATATTGGCAATCAAAGATATCTCATGATGCAGACTTGAGTTACGTGAAGAATCTTGCATCCAAACTACTGTTCCAGCAAAACTGCCAAGGTGGGAACTATAATTGGTCTTGAAGGACTACCACCTCTGTTCTCAATTTCCTATAGTTCATAATATTTTCAAACTGGGATATTAGAAGGGAGAAAGTTTTTTGTGTTTTTTAAGGGTCTGATTATGGATGTAATAGAGTTCTTTATTTGCAATCATAATTTCTGTTGTGGCATAATCCATAGGTGGATTCATGCAGAAATACTGGATGTTTATACCATAATCTAAATTATATAGTGTTTTTCTATCTAAACACTGCTTTCTCGTGAATCATACTTGCTGGATTCCACCTGTTGTCTAATCACTGTGTTAGCAAATAAACTTAAGCCTCAGTGTGATGGAGGGACAAAAATCAATCTTTCTTCACTGTGTTGTGTCATTATCTTGCTATTGACTGGTCCTGCATTTAACAATTTCCAGTCTCATTTCTATTTCTTTTCACAGTTCATGTTAATAAACACCATGCAGAACATTTTTTTTCCTTATTGCTATGAAGGCTAAAGTGTATCTCCCTCCCTGCCCTCACATTTGAAGCTTATGATGTGTTGTGTTTTTTCATTAAAAGCAACAATGTCCATATATATTTCTCCTACAATCAATACTCTTTAATTAGATGTGGCCTTTTAAGAGAAAACTTTTGGTAGTGTGCAGTTTTGAAGATATGATCTCCATAGACTGAAGTCCAAGACATATTTTTAACAGAAACTTTAATGCTCTGGGAAATGCCTGCAGGGCTCTGAACTAATGTCTCCACTGATAATTATGGAGTTGTCAAAGTTAGCTAATACTGACATAGCAGAAGCATGGCATTAAATATTTTTATAACCTTCCATACCAAGGCTGGAGAAGAAGTCCAGGAAGAAAATTTATCTGCAATGCACTTGAATCATATAGTTACTAGTAAACAAAGTTTAGCTGTGAATAAAATTTCAAGAAAACAAAAAAACCTTTCATTTTTTGAAGAGCATTACTATCCAAATAACGATTTTTAAAATTAGTAAACAACTTGAAGAACTTGCTTGAATTTTTTCTTGAATATCTAAAGTATTGCTATATGTTTTTAAACCTAATGGGCTACTTTTCTGTTTAGACAAGAATTTGTTGTGCATCCTTCCAAATTGTATGGCTTTTCTGTAATTGAAGATGTACTGAAAGCAAGACTGCCTATGACTAAGCAGGAGTAAATCAGCCCAGTTTCCTTCTATCAGTTCATTTTCTTTAGGCTGAAGACCCTATCCTTTTGCTTGAAAGAAGCAATAGTGCTTGTCTGCTTCTTTTAACAAAAGAATATTATCTCAAGACGAGTCATCTACTCTATTTTTATTGGCCACTGCTGTGTTCCACTTTTACATCATGAAGATATGATCCTGTAGAGAAGCCTGTTAGGAATGATGAGTGCCATCAAATGATAGCAAGTGGTTTGATAAAACAAGGAAATATAAGCTGCTGAGAGAAAAAAAGGGAGACAAGAAGAGAGGAAGGGACCAAAGATAAGAAAGTATGATGAAAAAACACCATAGCAACAAATCCCCCTGCCTAATTCAACAGCATGTGCAAAAGAGAATAATTCTCCTCTGTGAACCCTGCTAAAATTTGAACCTGCTGCCTCTCAATTTGGCTGCTGGGACCAGGAGAAACAATACCAGTGGGAGACTTCTGAAAACCAACAGCCAAAAGCACCACAGACACGCAGAGCGTGTGGGCAGGGGTACAGACTAAGATGGTGAGAAAGTCAAAGTCTCTGGGGACTTAAATTGAGGAGAAAGCTTGTGTGTGTTTTTACAGGTAAAGCGTGGTTGCATGAATTAGGGAAGAAAGGACTAAGGGTCCCGCTAGGTCCCAAGCTGAAGTCAGAACACCTTTCCTAGCATCATGTGATCTCCCAAAAAGCTCCCATGGTTGTTGTTAGCCATAACACATTCTCCCCTCTCCCTGCACTGTTCCCTCTGCTGTCTCCATGTCTGACCAGAGCTGCTGACAATACAGCTGCCTGCATGGAGATGTTCATTCTTTACTTCTTTCAGCTTTGGAACTGAAATAGCCTGACCTGAAACCATTGTTATCCCTGAGAAGTAGGTCATTTTTTGGCAGTATAACAGAAATAATATAGTTACATGGGGACATATATATGCAACTATATATATTCTTATTAGCACTTCAATTAGAAAGGAAGATTCATCTGCCAAAAGGAGTGTGTGTAGTAATGTTTGAATTAGCACTGAGTACATTTTCAGTGGAAATATTCTTTTTGATTACTGAAACTGAAGTGCATCAGTGAATATCCCCATAATGTTTTCTTGGGAAATACTTCTTAATGTAAAAAACAACTTGTGAACTGTACCTCTGCAAACCATTAGGGTGTTTTGCCATACAATAGTTACATATAAGTAGTAAGACAGTGACAAGACAAATGGGGAAGGTTTTATCAGAATAACTATTGCTTGAAAGGAAGAAAATTATAGTGAGGATTGCAAAGAAGAAAATTACATGTTGTCACCATTTATTTCACACAGGAGAAAAGTTGTGTTTTTCCATGCCAAGTGTAGCTGCAAATTCAAAGAGCCTCATATAAACTCTGTATAATTCCAAATAAATAAAGCTGCATTATAAGCCTCAAGATAAAAATTCAAAATTATGAACCACCATCATTAGTTCCTTGTGATAACCAGGAAACCATCCCTTATTTCCTTGTGACTATTGAAGCAATACTGACTAAATCAGATACAGAAATGCCTGCTTTTATACCTAGAATACAGAACAATAATTGTCTATGGAGTGAGAGAAGAGTCTTTTTATGCATCACAGGCCTACCCAAAAATAATAGGGAGGGCAAAATGAACTTCAAGAATTACACAGGGTCAAATAGTGCTGCTACAGTTCTATCTCTGGAAAGCTACTGCCAGAAAAGTAGAGGGAATGTTTGCACCTTAAGGTTAGATGCTTAACATGCCTGTCATATGTCTTGAAAAAAAGCTGTGTGCCAGTGCACTTACATGTTGAGCCAAATATGCCTTTTCTAAAGTCATAAATTACATGGTTTAATTGAAATCTATTTTAAAATCAATTCTGTTAACTCAGTGCCTCTGAATTCACTGACGCAAATAGAACAGGAAAAAACAGGTTTAAGCTGATTAAAGAGACTGAACATAAAGACTGAATACAACCCCTTTTTTCCTGTAGCCTGAGCAAATGCAGATAGTGTGGATTTATTCATGAGAAACTTAAGGCTAATGCTACAGAATTCTGTTTTTCAGGACAAGAAGGATAACCAGAACTTACTGGGACAGTTTGCTCTGTTTTACTTCTGTTTGCATCATGCCTCACTTACGTCATTTGCTCTCACAAGCATTAAATTCAGAAAAAAATTATTTTAAATTCCATTTCAATGCATCATGAATCACTTTTACTTAAGAAATGACAGCTTAGAATCACATGAAATTGCTTCCAAAAAGGAGCAAGATACCTTGCCAGGTATTAACTAATTTAGAATCTCTTAAATCCTTCAGAAGAACCACTGAAATCTCAGGTGCTCAGCTCAGCATCATGTCTGGAAATTGATATGAATGTGAGAAGACCAAAGAGGGTCCTCGGAAGCTCTGATCTCACACAGCACAAAGGGGAGGACTTCGTCCTTTCTTTGCTTCACGTGTTCTGTCTCCAGCAGTCACTGTGTACCAAAACCACCTACAAACTCCTACAAATAGGAATATTTATTCATAATCTTACACTCCATAAAATTCAGCGACAGCCTTAGGGTTTTTTCTAGAGGTTTCTGATGTAGTCAACATCAGCATCAGCAGGCTTGCACTGTGATTATATAGTTGGATTTTCAATTTTTTTTTAAAAAGTACTATCCTTCTGCAAGTGTCCCAAGTGTTTTCAACCTTATCCAATTTCTCATCAGTAAAATCCTATGCAGCATTCTTTTACGGTTATGACTGTTTTTCAAGTGTTGTCTCCAGTGTAGCTGATGATTCTTGCAGGACATTTCAGTACTGAAGGCATGAGGTACCTATAGGCCTTCCAAGATCTCAACTTTTCTCCTTGTATCCTCAATTTCCATTAAGAAAAAAGGATGTATAAATAAGAAAAATATTTTTCCCTACAGTATTTTCTTCTCTTAATGTATACAGAAAAGAATCAAAAAGTCTGATTTCATATTTAGCTCCTTACCTATTGTCATTCATGTCCAATTGTTAAAAAGGTTTTTACTACGGCACCTTCTGGCTCTTTTTGATAATAGCAATTTGCGTATTGACTTCAGCAGGAAAAAAGCAGGACTTCGATGAAGTTACTTATCTAGGTAAAAAATGCATTTTTAAAGTTTGGCACCAATGAAGTAAAAAGCATACTTGCCTTCATTGTTGCCAGGTCAGCACACTGGGGTTTTTTAAGATCAGGCTCAGACACTCTAATGGGCACCAAATTGCAGTAACGTGCATTTCTTCTGCTTCCTCCTTTCATATTTAACAGTGTTTCATTACAGATTTTAGTGCTTCATTAGCATACAGAAAAAAGTTATTGTCACACTCTGTTTTGCTTTTCATTACTAAAATAAATTAATTATGGTTCTTGAAATTCACGAAGCATTGCCACCTCCAGTGGTCTAAGCATATTAAGCTGTCTTCTTGGGAAAAAAACAATAAGGCCACATCAGCAAGACTGACATTTATTTCAATCTCCCACTCTAAAATCTGTAGTTAACAAGGTCAAAAAACATTGGGTGAATTATGGGACAAGAATTCTTAAGATGATTTGCAGCAGGGATTTACTATGAAGCCAAAATTGTATTATCAGGGGGAAGCAGATATGTAGTGAATATGAGCAAAAAACCAGTCCATCTACTTTAAATGCTGTCAAGTGTTAAAGGCAGGAATGATTCACAACTGCACAAATGGTGCAATTCTGAAACTGTAGGAATTATTTCCTCTTGTATCAACCTTTGAGAAAAAATACCTTTGCATATGTCCTAAGTTTGAAAATAACTAGTTTTTTCTCCTCTATAAGACAGGAAAGTATTGCCCTATGTCCAATTAAACTTACTTTGAAATGAATAATTGACATACATGAGAATAAATTTGCTGGAAGTAGATCAAACCATGCATTTTAAACTTGCCTACAAAGGGTTTCCTCATTGAGATTTCCTTTTCTCTCGTCCAAGTAATGGAGGTTTCACAGGCCTTTTTTTAAAAACTCTTCTTACACTCTACAGGAGTGTAAGAATGTGAAGCATGTAGCTTCACATTCCTCTTGAAAAGCTGCTGCAATATGCATCAGGAGTAAGAGAATGTTCCAAGAGGCTAGAGGACAGCATAGGAATACAGGGTTGGATGAAAAGCCCATCCCAAACTCTCCAAGAAGAAATTGAGAAGCTACGGGGAGACTCCTGTTGTCCGTAGGCTTTTTTTTGATTTTTGGCCTCACGCAACATATGATGTTTGATGCCAGCTCTAAGCATGTTCCCTGCTTATTGTTCTACCAGTACTAAGTGATGTAATTACTGATCTGAAATAGTTTGCAGTGTAAAGCAAAGCAAGATCTCTGAAAGTTCTGCTTTGCTGTTTCACCAAAGCCCTGAAGAGAGAATCAGGGAAGAAGGTGCTGCAGGGCAGGTGCAGAGAGATTGAGAAGTGGCCAAGTCACCCTGTTTGAAAACCAATCTATATCTAATTAGTGAGTCCTTGTCACAGCCCTGGAAGGTATATAAGTATTGCTGCTCATTTTTACAGCAGTCTGGGACAGAAATGAACAAATTCTGCTGCTTTTTAAAAATGCCTTTAACCAGCTGAGTGAAGGCAAATTAGCCAGTAGTAGCTGTGAATGCGCCTTATAAAGTACGACTTAATGCCCCTGCTGGTCACAGTTGCAGTTTACATGCTACAGAAACCTTATATTTACTGTTCCTTCAATGCCCTATGATTTTATTAAATTTCACATCCACAAACTTCTTTTTCTTGGAACACATGACGAGATATGCTGGAAAGCTGCTAGTGGTTGGGTTTGTCATACCAAAGGGAGGAGATTTGTGTTCAAGTGTTGTAGTCTGAGTTTGATGGGTCTTTGACCAACTTGGTCTAGAGGGTGTCTTTGCCTGTGTGGTAGGAGGGTTGGAACTAGATGGTCTTTAACCTGGTTTTTCCAGCTCAGATAACTCTATGATTCTTTTATATATCGTCCTACCAGAGAGACAGTGTCTGGCTTGTAAATCGGTATCAACTCTCTCCTAGCTTCTAAGAAAAGTATAATGTAAGATGAATGGCAACACATTGCACCTGAACACAGCGCAACAGAAGAAGTGATGTACAAATATAGCTTATCAAAACATACATTGAATTTTCTCTTCCCAGAGCCCAATTCCTTTACACTACTAATATTTACTGGGTGAGTTGGGAAAGTAAGGAAGTTTGTACAGGTGCTGTTAGAGCAGAAAATTAAAAAAAATTTAGTCTTCTACTCTGAATGAAACTGGACTCAGCAGTCTCTAGATTTATATGTTTAGCTGATAAATATATTAATCATGTCAAAACATATTCCTGGCAAGCAGAATAATATTATGTACAGGTGTTCTTTGGGGGATATCTGCTGAACCTGGGAATCAGTTTCAGTGTCTGAGAATACCATGTATTTCTTGTCACTGTTTAAAGCAATCTGTCTAGAACACATTATTTCTTTGCACTCTAGGCTTTTATTATTTAGCAAGAAGGAACTTTTTTTCCCTTCTGAGTGGATGTCACTTGAATATAACCAGAAGAGCCAAAACTGATTTTGAACATCTTGAAAGAACCTATTATACAAATAAAGTGCACTTTGGGGCTTCCATACTGACGAGTTGAAAGAAAGACACTTTCAAATTGATGCATGCTTGGGAATGCTAATGAGCAGTCTTGGACATATGACTAAACAGCAGCGTTACAATGCTGTTGAGTAGTCATCTTCTCCAGGACGTGTCTGCCAAACAATAGCTACCAATTTTGTTTTTATTACAGAATCTTCTTCTGTATATGGTATTCCTTCTTTCTTTTTTTTTCTTATTTTTTCTCCTTTCTTTTTGTTGTTATTTTAATTTATTTTTCTTCCTAATTTTCTATCAGCTGAATATTTAAAACCCCTATTAGTAAAATATTCTTGTTTATGGCCAGTCCTTTTATTAAAATACCTCTTAATTTAATTTTTTTTTGAAGCAACAGAAGCAGCAGCAAAAGTTTAGAAACATTCTATAATTTCTCTAATATGAATCTGGGGCATGTAAACGGGGAAACAACATTTTGATAATAAGTACTTCATCCTTGGTTAACTGATTTCTTCATTTCTTCTTCTAAGCTGCAAAATGTATGTCAAGATTGCTTCCAGATATAACTATTACATCTGTATTACAGAGAATTCTCAACATTTCAATAGCTCTGGCTGGAGGAGTCCATAATATTCTGAATATCTCCAGGCATACATATATGTCTGAAACGGAAGTATCCTCACTTTTTTTAAGGTCCAGTCTAGATTATTATTGTTTTTGGCACACTACTTTTAGAACTTGCTGAATGCTCAGCCTTGCTAGTTGCTCCCTGAGCCTTACTAGGGTGATGCCTGGGGTTGTCCTTTCAGAACTGTATTCCTTATGCACACGTTTTCCCCCCTTTCAGAAAGATGTTACCAGTCTGTGGGAAAATGAATACCCTAAGATGCCAACAAAGCCCAGCAGCTCACAAATAAAAGGGGTGATATGCTGTAACAGATAGAAGCTTTATGATGCATTTATATTCTTGATGGATATGAAAGGTTAGGGCCCAAATATGAGACTGTATGGCCAAATACATTATGTTAGCACTGACAAACATGACAGCATGGAAAAATTACAGATAAATTCAAAGATATTTAAAAATTAGGGCAACAAATAACCAGGAGTATGGAAATTGTCCATTTCCTTTATTAAATAAGCTTATACTGAGAAAATACACCTTGGGAAATATATAAATGAACCAAGAAGAAGATGGGCACTAAAGACAAAACTGCTGAGTACAACCAAGCTATAATTTCTTGGTCCAGGGACTATCAAAAGGAAAAATCAGTATTGTCCAAGGTTAAATGTGACTTAAAACTCCTAAGTGGCAATAACTGTCCACACAGGAAGAAATGACAGAGTTGTTCCATTACACTGAACATAAATTAAAAACATTTGTCAATGAGCTCTAATGGCAAGATAGAGTGACTTTAATGCAGGTGAAGTCTCCTGAAGAAGCAACTTCTCCTATATATTGACTATGAGTTTGAATAATAACCTTTATGTTAAAATTTCTTTCAGAAGACAATGTCACCTTGCATTTTTCTTACAATGTGCAATAAAATCAGTTCTTCTAAAAATAATATCCATATTTTGCTATCAACAAAGTGGTTCTTTAAAGGTATTTAAATACATTTTCCAGATTTGGTTCTTTGTATACAAATATATGAATAATTTATGTGGCTGAATGTGATTTTACAGATAATTAAAAATTTGCACAGCCAGGAATGCATTCCTGAAATCCACATTTTACTTATATAAAAAATTGTCATGTTAAGCAGTCTGTTAAAAATGGTCATGCTGATGTATCAAACTTTATTGTAGTTGTCTTATGATATCAGAACTGTTTGTGCTAGTTTCTTTACTGTCATCATATCATTACTTTATAAAAGAGATGTGATAGGCTTAAACATTCTGCTTATCTAACTCATGATTGACAACTGAACTTCTGCACTGCCAGATAAACACTTATCTTCAAGCAACATAGTATTAAAAAAATGTAACAGGTTGCAGTTATTCATAATTGCATCTGCTGAAGCTGTAGCCTAAAAAATATGCTGTATTTTCTTAGAAGATGGTGTGTTCTGGAAGGGTGCTTTTTGGGGGGGGAACTGCTGTGTCATTGTTGGGGTATGAGAGTGGACAGGTACTGCACACACCTACAGCCATATCCAGGGCCTCCTATCTAAGTACAAGGCTTTTGTAGTGTGAGTCAGCTGGTTCCTTGAGAAAAGAGAGGGTGAGCACAAGAAATGATAAGGTAGGAAAGTGTTGCTCTTGAATTGCTACATACCACAAGAGTTTACTGAAATTACTGTTTTAAAATCCAGTTACTGTAAGTTCTGTGGTTCAACAAAGTATGGCTGAAGTATGTCTGTTTCCTAGCCATCATTGTTTTTAAAATGTCTAGTCCTCAATTTCAAAATATCAGATGGGATATATGTGCTTTAGCCATTACTGGTGACTAATGCTAAAGCAAAGATGCTAAAGGTTTTAAATCATAAGACTTGAAATGATATTTAGGAAAAGGAGAAAGTTCAGTTTTCACCCCTTTGAAAGGTCAAATGGGAATTAAGAAAAAAAAAGTCCCCAAAGTTTTATAAAAGCAGTAATACCTTGCCTTTGTATGGTATTTTTCTTTTCTGAGCACTGTATAAACATTAATAAGAGCAAAAGTTCTGCAACATGTGGAGTCTCCATTTTACAGGTAGGAGAAAATAAGGAATAAAAAAGTTAAGGTCCAAACTCTCAGGAGTGCCACTTAGGCCAATCTTAGAAAACCTTGCTTAATTTATGGTATTATGTAATATACAAGATTCCCGATAAATTTACAGAAAATACTAATAATTCAGTAATAATGTAGCCAGATCCAGAACTCCTGAACATGTACTCTTAAAATTAACTGTCTTTCTCAAAGCCACACATAGGCTGAAGGAATGGCACTAGAAAGCTTTATTTGAATTTTTACCTCAGGGTTAATACAGGGCATAGATTCATTAGATAGCAACCAGTGAAACTGGCAATGTTTCCTCTGTATAAAAAAGACAAGATCAAATTGCAGTTTGGGTTTAGTTTCTTTAGGGCAAAAATCAGTCTTACCATGGTGTATTACGTGTGGTCAGCCTCTTTGAAGCCAGGCCAACTCATGCTTTGCCTTGCACCCTGAAAAGTGGCTGTACTTTCATTCTGCTCAGTAATTGGTACACAGAAATCCCCTGCATACGTCTTTTGAATCGAGTTCATAGTTGTATTTTTTGTTTCTAGAACAAATCCCACGTCTGTACCATATGACAGAGCATGGTGTAGGTACGCCTCAGTGACACTGGAGCCTGTATGTCCCTAAGTGAGAGCATAACAAACACTGTGCATCACAATAGTGGTCTGTCTCTTCTGCCTGGCACTGGGAAGAGCAACCCTGACCATTTCTCTTGCTTGTCTCCCAGCATCCACAATCCCTGGATGCATGTTGCTAGAGGATACATCCATGACCATCTCCCTTTAGTATCTATTTCTGGATTTTTTTGACCATGAATTGACCATGAATCCCTTCATGAACATGATGATGCCAATATTCTCCTACTGATTTTCTGAGTTTCATTGGCTTTTGTCCCACAGAATTTTTGAACGATAGACTATATTAATTTCACTCACAAGCACCTTCATGTTTTCATCATAGCCCCCTGTGCTGGTTTTGGCTGGGGTAGAATTAATAGTCTTCACAGTGGCTGGTATTGGGGCCACGTTTTGGATTTGTGCTGAATACAGAGTTGATAATACAGAGATGTTTTTGTTATTTCTGAGGAGGGCTTCCACAGAGCCAAGGCCACTTCTGCCTTTTCCACTGCTGCACTGCTGAGGAGAATGGGGGTGCCGGGGAGGTTGAAGGGACACACCCTGGGCATGTGACCCCAGCTGACCAGAGGGATACTCCAGAACACATCACATCATGGTCAGTACGCAAAGCTGGGGAAAGAAAGAGGAAGGGAGGGACTTTTGGAGTGATGGGGTTTCTCTCACCAGGTCAGTGTACACATGATGGGGCCGTGCTCTCCTGGAGATGGCTGAACACCTGCTTGCCCATGGAAGGTGGTACATTTTTTTATTGTTGTTGTTTTTTCTTTGCTTTTGTGTACACATTTTGCTTCCTCTATTAAACTGTTCTCTCAACCTACCAGTTTTACTTTATTTCTCCTCCCCATTCCACCACATTGTGGGGAAGAAGGGGGTTGGGCAAATGGCTGTGTGGTACTTTATTTCCAGCTGGCCTTAAACCACAGCACCCCCTCCAGTTTTTCCTTCTCCCAACTGAGAGTTGTAGTTGTCTCTTTTTGTCGGCAACTGCTCTATCTTTAATCATTTTAGTTGCCCTTCTCTAGATCCATAGCTTCTTACCAGCTAAATTAACCTGCACTGCCAGGCTAAACAGCTCCACTCAGCCTTGCTTGGATTGGACATCCCTGCCCTGTTTTAGTGTCTGGCGTCGTCCTGCCACAGAAGTGTGATTTTATATACACTGACTGCAACAGTAAGACTGCCCTACATTCCCATCCCTGCGATTAAAATAGGAACAGTAGCTCACATAGCACGTGGAAACGTTTGGGGTTTTTTTTCTTTTTGATTGAAAGAATAGGAATAGAAAAGGAAGCTATTTCATTATGCTTTTTAAAGGGATTTGGAGATGCTGGCAATCTCCAGAAAAGCTTCTTTTTATCGCATTTTGTGCCAAACCTCACAAAATTACTGTTCTGCTATGCACTGACTGCACATTGCAGATTTGCTTTGTGGTTGCCTGGATTAAATCTAGTTTAAAATATACCTTCCAAACAAAATCCAAATTCTCAAGCTGTCTTTCATTTATAGAAGTAACAAAGTACTTTCAATTTTTCAGTGTTCTTTAAAAATTATATTTCTGAAAACATAAGGAATTTCTGTATCTTAAAAGTAGGAAGATACTTTACTTTTATTTATTAAATAAAATAATTAACTTAAATGTTTCAGAAGAAGGAAAGAAATGAGCAGACTATTGACTTGTTTGACTAAATAGGTGCTGCAAATCCATCCTGGGCCAATAGATTAGTGACCTCATTCTGGTACACAGCTTTTATTGCTGGTAGGGATATTACAGGTGTTTTACAGGTGGTAGGGATATTATCTTGGCATTCAAAAGTCAAAAATTCTTCCTGTCTTCTGCCACCAAATGCTGTGTGAATACGCACATGCTACTCAAGTCACAGATTTTTCTAGCAAAATTCCATTGGAATGAAGACCTTAAATCAATTTTTAAAAATTTATCCTTGAGTTCCCTAGGTCTAAAATCCGTGTCTGTAACAGAAGCATAGTGTTACTAGTGCATCAGCCCAAAGCATGGACAGCCCAGGGTAGTGTCATGTCACTCAACCTCATGGGTAAAAAATAAAGATATCTGAGTGATGCAAACATCTTTCTGTTCAAACAGAATATTGGGGTGCCCTCAGCCAGTGAGATGTGTGACCTATTTTATATTTGTGCTGTCCTGTGACCCAGTTTCTTGGTTTGTTGCTGGGTCCTGATGAACCACATTGCAGAAGAAGGGGTCCTCTGGCCTCTTGGGGTGTCTTTAGAGTGAATCCAAGAAATGGTGTGGCTGGGTGTGGCTCTGATAGCTTGTGGCATGTTCAGTCTCCATAGATTTGCAAACCTTGCCCTGCCAAGTGTTCTGTCTTCCCTTAACCTCCTGTCAGGCCCCAGAGCATCCAACATATCCTCCTGCTGTCAGTCTGTAAATACACTGCTCTGTGGGCCACTTCTTTTCAGGTGCTTCAAAGCAAAAGACACAAGTGCATAGGCACAGCCCTGACCTTGGGGCTGCAATCAGAGTGCCACAAGAGGTCTGTGCTGTGGGAGGTTACTCAGAGGCACGCGGGTCACTCCTCACTTCTGCCAGCCAGGCAGTTCACAGCAGATGATTCTCTCAGCACCCCCACACCTCCTTGGGTGCTTTATGTAGGAGATTCAGTGACAGTTTAAAGTGGCACATAGGCCAAAGTGTGGGGGGTGTATGCATTCCTGGCTTTAATGTCCTGCATCTGCTTACCCCAGTCCTTTTCCCCAAAGCCGTTGTTCACTAGAGTGTAATAGTTTTGATCCCTTCATACTGTCACTGCTTCTTGGTGAAGCTTGAAAATATCACAAGGCTAAATGAGATCTTTGTTTACCTTAAAATAGACTCCAGCAGTTCTAAGACAAATGTAGTTTAAATATGGAGCAGAAGAAGGTCTCTCTGGAAAAAAACACTTGGATCTCTGCCGAAGCCACTGCAGAGCTGCCATTTCTCCATTAGTTCAATATTCAAATGCTAGACTGAAAATGACTCTTGCTTTTCCTCACAAGGACTACTTAAAAATGGAAATTACTCTAAATTGCCAGGCAATAATTTCTCTCAGGGGGTCTACTACATTTTAATTCTACTTACTTCTCTCTTTAGTCCTATGTACACCATCCCTCAAATGTTGTATTTCCTTAAGGCTGTTTATACTCCACCATGAAATTTCTGTGCTCTGTCTGCCAGCAAAAAAAATCAAAAGTTTGCAGAAACCAAGGGATTGCAGAAACCAAGGGATGCCTGTCTTAGCTGGGACACCTGGCTACAGCATTTATGCAAGGTTGGGTAAACTGACCATACCTGAAAGTCCTCCCACAGCATAAGTAAAATAGAGATTTTTCATAATCAAGATAAATAGTTGATTATTTCTCAGATCACAGGTAACATTTTACAATTGCTCTGAGTGAAATGGTGAAGTAGTGAATTCATAATAACCACTTAAATAATGGAGAAAAAAGGCCTCTATGCCCAGCAATGAAAGAGGCTGGAGAGCCAAACACAGGTGGGAAAAGCCTGCAGAACATGACCCATTGAGAGCTTTCCTCTTGAAGCCCTCAGGGACTCTCCTCTGTGCAGGAAATGTTCACCTGTTCATGTAACTTCTGAAGTTACACGAACAGGTGAACCTTTCATTTTGGTCTGCTCCTGAATTATCTACCTGTACACATATGTGGAACAAGTGAGCGAAATCCTGCTGAAATTTGCATGCCTTCAGCACTTGAGACAAAAGTGCCTTCAGAACTTGATACAACTGTGTAAAACTTCAGTGGTTCCTTAAATGAAATGACTGACATGAAAATATCTCTAACAGCTTTATACTGGAATACTAGAATTGCTGAGAGTAGGAATGACAATTTCTTGGTTTTCTAGTTATTAGAAACTTCAAGAGGGAGGATGACATTTTCTATGAGGGAGGAAGGATCAGATCATACTTTCCACCACCCCACATGGAAAATGGCCAGTGAGCAATTTATTCTGTACAGAACAACTTCTTTTTTGGCCATACATTCTGCAATGCTTGAAGCCCATAACCTGCAAAGAGCCGAGTCCAACAGAAGCATGTCCTGCATAGTATTGCATCTCCTTGCATCCTTAAACCTTTCTGGTTTATCTTGATCCACTGATGTCCAGAGAGTTTCTATGAGTTGATGCTGAGGTGGATAAACCAAAAAGAGGAAAGCAGTACCAAATTGATGTGGAGCTGTGAGACGTAAATCAGTGTCAATCAATATTCTATGCTTTTGGAGACACTAATCAATAAGAGGCACACTATTGCCAAGAATGCCTTAGTTTTCACTAACGTATGAAAAAAGCGAAGTCAGAGAGAATTTTTTCTGCTTTTTTGTTTGCTTGGTTTAGGTCAGTATGATGCATTGTGTCTTAAGGAGAAAATTGTAAGTTGTAAATTATGCAGAGCTAGGCAGAGGTGGTGTGTTGTGCATTTTTTTCAGGGGTAGAACTATAATTATTTATTTTTCTTTCTGTTTCCTAAATGCCTGATTGTTTAAAAATTGTAACATGAAAACACTGATAGGGATTATGTGCAGGATGAAAAGCAGTGACAAGAAATAAAGTTGACTGTATAGAAGGTGCCGAGTTTTAAGAATCCCAAGATCTCTGTTTCTCTTCTGATGTTACAGGTAATAACCTTTGCAGTGGTGATCCTTGAGAATTCACTAGGACTGGCCTTATTATTTTCTTACACTAAGGTTAGATAAAGAGCAGGCAAAGAGAGTGTGTCAATTTGCAATTAATGACATTAAAACAAGGCTGAGCCAGACATGAAAGCTGTGTTTAGCCTTGAATTTTTATAAAACTTGTTCTGATAATCTGACCTAAGCATTGCTATTAACACAGCTGAATGCATGGAGCGTGTATTCAAAGCAGGCTTTGATATTGTATCTAAATTAAAATTGATTTTGTAATGGGAATATCTGGTATTTTTTCTTACTTAAAAATCTCACTTCAAACTAAATGGCTTGTGTTTGACAAGTCAAGGAAATCAAATAATTTATATGTGATGGCAGGCAAGATCATAATGAAGATATATATGGACACAAAGTTATCGATAACAAAAAAACCCATGTAGTACTCACCACATACTGTTCTTTCCTTTGCAGTTGTGCCATTGCTAGGCAACTGAAAATGGATGAATAATAGATTTCAGATGTATATCTATACACTTACATTAGGCTTCATTTGCAGGCTCAAGAAAGGGGTTTGTGAAAAGCTATCATCTTTCTGATCAGGGTCCAATATGTCTTTACTACCAATAAGGACAAGAAAATAGATTATTTCTAACAGGAACAACTTTGGTTGATAAGCAGCACAATGTACTTTTCTTTTCTTGTTAATGCACTCTTCTGTTTAGTAACTGAGCATATTCTCAATTTTTCATGCTTCAATTTTTTAGTCACCATATTGTGACATTGTACAAGCTATGCATCCCATAGTCGATTAAATCATCATTGGTGAATAATCAGTTACTAAATTTTAACATATTAGTAAAATTTCCTTCAGTAGGGATTATACATAGTTCTAATAGGTGGAAACATTTTTACTGAAGTAAATAATGACCTCTGTCATTTAAAATCAAGTTACTCAATTCCAGCTGCATTTTCTACATGCTTCAGCAAACACTTAAAATCTTATTTCTAGTTATATTTCACAGTAAGGACAGAGAGACTGCTATAGGAGTATTAAAAGTAGCTGACAATTCACATTTTCTCTACAGCCTGCTGCTCCTTCAAAAAGGGGGAAAAAGGAAAAAAATCTAGTCCCTTGATAATTAGTACCCTTTGTCAAAGCTTCAGTTACAGTTTGATGAAAAAAAATCCTAAATGTCAAGAACCATAAAGTCTGATAAATATGGATGACATTTAAAAGCAGAGGAGGCTGTTTCTAGAAAAGCAGAAGAGGCAAAAAGAAATGTAATACGTATTTATCTTGAGAAATAATTTTTTTACCATGTATTTTCGTCATATATTGACTGTTTTGTACTCCTAGTTCTGTTTTTCATGATAGCTGAGATCCCTTTGTCTTATATCAAATGCCTCATCTGCATTTTGCAGTGTTTCTTCAGTGGAAAACAGTACATTTGAATGACCCAGGCCTTTCCACTTGTAATCACTCAGTGTAATTGATTGAAAAGACAGACTCAGAGAACCCTCCAAATATTTTAATTTTTCAGTGTCGCTTAAATTTAGCAAAGAAATGACACCCTGAGAAAATGAAATGGCATGTACTCGTAAATTGCTAACTGTGTGATACAGATCAGTCACAGCCGTCAGTGATTACTCTTTAAACAAGTCTGTCTCTCCAGCATACTCAGAGGAATTGACTTGCAGAATGTTAACAAACTGAAGGGGAAGATCTTTTGCTTCTGACAAGTTTGAAAACTTTCTTTTTGGAAAGTGTTTTTCAGCAGCTTGAAGCAGAAAGCTGGTTCTCCTGGTTACCCATGCTGGGTGTGACAGTACTCCTACCACAGCCTTTGTCAGAACGACTCTCAGTAAGCAAGCTGTAACACAATGGAAGACTGTTATGCAATAAATAGCTAATTGAAAAGTAATGTGCAATAAGAAAGGATTAAGTGACCAAACTTCTCAACGACAGGGTTGGAAACATGTCAGTGTGTTGCAGTGACAGAATGAGAGACGGGCTGTAATGAATTCACAATCTTCATTTCCTGGTTTATCATCCTGCCAGAACCAAGAGCATTAAGAATGTAAATGCAGTCACACAGTAAGACACCATCTCATCCTGCATTGACAGGATCCAGGTGCTATTTTCTTATTTTTCAAGAGATAGCAGTAGAAACAGCCAGGTCCCATCCATACCCTTAGTGGTAGCATACCTGAACTACACTGCCTAGTGACTACCTGTCACTGCCAGGGGTACCTCTGAGCTGCTCAACCAAATCTACTTTTATCAAAATTCAGTAGCTACAAATAAAAAAGTAGCCTACCATATTAAAAAAATCGACTAAAATTTTTTATTTCTGGATCAGTTTTATAATGTCCAAAATTGTGCTTGACTTATTTATGAATGTCAAATATCTGTCTTTCTTATTTAACTGCAATATATGAAAATATAAATTAAATATCTCTCAGATTATCTTAGCAAGATTTGCTTTAACAGATTAATATAATAAATAGAGCTTTCAGATGAAGGCAGAATATATAGCAAATTTATCCCAGATATAAAATTGCACCTTTCATATATGTTGAAACTACCATGAGTTTACTTAATAATCTGAGAGTTTTTGAACAGCTCATTAAAATTTCTCTCCTCCATCTATTTGATTCATTATCTCAGATATGTCTCCAGCACTGACTACTTGGACTCCATATTACTTTGCACTTCTGAGCTACTATGATACCAATTCTACAGGAACAAGACTGAGACCCCTGCACAAAAATAACATGTGAGGTCTGCTGTGTAAGCATCTTTATTCCATCCCCAGACCCGTGAGTTGCTCAGTCCACTTGGTGCCAATATGCAGATCACAGAGGTTCCCCTTTCCTCAGCTTTGTGAGACAAATGAATGGTTTTCAGATTATTTCAAGACTGTGTTTCTCCCCAGACTTCCTCACTGATGCATGCTGAAGGGAAAGAAGAGCTGTTGTCATAGTAGTGGTTCTCTTTGCGCCAAGAGGGATACAGTCTGGCCTCAGACAGAAAGATGATGCCTACCAACAAATATCCTTCAAAAGAGGGATTACAGTACCAGCACGGAGAAAGTGCCCAAAACCCTATGTAATGAAAAATATGCATACAGATTGATATTTTTTTAACTGACAAATGAGAAGAAAAATGCAAGAGAAAAAATATTGGCAGTATTGAGTTTGTGGAAAGACACAAATCTTGAAACCCTCTCATCAGGCATGCGTCCAATTGTGGCTCTGTGTTTCTGAGAAAACACAGATGTTTTTCCAGCAATCCACTAAAGTGCAGAGGTGTGATGTTTTGCTGCAGCGCATCATCTCATCATCTGCACTATGAGAAGGTCCTGAAATAAGGACTTCATCCAATGGTTTCAGCTGTGCTCCTAATTAGTATTCTGTCCTGTTTCTGGTGAAATCAGGGAGAGCCTTGCCACTGTTTTCAGGGATACCAGGATAAGGCCTTTTGTGACTGAAATCCTGCAGTTAAACAGCACATCTATATATTCAGGTCATTTTGTTTTCAGGATTAGTCACGGTATGGCTAATTTAAATGTCCTGCAGCACAGAAAAATACTTTCAGGTTATCTGTTAAAAGCAATGACATACCTGCACTGATACACAACTGCTACAGCAGTTGTTCAGAATACATATATACTGGTTTTTAAGTCACAACCTTGCTTATAAAAATTTCCTCTGTCCTTGTGTAGTCTGCTGTGTTGGTCGTGGGCTTTTGTTTTCATTGTTGATTTCTCAAGTGAGCTTTCCTTCTTGCACTGGACTGTTTGATATGCACAGCACAGCAGTACTTTAACTGGGAAGGTAGTTATACAGAGAGAAACGTGGTGTTGTCATCTCCCTTCCTTCTGGGAGGGCTTTGCAAAAATTGCTTTTCATGAAAAAAATCGTTGAATCTTCTTAAGGGTGTTGGAATTCAAGTAGCAAAAGACTAGACAGAAGGTTATTTAAAATGTAATCCCTTTGTTTAAATATTCACATTCCTTAAAAAGAAAAATTCATAAAAGCGATGCATTGTTAAAAATAAATAAAATTTAACTTTTTCACATGCCATAGGTTCTGTTTCATAAAAATACATGTTTGAGAGTGAAAGCCATGTGATATTTTTAGTATTGTAATTTTTTTCTAAGGCAAATGTAAGAATATCTTTGTCTTCAGGAATAGCACTTCAGCATGAACTTTGAATCCCAACCCCCAGCCATCAGCTTCTTCCAAGATTAGCTGAGTGCATTGGGTCTATTTAACCATTAGCTTTTATTGAAGGATAGATGAATATCAGTCCCTGAAGAATAGTGAATTAGCTACTGCCTTGTAGCAAAGCATTTTCTCTTTTCACTCTACAATAGATCTGCTATAAGCACAGCTTTTCATGATACAACTGGCAAGTAAAGTGGCAGGTCTGCAGAAGAAAATGGAAATCTTTTGGAAAAAAAGACTCTTAATGTGCAAGGGCTTTTGCTTTCATTTTAGTAACCTTAGAATAAGGTGATCTTTTGAGAATAGAGTTTTATGATAAAAGGATTTGAGTAATGCTTAACTGGTCAAAGATGTGTTCTAGTGAGTTTTAAACAACATATGTTTAATTGCATATAGAAAAGTCATAGCATCTCTTAGAGAAAAAAAAAAAGACTCCAAAATCATTGAAAAATGAATTATGGCAATATAAACCCTAAAACAAAGAACAGCAAAAACTTAATGGAAAATACTTACGGTAAATGAATTTATGAATTTCTGTTGCTTTATCTTATGTTTATTCCACTTATTTTCCCTTATCCTTTCTCTCCACAGAAGGCCAGCTGAAATTACATCAATTTAAGAAAAAAAGATGAGTCAGAATTACTGTCTTTTTTCCTTTATTCAAAAATATCTGTGTTTACACTGAAAGAAAGATACTAAGGCCATATTCTCTTCCCTGTTAGCTCTCAGCTAAAGCTCATGCAGGTCTTGGATTTTTCTTTTAAATTTGAATAAGACAGCATAAATAACTCTTCTTGTTTTCTTCAACAGAGAGCTAACAGAGGGAGGAAGGGAGCTACAGATGCTTATGCTTCAGTCCCTGATAACCACAGGACTAAAAACCTTCAAGGCAGACAACAGATGATGAATAGGTCAAAAGAGCCCAGCTCTATGGGCATTACAATGTCTTTTCCTACCTTTTAAGTGTTGTGATCCTTAAAATTTAGTCACTTTGTATTTTTGTTAGAGAAAAAACCCCCGCAGGTTGGATAGCATTAAAGGCAGAGAAACACGAGACAGCCCCAGGAACACAGCAGAGTGCATTTTCACAGACTCACCAATGATCAAGAGGGGTGACATCCCGGTGGGGGGAAGGGGATTCAGAGGAAATTTTTGGGAAGGAAAATAGACTGATATTCTGGGGTTTTCTCCAGCAACTTGCCTTCGCACATGACAAATTGTAATTTTTTTCACAATAAAAGTTACCAATCTACCAGCTTTTTAAAAATCACCATTGAGACCTGAGGGACAGAGCAGAGGCATTGTTCATGTGACCAGTTACGTACTCAGGGATGCCAGATGGCATCTCACATAACATGGGAGCTCTTCTGGTCCTGTATGAAATGCCAGTTGCTGTGTCATTGTCTTTGCTCATTTACAACACTGGCCAATATTTTTGCTGGTCACTCCATCCGTCCCTTCTTGATCAAAATACTTGATCAAAAGTAGAAATCTCTCAAAGAAATAAAGAACACAAATGTCCAGATTCATACTGGGGAGGAAATTATCTCTCTCTGGATGTAAAGAGAGAATTCCTGTGGCATCCTAAGGGCTTGATAATTTTCTGTAATCAACCTAAGGTCAAAGACCTGGGCCTAACCCACTTGGTCTTCATGGCCTTGGAATTTAAGGCCCAATCTAACATAACAGTTGCCTTCTAGAAATACTTTGCTTTCTCTCTCTATATAAAGACTTGACAACCCAGAGGGTGCTGATCTGGTGTCAGAAGTTGGTTCCAATGGCAGGCTGTCTTCCACAGAGTGAGTTATGAGACATTCAGTTCAAATGGGCAGAATCTGCCAATACATTAGAAATAAAAAATCAGGCTTACAAATATTCTATTTGATCCAATTTCTGTGTAATCTTACTGTTTTTCTTATGTGCTGTGGATACAAAATGGCCAAACCCTCTTCTTGCTTACTGCATAAAAGTGAAAGTAGCAAAAATGGTACTTTTTCAGTTTAGGGAAATATACTTAACTTAATGTTTGCAGTTTCCTGCTTAGTTTTAGTTAAGTCCATAGTTGAGGAAGTCCAAAGTTCATCTTGCATGGTAAATACTGGACTGTGATTAGACAAGCCTGCATGTGGCAGAGGAGGAAAACCATATTATAATAATATTTCATGTGGCAGAACAGTAAAATTTGAGTACCCACTTTTGAAGCTATTTGTCACAGAGTGTTAAACTACATTTGGAGCAACAGAGCAGTGTGTCAGAGAGATCAAGACAAAAGTGGGTAGCTGAGTCCTGGATGATGTTTTTCACCTAGAAAGCAATTGAGTCCTGCTCAGAAGCTCTCCCATCATATCTGGCTTCTCACCTTACAGAGTGTGGCAGCCCTCAGCCCAGTCCTGAACAGGATATCTGAAGGAAACCATTTTGGGAGGTAGAAAAATACCTGGATTCAGATGGACTCAGAACTCTGTTTCCTAACCTCAGTTTAACTGAAAGTGTTTTGATTTTATGAATTTTTAACTGAAATGTTTCTTTGATTTTTTCACTGAATCTAACCCATGTGTGCATTAGAAGCACAAAAACTTTCTAAGGTTGAAAGACAAGCCAGAATTACTTAGCAGTATATCAATGTATCAGCCTAGGCTTTACTCTAAAGTAATGTGTAGGACTGGCCTGCTTTCCAGGTGAGTAAAATTTGAGTTAAACTTATCTATAGTGCTGGAGTGAAGGGAAGCCCTTAAAACATAAGGATAAACATAATATAACTGCCCATGGAATTAATATTACTGTATTACAATGGGGTATCACAGATTAAAAATATTTCAATGCCTTCCAGAATGTACTTGTGTTGCCTTGTGACTGACTAAAACCCAGACAGTGAATAGAGCAGACCTTCTTTGGACACTGGCACTGTGACTTCGGATGTTTCTGAATGCCAGAAAGCTGTAGCAGAGCTTTAATTCATAAAAGCTCCAAAGTCTACTTATTTCATCCTTATGGACAATCAAAGAGTTTCTAAACAATGAGATTAGAATGTATCCAGAATAGAGTTTCATTTCATAGTATCAAAATGGTTTGGGTTGGAGGGGTCCTTAAAGAATATATAGTTCCTACCCCCTTGCCATGGGCAGGGACAACTTTCACTTGACCAGATTGCTCCAACCTTGCCTTGAACACTGCCACTCAAACCATGACTCTAAAGGCTGAGAATGTACAGCAGTAGTGACCAACAATAAACAACCATTTCATTTTTTAAGTGCTAGAAACGTCACTTCCTGAGACACATAAACATGTTTAAGCTTGGAAGAAAATGCAAAGACATGAAAATATTTGCTTCAAATGGCAGAAGAATTTCAGTAGATTGGTGCAGAGACTGCTAGCCTCAGAAAAATAGAACGATACATTATCCCATTCCTTCTCTTTTTGGTGGCAGCCACAGGACCGATCAGCTAGTGACAGAAATTTCCTAGTGACATCTGAATCCTTGGCACATTCCTCTGGCAGTTCAGGAGTCACTTTTAAGCTTGAAACAGTTATTTTGCTGGTGGGCTGCCTACTATTCCAAATTACTTGATAAAAAGCATTATAAAACACTGGACACACATGAAATTCTTTAGAGTTGCATCATAACCCTTTTGTCCAGTACAGCTGACATTTCTAAGCTTGACTACATGTTGGAAAACTCTGGGTACAATATGTCACAGATTTGTGATGAAACATGGCAGATTTTTGTAAGTTCATTTCAGCTGTGTGTTTCACTTTCCTCAGCCATGAGTTGCTCTGCAGTCAGTATTTCTGTCTAAGAGCTCTACTGCACAAAATCCAGTTGACACAACATCATGGAAAAGCTTAAAGGGACTAGGGACTAGATTGCCAAGCAGCTAGAACAATCAAGTGTCTGTGAAAAAACAACAGGCACTCAGTTAATCAGAAAAGGCAGGCACTGTGGTAACTAATAGAAGTGACATTTGCTGTTATCTCTGTTGTGTTTGGTGAACAGAGTTTGTGACTTTCCCATCAATTTAGTTAGCAGCACATGTAATTTGCTCGTGCAGGAGCCACGGGCCCTTTTTATCACGTTTTCCCTGAATTTGCATCCTCCTTTGCAAGCTTTGATGAGTTTCATTAATTCCAGGGACTCAGGGGGAAAGAGAGGGGCCTTCTCGAAGCATTTGCTGGCAGCTTGTATGTCTGAGATTCCCCTCAAGCAATTGTGAACAACTGGTTCAACTTCCTTGGTGCTTTCTAAGTCAGTTGTTCAGAGTCCTTGATCCTTGCCTTAGGACTGCAAAGATTAAACCTCTCTAGCTTAGAAGGAGCCAGGTAGGAATATTGGCCTGTTATCAGTGATTCACTAGGATTCACTAGCTGAAGAGTATAATCTTTTATTTATTTATTTATTTTTGTTTTGGTTTTCATTTTTTCTTTATTCTTCTCTCTAAAAAATACCTCCTGTAATTATCCCTGTGCCATCTGGAAAAATACCACCATACTGATAAACTCAGTCTTTGGCATAATACAATGAAGTCCCTAAAGCTGGCAATTTGGAACAGGAATATTGACATATTCCATGCTGTAGTCCTTGCTGAACCTTGGATATGTGCTCTTTTAATATGTGTGTTTGGAGATAATATCTTTTAAATGCACATTTGAACAGCCTCTCAGGCACATGTTGTGATTATTGGGGCTGTTCTGTGCAGGGCCAGGAGATGGACTTTAATGAATCTTGTGGATCCCTTCCAACTCAGAATATTCTGTGATTCTGTGTTTATTTTTCCTAGAAACTGACATAGCTTCCATTTAGTGGATGTGCAAATTGCAAAGTCTGTATGCTTTTAAAATATGCAAGGAAATTTTAAATTTACTCAACATGATTAGTTTAACCCTGCAGTCCAACACAAAACAGGTTAAAAGTTGAAAACAGTCAGAGCAAGTCAACTGAATGTAGCACTGTGTCTACTGAGGTAAGACTGACCTGCTGACAAATCAGTTCTAAGCAGCAGCATCCTGAGGCATGATGATGCCCCCAACATTAATGAATCCCCAGTCCCCTGTCCTGTCATCCCTGCAGTGTCATATTTCACACTGGCATGGATGCTGAGGGTTTGAGCCATGTGATGGCACCCAGCAAAATACAGACTGGGAAGCTCTTCCTAGGTAACAGAGTTCCCACTCTGCCCAGGGAATTAAAGTCTGTAGGAAATGCTCTTTACCTCTGAATTCACAGCACATACTTCCAAAAGCAGCATTTAACAGAGCTGTATTTGGGATTGTGCTCCAAAATTAACTGATGCAAATTAAATCCTTGCATATTTATTAGTTTTGATTAAACTGACATAGCCACCAACATTTTCAGAAGTAACAGTCCAAATCTGAGACTTTACAATAGTTTAATTATGTTATATTCATTTCCTACTCATCCCCCAAATCTATGCAAAGCAGCATCATTAATTAGCCTGCCCACTGCAACTGCTAACAAGATCACTGATTGATAACAGAGTTTTCTCAGTGTAAGCTGTGAAATCTGAAACATAATTTTAGGTAAGATCAGATGGACTATGTCCCTCACTGCCTCCAGGTCACTGTCAATCACTTCTTTGCCAGTTCCTTTTTTCTTCCCACCACAAAAACATCAGTAATCTAAGAGATTCAGAAATGTTTCAGTAATATAAAAGACACAAATCACAGAATCACAGCATATGCTGAATTGGAAGAGACTCACAAGGATCTTTGTATCCAACTCCTGGCCCTGCATGAGACCATTCCCAAGGATCATACCATGTGCCTGAGAGTGTTGTTCAAACTCTTCTTGAACTCTGTCAGGCTTGGTGCTGTGACCACTTCCCTGGGAACCTATTCCAGTGCCCAAGCACCCTCAGTGAAGAACCTTTTCCTAATATCCAACATAAACCTCTCCTAAAATGACTTCAGGCCATTCCCTCAGTCCCTGTCACTGGTCACCACAGAGAGGAGATCAGTGCCAGCCCCTCCTCTTCCCCTCATGAGGAAGTTGTTGCTGTGATGGTGCCTCCCCTCAGGCTCCTCCAGGCTGAACAGACCAAGTGACCTCAGCCACTCCTGATTCAGCTTCCCCTGCAGACCTCTCACCACCCTCATTGCACTCTTTTGGATGCTCTGTAAGAGCTTCATGTCTTTCTGATACGGTGGCACCTGGAACTGCTCCCAGCTCTCGAGGTGAGGCCGCCCCAGCCCAGAGCAGAGCAGGACAATCCTCTCTGGCTGGTGATGTTGTACCTGATGGCCCCAGGACAGGGTTGGCCCTCCTGAAAACAGTTTCATGAGCTCGCTCTCTCCCTCTAAAATAATACTTTTTCAATTTATACAGTTCATACGGAAATGTTTTGATACTAGGAATTTAAATAAGAGCTTTTTGAAAACATACATGCAATTTTCATTCAATAAATCACACTAAATAGATGATACAAATGTATTATAATTTTAATTTTTCAAATTCTAGCATATGAGACTATACTTATAGAAAACATTGCAGTCACTTCTAAATTTGAGAAAATTGCAATGTGCTTGAATTAGGGACCTTATCAGAATAAAGGAACAGAAGAAATCAAATACAACCTGTAAAACAAATATCCCTCTATCTCCTTCTATGTGAAACCATAAAATGAGGATTCAGATTAGACTAACGTTAAAATCCTGTCTTGATTTGTACCCCCTATTTTCCTGATCAAAGGAAAACACCCTCATTTCAGCAGGCAGTAACCCTGGAGATTTGCTCTTTCCAGCCCCTTGCTCCTTGTCTATCTGTCTTTGCTGCGACCAAAAGACATAAAAGCATGAAGGCTACTCTAACTGATATTCAACTAGTAATAAGTAGTAAAAGAAGATGTGATTTTAATTAGTATATAACTCTCATCAACAACCAGTATCATGTACTCATAGAAAACATCAATCAATTGCTTGAAATTGCTCTCATTTTCAGCTAATTTCTGTATAGTGCTCACTGCAAAAAAAAAAAAGCAGATTCAAGAGGACTTAAATGTTGTGGGATGCCAGCTAATAACTTCCAGGCAAATGGTGAAAATATTTGGTGGAGCAGTGCTAGAAGTTATTTTGGGCACAATAATCTGTGGAAACAATTAGCTTAAAAGCAGTGGGGCAAGAATTGGACATGATCTGTATAAAACATAGGTGGCTATTTAGCATCCCATCTTCATTGAGGCTCAACAGTGACATCTGATAGCCAAAAGCACTCAGAGTGTTCCATTTCTGGTAGATCTTGACAGTTTTGAAGGTGTCTATCTACCCACCCTTCAAAGATATCCATTTTATATTGGTTCTATTTAAGTCTTTTCTCCGCTGATTGCAGTCTCACTGGTTCACACTAAAGAAGTGTAGTTCTTTGCAATCAAAATATAGAGCCATAAAAAGGTCAAAATTACAAATAATTACAATAATTTGCAAAATTACAATAAAACTTCAAATCCTGATGACCTATTCAGTGAAAAAATAAATTGTAATACTAAATGTAAAATGCGCAACAGGATTTCATTCTCTTGACAAGAGGCTGCAAAAGATTTTTCAAAATGATCCAATAATTACAGAGTAAGATGTATTACAGAGTTTTATGTAAGAAAAAAGTAAAATGGGAAAGTTGGTCATTTAAAAGTAAAGAAATAGAGTTATGTTCCTGCATGACCCTGGAGAAAAGCAAACTGTAATTAACCCTTCCCTGAGCAAGGGGAGTGGACTAGATGACCTCCAGGGGTCTCTTCCAGCTTCATCTATTCTGAGATTTTGTGATTCCTTCAAATAAACCTCCTGTGCACAAGCTTTATACATTTTGAGCTAATTACAAGGTTTCATGCTATTATTTTCCACAAGAATCCTGACCTGTTCAAAAGACTGATCTAAACCTTACTGAAAGCCAGAGTTTTTCCAATGGACGTCAGTATGCTCTAAATCCATAATTCATGTGATGGATGGTATCTTTCAAATGAGGGGAAAAGACTGACTTTTTGTTTTGAAAATAATAATTATCACAGCAGTACAGAGCAGACAGCAAGGAGTACAATTGCTGTCAATGCAAATATTATTTATCAATGGATAGAACATTAAACAAATTAATTAAGTGGTAGTTAAACAATATATTAAATACTTTTAAAATTCACTTCTCTGTAAATGAAGCCTTGCATTTATGTCTGTATTCAATATATGACATTATCTGATCTTCCTATTGTGAGTCAGGGCTTGTTCTGTCTTACTACAGTATCAATTTAAAATAACTTCTTTAGCTTCAACTGAACTATTCCAAATTTATGTTGGTCTGAACTGGGGCATGGTCAGGGAGGAATCAGCTGAGCTGTTATCTCTGTCATCATGGTTTAGTGCAGAAAACATGGAAGTTGGTCCTGGGATTTATTCAAGATTTGCAGTGCTTTGAGCTGCCAACAGAGTATTCAGTGCTGAAAAAGCTTTTCTTCTGTGAAAGGAGAAAAGGAATTGCTTCTGTGAAAATAAGGAACAATAAATTAATTTATAAGTACTTATTCTTTGATAGCTGCTTATTTTTTTACTTTACCTTTTTTACTATTTTGCTTACATGACAATTCTTTTTCTGCCCCCTGTTCTAATGTGACATCTGTTCTGTCTTTTGGGTTCTACCTCTGTCCAGTGTGTGGCATTTTATGAAATTATGTTTTCCCAATGGTTTTTGTCTCTATAAAACATCTAGTTTAAATAATATTCTTTGAAAAAAATGCAAGGTGTCATGCATGCTATAGACTCCAGGAAACTGGGGAACTGGAGAGCCATTACTGAGTCTTGAAAAAACATTCCTTACTGCAGAAACCACAGTATACCTTTCTGGAATTGAGTCAAATTTATTTGTTTTTATCTTTTGGCTTTGTAGAAATCTTGTGGAAAGTCTGAGTGAAGTGTCAAAGATAAGAAAGCACCTTAGCTTGCTTCAGGCTCATCTCCTGTTTCCTATGATTTCTTACAGTGACTAATTGAGCTTATCTCAGCTCAGTTATTCTTTGCAGAGAGACCATCAATCTGCCCTGTAACTTTATAGTCAAAAGCAACAGACCCTCATACCCCAGCTGCGGTCTCTGGTGGGTGTGTAGAGTGGATCTGTAGTAATGGGAGCAGCTAGTACTGAGAGTGCCACTATCACAGAAAGCTGGTATTTTATGATTAACCACTTAATTGACCTTTGGAAATACGCTTAATGCTACATAGAGGCACCAAAAGCAAGTTAAAGCCTCAACTGAGGCAATGTTTAAAATTTCAACACTGTGAGGAGGCTGTGCATCTTTTGCTAGAGGCTCAAGGCTTTTTTTCTTGAAAAATAATGCAAGTTTTTATCTTGAGGATAGAAGAAGTAATGAAAGTTTTAAGGCTAATGGCCTTTTGTCTAGAGGGAATATATTTTACTTCTGTCTTGTATAAACAACACTTATATTCCAGTTATATAATAACTGAAAATTTCTGACTAGAAGTGTCAATGCTCACTAGTTTATCTCCCTTTTGGACAAAGAAGGTAAGATACTGGAATAGAATTCCCTGAGTAGCAATAAACTTAAATTGTATCACATTTTATTTTGATGACACATTGTATTATTTCAGTTGCCTTTTCACCTTCCTAGTGGAGCAGTTGCCTTTGAAAGACAACCAGAGCTGTGACGGGTGATGTAATTTAGTCAATGGTTTAGATGAGCACTGGACAGAATGTGATTTAAATTATCAGTCATTTACAAAATACAGTTCTGCCGTGTCTTCTCTTTCTTAACAAATCTGGATGCAGGGATAATTCCTAAGTTACTGGCTTGCCCTCAGGAGAGGCATGATTTTATGGCAATCCATGCTGCTTGAAATTCTCTTTTACTTTCATGTTATGGAGTAAGGATAAGGTCAGAACAAGTGTTTTTCCTATAGCAGTCTCCTGCATCTTATTCCCAAATAGGAAACATCTCCTAAAGCATAAATGGGAAACAAGGATCATAGACAGCCACTGCACAGGACTACCATGTTCCATTACTTCCGACTGCACCATCCAGATATTCTTAAGGCATTCCTAAAATTGGTTAAACTAGTAAAAATAGATGTGCTGCTGCTGCTGCTGCTCAGAACCTGAAATTACCTTACCTTTTCTTTCCTTTCCTTTCCTTTCCTTTCCTTTCCTTTCCTTTCCTTTCCTTTCCTTTCCTTTCTTTCCTTTCCTTTCCTTTCCTTTCCTTTCCTTTCCTTCCTTTCCTTTCCTTTCCTTTCCTTTCTCCTTTCCTTTCCTTTCCTTTCCTTTCCTTTCCTTTTCCTTTCCTTTCCTTTCCTTTCTCTTTCCTTTCCTTTCCTTTCCTTTCCTTTCCTTTCCTTTCCTTTCCTTTCCTTTCCTTTCCTTCCCTTTCCTTCCCTTTCCTTCCCTTCCCTTTCCTTCCCTTCCCTTCCCTTCCCTTCCTTCCCTTCCCCTTCCCTTCCCTTCCCTTCCCTTCCCTTCCCTTCCCTTCCCTTCCCTTCCCTTCCCTTCCCTTCCCTTCCCTTCCCTTCCCTTCCCTTCCCTTCCCTTCCCTTCCCTTCCCTTCCCTTCCCTTCCCTTCCCTTCCCTTCCTTCCCTTCCCTTCCCTTCCCTTCCCTTCCCTTCCCTTCCCTTCCCTTCCCTTCCCTTCCCTTCCCTTCCCTTCCCTTCCCTTCCCTTCCCTTCCCTTCCCTTCCCTTCCCTTCCCTTCCCTTCCCTTCCCTTCCCTTCCCTTCCCTTCCGAAAGCCGGGAAGTCTATCTTTACTACCATTAAGTCATGGATAAGGATGCCTTCAATAATACATTATTTATATCTCTTGCTTAACATTTTGCTTAATAAAATATGTCAGAAAGGAAGGCAGAGTATGTCAAAACCAACGATTTGACAATAAATTCAGTCAGACTTCATGCTTTTCTTCATTCTGCCTTTTCTAGAGGAAACTTTGCTAACCAAGTAAAACTGGGAGACAAACTAAATATTGAGGGGTATATTTCTAATTTCACCATCCTTTGCCATCCCATCATTAGTGATTTCCTTATCAAATGAAGGTAAAACCAAATTGGATATTTCCAGGATGTTAAGCTGAACAACTTTAACAAACAGCAGAGAAAGGGGGAAAAAAGGGAAAAAGTATTCTTCAAATGAGATCTTTATCTATGTTTGCTTGTTCAATTGCTGAGGCATTTCACCATTGCCTACAGCAGGTACAAACCATGTATGATAACATGGTAATCAGACTTGAACTCCTCCAGACCAATTTTGATTCTTTCACTGCATGCCATAGGAAGTCATGAACAGTTGTTCCATTATCATTCTTTGATTTCCAAAGACATCTCAATTTTTGAAATAGTTATCAGTAAATTAATTTCATATGTAGTACATATATATAATATGTGGAATATACTTATCATGAAGCATTCAGTAAACTTAAAGGAGAATATTTCATTTATATATTCTGTTTACCAGCACAATCTAATCCTAACATTCCACCAAAACATAACTTACAACCTTCTATGGGATTGTTCCTGCTTGAACAAGAACTTGCTACATGAAGAGCAATTTTCCAAGGAACAAATGTTTGCAGATTTGTTCTATAAAGACAGTGGCATGAATATGAATATATGTAATATTTCTTGCTCTAGAATTCAAAGCAATCTATGCAAAGCAATCTATTCAAGATAATTATATCTTGAATCTAAAATCTGAGAACTGACAAAGATTGTAGACAGCACTTTGCTGTCATGTGGCAGGCTCGGAACTACAGAATCATTCAAGTTGGAAGGGACTTCCAGAGGTCACCTTATTCAGCTCCTGCTGCTTCTTCAGAAGCAAGGACAACTTACATCAACTTGCTCAGGGCCATGTCCTGTTGAGTTCTGAATATCTCCAAGGGTGGAGACAAAGCAACATCTCTTGACAAGTTGTTACAGGGCAGCCTCACTGTGACTTTTTTGTTCCTACACCCAATCATAATTTCCCATGTTTCAACTAGTGTTTCTTCTCTTTTTTTTTGTTTTGGCAAGAAAGACATCTAAAATGAAAGTCAGTCTTTTTTCATGTCAGTTCCTTCAAATGTTAGTCTGCTACCTCTTTTTCTAGAGAAAATGTTGAACACAAGAGATATTTGGAATTCCCAAAGCTAAAAATGAAGTTTTGAGGAAAAAAAGGAAACAAGAATGCTTTTAAATCCAACTCGGTATATTCAGAAATGAAATATATATTTTCTGTGAATAAAAGTCTTGAAATTTTTTTCAATGTCTGGATAGAAAGACAAAATATTCAAAACGCTGAAGCATTCCTAAGGAATCCACAGGTATCACAAATGATAGCTCAAAATCAGACTGCATCAGGTACATGGCTTTGTTTTTTACCACAGCTGGCTGATTACTCAGCTTTGTCTGTCACAACCAACTGTCAGCTGAGAGAAAGGTCAGTGAAGATGGTTAACAGCATTTTGTTTTTTCCAAGTAAATTAAGGGTTAGTGTGGTGTTTGGGGTTTTTTTTGCTTTATTTTGTTTTGTTCCTTTTTTCCAAAGAAGTAAAATCAAGTGCAATTATTTTTGTAGTTCTAGCAGAGGAGGCTGACAGAAAATGTACTTTATTTTTTCTATGTCTTATTAAAAAGTGGCTTCGATCCAGGTGACTCAACTGGTGTATGAGTTTACAAATACACAAGGGCAAAAGGATCATCCAAACCTAAAGATGCTACAAAAAAGTTATTTATTCTTGTCTGAGCAAAAATAATTACAGCCTTTCAGATTAGTAATTTATTCATGTTCATTCAAATACTTTAATAATGCAAATGTTTTAGGGACATGAATATATTTACCCATGCTTTAACAAAAGAGAAATAAATTACCTATCCTTTTCCAAACTCAGTATTAATAGTTCTAAAATCAAAAATGGCAGTACCTGACCTCCAGTCACCTATGTCTGGCAGAAATAAAGATTTAATCTGGCTTTACTAATGACTCTGCACAACCTTAACTGTTCATTAGGTTTTTGTGTTGCAACACCAAGATGGCTGGGCACAATAAAACAAAGAATCTAATGGATCCACTGTGCTATTAACTTCTTTTAAGAAATGAAATGGCCTTTGACAGAGTGGTTTGCAGGTTGAAAGGAGCACTGCTTACTAAATCTGCCCACCACAGGATCTAAAAGTGAAAGAATGACTATCTGCACATCATACACATAACAGGAAGTTACTTGCTGAGAATAAAAGGGCAGCTGCTGACAAACAAGAAAAACTATGAGCAGTTATTTTTGAGAAGGATGTAAGATTAATCTCTTATTGATGCATGCTGAGAAGCCTTCTTTTGCAAAATTTGAAGCTGAACTGGAAATACATTAATCACAAACCAAAGGGTCCCGTACTGCATGCTGACTTTTTAGTGAGTTGCCACTGGCTTTAAAGATCATGGTGGATGTGAGGGTGGCTGAAAGGGGCATATGCACTATAATAGAAGCCAGAAATGCTAAACTGGTCAATGGGATCTGATAATTCACAAAACTATTTTTTGACCTTCCAAGGCTTCTCAATCTTTTATGAATGTGTGGAAATGCCTGCTCCAAACCACACTCTCCTAATGTACATTAACAGGCTGTCTAGTCTAGCTGCAACTAATCTAAACACTACCTCATAATGTTTTCTGGGATATTTTATATGGTTCTGCATGCTATTTGCATGCATGCTCTGTGTGCATTATCTGTTTCTCCATTTAAGATATTTGCCTCAGTTTGTAGGGTTCTTCTAGATTAAAAAAAGAGAAAGCTAAAGGGAAACTGGCACAGCAGCACTCAGAGATGCAATCACTGGTGCAAGGTATGGCTGATTTCCTGCCTAAGCTGCATTTTTGCCCTCCTGGAAAACTCTGGTGACAAAAGTGGCATAGGGACTACAAATTCTCCACATCCAACTTCTCTTTATTTCTTGTTTCTTTTTCTTTTGCGTGGGAGCCACTCATCTGGCAGAAGGCTTTCAAGCAGAACTAACTTAAATACTTGCCTGAGCTCCCCAATGCACCTTCCTGGAAAGGGCAAGGGGCAAAAGGCACTGGGTTTTTTCTCTTTAGCCTGTAGTGCAATCTCTACCTCAGAGAAAAAGAGATTTCCACAGTGAAAATTTTCCTTCTACAGACTGAAGACAATTCTTGGGATACAGCTAGGAATTAGTTTTTTGTCCTGAGCTCTTAGTCAGAAGGCTGGAGTTTAAAATTCAAAATTCTCAGAAAAGCACTGCAGATTGGGGAATTGGCAAATCTAATTCTTCCTGCCTGTTAGGAAGAAAAATGCTTTCAGCATCCATACAATGTGCAAAATTTCCTTCCTGAATGTAATGAGTATGTCTCATGTTGCTTTCAGTCTACTAGTAGGCTAAAATACCACTATAATAAACCCAAGGCCTCAACACAAGGGAAAAATAGATGGATTCCAGCTGAGAGACTTAGATTTCTCAGATCATTACAGGACTAGCTATTTGCACTTGGCTAGCAAGTGCTAGATTTTCCTTATATCTGTTTCAACTCCTGTGAGTTTAATACTGCAGACTCACATTGTATGTGACAGGCTCCAAACCATAAATTGATTGAAGCTTTTGTCTAACCAGGTATCTCCATCTATGCAGAGGTAGAAAGTGATACAGGTCTAACAGAAGAAGACTGTGAGTGCTGGTGATCACTCATTCGTGTGGAAGTGCTGTTGGCAGCTCTGCAGAAGAGGCAGCCTAGGCAAGGGTACCTCTAACTAATCCATCAGTCAGCTGGCAAAGCAGAACACAGGGTTGTTTGTCAAGATTTTTTTCAAGGGCTTAAGGCTTGTTGTTCTAGACAGGAATAAAGACAGAAAAAGAATAAGATGTGGAAGAAAAATTCTACCTAAGTAAAACTTGGAGGATTTTGGTTGGTTCATTAACAAAACACCACAAGAAGCCAATAAAACCACCTTGGGCAGCAGAGGACGGTAGGAAGTTGAAACAGGGAAAGGCATGTAGGCATGTAGCCTTTCTGTCTCATCTACTGTGAGTTCTTTTCCAAGTTCATGGTTCAAATTCAATAGGATAAGGTCTCTTGTTTGACATGACAGTCTGGGTTGAATTTGCAGACTGGTCAATACATATGGCAGCACTGGCATTAGTTGCCAGCTGTTGTCAAGGCTTCAGTTATACAGCACATGCATCCCCACTGCCCCTGAGAGCATTTGTCCCGCTTGCCTTCTCAACCCCTCACTAGAGCCCAAACTAGCAGCACTCATACTTTCTCCACCAGAAAAAAAGAATACAGTGGGTTTTCAGGGCACTTGAAGTAGTGCAAAACACTGGAGAAATCAATAATCGAGAAACATGCCTTTATAACATGAATGGTGAGCTCTGTGGTCACACACCAAGAACCAAGTGTGCCATGTACAGCATGCTGAAGGCCTAACCAAGTTCCTTTCCATCCCAAACTGGTGGCAAGAGTGAAAATAGGAGGCATAATACAGCTTCCGGAGAATCTACCACATCTCTGTCTCATTTTCGCCGAAAACAGTGAGGCTCTTCGTAGCTGCTGCATTGCAGTGCCAGTAGCATGTGTGGCACCAAAGCAATCAAGCTGCAACAACAGATAGGAAAGAATCTCCTCTTTGCTCCTCCTCTGGCATATCTACACCTATATATTTAAGTATCAGAATTGGCTCTTATGGAAAAATGAGAACCGGGAAGTTTTGGATTTCTCCCATAATCCATATGACTGGAATACCTTCATCGTCTCTGTGTTGGTCCTTCTGTTACTTCAGAACCAATCTATTTTTATTTATGCCTTTTTTGAAAATATGAAAAAGTGGGGAAAATAATCAGTGAAAAACTCAGCTTCCTGAAAACCTTCTCAGCTGCATGAAAAAAGATTTAGCTGAGCAACCTTCAGCTTCTTTCTGGATTCTTTCTGCACTGTATAGGTACAGATCAAATGCAAGCTGTTTCAAAACCTGACACTGTACCAGGTATAGCGGGTTGCATACTATGCTCTGTTTTCCTTACTACTAAGTATAAACCACAGCTCAATGCAGTTAATATAGACTGAAATTCGAATTGTTCACAGAATTCTTAGTAAATTTAATTTTTAAAAAAGGTCTACTTTCACTAAGATACTTCTTAGAGCTCCAAAGAAAATCCAAAGTATATCTGGACTGATAATGGAAGACAATAATTTGCTCCTGGAGCATCAGTTCAAGTCCAGCCCAGACTGGTGGTAACCCGAAATTTTTATCTTCTTGAAGTTACCTGATCACATTATTCCCTATAGATAAGTGTGTCCATTAGAAATGTGCAACAGCTGGCACAGATTGGCTTCTTGCTTGCATTTGCAAGAGTGAGGATGGGGTAGGAGTGTGGTTGGAATCTAAATTATTCCTCCCTTGAGGTGGTCTGGCCAACACGGATAGAGGCACTTAATTTGAAAGGGAAACTTGAACTTTGTAGTTAATGGATGAATAAATGGAAGACTTCAGTCTACAGGACTGTCAGACTGCTAGTTTTCACAAACACTTAAATCAAATACCACATCTGAGGGGAAGAAATTAAGATGTAAATATCCAGGAGCCAGTGCCAAGACCAGTGAAATCAGAAAACAGATTTGCACTATTTTGCTTCTGTGCCTCAAAATATCAAGATCTTATTGCCTGTAAAGATGGTTTGTCATGTTTTTAAAAAGGTACAAAGGACATAAAATGTTTATCCTCTGATCTGCCCACAAAATAAATTTTTACAAAAGACACTTAAAAATGTCTTCTCTAAAAATTCAGATATTTATTTAGAGAGGGGTTAATTGGGAACACATACTGTTGCCATCAACAGCAGTTTCTCTCTGCTGTTCAGGAGCGCTTTCCTGAAAATTACAAGTAGCCCACTCCTGTGTCTGGTGTGTATACTTACTCATGAATCATGCCAGTCAAATATAGAGTGCTCTGAGTGACCACCGGATGAGTCTGAAAAAAAATAAATTGGACATTTCATAAGTTTACCCTGACCTATTTTAAAATTCAATAGCCAAGGCATATTTGTACCAATATAATATAAACATTCATTGGACTCCTGAGCTGGTAAGGAAATGAGTCTATTGCTTTCTGGGCTGGCTGTGCAGGGCAGAGCTGTCAGCTCCAGCAGGGTCACCTGCTAGCACAGGCTTCACTGACATCCAGGGCACTTCATGGCTCAGGAAGGTGAGCTGCATTAGTCTACACCGTGGAATTGTAGTCTATATTCCTAACTGAATATGGAAAGCACCAGCTGTAAGGAAACATAAATTGTACAGTTGGTTTGGTTTTGCATATCAAATATGTGCAGCATATTATTCACAGATTCCGTTAATTAATCCTGATGAAATCATAATGAGAAAAAACATTAACACTAATCGATTTGGATGAGATGAAATTTCAGACCTTCCTGACATGCTTATTTGTGGCACATACCATAATGAAAACCAACCAGCCAGCTTTCCCCTTGCAATGTAAGCATTAGCTTCCCCAATGGTAAAACAGAAGGTCAGCTTAAAAGTCTCATTTTCTACAATCAACAGCAATGCTTTAAATGACATAGAAGAGCATGCAAGTGTTAGAGCTATTGTTTCCATAAAGCTATTCTGCTGGTGACTATTCATAGCCACCCTTTGCCACATGATTCCTTTCCTAAGCAGCTTTCCAATTTAGGTTTCCATAGGCTATGATTTGACAGAGTAGCTAGAAGAATTCGTGCATGTATATTATGAAGTTTCATTATCCTTTTTTCTTTTATGAATAGCATTCCTTAGAGGATATGTTCTGTGGGTGCTCTGTGCCAAGGCAGCATTATTTTCCCTTCTTGACTAATGAGGGTTCACCACAGAGAAATAAATCACTTTGCACACTTTCTGCAAAGTTTTTTTGAAAGGCTCGACAGAAGGCAACTTTTGAAAGCAAGCAGTTGGACCTTCATGAAAGTCCCCCTGGCAAGCAGTATGAGCCAGCATATTTCCTAGGCTGGTCACTGATTGCCATGAAAGGCCTTTGGGAGCTCACCAAAATTCCCTACTTGAAAGGCTTGTGAGTAGCTGTCCATGCCAAACACCAGGACTGTACAAACAGAAATCATAATCCAGGACAAAGTCAGGCCCATAAGACATTATCTCTCAGCCAAGTTGGAAGATATTGTGTGATTTCTCACCCAGAGTCTAACAATACTCATTCAATCAGTCCTTTCCTTCAGTGTTGGGTACTGCTGAAGTTACCCTTTTATCTTCTCTCTCTCAAGCAAGACCACCTATTTCTATTTAAAATGCAAGTGAGAAAATCAAAATGTACCTCCAGCTTTTCATATCTGCATTTTGATTCTGTAATACCTCCAAGTGACTAGGTAAAGTGATTAGGACATCAGAAGTTTTCAGCAGAAAATGTCAAAGATGCGGTTTCATTCTGCAGAGGTAACAAATTCCTTATTGCAGGGGGTTCTGCAGTCTACTGGAAAGAAAAATAGCAGCAAAGTAACCTTGGAATAAAATATCCATCTTTGACTACCCTGGAAGAGAGTCCTCTTTGGTGATTTGAAAAGGCTGTGAAAAAGTGTCCACTTCACACTTTCCTCAAATGTGCACAAATGGGGGTCTTTTATCACAGTTTGTCTTTTGTTTTCTTGTATATTTGTACTGGTGGCTTCTGAAGGCCTAGAAATGAGTGTGTATCATGCCCAAAGTTTATATCCATCTGTCACCAGCACTAGAGGCTGCTGCATTTTAAATCACTTCAGCATACTGCTTGCACAGTGACTCAGCCCTGACAGGGGTGTCCACCCTGAGGATGAGAAAATGATTCAGTATTCATTAGTCTAACTTAATGCAGTCTCTCCTCAGCAGGAGAACAGCCAATCATGTGCCTTATCTGTGCCTGCTTCTGTGATTTATCCACTGAGGAGTGACCTACAATCAAGAACTTTACTTTAAACCTTTTCACAGGCAGCTATCTGCCAGTCTGGAGATAAAGCTAAGCTAAACACCCATGCTAATTTCAGACTTTGCTTTTCTTATAATCTGAGAGCTTTCCATAAAGTTTTTGAATAAAATAAGTCACACATACTGCTTATACATTTTCAAAAATCAGAGGTGGTCTGTTTCCTAAACTGATCTTGTGGGGTTTTTTTGTTTTGTTTTGGTTTTTTTTTTTTTTTTTTTTTTTTTTTTTTTTTTTTTTTAATATTGGAAAAATGACACTACTCTTTATATATCATTCCAGAGATGTGTGCTCCAAACTGTGCAGGATTTCAGGATGGTGTTGAAATGTAAAATGAAACCACGAAACACCCCAAGCCTTATGAACTTTTTCATTTGTGAAGGTGGAAAAACAGTCTGCTTCACTAAAGAACTGAGAAGGAGAGAGTGGGTCTAGTTCCAGTACATTCTTCTCAAATAAACCTGAAGTTGAAACATTTGGAAACTCCCTGCATCAAGAGGCAACTTAAAATGCTTTCCAAGGGTTTCTGATTTGATAACAAGATGCAAAGAAGGGGAATAGAATGACAGACCTGTCAGTCTACTTGTAAAAAGAAGTCTTCTTTCTCTTCCCTGTGCTGACTTTTCCTTGTCAAACTTGTGTTTGCAGGTAGAGGGATACAAGAGCAATAAGCTGGTTTTTGTTTTTCTTTGCTTTGCTTTCTACACACTCCCAAATATGATTTTTTTCCTAGCCTAGGTTAAGCTGCAGTTGTGGAAATAATATTTCCAACAAACATTCTGAATCTCAGTAGATTTTGCCCTGTAGCTTTACAGAGCCTTTAATTCAGTCAATATGTGACAGTTTCAGTTTAGAGAAGGCAGAACAGAATGCCTTGACCCATAGCAAAGGGGAAACAAGAAGGGTCAGCCCTGAAGAAGACCCATTTTTAGAGGATTCTTTGGCCTAATGTAAATTTAAATTCAGAGAGAGGAAAAATTATTACATTTTTTCTTGCCTCAGGGTGAAATTATTGGACTCCCAAGGAAGCTAGATAGATTTAGAAGATTCAGGTGCTTTCAAACACCTAGTCAATTTATAGATAGCAGTTTTTCATATAATCCCATGATTGAAGAATAAATGAATCTGACAGCCAGCACCTCAGTAAGGTAAGAAATCAGACTAATTTTTTTTTTCCAATGTCAAGTCAGAGTCATTTTGGGAAATAACCCCATTTGGGATCAGTTTTCTGAGTTACTTATGGCTTCAAGAGAAAAAAGGTAGGGAAAGCAGCCCATAATTAATATAAGAATATACTTGTTTTGATTTGTTTCAATATCTCTCCCTTCTGTCAATTCCAAGCACTATCAGATGGAGTTATCATTAGCTATGAGATTAATTCTCATATTTTTTTTTTCTGCACATCATGTAAGTAATGTTTTTCAATAATATTTTCTTAAATCTTGAGAAGTTTCTCCTGGCTCAAGAGTAATAGAGGGGTTTTGTTGTTGTTGTTTTGGCGTTGAGATTTCTTTGGTGCATTACAGAATGAAGTAAACCTCACAGCACTGAACGTTAATGATGGAATTGTACGTGCACTCTACCATTTCTCTGTCTTTTTTTTATTCTACTGAATTTCTACTGAGTGTCATATATTTGAAGTAATTTAGGGTGTTTCCTTGTAACAGAACTTATGTTTAAAGTAGCTATTTTAATTTGTGTGTATGTATATGTGTATGTGTATGTGTATGTGTATGTGTGTGTGTGTGTGTAAAGTAATTGTCTGTATTGTATCAGATAGCGAACTGGAAATTCCCAATGTCCCAAAAATGTCTTGAAGCCCTGGTTTAAAAAAAAAACGCTTTAAAAATCTTGCTTAGCAAGAGTGTACTTCTCTATAAAAACAACAGATGATTTGTATGCACCTGAACATTACCATTTTTAAGACTGCCAGACAAAGCCAGTAATAATGATTTGTATGTCTGGTATGTATTGGTATTTTTGAACCTTCTGCTTCTCAGATAAGCAGATGGGAAATGGATGATTGCTGTGAAGCTCTATGGAAGCATATGAAGCATAAAGAAACATAAATAAAGTGGTGTAAACCAATGTGTTTAGCTAGCCTCCAGTTTTAACTCCTGCAAGCACTACAGCAAAGAGATTGGTAGCATATACTGCTTAAGGCTCAAAGGCAATAGTCAATCTGTAAACTAAGATGGACTATGTAGAACTGTCATTTTTATTTTACATTGAAAACATGTAATTGTCAGCAATTAAAGCCCTAGTAATATTTGAGTCAAAATCCCAAAGCTGAAAAACACTAAAGGGATCCTTTTGCATTGCTATGTGGTTGTCTTTGTTTGTATATAAGTGCAAACAGTGCCTTTTTATTTTTAAGGTTGGTCAAGAACTGAGACAAATGGGGTGCTTCTTATGCTTATTTCACCTCAGTATGACAGAAAGCTATGGATATTTGATTTTGTAACCCATGAAGTAGCAGAAAATCATGTGGGAAATCATTTATGCAGTACCTTTCACAAATGCTTTCTATCACTTATGTCATGTGAAAGTTGCTCACAAAATACTGCAGAAAAATGTTGAAACTACTGGTATTGCAAGGCCAGTCTGGATCAAGAAAGAAAAATGACATTTTTTCTGCTTTTCTTTCATAGTTTTGGAGATTTTTTTCTCCTTTACCTAGGATTTAGTGTTTTGAAGCAAATCAGACTGTGCTACTTCTATCAATATATGAATATGGGAAAAAAATTTCAAGAAGAGTTTTCAAGTGCCCTCCAACTGACATTTACTTTTGTATGTGAAAATTAATTAAACTTTGGGCTATCTCCCACTTTAATTTTTTTCCTTTTCTTTTTTTCCTTTTTCCAGAGCTGGAAGTCAGTCAGGTTGTTATTTGAGTTTTTATGAACACTGTCTGTTACTGAATTTCACCTAATGTCCAGTCAAGTTACCAGAATATTTATGGATGCTCCCTCATATAATTTAACTTCGAGCTCCATATTTTATCCACCAAATGAAATTGTGTGCAATATTTCTCCTTGCAAATTACTGCTAAGCTAGTTAAGAAATTTGATTTTTGGTGGCTTTAGTGCTTCTTCAGAAAATAAGATAATCACTCTAAAATCTATTGAGAATTAAAACACTGACTGTTATAACACATCTCCTCTCTTCTTGTGAACGCTCATATTTAAATCTAAGCAATTTCCTTGTCATATTTTACTGACTCTTTTCACTCATCATGTAACTTTCTATCATGTCTGTCTGTATAAACTTTTGAGGTGGCCCAAAATAACACGGAAGATCATGTAATTTTGGAATGCACTATAGAATCAATTTTCATGGCTACTAGTTTAGCAATATTCAGCTCTTTGCTCTGAAGATTTTCATTCCTGCTGCTTGGGAGGATGAGGTTTGATTCAATGAGAGGGAGAAAATGTAAAGGGATTTTTTCATCTAAAAGCTGTGAAAAGTCATGTGTCTGTATTCAAGTCAATATAAGAAGAATATGATGTTAAAATTTAAAAAATAGTATTATGTCAAAAAATAATTTCTACAAAGATGTAGAAATAATGTTACTGTAGCCAGTTCTTTTCCTCATAAGAGGAAGACAAAGAGAAATATTACTTGAGTGAAATTCTTATTTTAAAATATTAAAATTTTATAATTATATATACATATATAATGTATATAATACTACCTTAAAAAGAAAGACAAAACCCTAAAAAATATAAGCATTCAAGATAGATTGCGAGTATATCCTGAGAGTCCTCTGATCTCTCCTCATGAGTGCTGATAGCAGCAACTGTTATCTTGACATCCATGAGAAATACTTTCCTCTGTGAAATCACATTGGCCCTACCTAGCTGCTTCCTGTAGCATATTCCTGTCTAAAGGGGGAAGGGAGAAAACCACAGGTGTACCATAACTGCAACTTTACCTTGTGAAATATATTCTGCTTTCCCTATGGATGAATTGCTCCTTGGAGTAGAACGTTCTGGAATGTGCATGAAATTGCAGATTGAAAAGGATCAGTTCATAGTATATTTAGCATTATTACAGTTCCCATAGATCTGTATATAAATATCAATAGCTATCAGTGGCTGTCTTAGATGTTTGTAACTTCTTCATTGTCTATTGATAAAAAAGTCTAGTATTCAAAATTGGACAGATACTTGATAAGTTTCTCCATTTCCTTTTTGCAAGGGTTTAATTTCCTTTACTCATTTATTTGTGTGTATTTCAAAACTTTCGAGGTCATAGATTCTCTTAAAGAGAGACTTCTCTTAAAAACAGATATGCAAAAACAAAGAAAACCACTTCAGCAAATTTTGCTCCAACCTGAGGAAATACAAATGCATGTTTTTGAAGAAAAAACAAAAAAATCTTTGCCAATAGGCATTCTATTTGGTATCTAAATGTTAAAACTTCATTTACAGCTGGAGCTCAGATTTACAAGAGCCCATCAGCAGCTGTTTGGTCTTCACAGGACAGGGGAGATTCAAAGTCACCTGGTGCAACTTGACAAATTACCATGATATCATACAAATGGCAGGGATCACCTCCTTTCCAATAATGGCAGTTTTTGGGCACTGTGAAGGTGGAAAAGTTTGGATCCACTTGTCTGTGCAAAACATTTCTTTTGCAGCAATGTGGTCTCTTTGCAGAGCGAAGAGATAAAAACATTCTGACTGACTGAATCCTGGCTGAGACCAGGTACCAAGAGATAAGAAACATTCTTAACATAGTGGATGAGAGTGTTCTGGATATAAATAGTTTTTTTTTTTTTATTTTAGGGTCACAAATTCTTTATGATATTGAACAGAATCTCCTAATAAATGTCAAGAAATCACATGGCTGCCATATCATTTATGGTTAACAGCACATAATGGTCATATAAACATCATGGTTCTCTTCATTTTCATAGTTATTACTAGTAAAATAGCTGAAACATAACCAAACTGATAATTTCATATTAATAGATTCAGAACTGATGTTACACTGTGTACTTTCACTCTCCATGGCAACCATGAATAGAATGTATAACTATTAAAAAAAAGTTTAATTAATTGGATTAAGAATCAAAATTAAGAACCAGAAGTAATAGTTTATTGATATCAATATCATCTGTGTCATAAAAATGAGTCATTACTTCTGTGGTTAGATGAAGGGAAGATAGGATGTGTTCATGGACATTCTATTTTATTTAATCTATTTCTGATGTGTAACTCATATAACAAAAAGTATGGTTGCCTTTAAAGGGCGACTTTCATCCCTATGAATTCAGATGGTGTACAACCTAGATGATAGCCAGCAGAAATACAAAACAAAAGTAGTGATGTAAACACTTAAAAGGAGTTTGAATTTGGGCCATCTTCTACTGAACTGTGTGATCTTTGCTGACTCTTTTCTTCACAATTTCTTTTTCCTATATGTTAAATTTTGCTACAGCATATCTACACCAGGAAGGTTCAGACTTTCCATTTCCTGACAACCCATCTGCAGAACAGAAGACATGCTATCACACTCGTATCATTTTAATTAATAATGTATCTAAAATATGTAGGGATAAAGAAGGCAAGAATAATCACAGTCTCCAATGCTTTCCTTTCTCCTGGCATGTATGTTCTTCCACAGCTGTCTTTCCACCTTTGACACCCTTTTCAAGATTTATGTTCTGCTCTTTTGCTGTTATGACTGGCTGTAAATAAACTAGATCACTGTATTCCTGTCAGAAAATAACACCTGTCTTGATGACTTATAACTCTCAATTTTTGTTTCCTGTAGGCATGCTGTACACTGATCTTCTACGCAAAGACAAACACTTTCCAAGTGACCAGCTGATGTTGGAGCCACAGCCACCACTTCAGAGAGCAGAGGGAACATGGAGTTAAACACCTGCTAATTTAACCGTGTTGGTTTGCTTTGAGTGCAGTTCATTGTCTAACCTTGCTATCAGAGTTACTGATGGCGTTCCCAGTCTCCTCCTAGGCTGCCTCTGTTGGTTTAGTGGCTGGACTCAGTCTGCCAGGAGGGGTGGGAGACATTCAGGCTTCTCAGCTGTGGCAGGCCCCTGCCCCACAGCGCCTGCAGGACCCGGATGGGGCAGGCAGGCACCCAGTGCTGGCCCCTGTGTTTGCTGCAAGAGCTGTTGTGCGACAAGGTTTTGGTAATGAGGGAGCCATAGGGGTGGCTTCTGTTCTGAGGATGGACCTGCTGCTGGCCAAGGCCAAGCCCATCAGCAATGGTGGTAGTGCCTCTGGGATTACAGATTTAAGAAAGGGGAGAACTTCTGGAACAGCAGCCAGAGAGAGGAGTGAGAATATGCAGGAGGAACAGCGAACAGCTCTGCAGACACCAAGGTCGGTGCAGAAGGAGGGGCAGGAGGTGTTCCTGCTGCTAGAGCAGATTCCCCTGCAGCCCGTGGTGCGGCCCAGGGTAAGGCAGGATGGGACCCTGCAGGCCATGGAGGCCCATGGAGGAACAGAGATCCACCTGCAGCCTGGGGAGGGCCCACACTGGGGCAGGTGGAGGCCTGAAGGGGGCTGTGACCCTGTGGGAAACCTGTGCTGGAGCAGGGGCCTGGCAGGAGCTGTGGCCCCGTGGAGAGAGGAGCCCACAGTGAGCAGGTTTGCTGGCAGGAGAACCCACTCTGGAGCAGTGTGCTCCTGAAGGACTGCACCCTGAGGGAGGGACCCTGCTGGAGCAGAAGAGCTGAAACCCTGGGAAGGACTTACATTTGGAAAGTTTGTGGAGACTGTCTCCTGTTGGAGGGACCCCACACAGGAGCTGGAGAAGAGTGTGAGGAGTCCTCCCCCTGAGGAAGAGGGAGCAGCAGAGACAATATGTGATTACAGCCCTGATTCCTCATTCTCCTGCTCCACTGGGGAGAAGGAGATAGACAAAATCTGGACTGAGGTTAAACCTGGGAGGAAGGGAGGAGTGGACAGTTTAGGATTTCGTTTTTGTTTCCTGTTACCCTACTCTGATTTGATTGGTAATAGAATAATTTCCCCAAGCTGAGTCTGTCTTGCCTATGATGGTAAAGATAAAAGGTCTCTCCCTGTCCTTTTCTCAGTCCAGGAGTCTTTCATTATATTTTCTATCCAACTGAGGAGGAAAGAGATATAGCAACTTTGGTGGGCACCTGACATCCAGCTGGAGTCAAACCACCACACACTGTTGACACAAAAACCACTTTCCAGGCAGACTTCCTCCACTGTTAGCAGCCACTAAACCAAGGCAGACCTTCCACTTCTGGATATACAGCTGGCTGCATAAACCTCTCACAGAGAGCCAGTGTGCTCATTCCATCCAGCTGAGCTGCCTAAACACATCCCATTGTAAGGGGCTGGTTTCCAGCTTGCTGTTTTCAGAGGGGCAACTTGGCTATTCCATTTACTGGGAAGCCTACCTGTCCCAGGGCATATTGCCCTGCTGAAAATGCAGAGCTGCTCTAACAGGAACTGTGGATGGGTGGGAGTAGCTGGTGGCACAGCAAAATGTGCTGGTACGACGCATGAGAGTGTACTGGCTGCAGGGCCTGGCTATGACCCCAAGCAGAAGGGATTTTAGGAGAGGATAAAAACAGTACCTGTTTTCTTGTACAGTGAAAAAATAGCAACCAGCAGTAGTGCTAGCTATCTTGTTCTTCCACATTATTAACACTCTTCATTTTTCCCTGATAGCAGGAAAATTGTACAAATGTAAAGTTTGAATAGGTTGTCTCACTAAGACTGAAGTTAGGAATCAAGTTTCCAGCTCCCCTATTCAAGTCCTACTTTACAATGATGTACTACTCTTTCTAGAAAGAGAATGCACCATGCAGTGCTTAAACTGTCTTTAAAAAGAAAATACCAACAGTTTATCTGAATTAATGCTAAAGAAGAGGATTTATCCAGCTGTGGTCGGTTTTCATTTTTTTCCTCATGTTTACCTTTGGCATCATCTGAATTCTTCCATTTGCTTTCACTAGGGATCTAAAATTGTTACATCTAGAGTAAGAAAGGCCCAAAAAAATCAGTGAGAAAAATAATGATTAAAAGTATGTTGTAGCCTTGACATCTAGAACTGATATTCTCCGAAAGGATATGACCTCCTTTGCTCTTAAAAACCATTATAAATTTCTTGATGTTTTAAAATTGGATTCCTTTATTGACTTCTTTCCACTGTATTTTATTCAAGGATAGAAGGCCTGCACAATTGTGTAGAATGGTTTTGATGGCATCTTTGTGTAAAAAAAGTAATTGTTCTTATTTTTTATGAAGGAAAAAGAAGAAAAGCTTAGAGGCTTTCTGTGCCTCTAAGCAAAACTTTCCTCTCACAATCTATGAAAATATTTTTGTGCTTCACTTCCCTATAGAAAGTATTCTTTAATTCCATCTAGTAGGTATAAATTACAGTGCTATCTGAACAGGAAAATTTTAAAAATCTCAATTTTGGACTAGCTAGAAAAGCAAAGATGGAATAATTGTTCCAGGGAAATATTTAACAGTTTAAAAACAGATTTTGAAGCACCAGATTTTATTCCAAAACTTGATATTTATATGTAGGTGAAATCAATATGCTAGACTGGAGCCTCACATTGTATTGCTATCGTCATCATCTGTTTGTATTACCTGAGAGCCCTGGAGTCTCCATTCAAGGTTAATCAGTGTATAAAAACCAGATGTTCCCTGTCTCAAAGGATGGATACAGACAGGTTGCTACAAAGAAGCAAGAGAATAGTGTTCAGCAGGAGATCTTATGGTATCAGCACAGCACCACCAGATGGATATGATATCAGTAAAAGAACTTGGAGGTGGACAATAAATAAGAAATATCTCTGCAGAAGATTCACCATGGTCGAAGGGGGAATACATGGACTAAGCCATAAGTTTGAAAGCATTGTGTGCAGAAGTTATGGTAGATGTACAGGAACAGCAGAGTTCAGGAAAAAATCACTCTCCAAAGTTTATGAAGCTTATTAGTGATCCAATATAAATTTAGAATGGAGTTCAGTGCTTCTTGTTTTACTCAAACTCTACCAATTCTGTTCATGACCAATACTCAGATACTCAGAAGAGATCACAGAGTCACAGAATGGTTGAGGTTTGAATGGATCTGTGGAGGCCATCTGGTCCAGCACCTTTGCTCAAGCAGGGACATCAACAACCCTTTGTCCAAGAACATATCCAGATAATTTTTTAATACCTCCAGTGATGAATACCTCCACAAGATCTCTGGGCAACCTGTCCAGTACTTGGCCACCCTCACAAGGAAACTCCTGCATTTGACTTTGTGCCCATTGACAGGACCTTTGCTCTGGTCTTGTCCCTTGCCACCACTGAAAAGAGCCTGGCTGCTTCTTCTGTATACCTTTCCTTCAGGTACTTACACACATTGAGAAAATCCTTATGAGTTTTCTCTTCTCCAGGCTGAATGGTTCATATTCTCAGCCTTTCTTGATATGAGGGATGCTCCAGTTTGAGTATATTAATCTTCCTAGTGGTGATGCACTTGACTCCTTGCACTATGTCCAAGTCTCCCTTGCACTGGGGAGCTCAGCAATGAACTCAGAACTCCAAGTGCAGCTTCCCCAGCATAGAGTAGAGCAAAAGGATAATATCCCTTGACCCACTGGTAACACTTCTAACACAGCCCAGGACACAAGTTGCTGTTACAATGAGGGCTGTTCAGTGTTTGACAGTACTAAAAAAAAAATGTGCTTGAGATTTTTACTTTTAAACTTGATTTTTTAAAAATTATGTTTTGTGAGTTTTTAAGGGGAAGATATTAAATCTATACTAGACCAAGAGGAATACAAGGTCCTTAGATATGGGATTATAAACCAGTCCTTTAAAGGGCCATTTGATAGCAAGCTGACACTCCATAATAGGTTTTTAGCAACAGTTAGAAAAAAGTGAAAAGTATAGAAAAGTCATAGAATCATAGAATATGCTGAGTTGGAAGGCACCTGCAAAATTCATGAAGTCCAAATGCTGGCCCTGCACAGGACAGCTCAGGAGTCACGCCATGTGCCTAAAAAGCATTATCCAAATGCTTCTTGAACTCTGACAGGCTTGGTACTGTGACCACTTTGCACAGATGCAAGGGCTCAAACACCCTCTTGGTGTAAAGCCTTTTCCTTTTATCCAACCTAAACCTCCCCTGAAACAACTTCAGGTGGAGCCACATTTCTCTTCACTGAGAAAAGCAAGGAACAACTTCCCAAGGATATTTTCTGGGATTCACATTCTCTGAACCTCAGAGAAAGAAAAAACAATTCTTATCTCAATTGCTGCGCCTCTTGTTGTTCACAAGTGGAATGCATTGAGGAAGATTGTTTACCTGAAGGGAATTGGTAATTGGATTCTGGTGTGAGTGTTTTGATTTATTGACCAATTGAATCCATGTGTGTGTCATGCTGACAGTCACAAGATTCTAGGCAGTTGAGTGCTTGGTGCAGATTCAGTGTAATATAGTATACAATAATGTGGTGTAATAAAGTAATTAATTAGCCTTCTGATATTATGGAGTCCTCCTTGTCATTCCTCTCCCGGACGTCAGGGGTGCCCTGCTTTTCCCACACTTCAGGCCATTTCATTGAGTCCTATCACTGGTCATGAAGAGGTCACTACCTGACCTTCCACTTCCCTTGTGAGTATGTTGAAAAGTGCAGTGAGGTGTCCCCTCAATCTCCTGCTGAACAAATCAAGTGTCCTCAGCCACTCCTCACACAGATTTACCTCAAAGCCCTTCACCATCCTTCTTGTTCACCTTTGGGCACTCTCTAATAATTTAACATCTTTCTTATATGGTGGTGACCAAAACTTCACTCAGCATTCAAGGTGAGGCCACTCCAGTGCAGAGCAGAGCAGTACTGTCCCCTCCCTTGCTACCCCCTGGTCCCTTTCCATAAAGCTGCTCTGGCCTCTCATTCCCCAGTCTATGCACACAACCAGAGTTGCCTCATCCCAAGTGCATAATCTGGCACTTTTCCATGTTAAACTTCGTATGGTTGGTGATTGCCCGTCTCTCTAATTCGTCAAGGTCTCTCTGTAGGGCCTCTTTGTTCTCAAGGGAATTGGCAGCTCCTCCCAATTTAGTGTCATTGGCAAACTTAATACAATTTTGAATACTAAGTTACATTAAGGGAAAAAGCAAAGTGCTCCTTTTGAGATCATCCATGCTGTCTTTATTATTAACCATACCAAGGATTTATTGTCACATTAATCTTCTGTGAAAGGAAAATAAACAGTGTGTTAAAAGGTGAAGTGGATTATTCCTGATACTGAAAAATGTTTTCAAGACATTTTTGAAATAGTAAGTGCCTTTCACAACTCACTGACCACAGTTTTTGCAAGTGAAACTAGTAACTTTTAGGTCACATGAATTAATATACAGTGGTAGCTTTTACAACTTCTTATACTTTGCCATATTTATCTCTCCAAAATATTTCAGAATTCAGTAACACATTCAGTTGTAAATGTTGATCTCTTTTTAGTCAGAATGATTAAGTGATGGTCATTGTAGCATGACTCATTGCTTCTGAATAGGAACATTTTCACAATATTATCTTTGTTATGAAGTGCAGTTGTGATTCACTTCATTCCAAGTCTTCTTCAAGTGAGGATAGTTATGATTACATTTGGAGTACTTCATGCTACTTGGTGATTTACTGGTAGTGAGCTCACTACTTACGCTGTTACTTTCTAAAGGAGGAAAATAAAAGAAAGGTTGACTGCATTCCTTAGAGATTGGTGCTGCCAAAACCATATGTTTTCATTAGATGCAAATTAGCCTCCTTAGAGGAAAATTCTTCAAAAATTCTCTCAGAATCTTTCCACAAAGAACAGGAGGTTGCTGACTCATTTGGCCTTGTACAAGGTTCTGACAAAGACACAGGTTAAAGTCATAGGCAGAGTTTCGCTCTTCAATGGAGCTTTGATTTTACGTATGTCACTAGCTCTGAAGGAAGATTGCAATAAAAGAGTTGCTATAAAACTTGTCCCAGTTGAGCTGAATTATCTGAGCTGGTGTTTGAAATAGAACAGCTGAGCCCAGCTTGTGTACTAATATGGGTATCTGGGATGGTGTTCTTGCATCTGTGTGTGACCTAACCTGGCTTTTTGCTTTGTTGACCTTGTACACTATGTTCAGTGTTTCAAAGGTAGCTCAATATCCAATATACTATTTCTATCCCTTCAAAATGCTGTTCTAATAGTAAAGAGAAATAAAATCTTCTTAATGACTTTTTTAATCATAGAGCCAGCAGCATCAACTGAAGTATATGTTTTAGACAACCCTAAATAGATTTATTTTAGTTAGTCTATAAAAGTAAATAAATGTAAATATGCTATCAATTTTAAAGCATACTGATATACACTTTTTTTTTTTTTGCAAAGTGAGAATGTGAGTCTTGAAACAATCAAAGCATTCCAGGTGTGCTTGAAAAGGAAAGGTTTTGACCTTACCAAAAAGCAACATTTCATCTTTTTCTTCCTCAGAATAAACAGACACATTGACAGACATCAAGGGAACTGCTGAATTTTAAAGATGTCATATTTTCTGAGAGAAAAATAACATTCCTGACTGCAATTTTTTGACCACTACTCCTTCAGATCTTTTAATGTGCAATTTTAATGTCAGAGAGATGCCTATGCTTGCCTTATGTAAGGCATGCCTAATATACAAGTTAGCTCTGCATTTGTTCTGCCTTCTACATAATGAGTCAATTCAAGAAGGAGTTGCATTTGTAATTTATATGTACCAGAAGGTGTGAGCATGGACTGAACTGTCTTTCTTTCACAGAATCATGTTCGCTTTCTCTTCAGTTCACTTCCATGTCACTTAGGCTGTAGCTTAATTTTTATAAATTTCATACTGGGCACATCTTACTTAACCTCACCAAGTAATAGGGAGCTACTTAATCAGTTTAGCTGCCTCAGACTTCTATGGGAAGGAAAAGGCTATGTTTCTTCAGTTGTTTCCATTAATAAAAAAAAAATTAAAAATCAAAATTAGCACCTCACTGTTGAACATACAGAAAGGGACCTAGTCATAATGTTGAGGCAATCAAGAAATTCTTTTGCAATGCAATTTGATAGCAGAAAGTCCACAGCTCTTTAAATAGCATTTAATCTACAGAAGGTATTTCATCTATGTAGGGCAATACATACAATTACACCTGCAGCAGCTCTGGACGTCTCATTACACAAGAAACAGGGACAGATTGAAAGAAATCCAGGGTAGCAAAACAAAAGTGATAATTCACTTGCGAAACAGACTTACGGAAATAGTAGAAGGGCTAAATACATACAAGTTAAGCCACAGAGGAAGTAAATTGAGACAGAATTCCACTGCTATTTAAATAATGCAGAGACAGGAGATGGACATATGACATATTTGTTTGCCTGGTCTTAACTTTAACATAGCCAAATTGAGTTTAGAGCCACAAAGGAAATATTTAAGACAATGCAACAAAAGTCCTCAGCTGTCTCACTCAAAGTACTGGGCTGTGCTGAACCTGGATATATCACATCAAGATGCAGAGCTAAAAGGAAATGGACTCCAATATAACCAACTCCCTCCAAACTTCAAAAACCCCACCACAATTCAGAAGCAAAACAAAGAACTGCCAGAGTAAAGCTCCTCAGCTGCACAATGGAGGCAATTTCTTGCTCACACAAATTAATTTCTATCACCTAAGATTTTGATCTAGTTGTTTTCTTAAAACATTGCTGCCAGCATGGTAAAGTGCTGTAGCGATCTTTTCTTCTATTGATTGAATAAAGCTTCCTTCTCAGGAGGTACTGACAATAAAATAGCAAATAAGTTTTATTTTCTAGAGAGCCTTCAAACTCTCATCTACAGAGTAAAAAACCCACATTCTTGGGACATATACAATAACAGAGCAAACATCACTGCATCCTGAGGGTTTATCCCTTCAAGTTCCAAAACTTTATTCCTTCCAGTCCAAATGCTAGCTGCACTGAAAAATTTGTCTTAGTACAGAGATGTTGAGAAAAGTTTTGTAAGAGGAAGATACTAAAGCTACACATTATTCCTTATACACAATTTATCTAGGAGTCTTTCTGGATCCGGAAAAATTCTGAATCTTCACAAGGTTCATCTCCAGAGTTCTGAAAAGATCTAACTTTTAAAACATCATCATATAGAAAGTGTTTGCTGAAATATAATCAGTACAACATCAATAAGAATACATTTTCTAAAAAATATTTTAAAATATTTTCTAGTAATGGCCGTTACTTTAGAAGAATTCTCTTGTCATGAGGATGTGATTAATTCCTTCTATTTTGCCTCTCAGAGAAGAATTCATAATGTCATATTTCTTTTCAGAGAGTCAGAAAGAAAAAGAGCTAAATCCTTCCGATCTTACTGCAGTCATGGGACCAGATGCCCCAGAAGGATAGCAATAATCTGATCCATAGTTGTGCTGCTTTCTTTTTCTGCAAGTGCCCTCTCATTTGTGGGATTTACCAAAGGTAATCAATAAACATTACAGTGATCCTATATTAGCTTTGCATATTAGCTTACTAGGTGAAGCAGAAATACTAATAATAATTAAAACAATGCTCTATTCCAATCAGCAGTTTGTAGCGATGGTGGCATTTATTCAAAGTATACAGAAATGTGACTCAGTTCTCCTTGCTGAGAAGTTCTGCCATGATTATTAATTGTTATTTTATCATAACAGGAAATTTAGCTTAAAGCAAACGTATAAATTAAAGCCCAGATATTGAAGGAAGATGTCATAATGATAAGAGAATTGCACTTAAAGGCAGGCAGATGGGAGATGCTCAGGGGGGCTGCTCAGCAGGACAGTGTACAAGTGAGTCCTGCTTGCACAGACTGGACATCTGTGTGTGGCAGCTCAGCTCTGTCTCTCCAGAAAGGAGGCCCTAAGCTAATGAAAACTGCTGCCAACAGCAGCCTACACAAACCCATTTGGCTGCCAAGCTGCAACAACATCAGGCTGTGAAGTTGTTTTTCCCTGTTGTTGCCAGACTTATGAAGGGACTATCACTTTAATGCCTTTTTTAATTTTAATTTTTTTCTAACCACAAATTAGCAAATATCTATTTTCTTTTAATTTACTGTGACAAGACCTATGGGGCACCACTGCCAACAACACATAGAGCTCTACATCTGCATTTTTATTTTACAGAGGAATAAAACCCAAACAAAAATAATAATCAGTGAATACATATTTTCCTGTTACAAGCTAGGTTGGCAGTGGTCTTGTTTTCTATGACAAGCCTTCATAAACAGTCAGGAGAGACAGCTGTGCTCAGAATTGTGCACCTGTAGCATAAGTCCTCTCCCTCTTCCAGCTGATTAGGGGCAAAAAGATTTAAACAAGGAAAAAAAATATTGGCAATGGTTTTTGATTCCATAAAAAAGAATAGAAACATTAAACATACTGAGCACTGTCTCAAAGCTTATTAGAAAGACTTATCAGCTTGAAAGCAATTTAGAAGTACACACATTATGTAGTACATTCACTGTCAACAAGCAATCATACTGCCTCAAGTTGAGAAATCACAGAAGTGAAGACCATCAGTGGGGAAATGAAGCCAGCTAGATCCTGGATAAGAAAGGAGGAGAGATAAAGTCAATTTATTGACTTAACTGAAACGACTCTGAAAATTCAACACCTGTTTTCAGCTCTAAGATGTTTTAATGCAAATGCCATAGGTTGCTACCCTACATTATTTTAGGATATGACTGCTAGTATGGATCCTGTTGCTGAGGAGCCTAAATGTTTATAGTATCCAAAGAGCCCCAAATATGCCTTTGTAATTTTATAATGGTCATTATCAGTATTAGGTCACTGAGGTGAGATGCATGCTAATTTTTTCCCCAGAAGTTCTATTTTGGTGTTATTTTTAAAGAAGTGTGTATTAAAAACTGTTGTTCCCCTTTATTGGGTCCCAGTAGAATTACTTGTGGCCTTAACTTCCTTGGGGAATAGGTAGCCCATTTGAAAATAAATCTCTCTTGCTTCAATTAATTGTCCCTGTGCTAGAGTTTTCTTTATGCCTCCTAAGAACTCACATAATACTTTAAGTCTCTGGTCTGCACCATCTTCTCTTTTCTTAAGACTGCCTTAAATCTGGGCTTTCTGCAGGCTCAATATCGGACAAGTCTCTTCCACTTTTGCCGTGTGATGCTCGCATACGTCCCTAAGTCAGCTGTGAGGCAGCCACGAGCAGGCAAAGGCAGGAGACTGTGCTACTGAGGAGCTGCCACCAGACTCACAGAGCCCACCCAGCTGCACTGCTGCTCTTGCTCTTTTCCACTGCCCCAGATGACAAGCCCTCGCTGTTAGCCCATTTCCTGACCCTGCAGCTTCTCAGACATGTGTGGTTCCAAGCACTGTTAAAGACCCCACAAGATTACAGCTGTTCCCCAGACCAGCTTGGCAAGCCAGAATGCAACATGTTAGCTTTGATGCAGTAGAAATTCATGATGCTCAGGTAATGCAAATTGGCACTCCATGTCTGTGTTCAATGAGGGGTGAATAAACGCTTCTAGGTGCATAATAGAATTTTTAACTGTCATTTCCTGTCACTGGAGTTTTTCTGAGCAGCAATGCTGGAAAATCTTTATGGTGGAATCACACCTCCATGAGTTACTTTTGGCTGTGGCTGCTGCAGAGCTGTGCACCATCTGTCATGAAGGCAGCAGAGAAGAGCCTTGGAATAGCAGCCCAGACTCATGTGGGAAACACTGACATTGGCTACATGACAGAGCAACTGGGAGCTTCACGAGGCAGGCGACAGCTTCCTATTGTAACCCCCCAAGAAATGACAGCAGAGCCATTGCACAAAACTGATCTGGGCTCTCAAGTACTTGAAACAGCAGAACAATGAGAAAAGTTGTGGCAGGCATTTCTCTGGTCTTGGTTATACAAGTACCCCTAATTCATTCCAGCAAGCAAGAGCAGATCCTATGCCTCGAAGTGCTTTTTCTCCCCAGACTCTTACACCCTGCCATAACAAACATTACAACATGTGGGTATTTTGGCACAGAGCACATGTCAGTGAATGACAGTAACACTCCTGAATGCTCTTAATAATAATGGAATATGGGAGAAATCAGGTGTGCATAAAAAAGATACACATGAAGGATTTGTGGTAGCTTTAAGCTCTATCTACTCAGAAATCAAAGAAAATAAACTGTGAATTTACAGCTAATGTCTCCATTTAGTAACGTTTAGAAAGCTGAAATTGAATCTCACGTGCTGTGTTGTATGTATGTCAGGCTTCATTATCTATGCAATGGGAAATTAGCAGCAGTTACTTAGTGCCCAGCAGGATATTTGGCAGCTGTTTGAATCAGGAGCTGATCATCAAGTTTAGAGAATTGACTAGAAAAGAGAGAAGACTAGAAAAGTCCTATAGGGCTACAATGCAAGCAAAAAGGCTTAGTTCAGAGCCTTGTGAAATCAGAGAGAAACTTTCAATTAATTTCATAGTGAGTTGTGTAGACCTTTAATAAAGATTCATATGATCTGAGTAGGAACTAACAAGGAGAGTGAAATGGCTATGAAATCTACAGGATTGGACAAAAGTCTTCTTTCAACAAAGAAAGAAATCATCTGGAGAGACTCTGGAGTTTTGTAGGGGTTGGAGGAACAGCTGGATTCCTACCCAGATTCACCAGAGGATGGTAACTTTACACATAGGATTGATTTTATAAAGCTTCTTTTAGTGAAAGATAAAAAATGTGCTGGCCAGTCATAGATGATTGTCTAGGTTTTATCTGTAGCCAGGAGCAGCCATAAGGCAATCCAGTCCCTCTATTTTCCTCTAACAACAAAAGAAGACAAGATGGCTGTCTTATGCTGCAAATCTTCAAGGACTAAGTTTATGTACAAAGAGTGCAACTATCACTTGTTATTAAGCAGTGGCACTTGGAAGACTGTTTTGAAGAACTCAAAAGATAATCCAGGATCTACTTCTTGGAACCTGTTGAGCATTGTCTTTTTACAGATTAAGTTGTGATTTCGTAATTGTATCTCTTTTAGAGAACCGTTTACTTAAAAGAACAAAATTACATTCAATTGCACTTTTATTAGATAAAAGGAAAGCCATTTTCTGCAAAAGTGGCTCTTTAGAAAACACTGACATTGTAATTGTCTTTTTTTATCCTGCTGGACAGAGCTTGACCAGGTGGAAGCTTCCTAATGCAAATAGCAATGATGAGAATTGTTGAACATTTCAATCTAGTCCTCATAACTTGTCTTCATTGCTCTGAGAAGGCATAGTAGGGAAAAAAACCTCATAAATGTAAAGCGAGGCCTTAGGCTGAGCATTTGGAGAGAGGGTGGTGGAAATCACCTGTAAGAAGTGGTAAGAAAGCCAAGAGATTTCTTAGGGAAGTGTCAGCCTTGGACTTTTTTGGAAATCACGTTATTGGCAACTGATCTTGCAACACCTTGCTGTTAAAAGGCCCATTAACAGACATCAGTGCAAAGAGAAAAAATAACTGTGTCATGTTTAAAGACCTTTACTAATTTGCATGAATTGGCAAGAAAATTGAAAATATTATTTAAATGTAAAAATGAAACAGTGGTGTAGTGGCTAATAGTTAATTTATGTTTTAAAAAAATGTATGAAGTTAAATTTAGCCATTTAGCCTCATAAGGCTAAATGGCTAAATTTAAGCTACTAAGTGGTTAAAATACTAATATCAAGCAAAAAAGTCTGCTGTAATGAAGAAGGGCAAGGGTTAGGAATTAAAAAGAATCTCATAAAATAGAAGCTGTTTCCACATGATATGATGATATAAGGCTCTATGAGATATAAGGTGCTCTGATAATCCTTGAGGAGTGATTCCACTTAATCCTACTTTATTTATATATTTTATGCCCCTTTATTTATATATTTTCTTGCTTCACCTGCTTGTAGCAAACATTAATACTTATAAAAAGCTATATTTGTGATGCAGTGCATCATGATCAGAAAAAAGAACACTTTTAATAAATTCTGTGATTGAAATGGCTTCTAGCAGATAGCACACTTACAGTTTTTCCAACCTGAACTGTAGCATGTACTACACTTCTAAAATTCAAAGGTACTGCAGTATCTCTTCCTTACGCCTCTGTTTAAAGATATAGTCACTGGAATGATAAGGCTCATTTAGGCATAACATCCCCCAAGGGAAGTAAAAAGACTACATAAAAAACAACTTCTGAATTCTGAGGACAAAACTTGACATGAAGAAAAAAAATTTAAAAATCAACATTCATTTTACCTGTGGATCTGTCTTGTAAAGAAAGTCACCTCTTTTTTTTTAACAACATAATAAAAAAAAATCTTCATGCAAGTATTTTGATGTGACCATTGGAAATTTGAGAGCAAATGTATCTCCTACACTGAAAAATGAAGAGCTAACTGAAACAAGCTATTGTCGAAGTGAACAGCTGCCAGTTTGGGAGCATTGTGCCTACATGTCCTATCCCACCCTTATGGATCTTCAGACTGTTTAATCTAGACAGCTGAGGGCAAAACTCAAACTTGACTCCTACAAAGTGTTTCAGGCAGCTGAACAGGGCTTGCTGATATCACAAAGGAACAGAAAAAATAATGTTTTTCGAGTCTCTCTTGAAACAAGTAAATTATTTTTCTATTTTAATCTGAAGTTTAATCAAATCAAACCATATTAATAGGGATATCTTCACCAGTTCAAAAATGTGATGGGTGTTTTCCCTGTCTTGGTTTGAAAAGACAGGTGTCCGCTAAGGAAGGCAGGGGCCTCTCTTGAAATGGAAAATGTTAACTCCCTCTTTCTGAATTATTACAATTTTGAAATTAAAGGGCTCTCAGGCAAAGATATGGGAGTAGGAATAACAATTACTTATTATGAAAAGTAAGAATAATTTTTAAAGTGCAGTAATACAAAACAACATTGACAGAGTCAGAATACAACCTGACACTTGGTCAGGGTGCTGGTAGCAGTCTGATTAAAGGGTGGCTGCAGCCCTGCTGGAGAGACAGATGTGCTTCTGTTGAAGCAGTGATCCTGTAGAAGGGTGTAGTTTTCCTTTGAAGGTCTGGTGGTGGTGTAGATGGGCCTGGGAATCTGGTGGGAAAAGGTTGCCTGTGGTATTCCAACTCAGATTATATCCAGTTAGGAATGCTTGGCTCCTCCCCCTGGGCAGAGCATCCTGCAACGGGATGATGTTATTTTATCAGTCATGCAGTGAGACTCAGTGGCCCATGAACAGGAGATAACTCCCGGAGGGAGGATGGGTTGTGGAAGAGATGAAGAAAACTGCCCCACTTGGTTTTAATGGGTGGCCCATTAACTGAAGACAACTGCCCCACCTCTAACAGATGGCAGTAGAATACACACCCCCAGCCACATCTTGCATTTGCAACCTAAGGCATTTCTTTAGAAGCAAAATACCAAATTAGATACTCCTACTCAAAGATATAAAAAAAGTAGAACTTTTTCCACATGCAATTTTGTTATATAGACCTTGCAATATAATTAAATTGAATTAAGAAGTCTAAGACATTACTGCATTGTTAGAAAACATTGTTAGAGGATTTTTAAAATTTAAATCTCTTGCTAATGCAGAAATTTGATGGAAATTTTACCTGATTGTAAAATTTGTCAGTGATATTTCCAACCACTTATTTTTGATAAAAATACCTCCTGAATGCTATCAGTCCTACATATAATCTTTCCATATCTGCATAGATAAACTAAACACTGACACAAACAGGTTGAGCTTTCAGGCCAGGATTTACAACTCCAAGACAGGTGGTGACCTCATCTTGAACCATGCCGAAGCATAAGTGAGATAAGAGTCTGCAGGTTATCCTCCAGGTAGTATTTTTGGTAAATTAAGACATGCCATAGAACAGAAACAGTGGTGAAATGTGCTACAACCACAGTAATCAAATTGGCCCATTTTCTTCTTCTTAAAAATGTTTACATGAAAGGTCTGGTAGATACCACAAGTACTTTAACGGTGATACAGACCTTTCCCCCTGGGAAATTCTGATCTTTGGGTACAGCCAGACAAAAGTGTTATAGTAGGACTCATTAAGGAGTTAACTTGTAACACAGTAAAAATATACATGACCTATATTAAGACCTACTCCATGGGAATTTATCATGAAATTTTCTCCTTCACTACCAGATAGGAGCTCTTCATTGTGTAAACTGGCAATTATTGCCATGCTGGTCTCATGACGTGTGTCTAAATCAGCTTAGTCTGCAGAGACTCTTCTCTCTGTGCCGGTGCCAGGCACATACCGGATGCTGTTTAAGTGCTAAAGAGAGTCACACAGATGATATTTGGGACAGTGATCTGCCTGCTATTTATATTTCAAACTGAGTCAAACTAAATGGATTTCTGAAAGCCTCTTAAGGAAGATTTAAAGAAAGAAACAAAATGAATAGAAGAAACTAAACAAAATGAATGGGAAAAAGCAATGCAGAAAGATGGGAGGTGTTTCACTAGAATACTAGTTATGTGTCACAGTTTACCAACATTGGAAAAAAGAACAAAACTTAAAGATAAAAAAAGAAAGGAAATGGAAACTATCTTTACTTGGGAGATTCTCACTTTCCTGATTCCAGCAAGGACAGCATATTATTTTGCCTTAGGCCTATGCCTCAGGGTTTCCAGCAGTACAGACATGAAAGAAAGATGCTAACTAACAGAAACTAGAAGTGAATTTCTAACAAAGCGCTAGCAGCTGAACACTGTAGGAATAGTCTTATGGCCCCACATCACATACGGGGCCTGAATTGTGCTAAACTTATCAAAACAAGCAAGGAAAGGAGATCCGTGAATTCACATGGCCAAGGACAGCACATACTTCTGTAGCCACTGCAGTTCTTTTGACTGTCACATCTTCCCTTTGACAGAGCTGAGCAGTGTACTTTTTCTGGCCACCAGGTAAATTGCTTCTGTTTATCCGCATATAAACTGATGGGCAGCAGGGCTGAAACCCTAGCACAGCACTAGCTCCATTTTCCAGGAGAAAGGATGTACAGAGAGTTTGTATGAAAGCAAGATGTAGCAAACTATCTTCCCTTGAGAAGGGCAAACATTAACTGAGAGTTTAAATCTTTAATGTGGCCAGCTAACTATAAACTATCTGAGACTTGTTGAAAAGATGTACTGGCTGTCGATTTGAAGAAAAAGCCAGCGACATCCATATGATTTCACAACCTGAGCCTTTGTTTTAAAAATGCTGAAATAAATATCAAAACAACATCGCTTGAAAAGTGCATCTTGTAAAGAATGCTGAGAAGAAAAGTATCTTAATTTACAAGTGCGATTGCTTGATATTGTCAAGAATCCTGAATGCTGTACCTGCAGATCTTCTTACACTTCATAGTAAATGAGGTTCATATGCTGCTAAATCCATTCCTATTAGAACTGGGTAATATTTAATGTATCTGGAATTTCATTCTGTTTTCACCTACTTTTTTCCTTGAGTAAATGAATTTAATTATCATTGTGAGTCAATTCCTGTGAGACATAAAAGAGAAAATGATACTGAAATAATTTACATTAATGTACCTGAGTCATCATAGAAATTCCCTAAAAATAAAGATATCATAGAGCCACAATGCCTTATCAATGAAATATTGCAATGGAGTCCTTAGTTGGTTTAAGACTTATTGATACTTCTGTGTCAATTCCATTTTTCAAGGAGGTTCAAGTTTCCTCAGAAAACTTTGCTTATTTATGTGATACTTAAATCTCATCCACCCACAAGTCACCTTTTTTCCTAAATCCCTAAGCAAGTGTGATTTTGGGGTTTTTTTTCACTGCTCTTTTTACAGAAGTGGGCAATGTGCATTTAGCATTAGTGCCACTTACTCTAAGGTTTGCTGAAGCACAGCTTTTGCCTGCTGAAGCATACAAAACCTTTAAAGTTCATCTACCACCTTTTTTGGAGATTGTTAAAGACTTACCCTGCTTAGCAAGAGTTTTGCTTAACAACTTGTATTCTTCACCATTTCTTTCCCTGACACTCCTAATGCTGAATTTCATGGGAATAGCTCTGTATATCAGTATTTGAAATAGAATTATAACCACAGAACCAGTGTTAGAGCTTCAGACAGAAAAGAAATAGGTGGAAACTCACTTTCCTCTCATAGGAAAGAATGGAAGTGTTATACATATTGTTCAACCAGTCACTTATGGATACACTGTTGATTAAAATAAAATAAAATAGTATAAAATAGTATAAATAGTATAAAATAAAATAAAATAGTATAAAATAAAATAATAACATAAAATAAAATAAACACCCATTTCACAACATATTGAAAAAATGCAGTATTTCTATTGACAGTTTAGGATTAGATTTTTGAGCAACATCCCCTGTGAACTAGAACACTAGTTCAGCAGCCACCAAACCAAATGGTCTGTCTTCCTACAGGTCAGTGCCCTGTGGGTGATTGTTGTCTTAGATATATTGTACAAGAAATACCAAAGCATATGGAGGCTGTTTATTAGACCAAGCATTGCTTGGAGAGCTAACATTAGCCTTTCTTTACTGGGCCTACTGCAACAGTGTCACAGCTCCATAAGACTTGCCAAAGTTAAAAAATTGTGAGAGCTTCAGTTTTCTGCCAAATATAGTTGAAATTGGTGGCTGCTACTACAACTACTACTGCTACTACTATAATATGACTAATAATCATAATAAAATGTTGAGATTTCTTTTTAGTGTGAGAGCAGGCATGAAAGACAAAGCAAAGGACTACATGCAGTTTTCCAAAGAAAATGTGATTTAATTCCCCTTTCCTTCATCTGCCCACCAATGTCTTAAACTCCATCCTGAATGATATTACAGTTAATGTCAGTGATTTTACAACTGTTGATGGGCATGAAGATTACAGCTGCTTTCAACTCATACTGTTTGATGTCCATCAGCACACTATCATCACATCGTACCTAACAGAAGGGCGCTGAAATCTCTTTCAGTAATTCCTCATAATTTTGGCCCTTATGAAAATAAAAATACATCTCACAGGTGAAGCAGTGTATCCACCTTCCCATGCATGCTGCTAAACATGGTATTATTTCTCAGCTGGTCTAAATACTGTTCCACTTCAATGCAATTATTTGTATGTATGCTTGGCAAGTAAGTGCAGCAGAGTTTTCTATTTATCTCACTACACGGTATGTACTTTATCTTCACCCACTCAAAATATTATCTCATTATTAAAATATTATCTCATATTAAAATATATTTCCAGTTCTCAAACTGACATTTCATTAATTTTCACAGACACCTGAGCATATATTAAAATCCAACTTTGTGCATAGTGAATAGGATTTTTCAGTTTCTCAGAATTTTTTTTAATGTAGCTTTCCTCTCTTAGAGCATGTAATACCATGGGGGTCTTCAGTGTCTAATTGTGAAGCACTCTTTGTATATGGTGATCTCTGATGGTAGAATGACACTCAAATCCCCTTGTCTCAGATCAAAACTTTCATTTCTGCCAACAAGTACAGGTCATATGTTTAAATAGCTCAGGAATGAAATGACATGGGTGTAGATTAGGGTGTCAGGACTCAGAAGTGGAGAGGAAGAAGGACTGCTACAAATGTACTTACCCAGACCTCAAGGAAAAGAGCCATAACATTTTTGCAATGTCCTTTGCAGGCATCAGGGTGGAAAACCAATATGTGGATAGAGGGAGATGCAGTGAGCAGCACCAGGGCAGAGGCCAAAGAGCCCTGTGGAGACAGCAGGTCTGAAACCCCTGTGCTGGAGCTCTCCTCTTGTGCTTGGAGAGCTGCTCTGGCCTGCCACATGCAGCATGGTGTCACGCCTTGTCCAAAAGAAGGGTCTGCAGAGGTTAGCAGTCCTGGCTGCTGAGCTGGCCCCAGCTGTGGCTCAGGTGACACCTGAACAGCTCAGCTTAGCACCTGCACCTTCCCTTGGCCATGTGAAAAGATCCAGAAGCGCCTTGCTAAGTGGAAACAGTTTCTGTTAGAAAGAAAAAATTCCCTGACAGGAATAGATACTAGAAAGGATTAGGTGTCTCCTTGTACTGCTTCTCACTTTACCACCAAACAAGTTCCCAGGCTGGAGGAGAAGGTTTGTGCAGACATTAAGTGCATTTTGTGTGGAGTTTTACTAGCCACAGTCTGATGGTGTCCTCCTGGCTGGCAGAAACAGCTTAAGCCACCCCATAAACATCATGTCCAGGTTGTTGGCTGTTATAAGTTTGAATTGGTGTTAGAAATCTACAGTAGAGCCAGCCAGACTGAAGCCTTTTGCAGAAAATGTGTTTGTGTAAAGGCTTGAAAATTAGCCAGGTACACTCTCTGTGAGGCCCTGAATGGAGGGTCAGATGCAGAAGCTGGGCACAGAGTGGAACAGGGACTTTTTCCCTCTCTCATTATTGCTCCAGTCGGAGCTGCATAGTCTAGCCAACACTGTGGGGTTTCGTTTAAAAGCTGGCTCCACAACAAAAGTGATATTTGAGGATTCTAAGCTATAACAGATACTATATATACTATATATAAACAAGCCTTCCTCCAATATACTCCTGACATTCTGCATTTAAAACTCTAAATTAGTGTTTCTAAAATTCAATAGCAATGTTTGGGCAAAGAAACAATATAATAATGACAATTTTCCAAAGCTGACCTAACGCCATATGCCCATTAAATTGAGGTGCTGTACTCTATGAAGGATCACTTTAGCACTTCCTATACCCATTAAGCTGAGGGAAGAAAAAATAAAATGAATCTCACAATTTGATCTCAATATTTCATTGGATGGAGCACATTTTTATAGTTGTTTATTATTGGTCTTTAAAAAGAAATTCAAACTCATTTCTGTAACAAACCAAGAATGAAAATACTTCCTGTTGTATCATCCTTCTATGAATATCAGTGTGGATTTGCTAGAGGTAGACAGCCTCAGATAATAGAGGGAAAAGAGATAATCCATCCCGAGATTTTTAAACTAAGATAGCATGCAACAGAAATGATCATAATATTCTGACAAATCACAAAATTCTACCTAATTTTTAAAAAACAGTCATAACTTGATACGTAGTTTATCTTCTCCTATTTTTTCAATGTAATCTCAAAAGAAAAAAGAAGTTAAGGATCAACTGCAAATCAAATTTCTTTTTTAAAAGGTAAAATAAATATTGCTAAGAGCTTCAGCACCTGTGTGTCACTACTCCTGTTTGACCACTGTCTTTTATGATGCACTCTACAAAGAACTTTTGAGTGTCTATATTTTCAAGGACAGGAAAAGTACTTACATGATTTAAATGTCCATAAACATATAGCCAACATAGTCTGTCACTAAACACACATTTCTACTTTGTTCCCCTAAAAGGTAACTCTTCTTCATTCAGCCAAGGAAGTTTGCAGCACTGTTTTTTGCTCTATTGAGATCAATAAGATATATGAATTAAAACTTGTTTATGCATGGTGAGAAGTTCCTGGTGAAATATCCTGAAATGGGCATGTTTTTCTGTCCCTGTAATTTTGATTTTAATTTAAAAATTGTTATAAACAATTTTTTATAATTTTTTTGTTATAAACTTAAACAAATCCTAAATAAAGAATTAACATTTTCTTGTGCATCCTTCACTGGATTGACCTAGAGTTCTCCATAAGTGAGTTAAATGATCACAAGTATTTGCTTCTCACATCACAGAAACATAAAATCATTTAGATTGGAAAAGACCTCCAAGATGATCATGTGCAAACTTTGAGGGAAAACCACAGTGTCAACTAAACCATAGCACTAAGTGCCATGTCCAGATGTTTTTCAAACACATCCAGGGATGGTGACTCCACTTTCCTGGACAACATAAAGGCACGAGGAGTGCCGCCAGCTCAAAGCCACAGCTTTTCACAGTTCCCCTCTGTCGACACTCCCCAGAATGGAAGATCCAAAACTGTGCTCTGACATCCTTAGGCTGCAGGTTTCTGAGACTCAGTTTGGCTCTTGGGTTAGCAAAATACCCATATTTAAAATCTTTCCACATGTTTAAGGAACTTCTGGACAAATGCATACAATCCTGCCGATGCTTTCCTGGACTCCTGTTGCACCAAACCAAAATGGGTCAGCACAAAGCTGACAGGAAAGAGCTGTGACAAGAGGTGTGCATGTGGGCCCATCAAACAGGCACAGTCCACCTGGAAAGGAGCATGAACATCTATCTGCTAGAATGGATATCTTTCCAGAAGAAATTCTCTTCTCATTCTGTGCTACATGAATATAATTTTAAAAATTAAAATTCAGTAGGAGCATTAATGTAAGTTGCGGCTCTCATTTCTGTTGGCAGGAAGTGAAAGAGTCCCTCAATTTTTTTTTTTCCTTTAGAAATGCTGATAGGTCACAGACTTGGAGAAGAAGTGAAAACAGGTTTACTATGAAAGTAAAATATCATTGCAGTACTGCTCTGCCATCTACACCATGACAAGATCAGGACAAAGCTGCAAATCTATTCCCAAGGCAATGTGAATTCTAAGCAACAGCAAGTGGGAATCAACAAAAAAAATCTAAAAACCAGTCATAAAAGGAAGGTGTAGGATACATATGGCTTAAACTGCAGCTCTTCATGAAGACACAAAAGCTTTTAATGACATCATATTATCTGAAATCCTTTCAATACCTGGCTTTGAATTTAAATCTCAGCAAATACATTAAGGATGATTGTGTACTAGCCAGAAAAATCAAACTGTTCCTTCTTGGCTCTTGATGAACCATGTGAGTGATGCAGTAGGACAGATAGTGCACTAATGGTCAATACTTTATGGAAGGCTGCCTTGAGATGACAGCAGTACTCCATAATGTGTATGTTACTGTTCAGAAGATTTTTGGGAAATACAAGGGGTCTCCAAAAATAAAAACAGTCCTCAAGCTTTGCAGTGGGCCCGAGCAGATATTTTTAACCTCATTCCCAAACAGCTGTGATTCTCAATCAGTGTCTCACAAGTGCAGAAATCAAAACAGGAAAAGTAAAAGGAGGAAATAATTGCATACATGGGGGGAAATTCAGGTTAAAATATGAGGAGATGAGGGTGCAAATAAACTCACATAATGAAATCACAAGAGTGTTTTGCAAGTGAATGTCATGAATGATAAAAAGCTAGGGCAGTTATGCCTAAATATAGCTGGTTTATCAAAGTAATGTTTCCAGTACTAAAGACAATGTAATAATAACAATTCTAAGTAGAGTAATAGAGAACATAATGCCTAATGTTAAACACTATATGACTGTTAACTTCCTGCTGACATTTATTTCTGTCTGCTTGGGGCTATTTTGTATATCTGAGCAATGACTTATTTTTAAAACACATATTCTGAAATTTTACATTGTCAAATTCAAGCATATTTTATGGAGATTTCTGCTCACCAACTAGGATTAGCCTACCAGGGTGAGAATATTTCAAATTGCATTCATTCTTTCTGTAATTATTTTAAGTGACTTCTAATCAGGATTTGAGGACCCTGCCTAAACTCTCATTTCTAATTATCAACTGAGGTTTGAAGGACTTTAGGTTGACTTAAGTAGTGCTGATGTATGCAGCTCACGACTCATTCATGCCAGCCCACCAATTATTCCATTGTGGTGAGGGAAGAGAAACCAACCTCTCTTTGAAAAAAGAAATCACAAAAATACAACACTTTCAAAATGGCAGTATCTTGAAATCTGTGTTATATAATGTGTTGTTTTTAGAACAAGCCAAAACAACAAATAATTTCCACTAGGTCTGTAAGTCAATGCATCCAATAAAGACAAGTCTGTATTAATGACAGAAATCTTACTGATTAAAGAAAGATCTCTTTAATCTAACTTCCAAATTAGGCTACCTGGCAGAATTAGTCTTAAATTAAAGCTCTCCAGGAGATGCATGCTATCAATACTGAATTTGGAAGCCATGAGACTGTGAAAGTTACATATTCTCCAAGAAAAATCTTAGGCCGTGGTAAATGTAGAGGGCAGAGGCTGCTTTTTAAAGTGAACATATTTCCCTCTAGCCTGGGCACAGGGAACTGGGGCCTGCCAGACGTGCCCCAAGGTTTGGTGCAGGGAGGGCAGGCCTGAGGGAAGGCAGCAGAGCTCAGGCTTGCCTCCAGAGCCCCTCCCTGGGCACTGCCAGCCCAGGGATCCCAGGCCCTTTGCCCAGACACTGCAGGGACGCTCTCAGGGCTGGCAGGAGCATCTTGCCTGTCAAGGCAGAGCATGAGCACAGCACTTTTCCCGCCAATCTGAGAGTCAGAATGTTCAAGATATTTAAAATTTCTTTTAAAGCAACCATTTGTAAACAAGTCAGATAATAAATTTCCAAGGTGTTTTTTTCTTTTCCATGCTCCAAATATACTTTTAAAGTTGTGCAATTTCTCAGACAATGATTAATCTAGTTAGAAGTTCTTGAGTTTGGGGGTAAACCTGATAAAATCTGTGGAACTGTTTCAAAGTCCTTACAAAAATTGAGTGATCTTGACTTTCCTTTCCCCTCATTATATAACAAGCTGAATTAGAAAGTCCATATGAAGAAGACTGAATTGTTCCAGGACTTGTCTCCTTGTCTGTGAGTGATTAATATGTAGAGTTAGATTAAAAACATTTTTTTCCTGGCAGGTGAAAACAGAGATACCAGGACCAAATTCATCTCCAGTGACAATTCATTAGGCTCATTACCATCATACTAGGACAGCTTCTAACATTGTTTCAAAAACAAGGCAGAGCAGAAATCTCTCTGCTTTTCAATGAAGAAATATTGAACAGGCACTTCTGTCTTCATTTACCTAGATTCTTTTAAAGGAAGTTATTTGAAAAGCTATGAGACATTTTCTGTTTATTCAAACAAAGAAAGCTTTTATCCTCACACACCTGTGTCTTCTAAGCTAGGAAATTAGTCAGCTATGTTCTGCTAAAATAGTATATTTTTAACTAATTATGCTGAAACATCCAGCAATGTGTCTCTGAATAGAAGAATAAAACACTATTCGCACTTTATATGGGAATGAACAGAAAAATAATTTACTATCACTTGCTGCAGGAAGCCAGTGGGATGCCTCTACTCTGCAGCACATGACATTGGGGATCAGGACACTGGGCTCATCTTTTGAGTTCTTTGAAGAAACTCCTCTCATATCCTGGTCAGATAAAACTGTCTACTTGAGCTGTTACAAAGCCTAACTAATAAGAACCTTATTTTGATAACCCAGTTGCCTTTGAGAAAGCAAAAAAACATTTTAAAATGTTTCTTGGGTGCTTGTCACTGCTCTAAAATGAAAAATTCTTGCCTAGCAATGTGACTATGAGTTATGAATTTTCCCACTGGTTTGGCTCAGTTTTTGTTTGAGGTGTTGGGGAGACAGGAGCTCTAATAATAGTCTCAGGGAAATTCCCATCCCAGTGTCTCAAATGGACACACCATACTGAGCCAACAAAACTCCTTTATTCCCAGCAGCACCCAGAGCAGGGGTTTTTTCCAGCCATAACAGGAAAACCTCACTTATTCTGTGCTATCATGTAGGGTGAACATGGGGTTTTATCTTCTTCTTTAAAGCAAACAATTCAATAGTGCAAAGAAATTGATAGCACCTGCAAGACTCTCTTGGTATGAGCCACCCTTCACCATCTAGACAGTCTAATAATGCACTAAGAATTATGCAGATTAAATTCATCTACAGTTGGGAATTAGTAATGAAAATCTATGGCATGAAACTGTAGAACTAGACAATTATAGTGAAACTATATGCCCATGGAAGGGCATTTGGAATGAGATGATATTTAAGGTCCCTTCCAAACCAAGTAATTCCATAATTCTATAGCATGTTACAATTATACTCTCAGCTGTTCACTTCCACTTTCTGAGGAATTCGCTTAATTGACAGATGGACATTTTGGGGGATTATTTTCACAAAAAACAGTGAACATTCCCATCCATTCTTATCTGTTATGAAGCATAGAGTATTACCTATGAATTCCTCCTATTCCTACATATGGATGCAATTATTAGGAAAAGTCTCAGGAGATTATTAGAGCTTCTTAATTTAAATTGGGTCTTCTTTGATGTTATGAATAGTCAGGAAGGCACAGACCTGAGGACTGTCTGAGAAGGGATTTCTGCTAGTCTCAGGGTCGACATTGGTGTTCTTTTAATTATTTTTCTCATTTCAGGAGTCATCACACAGATGACTACACATACAAGTTACAAAACAAAATAAAAATCTAATGTTCCAAAGGAGAGATAGTAAAGAGAAACTTTTTGCAGCTGTTTCCTTTTAAGGAATATTTTGCATGTTTAGAATATGCCAGAAAAGTTGAAATTTCAGAATTCCCCTAGTGAAAATGATGCGTTCAAGGATTCATGCCAATTTAATATATTAGCTCTGTGAAGCACAGCAAGAATAGGAAGAAGAACCAGCACATTTCTGCAGTGATTTTCACAACATGAATAAGAACATATTTATATTCTATCAGAATGGTTACCTTGATAAAACTTGCCTGAAAATTAAAAGGTGTCTAAAACCAAAGGAATTGTTGTGTTCATTTTCATGGTGTTGTCAAGCTACAGTAGGCCAATTCAAGAGTCCTAAGGGTAAAATAGGGGATCAAAATTCAATAGACAATGTGGTTGTCTTTGTACCAGACTTTTTGCCATTGTACTTTTTCTTATTGCCTTCACACTAGATTTTAATTTTAAAACCTATTGCTTTGCTAAGTAATGGCTATTTCCCGCTCTTCCTGAAAACTGGTCAAAGTGTGTTTTTATTTATATGCAGGTGCTCCATTGTCCTCCTAGGAAAGAGAGGAAGGCAGCAAGAAAACTTATTTTCCTACTACTTAACTTCTAAAAGTATTGAACATTTTGATGTTCATGTCATTATAAAGCAATAAAAATTGCCTCTTAGAACTCAAAAACAGAAATGAAATTTCAAACTGTTTCAAATTATGTTTGTGTAGAATATACAATTTTTAAAGCAACTACATCAGGTGCAGAGAGTAAATTTTGATCCTTTTTGGTTCAGTCTTTAATTAGAAGGCGCAGTTTTCATTGTTGTTGTTGCTGCTGGTGGTTCCTTTGCTTGCTTTCCTGTCTGCTCTCACTCAGCTGAACAATTCCCCTTAGCAGTGAGATGAACCTCTCTGAGGTCATACCATCCACCAACTTACTGAAGGTGAGATACAGCAAGGTGAATTTAACTGCATGATGCTCTGTTTTGTTTCTCCTTTCTTTCAGGGGCACATCCCAGCTCAGAGAGACACTTGAATTCAATTAGTATTCTATAGAAGGAGGCTTGTTTAGTGCCCTTCCAGCAGCGTTCCCTTATGAAAGAAAGCTGCACCCCAAAGACAACTGGTTGCCATGCAGAAATCAAGTTCTTAAGAAAATGTCATATATTTTCAAAATCTTCTGTGTGTGTGTATATGTCTAAGTTCCTAATGCTGTGGTCAGGGAGTGGAGGAGAAAGACACAAGTTATTCCATTCCTTATTCTGAATATGAATCCCCCTTTTCAGTCATTTGAAAGACAAAAAATGCCCCATGATTTTTTAAATAATTGATTTTTTTTCCAGAGTTCTGCAAAATTCTAATCTGAATAGCATACTCTTTCATCCAGCACACCAGACTTTATAAATTATTTTTGAGCACTGCTTTCTTTGATGTAGGAATTTTAATATCTTTGTGTCCACTTACTAATCCTCAGTATTTGCATTTCACCACAGTTCTCCTTATTGTCATAGTCAGACCCCCTTCAATCACTGCCCAGTACTTTCTCATGCTCTTAAAAGGTACATCTACAGCATTAGTTAAACATCTCTTAAGAGCTGCCTAGTTGCTGTCCTAAGACTCCTGTCATCATCATCAACCTCGTCTTCATAAGTTATAAACAGGGTCTCTGGGAAAATTCAGAAAGTTAACTAGTCCAGAGAAATTTCCCCAGTGACAAGGATGGTCTCATTGTATGCAGCTAGAAGAATTTCCACCCACTGAAGAATTGACCTAGGGAAAAGGCAGTGCCCACATTTACATTAACTATCCTGTGGTGCTGAACATTTCAAAATCCAATCATGAACTTCGCCTTGATCATGTAATTAAACACAAAAATTCATGTGTGTTCTCTATTATGAGTCAATAATATAAACAACACAAACCCAAAACATGTAAAAGCTAGGTGAAGATTACAGCTGAAAAATAGGAGAGAACGGTAAAGTAGATATATTATGGAAAAATAATACAGCTCCAGCTTATCTCTCCAAGTCCTAGCACAGTTTTCCTTCCAGTGCCAAATCCTTCTGGGTGATCAGCAGCAGAAATGAGTAGTGAAACTCTTCTCATCTAAGCATCTTATATTATTTACAGTTTTATTTTCCCCCACTCCAAATCTTACAGGTCTGCTTTAATATTCATCTGTATTTATTGATACAGGCTCTGTTAAATGTTTCCATTTATTTAATTGGTTTGGTGTGTTTCAACACTGATTGACTCAAGTCCCAGCTGTCATTAATCTTCCCTGCTGACCATGACAAAGCTCTCATAGATTTTTCCCACAAACACAAGTGGCAGATGATTTATCAAATTCATTTAATGTTACCCTGTACAGGAGAAACTTCTTGTTCGCTTGACCAAGGGTGGCACTTGTTAAACAACAAGACAGCATTTAAGAAGTAACTGCTTCAGGTTTTGTTGGATCAGGTAGCCTCCAAAATAACTTGGTATAGAGCAGTCTGAACTAGACTGTTAAATAGAATACTGTTTTGGAACAATTGCAGAAATGTGTTTCTCTCTTCCACAGATTTCTTTGTTATCAGCTGCAATATTAAAGTAAGTTTGCAGAGGGTTTATAGATGTTTTTCTTCTAGATTGAAAAGAACACGTGAGCTGTTCAAAGCCATACAATAGACAATTTCAAAAGGAGTTCTCAGCCAGTCAGTTGAATTCCCTGATAAACATGATTTTGCAATAACAATATTAATGGTGTTTTAAGTCCTGCAGAACTGAGTGGTATCATCCATGGTAAACACATCTTTGCCTGGTCCATTGAGTGGGAAACTGTTTCCTATCCTCCCTTCCAGCTTCAGGAAGCTGAAGAAAAGACAGAGCAGATATATGTATTCATCTACACAGCGGAGAGAAGTTTGAAGGCAAAGGCTGGACAACTGTGTGCCATGGGAGGAAGGAATAACAAAACCTACAGGGCAGCTTTTTTTGAAGACTGTGGAGACTTACTAGAATAAAAAGTGATATTATTGCTTCATTAGGTTCATCTTTGTGACACTGCTTTTGTATAGACAAGTTTTATGCTGTTGTAAGAAGACAGAACAAAACAATGGAGATGTGGTTAGGACAATTAGACTCATAATCTTTCATTAGCCAAGTAGTCCTAATATGCAGGGTATTTCTTCTATAGTAAAGGAGAATAATAAATAGTCTGAGTCTATTAAATTAAAGTGATCATAGCTCCTACTTTTCTTCTCAAATTGTAGAATGTGACAGTGTTCACAGGGGCTTTTCCGGTGAGGGAAGAGACAAGAATGTTGACTTCATGTTCAGAAGGCTTGATTTATTATTTTATTATATACATTACATTAAAACTATACTAAAAAGAATGAAAGGAAAAGTTTCATCTCAGAAGGCTTGCTAAGCTAAGAATAGAAAGGAATGAATAACAAAGGTTTGTGTCTCGGACAGAGAGCCCGAGCTAACTGGGCTGTGATTGGCCATTAATCACAAACGTCTAACATGGGTCAATCACAGATCCACCTGTTGCATTCCACAGCAGCAGATAACCATTGCTTACATTTTGTTCCTGAGGCCTCTCAGCTTCTCAGGAAGAAAAATCCCAAGAAAGGATTTTTAATGAAAATATGTCTGCGACAGTAGAACACTGTTTTCTCCAAAATACCACATCCCTCTACATGATTACCAGCAGAAAGCATTGTGTCTTTAGCTGTCATTAGCTAAGCAGGGTTGAAAAATGAAATTTGAATGCTTCCATAAAGCTACAAGCACCTGAAAACAGGATCAGAATGATAAATGTTTTCCAAAACTTAACTGGAGCAGGCATTACAGACATTTCTGCAGTCAGGAAATACATTATTTCTAGAACAGGTAATCAAAGAAATCCTCTCAAATTTCCCAGTGCTAATAGAAATTGTTTTTGCCAAGATTATCCCTTGCTAGTTATCCTGTTCATACAGCAACACTTTTTTTTCCTTCAGGCAGCTCCAGGCACATCAGGAGGACAGAGAACAGTTCATGTATCAGCAGTCCTGCCAACTGGACCAAAACCTGAATGTTCTGAGTTTACAGAGGAAAAAAGGGTCCAGACACATGATATGGAGAGATTGCAACTGAAAGGGTGTTGGGAAGGGAAGGGAAGGGAAGGGAAGGGAAGGGAAGGGAAGGGAAGGGAAGGGAAGGGAAGGGAAGGGAAGGGAAGGGAAGGGAAGGGAAGGGAAGGGAAGGGAAGGGAAGGGAAGGGAAGGGAAGGGAAGGGAAGGGAAGGGAAGGGAAGGGAAGGGAAGGGAAGGGAAGGGAAGGGAAGGGAAGGGAAGGGAAGGGAAGGGAAGGGAAGGGAAGGGAAGGGAAGGGAAGGGAAGGGAAGGGAAGGGAAAAAAATCCCAATCATACAAATTGAGATGCTCTCAATTTCATTGCTTAACTCCAAAGACAATAAGTAGGCAGGGTCTAACTTTGGGAAGGCTGATTCTCTCTGACTAACTTGGCACTTCTTCTGGAGTTAGGCAATGCATGTTAGTCAAAGGAAGATTTTTCTGTGTGGGATGTTTGGTGCCCTGGGATGAAAATGCATTTGATTTCAGAAGGTAAGCACTTTCCTTTTTTCTTTCCCACATCACCTAGAGTTTAGAAGTTAATCCTTAAGTTTTTTACTAAGTGTTACCTTGCCCGCACTGATCAAATGTTTTCCCACTCCCATTGATACAACCGTTTGTTAAAGACTGGATACTTCTCTTTACTGGTCAGATAGAATCTCCATAATCCCTAGTACCATCTATATTGTACACAGTTGTGCTGATGGTAGCAGGGCTGACTGCCTTTCTGCATCACATGCCTTTTGATCACACAACACAGCAGCTTCAAATGTGATGCTGGGAGAAAGGGAGAGAGACACAGTACAAATGAAAATTAATTTATCCTGTCCAAGTCCAGTCTTTCCCTGAGGCTGAGCAGCAGGATAACACAGAGAAAAGCTAACTCCCTTTTCCAGAACCACACAAAACACAAATAGAAAAAGCCCTATGAAGTCATACGGTCCTCTGACTTATCACTATAGAATTGTCCTTTGCATTATATTGTATGCTACAGTTTTAACTTACACAACCATTGAAATAAGCAACATTTCCCTTAGGCATATATTCCAAAAGCTACTAGGTCGTATTCTGGGGAAATAAAGGGATAATAATTGCAAAATCTTACCATCTGTCAGATTATATGTCATATAAAAAATGCAGAACTATATTAACAGATCATGGCGTCCAACACTCAAAAATTTGGAAATGAAGAATTAATGCTAGAGTACTCAATATCATGCACATCTCAAGATGATATATTATCCAATTTAACAGTTACATACTCTTTTTTCACCCCCAACCTCACTTAATGAGCTGACTGTGACTGTTTTCCTTCTTCTCGTTTTTAGGTTTTGAATTCAGGTACTACACAAACCCTTTTGAAGTTTAATCTCCTTAAAGGTTTTTCTGTGGTGCTCTTCAAAATGCAATTTGGGTGTTTCACACACACTATGCACAGGGCAGCCTTGGGCATTGTCAGGAGTGGTGTTAATTCCCTCTGACAGCCAAAGAGCCCAGGCGTGGAGCACTCGCAATGTTTGGGTGCTCAGTCTGAACCCCAGAGCCTAAATGTTGAAAATAATCACTTATGCACTACCATATCCACCCAAAGTGTAGCTGTTACTGCATCAGTTTTAGTGAGGTTCATATGGTACTCCTGGAAATCCAAGCACATGTCCCAGGTCAGGCTCTGGAAGACGAGGGATGAAAGCACCGTGTATCAGTGCAAAGCAAAGTACTGGTTTAAAGCTGGATACACCAACACCCCAGGCTCCATATACTAAGCCCAGTCCATTTTTAGATTTCTATAACCTCATGTTCCCTGCACAATATCTAAGAGCAGAATTCACAAATTTGCTTATTCACCAACCCTTAGTGGAACCAATTTCCCATTGTGTGACAAACAAGGTGACATAGATGTGTGTTGAACTAGAGAAGCAGAAAAAGCTTCAGACTTAACAGATGGGCATTCATAGACATGCACTTATGGGTACTGGATACAAAATCTAGGGAACAAGTTCTGATGCTACTTCAGCTGAATGTTTTAACTCTTTTAGTCAGAATGGAGAAGAGTCAGCAGAAATCACTCAGGTTTTTCATGCCAAAGAGTGCCATTTAATGCAGTCATTACAGTACAGCTTCTGGTTTAATAATTTCAGCTGTTTCCCACATATAAGGGGATATTCTAGACACTGGTGTAGAACACATCGTAGTGTATTTATATACTGTAGTATGTAGTAACACATTAACTTTCATTTAACCCTAATGTATATCTGGTGTCAGAGGTATTGGTATGAACTGAGCCCTTCCTGGGTCTCTGAGCGGGTGCAATCACACCTAAAGGAGATCAAACTGCCATATCCTCATTATTATCATGTCTAAATTGACAAAACTGACACGGGTGACATCTGCTGTCAATTCATGGGCACCTGGCCTTGACTGGAAACGATAGCATACTATTGTGTGTAAGAGGCCCTGGATCTCAGGTCCAAAGCCAGGCTCTGTAGAAAAGTGTGCTTTACTGGGAACAGACTTCGATGTTTTGTTCCCCACCTTCTCCAAACTTGATTCAGTGTGCCCATGCTCCTCAAATGCCTCTGCTCTACTCCTGACTGCTCCTAAGACACATCCTCTCCCTTCATTAGTCCCAGAAAAGTAGTTAATTTCTCATCCTCCTCCCAGTTCTTTTGCATAACCAGCCCTCCTCTACTTTTCTGCACTGCTGCCCACTCACTGCTGCATTGCCTTCTCTCTCACCCAGTAGTCTTGTTCACTAGTCTCATTTTCCCTTTCTGGTAGCTCAGTTAAATTTTTCTTGTCTCACTAAGTATTTAGTTGTCTTCTAAACTCTGTTCCAGGTGCCTCCTCTGGCTTTGCTCCCCACTACCACTGCCTAAGAAGTTGCTGCTGTCCTGCTGGCACTGAAGCTTCTTTCCAGATTCATTTATCCTTTTTTCCCCCAAATTTCACCAGTTTCTACATCACTGTGCAAGCTGTTTAAGAGATCAAGAGCTTTGGCTACTCTCAGAGGTTCCTGGTCCTGCCTGAAAACATTTAAAAGTCTCTGACAGAAGCTCTATGCCAAATTCCCAATTTTGTCCCCCAGTCCAACTCACAGTCTAAGTTTCTCACTTTGTTTGCCATGCATCTTTCCAGAGTCTTTGCCTCAGCTCTGCCTTGTTCCCTGTGCATAATATCTAGTTAGCTTTTTGCAAACTGCTGGATCAAGGGACAGGAAGAGAACTGGAAAAGCACATAACTCATCCAGTGTGGGGGTGTAGACCACGTACAGTCACAGCAGCACAGAGCTGCAATGGCAGGAAGATACCTCCTTCCACTCCACATTCAGAGAAAATGACATTTTCAGGGCATTTATATTCTGGAATTTCAAAATGTGTGATCTGTCTACATTGACTTATCAAGTATGTGTGGGTTTTCATGTATAAAGAAGTTGCTCCTCACTAAATGTAAAATTGGCCTCCAAGCCAAGAACTACTGGAGTTTCTAGGCAAAAAGATAGTTCTGACAATGTATATTCCCTGCAAACTTTCTCTAACCCGATCTCCCTCTTTAAAAAAGGGAAGTTAGTGGCTTATAAGAGCCTTAAACATTCTTCTCAGCATTCTTCCAAATTCTTCTACAGTACAAAAAATAAGTTACAGGGGAAAAAATTCCAACAATCTGTTGATGCTTTCCACAGAGAATAATCATCTGAGGACTGGATTTGGAAAATCAAACTAGAGAACCAGATATAAGAAAAACCTCCCCTAACATGCTTCAGGAGTAACCTGTCATCAGTTCAATGGACCAGCTGGTAGCTTTGCAGTACAATGAATGCTCAAAACAATGGAAACCAATCCAAAGTACAAATGCTGGAAAAGTAAAAAATCAAGTAGTTACTGTCTTTGATTTGTTTTACTCCATTCATATAAATATAGCACTCTATGGAAAATACAAAAATTCTAGTTCAACAGAATGGTCTCTGTGCTGAAGGTGTATGTGTGGTATCTTACATCCCCAGACATGTTTATCTAGCATTATTCCTACCTCTGTAAGGTATATACCAGGCTATTTTAAAACAAGAATTTTATTTCCCTTGTAACTGTTTTCTTCATCAGTTTTAATTAAATATAACAAGAAAAATGGCAGTTGGATTAAATAACGTGCTGTGAGAGTAAAACTACCCAGCAGTCAAAGACAAATAACAACATAAAACCAAAAATGCTAATGGCATACTATGAGTGCAATGATCAGCTGATTAGCCACTTAATTTCTCATTTGAAATCAAATTTGCATACCTAACTTATCAATTCAGATGTGACAGTAACATTAAAATTAAATATGTGTTTCAGTATTTCAGTAAATGACAACCATTGGTTAAATAGCAATAATACTAGCCTTTGTGACAAATATGTAGGGCACATTGCCTAATTCATTTCATTTTCAAATGAACAAAGAGTGACTCTGAATGCCTTGTTTCCCTACAAATATGCCTGGAAGGATTGGTTGCTCACACTGGAGACTGAAAGATGGTGGCTGCAAAAAATAAGCACCATTTATAATGTCAAACCCAGCCTCTGAAGCAGAAGGGTGCTGCTGAGGCATCAGCTCCCCAGACAAGGTAAATGTTTTGGCTGTGGTTTGGACATAGCTGCTCACCAGACATATTAGGTCTCCACGCAACAGTCTTGCTAGCAACTAATATCAACTCTCAAGAAGGAAATCTGAGATTTCTAAGGCTTTTTTACTGAGAAAAAAACCTCCCCAAACGTCCATGACAATTAATGGCTTATGTAATATTTAATTATTCATGTTCAGAAAAATGACCACCATAGATCACACATCTGTGAAGTTTTGGTCAATGTCTGCTTTACTGGTGAAGGTATTGAGCCACCTCAGGGACATTAAGAGCAAAATTTTGCAAAAACATTAGAGATATCTCTTCTGATGCATTTTTGAGTACTGCTAATTAATGTGTTGTTGTTTAGGACCATGTATCTGAGATAACTATATCTTGTAACAACTTTTGCATTATAAATTCCTATTTATGAATCTGGGAACAGAGACAAAATCCATTGTGGATGATTATCACTGCTTTTTAAATATGATTGAAAAACAATAAGGAAAAGTAAATGTTTTTTATTTTTGTGACAAGGATTGAATTGCACCACATTCAGGTTACCTTTTCTTACATTTTCTGTTTGTGACAAAGATACTTGCCTGGAATGTTAATTCACTGAGGATAGAGAAAAGAAAAAGAAGAACCTGGCAAATTGGGACTTTATCTGCTGCTACACATTTGGAATGGTGGAAACACAGCCTAAAGAGATGAAGAAACAAACCATAGTGCAAGATGTGTGGCAAAACCTGCATGCAGAAATCACAAATAAAGACTGTTATATAAGACTGTGGATTACCACATGATTATCTTTGCTTACAGTATATACATATCTATGTAGTACCCATATACATGCAAGGGTGGACAAAATATTCTTTGCCCTGTAGTATTTAAGGCTTTCAGTCACTTCTGTTGCTGCTTATCATGGTTATTTGTCCCATCTGCATAGCAATGTTCTGTGTTTCAATAACTATAGGAGATCACCACCTACATAAATAAGTATATAAATGGAAGCATTTATGGATTGAAACAAAGAGGCTGAAATGCTGTATTAGTTTTGTCTTTATTCCTTACTGATTTTCATATATCTGTTTTCCCAGAATTTAGTGTCTTTCAGCACAGAGCACTCTCTGTGTTGTCAGTCTCACAAACAGCCTGGAGTTTCAGAGACAATTTTTTATAAGCTTATTTCCTTTCATTTCTTAAGTTCTAAGGAAAACTCAACAGCTTTTCTATCTGTCAAACATTGCCATACCGTAAAAATTAGTCTGGTGGGTGTGGGCATTAAAGTGCTTCAATTTTCTAGCACATATTTATCTCAAAATAGTCCATTTGCAGTAAAAGAGAAAACCTGGCTTTGCAGAGGTTTGGAGGATTAAAGGAAACATTTAAGAAAAGAAAGTGAGCCTGCCCAAAGCATGCTGAGTACCCTGCCTTCTGGGCTCTGCACCAGCCACCTGTTAATAGCAGACCTCTGCTTTTGGCATCAATTAGGAGGATAATTTCATGAAGAAAAGTGCTGTCAGAAAACTGTAAGACCAATTTTTTTTGAACAGGTGTTGCTCTTGGAGGGTATTACACAGGACACACTTTGATCTTCTTGACTAGCTGTCTGAACAAGATGTCATGGAAAGAACTCATACTCTGACCATCAGCTCCTCTCCTAACAGCCCTGAAGGGCACTAATTAGTAAATCTAAGGATTATAGTGACAGGAAGGAGTTGGTGGCACATATTTCATCACAAAAGAGAGTTCAGTCTGGCAGCTAGTCTGTCATTCCTTTGAAGGGTAAAGGAAAACATAAGTACTTTGTTTTTCAGGAATATTCAAATGGGAAAGTCTGCGGACACTGGTGCTTCTGTTAAAACAAAATCCAGCGAGTGCATTCAAACTCTCAGCCAGATGAAAAGTCTCAAGTTTTCACTGGCTTAATATGGAACCAACTTGTCACCATGTCATAAAAGAGCCATGGTTACTTCTGTGCCATGCCACCCCTCCAAAGATAAGCCACCAGAAAATGCTGAAGAGTCACTCCATTCATCTTCTCTCCAGCAGCCCTAATGGCACTTCTGGAGCAGGCAGACAGCATGAGTGACAGCAGCCCTGAAGCTACTTTAATGTGTTTCACAGACACAGGCTGGCATTTGTTACCTGAGGTTCAGGGATATGCTTCAGTGTCTCAATGCCTCTTCCCTCTAGTTCAAATTTGCTTTAAGCACTATTCTGCTATCCCAGAAAAACAAGGCCAAACTGCAAGCTATTAGTTACTGCCTGGAGTAGGAACTAGCCACAGGCAGTGCAGAACAAAAACCTTGGTCTTGGGATTATTTGTGACAGCATTCTACTCAATTGATTTTTGCACCAAAGAGGGTTTTTCTTCCCCCCCATTTGTTAATTAAACTTTTGATGTATATATCTGCCAATGCTACTTTTTTAATAAATAAAAAACCCTTGATGGATTTGAATACAAAATCTGAGATAATTCTATCCATGGAAACTTGTACTTCTTGCAATGACAAAAAAATTACACCTGAATATTTTTTTAGTAATATCAGCTAGCATCATCATTCCCAATGAATGTTATCAGATGATGGTGCAGAGAGATAAACATAATTGTTGGTGAATCCTCACAACAAACAGAGATAGAAACCAGCATCTAGAAGGTGATTGATTTCTTGAAGGTACTGTACTGAATCAATATCATTGCTTCTGTTAGGTTTCTGGATCCCTCAGCCTAGAACTGAGAAAGAAACACACTAATCATTACCTTTTGTTCCACAGAGAGATCAGAAGTGTTGAAGGAAACTTGTGTTGAAGCATGATTTCTAGGTGTATTAACTGATAAACAGCTACATTAACAGGGGACAGCTACATCATTTTACAATGCAGAGGATCTTCACATGTCCTAGGACAACCACATTTGTAACATTTAAGCACATCATCATAGTACTGTCAAACCTCTTGTTCATTTGTTTATTCATTTCATATCTTCATTAAACAACTGGGAGAATAATATTTTTTTGGCTACTTATTTTTTACTTATAAATCTCTTTGACCACAAGATTCATGTGTTGCTATTTCCTCTTCTAACCCTATTGCCTTTTATTTTGACAGCACACACCTGGCTGCTCATTTTTAAATTTTTCCTGGGGTTTTGGCAATTCTTCACTGTCTTGTGCCGACACCTCCTGTTGCTGGTACCTCACTGATCATGAGTCAGAACAGAGGGAGAGGCTCAGAGGAGGGTCTCAGGTGGACGGTCTCAGTGCAAGTGGTCAGTGTAGCACTGCTTAAGTAGTCTCATGGTACTGACTGAAATTACTTGGAAAGTGATTTCCATTTTTTTTTTGCAATGTAACTACATCTGCTGCAGGCTCACAGGAGAAGGAAGCAGCTCAGGAGATAATGCTGACGGATTAGTGGAATGATAAACTTGTTCCAAGGACAGCTTTGCTGCTGATCCTGTCTGTCTCACTTGAATGAAAAGGAAGTGGGAAAACATTATCCTTCATCACAGGTGGGCAAATCATGCTTTAGGTTTGGGGGTTGTAATAAACTTGTCCCTAATCAAATTTCACTATAATTCTTTTATCATTGCTAGTATACTTCTCAATTTCTGTTTCTTGCTTTTGCCTAATCCATCTTATTTTTGTATTTTTGCCTAGTTCAGTCCCAGCTCCCCTTTCTGTTTTGTAGCCATTCTCTTCACCATTTTAATGATCTGTCAAATGCAACACTGCAGGAAAAACGAGGAGCCAAAATGGGAGAGAACTGCAGCTCTCCCCGTGCCTGCAGCACTCTGCCACTTCCAGGGCTGGTGGCAGTGCCTACAGCAACTGCTTTCTTCCACTTGCTTGTGACTCATGGTTTCTTTTGCATAACCACAATAAGCAACACCCACACAGAGCCATCAGTCAGTTCAGCAATGGCAGCAGAAAAGTTTCTTTATTTCTAAGGAAATATTAAATTTTTGGGGAAAAAAAAAGGAAACCAAAACAACACAAAACCCTCAAACCACTATCTGACAAAGGCTTAATAATTCTGTTTTCAAGGACTATTTAAATTAATTTTACAGAGAAATTCTCTTGCATAGCCTATTGAGGAATTTGCAAAACAATAAGGAATTACTGAGATATAGATTTTAGGGAGTCAAGTTCATTGTAACCTGCTAATGGCAGCTTTAGAAAGAATAAAGAAGACTGAGTGTCACAACAGCTAAATAACTGACATCTCCTCTATGCCAAACCTTCTACTCTCTTCTCTGGCATACATTACTCTAACTACTTCAAGTGAAATCCAAACAAATTAATAAAAATACAATTATTTGAGGAGCTCTGAGAAATATAGATATAAATTACCAAGACAACTGCACATACCTTGCAGTCCAGCTTCAAGAGACCAACCGTGACTGCTGGTTTGAAGATCTAGGTCTTTTGGTTCCCTGACTTTAGGACATATTTAAAAATGCAACTCTATTGCATAAAGGCCATGGATTCTCAGTGCTCAAACTATTGTCTTTTGGAATTGGAAGCACTTTATTTTTCACTCTTTAATGAAGTCTTACACACGGAAGCTAAGTTTGGATCACAGTTTTGTGAACACTTTGCTGTATGCTTTTCAAATAAGTGCAGTGAGTAAAGCAGAACTTTATCTTCAGGAGTAGCTCAGAGACATGGGGCAAAGTTAGTGTATTTCATCCTTCACCATCACTTCACTTCATTTGAAGAGACAGCTAATGTACAGTCAAAGTGACAAGCTTTTACAAAACTGGAATTTCTAATTATTTTTTCTATTTTTCTTTAGCTTCTAAGCAACTTCATGTAGAGATGGGAAATTGCATAATAAAGCACCTAAAATGCAGCACAGACAGCATGCATCACTCCACCTGACTATTTTTTGAAAATAAAATCAATTTTCTTTTCTATTTTTTTTGAAAAAATAATAATGAAATGCATTTATTATCTAGACTGACTGAGATACCAAAGGTTCCAGTTTAATTTACTTGATAATAAACTTCAGCAGGGCCACAGTACGTATGCTCAAAGAGGAAATTAGCATGTCACTTACTGAACAAGATAATATTCACTAGATGTGTGGGTATCTTTTGTATTCTTCTCTTTTCTTGGCTTTTTCACCTCTATTCTCAGCCCTTTATTCTGAGAGAGAAACATGAATACTTATCCACAAACACACCTTTGTAGCTCTCATTTCCCATATAAATCAACAACTTGTTACAAGAGACAAAAGCTGGCAATATTTTCATGATCCATGCCCTCAATTAACACCATTCCCGTGGCATCCATGCTGGGATGGATTTTTTCCTGTGTTTCTGCTAACGGGGTCCAGAGTCACAAACCTGGGAAGTACAAAGCCTCACAATGCTTCTCCCAAAGCTTTCATTTGGCCTTTCACTAACCCTCTCCAAAAATCTCTATCAGCATTTCATGTTTGTTACCACTTGCAGCAGTATCATCGACAGGGCAGAAGGAAGCTCTTAAGGCTGAGGTTTAGAAACAACTAAAACCAGGGGGACAGGATTCCTGAGTTTGTTCTTTCAACGTTCTTGGTCTTGAAATGTAGCTTTTCCAAAACACAGACTGCTGCTGCTGCTTGTGCTGTCTGTGTAGACATTCCCCACCCTGCCACTCAAGCCAAAGGATCAAGGATGAGCAGTTTAGTGCCTGCCTGCATTGCACAAAGCCTCAAGTGGGCCAAAAGTTATTCACAATGCACTAGATGTAAAATTGAAGACTACAACTAATAAGGCAATTCCAAGCGCAGCCACCTCTAAAACAATCAATCTTCAAATATTTTCCTAAAGAAGTCTTTTAAAAGGCTATATTTGTTTCAAAACTTTATGATCCTATGACTGTTTTCAAGTAGAGAGTAAATTATTTTGGATGAAATTTGAATTATTTTCTTTGCATTAATGCCCAGAAATAATTAGCAAAAGCACCCTTAGCATGTGACCTCACTTAGAGAATGGTTTTCCTGGCTTGGTGATTGCTATTCTAAATAGAAAAAAAACATTTTTCTTATCACGGTCTTAGCTGCAGAGGTCATGTGCTGATCCATGCAGATGAGGGAACGCAATTGTGCTCTTTCTTATTCCCAAGGACCTCTAAAACATTTTCAGGCTAAACTGGCAATTAATTTGTTGAACTGAAATTCATTAAATGCTCAAATTGCAAACATGCAGTTGAGTATTAACAGTATATGAATCATATTTTTCTATTTTATGCAACAAAATAAATTTCCAGTTGAACTCAGTAGGACGAGTCACACTGCCTAAGGGAGCAATTTCTTAACTCAGGGGACTGAGTCAGATTCCTTTATTATCATTATACCCCCAAGAGGGAAAAACACAGAATGAAGCTGAGCTAAAATGTTGATTAAAATGAGAGTTCTGGATTATTTTGTAGAGAAATTATTGTGTATGTGATAGGTTGTCCTCCTAATTCAGGTGTCTAAGTGAAAAGCCAAAACCTGGTATGACTGCACACAAATTACACAGTCAGCTGGGATAAATACCTCTGCACATATGGGCATGGCCTGGCATGAGATTTACGCTGTCTCCTCCAAATTTTCAAGGAGCAGCAAGAGCTCACTGTGTGCTGCCATGGTCATGGTGCTTTCCCAGGCTCAGACCCTTCTGTCATGGCAAAGCAATTCCAGGATACCCTGTCCTTCACAGAGAAAACACAGATTTCCCTGGATGGTTTTCACAGTGGCGCTGGGCGCCATTTCTAAAAATGACAAGAGGAAGGGTCTGGGGACTTACAGGTCAGCCAGGCTCTCCTCAGACCTTGGAAAAATCACACAGCCTCTCTTTTTGGTTGCTTTAATAAGCATTGTTGTGAAGAACAAAAACTTTACAGCTTTAATCAGCAATCCCCAGATTTACCAGGAACAAATGATGTTCTGCAAACCTGGGTGCCTCCTACAACAAAGCGAGGTTTGTTGTTCATGGATGTCATGTATCTCAGCATTAGGAAAGCTTTTGACTCCATACTCTGCCAGCTGGCAGATGAGAACTGTGAACTGGAAGAAATGATGTTTAGATGGACCAAAAATTAACAGTACCTCTGGGCTTGAAAGTTATCAATGAGCGGCTCAGCATCTGCTTGGTGACCAGCAGTGAGCAGAGCAGTCTTTCTCTTTCTCACAGTTGGATGTATTAATCAATGACCTAGGTGATGACCTAGGAAGCAACACATGCAAATTTATTAATTATGCTAAATTAGAGGGAGTTACTTGAATCCACAGGGATTTTTATAAACTAGAGAACTGGGAAAACAGAAACTTCATGATTTCCAACAAGAAGACCAACAAACTTCTGCTCTTGGAATAGTATAAGCTCACATGTGATCAAAGAATTTGTAGTAATCCTGCTGAAAAGAAGATTATTGTCCGACTCTAGCATGAATACTCTCTCTTCCTATGAATAAGGTAAAATGAGAATTACCCTGTTGTTGAAAGGAGTTCCCTAAAAGAGATGAGGAAGTTGCTTTTCCCATCTACCTGGAGCTTCATGTGAAAAAGTGAATCAAGTTTTGGACAACCTACTGGACCACAAGGAAATACTGAGAGATCCTGAAATACTGAGACTGCTGAAGAGTCTTAGGCTTGGTCTAAAAGAAGGCAACAACTACTTGAAGAGGAGTTAAAATTAAAAAGGGATTTAAGGAAAAACATTTCACCAGGAGGAAAACCTTTGCAGTGTAGCCCTGTCAAGGTGTGCAGGTAAACTCTGAAATTTCCATCCCTTTTTTTGAGGTCCTCAAGATGCAGCTACACACAGCATGGCTGATCTGACTTAGTATTGGTGACAGTCTTGTCTTTTTGGGTGAGCAGCCTCAAAAGTCTTTTTGAAATCCTTCTGTGCTTAGCAGCTTTATGTTTACTCTCCACTCTTCTATACTGCATAGAGATTTCTGCATCTACATCAGGGATCCTGGCAGGTCCACAGGATTTGAAGATTAATAGGTTGGAAAATACCTTTTCCATGGTTGCCTGGAAATCCTCAGCTCTGCCTCCTCTGCATGCAGAATGTATTTTTATCAAGACCTAGCTCCTGTAGTGAAAGCTTTATTATGAACTGTAGCCGACCATACAAATTTGTATGTAAATTAAGATTACACAGACAAGCTAATTACAGAAGCATCCTATATTTCAGAAGTTTGCCCTTCCAATTTAAGTATGGAGTAACCTTTCATAGCAAACCCAGGATTTAGTATGAGGAGTGTTTGGACTGCATGCCTCCAGAACAGACATCTTACAGCATGTCTGCAAGGAAGCAGCTGGTAAAGGAGAAGTCCATTGTTCCAAGGGACAGTGCAGAAGAATCAAGTCCAATAAATAGTCATTTGTGACTTCTCCTGCACTTAACACCCATACAGAGAGAAGAAGTGAAGAATCTGGAAACTCCCCATGATGACTTTCCTCATCATCTCACCACAGGGGTGGGGCTGGAACCAACTGCAATCCCAGAGAGCTCTGTGTATTTTTCTCTACCCAGCAGATATGAGGGAGTAGGAGGCGTGACCCATAAAAATGAGACAGTGGCAACGGTGATATATTTCGAGTCCAGAGATATTTTAGGACACAGTAGGTGATGCAACTGGTGCAAGAGATGCTGATCAAACTAGTGAGCAATCCTCTGTGGAACATTTTTAGACATTAGCTTTAACGCACTGAAGAATCTTCCCAATCAAGACACATTACTGAAGGCAATTAATTATTATAAATAACTTTTACATCAGTCAAAACTGAATGCAATTTCACTGCTCAAGAATAAAATATATCCCTACCTAAGGATTTTCTACCTTCAAGTTCCAAAAGCCCCTGGGAAGGAAAACATCCCTAAACAAACAAATGCCAAAATTCCTTTCCTGATCCAGGTTGTAAATTAATAAAGGAAAACAACATGTGTGATAGAGAAATGCCTTGCTGTCTGAAGGCTTTATTTTTAAGACTGTTCAGATTTTTGAAGCAGATGCAGGTGCTCCCTTTTTGGTGTCAATGCCAGAAAATTGCACAATTTGGCACAAAACTAACAGAAATAGAGTCTAAGTGAAAATACGCTGTAATTATTGTTCTACCTTAAAAGCTGGATTTCTAAGCCACCCCAAGAAGCTCTACTTACAAATTTGCTTGCTTTCCTTTAATTTGCTTTCACCCTATTGTGCTTCATTATTCTTGCCCCTTAGACCCACATCTGAGAAGAAGGAAATTAATTGCCTCCATGTTGGTGGGTGCTCATGCAACTTCTTTCATATAGCACTTCTCAGTGTTGCAGAGACCATCTTAAAAGTACATATTCAGGCTGAAAAATAAGCACAAACAAAACCAGTGGAAAGTAGCGCTGATAATTTAGCTAGAGAATCTATCAAGCTATGTGTGCAAGCAGTAAAGAAAACAGGGAGAGGTGAGGGGTTTGAAAGGCCACAGGCATTAGCACAGTGCATATCTTTTTCACTCTTTCTTCTCCCAGGCCCCTCCTCCCCATGTCTATCTCTAGACTGCTGTTCACATTCCCTGTTCTTTTGCCCTGAGCACATTCTCTGTTGCTCTCTTTACCAGGGTCATGTAGCAGAGAATATTCGTCTAATCTATTGATACTTGTAGGTGGAGTTGTTTGCAACTGGTGTTACCAGCAGTGAGTTTTGGGTTTTGGCTCATCTAAAGGCACTTTTCCAGTGTCACTGGGTTGGGCTTACCCTGTGGGCTCAGGGCTGTGGGTGGTGGCAGCTGCACCAAAGCATTCACCAAGGCATGGGGAGAGGAACAGACACCTGTCCATCTCTTCCTCTGTCTGTGTTACCATCTGCCTTGACACTCAGATCTGAGTGTGCCTCATTTCTCACTTCCCTATTCCCCCATTTATCTGATGAACAGGTAAAGAGGGAATTCTCCATACTGAGCTGAATCTCAGTGATTCTCTTTACCTACCCTGCTGATCTTGAATGCCCCAGATCATCCTTAGAATCTTCTTGAGCTGGGGAAGATACAGGACTTGTCTCATACTCTGCATCACTGTACCAAAATCCTCAAGGAAACATTCCCAACCAAACCCTCAAAGATACATCCTGGAAGATGAAAAGCAGAGACATCACTGCGACAACAGCCTTATGAGGGTAAATATCATGGTGTAACAGTTGCCAATTATTTATACATATTCAATCTATACTGTTTGAGAACTAGTCTGAACTTTAAAATTTACATGCCACAAAGTATTTGCCTTAAAAAGATATTTCATTTCCCCAAGTAATGGGCAAGCTGAAGCTTGCTTGTTATATCCACTCTCTTCAGTGAATCCTACAGCACAATTTACAAATCTTCACTTTCTTTTCTCCTGAGCAAAGCAGTTGCAATGTCATTTATAGAGTGAGGCTCTGAATAGAACTATGACTTATAGCTAATATGTTCTCAACACCCCACAAAATTGTGTCAGACTCCTCAGAGAAGAAACTTCCACTTTCTGATGCTTTTTGGAAGATCTGGAGTTTTTTCTGCTGTAAAAAATCACTAGCTTAATTTCACTATTAGTCACTCTAACAAAAAACTTCTATATACAATCATGTTGTTCTCAAAATTGCATGAGTATCCTCTCCTAGCTCATTGTCCAAATTGTCATAATACCAGTCAGAATGGCTGAAATCCTAATTTGGTGCTTTCTGAGGAAAATATAGACAGTGACATAATACACATATAGTCCTTCCCAAGCATGCATTTTTAAAACTTGTTTACAGCTCACTGGCCTGTGTAGAGCCCAGAAAGTTCTGCTGGGCAAAGTTCTAGCTCTCCTCTATAATTTCCATTAACAGCTGGACTCTCTGCCCTTTCCTACCTTATAAGTGATAGAGCCTAGGAAAATCTGGCAGTCTGCTTGACATGCAGTGAGGTTTTTTAATTCTTCATTACAGTTTAAAAATCCCTACCGGGGAATGAATTTTCTGATCATCCGAACTCGTGCAAGTCAGGGAGTCTATTATATTAATGGCATATTTCATTGCTTTAAAATTCAAAAGTGACAATCTATGACACCAGTTAGGAATAACAGAGAGGGAATAAGCCCAACAGCCAGGGCAGAGAATGACACACTGCTCTGCACAGAGCCCATTTCATTCCTTAAGCACTGCTCCTTCCTGTGTCTGAAAGCACTGCCACAATGGAAAATTCATTGCACTAGAAGGAAAAGACTTTTTCTTGTCTATAACTGTCATTATCCACCCAATATAAGAAATTGCACATTCTGGGGTATCTACTTATGATTACTTTGTCACTGTTGTTCCACTGCAGAGTTTGGGCAAGTCCTCCAGGAACCAGAAAGAAATGGTTTGGAGGAATTCCTAAGGAGAAAAAAGATGGGTGACATTATTAGTAGACCTCCTCTCCCTGTAAACAAATGCTCTCAATAGCAGTGATAATGTCTTTCAGTAAGGTAAGCAACATCTGAATGAGTTGAAACTATGGTCATAATGACTGGTCATAGTCACTATTCATAATCCATGAATAACATTTGAAATGATTCATAGAAACTGCAATAATTTGTGCTTTATCTAAATTGTGTAAACATACGGCAGAACAAAAAAACCCTCAAACCTAAATTAAAAAATATATACAGACAAATCCGTTAGCTGTCTGTGATTTTTGCTGCACTAGAAACTATGAGGAATCTGACGATACAATCTTAATTAATTTTGTTTGATTTTATGAACTCTATTTATTACTATGACCTCTGCTTTGCTTTAAAACTTTCTTTTTTATGGTAGAAAAAGGCAGTATCTTTGAATCTTAAACAGGAACATCAAAGACTGTCATCAAAGAGACAGGCTCTTCAAGAAGAACAAAAAGAGACGAATCACCAACCACATCAGAGGGCTGAGCTGAGCAAGTGAAGGTCTGGAAAGACATGTTCTCCCTAAGGATGCTGAAAGGTATCCCAGCAATGGTGGTGATACAAGAGGGAGGAATTTGCTGTCAGATACTGGTTTTTTGTATGCATCTGTAAATCTCCTCAGTTGCTACAAGCAAACCTACTGCAAATTTAAGAAGGGCTTTGGCAAAGCAGACTGGTTTATGCCTTTTATTTGGTCAAAGAAATAAACCAAGGATCCTACTTCAGCAACTTCTGAGTAGTGCCTGCAAGGGGTTTGCAGTAGGGTCAGGTACTGGTATCAAAGGTCTGGGAAGTCACCTGTAGCCTTCCAGCAAGGGCCATTGGAAAGCAACATCATTTTTCCCCTGGAGGGTGTTTCCAGCTGCCAAAACTTTTTGTGGTCTCTATATTTCTGCTCTCATCATATGGCATTCACAGTGCCCCAGCTGTCAACAACAAAACTTATACTCCATACCCATAGAATTTGTTTTCAGAACTCTTTTTTCTGTCAAAACAAGAAAATTATACTTTGCTTTCTATCAAAAGTTGAAGCCTTTCATATGCCAACAGATGACTATCATTTTCAATCTTTATTGGACTGGACTAAGTTGTGACCACTAATAAAGCTCAGAAAAGGCTCCAAAACCTTGCACCCATTCCAACTGATCTCCCCCTCCTTTGATCTTTCTATTTCAGCTTCTCCTTCTCTTTTTAATAGATATGGATTTACTTCTCTCCCCCTAGATAACTGCCCAGATTTAATATAAGCCATTCATTGCAACATAAGGAAAAAAAATGCCCAAACCAGATAAAATCTGACAGAAACAGTCACTCTTGGTTCTGTCATTTCCTAGAATCTGAGTTTATATCTTAGCTGTCTTACCAAGCTTTGAGCAAAGCCTTACTTATGCAAGTTTGAGGGGGAGGAAAAGCCCTTAAAATCTAAGGGATGAATTTCTACTGAGCTGTATCAAGAGCTGACATTTCAGGAAGTTTTATTATACTAATGTTCATCTCCCCAGTTCTTGAAGCTTGCCCACCACTTTTCATCCTTTCTCTCCACTGACTACCTCTGTCATCATGCCTAAGATGCTCCCCATTTTTATTGCCACTGAACACAATCTGGTTTATTTTTCATTATTTAATCCCTCCTTTTCAAAGTAACTCCCTTCTCTGTTGTTTTCTCTCTCTTACAGATTTACTGTTTCAAATTAATTGTTCCCACTTCTAGCTCTCACTAGTGTCCTCTGCTCTGTCTTTTCTGTACATCTCTTATCTCCAGCTCCTCACTTGCTTGTGTTTTGGTCCAACCTCTTCCCATTGAAAAGGAAAAAAGCTATTTTCTAGCAAAACTTCGAAGGGCCAGCAGATGAAAGTTATTCCTTGGACAAGGAGAAAGGCTGTCCAGGCCATTTGCTGGAACATGTCAGAATTTTGTTATCAGATTTATCAGTTACCACTTAAAAAAGGTGTAGTTTTGGCTCTTAACAAAAATAGCGCGATACTCTATCTTTGAAAACAAGAGCCCATGGGGTGGCAGCAGCAGCAGTGACCGAGATAACCCAGGAGTGAGTGTTGGATCCAGGGGGCTCCTGAGCTCAGAGCCACCCAGCCATCACCCTGAGCCTTTTTCCAGGAGCTGGGACCTGGAAACCCCCATATACCAGATACCCAGGCAGTGGCAGGAGCACCCACAGGAGGTTTAAACATCTCTACGTAGCACAGGTTATATGTGTAGTAAAAACTCTACTAGAGGAGAAGGATACTAAAAGAACAAAAATACGGACTAATTATTATTAGAAGTGAGAAATCAATAGCAAATAGAGAATAAGATATAACAGAGAGTTTCTCAGTCAAACACCTTACCTTTTAATGTAGAATAAATAGTCTTTTGTTAGTGATATCAATCCTGGAAACACCTTGAACTTTCAAAAACAAATAAATGATGCCCCTGAGCAGAAAAAGCTCATTATTCTTGACCATTCAAGTTGTTTAATGTTATAAACACTTAATAAGAGCATCTCACAGTAATGTGTGCAGGATATTCTTAGTCCTATAGGTGCACCACTTACCGTGGTAATGATTGCCCAGTATAGCACTGAGTTGAATATAGTCCTTGTGAATTTAGTACAATATTTTAAATGTGTTTCCTGAAAGCACAAGTCCTTGGTGGTTGTAGGCTGTACATCTCAGCACTGTGTTCTCATCATGTCAAATCCTTCAAGTGAAGTGACATTACACTCAGTCTGCACTAAACAGTGCTGGTGATTCACTAGACTGCAGTCCTCCTTTTAAGTCTGTACTGAGTCAATACTCTGATAGGGGTTTATTAAAGAGCACCCTAATGTTGCAGGTCTAATCCTTTGATGGGGCTTACTGTTGGGATGTGCCCTCTTTTTGATCATGTAACACTCACAGTAATTTTTCTGGAAGTCACACTTTGCCTCTTAACCTGGATGTCTTGGATAAATTCCAGCTCAGGAACAACATGCTGAAAACTCAAATCCCTTGACAGTTTCAGTGATAGAAATGAAGTTACTGCTTGAACTGTTTATTATTGATGAAGACTTTAACCAGTAGTGGTTCTCTGCACTTAACTGAGTACTCATTGAGCAGCTGTTCTCTGCATCCTAGAGGTGTTATGAAAAATAATAATTTCAGTCATTGTGAAGGCACTGCAGACTTTTATGCAAGAGCTGCCATGCAAGGGTTAAGTACTATTAGGTTGCTTGCAATAATATCATTACATTGATTTTTTTTTCAGCTGTGTCCAGCTATCTCCACACACATTTAAAAATACAGTTCACAGGCACCTAGGAAGCAATTCGTTCCACAGGCTTGGAAAAAAGAATATTAAAATATTTTAATTTAAAAACCTGGCATATAAATTCATAATCACTTGACTATCTAACAAATAGAATTAAAAGAAGCTTGTTATGTTTCCTATTTTGTATTAAATGAACACTATCTATAGATCATATTTAGAAAATGAAGATCTAAAATGTCTTTTGGGAAAAAAAAGTAAAGAAAACAGAGCTTTCTGGAATCTTTAAAGGAGACCAGTCTTCCAGAATGGGAATGAGTCATCTATAATCACACATCACATCTAAGCAGCTCTTTGTCAGGTGTATAGGTTTAATTTCCTGCTGGTTTATTAATTCTGTCAGATAACATGGGAGGAGGGGAGGGGGGAAGGAAAGTTGTTTGAGCCATGAGAATTTTTTGCTGTCCTTCCTTCCCTCCCCTTTCTCTAAAACTGTTATTTGGATGGCTCATATTTTGGTCTGTTACAGTGCCAAACATAAGAAGCAGCAATAGTATTTTTACAGTATTTGTCTTTTCCTCTGCTGAAATTCCAACACAATTATTTTTTTAACATTGTTCTAAAAAGCAAAAGAACAAGTAATTTTTCAGATCCAAAGGAAGCTATTTGTCTGCTGGGATCTCTGGCCATTTTAAATCTCTGAACCAGACTGCAGGGAACAGCTGTAAACAAGTGTGTGACTGCACAAATTGTGACACTTCCCCAGCTGTTAGGAAGGCATGCTGGAGACAAAAGTTCGGAGGGACTCTGGTTAAAGCCTCTCCAAAAAACAACCAGGGAAAAGTGAGGAAAGGTGAGTTCTGTCCCATGCTCATGCTGATGTAAAATTTATATGTTAATAATTGTTATGTGCCTCTTAGAACATTAGCATCTTTTACTTTAGAATACCAACCCTTCTAAAAAAAAAAAAAAGAATAAAATCAGGTATTGATGCTGCAAATATAGCTTCCTTTGATCCTGAAAAGATTTAGAATTTTCTAAACAGTCAGAAATAATTGACTGAATGAAGAGTTGATCTTTCAATCATTCAGCCCTGGATCATGACTGGAATTTTCCATATTCCCTGTCTGAACATCAAGGAGTCAGATTTTAGCTGCTGGGGCAACCCTGAAGAGAGAATATTTTCTGTTTAACAACCTTTTAAATAATTTCAATTATGACCTACAAATAGAGGTATTTATGAATTGCTCCATGTTCTTTGCCCTTAATTTAAATTTTGTAGCTCCAAAAGCAATGACTAGAATCTGGATCTGTCTCTCACAATGCACAAATGAGAAAACACTCAGCAACCTGCATGGATTTAAATAATTTCTAAATACTCTCAAGGCATCCATCTTCCCTCTACATACCTGAAAAAGCACTTCTCAGAACATTAGAGTGTCTAATCCTCTGGTAAGTGCTAAGTAGGCTGCTATTTTTCAAGCAGAAAGAACTATTCTTTTCCCTCTCCCACATTGCCCTCCAAGAAATGTGGTTTTCCTAAGAGCAAAATAGAGACTCTATTTGAAGTCTCTATAAAAGAACACACAGAGAATGAAAAAAAAAAAAAAATCAATATGAGGCCCTTTGGTAGCTGAAATTAGATGCTTCATAATGTTGTGCCAATGTCCCTGAGCATCATGTACTTTACCTTCAGTGCCATTAGGTTTGGAGTATTATTTGTGTCAATTTTTTCAAATGCTTTAGTATTTTTTATTAATTATTAGAAAAAATGTCAAATCCCAGGTCAATTATTGGAGTTCCTTTGTAATGAAATATCTCCTACATTAGGTGTTCCAAGTCCAGTTAGGTAGTCAGGGAGCATGTTTTGGTTACATCCTAAACAAACTAAATCAGTAGCTTTCATGGAAGCTCATTGCTAAGGAAGATACACAGTGCAGGCAGAAATAGTGTGAGTGATATTCTGCTCTGAGGCTGGCTGAGAGAAAGTGGTTTGGAGATATTCCTAAATATATTAGCATTGTACTGATGAAATCCCTTCAAAAGGAGTACTGAATTTGAAGTGGCTGCCTCAAAGCACTTTTGGATGGTTAGCTGGAAAGAACAATATCAAGCCCAATTTGCATTTCTTTACTGAAAGGGGATCACACACTGAAACAGGCTTCTTACAGAGATGGTTGATTCCCCAAACCTATCAATATTTAGGAGGCATTTGGACAATGTCCTTAAGACCATACTGTTGGTAAATCTGAGATGGTCAGGCAGCTGGGCTAGCTGTAGGTCCCTTCCAGCTGAAATAGTAGCTCTGTTTGATTCAATTCAGTTTGATTCAATGTATTTTTTAGAATATGCTGTTTAAAACATGTTATCTAGCAGTTCTTCAGAGGTGCAAGCAAACTACAGCTGTTTTGTCTCTAGTGATACCCACCAAAAGGCAATGTTGCTTAGCACTCCTATGGGAAAAGTGTGTTTCAGTGCTTAGCCGTGCCCTTTATTGACCTCCACAATCCTGATTAAGTCAAGAGGCCGAGTACTCTGTCTTGTTCAAAATGCTGCCTGACTCAAGCAGCATGAGGCAGCAGGAGAAACACACTGAGGAACACCCCAAGGTTTTCCTGCTGCCAGGGAAATCCAGTTCAGCTCTTCATTAGGAGAGCATCTTCTGCAGGATAAGGCAGGGAAAACGCTAAAACTGGGCATTCTCTCCACTCCACTATTAATATGCAAAAAAATTACTTTAGGAGTGAAGAAAAATTTAACTGTTTTATGTACAGAAACAGCTGGTCATTGCCTTAATTTCCTCTCTATATTCTCTTGTCTTAAAGATGAGAATATTACCAGGTTGAGTAAAGAAGGGTGTCGAAGTTCTGCTTACTAGGGATAACAAAGAAAAACCTATATAGAAGTCGATGCTAATATGTTAGCATTCTTATTAAACTCAGCACATTAAACTGTTTAATAACACCTACATTTATAAACTGGTGATATCTACAGCAATGCAAGCTAAATTTCAATCTCTGTATTTTAATCAATTAATGGGTGATGGTGTTCTGAACTGCAGGCAGGACAACAGGTGTACTCCCTGCATAGCCTGTACCCCTGCCAAGGGTTACAAAATGTTGAATTCTGCATCTGTGACCTTTATGTAATGAAGAAGGTCATTTTAATGCTAGGACAGCTGCACTAAGCCATATGGTGAGCTAGAAATGGTGTGATCTCCACTCAAAATATGTTGCAAAGATATTATTCTGGTGCTGCATGCCCCCTGGTATCCTCAGGCAGAGTCTTATTTATCACAGAGTAAAAGCATAATCATTCGAAGAAAAATGATCTGGAGTACTTAAAAAAACATTAAGTACTTAAACAGAAATATTCACTGCTGGATCTGAAGATCATCTCATGGACATTGCTCTTACATGCCCTCGCCTTTGGCTTGGGATGCACACTGCATTTGCTGCAATCCATCATAGGACCAGTGAAGCCAGGAGCTCTCACAAGTAATGAATTAATGAGGCTAATTAGAGAACTCTGGGTTATTTCTGCTTCTGTTTATATGACATCATGATTTAAGCCCACAATACAGCCCAGATGCCAGTCAGCTGGATGAGAAGATCCCAAGTGATGAGCACCCAGAGAAGAAATGTTTCTTCACATGGTTGCTGTCCAGCACACTCATCATTGCTCAGATTTGAAGGAACTGGCCCAAATTTTAGATTTCTCTGTGAATGTCTCTCTTCATACAATTTAGTGATGCAAGAAGACCCCCTATGTGGATGGAGCTAGTTTTTAGATGTAATGAATGTTGGAAAAGATTTTCAAATCCCAAATAAATAATGCTTGTGTAAGAATGCAGCACATAATAACTAGAGTGAGAGTTAGTTAGCTTGTGAGGAGAGCCAGTCTGCTTGTTCTCAAAAGCTGCCCTACTATTGTTAAGAGTATTAAGATTAGAATCAGGATGTGCTGAGCACAAGTGAAACACCTGTGATAAATGCTCCAAAAATAACTCAGCAGTACAGAGCTCTTACTCTCACAAATTACTTGATTAAAGCTGTAAAAGCCAAGGTAGGATTTGTTTTTCTTTATCAAAGTCGTAACAATTTTTCTTCCAGCAAACAACACTTTAATGTTGGGTTTTAATTGGATTCTTATAATTCAGATGCAGAATATAACATTTTAGGGATTTTCATTTTATTTTCTAATGTTATTTATTTTTCTAATGTTATTCTGATGTTATTATATGTTACATTTGAAATGCTTGGTGAATGAATAAAAGGAAAAAAAAATAGATGTTTCACATAAACAAAGAAAGACCACATTCAAGAGTATTCCTTGATTTTAGGAAAATTACCCTTTCTTGTTATATAAAAAAAGAAAGCTTTGGATTGATCTACAGTTTCTCCAGATTAAGAGGTTGATAGCTTTGTCTCAGTAAGGTAATTTAAAATCAGCTCTGAAATAGGCCAGCAAAACCATCACATCTTTTTTTGGAAGAATCAGTGTAATGAAGGAGATTACAAAACAAGGATGTGTGGTTATGATGGGTGACTTTTCCTAAAAACTAATTGCCTGGAAGATAATTAATAATTAAAAGAAATTTGGTCTTGATGCACAAAAATACTACTTTCAACATCATAATGAAAGGCCAAGAATGGAATGTTTTCGGGGGAAAAATTTGGAGACAAGGTTAACTGACTACCAAAACTTCTACTCTACTACTAAGAGTCCTACTGAGCTCTCCAAAGCTTTACCTCTTAACTAGGGACAGGGTTTTGGTCCTAAGAGATTGCACATAGCTGCTTTTGCAGTCTTTCTGCTTGTGTTGCTGCTCCTACAGTGGCAGTACGAGGAAGTCAACCTGTGCACTCCCCAGACAGGCAGGGCTCAGAAACGGGTCATAACATCTCTGCCTGAGCCTACCAAAATATAAGAAAAAATAAAAGCAGCCAACTGACTCCCTGTGGTTATTTTTTCAAATGAAAAATCAATCTAGAATTTCCTGCAGCTGCAGTGTGAGCCCAGCAGCCATAGAGGGAAACAGGGAAGGTTGTTTCTTCCACCAGCTCCTTCCTTTGCAGAATGCTTTTTCTCAGAAAACACTAATCATCTCCTGGCAACACCTGTAGACTTTTGGACAATAGGAGTGTACTGTGGGGAATCCACACTTTGATATTCTCCCAAACTCTAAGAGAAGCCTCCCCACCCACTGGTTTAACTACAGGATTGTATTTTCAGCATCTGTGCAGTTAGTCTCTAGTGAAATACTGTGTTCGAGACACTCACTAATTTATTTCTGCTCTTGCCAACTGATTTACCCTGCATATTAATATTAACAATCATGTTTGTACAAATGGGTCCATTAATTCTAACTTCATTTCCTTTTCAATTGGTAATATATGTAAAGAACAATAACCAATGCAGCATAATTTTACCCATGGCTATTATAAGGGAGAACACAATATCACATTTATTTCCTTCTAAAAGCATTGCTTTCAAATGAGCAAAGGATATTGCAACAGTGTTAGCTTTTTTCCTCCCCTCAATGCATTGCAAAGATGTGGGAGGGTTGGGGAAGGAGATGCCATTTAAAATCAAAATGGAGTTTGAGAGCTTGATCCAAAGTCAGATTCCTCCAAGGAGAATGTTCCCATTTACTTTGTGAGGGTTTGGTACAGGCCCATAATGAGCATTAACAAAGATGCCCCAGCAGATGCAGGAAGAAAAAATATTCTGCAAACTTTGGCATAATAAACAGTATTTAACTGAGTCATTATGGAAAAGGGAAGGAACATACTACAAAGCATGGCTGAAAAACATACTGGAAAATCTGACTTCACAGTCCAAATCATGCAAGCCAAGAAAAATTAGTAAACATTCTTTCATAAATAAGATTAATATTATTTTTCAGATTAGGATCACAGAAATAGATCAAGTGATAGTTGCTATCATACTTCAGTGCTAGATTGTACAGCAGGGAAGGCAATCAAGAAAGTTAAAACTACCTTTAGAAAACTCAAGCAGTAACAAGGAAAAGAACAGAGTTGTACTGGCTTTTGAGTTTGCATCAGTCAAGACCCTGAATAATCAGGAAAGAGAAAATTAGATCCTTCATTACAGAAAAATACTAAGAGGATCAGATAATCTTGTTTCTGTGAGAACAAGGAGTATTTTACTGAGGAATTCGTGATGGTGTGACTAGAGCTTCAAAGCTCATGTAGATTCTCACATACAATATTCCAAGTAAAAGCCCTTCAGTTCAACATCAATATTGTCATCCTGTACACCAAACTCAGCACTTACATCCCACTGCAGCTGCTTCCATGAATCTGACAGAGAAATATTCTTTTTCAATTGAATTTTCTAAAGACTGTCTATATTTTAAAAACTTTTGTTAGAGGGGCAAAACTCTTGAGTTTCTAAAAAGAAGTTTTACCACTTTCTCTGGGAATTTTTTTTACTATCTCCTATCAACTCTATCCTAAGATCCTCTTACCAGAATGGGCTAACGCATGACAGAGTGTACATCAACATAAATTTCCCAGCAGAATAAACATCTTCAAACAACTGAGCTGGCCTTACTGAGTGGAAATATCCATTGGCACCAAGAGACCTCTCCAACATCTTCTACAGAAGAAAGCATTGCAAAGATAACAGAAATGAGCTCACTGATTGCTTTGCACAGCAATCTATGTATTTTACTTTTCTGTGTTGTTTAGTGGTGATTTATTAGATAATTTCTGAGAAACACCTGTCATGGAGGTCATAGCCCACCACAATATTTGGTAGTCAATATCAAATTGAGATCATCTTTCAAGTTATCCTGGAATTTTGTCCCTTGGAACTCTGAGAAATTATGATTGAACATTAACTCCTAATGAAGTGTACTGGATGGCAGCTGATTTAGCCTATTTACTTTCATAAAACCTAGGAGTGAATAAAAATACCTGACAAGATTGCATGGCACAAAGACCTGGGGGTAGGAGTTTTGTTCTAAGCCACGTCCAGTGCTTCAGAAGAAGCAGGCTACAAGCTGGCATGTGATTTCATGGCAAATTTTTCTCCATGTGATGGTATTAGGTACCATTAGGTGGTTTGTTCCCCCAACAAACCACTTAATGGCTTAGGTGGTTTGTTGGGGGAACAAACCACCTAATGACACCTAATACCATTTATCTCCCTCACTGACACAGGTAAACACAATAAAAATGATTTCAGAAAGGTCCATGGGACTACATAAACCCTGAATACCCTAAGTGTATGGTTAAACAGTAAAAGTACATTATTACAATGTGTCACAAGTGCAGAGCAAAAGAGATCAAGGATCTCTGCAACAGGAAATTTGTGCAGTTGATTCTGGACTGTCTGTGGTAATGCCCCATGAAATTAGGCAAAAAAATAGAAATAAATCCAGCTTTGAATGTCCATTCCTTGGAAACGTGCCTTCATTCCCACAAAGGCATCAGTCTCTTTAAACCTGAGCAAGCCAGAGTAATCAAGCCCTGAGAAATTTTAGAAGCAGTAGGAGTGCTCCTGTGCTACTCCCAGCAACCCATCTCCAGCTCCTAGTGCATAAAAAGACAACTTCTCTTTTCATTTCCCCATCTTCTGTTTCCCTCAAACCAAATTATGCATCCAGAGGAAAAATTTCCCAAGCATCTTTTTCTTTCTCATTCTCTTGGCTTCATCTTCCTTTTTAGTATCCCTTCATAATAATTCTTTTTGGAAATACCCTCTGCATTTTGATTTAATTTCCCAAATCAAAAACCCACTCTGCATAAAAACTCTCTTTAGCATAAAGTTGGCAGGCTTTCTCCCTTGCTGATAACAGGCATTTAGGTTTGTTGCCAACAGTTACTTCAATAATAGTCTCACTGTCTTACTGACAATTAACGTAGGCTTCCCTGTTAGACTGGTAATTAGGGCTTCAGAATGTCAGAATCTGGTCCAGGATGAATATCCTGGATAGTGATTGTGAGTAAATAAATAAAAATATAAAAGTGAATAGAAATTGACAATATCTGGCTGCAAAGCAATCTGGATCTCAGTGTGATCCTGCTTCCTGGTGTGGGGGCCAGGCTGGCTCAGTCTTGGGAATTCTGGGGGATGGCCCCCTCCAGCTCACTCAGCCAAGTCAGTGTGCTTGCTCACCAGCTGAATCAGGTACTTTCACATGAGTGAAGAAAACAAAACCTGTCAGTTTGCAAGACAGAGAAAGATCTTGGAAACACCAAGCGCCCCTGCAGTGGGTCATATCTATTAGCAGTCTTAAAGAACGCTGCAATTAAAATGTCTGGAATGAAATTCGTGCTCCAGCTGCATAGTAGGTGATGGCAGAGAGACAGAACCAGAAGTGAGAGGAATCCCAGTTATGCCAAGTTATGAAAGAGGACCTGCAACAAATTCCTGCCTACTCAAACCAGGAAGATTGGGTAAGGGCACCTTCTATCACCCTTTGTCCCAAGAGTATGCATAGGTACAAGACATGACACAGAATTGAAACATAAAATATTCCTTAGAAGTTCACCTTCCCTGGGAGGATTTGGAGAGTTAAGCTGCTGCCAGTTGAGGTGCACAGCCTTCCTGTCCCACGTCTCTGAGTCACTTCTGTTTTTAAAACCACTGATTTGTCAGAAGACACATTTAACCAAGTTCTGCCAGCTAAACTCTCTAATGCAGCTGCCCTTTGTGACCCATGCAGCTAGACAGAGGATTTTGGTTCAAAGGGAAATCCAAGATTAGAATGACAACTCTCTTGTGCAACCTGTGTATTTCTAACTAGGCTTCCATAAGCAAAATAAGAAAACAGTTTGTGCAGGAGCAAATTCACAGCCTCTTTTTACTTAGCCCTTTCTCATAAACCCCATAACATTTCATGTTCTTCTAATTACTTCTAATTTCATTTTTTCATAGACTTTTCAATGCCTTTTTTCTCCACCTATTTCCCTGCAGAAGAAGGAGAAACCCATATCCATATCCCTTTATCCACATGTACCCTGCAAGTATGCCAGGGATGGCTGTATCCCAGAAAGTGTTGTACCATCTTGGTCTTAAGGAGAAGATACCAAATGTTCTTATTTTTTACATTGTTTATTAACAGTGAAAGATATATAATATTAATCTAAGAGTGATTTAATCCAACCACAGCAACAAATTTTGCTACTGTCTTCCAATTTAATACATTGGGAAAAAAAAGATTCTATTTCCAAGTTGTGTCAAATGTAATTTTTCAGTACATATATAAAGGAAATTATAAAAAGCAGTTACAAATGTTCTCTTCTATTTAGAGGGAAGAGGACTGTTCTGGGTTTTTTAATTTCAGATAAAATATCTCTGTTTTCAGTAAACTTTACATATTTAACATTTAAATGAAAAATATGTTCTAGCCATGGAAAAATCATCGATTTGGCAGCAAACTTATTCTAGAAAATGGAAGTATCTTTATTCTGAAGCAGCAGTAATACTGCTTATATTTTGTGTTGGTTTTCTTTTGAACTGAGAAATCTGGTTATTTAAAAAATAAACCAATATTATATTTCAGTCTGCCATATTCTGCAGGCAAAAACCATCAGACTTGCAAAGTGCTGTAATCACTGGAAATAAGAAACTGGAGTTGATAAGCTTGGCTTCCCATATAATCATTTCAGGTGAATTGGTGACAGCTAAAATAAAATTCTGGGGATGAGCAGATGTGTCTTCAAATGGCTGAGATTACTGAGTTCCTTTTCCCTCTTTTCTGTGTATGCAGACTTAAGGAGGAAAAAAAGATATATTTTAGGGATTTGATAATACAGCTTTTAAAACAAACTGTCCCTTTCATCTTTGCTCATGTTTTTGAGAAGGAGAGGGATTTTGATTGAGAAAATAGCACGAAATTCAGCCTACATTTTGAAAGATAGCTTCTTCCTCTCTGTTCCAAAGGCTATGTCTATTGCATTTTATTTACAGATATGTTTATTTGTTGGCCTATGTGTGTGGCATAGTGATAAGGAGGTCCTGGTCTTCTCAATAAGCAAGAAGGGTGAGTGCTTCCAGTAGAAAAAATAAATTGCTTATTGATTTTATTTTAAGGGGTTTTTTTAGTTTTAACTTTTAAAATTTTTCTCTTAGCTCTCTACAGCTAGCAGAGAAGAATAGAGAAATTCCAGCTGCGGTAGACCTCTGAGAATGCACAATTTAGGTTTGATATATCTTCATTTTAGGTAGGGTGAGTTATTAATTTCTGAGGTCAGTCAAAGAGGTGGGCATGGAGGTGATGAGTTGGAAAACATGGCTCTGGACATAACAGGAATTTGGGGTGAGAAGGGATGAATTAGAGAAACCTGGAAAAGGACAGTAAATATTTCCTTCCTGAAAAAAAGGCTTTTTTTCCTATGCAGAAAATCAAAGGGAATAAAAGAGGATAAAGGAAGGCTTGAGGATGGAAGCTGTGACCCAAGCACCATTAAAAACACAGTAGCTGCTCTGAACTAAATCTGCATTTCTCTTATCCTATTAAGTGGGAAGGCCAGGTTATATTTACTGCTTGCTCCAATTAAAGAGCAGCGCGGAGCAGCACCGCCTCCAGACGAAGCCTCTGTGGCAGGCTGTTCGTGCAGTCGCTGCTGTCCTCCCCTCTTCCTCCCTGCTCAACCACGTCCCGGGGAGCCCCCTGTCCTCCTCTGCCCTGGGCTTGCCAGGAGAGGGACATTGCACATCCCAGCTCTGATTGTATTTAATCTTTCCTTACTGGCCCTGTGAGCATGTCATCAGGGAAGGTGGAGAAAAGCCTCTCCTCACGGAATTGTAAACCGCAAACAGGGTAGCTGGGGGAGGGGGCCAGAGAATTACCTTGAACTGTAGTTTAGTGCCATCTGGGATTTAGGATATTCAAGAAGTAACAGAAATTTTTAAAGAGGGCTTGACACACACAAAAGTCTCCAGTGAAGGAAAAGAACAAGTTCTTTTTCAGCTTCCTGCCTGCTACCCACAAAACAGCCGCAGTGGGAGTGAAGATCTTTGGAAAAGATCATACCCTCCCAACCTGGAAGGACCTTGCTCATCAATTCGAAATAGAAGAGAACAACATGCTAGAACATTCAGTTGGATTTTCAATTGCTGAAAAGCTGCACTTTCCAAGACATCAGGTCTAGCTCTCCTGGGTTCTCTAGAGGGGCTAAGAGCTCCTTGTTATCTTTTCAATACACTGCTGGAGCTGGCAGCCATCCCTATGCACCAGCTTTCTTTATTCTGATACACATTTATTTTGTTTAGGATAAAGTTAGTAGCATTGCCTAGCAAAGGTGTGGTGTTGTTACACCTCAGTGAGGGTAGCCCAGGTGGAGTAAGTGCTTGGTTCTTGCTCCAGGTAACTGAAGGGACATGCAATTGAGAAAGGCACAGTGGGACCAAGCCAGGATCTCAGCCTGCAAGCCAGTGTGAGATTTAACAGCCTGATGTGACAGCCTGATGCAGTGCCTACAATGCTGCTCAGGGCCTGCCCATTGAGGACTGCAAGGATTGTGCTAGTGAGGAAAGTGGAAGCAGGATTAGGCCAGATGCCAAAGGCTTGTGAACCAGGATTAGTATGTGCAGTCTTCTTCTACAGCACCTTTAAGAGCAAAAATGGCCATCATGCTTATTTCTTCTCTAGTCCACCTAGAAGATATTCAAAACTGCACAGTTAAAGTTCAGCAGAATTTCTGACTGGTAGTCACAGGCATCATTTCTCATGAATAGGCTGTGATCTGGTGGGTGCCTCTAACAGAAGATGGCTGCTCTGTCAAACTTGGATGAGAAAGCCCATCCTGATTACCCCAGTCTTGTTATGTGAGAATTTGTAGCATATTTCCCTTGAAACAAAGAAACATGGCACATAAGACAGCCAGAGACCGGCAGCATTTCTCTCCCAGAGCTACAGAGTGTTATTATCTTGGAAGGCAGCACTGCCATCTGGGGATGGAAAAACAATATTTCAGTCACAGTTACTGTCTCAGGAGGGGGGTGGTGGTGGAAACATGGAAAAATAAATAGAAGCTTGCAGTAGCTCACAATGATTTTCTTACAGTATACATGAATCAACAATCCCCTCTTGGATTATTGCTCTCAAATAGGTTTACATTATTTTTCCCTTTAATACAAAGGTTCTACCCTTCCACAAGCATAAGTGGGGTCTTGCCTTTTTAATGTTTGTATCATTTAACAACTGTCTACATGGTGCAAATGCTCTGCAATGAATTTCCTGTAATTCCTTGAATTACAGTATTATTCCCTTTCTGCTCACTTATACCAGCAAACAAAGGAAGAAGTGATTTGCTGAGCCCAGCTAATAAACTGTTCTGGAGGTCAGTCTGCAGTCTTTGAAATTCACAACAAATACTAATGCAGACATTACCGTACCATATCTTTTGACATCCTACTGAGTCTACTGTCACTTTCTTTATACGCAGCATTTATTCTGAAACCTGCGTCTTATTCCTGGTAAAATTGCTGTCCTTTCTTCCATGTCATCTAGGTCTGTCAGGATTTCCTTCTGTTTCACTAAAAGAGAAATTTCTGCACATACTTACATAGCTAATTATTTCTCTGATCTTGCCTAAAATCCATGTAGAATATAGAGCTGCCAGTCTTAAAGAAAATCCACAATCTCAAAAACAGTCAACCCCCTCTAGATTCAACAGTCAGCAATGTGATTTATCAAGAATTATTATATGCTGGCATGTAGCCAGCTGCTTCTGATATCTTGAATTGCCTGCATGTTTTCTGTATCTGTGTGCTCATATCGAGTGTGATGATGTTAGAAGCATAAGCTGACCTGAGAGCACATAGGGGCCAGAAGGGTGATTCCTGTTCCCTCTCTGCCCTTAACCTTGTGCTTCCATCCTTTCATTGAGTTGGCTCAGCCAAGCAAATTTACCTTGCTGAAATATTTGCGCTTGTTTTTTATTTTTAATTTTCTGAGTTGAAGGTTAATCTTCAGCCAGATCGGATCCCTGTGAACACTGGCACAAGGGAAAATTGAGATCCTGCAGTAAAATTGCTATTTTGAGAGGTAGTACAAGATACATATCTGCTTACACTGAGCACAGAACCACATCCTCCCACATGCAGCTTACAAATCTAATAACTGAGTCATATCTGAGGTATCATGTTTAAGTCCAGAAAACTACTGCATGAAAATTCTGATAGTTCATGAGTTTTATCAAAAATCCATTTTTTGCTGTAAAACATACCGAAGGAACCTTTGCTATAAGCCCAAAACAACATAAAACTGAACAAGACTCTTAAGGCTGAGTACAGAGATTTTAATGCAGATTCTAATCTTATAAATAGATTATATCAGCACACCCAAATAGATTACCCCAAACATCATTTGAACTGACTCACTACTTACTTTTTATTTGCCATTTAACAGCAAATAACTGCCCTCTGCTTGAAGCCACTTTCCTTTTATATCATTTGCTATTTTAGTGAGCCCATCTATCTTACCTCTGCTGAAAGGATTCTCCTGCAGTAGATAGAATACATTTTCAATTCTGCCTTAGAAACTTTTATTTTTACACAGTTTTCATGGAGAAATGTTTCATAATAAATGCCAAGGACTGGCTTATGTTTATGAAATACATCTGCCATCAGACAGGCTTTACTTACTCACAGAATAGAAATAATTTGGTGTCAATCATTTATGCTGTCAGTCTATTTAGCAATTTGCTTAAGAATGAAGCGACCAGTTTAATTCAAATGTGACTCCTCAGAACAACTAGGTCCAGATGTTCCAGCTGTGGGAGCCTCCAAGCCCTCAGCTGCCAGAAATGATGAAGAAGGGACAGTTAAGTTCTGCCCTCACAGCTGAAATCCAGTCTGCAAGATGACTAGGAGCAACTGCCTGCCCTCTTTTCTCATCTCTTCTGTAAATATGGAAGGGGTTTTGTTGGCTGGGATCATATGAAGATTTTGGAACCTGACATTAAATCTGGCCACCCTTTGTGCATAGCATTTTGAAGCAATTTTTTGCACATTTATCATACCAAAGATAGCGGCTTCTACTGAGGCTTGCCAGAATTTTATGTACTTCTATGAGTACCTAATTTTGCTCTAATGTAAGACACTAAAAATGTTGCTTTTATAAGGACAACAAAAAAATATCTTTCTGGGCTTCAGGTCAATATTTCCGGAATAAAAATTAAATGCAGTTGCTAAGGTCCTCAAGAGCTTTGTTCACTCTTAACCAAGCCAACAACATTTCCTCTCAGGTACAACAGAGCCAACTTTGGTCACTTTACACAGAAAGGAGTATTGAGCATTAATACTGGACAGCATTCTGTCATCTCAGGTCAGCTTAATGGCTTTTCTGTCTGAAAGTCTCCAAGCACTTCTGAACCCCAAAAGATGCAGGTGATGTATTCAAAACTGCCCAGGGGTTTTGGACACCCAAATCTCATGAATTATAATGGAAAAAATGGTCTTTCAACCCCTAGAGGCAAGTCTGGAAAACTCTGCCAGATGGTATTGTTATTAAAGCACAGAGCTGGGAGTTAAAAGCTGCTGTGAAGAGCTTCGCAAAGAAAACAGTGATGTGCACTAGAAAAATTAGCATTACTGGATTTACAAAAAAAAACCCCAAACAAAACAGGTGTGTGGGTACATAATTCAATATAGTCTGCTCTGCACTTGACAAAACTTAAGAGCATGGGCATACAAGTCCTTGGAGCTTCTAGTTTTTTTGTGGCCTGTAAAATCCCTCTAAGATAATTCCTTCCTGTCTGTTGAACTTATTTTGCTTCTGCAGTAGCACCTATGGAGGTGGTTGATACATGGCTGAGTTTTATATTTGTACTTTAAAACAATTCTAACCATCATTACTTACTGAGGGCAATCCACATGAAAAGAAATTATACATCTTTTTCCCCCATGGGTACTTTGAAGTTATTGTTTCAACTCAGTGAGTACAACTTATTATGAAAGTTCCATGCTAGAATCGCTTTAGGATGGATAAAAACCAATGTGTGGACTACATGGCATGAAGGTTTTTAACATCTGAGAAGGAATAAGAAAAAACCAACAGAAAAATCCCAAACCAAAACAAAAATGCCCAACCACTAGCCTACTTGATAATGTAAAACAAGCTTGTGTGCTCTGTTTTATGGGAATCGAGGAATCAAAAGAAAAGAAAAAAGAATATTGAAAAAGAAAAATCTGGAGGAGGAGAAAATTAGAACATGTTTTCAAATCTGTATTTTCCTTTAAATTACACAGGCCTTCCACAAAATATGATGGTGTGACCAGCCAGACACAGATCTAATCAGGACTGGAAGAACTGCTTGATTTAAACACAGATATTAAATTTGTTTATCACAGAATCAGTTAAGTTGGAAAAGACCTTTGAGATCATCAAATCCAACCTATGACCTTACATCACCTTGTGAACTCAAAAAGATCTGTTCCTTGCTGGGCACCAATGTCAGGCTGACAGGACTGTAGTTTCCTCTTTTCTCCTTCCAGCCCTTCTTAGGGATGTGCATCACATTGGGCAGCTTCCAGTCATCTGGGACCTCCCCTGTGAGGCAGGACTGATGAGAAATGATGGAGAGCCCCTTGGTGAACTCTTCCACCAGCTGTCTTGTCACCCTAGCATGGATCCCATCTGGTCCCATAGACTTGTGGGCATCTAAACGGTACAGCAGCTCATGAACTGCTTCCTCCTGGATTGCAGCAGGGTTAGTCTGCTGCCTGTCCCCATCTACCAGCTCAGGAGGCCAGTTGTCCTGAGGTCAACCTGTCCTGTTGTTAAAAACTGAGGGAAAGAAGATGTTAAGTACTTCAGCCTGGCAGAATCACAACATTCATTTTCGTTAGACAACATTTTGACCCTTTAACTGGAATGAAAGTTTGCTAACAGTCAATGGTAGCACAGCACTTGAGCTGCTGCAGTTTTGTAGAGTGGAAGGGCATTTCCTCCTGGAGATCAGAAGCAAACACATCAGGGCATGTGTTATTCATAATCCATACAACTGCTGCTCCTCTAAAACCATTATGAAAGAATAAGCCACGTTATGTCTCAGGGATTGTATCTCAAGGATTTGTTACATGTCTACTTCCTTATTGTTTTATAGCAGAGAACTTGTTCTCTTATCTCCTTCCCTCCACATTATAAGATATTGCTAGATTCTCAAAAATCACAGCAAAAGGAAGATACTGTTTTTTAAAAATCATTTTAGAAAACAATTTAGAAACATTTAGAAAATTAGGTATTATATTTTAGAAAATTTCTGTTTTGGATTGTAGTCAAAGCATTCATAGTCTGTTAGTTCTGTTCATCTTCCACACACCTATGTTTTTGCAACTGAGTCCCAGTCTTGGCAAGATAGCATCTTGTAAGACATTGTAAGTCTTGCAAGTGACTTCCAGGGTCTTTGAAGTGACACTTTCTTGCTGGGAGTCACGTTTGTTCAGAAAATGAGGGACCAGTAAATGTGGCAAATCACAGGTGGGGTGCGATGTTTCATGCGAATTACATGAACATTGAACTCTTTATTAGGAAAATATGAAAGGGCTGTGTGCAGAGTATTCCTTCAGAGCTAAATGAAGTTTCCAGCTCACTGTGTACCTTTCCTGAGGAAGCTGACTGGTTGTGGAATAGGTTCAAATCTCTCTGTGGAATAGTGAAACCAAGCCACAGCTATAAACAGCTGCACCTATAAAGCACACCCATAGGACCTAGGTTTAAAGCAGTGTCAATTGTACACAGCTGCAGTAAAGGAGCTGTTAAAGGACTTCGGGAAATGGAAGCAGAAAGTATCACAGAGAAGGAAAAGAGTCTCCAGAGAAGCAGCCATCTGAAGGGAAGGTGAGAAGATGGAAGCTGTACTTTTGTCCCTGTCCCAGGAGTGATGAGGAAATAGGTGGAGAGTGGACAACAGAAGAGCATGAAGACAAGTATCAGCATCTCACAAATGTCAGGGACAGCATATGGGGTAGGGCAGACACTCTTCATCTGCTTTTTTGTCATTTGTTGCTGTGTCAAGATCTGCATATTTGTAGTGCTGAGAGCAAAGAGGATGATCCTATGCATCTCTCTACTAGCATCTTGGTGGGTCTTTAAAGAGTTCAGAGAAGCCAGTGCTCTGAATAATATAGAACTCATTAAAAATATGAAATGAAGGGTTAGTTCCTAAGAGACAAGGAAACTGAAGGGTTTTCTTAGGAAAAATTTATTGAGGGTTACCTTCAGGCCTGCCCCAGTAAGTATGCCAGTTTGATAATGAAAGGAGCCAACCCTGCAGCTGTTCAGACCAAACAGGACTCAAGAGCTGATGAGGCCAGAGCTGTGGTGACCCAGTAACTGGATCAATAGGGGATGTGCAACAGATATCACTGGGACGCCACATGGAAGGATATGTTACAGCTTCTCTCTTTTCTTATTTTTGTGTAGGGTACTATTTTTTTCACAAACCAAAAGTTTCTCCCATTTATAAATTAGATGTGATTTTCTTTTAAGAAACCATATAAAATAGATGTTTCACACAAATAGGTTTGTAATGGACGCACTAATGCTGGCTGAACAGTAACGGGGGATATCTATATAGAGGAAAAATCCCAACACTCAGAGGAAAAAATGCCCTTCCACCCTTGCCTTTTCATGAAAGGTAGCAAGGGAAAGTTTTCCCCCATTCTGGTAAGCAGCCTTGCCTGAGGCCATTGTTCCAGCTAGACTGCAGGGGAAAAGCCTGGAGGAGCCATCACATGTCCCAGCCTGCCCTTTCTAATACGTACCCTTTTTGTTAAGAAGGCAGCTTTAATTGAAAATATGTCTGCTTGAAAAAGAACAAGGGTCATGATCTTGCTCCACAGTGGGAGCCTGCAGGAAAGAACTGGCCTAGCTTTGTTAAAATGCCTTCCTCCACGAGCTGGATGCTGTCTCTGCAGCGTCCAGCCCTGCTCATATGCGCAGCACCCCTCCACCTCCTGCTCCCAGTGGCTCAGTTGTTTTGTGGCTGTCCCAGCAGAAATAATTTCAGCCAAGATTCCTCTTAAAGACAGCTTTCTGATGAAGGTGAAACGAGGCATGAGGAAAGGCACAGACCTGCATGCCTTGTGCAGGGATGTACATTATCCTCAGGGTGCACACCAGTCCACTGGGTTCAGCCACTCTGAACAGTGAAAGGATTTGCAGGTGCTCCTGCTACATCTACTATTTGTAAGACTGTCCAAGCTCATGCTATCCTAGCTATTTTCAGTTGCATGATGGCATTCTGCCCAAACAACAGCAATAAAGTGGCAAATCAAGCTAAGGATTAAGCCTTTCTCAGACTGTGAAGTTTAGGAAAGCTGTGGAAAAAAAGAATAGAATTCATGGTCCCACTACCAAATCTAGTGTTAATTATTATTTAAGCTGTAACCCAACTAAACAAGGCATTTAGGGACTTTTATCCTGAAACTGAAAGGATGTTTTCTTTTGAAAACCTAACATTTAAAGACCTTGAAGCTGACCACTGCCCTGTTATATGGGTACATTATGGAACCCCACTGGCACTGCAGACAGACTCACCTGCCAGAGAGCTGCCTGCAGGAGGCCTTTTTAAAAGAGATCTGTTGGATCTCTGATCCAACAGCCAGGGAAAGCAGCAAGAGGATTAGCGACACCTCATTTCTCCTGTCCGCTACAATCAGCTAAGGACTTGGAAAGGACAGCTTTATTCTTTTGAAGCTTAAGTTGTGTGGGGCAAATTGATTCTTTTACCCTGAACCTTTCTCTGGTGGTAGGAGTGAACTGATTTCCTCCAGGTACCCAGCAGTGTCATAACAGGTTGTCTGTCGTTCCATTACGCTGCTCCCAACACCCCTTGCTGATGGCAGAGGCAGCACCATTTACCTGTTGTTTTTTTCCTGACTGAGAAATCACAACAAATCCAAGTCAATCACTTCCCTTTGGAGGGTAGCAGCAGGAAACAGGAACATTGCTTCTGAATTAAAGCTATTCTGAAGAATTTTATTGTCCCCTTGGGCTAATACTGGAGGGCCAGCCTGTTAAATGGCATAAATCAGCATAGTCACAACATCACCTAAGCTTCTAAACAAAAGGTTTTGTTGCCACTCTGAAGAGACACCTGACCTCTACTATGAGAATATTTCCACATATCACACTAGTAAACCATTGACAATTGAGATCACAGTATAAATTTTGATGATGAAAAGATCCATGCAAACAGACTGACAACACGGCATTGACTTTGCTCAGTCAAAAGCGTAATGTGTCCAGCATAGCCCAAAGTTACTGTGAAAAGCAAACACATTTGTAATTCATCTGTTAAAACAGCAGCAGAAGCAAATTAACTGGTGCTACCATCTGAGAAATAGGATAGAAGCATTTTAGTTGGAAGCAAAGTTTGTGAGATTTGCCTTATATTCTGCCTATTTAGTTTTATTGTCTGAGAGTTGCTACTTCAACAACAAATTTGAGTGCATTTTTAGACTGCTAAAGCAAACAGAACTCTTGTGAGGCCTTTGGGCTGTCAATCCATAACCCAGTAAGGCAGCCTTTCCATTAAAATTCAGTGGTTATGTCTACCCTGACCTTTGAGGGCTGTCCTTCTCGCCTCTAAAATTTTGGCACAGTCTATCCTGACTGTGAATTTGCCCCATTTGAAGAATCTGACACTGCAAGTGCCTGGGAGTGTCTCAACTCAGAAGGTGCCTTAGGATGCTGTGAATGAATTCAGATGTTGCCAGAGACCCCCCACTCCCAGCTTGTGCAGAGATAACTGCATTCACTGAAAGCTGGGAGAAGAGGCAGCAGAAAAAACTGCCTTTGGTGGTACCTATGGAGGACTGGGCAGACAAAACCAGCTTCAGAACAGACCCCTCTCAAAAAGGGCTGGACCATACTAATTTAAGTGCAAATTAGAGAAGTAGCTTTCAAATTAAATAAAGCCATAATTCTAGTTAACCAGATCTCCGGCTGGTTAAAAATTCAAGGCAGCATTTTGCCCTGTAGTTTTGCAATCTAATTTGAAAGACATTTATTCCCTCCCTGCTCCACTTCACCCAGGCGTGACGATCATCAAACAGAAGTTGTTCAGCCTCATTGCGTGAGATGAGCTGTCTGCCTCACAAGCAGCCAAACCCTCTCCTCCCCTCCAAACTATTTTGTAACTGAACTATTGATCACCATTTTGTTACAATAGTATAAATGTATAGAAAAGTAAAACATCAGTGTGTAACCTGCAACCTTTTGGGGACTTTGCTGCAGGAGTAGGGGGAGGAGAGAGGGAAATGACAGGGGATGGGGGGGACTCAGATTTGAAATGCAGATTAATCACAATGGTTATTCTTACAGCAAATTTCCATCTGTGCTTGTTCCTAGTTCTCATTTTATGTCACTGTTATTATCACTCCCTTCAGCTAGGGAAGGAGGAGCCCTGGGTTTTGATTCAGACTTCTAATGAGAGAAGAACAGAATAGAGCTGAAAAGAGCAGAAGGTACCCATATGGGTGAGCTCAGTGCCCAGAGAGACAGTGGTGTAAATTAAATGGCTGTAGATAGTCCTTCAAGCTAACTGGGTCTGGGAGGGCTCCCAGGATATTATTGCAAGGAGCAACTCTAGCCACTGATTTAGAATATAAAAAGTGGTGTTGCAGAGGTAAATAAAACCTAGTGGAAGAGAAGGAAGCAAGCCCAAGGACACAATCTCTTTTGGGAAAAAAGAATTGTACATAAAAGTGCGTCATGTAACCCACACTAATGATATAATGAGACATGAGGTAAAATGAATAACACAGACAAAGCAGCTTTTTGTTTGAGTCACAACCATTTCATTAAGAAGCCTCTGTCAAAGCATTGTTTTGTCCTAGGAGAAAATGTTATAGACTCCTAGAGGGAGTGAAAGTGAAAGCATCAGATCTGAGGGAGAAGAAAGGCACCTGAATTAATCAATTTGTCATGACAACTTGCGAACAAGGCAAGAAAAGACTAACAGGTGTATCAAAAAAATGGTGTGCTGGTCCTCAAAGAGTTCTCCAGTATCTTTAAAACTATAGAGATATAAGAAAAATGATGCAGGAAAATTTTAACCTGTAATTTACACCAACACAAAAACCAAGATATCCTGGTTTAAAAATCAGCAGGAGATAGATATTCTACAGTCTTCAGTTTTTCTCTATGCTTCACATACATTTTCCTACCAGGACCTCATCTGCAAGACAGATGTTTCCATTTCCATATGTTCAAAATACCTGACTTACATTGGAAATGCTGCAGATCGAGCAGAAGCAGCAGAGCTGCAGTCCACTTTCTTGGACTGGCAGAGAATTAAAGACTTGAGCTTTTGGAAGAGACTAGCAGAACTTGGCCTGCTAAGCTTGACTATAAGAATGATGAGGGTGGATAAGACTTCTATGTAGTAATAGGTAGGGTGGGGGAAGAAAGAATAAATGCAGAGACACTGGAACTTCTTTAACTTGGAGGCAGTGCTGGCACAAGAATAAATTATTATAAAGCAGTCATGAATACATTTAGACTTGAAATAAGAAAAGATTTCAAACCATCACAGGAGCGAAGCAGCTTTACAATGGGAAAAAGTAGTGTTAAAGATAGAGCTTAAGAGCTATTGTTTAATGAATTGAATTGAACACGACAATGATAAGAAGAGAATTAAATATGAGTGATTCCTTCTAGTTCACTTTTTCCTATAAAAATCCCTTTGAATTTTTATAGAGTGCTAGATAAAAACTGAATAAACACATTTCCTTTAATTATCACCTGTAAGTTATTTTCTAAATTGCATTAATACGAACACTAAAGAACACTAATTATCCACTAATTAAAATGCAAATGTAATGCTAATAGTCACCTTTCATTTGCCACATCTCACAATTGGAATATCTGAAACCAGTCTCATATAATGGGAGTCTACAAAAGAGCCAACAGTTTTACTTGCTTAGTATTTGCTGGATAGTAGCACAGGGTTCCAGGAGGAAATAAATTAATAAATAAATTGCTTAATGAAGAGGGGATAGAACTTAATTTCAAGACACGTGCCTCATTGTAGAGATCACTGTCCATGGATAAGTGATAAATAAGAATTAATGTGCTCCCTTCTTTTCCCCCTCTCCATCTTTCCTTTAATGAACCACAGCATGGGATACCATAATGACCCTTATTGTCACAAAATTGCTCTGGAGGACTGATGTCCTGCATTACCAGGTTAATACCAGAACGGGATTTGCCTTAGGTTCTTTGTGCACAACTCTATTAACACAGCTATCAAATTCAGCATCTACACACACACAAAAACATGTTAACCCATTTCTAGATGCCCTTCCTCATCCCTTACTCTGTCACCGAGTTCCAAGTATGAAACTCCTGTAGTAGGAAAGCACTTATAGACCAAACCTCCTCTTGATAGACCCAGGCTGTTTTCATGCAATCTTCTCTTCACACAAGAGGGATCATAGGGCAATTCAGAGGCTTCCCTTAGAGAGGAAACATTCACACCTGGGCATAACATGCAAACCTCTGAGAGTCACTGCAAATCAATATACCCTCTGCCCTCTATAAGAAATGGTTTTTAACTCTTCTATAACAGTAGAGTCCACTAAGAACTAAAGGAACATTGTTGTTTTCAGACAGAAATCAAATACTTAAATAACACTGAGATCAAGTCAATGTCTTTGTCTTTAGAAACCCAATAGCCTTATCTTGTTCTGCACAGTTAAGTATTGTTTGCTATATAGCACATTACATAGTTATATGGCTATAATTGCAATAGTCAAACTATTTTAAATTATACTCAGAGTATATTGATGCTGCTTTATGCAAAAAGCTGGTAACTGTATAAAATGAGATTTTGAATAAGCCCTCTGAAATCCTAGGAGACATATGAAAGTGTTAAGGGTAGAGCTTAAAAAAATAACATAACAAGAAAAACAATCACTTTATCCATAATGTCTATATTACTTTCATAGCGCTTAGTTTAAGTGCTCCGACAATTTTTGTTATTGCCTTCGGAGTGTAATATAATCTCAGTGTTTACTAGGCCATTTTTGTAGCATTTTAGTGAAATCACTAATACAACAGTTGTATCTATAATTAATAAATTAAAGTGTGAATCTCAAGCAAATGGAAATGGAATTAAGAAAATTAGGAAAAATTAATGTGGACTTTCACACTTTAGAAATAAGTATGACAAAGTCATGATCTCCGGGAAAGTAAAGGACTCCTACACAAAGTGTTATATAAGAACAGGGAAATTCAAAACCTGGTGTTACCAAAGGTGAAAGGTATGAAGAAAAGAGAAAGACTTCAGAAGAGAAGCATCGCAAGACCCAGAGCAATTGATTTAAAGAAATCAATGGCTAGCCTTCTCCTTTTCAATGCTTCCTTCCCACAGCAGAAAGTGACTGAAAGAAAGCCTGAAAGCAAGAATGCCTGAAAGATCAATGAGTGGATGTTGGAGAAAAGTGCCCATGAACCTAGTAGAGTGGACAACATTACATAGCTGATGAAAGAAGAAGGGGTTTAAGAAACTGTTGACTCTAATGGGATCTGGAGTAGTCCCTCAGGCTCCAAATCTCATGAGTAAACTTTCCCTTGAGGGTAGTGGGGAGCCGGGAAGCCAGGGGCCACTTCAAGCAAATGGTTCGAACAAAGAGCGAGTGCTGCTGCCACCACCCTGGGTAGTGCACTGGGGCAGAGGTTCCACAGAGATGGCTGCTGCAGCTGTGCCAAGGACTTAGAATAGGTTATTCTGGGACTCAGAGGTTAACAAGATTGCATCAAACCATGCTAAGCTCCCTCTTCTGGAGAGCAGGAAGTTCAGTGCTACAGCTTTCTGGAAATATTAACCCTTATTCTCACTGCCAGGGCCTTCACTGCTGCTACTAGAAAGAAATTGGGCTAATGAGATGAGCTTATCTGATCTGTGGGGACTACCCAATCGATTTTGTCTGTATGTTACAGCTCTGATGCCTGTTTCCTCCTCTTTGCTTAATGTCTTCTCAAATAGTACCATTGACTTGCTTCTTGAAGCGCTCAGCTCTTCTCTTCTGTCAGATATTGTCACTTGGGATTTACCCTCCTGTTCTGCTCCTGATTCTTAAAAACCAAGCCAGTTTGGCTTAATTTTTAATTTCCCTCTTGCATCCACTCCTGCAGAGAAACGCTTTGAATGAGCTGCCCACTGATTCCCTCACCAAACAAAGGGTCACACACAGAGGTGGGTCATCTGGCCCAGCCTCCTGCTCAAGCAGCTCCATTCTAGAGCCCACGGCACAGGAATGTCCACATGATTCTTGGATATCTCCAGCAAGGGAGACTCTACAATCTCTCTGGGCAGTCTGTGCCAGTGCTCAGTTGCCTGCACAGGAAGGGAGTTCTTCATCACAATCAGGAGGATCTCCCTGTGCTTCAGTGTCTGCCAGTGCAGGATCTCCCTTTTGATTCATGTACAACAGATTTTGTGTATTTCTCTGATAGAGTGGGCAAAAATCAAGCAATTACTTTGAAGCTGATGTGGTAAACAACCAAAAGAGTTTTCCGGGACATCCACATAATCACCTTTGTATGATGATAGTGGAAATTACTTTCTTTCTCTTGGTAAACACCTTTTATACTGTGCAAGACCAATGACAGAGGTTCCTTTTGTACTGAAGAGACAATGTAATTCCAGTTAAACCTGAACTGCAGCCATGACAGAAACCTATTGCAGTAGATTTCTGCAATAAACACTTTCAGAAATACAACTGGAAACTGTATACTGCAAAGAGATAAAGAAACAAAATTAGATAGCAATTTACTGCATTTTACTAAGCCACTTTACTGAAGGGAAAAAAAGAACAATTCACACAAATGAAACCTTGGCAGTTCTGCTTGGGCTCATAAATTTCTCAATGAGACAAAATACAAATGAAGAAAAGCATCAGAATTTTCTGAAAGAAGTTGACATGATATTTTCATTTGGCCTTCCTTCTAAATGAAATCTATTAGTAATATCACACTGATGTTTTAAAAATAAGCTTTGCCTTGAGGGAAGAACCACAACCGAAAAATTACTTCACAACTCTTCAAGCATTAAAACCATAGAGGCTTCCTAATGAGCAGCTTCTTAGGAAATGAATCCCATTTCTGTGCTAACTCCAAAGCTTTCTTTTGCTACCAGTGCATTCTTCTATACTTTGCATCTATGTCTGTATTCCAATTCTCTAAAATGTTGCCCTCAAATACCCCATCCACACGACACATTTATGATCACACAAGAGTAATAGCTTGAAAAACAGAAAATGTCTCACAAGGCAAGAATTTTTTTTTAACAAGGGTTAAAACCAATGGACTACAATTAAACAAAAAATATGACTAATAAGTCAAATAAGACCCAGAGTCAATAAAGCTCCTGGAAAGATGAATGAATAGGCTTTGAAACATAATTTGTTGTAAGTCAATAATTATTTAGTTGCCTTTATGCTTAACCTATGCACTTTTTTGGGGAAACCTCTTCTACAATCCCTTTTGCATCTGTAGGTAAAAGTATTTTACTATACTTGTTGCACATTTAGAAAATATTGTCTTTCTACATAGGAAAACAGACTCTCAATCTAAATAATAATAAAACAGAATAAAATATGGCCACTTTTTTGACTCTCTCAGCAAAGCGTACAGTTGAAATTCCATTTCCCAGACTGATGAGTAGGTAACTGTATGTAAAATTTTGGGCATAACACTCTCAGTCTACTCTGATGCAAGGCTTATTTATACCTCTTATAAAAAGAGGCAGAGACCATGAGCTAGTCAGGATTTCTGTCTTCTATCTAACAAACACAGCCTTTTACTATTAGATAAAGACCAAACTGGAAGGAGCAGAAGCCTAGCCTGTTCCCAGTATGAATATTCTAATTGTTAGACTGCAGATTGTGCTGGCTTTTAATTGTTTGTATCTTGATTCTTAAAATTTTCAATTTTGGTTGAAGACCAACACAATCTCAAAGAAGGGAAGATAATTCCCCTAGCTCAGTACTCTGCAGCCTCTGCCCACAGGAGAACTCATACAGCAATAGGAACAAATTCTCTACATCTGTGCTGCTTGCAATTTAGGACAAACTGCTGGGTATAATCAGGATTTGAACAGGGTACAAGTGTTTCAGATTCCTAGAGAAAAAGAGATACCTTCTACATCCGTGCAGTATAATAGTATTTATTCTTTACTCTAGCTTTGACATTTTAGGACTTATTCTGATGTAGAGGAAATATCTACCTGAAAAAAGCTACAATATTCCTTCTATATTTTGAATGGTGGATAAATGCTTCTAAAGAAACAGTGTGGGTCCAAAAAAGTGTTTCTAAAGAAACAGGGTGGGTCTGCTCTGAAAGTCTAGGCATGATGCTTGAGAAATGGAGAAATAAGCAAATGGGCAAGGAAGGGAAGGAGGAAAGAAAGATAATAGACTACAACTGGAATGACCATCCTGAGAGATTTTAAGAAAAGTATCTCCCACATGCAAAAAGGAGTCATATTACTGTAGAGGAAACCAGCACAGAGCAAAGAGAATCATCTCTGCAGAGCATCTCTGCTCCAATGAGAAATCAGGCCACAGAAAGCCTTGCTAATGAAATGTAGGAGGATGGAGTGCTCCTGAAAAACGGTTCACCTGCTCCTCTCCCAAGTCCAAATGCTACTTACTAATAATTTTAATGAAGAGGAATGCTTTCAAACAAAAAATATTTTAGATGAAGCTTGATTTAAATGGGAAAAATTCTGATGTTGTCAACATGACCTTTATGGAGAAGTCACAGCACAGCACTAATACTCAAAGTGCTCTCCCACCTTGGTGTGGTGACAGGATGTCCTTGTGCATGTCAGTTGTTTTTCCACACCTGATAGCTTAGAATTATAGATCTGCAGGAAGACAGTGACTTTTGTCATCCACTGAAGGCTTTATATTGAGCTTGTCGCTAAAAATAATGTAATGAAATGGTGACAAGTGAGAGGATTCAAACTCAGCACCTCCTCACAAGAATTTCAATCAAATCTCTTTTGTCACAGCAATGTGATTTATGTCTTTCAGTTTTCACTATTTACCTTCCTTTCATTCCTGCATCTTGCTTTTAATTGTGATTATATGTGTCTTGGAAGATTAAATCTGAGAAAATAGTACAATGGCTGTATTGTTCACCCCCTCATCCCCGTTTCTTTGCATGTTTGCAAGTGCCTGGAGCTTTGTCTTTCAAAAGTGCTACACAACACAGAGCTCTGCAAACACTTCCTGATCTATGCTATAAGACATTAATTATAGTATTTATTTAAATTAAACTATTTGTATGCATAAAGGGTACTTTCAACCAATTTTGTTCACAAAAATCACTCCTACTATTTATTACTACATGAATATTAATTGTTTTAATTAAATTGCAGTAATTTCAATGTTTTAAGCCATAAGCAATAACACATAATGCATTCATCAGAAAATTTGGGAGGGAGTGGGTGGGAAGTATCAAAACTTTTTAATAGCCAATGAGAAAGATACTTTTTCAATATGCTAAAGCCTATGTGTACCCATCAGATATGTGAACATCTCATCTGTTCAAGAGATCACGTAAGTTTTGGTTCAACTAGACAAATATACACTCAGGATTGTATACTATTGTATTAATATCTTGATAATGTAAAATAAATAAATCAGGATTTCCAAACAAGCAGTCTTATGGAGCATTCAGACCCAGAAAAAAGGAAAAAATGTCCCCATTCTAAGCAGGCCATAGCTCTCTGATGACAGAATGCCTGAAGCAGGACAAGCAGGCAGCTCCTGACTGGGCTCAAAGCTCCCTGAAATTCCTTGGGAGCAGTATTTTAAGCCTTGACATTTCAAACAGATGAATGTTTCCCTCCTCAGCCCATCCTTTTCTCCTTTTCCCCAGTGCTCTCATATTTTCTTTTTAAATACTCATTACTTGGATGCCGTGGTCACACAGAATCGATTTCAAAGCTTTGCTTCCACACACAGAACTGAGCAGCCACAGGAGCAGAGCTTTGAAGGAGCAGAAGAGACAAGCAGCTGAGTTCACACAGCTTGAAACACTGAGCTGCAAAAAAGGACGAGCAAAGGGGAAACTGGAGTCTGACATCAGAACCAGTGGTACTGACACTTGTTATACTTTATATGGCACTCCTGTAAGATACAGAATCTAGGGTCTTGGTCCAGCCCTTGGTCCAGTTGCACTTAAGGTTTGAACGAAGCTTCTCTTCAGAGAGGGAGAAATAACCAGGCATCCCCTGTGAACAGTAGGATACGTAGCCAGAAACAGAAATCTTAAGCTTTGCTGCAATGTACCCATGTGGGATTTTTTTTCAACAGGTTTCAGAAGTGAGTCACTGATAGGCCACTTGTTTCTTAACCAATGTGACAACGTTGTTCGGTTCACTGAAATCAGTCTACAAAGTGAAATCACCCCAGTCCCTTCATTCCATCATCAATTTCATATTCATGCATTTCAGTGTTTTTAAATACTATTCAATAACCAGTTACTCAGCAATCATGATCACACACACTCTGTAGTTCTTATAATGACTCCTTGTGCAGAAGTAAAGCCATTTTAATCACTGTTTTCATCATCTGATTATCAGGGCTCCAGGGATGGTTGGGGACTGGAGCACTTGCCCTGTGAGGAAGGGGGAATGTTCAGCCTGGAGAAAAGACAGCTCCAGGGGGCCCTGATAGCTTCCCCTGGTACCTGTGAGGTGGCTACCAGCAAGACAGCAAATCCTTTACTGTGGTGCACGATAAAAGAATAACAACAGTGGTCACAAAATGGGAGCTTCTGACTTGAAATACAGAAAAAATAAAAACTTCAATAAGGAAAACTAAGCACGGGAATAAGTGGCCCAAGGCTGTGGAAAAAGCCAATGTTGAGTTCAGTGCTGACCCCACTTCACCCAGGAAGTTTGTCTAGGAGACATCCAGCATAATTTTCAGCCCAAATGAGTTTGTGGCTCCGTGTGGATCTTATGACTAGAGCGACGCCAAGGGAGCAAAGCCTCAGGATGTGTGCACTAATGCAAACCCCAGTCTAGCTCTGAAAAAGCCCTGGAGTCTCAAGAGTGAATTTATAACTTTTCACAGCACTGTGAAATGAGTAAGATAAACTCAAGCCGTGTCTGTTCTGTATTCTCTATGTGCTGTTCTAGATAAGAACTTAAAAAGATAAAGCCCTATCTATCCTCTAGTCAGTAACCATCTTAGAGCAATATTTATTATTTCAGTTTTACTGTGAGTCCTTGCTAAGATTTTTAGTTTTGCAAACATAGGTGTAGTCTTCTAGCTCAGTCTTACCTCTATGAAAAACAAAATCATTATTTCCTAACATATACAGATATTTGAGGTGCATATGTGATTCAGTTTGAAGAGAGCTACAAATGAATTTTATTAATATTTAGAAAAACATGTGTTCCATAAATATTTACAGGTTTATGTTCAGAAAACCATGTAGAATAGTCCTCCAGTGAACCTAACTTTTATCTTAAGGTCTCTGAGGTTATCTTAACCTAACATTTATCTTATACTATACCATACTGGGATTTCAAGGCAACTGAACATTTCATATTATTAAGATCTCATGTGATGCACTGTGTAGACTATATAAAGATATTCTCATTAGTACCCATTGATTAAAATGTGGTCACAACTTCTGTTCACATTTACTGGCAGTTTTGTTATTGGTAAGATTTATTTGTTTTAATTTCTACACGTAATGACATTTCAGTGTAAGAAACCAAATTCTAAGAGGTGATAAAGATATAACCACATAAGAAGTTAATCCCACTTTGTGATGTATAGAATAAAAAAATATTTGGGAACAAAGTGGATTTGGAGATTTTATGTAAGTTCTGCCATGGAGACCCAGCGTGGCACTGGTTGTCCTGTGAAATGCAGTGGTCTGCCTTCCTTGCTGTTCAGGACAGCTGAATTCAGAAGGGAAGAAATGCAGGAAAGAACCACCAGGGCAAGCAAGGAGCTCAGCTCTCAACATGAAGGTTGAGAGAAGACATGATTTTTCTCTCTAAATGCTTTAGAGGCTGACAGCAGAAGGAGAGAAGGCCTATTAAATCTAAGGAACAGCACTAGCACAAGAACAAATGGGTATGTGGTATGACTCAGTTTAGGCTGGAAGGAATATTTAGGAATATTTACAGGAATGGCCTTTCAGTATGAGTAATCAAGAGGCAAAAAAACTTGTGTAGCATTAGGATAAAGCTTCATTAACTGTGTGACACAATTTTTTATGATGGCACGTATCCAGGAATTCCCTTCAGCCTTATGAAATGTGCTAACAAGGTACATCTACTTAGAGAGGGTTCCTCCTCCATGATTGCTATCTAAGGACAAATTTGGGATGCAGAGACATTCCCTTCCAGGTGACTAAGCAGAGCAATCTTGCATCTTAGATCAGGAGAGACATTACATAATTTGTTCGTGCCTCCTTTCCTCAGAACAGAATATCCTTTTACTTTAAAATCGTGGCTCCCCAGAAGATAATAGGAATTTTCTAACTGATCACAGTAAAAGACAACATTTTGCAGTCCACGTATTATATAACTAATGCTATGGTTACTCAACATTGAAAAAAAGCAAACAGTGGGAGAGTCCAGCTGCTGAAATCACAGGGTAACTGTTACAGAAAAAAAACCCTAAATCCTTGTGGCTCCTTGTTACTCCTTGTTATTCCTTGCTTACTTCTTACCAATCTTTGGAGGATAAAAAACCCCAAATCAGCACCAATGGCTATGTAGCAATCAGCAGTGCTTGGAGCAAAGGGTATTTCACTAAAGGGAACATTGCCTAGGTACCTATAATTATGAGATAGTACACATTAAATAAAAAAAATACTCCTGACACAAAATAACATGCCCCTTAAAAGAAGAACTAAATTTGCTGTTACGAAATAAATATGTGGCCAAACCCCCAGACTTTTCATAAAAGCAGATTATAAACTAGCATGAAATCAGATTAATGAAAACTTCACAGTGAAATGAAAGAAAAACAAATCCTTTAAGAAAAGAACATCAAATACACAAATGAGGCTTAAAGACCATGAAAAGCAGCACAAATTTAAAAAATAGGTATATACTGCTTGTGAAGTAGCCAGCAACAGTATATTGTGCCTACTAGGGCTGCAGCTGCAGTATAAAACCCCTTTGCTCTCTCAAAAGAATCTTTTCAAATTATGGATTTGCAACCCTAAGATTTCCTGTTGCCATGACAGCATGAAACTGTTGTTGCCCATCATTATGAATCATGTGTTTTAGAAATTTGATAATATTGCTGTAGTATTTAGGTTGCTTGGAAAACACCCTGCTGCTTTTCAATGTATTTCCTTTTTAGCAAGATGGGGCTTATTAATTCTTTCAAAAGGCACTGTTATAAAGGGGGACATATCAGAAATATAGTGTGTTCTGCTCCAAACAAAACAAGTCTCTATGAGCACAAATATTTTACTGGATATTTAAGTAACATAAATCATAGTGCTATGTAATTCTGTGAATCTACACCAGAAATAGGACTCTTAATCTGGAAGGATGGTTCTGTGAATAATGGGAATGTGCATTTTCAGCTCAAATAACCCTTTCTAGATCTACATTCTACAGGGCTAATTACTAAGTGCACTCATTTGTTATACAACATTTATTTAAGGTGGCAGTGACACTTGCAAAGGATGTGCTGATAGTTGTATCAGGATACCCCTCACTGTGAAAGCTTTGGTTTCATTTTGGTGGGGATTTTTTGTTCTTGACTTTTGTGAATGGCAAAGGGCAAGGGTATATGAACCTTATTGAAGATCTTGGTGGCTGCAAAGATTCAGTGAGTAAATCAGAAGTGACAATACCGGCAAATGGATAGATAGACTGAATCGCTTCTGCTCAACGGTATTGGAGCAACCTTACTCTTCTGATTAACCTCTTCAAATATATTTGCATATAATTAAAGTGTAGGGGCTTTCTTCTTGGATCATACTAGGAGATACATCCTGTGCTTTGTTGAAGATTACCATTATCAGTACTTCCACACAGGCTGAAGCACAGGAAAGGTCCCTGCAAGGTTTCCAAGAGCAGGAAGCCTGTGGAGCACTGCTGGGAGCAAAGGAGCCACAGAGCTCTGATATGGACAAGTCTGCTCTCCTGTTGTCTCCTACAAAAAAAACCACACCTTTTCTTTGTTTTTCCTCTATCCCATACAGCACATCAAATGACCCCCCCATTTTGAGAGGAACCACAGCAGTGTAATATATATCTTATAAAACAAATTTTTGTGATTTGCCATTTGCCAAACAGGGAAATGAATATTAAATTCTCCATTAGGGTATCATCAGTGGGATAATTAACTTGGGCAAATACATCATAATCTAGTAAACATCGGCTAACAGGATTAACTGGCTGATTTTATCCCCTTTGGTCATTCTTCAAATTTCTACATGTGATGATTGTAAAGAGCTCTGTGGTGTTTTAAGTAGAGAGAAAAAGAAATATCTGTGTACATATAAGACTCAATCTCTCTATCATACAAGGGACAAACAAGCTATTTTTCAAGCAACAAAAGTACTCCTCTTGGTACTGAAGGGGAGTGGCGAGGAAGAAAACAGAAGAAACATTTGTTTTACAATTTTTTTCTATCATTAAACATGGCATAATTAAAAAGGTACTAAACCCAATAATAGGCTTGGAAAACCCAAGAAATTATCTTTCAATTCAAGGTGAATTGCTGAAATAAAATGAAGAAGTGAGGAGTATATTCACATACTATATAGCACCCAACAGCCTCTGTAAAAGATTATAAAATATGTTTATGATGTGTGAAGAGTAAATTTAAGCCTATCAGTAAAAGCAGCTGAAGGCATACTGGTAAATGAAAGTATTCAGGAAAATGCAGAAAACCAGTTGCTAACACATTAATAAAACTGTTATAATGCTTCCTTGGTCTATTTTGGCCTCTAAAAATTATCACTATTCTCAGCAATTACCAAGCCTGTCTTGGATGCTGTTTCCTCCATGGAAAACTCCCACAGGCAGCAGAATCAGAGAAAATTTCACAGGTCTGTGCCTCTCAGCCCACAAATGTTCCTGGCCACATTTAATTGACCTGGATATGGAGTCTACAGCATGTGAAACATACAGGGTAGGACAGAGATGACAAATAATGATGCTGTTGTGAGAGCAAACTAGAAGTTAGCCTCAAAATCATGTTCTGGCTTGCATCGAGTATTAGGTCCTACTAATAACTGATATAATTTGGATGATTAAAAGATTATTTTTTCCTAATTATCTCTACATATGCTTTTGAAGTTTATTATGTGTACATTTGACAATTCATTATACATCCTCCACTTAGAGGGCCCTATATTTCGCCTGCTGTATGATTTCATCGTACATTTCTGTGAGTGCACTCAGTGATGCAATCACAGTCAAGTGATAAAAAAGAACCCAAGCAGTAGTAAAAGCTGGTTTTTTTCAATGGTTTTAAGCAGTATTAGCAACATTATTCTGTTTCACTGGCTCAGTTTCACTTTACAACTGCTGCCAGGAGCTGTACCAACACTGGCATGCAGGAAAAACCACTTCTTCTGCAGATCTGGTATGTTCAGCCACCACAATTCAAATGTCAGCTACTGTCCTGTCAGTCAGTAGAAGCCACATCTCAAAGCCAGATGTAATGCCAACCTCATGCCTCTGGGTATTCTGACCTTCCTACTCACTTTCTTGAGAATTTGTGTGTATCTGCAAGTTTACAAGCACACAAATATGCTTAAAATTAAGAAGAGTCTTTTGGGGAGAATGGGTGTTGGTAAGTGATTTTTATGTGTTGTTTAATTGATCTCTCTTATTTCAGCATGGTACTTCCCTTTTCTTAACACAGAGATGCTTTGTGAACTATCCTGTGCAGCTTGTCTGCAGCAGAGTTGCAAGAAGCTATGGAAGGAGATAAGAAGCCTCTGCAGGTGTGTGAAGATCACAAGGCTTGGTCACAAGTGGTTAGGACAAACTAGGAATGCTGTTAACCATAGAATGGGTCAACCTGCTCATTTAGACTGAGGTAAAATGAGTCAAAGCTACTGATGATGGTTTGCCAGGCTTCCCTGTGAACTGGCATCAGAAATTAATATTTTCTAGAAAACTAATTTATTTTCAAAAAGCATCCCAGAAAACTTCTTGTATAGTGCTTAATATTCTAAGTGTTGTTATATATTGCTTAATATTCAAACCAGAAAATCACTGTTTTGCCTGATCTGAGCCTGAAAGAGCATCTAATGTTGGCTAGCAAGGTACTGACATAGGTGAGTATGTAACTGCCTGAGGAATGCAGCCCCCTTCCTGAGAAGCTGACTGAACACTACCTGTGCCTCCTGCCTTTCATCAAACATGCCAATTTGCTAATGTTCAGAAAACAACATTTCCTCTTCCTCAGTTGCCCATTTCACTTCAGAATGATAACTCAACCGCAATCTTGTGGTCCAGTTTGCATATTGCAGTAGAATTAGATTTTTTTTTTCGCCTTAACAAGTCTCTCTGTATTTTGCTTATAGAAAATACATTTCTTAGCTTTCCTAGAACACTTAATAGAATTTATAATAAACATGATGGGACTTGCTGACAGAAAAAGCTATTCAGAGGGCATGCTCAGAGCAAATGCATGCAGCACAACATCTAGTTCATCCAAAAGGAATTATATCACAGGGGGCACCTCAGCATGCTTATCCTTTCATGGAGAACTGTAATTAGTTTTTTCTTTCTTCAGTACTCTACCAGCTCTTTGCAAGTGTGCAGGGAGAAGCCAGATTTTTATTATGTGGCATACATAATTAATGAGAAATGTGAACAAAAAACAAAGAAAAAGAAGTGTGACAGCACAAGCCTGTCACACCCAAGTGATGGAACTGTCAGGAAAAGGTGTCCATAAGCCACTTTGGGATTATGAAGACCAAGAAGGTCTGTGAACAAGGACACTTCAACCCTACCTCCCAAAGAACCGTGCCTTAGGTAGCACCCCAGAGTGCTTGTCAGTCAGAGCATGTGACTCAAGGCAGAAGGAAAGGTCACTACTTGGCCCACAATTTGTAGTTATTCTCATAACTCATAACCCATACTCTCATAACATCAAAGATGCCTCTAAATTTAACTGTCTTTGTGACACAAAACCAAATAAAAAGCCCTGTTCACTCAGTCGGGAGGCTCTGTACATTTTCAGATGAAATTCAAACTACTGAAGTTTTGCCTCTTCAAATTCATCAATCTCTCTATAAAATTGCAGTTAATTAATTAAAGTTTTTCATTCTTTCAATGTAGTCATATGATTCTGCTATTTTTCCTGTCTAGTCTTATAAATCTATCCATATAATGAACCTCCCAAAATGATTCCTATTTAGTACAATGGATACATGGGTCAGAAAACCACCATAACAACAATTTCTTCTAGGTACCAGCCATGTCACGAGTGTCTGCTAGCAAACAAGGATGCACCAGTCTGTGGTAGAGTCTGGGTGTTGCATGCAGAATTTTTGAGGGAATGTTTTCCCACCCCAGAACTGATGCCAGTCTTACACCTAAGGAAATAGGTCAGCAAGAACTGCATTGCCTATGGTACTTTTTATCCTTCCACTGCAGTGAAACAGAAGCTATCTTTGAAAGACAACAAAGGAAGAAAATTGCCATCAAATAGATCTATGTTTAAAAGTGAACATTTCAGACCTTGGTATAGCACAGATAAGAAGCTGATTTTCAGCCAACCTCTCTATGTCCCAGGCTTCCCCTTACTCTGGGAATCTTGGTATTGGTGTAAGTACAAACTAACCTGGAAAATCAAAAGCATATGCAGAGAAATTTGAGGAAGGTATCAAGAAGTTCAAACAATTGGCTTGTTTCCTAGGGAATAACAGCAGTCTAGTGCATACTGATACTATTTTGCATTACTGTACTCTGGGTTTTTTCCACCCTCCATCTGTAAGTTTTGAGTCCTGATGGGATTACATTTATTTAAAATTTTTTTTTTTTTTGGCTTGAATAGAACTGGTGTAAATTCAGGAGTGAGCTGCCAGGCAGAAAAGTTGTTAGTTTCAGAAATATGTGACAGTAAGACATGAGGTAAAGTTTTCTTAAAAAGCTTTCAGGCATGAAAGAGGTGGATAAGGGGTAATTCTGCTGGAGCACTGTCCTAAGCAGAAAATGGAAGAAGTTGTGATTAGTGGGAGCAGAGAGAGAAAGCCAACAAAAAGCAGTTTGCTGTTTCCCAGCTGGTCAAGCAACATGCCTGTAAGGTGTTAAACAAAGAGCATGAAATTATGGCATTGAGAGGATCACACTCCAGGGGTTTATAAAGTTGATAAAGCTTCTGGAGCACAAACCTAGACAGGTGCTGTCTGTTCAAATTCTACACTACTGCATAAATTGCAGGGGTATAAAGTCAAAGTTGAGAAAGTAAATGTAAAATCCAAATGGTCCTAGTCTCAAGGTCCAAAATAAATATATTTTATACTTTGGCATACTTTTGCCTGCTTTGGGCATTAAAGTAATGAATTCTTGTGTTGGACTAGGTGACAGACCCCTTCTCTCATTTGTATTACTGGCAGGGCTAGAGATGGATGGAGTTTATGAAGACAGATATCTCTTTGCTTGGCTATAAAATTTACAGGCTCTTACTCCTAACTATACCCCAGAAAAGCATGACAGAATGACCTATAAAACAAACAAGCAAATGAACAAGCAAACAAGATATAGAACAAGTTATAGACATTCTCGTAAAGGCTAGGGAGAAAAAAGAACCAAAACCCAAACTACCACAACAACAAAAAATTCCTGAAAAGGCAAAGAGGTTTTCCCACGGAGATAACCCTCAGCTGCCTGTATAGGAAAACCCTGTGGTGTGGTTCTGCCATTTCTTGTTTCATCTGAATGTAAAAATGGAACAAGCTTATTTATCAGCTCTTATGTGAGCTAAGCTCTCAACTGGACTTCAAAACTCATGGTACAGATTACAAACAAAAAAAATTCTATATGTGAGCAATTCTAGGTAGTTCTCCACTCAGATTCAGGGGTACCCTGTAAGCATTTCCTCACTTTTCACTAGGCTATTGAAGAGTCCATCTGGATACAGAGTGCTGAGGGTCTGAAAATATTCCTCAAGCTCCCTTTTTACACAGGGTATGGAAACAACAATTTCTTGGACAGACAGCACTTCTGTCTCTCATATGTCACATCTAGTAAAACAATGCTTCTGTTGATTTATAGGAACCAAGTCACTGCTTTTCCAGAGCATGACATTTACTATTATCTCTTTGCAAAGCATGACAATCTCAGGGCAATGGAAAGAAGACTTGGCTATCGATTAAAACAAACTTGATTCATTAAAAGTACTGCTGACATTTCCACTGATCTGTGGTATTCTTTTCCTTCACATTAAACAATGTAGTCGTTTAAAGCTCTTAAGGTCACTGTTCTATAAATGTGCTGTGTTTAAGGTACATGCCATTTAACCATTCCTTGGCATAAAGAAAAGGAAAAAAAAAAGAAAAAAAGGATAAAGAGAAGAGGAAGCAAATAGAGGCTAAGTGCATTGCTCACAATGCTTGCCCTGCTCCAGAACAGAGCTTCCCTCAGAGGAGGAGAAAAACATTTACTAATTAAACACATGCAGCTACTTCACATGCACACTCTTTCATTAAGCACAAAAATAGCAAGAATTCTTATTGTAGAACTACTTGTTTATTCATCCCTGATGTCACCTCAAAATTGTCACTACAGAAGAGGGTCCAGCAAAGCTTGGCCAGCACCTACACACTGCCAACAAAATCTTAAGGCAGAGCTCCCATGAGTCCAGCTCCTCAACCCCATGAGCAGCTTCATCTGCCAGCAATTCAGCTTCCTTGCAGCCCCTGACTGTACCCTGCTCCCTGCTGAAAGTAAGATTTTTATGATTTAACAGTGCAGTTCCTACAATTTTGCTACACAGCATGAAACTGTTTAATTCACTGTTTGTTTTACAATTAAAGGGGGAGACCATATTTCTAGAGAATTCCCCACATCCAGTAGGGTTACTGCCTCAGGAAAAGCTAGTAAAAGCCCACATGTGGCAATTTGACCCGTTAGGATTATTCACAGTCTGAAATGCCAAGCCTACATCAATTGTTCGACTTCACTCCTAATGCAGTGATGGTATTCTCTCCCCAGAGGAAGACAAGCCCCTCCATTAGATAAAGGTCCTGGAGAGTGGGAAAAGCCAGTCTCCCACTAAGGAAGTTGCCTTAAAGCTAACCAGCTTTCTCTCACAAAGGGCTGAAAGGCAGGTGTATGCTTGTAACTACCTAATGAAAACCTTTAGAAGAATTGTGTGCCATTTTACCAGCCCAAAACTTTTTCTCAACTTCTTTTTTTAAATTTTTTTTTATACAGATTTTTTTCTTTTTTTCTTTTTTCATTCAGGCTTTAATGTTTGTATCACTGAGGCAACAGTGGTTTAATCTCAACACATTTCCCTGCTTTTTTGCTGGATTTTGTCCCTGAGCCTTCATTTGACTTTTTGGGGACAACTGGATATTCTAAATCCTTCTTGAAGGTCAGAGAAAAGTTATTAAATCCCCTGCTTTTTCATTTGTGTGTACATTGAGTAAATCTCCTGAACACTGAGACAAAATACTCTTAAAATGGCTGTAACTAGGTGAGAATGAAGTAAGTCCTGTTGTGACCATTCTCCAAACAAGAGGCCAGGTTCTAATTTCCTCTTAAGCCTTTGCTAAATAATAAAGCTTGAAAGACCAGGAGCATTACTTTTATTCTGGCTGATAAAAGGCTAAAATGGGGAAGAAAAGAGAAAATCTTACTAAGGTGGAATTTGTTCTAATGATACCAAATGATGTTTGTCTTCTGGTAAGTGTACCTGATCCTAATGTACTTGTTGGTCAAACCCTCATGTGCCCAAAGTGTATTTTGAAAGCAGAACCAGTCACTAGATTTTAACATCCAGCCCAGGATATTTGTGAGTATTTTTATGGCCTATCTCACAAACATGTGAAGAATTGGTGCTGTGGAAACTCCTGTGAGCTGCTCCAGAATTTACAGACCCTCAGTGGAAGGGGGCCTGCTGCACGTACATCTTAGCAGAAAAATGGGTGTAGCTCTCCACACAGCAGGTGCACTCTGAAACAGTCATCCAGGGGCTGATACCTGAGAAGCACAACGACACTGAAGTAGTTCAGCATTTATGAGGGGATGATTTTTTAGTATCATTATAACCAGAACTTTTGAGGGGATAATTTTTTGTTATTATTGTTATTAAAATCATCCACTAACTATTCGACTCCTGGATCTTCTGATAATGAATTCTGCCCTAACACCACTTATCAGTGATTTTCTGCTATAATCCCACTGTTGCAGCCAAATAATATGGCATGTTAATGACCATGGTTACCATTCAAGCATGAATTCAAAGCATTTATGTCCACACGGAGTTGATAATACTGATGTTGCGCATTTGAATGATCTGAAAAATAAATAAATGGGATTTTATCTGTGTGAACTACTTCTGAGAGAGAGAATTGATTCTCCTAGGGGCATTTTAGACTGTCTGCAAGAATACAAGAAAGACAAATGGAGTTCAACTGCATTGTATATTGAAATTGGGAATAAAATTGGAATGACCTTGGAAATCTGAGGGTATTCAGAGCAATTCTTAATCCAGGGGAACTGCGAGACTTTTCTTAGCATACTTCACAAAATCTGTTCCCAGCCAGACTTCTTTCCTCTTCCTGTTTTGCACATGGATTAGAACCTGCTGCTGTAAGGAACTAGAGCTAGATTAAATGTGAGGTTAAGGTGTACCACAATTCCAAGAAGTAAGGCAAGGTTTTTCTCCTTCCTTTAAGATGAAAAATTTATCCAATCTAAGGAAACTCAAGATTTGGTAATTTGATTTTAGGACTGTAGGGGGTTTATCTTATATTTATCTCTTTCCTATGGTATGCTATTCCAATACATATTCATTTTGTAAGAATTTGCTGATATTTCTAGAAATATTCTCAGAGGTTGAAGACTGAAGATACCAAAGAAAAAATGGAAATATAAATGCCTGTTGGCCTACTGCCAATTGGCCTATTGCTAGGAAGAAAGAATGTCACATTTTTAAATGCTTAAAAATATACCTGTATTTCTAGAAGTGAAAAATTTGCAGATCTTGAAGCACAACAATTAAATTCAGTTCAAAATATGCATGACCTAAAATTACTAAAAATATCTAAGAATGAAACAAATCTTCTTTTGCAGAGGTCAGGAAATAAATCAGTTTAGTTTCTGAAGCTTTTTCAAGTTGGAAATACGTGACTTCTGGATTCTGCAGCAACAGATAAAATAAATATTGATTTATAGAGAAAGTGAAAACCTGATAAAAATTTGGTTTTGCAGCAACACCAGTTATAAAGATATCTGTCTGGGTGATTCAGTTAATTATGTACAAAGAGCATCCCTTCCTTCTCTTTCTTGCTGCCATAAATCTCCTGCTGTGTCAAAACCTAAAATGAAGATGCTTGCTTTTCAGCCAAGAAATCTGCCTGTCCTTTGAAGCACTAACATCAGTAGATGTTATACCTCAGTAAATACAAACTCCATAAAGAATTCCCTGCTACCAAACATTCTGTTGAGACGCACAGGCATTTATACACAATCCTGCTAAAACCCTCTAATGATAGAAAGGACAAAAAGATTCACCAGAACCATATTTTACATATACAAGAACTAATTTTTCCAGTATGTTGTCCCCTGAGATGCAGTTGAGTTTTAATGTGTATGAGAAGTAATCTATATGCAAACTGGGCTGGGGTAACTTGGTAAGGAAGGCCAGTTGGAAAATGACCTGCATAGCAAGGCCCTCCCACCATTATGGTGCACAAGCTGATCCTTTTCCCTTCTGACAGACACCAATGGACTGAAAGGAGTCAGTCCAAAGCCATCATACCTCAAAGGCACCTGCCATGGCTGGCGTGTCACTGCAATACAGTCGCTCCTTCCACAGTGTGCCATGGTTTCAGGGAATGCAAAAAGTACACCTTTAAAAACAGTATAATAATGAAGAGATGGGCAGGACTCTATATTTGCTGGATTGTTTAATTCCTTAAGTCTTACTTGAAGACATGGCACAGTTAGGCTGTACATAATTAACCCTGGTTTAAGAATCAGGAAGACTGATCCAGAATCTCAGCTTCTCGGGAGCTGTTGTCTGTCTCTGTCCCGAGGTGCGTGGGATGGTTCTGAGCAACCCGAGCTTTGAAGGATGAGACTGGACTCTTCAGTTCTCAATCTTCAGGTTGTTAATTATTTCTTATCTACAAAGTTTTTCCTTCTGCCCAGCCAAGGTCTGAACAGCAAGGCAGCCACAGGCACCGCGACCGCCTCCGAGGCGGCAGCGTCTTTATATACTACAAACTACGTATATCATATTTACTTTTATGTCCCAATACCTATCACCTATGTTAGACAGTGCACTTCTACTCCAAACCAATCCCCAGGTGCCAACATCATCACAGAAAATGGATGACATGAAGAAGAAAGAAGGACGAGACACACCCTGATTCCTCCATCTTGTCCCCATTACCCTTTATACCAAAAACCCTAAAATCTATATTTTCACCCTATAAATATATCATTCCTGCACCATTCATACCCATGTGACTCTCATGTCCTCATACACAGGTGGCACATCCCTAGATGGATCAAAGTCAAGCCACGAGGCACTTCTGGCAACATTCCAGGTGTTCTGAGCCCCCCAAGAAGGTTCTCGGCAACTCTGGACATCCGGAGTGATGTGCTGAGTTCCCACATCGACTCATTTTCACTGGTGTCACTTGCTTTTTCCATTATTTATTTCTATAACCAACATAATTCACATAGTCAACTTTCCTGCTACCCATTTTCCTCATCATTAACCTCACCGACTTACATTCTGCATGTTTCTGAGAGCAAAATGATTGAGGTCCAGAGCTTAAGAGGTCAGTACCTAGTACAGCAATGTTCTGAAAGAAGTAACAAGCAAGTATAAGAATTAGCATTGCAAAACATATTTGCTATTACCTGTTTGATGAACCAGAAGGTCACAAAGGAAATGTGGCGCCTCATATACAAGAATACTAAGGTCAGAATAGTTTTAGGGTGGCAAAGAAGCATGAGTGAACTAACTGAGCTGCAGGTCCATGATTTTGCATCTCAGCGAGCTGTCAAAATCAACATGATCTGTCCAAACTCGTGCTGTAGTCTGCAGAAGGAGCAACTGTATTGCAGGGACATACCAGCCATGGAAGGTGCCTTTGAGGTATGATGGCTTTGGCCCTGCTGCTTTCAATCCATTGGTGTCTGTCAGAAGGGAAAAGGATCAGCTTGAGCACCATCATGGTGGGAGGGCCTTGCTCTGCAGGTCATTATCCAAGCAATTGGCCGTGGCTTCCTTGATGCTGTGAAAGAGGCTGATATTTTAAGTCACGTTTGTACAGGCCAAACAATCCTATCTATTGCAAAGCTTTAATTAATACAAGGTCTGTGATAAAGCATTAAAAAAAAAGGAGAAAAAGGCAAGTGGGTAATACAAACACAATTAGTATGCAGTGCTCTGAAATTTAAATTCTGTTCAGCCTAGCTGTACTGGAAAAGCAAATAGCAGAGGTGCTATCATTGCTACTGATTGGCTTAATACACCCAGGAATTGTGCAGATAGAAATTAGAGTCTGTTTTTCATGCCTATCTAGACCTTTTTCATGTCCTCTCTGTTCTTTTGTTTCTCTCAGTTGCTGTTTCTTATCTCTACAGTTTAGGTCTTCTGCTTCAGAGCCTCTCTTTTATGGCATCCCCATCTAGTACAGCGGGACCCTGACCTAATTAAGGTTGTAAGAGCTAATGCAGTGGAAATAAGCAATAAGAAATTGTTGTCATCAATATCAAATAATGAAACTATGTTATGCATAAGAAAATTCCCCTTATTTTAACATCTTTCAGCACAAATTTTACTAATAAGCAAAATTAATGCCACTGAACAAAGAGACAAGAAAAAACCTCTAAAACACAAGCTAACAGACAGGGAAAAACTATAGAGAAAGCAAAAGCTATAAAGAGGTTGCTTTCACTAAAACAAATGATTTATAGCTCCTTAATGCCAGTCTCAGGTACAGTGGGGTCCATTTACAATGAACTCTGAAGATTCAGGAAGACCTCACAGGCCTCATTCTCAGATTGCTGGAGTTTGTGAAGCTCAGTGGTGGTCAATGGAATGACAGCAATTTCCACACAGAGGGATCTGTCTCTCTCATGACTATTACCTGTTAGGAGGCAGACCCAATTAAGACTTAGTACAACTATCATCCATTTAATCTCTCCAAGGACTTATACAGAATGCTTCTACAAATGTGTAACAGGAAGCATAAGACCTTTTCTCTCTCTTTTTTTTTTCAATCTGCTGTTGTAAGGGGAAAATGCCGCGTTCCAGTTTGTTCTAAGTATGGGGTTCTGGTAAGGGTGAAAAAACCTTAAGGCAAAGAATATAAATTATAATACTATTAGTTGTTGTTCTATTAGTTCTGTAGTTCTATAGTGCTATTAGTTGTTCAGGGTATTAGAAGAGATTGCTGTAAAAAGAGAGATGACCTTGTGGAAGATGTTTCCAGAATCTGTGCCATGAATGCGCATGATTCACGCGGAATGGGCATTCCAGTAAGAACTGTGACCTCATAAGTGAAATTCCAAAAAGGTTTCACTGCCTAAAGGTCTTTCAGAGAAGCTGTTATAGTAAAAGAGAAACATCTATCCCTCAGTGACTTGCTTAAATAGTCTCTGGTCTGAAACCTCCTGCCTGCAGCAGTCTCTTTGGCCTCCCTGCTGAGCAGACTTGGCTTCACCATGGCTCAGAGTGGGCTCTGCCAATTTCCCAGGCAGCTGCTTCCATCTGCAGAGGCAGGAAGTTAGCACAGTTCCCTTTGACAGAAAAATGGGATACAAAAACCGAGTCAGGAAAGGAATAATAAAAGCCAGTTTCTCATACAGGAGCACTACCAGTAATGCAAAGGACATTGCCAAGGACAGTCCTCAACCCCCAGATTCTCCTCTGTGCAATTACAACTCCTTCAAGCTCTTCATCATGGGATGAGCTGTGAGCTCGTGCAGTTATGCATTAGACACCTAGAGGGTCCTTGTCTGCAAGTGGTTGAGAGAAAAAAATTGTTAGGAGAAACCTAATGAAGGAAAAGTGAGAGAGAGAGGAAAATCAAGAACAGACAGAAAAGGAAGAGATCATCAGAGAATGAAGAGAGAAAAGATAGAGGCACCATAAAGCCAGAGACAAAATGATTTAATATTAAGGAGTCACTAGCATGTCAAAAAACAACATAAAATAAATGTCAATAGTATACACACTGAACACTTACACTGGTGAGTTCTGTCTCCTGATGAGGTCCAGCACACTTTCCCCCATGGAGCTTCTTTGTCTCCCTGTTCCAAGTGGGATTCACCTACCCTGGCTTAAATGTTTCGCTTTCAGGCACCGGTGCTACTCATCTCAAGACCTCTTTGTAGTCAAGGAAGAAAAATAGATGCCTCAAGACAGCAATTCATTTGACCTACATTAGGTGTCTTCCTTTGGATGAGATGAATCGCTCTCTAGAAAAACTATTTCTATAAAAGGAGGCAGTGGTAGCTAGATTAATGTTAGATATTAGACCTTTAATGACCTCTCCTTGGAAAAAGTTTCTTTGGTTGGTTTTCTACATTAAGATGAAGAAAATGCCTTTCATTTTCAGAAATAAAAAAATACTCAAAGATGAAGGTGAGATCTTTTGCCCTACCAAATCCCTAACTCTTTAGAAATCATGTTGAGAAGCCACTGACTGTGTTCTACCACACACATGTTATAAAAAATATTCTCAGAGGACCTTATGTGACCAGATAAGGGAAGATTACAACGACATGCATTATATGAGGACTCAGCATCTGACCTTGAATAAAGAGGAAAAAAATCTCAGGTAAACCCTGACCAGCTGAATCCATACTGTGGTGCCAGTGCTTTGCTGCAGTGAAGGAAATGCTGCCCTAATGCACTTTCAGGGATGGACCAGCAGCCTAATAACATCTGGTACCCTCAGCATCTTGTCAGGGTGCCACACTACTCTACCAAACTTTGTCATAACTGCAGGAAAGTGACAGATCTGCCTCACCCTGTGGTCTTCTAAATTGTTCTGCTGCGCAAACTAAGCGCTGCTTGCATTTAAACAAGATCGTTGGGAAATTGGTAGAGATTTACTTTGGTATTTGGGCCAGCTGATTAAAATAGTCTTACAAGAGATACTGGACTGCCTCTCTCCACTGAGCTGTGGAGTTATTAGGAGGCTGTTTCAAAAAGCTGCAACTTGTTTTGTGCTTTCATTTTAACTTGGCAAGCGCACTGTATGGATTGTCCTCCTCCATACTACATGCTTCCTATAAAACCCCTCAGAGAGCCTGGGGAAAAGGTAGACTGTACTCCTCCATCACAATTATAGCAGCAGACCAGTGAGAAGGATAAGAAACACTTTATTTCCTTACTTGCATAGTCCCCTAGTCTAGATGAAAACTACTTCACTGCATCTTCCATTCTCCGCATTCTTAATAGAGAAATTCCATCTTAATTGCAAAGTTAAATTAATGAGCTCTTCACTTCCAGAAGAAAATAAATACATCTCTAGTGCAACTGCTTGTACTAGATACACTTCTCATCCTCAAAACTGATTTCTAACTCCCAAAAGTATGCACAGCAGAAAAGACAATGTTAGAAGTTTCCTATTATTTTGCCTGCAACTCATATAAAAAGGACAATATCTCTGCCCTAATAAGCAACAGACAATCTCCAGAAGCTGTTTAGGAGTATCATTTGGCTGGAAAAGAGCAATTACCTAACAAGGTGGCTGCCAACACAGGAGAAAAGAAAACCTTCTTGAAAACTTGTTAGTTGCTTTGTGAGTAAGGAGCTTCTATCTTAATGTTATCTATCTTCTTTCTTTACAGAACTTCCAGCTTTTTTTTTTTTTTTAACTTTATGCACATTAAGATTTCCTTTACTACTTTCTGCACGTGCATTTTTATCTACTGGAGATGTATGGTAGCTGCAGCCTTGCAGTGCTGACAATGGCAATTACAGTCTTAGCCACAAGATCTCATTTAGTCCACAACACAGTTCAGAGTCTGGGACTGAAGCTCCAAGGCTCCAGGTCTGTAATGACTGCTGAGCTCCAACATCTAAAGATTAGGCAGGCCAGGTGGGACTTGGATATGAGCAGTAGTTTTACACAGTTCTGGGAAGAGCAGGGGTGGCACAAACAGTGGCCTCAGCATTCTGCTCTGGCTGGCACACTCCAGCCTTGCCCCTACCACGGACGTATTGAGAACACTCTGACTTCAGAGTATAAATACCAACCAGAAACACCAAGGCAAGCTCTGATTCCACAAATCCCCACTGTTTTTTCCCTTTATTCTAGTATACAGAGCCTCTTTTGATCAGCTTCACTTTCTTTAGGCTAAGATTGAAATGCAGAGATATTGGGGCTTAGGAAATAAAAAATACATTTGACTGCACCATGTATTCCACTAGCTCCTCACATGAAGTTAGTTTTAGGCAGTCTGCCTTAGTCATTTTCTTTTTGCTTCCCTAACAAGAAAATAATTTTATAAAAATTAAAATTCTCCCATCACCTGAGAAACACTACTATTTCAAACTGCAAAAGTATATTCTCCTTTAACTAAGGACCAGAAGATTGCTTTTTTAGGCAAAGTGTGGGTTAGAATCTGTCAGAAATATTGCAGTCTGCCAGCAGAAAACAGGTCTTTTGTAAAAACTTTTCATATGGAGCTTGATCATGCACAGACTACAGTTGCCAATACTCAACATCCTGCAAGCTGTCTTCTGACCTGCAGCACTGTGAAGCATTGCAGAGTGGGACTCGTAGTCTATAAATGGCACAAAATGAGAGTAATTGTTATTGGATTGATCTTTCAAGATGAATATTGGCACCATTTGTTCCAGAGGCAGTACTCAGCCTTCTTGCACTCCAGATTTTACAGTAGACAATATTCTCTCAGCTAGAAACATGTCTGAATCTCTTCCTGCTCATGAAGCTGCTCAGCAGTTTCTAATATTTATGTTTCTAATTGGAGACAAGCCTAGTGGAAGATAATAAGTCTTTGAAGTGCACACTGTCTGCTGATAACCCTGTTCTTTAATGCAGCAAAATACTCTCTGTGCAGAGATTGTCAACAGAGTTTGATTTGAAACTAATGTTTAAAAATATCCCAAATCCAAGTTACTTAGTTTGGAATCTGACTCTGCATTCTGTAATTCAAGCTAAAACTCATTCATGTGTTGTGTATGATTCTTTTTCTTCAGATAAGAGCTGAAGTCATAAGCTTCAAATAGGAAAGTTGGAAGAGACTCCTTCAAAAACCTTGATTTCAATGAAAAAAGGCATTGCTCACTACATGAAAAGCAGCCAGGGTGCTGAGCTGTCTTAGATTTATAAGAAGTCAAGAGGAGATGAAGTTAGGCACCAGCCTACTGGCAAACAAAAAGTATCTTTTTCTCTGTTAAATGATGAACAGCTGTCATTAGTAGCTGTTCCCTGTCTAAGACTAGAACATTATGAAGGTTCCATACAAGACAGACATTGCTTGAACTTGGCTACTTTTATAGGAAGGCAAATAGAGCTCTGAAATACGTGATTTCTAGAGGCTGTTTTTCAGCTGTGTCTGTTATCATACACACAATTTCTCATGCCCACCCACCTTTATCTGTGCAAAAGCCAAGGTAGCCTCAACAGCAGTGCTCCCTCCTGTCACAGCGAGACTCTTCAGTCTATCTTTTCTTTCCCCTTCCTGAAAACTCACGAATAACGATTTAATTACCAGAAGAGCAAAATTTAAGGGCTATAAAATGTAACAAGCCACTCCCCATGCAGAGCCAGTCCTAAACCCTACTAGAGTTTTCTATTTGGGGGTGCTGGAAGAATCATTCTCCAGCCATTTGCAAAGCCAGCAGTAAGGGCTGAGGTTTGGAGTCTAGATGATTGATTGGTGATCTTTATATTTGTGCCTAAAAGCAAGCAAATTCCTTTCTGCTCGAGGAGTATTACTGACTCTTTGCCAGCTCTATGTGCCTCTCTGAGCCATGGCAAAACATCAAGTAGCCTTACCTAATTATTCCAAGAAGCTTCCTAATGGGCCTTCTTATTTGGTTGCATTAGGAAATATCTTTCCTCTTTTCTGACCCAAAAGCCTTTCTTCTTTCTCAGTTTGCTGAAGGACCATGGCCTCATTAAGAGAGGATCCTTGCCATCACTTGACTTTTCTAAGGATGCTTCTCTATGCCACCCACAAGGAGTGGTCCCCTCGTAAGAGAGGCAGCCTCTGACAGAACAGAAAGCAGACATCAGTCTGGATCAGCACCAAGCCCTGCCACCCCCAGCTGAGGATTGCCTCTACAGGCACCTGGGATTCTGAGAAGGGTCCCCTATGCAGCTCTCATTGTCCACTTTGAGCCTCACCTTGGTCTTGTTTCACAAACCGGACCAGCCTGCCATCCTCAAAGTAGCTGTGAGCCAAAATTTTATCTGTGACTAAAACCAGGTCCACAGAGGACAAGAACTAACCAGTGACTGATGGTGCCATCATCTGGAGCTTAGCTGTGAAGTGCTCCCCAGGGCTGGTGGCTTCCCAGTATTTGTGGGAATATTCCTGACAACCTATGAGGTTGGTGGCTTTGTGGCTCACTCCACAGGCAAAGGCTCCCAGAAACATCAGCCAGCACTTTTGTTCTGTCAAACACTTCAATATCAGCCATGAATCCATAAACGGGGACTGAGTGACACCAGAGTGGATAACTGGCTTTTTGCTAAATCCTTGAAAAAATATGCTGCTTTCACAAATTTCTCAAAAAAGACCACAACCTTCAACAAATAAAAATGTTCTTAATTTCTAGGTTTTATCTCCTTTAATTGGGAAAAGCCTAGTAGTCATTTCATGGAGATCTCACAGTACTCATTCTTCTGAGGCATTTTTCACCCATTTAAAAAGCAGGAATGTTTTCAGTTTTTGTAAGAGAGATTGAACAGATGGGTGGGCAGACGGTGAGTATAAAATAGTGCTGCAGGAAACAGCCAGAGAAGCAGCTTGCTCCCATCCATCCCTGCTTGTTTGTTAGAGGGAAGATGCTATTTGAGGTGTGGACTATAACGGGACAGTGCCTCAAAAGCATAAGGCCCAAACTCGTTGTGGTAGCTTTGCTCAGTAGCACCCACTGACTTCAGTGGGAACAGGGCCACACTCTATGAACAGCACTATTTAAATGCTGTCTGATGTAAAAAGGGTATTTTGTGCAACTGTTCTGCCTTCCATGCCACCTGGCATGCTGTAGGAGTCTGAACAGGGAAAAAAAAAGCTTTTTACATAATGGAGAGCAGCATACATATTTTCAGGATGCTGAAAGCTGCAGGACAGAAAGAGAAGGGCAGGCCCTCTTAGAAAGGCAGTGAATTGGTACCAAATGCAAGTGATTACATTTGGCTAATCTTTTCTAGTGCTGGTGCAGACTTGATGTCTGCCAACAGACATTCTGTCGCGAGCCTCCAGCGAACACTGCCCTCTCAAGCACCAGCTTCATTTCTCCTTTCGCCTACAGTCTCTCTGCTGTCAAGCATGTTCTTGGTGGGACTAGGTTCTCCCTAGGAATCTGACTGCATCTTCAGTCAAGGTCTGTCCTGTACCATCTTCTTTGTGCATCCCAATTTCCTCATCCGTACCCCTGCTTCATTCTGGCTTCCATTCTTCTCCGTTTTCTCTTTCAGCTTTGCCTTCTGTATGACCTCTACATGCCCAAGGGCCTTCCATCTTGCCCCAAAATCAGTTTTTCCTGATCAATATCCTCATTGCTGTGACTGTTTTTCTAAATTCTTACTTCTGAAGATATGAAGATGCATGTACCACAAAGAAATTGGCTAAAAATATTACTCTGAAGATCTAGGACTATGTGTGTATATATATATATATATAATGAAGGAAATGGGTAAGAAACTATCCTGAAGAGAGAGTGTCTGTACAATTGATATGAAATATACATGAATAATTGAAGCAGAAGTTCAATTGGTTTAGAGTACTAACATAGGAAATTGGCTTTAATAGCAACACCTCTGTGCTTCAAAGGGACTTGTGGCAGGAATGAGGTTTGTGAAGAGTACTATGAACCAAAACCCAACAAGCTTCCCCCCCTCAATTAATTTATATTGAAAGTCAAAATTTCTACAGTGTTGCCTGATTAATTCTGAAGCAAGCATGTATATTTTCTTCAAGCTCATCTTAGTCCAGATGCTGTTCTGCAATTTTAGCCTTTACTCCACAAAGACTGTTTGTAATTTTACAGCCAGGCTCTTTATCTCTGAAAAGCTGCATGTAATAAAGGTTATTAAAATTTTATGAGTGGTGGATCTTCAGAGCTTGTAAGGCTGGGCAGCCCTGTTCCACATCAGTGCTATTATGCTTTTGCAATACGAAGAAGTACAACAGGGAGTTGAAATCCTGGCTGCTATTTACTTACCTCACCTTCCTCTTCCTGTAGTTCTACTGATTTGAATATTTAACTATATTGTGTTCTTTTCTGAGTATTTCTAGGGCGTTTTTTTTTCTCATCCTCAAGGATTTATTCTTGTCTCATCAACAATATACTTATTAAGAAGACTTTTGTCTTTCATCTGATTATTAATTTCAAGTTGTAGTCTAATAATAAAATTATGCAAATTGGAAATAATATAAGAGCATTTATGAGGATGCAGAAATAGTTGATGATTTCTATCTACCTCTATATCACAAAAATGTTTTCCATGTTTACCATTACTTGTTACTGCTGTAGACAGGGAGACGAAAAAGGTAGCAGTTGTGTTTGCTCTTCATCTCATTTGGAACCCCTTCAAAATATTTTGGCATATAATGACTTGCCAAGGTTAAGGTATTTCACACAGAGCTCAAAAATTTCCTTACATTACAATTCAGTGATATTATCTAATCCGGTATTTTTTCCTCTGCAAACAGCCACTGGCTAATTTTAGATATTGCATCTGATGAATTATAAAAACAGAACAAAACAGTAGATTCTTCATCACACTCAGTGATGAGGTCTTCAGTTTATATCTAAACCCATGCTGATACATTATATCTTCTCAAATATTTACTTTGGAAATATGTTTAGCAGTTAGATTCTCCAAGGAGTTCAGAAGTCATAAACAACAGTGGTTATTTGTGATAATGGATGAGCTGGGGTTTTCCCTACCACAAGCCAGGAGAAATATCCTGTGTATAAAATGGGAAATGATGGCTGTTCCAGAAGAGCGATGAATTAGACCAAGAAACAGAGATGAGTAATTTAAGATAAGACAAAATTTCAAATGAGAAAGAGCTAGCTACTGAGGAATGGGAAAGAGATTTATGACTCATCACCAAGAGAAATTAGAAGCTGAGGACCAGGACAGGGAGGTAGAGAAGAATGGCTGCATTTTTGTCAACATAGAGGAAAACAGGAGAATTTGATGTTAGATCTGTATGCTTGGCAACTGCAGCTGCTACTGTAGGTGAGATTTGGCCAAGAAGGAAGAAAAGCTACTGTGAAGAAAAAGGAAAGGAAGATGCAGGTGCACAATTCTCAGCTGTAGGAAAACTAAGTAAATCGATAAAAAAGATGCCATCTATCCAAAAAGTCACATAGACTGGTCCAAAACAGTCCAGTCTGTTTTGAATTCAGTCGTGATAGAAGGTTTAAGGTTTGGGTTTGGATGATTTTTTGTTGTTTACCTTTTTTCATAAATTTTAGGTGAAAAAAATCAATCAAGGTTCAAGAAACAATAGTCAGTTGTCAGTGTTGGGTTAAAATAAAGATTTCAAGTAAAAGTTTAGGCTAATCTCTTTTCAAGGATGTAATGTTTGAAACAAGTTTGCAGATCAGAATGGAGTTTGGTGTGATGCCTTCTCCCCCAAATGGAATTGAGAGAACATCCTGTAAAGGACGAGACAGCAGATGGTGTGCTATCTCCCTGAGGCAGAGACACAAGGTGTCACTCTCTAAGTACAGCTACTGGCAGGTCTGCAGTGAGGTATTTCAGTATCAGAACTGGTGTTCAGAAGTGATGCAAAAAAAAAAAAAAGGTAGAAGAAGAAGAAAGAAAAGGTCAGGGTTGCTTGAGTCTTGGCAGCAGAGGAGCAAGCAGTAAAGAAGTCAAAGTGAGTTAATTGTCCCTGCTTCTTCAGTCAATTACAATTTTAGGGCTGTGGCCATTGTAAACTGTAATGCCAAGTGAGTTCATTTAAGGTTGGCTGGGTACCTCTACATTATTGTAGCCTCAAGTGTACTTGGAGATTGAACAGACTTGTGAAATGTGTAATGAGGACACACTGAAGGTGGTGGCCCAAGGATGCTGCACCATGGCACCTTCATGCCCCACAGACTGCTCTAGAGAAACTCAGAAGTGAGCTGAAGGTAGGACACAGCCAGGAGTTTTCCTGGTTTTTTCATCTTTCACTAGTACCCAAAGAACAAGACTAAAATTTTTGTCTGCTTTGTTCTTGCAAGTTAGTTGTTATAAGATTGATGTTCTCTCTTCTGCTAGAGCATTTTGTTAGCCTTTCACAAGATAAAGGGGTTATATGATTTGGGTGGAATCTATGTCAGTGTAATGAAAGCTTTGAGGGGACAGCCCAGATAAACAAATCAGAACGCATTGAGAAGAAAGAGAAATGATGAAAAGAGGAGCTGAGTGCCAGAATAAGGTTTGCAATCAAAATTATTCTAGATATGAAAGCACATGGGGAGCAAAAAACCTCTAATTGCATATAAAGCAATATAAGGAACCTGATTAATGAACACAAGTAATAAGAACTGCTCATTAAAGGGCATACTATTCGCCTTAAAACAGTTACTGAGATGTTGTGGGAACTTTGACATGATCAGCTATTGGGTAGATTCAATTTCAGGTCAATTAAGTGGGTTGAAGGGCAAGAATTAGACAGGCTCAGCAATTACTGGTCTCGTTCCTGGGTAACAGAGTGTCTTGGATTGTGCAGTATCACCTATTCCAAGACTTCAAACAGGAATTGGTATAAATTCTGATCATAAAAAAATCCAGAGGGGATAAAAGAATATTGCAGCATCTTACATATGTACTACTGACTGAGAGAAATGAGAGAATATTGCATCATCATGAGAGCTTTTGTTCTGCATGACACTGCCAATACTAACTTATATTAGCATGCTTATGTCTAAAGTCAGATACGCTCACTCAACACAAGGAACTTTGTGTTGGGCCTCATCTTGACAGATAAGTAGGGTTTGGATCACAGGGCCACAATCCAGGATTAACCTGAGACACGTTGACAGCACAGAAAGACCCTTGCTGGGATCTTTGTGATTGTGCAGATGTGATCACATAGCACAGATAAACTCATGACTCTTTACTTTGGCTTTTTGCGAACAGAATGAGGAATAAAATTTTTCTTGATGATGAGGTGTTCTTGAAACTGAAAAAAAAAATTGGGGAGATGAACCATTTGTAAAAGTAATTTGACAGAACTATGTGAACATGACTGGAAATTTAAGAACATCAAAAACTGTAATCCTTCTACTCAGATGAAAATAACAATGGATTGAAAACAAGGGAGAAGGTGAAAAAAACCACAAAAAATAAAGGCCTTATTTATGTGCCTAGGTGTGAGTACACTTATGTCTACATTTATGTTTACATTAGAAATATTTGTCTTCTGGTATATATATTATAGACATGTTCACCAGATAAGACCTTTCTGATATTTTGAATTACATAAATCAGAAACAAGGAATTGAGAAACACTTAGAAGTAAGGCAAAAGAAGACGTAATCTGTTGCAGAAAAACAGGACTTGATTATAAGTCCATAAAGCAGAGCCTGAACAAAGAAAATTCCAAGAATTAACAGATAAGATAGAATTGCCAATAATCATAGATACAAGGCAAAACATAGAACTACATTTATCCACAGTAAAGAAAGACAGCAAATAGTAAAATTATGTCATACAGTGATAAAATACATTCTCTCTCAGAGTGCTTTAGAATTTTGTTAAACTGCAAGGATTGAATAGAAGCAATGAACAAAATGCAGAATACTTATAATGCAAGAACTTCTCAAAAGTAAAAAATGATCACAGATGTTTATCAAGCAACCTTAGACTACTTGCGCAATTCTGCTAATTAAAAATGAGTAAATAGGGAAAACTGAATAATTCCAGACCCTTTCAGAAGAATAATACTAGACATGGTTAAAAACTTTTAAACAGGAGTAGTACCCACAAGGTAATACTGACCAGGGTAAATTTGAAAGATTTAGAAGGTGATAGGAATGACATTGCCTGGAACAGATTGTCCAGTTCCTAAGCTCAGACTTCAAAAGGGAGGCTTGTAAATAAGAATTGGGTCAGGAAGGAACAATGAGATGCTGTAACAGAGTAAAAAGCCCAGTTTTTGAAGAAGATTCTTGGAATTTATTTGATGATCAAGGTTAAAAGATGGCATAGTCACAGCTTATGAGTACATGCTTGAGAAAGAGATTTCTGAGAGGTGAAACTCTTCTTCAGAGGGGGAACAAAGCTTAAATAGGTCAAATAATGAAAACAGTTCCTTAAAATTATTAGTTTGTGTCAAGTGCAAGTGAAGCATCACCACAATTTTGTTGTTCCTTATTTGGGATTTTTTAACAATCCTGTCAGCACTCTGTCAGTTCTGCTTGCAGCACAACTTCATGTCCTCACTAGATAAACTGGTAGACCAAAATCTCAAATACTTAACACAGGCACAAGACTTTTGGCTGATCTTTCTATCCAGAAGGACAACAGGGATTTCAAAGTTAGTTTCTGTGTCTAATTAAGGTGAACTGCTGTAATATTACAAGCACAAAGTCATAGCAAATCTGATTTTCTATGATAACAGCTAAACAAAGTTGAAGGCTGTGGCTAAAACCACCTGTCGTGTCAATGAATGTGCAATTCTGTTGCCAAAGTCTACCCAGTCAAACACTACACAAAAGCACCAGGGGAAAACAGGTGGTGTGAGTCCTGACTGCCTTTGTGTTTTCAATGTTTCTCCTTTTCCCCCCCTTTAAATAAACCCTGCCAAAAAAGCAGCAGAATAACATCAGAGCAAGAGGAGCCTGGAAGCATGCAGGATTTGCCTTCCTTGTTGTGCCAGACATCATCCCAGGGCTGTGCAAGAGATGTGCTTTGCTATACCCACAGAGAAACAGGACAACCAGTGAAAGGACACAGAGCCCAGCACTCAGCTAAATGTGTACCCTTGGTAGGGATTCTGATCATCGTGTTTCAGCACTCCACAACAAGTGTTTGTGGGCCTAATGGGAACCTCCTTTTTTTAAGGCACATTGTTATTTCTTTATCCTGACCCTTGGACTCTGGTGGCAGATATCCTTAGCCCAGCTGTGTTTGTCTAATGCATCCTGCCTGCCAACAGTGCCAGGTTGTTAACTCATCATTTGGTTCACTGGTTGTCCTTCTCCTTCCTCACTTGTGGCAAAGAAACAGGAAATGAAAAGCATTTGTTTTTTATTCTGTATTATTGTTCATGGCTTATAATACTTTTACTGATCTTTTATTTTCCAAGAATTCCCTGGCTATTCATCTTCACTCACATACTGTTAATAATTTTCTTCTTCTACTATCATTTTGAATGGAGATCATCAGCATACCAGCTGAATGTAAAGCATTTTTTTCGTATAACAACCCCAGTGTTATTTTAAATTCCATTTTTCAGAATTACCAGCAATCCATATGCTTTCACCACTGTGAATATGCAGAGGTTTTTCACAGATGGTCAAGGTTTACCCTTAATTGAGAGCCTAGCAAGTATATGAATAATTCCATGTGCTTATTAAAGACTGAAATACTTCTGTTTCCTAAGGCATGTTTTATTTGCCATTATGTGCCTTATCTTTTTCCCAAATCCTCTGAAAATCTTATCACCTCGTTATTTTGGAGGTGACCACCTCCAGACATTACAAACAAAGTAATGCTATTAGCTATGACTGTTTTCATCATTTCCATATCAGGAATAATAATCACAATAAACAGTGATATAGTTCTAAATGCTGCCCCTCCTAGGTGCAGAGTGTTGCCAGAGCACAAGTCTGTAGGGCTCTCAGGCTCTTGTCTATCACACTCAGTAAATTTAACAGTGAGCTCAGTGTTGAACATTTCCATCAGAATTCACCGTTCTACTTCCCACACCTTAAAATAATCAAGGAGTATCTATAAGTCTCCCAATGTGAAGCAATCAGCACATCTTGTAACAAAGCTGAAAATTTGGTAAAGAAGAGGGTGCCTGAGGCACAGATGGTTGATTAAAGAGGATGCAAAGCTTCTGTTCAGAAGACAATATAATCTGAGTTCTTCCTGCTGGAATGCAGTGAAGAGATATTGAAAAGAAATGTACAAAGGAATTGTTGCTTGTCCTACTTGTTCTCTTTAGAGCAGAATTGCAGTTGGCTGCAGCTAGATGCAGCGTTTCATTTTAGTAAATAAAGTCACTTTTAATGGACATTGTTCTTTCCTGATCCTTATTTACGAGAATCACAGAATAACTAAAGCTGGAGTTGACTTCTGTAGTCTACATTGCCTGACTCCTTGCTCAAATCACATTTAACTTGGAACAAGCTGCTTGTGGTCATATTCTTTCAGGTTTAGAACACCTGGCAAGCTCTTCCAGTGTTTCACCATTTTCATTTTGATCCCTACTCAGCTTTTTTGTCTTACAGTCTACCATTTCAGGTGGGAAGACGATATATTTTGTCCTCTTGCTCAGTTTTTACTTTCAAAGACAAAAGAGAATGTGAAATATTCTGAAAATTGAGAGTAGTTTTTTAGTAGCAGTTATTTCATGTTTCTGTATTCTCTCAAAACCCTTCCTCTACCACTGTTTCTCACTGTTAATAACCTCTGTTTTTCAGCTGCAGGGAACTAGATCCAAACAACATCAGCTGTGCCACCTAGAAACAACAAAACAGAAACCACTCACCTCACCATATCATTAACCATTTGAAATCAGAAGGGTGTGACATGAAAGGAAGTACAGAAAACACTCCTGTACCTCTTCTTGTGTCTCTCTTGTTCCTTCTGGCCTACAGATAATTGCTATCACAGTCTTGGCTATGTCCTTCTTAAATGATAATTCTTCAGCTGTCACATAAATGTCATGTACCAACTTGACCTCTTCACATGCCTGCTCTGGGCAGGGGTGAGATAAATAATTTTAGAAAACACATTATTTTCTCAAAAGTCACCTGCCTTGTCCTTCTTAACAGCTGTCTCTTTTAGGAGCTTTGGGAAGAAAGGGAGAAACCCTTCCCTGAAGAAACTCAGTTTTTCATTCTTATTCAGTTGGCCCCGCCAAGGACATGAATGAATAACTGTGATGCTTCATTTCTCCACCTTAAAGCAAATGTGGCTTATCTGCAACCCCTTTCTCCTTCCCCTGTCTTTTTTTTTTTTTTTCTTTTAAGATCACAGGTATACCTAAAATCTACAGGTTTCCTGTTGGAGCCTACACAAAACCTACCCTTTCTACCCTCTGTAAGCATCAGGCAGAAAAAGGCTGTTTATGTGTCAGAAGGCTTGGCACGTGCCACATTCATTGGATGGATTAGTAAAAATAACGACAACAACTCCTGTTAAATATCTGACCACAGATGATGCACTCAAGCAGTTTCAAGGGTCACTCAGTATTTGGACACTGATCATACGCTCAGGCACTGTTAAGAGCACCCTACAGCCTATTCAAGATGGCAAAAATGGATGGAGGATCTGACTATGGATTTGAGACAAGTTATCATCTTTGTGCAGGAGAACTTGTTTCCCTACGCAGGACTCCTAGATGAGCTAAGTAGGAAAAAACCCACAGCATTATGGTGTTGTCTGTAATTTTTTTCTTTGTTTGTTTTTGGTGTTTTTTGTTTGCTTGCTTTTATTTTTTGTTTTTTTTTTGAGCAGCCATTACATTAATAATTAGAGAACACGTGGGTTTTTTTTCCTAACCAAGAATAAGAAGTCTGGACTCATGTGCAACCACAGGTGAAAAATACATGTGACTCGTCTTTTGTCACAGATAACTATACCACTGCCATCAATATCATCTCATACTTGGGTGTGATCAAAGAACTGATGGAAAGTGGCAGGCTGAAATGGAACACAAATTACAGCTGGCAAACAGCAGAGAGTAAGGGCAGGGCAATGGTTATTCTTGCTTTTGTCACCTGTCAGCTGGACTGAAGCTCTGTGATATATCTGAGAGTGAAGTCCACAGTTCTAGAAAATTCCAGGTGACATAGAGTAAAACAGCTATGTTTGTCTGCAAGTCAGGATGCTGCACACATAGCAAACCTCTCTGAGATGCATATAAGCTTTTCACAGAATTTGAAAGAAAACTAAACACATTCCTATCATAAAAATGCTAGTGAAGTTGTGCCCAAGACCTATAAATATAAATCTCACTCTGTACATCTGAGTGGAAGAGAGTCCTCCACCTCTCTGTGAGCAGGGTGGATTGTGATCATGAATGCCCCACAGGGAGCATTGCGCTGAAAGCGAGTTCCTCACCTACTACTGCCACAGACCCACCTCTGACCACTCCAGTCTCACAGAAGCATGTGGATTTAAAGAAAAGCAAATGAAAATGTCTTCAGAAAACAAAATGTTCTGCCCCTGCTCCTCCCCCTGGGGGAAGGATTATAGTACAAACAAGACATGAAAGTTGTTTGTCATCGTATTTAAGTGCTCAGGTGCTCTCAATACAGCATCAGAAAAAACCCCATATGGATTAAAATGTAAAATAGCCTTCTCTGCTTCCTGCCTGCTTCTGTCATGTCATGCCTATCTTCTCTTTTCTCCCTTGCCTCATCTTCATCTCCCATGGCAAAGTGAAATCCTGCTCACCAGCAGGTACAAGCATTGTCAGTCAAATCATGCTCCTTCTTCAGCCTTCTGCTGTGTCTGCAGAGGGGACCTTTGTAAGCAAGCTGGGAGCAGTGCAATGGTGCTGCCCTGCCACAGCATTGCTTAAAGTGCGCTCTTTGGATGGCTCCAAAAGTGAAAGACTTGTTTTGGGCTACATATGAAATATTCAGGTAAGGCCCAGGTAACTCTCATATTTCTGTACCCCTTCAGCCATAACTCTCATTGCACAAAACACCCACGATCTGTGTTCCTAAGCATAATGCTCCACATGGCTGCAGGGAGGATTTTCAGGGCCCAGAGGTTTTTTCCCACCTAAATATTGCTTTACATCTCATGGCACTCAAAGTTAATGGTTGCAGCCAATTCAGGAATGCTGCTGCTGCCATCTCCTGAGAAAAGCTGGGTGGAGCATGTTTAATGGAGTTACAGAAGCTGCTGCCAGAATGTCTGCCTAACCACAGCCTAATGAAATGGGCTCTTTTGGCTGGACTAGACTAGTCTGTAAATGAGTTATATCTAAGATTACTGTTATCAAACTGGAAATATGGGATCCAAACCCACATGTCTAGCAGTTGCCTGGAAATCTCATTTGCTGATCTAACATTAGATCACAGTATAGGATGTGATTAATCTCTACTTCCCAAAGGCACACAGAAAATCCCTGCTCTACTGGGCCATGGAGGTCTCCAAGTCCAGCTAAGTGGTAGACCTAAAATTTTGAATTTAGAGACATGAATGCTGCTGTGACTCTAAGCAGAAATGCTTACCTTCTCTCATTAAGCCCTGAGCACAGACATTTTGAAGAAAACTGTCACAAACTACCATAAATTTATGATGATTTACCAAAATCATCAAGAGATAATATGAAGTCTTCTCAGGTAATCCTGAGCAACTACTGAAAATAGAATTCAGTCCCCTTCACCAACTAAGTAAGCCCTGTGAAATTCCCATTTATAAAATCCCCAAATCCAATGATTAATTTTCCCCTTCTCCATATGTGTACATGGGATTCAATATATTCTCACAGGCACTGAAATGTTTCATACTAAACATTAGTTTAGTTGCTCATAGGGACAACTATGTGGGTCTAAAAGGCTTTCCTAGCATCTTCTTTTTCATAGATTGAAAGCAGTATCTTATACTATAAACTCAAAAAAACGTTGTAAAGCTGCATATCATATACAATACCCTCTGAAATAAGGGGTGATAGACAGTAGGAGTGCCAGTCAGTTCCAGAGCTTTCTTCATTAGCAGCACCTTGACACACAGTCCTTGCATGAAGCTGTGCTATGTTGTCATCTGCACCCTGCTGCTGTTAATGAGATTCCTTTCCCATTCAGTCCTTAACGGTAATGCTCATCCCAATCTTTGTAAAGGACTTCAACATGGGGCTGCAAAATCACTAAGAAAGTATTAAATAATATTACCTGATCATTATAACTCCTGTGACAACCATGGAAAAATATTTCCTGTTTGCCCAGAGCTAATGACTACTTAACAAATATCACTATAGTAACATGACTATTTCTAATTTTCTTTCAAATTACCAATGAGACTTTGCTTCACTTTCAGGATGAGATATTTCTGCTTGTAATTTCTGAAATTGAAAAATTCTACCATTTTTTACAATAAAGATTCACCTTTCTTGATCACAGATGTGGTAGTGCTGATATTCTTTTTTTCCTTCAGCCAACCATAAAGAAAGAGAATAAAACTCCTTTGAAAATACTCATTTTGAGAGCAGAAGAATAACTGTGGAGGCTCTGCTCCCACTGTCCTGTATCCTAGATAAGCGTGTGTCTCCCATCTTACATACCACAGCCTTCCTCTAGGCTACAAAATATGAGCTACTTAGTTTTGGCAGACTACTAGAAGCAGTAAAAGGTTTCTTTTTGACTTAATATTCCTGAGTCAGCAGAGATGGGGGTATAGAGAAATGGACAGGAGTACTGAGGGGCCACGACCTTGCAAGTCATTCAGCTTTTTCACTGCAGTTATTAGCATGGGTGAGGCACAGGGCTTCCCAGAGGCTGCTGACCTCTCCTGCTGCTGCAGTGGGTCTTGCCATGGCACTGGCACAGGAGTCAGCACTCAGGCAGGGTCCAGGAGGGGATGTTGCTGGCTGGATTGTGATTGCCACACTCTGCTCAGCTGTGACAGCATATGCTCAGCATTCAGAGCCAGAAAAGGACATGATGCTGTCCTTGCACACTCTGAGCAGCCAGCAGCCTTCTGGGGAGTGAGGGGATGGACAAGTGAAATGTGTCAGGCAGAGCAGGGGAGCCAAACTGAGTGTCAACAGGAACAGCAGAGAGAAGAGGAACATGTAGAAGAAAGGCAAAAGAAGAAGAAGGGATGTGCTAAATGGCATAAGGGCAGAGAGGGGACTGAACAAAATGCTGAAGGAGTGAAAGAACCTGTGACAGTGACAGGAAATGTTTTCTTATGTACGAAAGGATCCAAGCAGAAAAAAAATAAAGAAAAGGCTAAAACCTCAATTCTTGGAGTTCTCTGACAAAATGCCTTCCTTTCTTTAGAAATGGCAGTCCTCAGAGCAAGTTGCAAAGTCTGCCTCAACAAAGCTACCATTGCCAGTGCAGTCTAAACAGATTGTTAAGGACCCTGTATGAACAACAAACTGGATCCATATAGAAATTACCTTTGCAGTAACATCCTCAATGTGTATGTGTTGGAAATTATTTCAGTAAAAGCTTATCTAAAAAATACCACTGGGAAGAAATTCTCCATTCTTTCATTCTAGAAAGAATAGGTGGTTTTGCTCATATTATCTGGAACAGATCAGAGCAATGTCTGCTTTGTCCCCTCCTCCTCTCACACATCTTAGCAATTTCTACCCCATCATCAACTTTAGGTCATGTTCCTCCATGGGAGCTGAGGGGGGTGTGAGTACTCATAGTGAGGGATGCCAGGACACCCTATCCACTCGGGCTGTTGGAGCTTCCAGGGAAAGTGAGAGCCTGAACTCCTGCAACAGGCATCTGTCTCTGTGGCAAGAACCTTCATGCTCTGGATTCTGAACAGAACTCCACCAGAGCTGCAGATCTCTGCATTTCAGTTCTGAGGCATCTGCCTGGGGAACTGGCAGGAAACAAGGACAAAAATATTCTCTGCTTGTGGTACATCCAGAGTCTATTTACTCTGATATTCTTTGGTGCACCATTTTGGCTTCAAAGGACAACCTTGTTAGTTGGAAACCTCCTGACCAGCTGTGGTCTAATGTTCAGCAGGTCTGCTAATAAAACTGAGGGGAGAGAATTCATAGACATAAATAGGCAAATGAACCAGAACTCTCTTTTTCTCTTTATCCTACTCTCTCAGAGGAAGAACAAGAACAGGACTCAGCATAACTGAGCAAATATGGAGGATTATACAGGTATAGGTGAAATTTCTGTGCACCACAGTATGTCCCCAAAAATTAGGCAGAGTGTTTCAATATAACAGCCCTTAATATTTGTTCTAAAGTTCACACTGAATTTCAGTCTCACATTTTACATTTTGAGTATTGCTTAGTTCAGACCCCACCCTCACCAGTGTCTTTGACACCTGGTAAGAAAATGTTATGATTAGTTTAAAAAGTTACCTGACTTATCAAGGACTGGTAACAGCTGAATCGTGATACTCTTTCCATACGAACCACTTCTTCCAGCATGCCCTGTAACATCATGCTATAGCTTGTCTCTCTTTCTCTAGGTGGAGTAACCTCCCTGTTGTCTTGCAGCTAAAAATAGGCAGTTGGGCTTCATTGCCAGCAGCTGCTCCTCTCCAGAAAAGAGGAGAGCTCCCTCCATTCTGATTACCATCATGGTCTGCAGGTTTTATTCAACACTACAACTGGCAAAATGGCAAACCACTGAATACTGTGCCTAAGCATGCAATTAAACTATAATTCTTGATTGTAATACTCTGCACAGTTGCTATAATGTTCAGCTGAATCTTGAAGCAGTTGGCTGACCATCTTATTCTCTGAAGATGATGGTTTATGGAGGAATAAATTGCAGGCACTGAAGTTGAAATTAGGGAAGTACTTCACATGCTTAACCCCATATTCAGGACAGAAATTAAAGAACATGACTTACACAGAATACATAGCAAGACTAAGCATGTTGTTTAACCCCAGAGACCCTTAAGCTAGACATGAAATTTACTGTGTGTGGATGTAGTTTGTTAAACAGGCTGGTATATTGATACAAGATAATAACCAGCTCTCAAACAAGCAGTATAATTATATACTTGGAAACGTAATTTGTTTTTACAAGAAAACTACTAATAAAGTATTTGAGACACACTGACTCTACAAAAGCAGTAATACAAAAACATTAAGTAGTAATGAGTAATTACTAATGAGACAAAAAGGTTTTCTTATATAGCTTTTATGTTTCTTATTTCCTCTAGATGAAAAATACATTTACATTTTAATGTAAGTTAAGATGAAAATTCTGTCTCCAGTGTGACTTTGCACAGCCACAATCAAGAGCCAGTACCATTAGTTCAAAACAGTGCCACTAGCTTGACCCAGAAAAGCAGGGACAGAGTACACTAAAGATCATGGCAGTTACATGAGGAGTGTGGTAATGATGGAGCTAAATTATTCATTCTGCCAACAAACTATGTCTGGTAGCTCAGGAACTGCTGTACAGAGGCCATATGTCTTTCTGGCATGTGGCCTGCATGAGTGGAACAGCTTACCTGCAGCGAAGACTCTGTTTTCAGACTGTGTGAGTCTTTTCACAGCACAACATATCTAAAGTGTATTGAATTATCAGTGCTAAAATACAATGAACTAATTTAAATTACTTTTTCATTCACTAAGTCCTTGGGCTTTCATTGTACAGGTAACACATATTTTGTCTGCTTCTTTGTTCTGTCAGAGCCATCCATATATGGCAGGATAAAATTATTAGTGCTCGTTATGTGTCACCACATAAGTGCTTTATTTTGTTACCAGGTGTCTTTTCTTCCAGGTATGGCATTTAATTGTCAAGATGCATATAAAGTTTCCTAAATTGTATAATCTAATTTAACAAAAACTGTTGGAAAAACAAGTGAATGCACTAACAAAGGTGAAACATGATTTCATTTATGAATTTTTTTATTTATAACTTGATTATTCAGTGTGATCTCTCATTGCTGTTTATCAGCATTTGTTTAAGGCTGCAATTGAAGAAAGAATAGTAAATGCAGTTTAGTGTATAAAGGCAAGGTCACATGGCCTTGGCATTAGTTAATTTATCTTTCATGACAGATTCTATTTTCTGCTACTAGTATTATTACCAGAATTACATTTCTCCCATGACAGTGCATCTGGAGCTCTTGCATTGCCAAACTTAGTGGTAGCATTTAATTTGTGTGATATTATTCAGTTATCAAGAAAAAGCATGTGCTGAGCAACAGTGTAGTTAGTTAATGATAGCATAAAAAATGAGCTCTTGTAAGCAAGAGCAATGTCTCAAGTACTTTGCTAAAAACACTTCTTTCTGAGGCTGCATTATCCCATTCCTGTCATGGGAACCTGGGCATTCACCAAGCAGGTCTCCAGATGAAGGTTAATAGCTAGATATGCTGAGACAGGAGACACAAAATGAGTTTAACAATTAAATTTCATACATTTTCCCTTAAGTATGGCAGCTGGACAATGTGTAAAGACTGCAGCACTGAATTATAGGAAAGGCACACTGAGATCACCCTAGTCCTTTTCTGTGGAAGATAATCTCTACATATGTAATTTTCAGTAGAAAGAAATCGAATCTATCCTTGGAGATCTACACTGATGGAGAAGCCATGTAATTCACCATGTATTTCCCATAATATTATATAAATACCCTATACCCATATTAACTGAAGTACACATATACCCATGGCAAGAGTAGCTGTAAACAATGTAGCTGCAAACAGGAAAGCTTCATGAAAGGTCCTGTCAGGATTGAACAGGGCTCTGCTCCTGACAAAACATATCTTATTACCTTTATGTACAAACTGAAAAACATAGTAAAATGACAATGCAGGTTTTGGAAAATATGGAAGCTGCCAAAGTTGTAAATTAGACAGATGATGACTGTAGAGAATTAATCATTTAGTAGGGTGGGCTGATTTTAATATCCTGTTTTAATACAGATAAATTAGCACTCATATATCTAAGGAAGAAAGAGCACAGTTTATATAGACAGGATTGGACTAAGTATTTCAAAATGACAGAACATGAAAAGAAGTCAGGGTCTTGGTAGATAATTAACTGAACATGAGTTTGCAGAGGGATGATGCAATTAGAGAGTGAATGTCAGCCCTGAAGCCTAAGCAGGGAAAATATGAAGTGGGAGTAGGAAGGTGATATTAGCTCTGTTTATAGCAAATGTAAAACCATGACAGGAATGCTGTGTGCAACTCTCATACCCACATTTCAGAATGGACTCTCTGATAAACCACATAGTCATGAAGTCCTGCAATGAACATAGTGAGGCCTGAAAGGCATGGCTTATTGTGAAAAGCTAGGAATGAGCAAGCTGCCTGTCTTATCAAAAACACAAGCAAAGAATACTATTGTAAAAGGTGTTTCTGATTGTGACTTGTGTTTTAGTATAAGAAGATAGGGCATAACAAAGGACAGTATGGGATATTATTCTCTTGAAAAAGTGGTATGTGAGATTTAACTGCAAATCTTAAAAAACTCCCTTAAAAACCCAAACCACCCAGTGAATAATTCCCCACATCTTTAATGAGGTGATGAATCTTCTACTCTGTCCCCATATGTCTAAAGGTCTTTCCTAGGATCTTGCACTTGCAGGAGAAATTACATACCAGCTGCTGAGACTTACAGCTGAGGTGCTGCAACTTGCAGGAGCATAATGATCTCTTCCAACCTCAAAGTCTATGATTAGGTAGCTAGGACAATTATACTTTCTTTGTTTGAATTCTATCAAATAATATTGATGTATACCTGCTGAGGAAGTAGTCCTTAGTTCTTTGAGTTTCAAAATAAGGCATTATACTTCACTGGTTTTGGATAGATTTTTTGTCACTGAAATAAATAGGCCTGTATTTTAAAATAATTCTGAGAATGGGGAGATTGTGAAGTTGTTTCTGAATGGCATAACCTGTTCCCACCAAGGAAACAGCCATTCAAAAATCCTGCTGAATCACTGGAACTGGAAACAGTACTTAATTTTGTTTCTACAGAGATTAGTTGTGCTGAATACAGAAAAATCACATCCTTCAGTATGTCATTTTGTTTTCATATTCATATATTTGAAAGAATATCTGTTAAGTAGTCCTGACTGCAAAAACATCAGACTGTGTTTTCAATAAATAATTCCACTTTAATGGCAAAGTAATAATTTAGACAGATACAGTGTGCACACCTGCAAAAAAAATATACGCAAGCTGGTTTACAAGCTAGAGGAACAATAAACCAATAGAAAATACATCATCCAGTTAAGTCCGATGACACCAAATACTTATTATTAGGGTTTTACAAAGACTACAAAAATTTTCAGATGATTTATTTCACTGTTTCTGTCTATTTACAAGATATGTTACATCAAAAATGTACAAAATATAAAATGTGTACAGACAAATGTTTCACAAACAATTTCTGAGTTGTAAACTAGGTGGACTCACTGAGATGTATTGCAGGAAGTTTTGTATATGTAATATTGTGTGTTTGTGAGCTAAATATGGCAGGAAAAGATTTGCAGGTTTGCTCAGAGCACAGGTACAAGAAAGAGCAGCTTTGCTTTAGTTCTTTGAGTCAGTCAAGGTGTATGAACTGACATTTTGCATCAGAAATAGATCCAGGTTTGGGGGGCACGATGTTGGTCAGACTGAATCCTACGTGCATAAATTCAGAGTTTTATTAGGGCAATAGCACCGTGTAGGAACCTCTAGATTCAGCGATGCAGCTCAGTGCCATTTGGAAACTGCATTGATTTCTTTAAGTTACAGCAGGCGGCCACGGGGTGGCCACGAGGAGTGAATAGCACCAGATACACATCCCGAAGGTAACATCCATGGAGGTGTACAGTATGTGACTACACAATGCCAGAGCCCTTGGGTACCTTCTTGCCCACGTGCACCTATTTTAACCATGGCTCTGGTGGTAAAAGAGTGTTTCCAGTTACTCTGAGCAGTCTGGATGCAGCCTGCTTCTAGCCTGCCGTGACATATGAATTTCAACATTTTCAGACTTTTCCCCCCAAAATGTATTGGTTTCATACAGATATTGAAACGTGCTAGCTGTGGCATTGATAGCTCCTGCATAGTCATAACAACTGTTAAGTACAGGACAAACACACCGGGTAATAACAGCTTTTAGGTTTTGCATTCTGTATTTGTTTGCAACATACAGGAAATCTCAGCAAGTGAAACATCTCTTAACACCAACAGAATAAAATACAATATTTTTGTTTGTTTGCTTTTGATTTGATTTGTGCAAGGCTTTTTTTTCTTTTTTTTTTTTCTTTTTCTCTATATTTACAATACCCACCCAGTAGACTGTGCAAAACCAACCCACTTTTACAGTATAAACTCTTCCTCTTCCACAGTGGACATCACTGCTTCAGTGTTCTTTTATGCTGAATTCTTCATGTACAACTATAGCAATCAAAACAACATGCTGAAACTAGAAAAAGGAAAAAAAAGAAAAACAAACCCATATATTTGTGCTCATGCTGCATCAAGTGCATCCAGCTCTGCTGGATAAGTATTCAAAACATCTATCCTCCCAAAAATTCCATTCCATGGGACCAAATGGATTTGAGCCGATTTTGTCAGCATTTAAGTGGCAGTGAAAGTGGGTTTGGGTTCCTTGTGTACTTCTGAGGGTAGGCAGAGAAATCTATTCACAAGATAAAAATATTATATAGCAATTGTTCTTTCTCGTATCCATTACTTTAAAAAATCATGATATACAGATATGAGGCTACTATGTTAACTGATGTTTTCTCGTTAGTAAATGAAGAAAAAAACAGTGTAAATTACCAATGGTTTAGGAATTAAACCAACTGTAAAACTGTTCTAGAAATCTGTTTTAAGGCAGTGAGACAGCACCATAAGAAATGTTCCTTCTTTCACTGAAAAGGCTCAAACAAATGAAGCCCTAAAAAGCCTTTAATCAGTGTTGGTTAGTAATTGGTAGAAAACTGTTGTTAAGGAGTGGGCAGGCGGTTAAAAAAGACCCTTGTGGTAAAAATAACTCTATAAAATCTGTGACTTGTGTACTAAAAACTTTATGGAGCGCATCACCGTGACCATGGCAGTTAGAATTAAATTGGCACTTATCCAGCATATCACAGTCATGTTTTCTGGTGATTGCACAATACTGTTTGTGCTTTCTGAGTTACTATCATCTTTTACTCCTTTTGGAATTGGCAGTAGTGTATAACACAGACACCACTGCCGTCCTGTGACCAGCACCATGTGGCACAACAGAGGTTACAAGATAATTAGAAGACTGCATTGTTCATGCAGCAGCTCAGGATAAACTAAAGGAAAAAAAAAATCCAAAGAAGTTTCGCTGTGAACTCGTACAGAGAAACACAGAGAGACAGAGAGAGAGAAAGAGGATAAGGGAAAAAAAATATTCCAGTTTGGCTAACACGTGTGCAATCTGCTCAGATGCCCTTGGTCTAGGGCACTTTCCAGTTGACAAATGGAGTCTCACTCGGCTCCATAGGTATTGAAATGCCTTGAAATTAAACTAATTCAAGCTTTCCACTTCAATTTTTCTTCCTGACTTTGCAGAGTTAGGTCTCCTGCCTCCCTACAACACACCGTTCTTACTGAGAGACCTCGGTGTGCTGCTTTACTACTGGCAGTGGTCTAGTGGAAACAGATTTTACCATCATCCCACAGCAAGATTTGTCCCTTTCAGAGAGTTGATTCAAGGGATGAATCCAGAATGTCATCATGGTGGCTGGTGCTATCACTGTCACAGCTCTGTGCGCTCGAATAGTTGGCTGCCTCTTGAAGCCTCATTAGCATATTCATCTGAAAGAAGAAAGCAATGTTTACATAATCTCGTCTCATTTAAAACTGCAGTGACTGTGTTAAAATTTAATTAAGCTCCCCTGCTGTATGAGGTGTGCTGGTACCTAGAGGAGGGACCGTACAAAAGGATTTCTGAAAGGGCAGGGTGTTAGCAGCTCCTACTGGCACTCTTTCCATTGCTTTCTGGTTTTTAAATAGAAGTTTAAAGGTCCAAAGAGGGATACAAATGGAGCTGCCTGATAACTCTCTTCAATTCAGGGGTGAGGCCAGCTGCAGCTGCAACACCAGCCGAGGAAGGAAGCCATATCTCAGCTGGACATCTGGGCCCATATTTGGAGACAGTCAAGCTTCCAGAAAATTTTTGGATGGTTTAGATGCATTACACTGGAAAAGCAACTGAAAACATAATCACAGTAACATATCCACCCTCTACAAGAGAAAAATGGGGAGGGAATGAGAGAGGGGTGGACTGATGCCAGCTGCTTCATAAATGAGCCCCATCTGCTGTTGGGGGGCTGCCCTCAGGAGTGAAACAGCAACAGATTCTCCTACCCAGGAGGGTAGAGCCCACCAAAATTTAGGGATTAATAGTACCTGAAAACCATCTGAAAATAATCAAATAGCAGCATTAAGATCCAGAAAATTACTTGGATGCTTGATGCTTGACTATATAATGGTCAGGATTTTATTTATGAAGCATCCACTTCTGCCAGCATGCTAAGGACTGCAAGCAATGTCGAGAGTACTTCAGTGTTTTTCAAGGAACAAATTCACTGCTGTTATAAAAAGCAGGCAAAGAAAAATCAAAGCCAAAGATGTATTCCTACCAATTTGTGTTTTAAGCCCCTATTTCCAGTTTGTTCAGAAATCCTTACATCTCTATGCTTTCAACTTGCATGGTGAAGCTTCTCTTGGCACTGAACAGTGTTCAACATTTTTTGTAGTTTTGCTGAAGCTTTAACACGTATCCATGGTTGAGACCACAGGATACCCGCAGTGGGTGTTCAATACAACGTGCATGAGACGTGTTCTGTTGCCACAAGGGCAGGGTCTGTCCACCCATGAGCTCCACTGGAGGTGGGGGCAAACCCTCCAGTCCCAACTTTCAAGCTTCTGATATTTACTCAGGTAGAGATGCTGACCACAGTGTGCAGGGAGCAGGGGTGAGTGGAAACTGAACTCAGGCTGCCCACAGACTGAATTTTCACCACACTGGAGATTATGCTGTGCTGGAAGCCTGTCCAACACACTCACTGGAAGCTCACAGGGGTCAAAATATCACCTGGAAGCTTATGGAATGGAAAATAAGTTCAAATAAGATGATTTTCTACACTTCTTCAGGACACTGTCTGTTTTTGAACATGAAACACTGAGGTTGAGGAACCATTTTCTTAACACAGTTATGAGATCAGTGCATTTTTCTCTGAGAAATTCCCTTTTCCAAGGGCTGCCTATTCTAGAAATATAGTTCTCTAAAATAGTATTTTGAATTGTGATAAAGGCAGTCCACAGAGAAAGCACTACAAAAGAATAGCAGCTCAACATATGCATTTTAATAGTCCATTATCAGAGGAGTCAATGGTAAACCTGAATGTCTGGGATCATATTTAAATAAAACAATACTTGGCATTGAGGGAAATCAACTTCTTATCATTTAATGCCACCACAATTGCATTCCTTCTGCATTAAGACTATTACACAATCATCAGTTGACCTGAAATATTATGAGAAATGGGAGGATGGATAATTTCTATTTTCACTGAATTCTCGGTGATAAGTAAGTTAGATAATGTGAATATTGCAGTCCTTCATTTGTATAATGTAGCTCCAAAAATGCCTGATGAAGAAAGATGTTTTCATGATAAAATTGATTAATAAGCTGCTGAAGAGTGGTTCCCAAACAATAGAATGATGAAGACCTGATACATGGTATCAGATACATCTGGGCAGATGGGAAACGCAAACAATGTAAGGAGATATTAAAGTGTTGGTGATACATGCCCTCCTGCTTCCTTTCATTTTCAACATTTTCATAAATTATAGGAGGATTCATTTTAAAAGCCTGTTCTGGAAGAGGTGCACAGTACTTTTTAACTGCACAGTGTACAGTTTAACATGTAAGAGTAAAATGCATATTGAATATTTGAATTCAAAAGTTTGAATCTTACCAAGGGATCCCCCTCTGTCTCAGTCTGTGGAACGTGCTTAGAGGTTGTTCCTTCTTTTGCTGATGCATAACCTTCATAACCAACATCTTCAGGCCTTAACTGAAGCAGTGATGGCCACTCATGCTGTAGAGTTGCAGAGCTCCATGGATAGGTATCAGCTACCCACTTGGAGGGATCCTCCCAGGGTGCCCTCTTACCGTACATCTACATTATGGACATAAGACATGTTAGTATTTTACAGACTTTTCAGTACCAGTTATAACAGCAGAAAAAAATGTCACCACAAACATCAAAACCATTTTAGAAAGAGATTTGCTTTTGGATGTTCTCAGTACTCAGGTAAAATAAGACCTTAAGGAGATTGGATGATCTCCACTAATGATCCTTCAATACACAGAGTGGCTGCAAGTTGGAAAATGCTCCATAACTAGTGACACTTGTAGACAACAGCAAGTGCTTTGATACAATGTGAAATGAGACCTCAAGGTATTTTGCTTAAGGCATATCAGGGAAATTAACACAGACCTATCAAAAGCATTCAAGTTAATTGGATTTTGTTTGAAGTGAATTAGAAGTACAGATTGTTCACTTCTCCTAAAAAATGAGATGCTGAAGCAGACATCTGTCCACATCCTAAATGTGATAACTTTCAGAAGGTTAAGAGAACAACTTCACAAGGGATATATTTTTCCCCACTATGAAGCATAAAATGCCTATGACTCTGGGGGGAGGACAGAGGAAGAATGAGAATATTGTAATTTTAGGAGATCTGGTAGCATCCTCACTAAAATTCACCTCCCTTTGTATTGCTGTTCACAAGCAGCATGTTAACTTGGTAGCTGCTTTAAAGATTTCCTTTAGCTGTGACAATGATACACTGGGATGGGGAGCCATCCACCAGGGCTTTTTATAATTTCTGCTGCCTCAAACAGTTTCACACAATCCAAGGAACACCATGCCATTGGCAGGGCACGCACTTGTGGAGGATATAGGTGGGCTGTGCTCCTAGAGGGAGTATAACAGGGAGGACTTTAGTGATAAAGGCAGAAGGATGGGTTGTGCTTATCACTGCAACACCTGCTGCCAGGCACGTGCTGAATGCAGAGCTTCAGGTTAGGGAGCCAAGCTCTCTGTATTAGGCACACAGATACTTGGACTTTTTCTGCCCTGCACTGAGGCTAGGCTGCTACAAAAGGGATTTGCCTAAATAAGCCAAGAGAAATGTTTCTCAGAGGTAGCAGGCTAACTCCAGGCTGTAGCACTTCCCTTCATCTGAGATTAACAGTGACTAAATCTTTTCTGGAATCTAGAGCAAGGCTTGTAAATCCTATGTCTGACAAGTAAGTTTGCAAAGCACCTGACCAGAAAGGCAGTTTTTATCCATCTTTGGTTCCAGGAACACTTAATTATATGATATAAAAATGCTGTTTATTATTAATAACTTTATTCTATGGAAGCCATCCAAAGCAGCTAAAAATTGGTACAGCTCATGAAACAAACATATTTTCTTCTATATGCTGCCATCTTCTGCTGCACAACTGAAGTTTCCATTTAAGCAGTTACCCTGTATGTTTGGGAAAATACGAGCATGAAGAATATCACTGCATTTTTATAGCTGGTCTAAACAAGTGCTGTTAATCTCACTGTGGCTGTTCTATCAAATGTTTGGCAGTATTCTGCACGAGGCATAAACACTGTAATTCTCAGAGAGATAAGCAGTTTTAGGAAAGCATGAGATATTCAACAGGCAAGATTTCTAAGCTTCCATTGCATCAGTATGTCACAGTGTCAATACAGGTGATGAAGAAACTGCAGCTGCTTACACAGTTCTTTGCCTAGTCCATAACAATCCCCCTGCACTATGCAGTAATACCTTTTGGTGTCATGTGTGGAAAAAAATGCCTTTCCACAAAGCATATTTTTAGAGGACATAGAATTGCTGTGCATAATCAAAAAAAAAAAAAAAAAAAAAAGGAAAAGGGAGAAAGCCAATTAAAGACTGGGGGAAAAATACCAAAAAAAGAGAGAATGGATCAATGTAAATATTTGGGTTTCCTCCAAAGATGTGGAATGATCCAAAATCCTAACCTCCTCTGGTATAATCCAGAGAGTTTTCCTCCTGGTGAAGACGGCATTACAACCTGCCAGGGGGCTTATAAAAATGAGTGGGAACAACATTTTAATGTGGGCAGATAGTGTTAGGACAAGGGAGAATGGTTTTAAACTAAGACAGAAGAGATTTAGATTAGATGTTAGGAAGAAATTCTTTACAGTAAGGGTAGTGAGGCCCCGGAAAAAGCTGCCCAGAAAAGTTGTGGATGCCCCATCCCTGGAAGTGTTCACAGCCAGGAATTATATATCTTTTAGGTCCCTTCCAATCCAAGCCTTATGAAAACATCTTTGTTCACAAACTTTTTCCCACAAATCTGTGTGCCTACATGTGTATGTAGGTGGTAGGAGCTATTTTCTGGCACCAGTATAAAGCTCATTAACTGTTCCATTCAGGGGGAGGCTGAGACTGCCTTGACTAAGGGAGACAATCTGAGCTGTATTTAACCATGCTGGGAACACTTTAAACAATGGAAAAAAACACCTTCCTCCAGTCATACAGAAGAAACCCTCTTCATAAAATCCATAATAAGATATGTTACAAAGTCAAATTATACACCAGAGTAAGAGCAGGCCAAAAGGAATTTGAGTCTGCCTTCTATAACCCGTCCAAAGATTTTCCTCTTGCAATAGCATTTATACTAGGATGCACTGTTTAAAAACAGCTTGGAGAAAGCCTTTGAAAACAATTAAAAAATTTCTAGGAAACAAATGACATACCTGGAGTCCTTCTCTCACAGCTTCCAGAAGATACGGAACCAGGGAATAGTTCCAAAGGTCTGTGAACCACACTCTGGAGCCATCAACATCCATAGGGCAAGGGAGGAAGAGGCGGGGGCCTGAGAAGTCAAGTTGAGTATTAAAAGGGTGTAACTGGGAAACACACTGAAAATAAGCTTCTCAAAATTAAAAGAGCAGTACTGGAACCAGCTCAAGTCCAGAAAATATTGAAACAGGACTACATTAAAGGAGCTAACAGTCTCCTGTTATTAAAAATGAACTGGTGTCCCTTAGCTCAATTTTAGGGCTTCATGAACACTTACAAGTTTTATGGCAAAGCTATGTAAAAGCTGACATCTTTGCTAACAGAATTATTTCATTAAAAGACCTCAGGTCCAAGGTTTTTATTGCTATAATTATACTGCAGTGTGCAAGCAGGAGAAAATAATTAAGCTTAGGAAAGTTACTATCGGGGTATTTTTTTAAATTTAGTTTTTAAAATAGTGATATTTTACTTGAAAGTATTTAGCAACAAAGAACTACCAGGAAACATATGTACTCTCATTAAACTTTCAATTTTTTTAAAGCTTGCTGAAAACTAGAAAAATTCCCACACCTATGTTGTACTTCCAACTGAGACATGGAAACTTAAAAAAAAAATAATAATATATTCTTCACAAATCTCTAAAATGCTCAGCCTGCATCCTTATTTCAAACTGTTCCAGCAGTGGACTCACCAATGGTTACATCTGAAGAGCTGTGTGTTTCTAGGAAGCTGTTGAGATGATGCCATGTTTTGGGGATCCAGTCAATGATTTTCATAAGCTCATTATTGCGTATGCTCTTTTCTATTTCAGTTTCAATCAGTTTCCTTCTCAGATATCTTCCTAAGAAACCTTTAACGGGCTCTGTGTGATTAGCACACAGCACCCACCTAGGTAGAAGAGATAAATGTCAAGCAGCAATGAATAGCAAATACATTATTTCCTCTTAAACATATAGATAAAAGTAATGTCATAGAGTCTCAGTAGTCATCAAGTATAGCACTGCTCCAATGAACCTCACTTCTGCTCACTGTTTCAATGCAGGCATTTCAGGTTCCAGAAGGAATTCAAGACACTGCTGAAGACAAAAGAAAAGCAGGAATGCAATCACCTTCAGCAACTTGCTAGAGGTGCCAGACAGTGTCTTATTTCTTTTACTATTCCCAAACACAATTGAGAGACCCATCAATAGAGGAGAGACGCTGAAACTGAAATGCTTTACTGTGATGAGACACAAGATCAATATTTGCCAAAGAACTGGGCTCAGAAGCAGGGAGCTGTGCAAACATGGCCACAGTAAATACAGAGTGAATGTACCTGAAATTGTGATGCACCTCCAGATTTGGTGAAGAAGAAACTCCTTGGTTCATGGTTCCAATAATATAGGGACTGGAAATATAAAAGCAGTATGATTTTTTTGAGGGAGAATTCATTAAAATATTCAGAGTATATTCCTTCTTACTATCTGTACTAGGCCAATTTCAAAAGAATCTGGGTGTACTACAGTCATACATTTAAAATATTTCTGAGGTACCCTTTTAAAAATGTTTATTCCTGTATGACTTCCCTCTTGCACATATGTAGTTTACTAGTGCCCATCTGTAATGAAGAAATAAATAAAGCAACCGTGTCTTAATGTAACTTGTAATTTGGCAGTATGCTTAGCTTTTTAATTTCAAAAGCCAATGAATCTCACGAGGAAGATGTATGCAATGATTTTATGACGGAAGTCCCTGTGATATCACTTTTACAGCAGAAGTAACCAATGTTAAAAGCCAATAAAAGTTCTAGAAAACATTATTTTTACTCTTGCTTGAGAATAAAGGACAGTCAGCCAACTTTCTACTTCTGCACTGCTGCAGGAAAACTGTGGGAAGGGAAAATCTGCTAGATTCACAGCTGCTTCTGTATGGCATGGTTTTTCCCAAATTCCCTTATAACAATGTGTAAGCTGTTCTTATGGTACTAATGATCTGCTGTGATCTCACAGGGTGCAAAGGATAACACTATAAAACAGTCAAGTGTTTAAGCACATTCTTAAATTTTGTACTTCATTTACATCTCATTCAGAAGCACGGAAGTCATATAAATGAAGTGAAGGAGACAGCTACCTTCTTGGCTGAAAGGCATTAAAATTATTGAAGCCCATAATGACCTTGCAGATGGCTTTGGGAGCCTAAGTTTGCACTGGGACATTTTATTTTGCAAAATAACAAGCAGCTTTTAATGTTTTAGTTGTAAAATCTGTGTGCAAGGAGAGAGAAAAGGTACTACCTACCATTTATTATATTTACAGTTGAGGAAACCATTGAAAATGTCACTTAGTGAACTGATGTGGTGGAGGTTATCAAGAATTATGACGACAGGGAGGTCAGCACCATTGTTGTCAGCGCTGCATTGCTCAGCTAAGTTTGCTAGGTATTGTCGCAGATCCTTCAGCAGAAATAATTAAAAAAAACCCAAAAATGAAATCACAAAAAAAGTCCCAAGCCCAGAAAAGATTAAACAATTAGACCATAGACATAATTTCACTGGAAAAAAAATCAGAAAGCTAAAATGACTGCTAAAGAGTTTTCCTCCTTTGGATCACTCAGCTGGATCTGCACATGCAGGAAAACATGCTGCTTGCACAGGGCAACATTAAAGCCTCACTCTAGGAGAAAACAAAGGTGCTAAATACAAGGCAAATGACTGAAGCATTCTGATCTGGGGGATACATTCCTTAGAAATTTACTGATAAAATATCTTCTATCCAGAGGAATATACATTGCAATAAAATATGCCATTTCCAATGGGCTGAGATGCTCCTAATTTTTGGACCTTCATTCTTTTGAGTGCCACATTTATATATCAAAATCCCACCACCCCGTCACACAATTTTGGTGTATTGAACTACTCCTTTAGATATCTCCTTTCAGCACTCTCACTGAAAATCTGCTGGCACCTTGGAGATGCTTTATCATACCTCATAATAAAATTTGGTGTGTAAATTCTTTTTTCCTGTCAGCTGTCTGGCTGCTGTTTAGTGCAGCAGTAAAAGACAGCCTTCTACAATCCAAACATTTCATATTTTTGTCAACAGTTGCTCTTGAGAATTTGAGCTAGTCAAGTTCTACGGCTGTATCTCTCAAGGTATCTAATTTTTTCAGGGTTGAACATGCTTTAGTATTATGGACAAAGTTCCTATTGCCATTTTGTTTTCTGGATCAGGGATAGCTGAATCTTTTCTTTTTTAATGGGAACATGCACCTTTTTTATTTCAAGAAAGATTTTTCTTTCCCATTTTATGATCAGATATGCGGTGGTTTGACCAGGAAGAAGTGGGAATTCTGGGATGCTGTGGTCAAACCAATGGGTGCTTGGATTTTGATATTGGCACCTGGTGTAGCCAGTGGGGTTTGGACACACCTCCGAGAACACCCAGGGGTTAAAAACCAGAGCTTCGGGCCTGGGAGGCTCTCTTGGGACTTTGAGGGAAGGAGGAGGGATCGCCCTTCCCCCATCCAGCCGCTGCTGCTGGGCGGGGGAGGGGCAGCCATGTGGTAGGCCTGGGCCTGGACAGAGATGGGAGTGAGAAGGCCTTGGAGGATGGAAGGGTGGAGGAGCACCAAGAGACATCGGGCAGCCACCCCCCCCCCCAGGAGAGAGAGAGGGAGAGCCGGCAACGAGGAATGTGATAGCAGCCAGCCCAGGAGGAGAAAGGGGGGGAATGCAGTGAGGGAGGAGGTGCCGGCCGGAGCAGCAGCGAGTGTGGGAGTGCCGGAGATCTGGGACAGGCAGAGACTGAAATTTTTAACCCCTTTCTTTCGTGACTGGGACCTCGCAAAAATGCTGATCCTCCTCGGAGCTGAATAAGAAGGGAGAAGAGATAAGATAACAAGGACCTGGCCCGAAGGATGTGGAGCCTGGCTGAGTGGAGAGAGATGATTGGAGTGGCCTTTTGGCTGGACTTTTCTTGTGTAGCCATAGACTCAGTTTTATTCCTGTGACACAGAGACTGCACTTAGGGGGAGGCACTGCCTCAGAACCAGGAGGGTTCATTGTGGGGACCCCTCGGCCCCAGGAGGTTGGAAAAAAATGGGGGGGACAGATGTCCCAAAGCAGAGACTGTGCCTTTTTGGAGTGAGACAAGGCATCCTTAAAAGACAGCCCTAAAAACAGCTCTGGTCCATGCACAGTGGTGAGAGCACTGGGCATGGAAGGAAGATGTCACAAAAAGGCAAAAGGACTTTCCGGGCGGTGCTGAGTGACATGGAAGCATTCGAGGTTTCAGCGTGTTTCCAGGGGAAGCCTATGGTGCAAGAAGGACTCCTCTCCTCTTCATGGACTGAAGTTTGAGTATTCTAAAGGGTGGTGCCAGACTGTGCAGTTGGTGATTTGGGGGAATGTATCGGATTGGGAAATTTTGGTGGTGGGGAGGAGGAAAGTTTTTTTTGTAAGGTTTTCAATTTTTTTCCCTTATAGGTTTTTCCTTCTTTTCTTGTAGTTTAGGTAATAAAGTTTTCTTCATGTTTAAGCCAGAGCCTGCTTTGCTTATTCCTGGTCACATCTCACAGCAGACACCAGGGAGAGGGTATTCTCATGGGGGCACTGGCTCTGTGCCAGGCCGAAACCATGACAAGATGTCTCTCAGAGAACATTATAGGTTTCTTCCATGGAATAGAACCATCTATATTATTCAAACACCCTTGGTATTTGACAATGTTGCTTTTTCTTTTTTTTTAATTTTTATTAAAAACTTAGAAAATTTTACATGAATTTTGATAGAAGTAAAGAAAAAGGGAAAAAACCCCCAACCAATCCAATCCAAAAGCAACAGTGAAACACCAAAACACACAGACCAAGCAATTTACTAGAAATCCAAAAGGCTCTTTTGTGGGACAATTTTCTTTACAGATGTGTATAGTATAACAATGGAACACAAACACATTCTCTGCCAAAGTAAATGGCATCACAAATCCTCTGTATAAAGACAGTGAAAAGCAGTTATTTTTGCCAGAATGGTCCTTTTGCCCCTTTGGGATCAGTATGTTCTCCCTTCTTATGTTAGCATTCATTATGTTCTGTGCAAATCAGAAAGCTCTGGGCAAACCCTTTCATTTTTTTCCCCCCAGGAACCAAATCAGGAATACACTCAATTCAGGACAGCCAGGTGAATAGCATTATCTGTGGCTAGCACAGTAGCCCTGCTAGAAACCTGATAATCTGAGCTTTGTAAATCACTGGGAATGTGACATGATGTGTGAAGCAATTTCAGTATGGTCAGCTTCTGGACTGATGCACACCAGAAATCATGACAGTTGTATGTCCTCAGGGCTGATTAAGAAACTGAGCCCAGGACAGTAATTTCAAATTACTCCTCTGAAATCTTTGCTTACAAAGGCTGATGTTATCATCATAAAAAAACAAGTTACACTAGTATTACTATATAGCAAACCTTCTGATAAAGGAATTACAGACACTTCAAAAATTTAATTTACTTGGGAGTTGGACTCTGCATCTATACTTAAAATGGGTTTCCTCAAGAGGGAAAAAATTGAGACTGCCTTGACAGTGCTTCAATGGTTTGTTTAGGACAGAAAGATCTGGTCCCTGTACATCACTGGGATTGGAGACTGAATTCTTGTAGGAAGAAATGCTAACTGAACAGCAAAAGAGTACACCCCTTAATGGAATCTGTTCTACAAACTGGGCAATAGATTATGTTTTCAACTGTAACTTACCTTGCTTGATTTGTGATCTATGTTAAAAGTTGCAATTGCATCCTCAGTTTTTTTTCTGCCAGATTTAGTTATAATATATTCAGCCAGCCTGTTAGCTAAATAGGTCTTTCCTGTGCCACTGGGTCCCGACAGAATAATTCTGCGATGCTCCATCAGTAAATTAAAGTACCGTTGGGTAATTGGCTTAGGAATTAATGTGTCAAACACAAAACTGTCCAAACTGTTTTCTTCTACTCCTGGGGATAAAAGGAAAGAAAAGAAAAATGGCCTGTCTTATCCTTGATAAGGTAGTTATTTGGCCCAGCACCTGATGGCATCAGTGCTATGCCCAAAGCAAGGTAAGATAGCTACTAAATCAAATCTTCTAAATCAAATCCCTGTTAAGGACTTCTTTACTGTAGAAATACTGGTATACTTCCACAAAAAATTGAACAGCAGTGGTGAGTTGAGATGAGTGGAAGAGATGAAACCAAAGTAAATGTGAAGAGAAGGATCAGTGAGGCAAAGATCTATGTTTCAGACATTACTTACAACGATGACATAAAAAAGGTCAAACTGACAGCCACAAGAGTTACCAGTTATCACATCAATAAAGTTCTCCTGAAGGCCCCCTCTCCCCTGCAATAGCAAATCCCTAGAGCACTTGAAATGTATAGAATTTTTCCTGTGGAACTGAATAAAGCATTAGTATTTCTCATTTTAATCTCTGTTTTGGGGTTGGATTTTTGCCACTATTCAGAAATCTATACTTTGTTTTGATTTGGCAATCAGGCAGGGGAGGACAGACATTTTTAGATTTCCCTCTAAAGGCTGTGATGGATATTATGTAATGTCTTACAGGCAGTTTGTGATGAATGTGCCCTCAAACTAGAGACAATACAGTAAGGTCAGGTGTAAGAAAATAAACATAAAAGGATAGGGAACTGTAGTGTAGAACTCTGTGGTATCTGCAGAAGTATTCTTTGGGTTTTACCTTTCAGGTTCACAGTGATGACGTTATTATCTCCAACCAGATATCCACAAGGCAGCAGTTCAGGCACTTCTAGGCTATGGGCTCTAGTTACATCCCCTATACAATAGCTAGCAATGCAGTCAGAGCTTAAACCCAGGCTAGTAGTTGGATCCACTCGAAAAATATACTCCTGAAATTATACGAAAACATAAGTCATAAAAACATTTATTGAATGAAAGCTATTTGGAAAACTGCCTACAGTTATAGAAAAAAGAACTGCAACACTGAGAATAAAGCTTAATAGTAGTTGGTGTTAGCTATATATCAAAAAAACCTCAAACCAAAACAAAAACTTGGCAAGACAACTCAAAGAATATAGAAATTTTCTAAAATGAAAAAGAAAATTGTAATAATACTTAAGCAATTTTTTCAGTGTCTTACCTTAAAGAGACGTCTGATTACACCATCTAAAACATCCCATTTTGTTTTTCCACTGACTCCAATTGATCCTATCAGGTATGCATGTGGCTTTTGATCCTGCAAAGAGATATTTTTGGAAACTGGACTAAAAAAGGTGCTAATTAGTTTTCTGTGAAGATTCATAGTCTTCCTAATGAAGAATAAGAATATTATTTAGAATGAGAGGTAACAACTTTGGTAATAATCTCTGTGCCAGAAGTAGGTACAGATTGTATTACTTTGATACATCTTTATAAAGAAAGGAATACAGAATCTTGTTCTGCTCTTTGATTGCGTCTGTGTTTTTAAAGAGATGACTAAAAATGAAGGTTGCACTGTATTTGTCATTTTTTACAACACAGAACATGAAAACATGACAATACAACTTTTCAGCAGCAAATTCACAGTTGCACCCTAAGGAGATCAATGCATAGATCTAATTTATAATGACTTAGAGACAGCAAGTCCCAGGACATCCTACTACTAATTAAACTAAGAATTAGTAGTGTCTAAGCCACCACAAAGGCATAAAGAGGCCATATGGCATTAGTCTATGGAGTGTGCCTAACTGTATTGAGCATGGATGACAGAAGAGAGCCGCAATCTATGAGATACTTCCCTTCAGTTCCTGGCTTAAAATACTGAAAAAAATTTGACCTACTATATGCCAGCATTTGCTTGAGCTATAGTTCTGTTCTGGGTAATGCACTTACCTTGGCTCGACTGTAGCCTTTGTTTATGGTGACTAAAATTTTGACACTATGACCTTCTTTGTGGAGTGCTCCATCAGTGACATCATCCAACAATATATCTACATTAAAAGAAGGGAAGTGATCAGTCAGAAAAATCACATCAATTATGTTCACATCATCAGTTCAATATTTGTTCAATGGATTTAAAAGTTAACAATTTGTTTAAAAAGAAAGGCTGCCATGATAACAACTTGCAATTGTTGTAATCTGTACTTATTCCTGATTCACCATTTCTGTTGGAGGTTAAAAAAAGTTACAAGTTGTCAATTTTTGTAGGATTATTAGGAGTTTTAATCATGCAGAAAGGGATAAAGAATCCACAAATAAATAAAATCTTGCATTATAGTCTTGCCCTTGCTTTCCCTCTTGGAACTTTTTCAAAATTACAGTATGTTCACAAAGTAATGTTGTTTAGATCCTAAATTAAATGTATGTCTTTGGGCACTCATTTGTGCTCTTTAGAATGTTGTACAAAGAGAAAACAAGAAATCCTTGCATTGATATTTCTGCTGTTAAGTTAAATAGCATTTAATTTCACTTTCCAGATGATTCCTTTGCCTTCTGCACATATGCCATGGATAGAGTCCTTTTCACCCCCACTAGAAAACCACTTTGGATTCCTCCAAAATACATTACTCTATTCACAGCCATTCCTCTAAGGAAAGGCTTCCTTTTTTTTGGAGGTGAAGAGTGATTTTGATCTGCTCTACACCTCTGTTTCTATCACTTCATTAACACCTAAAATGAGAAAGCAGATGTATTTCTGTTAAAGGCTGGGCCTACAGCTTTATTGCAAGTGAAAAAAACGGCTGCTTTCTTCTAGAAGTTCTCTCTGAGATTTTACTGTTAGACATTCAAGCTAACTATAAAATTAGATGAGATTATGGATTTGCATTTTCTTCAAAGGCCAGCACAGTAATCCACTAACCTAAAACCTGTTCATTATTAGTGTGAAAAACATCGACTTCATGACATAGTCTGCACAAGGTCAGATTTCATCCAAATTAAATGAGGTCCCAGTAAGATTCAGTCACTTGTTCAAAGGAAAACTAAAGAAGGTTTATGAATATAATTTCAATTAATGTATTAAAAATAAGTTTTCAAGTTAGAAATTTGATAACATACATCCATATCTAGAATGCAGATTCTGCTATTGGTTTGGGGTGTTTCTTTGTTTTTTTGTTTTGCTTTTTGGGTGGTTTTTTTTTTTTTAATTATTAGAACAAAGAATCTTTTTTTTTGGTGGGTTTTAATAAATCTATGCTTGCTTTGTTCCAGGCAGAAAGATTTTCTGTGTCACCACTTAATGTTTCACTTCACTTGTGCTTTGGCGTATTTGACAAACCTTTGAGCAAAGCTAAGAGCTTTGATAACGTCATTGTCATTGTTTGTCTGAGGGCAAATTATGATATGATCCCCCCGTGAAATTTTTCAATCTGTAAATGACCCGTATGTAGCCCTTTAAATTCATTCTTCTTTAAGTCTTTAGGAATGAGGAACCACTCTGTAGCAAAAGAACAAATTCCACTTTCTAAGAGCTCTCTCTTTCACTGATACAAGGGGCTGAGAAGATGCCCAAGGGCCTCTAATCTCATGGTGGTACTAACTGTTTTAATTTTCCCCTGCTAGGCCTTCTTTTTAGGCATGCTATGGTTACCTCAGTTCAATTCTTGTCAGAGCTCTGGCACTCTGGGCCAGTCCTGTACTGGTCCTTGTTTGCTCCTTTCACTGCAGTGACAGACTGAAATAGGGGTGTCTCTGACCCCCACATCCCTTCCCAGGCTGCCACTCACCCTGATACCCTGATCTGGAGGGTGCCATCACACCCTTAAGGTAGTGACAGTGCACAGCTTGGTCATTTCCAGATGACCTGGTTGGTTGGAGACATTGCTCCCAAAAAGTGCAATGGTATTTTTATAATATGAAGAGCTAAACCACTCAATTCTCTCAGCCTAATCCTCATCATGATTAACCTCCCCATATCTCAGGGAGTTGTGTTCAGTAGTACTCCAGCTGTCTCAGAAATCCCACAAGACTTGGTGGGAAGCGTTCACCCTTCCAAGTTCTCTGGCATGGCAACAAAATGATCATCATAATGATCAAAAATTCTGGATTCATAATCAAATGAAATTCTCCACTCCTCATTAGGCACTCTTCTATCTTTAATTTCTTGTAATGAAAAGTAATTACTTTTCATGTGAGAAAAACATTTAGAACAATAACACAGAAAATTATATCAAGTTTATGAAATTATGGAATCATTGAGGCTGGAAACACCCTTAAGATCATCAAATCCAACCACTTCTTCCAGTCATCCTGTTCTTCTTTCTTTCCCCTGTTTTCCTCTTCCCCTTCCTCTTTTTTTTCTTCCAGCTTTTATTATTTCTATTCTTTTGCTGAACACTTCCTCATAACTTTCTTTATTTTCGTTCTTTCATCTTATCTTTTACCTTCTCTTTTCTTTCACCCATTCCTCTTCACCCATTGTATTCTTCTCTAGTTCCCCCTCCTTTTCTTCAGACCTTTCTTCCTACATGTTTATTCCTGTATCTAGACAGGGTTAGTTCCAAGCAACGAAGTGCTAATGAAAGGCTGCTACTCATGAAAGACATTCTATAACCACCATATTGCAAAAAAAAAAAATTACTTTTGCTTTGTTTTTGTTTGTTTGTTTTTAATATGTGTGGATCTGTGAGCAGTTAAATTTTTTCTCCCTGCTTTTGCAACAGCTCGTTGCATGTTGAGGCCTAGTTCAGGGTCCTCCATGCTAAAAGTTAAACCCTTCAAAGAGTTGTAATGTAAATCAAAAATATACCAATTTTCATACAAAATCTGATATTAACCAGAAAAAATGTTCAAATATCCGTGCAATCAATGACTGGCAAGATAATATGACTAACTGCCAATCCAAATTACAGTCAGTTTGGCATATTCCCAGCTGTACTCTTGCCTAGACTCTTTCCACAATTATTAGCCACATTTTTATTACTTCCAGAGACTGCATCATAATTTCTGTGGCGTCTATGCTAATGAGTGCTGCTTTGCTCCTGCTTTACTCCTAGTTCTACTCTTAGAGACAGCAGTTCTGTTTCTTGGCTACATTATCAAAACAAATGTAGAAGGCTTATTATCATAAACTCCATGGCATGGAAAATAATCAAATGTTGATGCTCAGGATGTGGACCCAACTTCTGCTTGCTTTCCTGTATTCATAGACGACAATGAGTGCCTAATAGACCAGGAGGGGTTTGGTTCCTGTGGTAAATGGTGATTTGGTTCAACACAGGCTAGCTAGCTGTACCTATTAAAAAAATGTAAGGGATAAAGCTAACTGAGACCACCTTCTGCCTTAGCTGCAAATATGAAGTCAAGTTAAGAGAGCCAACTGAATGATCAAAGACCTGTAAACAAAAAGAAGAAAGTTTCACATACTATACTCATATTTATCCCATATGGGCAAGAGAATGTATCAATACAGTTGTCATGTATACTTCAACAAATATTTCTTTTCAAAGAAATTGTAAATTGGATGACCGAAGAGTATTGTAAACTTCATAGGCAGAGAGTGTCATGGCTAAGAACAAAGCAAACATAATGAACAGTCTGTTACTGCTGTTCAGGTGCTTCTAAAAGCTACATTTCAGACATGACCACCAGCATTCTTCCTCTTCTCTGTTACTGAATGTATATCTGATGTTAACCTGAATGATATGAGGTGTTTTAATTTCCAGTCATGCCTCTCCTATGTGGCCCATTAAGGGGCTGAAAAAATCGTACCAATTGCTGAGGCATGCATGTGCGCAAAGCATGTTTACCTGATGTAACAGATTCTGTGATGTTTAAATTGTTCAGAGAAAGTCCCAGTGACTGCCGTGATGAAGAAGATGATGTGCTGCTTGAGGACTCTGATGATGGCCGGGCAGGCTTTCCGCTATTTCCAGTCTCTGCCTTCAAGCGATCATTCTCTGCTTTCAGTATCTCAATTTCATTCTATAGACAAAATAAATCAACACCAAAGCACAGGAGGTTATTCTTTTGGAAAACCACCACTGGTGGCTAGGCTGGTGATGCTGTCCCCCTGACCCAGTTAACTGGCTTACCACTTTCACAACACAATGAAAACTGGACGGCCTTTACTTCTTAAATGAAGGGAAAGCCCCCAATAACCTTATTTTTAGATCCCAAACAATATCAGCTTCAAGCTTTTGTGCTTATTGTACAGTTGACCATAACATGAGTGTGGTCATAATTTTCCCAGCTATCCCCATTTTTTTTCAGCTACTTTCTATTGTCAAATTCCTAAGGTAACAGTTAGTTAAGAAAGTTACTGGATATATCAATGTTTCTAAAGACACAGAAAATTATTCCTGCCATTGAATATAAAATTTAAACATAACTTCACAGAGAAATTGAATTAAAAATGAAAAATTAGAAATTGATAGTTTAACAGTTTCATAACCCTTCTTGCTATCAAATAAGACTTTTTGATCATTCAAACACGGGATTGTTAACATAGCAGTGAGCAAATTCTCTCTGATGAAAAAAGACAGTGACAGATGAATCAGAACAACTGCAATTTTTTAGCTAAATCCTCTGTGCTGCCAAGTGATAATTGAATGTACAATAATAAAATGAAAAAGCCTGAGAACAGCCTGGTACCATCTAAATCTAGCAGTTGCTTAACAAAGTGCATTACAAAGCAACTGCTTATTCTTGCAGATGGTTCTGCACATCAAATTTATTTCTAAATTCACATCACCCTGGTAAAAGTCTCAATTTTTAATGGAGGCTCAACAGCTATATTATACAAGTGAAGACATAAGGGATAGATAGCATCACAAAAACCCCTGCTTCAGCTACAAAAATATTAGATCACGTACACACAGGTGAGAAGACAGTGAACGGGAAGGGACAAACCAGCACAATAGTAACAGAAGGTAATAGATGGGTATATCAGTTTAGTCTAGAGTTCAAATCAGTAGCCACTCTGCAATTTATGCTTATTAATTACATAGCTCTTAGCAGTCTTCCATTCACTTGAGCTTTAGTTTTTTAAAGTGCTTTGAACCTAAAAATATTCACGTATCACTTTCACCAGTCCTATTTTTTCCCTTTACCAATCCTCATCAATCCTCTAAAATATCAAATTTTGGCAACTGCAAGGCAGCTGCCTGTTCTTTTGGGTGAACTTCAGAAATGGTCATTACCATTAACAGTATCTCAACTAGCTGCCTCTGCCCAGAATTGAGGAAGTTCAGACTTTGGAGAAAAGTGCCTGCAGCAGACTCCTCTCTCTGGAAACTTCACCTGATTCAGGCACTCATCTCCCAGTATGAGACTGTCATCAGATGATAAGCCTTCACATCCTTTTCTCCTTTTCACGTTCTTTTCCTCACAGTTCCTTAAAAACCTTTCAGTGCCTCGAGAGCAATGCTTTACTTATGTCAGGACAAATGAAACCACATTTATGGACCAGTTCTTGATAAGTCTTCCCTCTAATTGAAGTTCAGCCGAATATCCCACACTAATGTTGGCACCTGGAGTCGTGAGCACCTGGGAGGATGGCAGGTACCAAAGATGTTTAAAGACCTGGCTGAAACTGATACAGGCACTGTGTAAACAAGGAGGTCTAGAAAAGACATCAAGCACACCATTTCTGTAGTTATGAAATCAGGTGCTACAGGCATCTACACACAAATGCCTTACAGTCACCTGACCTAAGCACCCAACAGAGAGCAATTCAGCTGGCAAGGCACTGGGCTGGATTCAGCTGAGGAAATGTGGGCTTCCAGTGGCATGACAAATATGGTCTTCCATGGAAGAATGCTAAACTTTCATGTCCTCTGCAGATGCAAATACTTAAGCTGGTTCAAATGGTAAGAAGTACCTATGCTCAAGGAACTCTATTTCACCCTCTGTACCTATCTTGGGGTAATTTTAGGACAGCTCTTTAGCCCTCACTACTACAGGACTAAAACTCGACTGACTACAACAGAAGTTTATCAAGTAGCTCATTCCCAGACTTTTAAATGTAACCAACGCTGTCTCAACCTGAATGCCCAGCCCATGGCCTTGATTCTGTTCCCCAAATACAGATTTACAGTGCCTTCAGGGATTACACGGGTATCTTAGCTGCCATTACAGAAGGGCCCAGTTCCACTGAAGTATTTATGTCACAATGTGTGGATATTAGCGATACTTTTGGGCACCCACCATGGCAGTAGGCATTGGCACGTGAGCAACCAAATTGAGACCCATAAAGCTCTGTGCTCCACTGAAGAACACTGCCATCCTTTTGCATCCTTTCAGCCTCCTGAAAGGAAAAATCTTCTAACGAAAAGAAATGTGTTCAAAGAGGAATTGGGGCAGTGTAACAAAACAATATAGCAAAATTTTATGATGCTGGATACAGTAATTAGCTCAATTTTACGTTCTTTGCTTTGGCAAGCCATGACTGAATTAGGAATCAGAAATGATGAAACAGTATGCACATAACATCCTGGCCCCCTCCATGACTCAAGGATTTAAAACGCTGTAGAAATCACTTTTTGATCTGCTTCTCTGTCATGTTGCTAACCCCAGTTATAGGCTTGAGATAGTAAATATCCTTTGGGCAGGGATTATGTCTTCTTCCATATCTCTTAAACACATTTTAGCTATTAATATACATGCTAAGAATGTCTTTATTAGAAGGTGAACACTTATCATACCCATCCTTCAGAAGTACTGTCAATCCAGCAATTTACTTTACATTGACAGTTTTTTGGTGCCTGAAACAAAGTCCTGGGAAAGGAAACACACCAGTCATACCTTTGGTGTGCATCCCTGTCACCAGTTAAGCTGCTGCACTGACCTGCATGCGGTTCATGGCTTCCCGGATCTGATCCAGGTGGTGTGCAGAGCTGAGGGCTTCCAGACGGATATCTGTTAATTTGAGCTCCTTCTCCCTCAGCTCACTTTTTAGCTGAAGAATAATTTCAGCCTCTGCCTCTGTGCACTCACAGATCCTAAAGAGGAGCAGGAAACAGGCAGGAGATTAAAGGAATGTTCTCTCCCCAAAGCAGTGTCATTATTAAATATCAAAGAACAGAAAAACGCTTGCTGCTGGTGAAACCTATGAGTGAAGAAAGAAACTTATCAAAGAAACATGAAAATGATCAAACTGCAAATTAAAAAAGGAAAAAAAAGTCCCCTCCAAAAGAAGTGATCAGATTGCTTTATGGCTTTTTAGTTTAGCTCACTATGGTGAAAAACAAATTCTTAACTACTTTTCAGGTATCTTTGAGTGTCTAGCATCCATTGGTTTTAATTGTATTTTTTACTCACATAATTTCTTTGGTGCAAAGTTTATGGTTTCTCTATGCAACGGTCAGAACTGATGTGTGCTGATTAAACTGTACTGCTGATATTTATTATTTGTTAGGCATCAATATTTTCTTCTGATATGAATATTACACAAAGGGACAGTCATTGAATAGTCTACAAGATTTTGATCTGTAATGGTTTTGATTTGTGATGGCTGATGTTTTGCCTATAGCCTGTGATTTTGTAATGCATAATACAAGAAATCATGCGGGTTGGTTTTTGTTTTTTTCCCTTGAAGACTGGATTTCCATGTGGTTATATGCATATATATATTTTCATATGCATTTACTTTAATGAAAAAAAACAGTGTAAGAAAAGATTGAAACATGACTGGCTCAGGGACCCACAACCATCCATCCAGCTCTCTTGTTAGACTGTTTTGCATCTTTGTATCATCATCAGAACCACCAGTAGAAAATAAAACACTGAACTTTGGCTTGTTACACTAAGCAGTATTTCCAGTCAATTCAGCAAATGTTATTTGTTCTTTATTACTGTGACTATAAATAGTTAATATTTTCAGAAAAATCTCAATATGAAAAAAATTTTATGAAAATAAGTATTATTATTGTGATTATTACTGCTAATATTTAAAAACAAACAAACAAACAAAAAAAAGAAACAAAGGTCAGCATTTAATTGCCAGAATGCATGCAAACGCATTTTGGGAAAGAAGATGCAGCACTCTTCAGGGTAGCAGTTGGGCACACAATTCCATGCCCCACACTCAGTTTTACCGGGATCTATGCCTGTAGACCACACGGCCGTCTGGCCTTTTCTCTGATGCCCAGACTAGAGATGACCTGCACCCACATGTATTAGACAGATGCAATGGAAGAAAGTAAAGGGAATGGTTCAGAACGCGAGACCCCATCAAGAAAATATACTAAGAAATCGTAAGCAAAGGGAAGATGAAGTTCATGGCAAATAAAATACATGTCAAATAGAGGAAGAAAAATAATGAATATCATTCAAGATATGCACAAATGTTTTAAATGTGATTAAAAATTAAGAAAGACATACACCAGGATTTTTTTTCCGGAATATTATGGTATAGCTCTTTCTGTCATGTGTCCATACCTTCCTATGCTAAGCAAATAAGAAATGAAATTTTATTTCCATGCATATTCCATTTACTAACTAATAAAACAGTCATGAGACTAGAATTCCTTGAGTGCCTTAAGAAAATTAATTATGATCTGATTATTCTCAATTAGGAGAAGGAAAGTAAAGCTAACATCAGTAGTAGACATTTTTTGGTTCAAAGACGTTGATTTCCCAATATCAGAAAGAGTTATGAGTTTAGCAGAGTGAAAAAAAAAAGCAGAGAAATACGAATAAGAAAGAGCTAGGAACTCCATAGGAACATATCAGATATTCAAAAAATACTGAAGAAAATCAGACAGCTGTTGACTGTTCACTTGTTCTCAGACCTGAAACCTTCAGGGTGGTGATTTGAATAAAATAAAAATAAAATCCCACAAAAAAATGCAAGCTGATAAAAGAGAGGAAATAGATTAAAATTTATATACACCAGTAGCTACAAAATAGATAAAGTAATAACAGGAGAAATAAGTATACTGTAAAAATTAAAAAATATATATATTTAAGAATTTTTTTAGAATGTCATGAAAAAAGGTAACAAGGAAACATTAGCATGTGGCCTTTGCTAAGTGGATACTATAAAGTTGCTAATGGTGCAGGGAGGGCACAACACAGTCTTTTGGAAGTTTGTATAGCTAGGTGATTTTGGGTAAAATCTGTGAAAGGATGATAGATTATGACTGAATAAAGACCTGCTGCAGAACCAGTGTGCAAGTGGTGAAGCTCACGAGAAATCTGGCAAATGGATGGAGCTCAGGATTAGAAGACCTGAGCTGTTGACAATGGCTTCTGAACTGCAAATGGCCATGCTGGAGGAGGTCTGCTTCCCAGCCCACCCCATTTGCCAAGAGAGAGACTTACGCAGATGCTGACTGTGATGGTTTCATCGATGTTGTTGCACACTCTCCTGAGCTGTGGGGCAATTTAGGTGAGGAAGGAAGGGAGGAATCTGTCAGCTCTTCTATGTCTGAATGTGAGGAAGGAGGTTTGGTGGACTTTTTCTTTCCAAAGGCCTGTTTGAAAGAGCTTCTTAGCTGGAAAACAAATAGAGTGCAAGATTATTTTCCTCATCAAAACACTTTGTGTGCAGCTCATGTTTTGAAGAGTTAGTTTGCAGATGCCACCCTAGCCACTGCCTGAGGTCAGTATGCAGAAGCAAGGTATTAACATATGCAACACAGTATCTCTAAAAACATGATACAGTGCTTTGTTTTGACTTTATTAATCCAGCGCAGTGCAGAAGTAATGCTATGGAGATAGTGCAGGATTGAGTGGTACAGCTATTGGGGAGGGGTGCTCATTTAAAGCCATTAAGCCCCAGTGGAATCCCATTCCCATGGCATTCCCTTCAAGGGGTGGCTTTAAATAACCACTTTGCATCTAGGTACAGGCTCAACTAAATGCTGAAATCAGAAGATAAGTCCAATTTACAGTTTTTGCCAATTTATCTTCCCCATTAAAACTTTGAGTGGTCAAACTATGCAAACTCTATGATTTGGATCACAATCAAGAGGATCTAAATGGGAACAAGAGGTTTGCCTTGTTGTACTACTGAGAAGAATGTTAGCTGAAAGGTATACACGGTTTGTTGCAGATTCCTATAGAGTGGTAGGATTACCGAACATACAAGCATTGCCTTTTCCCTCTAGAAGCTTGTATCCAGTATTGAAAAGGGACAGAATAGCCAAAGAGCCATTTATTTCAGAAGCCAAGATGACAACAGTTTTGTCTCCAGTTAAAATTTACTATGTCATTTGTTCATACCTTTGTCTAAATACAGAACTTACTCATCTTAGGAAAAATACAGGTTTTATTTTTCTTTTCAGAGAGTTGCTCTGGTCAAAACTGTACAGAACACAACGACCAGCTGGTTCCTCTATGAAAAAATGAGGACTTCAAACACATTATTTTCATGGTAAAATTGGAGAGTGGGGAGTGTGACCACTGATCTTAATGAGAAACAATATTTAAGTCCTTTCCAGCTCATGATGTCTAAGGAGAAAGAAATGGATTTTGGCTACACTCCCCCTTTCTATAGCCTAAACTTGGAGATTAAAATGAATAAAGACAAACTGAGAAGACATACAGGATAATCTGGTTTTAGAAGGTATAAAAGCCTACTGCCAAAATAAATAGCAATCATGCCAAGATAGGGTTTTTTTATAGATGCATGCCAACTTTTCCATGGTTTATATTCACCTCACTTCCTCTAGAGTTCACCTTGCAGAAACATGAAAGAGTGTGGAATTACAAATCAAGGGAATGAAGGCTCATCAGTATTTTAAAATAAATGTTTATGCAGATAATATTTTAAAAACAATAAAAACATATTTTCTGATTATTTATTGAAAGTATTTAACTAAATCTTTAGCAGTATGTGATATTTGTATGTTCCAGTTGAGCAACATCTTAATTTCTTAAAACACTGTAGTATTTTTAAGTGAGAATTCTTAACTGATTTCAACTCCCTCCATAGCTGGGTAATATATTTGAATCAAGCTTTTGAACCAAACTGCAACTGAAGAAAAATCAAACAGGGTTTCAATGTGGCCCAGAGGTGGTTTTTGGTCACAACAGCTATTTTAAATTTGATGTTGTTCTTCTTTTCTTGCCGTTGTAATTGTTGCTTGTACTTTTGTTTGTTTTAATTACTCTGACTTATGCAAATAAAACCCTGCTGATATTCAGTAATTTTTAGCTTGCTCGTAGTGTCACAGTACAGATACACATGAATTTCTTTATACCCATCTGGCCTCACAAGAACATTGTAATGAAATGAACCATTATGTTACTCAGACAGAATAGCAAGAAGAGAGGCTTAAACCTGCTGAGTACTCACCCAGTTTTTCTTTTTCTTTTTTTTTGAATCAGCATCATTACCACTGCCAATACTGGAATGACTTGTAGCGCTGTTGATACTGGAAACGCTTTCTGAAGAATGTTGCCGCCTTATACGTAGATCTAAAGACAGGATGTTACTGTGAAATCACTTTCAATATATTAATAATAGTAATGTTAATTTTTATATTTAGGTAGCATCTGCCTCCTCAAAGGCAGTCTAAATGAACATAAATGGCACTGATGCTAGCAGTGCCTCAGATTCAAGCTATTGAAGCTTGTGAGAAACCATATAAGGACCTAGGGGGATGCACACAATTAGTCCAATACTTAGGGGTTTCTCAAACTAGGCTGTTCTTGCCCAGAAGGCAATGAACCTTCACAGCAATCTATGCACGTGTATCCTCATAACTGAGCACAAGGATTACGTGACATTTCAGTGCCACATGTACTGTAGTTCTGAGGAGTGTAGGCACTACTCAACTTGTAGCAGCCCTAATCAGTGTTCAGATTCTACATTCTAATATACCCTGATGGAAAGAAACAGGCAAGAGTTCATTAAAAATGAATGAAACAAAATAACTAGGAAGTGGAGAATATTAAAAATGGTTGGTGCAGCTTCTGAGTTTCAATTGTTTAGAGGTCTCTGATAACTATATATTAATCACTGGAAATTATTCTTGCAGAACATGCCCACTAATACGAAGGGAAATTATTTTTTAGATTATTTTCTACTTCCTAGAAATTTGCTTTGCTACACTCAAGTCATGCCATGAAATGACCTTAAGGCAAACACCTAAATAATGACCTCTCTAATGGAAGATCAGTAACACTCTCAAAAACGAATACCATATTATTTTTTTTCAAGTAATTTCTTTGCTGTTGCCTATCAGCAGGCACTTTTGAAGTATGTATTTATCATGCAATATTGGCCTAACTGTAATGACAAATTAATTTGACATCTGGAATTTAATACCTGCTTTCCTGCACTGATTTAGCACTTCAAGAAGGAGCTGAGCTGTTGTCAGCCTGTCTCTTACCAACAAGAACACCAATTTACAAAGCTACAGCTTTGACTGGATTCCCAAGCTCTAACCATGTTATACTGTAAGACCTCATTTGTGTCTTGGGTGTACTTCACTAGTCAGTTGCAGGAACACGGTTATCTCTCGATCAATTCCTGGCCACCCTGCTCTAAGAAGATAAAGCTCCAGGAACTTTGGCAGACAGGAAACTTGGGCAAGGTTTCCAGCTCTGGAAATACCACAAGTATGCCTACCACTCACTTCAGAATGTGCTTTGCCTTGCAACAGAGCTCCCAAACAACAGAAAAGTAGTGACTTAGCTTTTTTTTTCCCCTGGGGAGAACTTCTGCATTTATTTTGATAAAGACAAGCCCATACCTTTGTGGGTATGATCAGGGCCATTCAAGGCTCCTTGAATAGCAGCTTGTGCAGCAGAATTCTGGGCTTTCAGCATTTCAATGGTTTCCCTTAGCTCTATAAGCTCAGATTCCTGTGGGAAGAGCAAAGAGAGATCAAAATAATGGCAAAAGAACAATGTTTGTCTAAGCTGAAAGAAAAAATTGCAAGGGAAGAGTGTTCAAATTAAAGATCATGGAACTGCTTGGGTTATCAAAAGGGCAGCAATAAAATGAATGCATACTTTCTCTCCAAAGATATTGAAGTTAACTAACATATTCTTTTTCATTTACTCTATATAAAGCAATCATGCTATTTTTAAGAAGAAAACATTTTTAATTAGGAGTAATCTAAAAAGGGTCTGAATTGACTTTAAAATGAATAATTAAGAAAAGCTCTATGACTTCGTTGCAAAATACAATGAAGCCATTTGAAGTACGTCCTTTAATATGTGAGGCTACTGTTCAAAAGACTTAATTTGCTAAATACTAATTTAATTAAAAAGCCCCTGTTTAATAGAAATTGTCCTGCAAGTCGAAGTAAAATTATTCCACTTGAGTGCAAGAAGTTCTGTATCAGAATGCACAGCTGATTTTATTAGAAAATATATTTTATTATTGCTTTTATAAGCAATATTTTATTTATTACTTCCTGTCCTTCCAGTCTCCTTCCTATATAATTAGGGTTAAAGGAATTTAAACTCAACAATAGAGAAAAGAAGAGAAGGAAAAGAATAAGTTTTAAATCTTTTGGGAAAGAAACTTGGAGATGATCTGTTTCAATGTCACTGCTTAACTCCTTCTGGAAAGAAAACCTGATGGATTTATACTTCGTAAAATAGTTAAAAGTTTTGTTTTTAAGAAAATTCCATTTTGACTGTGTTGTTTTTCTTCCCCCCCGCCCCAGATGAAAAAAAAGCAAACAATACAAATATTTTCTATCCAGTTCACAATTTCATCTGTTAGTGCTCAACCAGACTCTGAAACGTTATTTTTGTAGACAGTTACAGACTGCAGTGGTGACTAGCAGCTCACAGATAAACATATTCTTTCACAGTTTGGGTCAAGGAGACCTTTCCATTAATAGGACATTGTTGAAAATTCATAAGTTGCAGAAGTTCAATCCTGGAAGGTGCTAAGCAGCCTCTTAATCCTGAGCTTGGTAAAAGGACTCACATTAAATTTCTTTGTATCAGGTTCAGAGTATTTTTTCCCCCATTAGATAAATAGCACAGTGAAAAAGTGAAAACCCAAACTGTTTACTTATGGATAGGATGCCTAACCTTTATTAACCTTCTCAATTAAGCTATCTTTCTCTACTTAAACTTCTTTGTTTCCTGAAATTCCATTGTTCTGGTGGTGCTGGGAGGCTGGAATGAAGCACTGCAGCAGCTTATGATAAATTTTTGTTACAGGATCCTTCAGTATGGAGTAAACCTGAAGTCATGCATGTTTTCATTGAATTCTGGAAATGAAAGATTTTAGTGTCCAACTGTTTTATGATACTATCTGTGTAAACCTGATACTGCACAGTTTTTTCCACATGCTGCCGGACATTTATGAAAAACTGATCGCAGCAACCATTAAAGAAAAATCTGTCTTGTTGTCACAGATGTCCCTTTTTCCTCTTAGTGTTCTTTAAACCAAACTCTAACATAATTTTCTGACTATTTTCTACAGTAAAGCATCCTCTTTGACCAACCTACCTTTTGTTCAGCAGTCATTGTTAGACTTTGCAGTCGGCCTGTCATATTTCCCAAGCTTTTTTCAAAAGCTGCTACTAGATGAGCCTGTGAAAGAAAGACAACACAGGGAAATTTTCCCAGATCTATTTGGTTTTTAAAAGTATGTTTTTCCTTCAAGCACATTTTCTCCAGCTCTTTAATATTAGTTCAAACTCAGACTGAGCTAAGTTGGATAGATGAATCAGCCAAATGCACCCAGTGTTCCTCAGGCTTCTTTAGCTCCCAATGAGATAAGCTCAGGTATCTCTGCCTGGAAATGAATTATGGATTTAATGCCTGGCTTTAAGTTTACTGATGTATTAGCCAAAAGTAGTCTGCTCCCAAAGAGAAGTCCAGGAGCAATTATTTTCAATTACTGGACACTTCAAAACAGGAATTCAAGCACTTTATCTTGAAAAGCAAATTTTAACTTCAGAAATAAAAACCTTCAGAAAAATCCTAAAATCCTAAGCCTTAAACAAAAAATATCACAGTTAGTCTATTAATACTATATTGCTCATATATGTCTGTGTGTGTATAAAATATATTTTGTAAAATATAAATATAACATTTATAATGTGTGCAAATATATATATATAAAACAAAATAAAATCCTGAAAACTGGAAGTCTTACTTCTCAGTATAAAAAGCAATAGAGTTGAAACAGATCAAAATATTAAAAAAAAAACAAACAAAACTTCTGTCTGGTTTTTATTTTTTAAACAACCGGCATCCTACACTGTAATCAAACTAAATTTATACGAATTATACTTAATCAGATCTAACTGGCACTGAGCTTTGCAGGGCAAAGAAGAGCAAATGGTCGTAAAAATCCCAATATGCTAAGCCAGGGAAAGTAGAGCCAAGGGAAAATAAAGATTTAATTTTTAAGGAAGTCCATATAATCCCGTCCATTTCTCTCCCAACATCAAATAGTAAAAGCATAAGGAAATGCTTATTTTCTCATTACCATCTTAAAAGTGGTAATAGACAAAGTCTCCAACCATTGGCACATGGAAATATAACTCAAACTCACCATATTTATATGCACAAATGGATTAACTGAGCTTCCTCAGGGAGAAAATTTAGTTTTTATTATAGCAGTTCAGGCACACACAGTGCCTGGCAAATTTTTCAGTTGCAGATTTGCATGCTTTTACAAGCATAGTTGAAATTGTTTGAATGTATGCGGTTGTACTGAATCTGAGGTATAATCAAGAAAAGACATGGTCCAAAAAGGATTTTGTTCTGCATTTTAGGAGAGGGAAAAGAGCTTCTTGCCACCGTCCTCTGTATATTATCCCTCAAACAGAAGAAGATTACCATAAATACAATAGTGGGCTACTTATGCATCTCTGCTTCAGAGCTGTTGTACTGATGAGTGACTTTTGTGTCTTGTAAATAATTTTGGATTGCTATAAATATTTAGGTATCTTGAAAGCCTATTTATTTTATTCTTATTAACCTTACTAAAAGTTTACTCCTTGTAAACCACACTATTAGTATACTTAGGTACACAATTACTTAGTGTAGTGGTCAATGGACCTGCTTTCTGCATCTGCAGGGATATCTTAGGGATAACTTTTGTGGTAAAAGGACACATACCACAAGGACTAACTCCAGATAAACACGAGACTAGACAAATATAGAATCTCTAGAAGATAATTGTATATATTCCTATTTTAACATTTATAACTTAGGCTACATTCTGGAAGTTAAAATCTTTGATAAAATGAACCTGAAAACCTGCCAATCAATACTACAGCCTTTGGTTGTTTTCACTACTCTATTTCTCTAAGAAAATAAAAATAACTGTTTTTAAACTTAATTTAAACTTTATTAATTAGCTACATGTTAAACTTATCCAGATTAATCTATGGCGTTTTATTTCCAAAGATGATGATCACACACCCAGAACACTATCAGAGACAAAAGAGATGCACTACTACAGAATTTTAGCCAACTGTCTCTTCATTACTTTTGTTTAACAGGAAACTAATAGAGCTCACTGTTCCCTGCCTCATAAAATTCTGTCTTTGCTGACGGCCCATGGTTCTGTTTTACTCTGAGAATTACAGTGGGGACTGAGGGCTTGAAAGAGGAATAATTTGTTTAATTATGCATTGCTTCTCTCCTTTTCTAGAAATTAGACTGTAATAACCACAGTACTTTGGTACCAAACTATGCATACTTGTGTAAAGTATTTTCCTGTTCTATAGCTACAAATGCATCCTGTATAGTACATTAATAGACAACAAAGAATTTACAGGAAAAATTAAGTAGTAAAAAGCAGCATTAAAAATGTCATCAAAGGTCACTGAAACTGTTATTTTCTGACAGCCTTTAGAGAAAGACAGCCATGTAACAAGGGTTCTTAGTAAAATTCACCCAGTGACAGAGAACATTACCTTCTTGGAATATTATACCAAACTTTTTGCATCATAAATGTTATTGGATCAAGATGATGCATTTTTCTGACTCATTTCAAATAAAGACTATTAGAACTTGATTTCCTAATAATAAAGAAATGTAATTCAAAGTCCCATTTACCATAAACTATTCAAGAAGAAAACCTTTTAATTGCATTGTTCATTACTTTAAATGTTTATTACAAGATAACACTCATCTACTGAAGTATTGATTTTATATTCAGAGTAATAAACTGTTCTTTCTCCATTGTAGCTAATATTCATTCCTTCAGCTGTCTAGGAGCTATGACTTGCAAACTTAAGAACATTTTCCCTACAGAAATACTACACAATAAAATAAGAAAAATTCATTTCAAAAAGGCTAAATTATCAGTATACTTATATGTGTGTGTTGAAGTATACATAAAACAGAAATATATGTAAGTATTTCTATTTGAGATCAGCTTTCACATTTAAACAGTTCAATGCAGAATAATTCATAAAGCAATTAAAGCAAAGAGAAAGAAAAATCTGTGTCTTTAATAATGTTCATTGGAAATTAAAAATTCTAATTAGAAACTTTTTTTACACTTAAAAATTTGGTAATTTATTTTGATTGGATTGCTAATCCTCAGTTTCTGAGGATGATTAAATTTATCTAGAAGTTTCCTTTCTTTCATTCTTGTAAAAATATTCAGGAATTGTTTTGTTTGTTTGTTTAAAATACAGCCAGTTTCTCACACCTTAGAAATCTCTGTGTTAGATTCAGAAGTTTCATTCATGGAGTACACACATCCTTGAAATACTTCAAAGAGTAGCCTGAATATTATATGTGGTTTATATAATGCTCATTCTATAGTAAAAATATGTCTTCAAAATTGAATGCAGTATTTGTACTTGAAAAAAAGACATCCTGGAATTAGAGTTCAGTAACTGGGCATTACTTGAAGTATGCCTGCAGCAAAATATATCCATCATTAACTTGACATACATATTAGATACATAGATAGACAGCTCTTAATCTGTAGATATCCTTCACATACGAGTTAATTTTGACTTCTATTAACATGCAAAATGCACACTGGAAACAGTCAAAGAGATGTCTTCAGTGCTAAGATGACAGATTTGATTTTAAAGATTTCCTTAGTAAACTATCCCAGCCAGGCAAGCCCCAAATACCTCAGCTCAGGTTTACAGCCTATCCTGAACATGACATTCACATACGAAACATCTGCCTTCCAACACACTTTGGGACTTGACCTGTGGCGTTCAGATTTATAAAACAAAGGCAAATAAATAAAGTTCCTCCCACCTGACAGGGCTGAATGGAAGGAGCTGTGAAAGGCCAGAAGAGATCAGGCTGGTTGCAAGCAGCAACTGTAGATCTGGTGGCCTTTTCTGTTTGCTGCCTGCTAGCAGCTTGTTGCTTGGCCGCAGGATAGCGGTTCAGAGCTGGCCAAACAAGAGCATTAGCCAGCACACCCCCTCCGCTTTCTACTGGCATCCTGGCTCTACTACAGCTTGCAAGCAAGCACCCTTCAGCTTTATACAGTACAAAGCTCTGATCAAAGTCCCTCTGAACAGGCTTGGTCAGGCTGCTCACTGGAATTTGAGCCCTTGTCAGTCACATACGGAGTCTGCTGGTTGGACATTTTCTGCACTGAAAACAGGCCCTTTCTGAATTAGTATTGAGATTTACCTTTCAGCCACACTGAGACAGATGCCAGGGGTAAAGCAAGAATGTCAGAGAAAATCTGTAAATTAAGCATCCAAATGATGCTTAATTTACAGATTAAATTACAGCTGGACGCAGCTTGAATTTAATCATTTGCAGGCAAAACACTTTGGCCCTTTGGGGTTAATAAAATGAAATAAACTGCTGAAGTCAAGCATAGTACTTGAGTCCAGCCAACGAAAACTGAACAACAAATCAAACCAAATAAGAAAAAATTTAGCAGAGTTTTCAATAATGCCTGAGAAATGCTGTAACTTCCAATTGACAGATTTTGGTATAAAATAATGTATCAAGCAAAGGCTTGATTGAAGAGGTCAAATTTCAACCTGCCAGTCTTTGAATTACTTATATACTAATGTCACCAACAGTCTTCCGTGGAGAAGCAAAGAAAGGCACAAATAGTGTTGAAATGAGCTGAATAAGGTGCTCTTTTTTTCACTCACGTACAGTACTTTTGCTCAGTTCTACAGAGGGAAATGCTAACAACAAATTCACATTGAGATTGAGCTTTGAAGGAACAAGATTTCTGGCTATTAACACTTTCCTTCTCCAGACCACAGCAAGGCAAAAAGTGCTGCCTGTTTTCAGACAGTGAGGATACGGAAATGAGGAGGGGTTCAGGACTAACGCTAAGGACGAATGCTAAGAGGAATGCATTTGTAGCAAAAGCATCAGAAAGGACTGAGCATTTTTCTCGTTAGCAAAAGCACCACAAAAGACAGACTGTTCACGCAGTTCTCTGTTTGCCAGAGAAGACAGACAGTGATCAAACTTTTCTGAATTAAACTTAAGGCTCGTTCAAGATTTAGCCTTCCTGATGAGAAAACATGACTCAAAATGAGGGTCACAGTAGTATTATCCATTAGAGATTTGATTTCTTCTCTGAGAATAAATTCCAGATTTTTGTGATTAGGAATATTTCTCCTTTAAAAGGCAGTGACTGGTGAAATATGTAGTCTCTTAGACTACAAAATAAACGATAAATGAGTACACGAAAGGAACGCATTGCTAAGGCATTACAAGTTCATGAAATCTAGAAAGCCATCTAGGTTTTCTGTAAGTTTGCCAAGTTAAATCAATTTTTTGTTAATAACTCTCAGAATTTTCATGAAAAGTACTTAATATGTGGCATTTAAACATCAATTCTATAATGAAATAAATTTCAGTGGTTCTATCACAATTAAATAGTTGAATATACTGTCTGCTTTCAGTCTGGATTTTATTTCTAATGTTTAAGAGATACTTTGTAGAATTTCTTCTCATAAATCCTTGAAGGACTGACAGAAGGACCCCTAAAAAGCATTTGCTTTTGATTGTTTGGTTTCATATGAAAGTGTTCTTTTAATTACAAGTTCTCTATCAGAAACAGCAGAAAATGAATTCAGGACCAGGTTTATTGTGAAATACTTCTCAATTTTTTGGTTCTGTAAAGTATGTATCTCATGAGAACATCCTGCCAAAAATATTTACTCCCAATATCTAGTAATATCTACTTTTTTTTAAAGATGGTATTAATTGTGAATATAATTTTGTTCATGCCTAGGGATTTTGAAGCCTCTACATTTCGTGCTCCTGAAAAATTTAATTTTGAAGGAATTTCTACATGTTGGGGATTTGGCAAGAGGAAAGATTTCTCTTGTATCATTTAAAAAATGCATGTGCAAAATGGATCAGCCTTAGGGTTGCTTATAGGTTTAGAGTTTAAATAATATCTCCATGGAGATGGATGAGAAGGTGTGTAACAGTCAAAAGAACATTATTAAATTAACCAAATGTGGTGTTTCTGGATAGGAAAACCAGATGTCTATGGATATATATTTAGCCATCCTATTGAAAATGTCCTTACAGTTAGATCCATAGAAAAGCATTTTTCCTGGCTGTTCAGAAGCCCAGAGGCAGCATATAGGAACAGATTCCCAACAGTCCAGTCTGATTTACACAGATCAACCCAAATTTATTTCTTACCCACACAGCTGATTTAGTTTGAGTAAAAACCAAGCCAAAATTACCATTTTTAACTTAACTCCATTTCTTTGAATTATGGATCAAATCTAATTATAGCGTGGACCTGGCTTGGACAATTTGTCTAGAATAAATAATTTTATTAGAAACCATCTTGTATGGTGTTTATTTAATAGAAAGTCATATTGGCCAGTGGTACAGTGAAGGACTTCTAAATAAGACTGAGGAGAGATAGGAGCCAGTTTGTCCAAACAAACAAAACAATAGCTTAATTTCCTCAGCTGCAGAGAATGCTCTGACATTATTGCACTTGTTGCCATATTATAGACTACAGCATTTCTGGGTTGACTGAAAAGTGTCAGAGCCTGAGTAATCTTTCAACTCTCCCTTTCAACACAGCAGTTAGAAAGAATCTGCTGGTGTTTCTGTTCTGAGCCAGTGAAAAGAGGGAAGGGAAAACTGTTTTTCTACCTGCAGAGTAAAGAGAGGAGTGGTGCCAGGGGTCCTGAGTTATCACCTGGAACAGGCACTGAGTACAAGCTCACCAAAGGCAAACAATTTAATTTAACTGATATGACGCCTCGATTTAGAATAATGAAAAGGTTTGGTTTGAGAAGGACCTTTAATGATCATCTAGTCCAACTTCTGACTGGGGGCAGACACATCTTTCATTAAATCAGGGGCTTGCTGGAATCAAGACAACTCCTCTGGATAACACCAGGGCATTCAGAGCAGATATGAGCATGTCTGTGATTGTGCTGGGTTACAAGTCCAGCCAGGAATCACCTTCCTATGCTCCCCACTGCTGCTGCATCTCTGCATTTGTTGTGGAAAGAAAAGGGCCCTGCAGAGAGCAACAGACTTGCTAGCAAACACACCTATCCAAAGCATGCTATTTTAGCTCTTCTCTCCTCTCAGTGTGGTTTTTAGACTGTTGCTCTCAGGATAGATGAATAAAGAACTGCCCAAACTGGTAAAGATGAAGATCAGTGTCTAAAACATGTGAAAGGAGCCCCAAACCCAATACAGATATGCTGGCTATTCTAGCTATACATTCTCAAATGCAAAAACCCAACCCAGAATCCAGATTTTGAATTTACAAACATTGCAATGTCCCACATCATCTGATTCACTAGTTCACTCCCAGTACTCAGAGTATGGCAACCTAAACTGCTACAGATGTACAAATACAGGTGCTCTGCAGCCTTCTGAACAGAGAAGAAAGTGCTAAGCATAGCTTTTCCACATTTTCGTGTGTGGAAGTCACACACAAACAAGCAGCTTTCACAGAGCTAGAGATTATTTTCTCACAACATGAAATAATTTCTTTGAAATCAGCACTTATTTGTAAATCTAAATATTCAGGACACCTACACTTCAAAGAGAGATTGTTCAGTAAGTTCACCTGAAACCACATCAACCAGACAGGATTGTCTCTTGCATTCTGTATCTGGCATTATTTTCAGATAACACGTTCCATAACTCATATTACCAATATATGTCAATTTGAAGGAACACCAGGAAGCTCTCTGTGAAATAGCCCAGTTTTAATTAGTTATATATCAGCACTGCTTTTGTAGCATATGAATCCTATATACACTTGTAGGCTGTGCTTCCCTTCACACCTGACTGCATTTTGCAGGGTTTGTCTTTGTGAAATTAAACGCGAATGAATTCTATTAGAATATGCAAATCATGCCTTTCTTTGCTTGTGTCTCCTTACTTTTGGCCATTTTTTTATAATTGATTCTGAGAAAAGGGTAAAATTTAACAGGATAGGACTGTCACATTCAAACTGTGGAAACTCCATTTCCACTGCCTACTTCGCATTTCCACAAGATTAGTTTTTCTTGAAGCTGGGACAGTATAGAAATTCAATGAAGTCATTAACTCGGAAAACAAAAACCCTAAATAAATAAATAGTAATGTCTCCAAGACTATGTGTTGAGGAAGAGCAATTGGTAATGTATTCATTGATACTACTTATCATCACAAGCAAAAATACTTACATTTGCTGAAAGTTGAGAAGTAAGTGTAGCAACTTTCTCCTGCGATGCAACCAACTCTCTCCGTAGTTTCTGAATTTGCTAGAGAAACAACAGACTGCTGTCAGTAATTCAGCAATGTTTTTATTGTGGTTATTTGTATGTTTTCTTGAGAGACAACCAATAGATTTACAATGTCTTAGCTTCAAATTTTAATCTCAGAACTATCCAGAAATACAAATTATTAGAAGTTGTAGCTCAGTGTTGCTCCAACTGTTTTCTAGCACTCAACCGGTGTATGAGCCAGTATTCCAGTTAAGGGAGCACACATGGGTAAATGCTTAATTACTTTGTATATATTATCCTTTTCTGCAAGGGAAATGTCATAAGTTTTTACCAAATCCCACAAGTCCCAAACATATGCTTAGTGCAATCAAGGAGATGTGGCCTGAGGTTTTGAAACACGAGTGCATTTGGGTGAGGTTCGCCGTGCCTGACTGTAGACGTGATGCAACCAACATATGTTGTATGTCTACAGTAGACAAAGATAACGTGAAAAATGTACTCTCACGCTGCCTGGCATGAAGAAGGCTTTGATGGCTACCTCAGACACAAGATTTTTCTTTATGGTTGTCTAAAATTAGGTGAGGTAAAGTAGTATTTTTTTTTCTCTAACACATGCTTCCTACAGTCCCTGAAATTCAAACATGCAACCTCTTTAAATCTTATATAGTATTCAAAAACTTGCTTGCCAACTTAAAAAAAATAAATGTAGCTTTAAATGTGCTTGTTGACATGAAAATAAACTCAAGACCCTTTTATCCTTTAATGAAAAACAGAATCCTTATGAAAAATATGTTTCCATTTCAGCTGGGGTAGATACCTAACATGAAGCTTGCACATCATTTTAAGCCCATTTAACTCTATTTGAGATCTTACAGGGACTTCTGGGCACTGTACTGAAATCAAGCACAGCATGGAGTTTCACTTTGAAGAGTCTCTCATATTCAGTTGTAAATTATTCCAGACAAGAGAGATAAAATGGGTAAAACCAGCCTAGGAAAGGGAACATTTACAGTCACTAGTAAAGACCATTGCAGTACTTTAGTTTTATGACTCCCATGAAAACCAACAAGAAATACTGTAGAAGCAACATGAACATGTTCCTGTACTTCTGTAACGCAAAAATAACTCAGTCATTTACACTAGCTCAGTTCAAAAGGGGCAGATTATCGAGCTGTTCTCCATCCTGGACTGACCCTTTTATTTTTCCAAATTTTCTCTTTTGGTTTTAAATGCAATTATTTGGCATTCCAGCTTAAGCTACACTTTCATCATGCTCTTGCAAATCACAAAGGTAGGTCTCATGAAGTGCTGTCCAACATCTCCTGTAAGAGCATCTCAAGCAGACCCAGATATTGAGAAAACATCATGTAGAAATATACAGGAAAGAAATGTTTATTTTCTATATTCAGACCTACAGAAAAGGCAATAAAATGAGGAACTGGAATTTACACTACTGAGCTATAACATGCCTCTTTATCTCTTTTTAACTTAAAGAGATGTGAGCTTAGACAAAATTATATTGAAATATACTGCAGCAAGGAGGGAAGGATATGTTTATTTGTTCAATGTCCTCAAAATATCTTTTTGTTGACTTTTCCTTTGATTAGAATAGTAAAAATAGGAGCAGCATAAATGCAGGAATTGGAAGGCATGCAGCTCTGTGAAGTGGAAATGCACCCCTTGGTGCTGTATTTTATTGCAGCTACTCTTTGGTGCCCTTTTAATACAATCAGGACTTCATTTTGAGAAAGGCTGTAATTGTATCCAGCTGCTGACCCAGGCTTGTCATCCATTCTTATACATTGTGAGGAGAAAGAAGCTATTTTCCATGTCAAATTTGATTTATATCTGAAATCAATCTGCATTGCTCTGAAATCCATCAAAGTGGTCAGTTTCAGAAATTTAATATAATTCAAAATGTGAGGGAGAGAAGTTCAAAGCGATCATGTGAAGTATTTTTCCTCCTGAAAGGTAGCACCTTACCTTGAATTGCACAATTCCTTAGATCCTGCACAGAGTGGAATTAACTCTGAAATCAGACCTATCTTAACTCCTCCACTCAATGCCCAGTTCTTACTGATTCTTTTCATCTTTTCAGAATGACAGTCAGGAGACTTTCTTCAGCACAATGCTAAGAAAACACCTTCTAGTTAACTAAAAGCTGCACCAGGTTTCCACCAATACTTCTCAAAAGGCAATGCAAAGACACAGCGTGTATTTTCCCCACCAACTATGCAGTTTAGCCAAAGCAGGTAAACAATAAACTAAAAAATAATGTAAGACAATACAGAACTAAAAAAAGGAAGAAAAGTTATTACCTCTGAATGTGCCTTTTCTTCTGCCTGGAAGAAAACAAAGAAGAAATGGCTTAGAATCAGTGTGCAACATAATTCTGGTAATAGAACATAAAAGCCAGCCACACTGAAGTGAAATGAATAGCTGCACGCATCCATTACATTTAAGGAAGGTATCCAGTAAAAACAATAAATGGAACTATTTTCAACTGGCTTGGCAAAGTTCCAGCTGAAACCCCAAAGAGCTTGCCAGCATACGGACAAAATGAAATGGTGGAGAAATGGATAGCAGGACCAGAACTGCAGAAACTGGAGCTACATTTCTAAGATACAAACAAAAATTTACTATGCTCTCACTGCATGGGCCTAGTCTGATTCAAAAGAAAACATTTATGCTGCAATGATTATTAGGGTTCCTGAATTTAAATTTGCTTTACTGCATACCAAGACATGTCCTTAATATGATACTATGTAATTTCTGATAAGAGAAGTTGACAGCACTTCTCATTGGGAAAGGGGAGAGGAACTTGCATCTCAATGTAATTTTGTCCATACAGAGTACTGACCAAAATATTAAAGGCTATCAAGGCATGTTAAAGTTTTCAATTAAACTTGCTAATATTTAATAATTTAGGAATTGTCCATATTGTAATATATTGTGTCATATATTGAAACTTTTTATTCAGCAGCCTTTTTCAACAAGCTAAGAAATGAAACCACTGCAAGGCAAACCTTTCAAAGTCATTCAGTTTCTAAGCTTTGGATCAGTCCTATTCAGGAGAAATTTGGCAGACAGATAAATCTTGCTTCAGTGGGATTCTAATGGAAAAGAATGGCATGCAACAAAAAGGAACCCTTTCATAACATAAAATAAGAATCAGTTAATGAACTGGAAATTAATCCACCCCATGGTCTGAAGTGGCCCACGTTCAGAGAAGCAGTCTATGTTATCTGGAAGAGAATAGTAAACAGTAGAAGGAAAATGTAGGTAAGCAATTATCTCTAAATAACATTAGAAACCCTATGAAAACCCAAGGTAAGGGAACTTCAAAAGTTCTCTGGCATAGGACTGTCTGTCTTATAATTGGTGGGGAAAATCAGTATGCCTGAATTTGAGCCTGTATTAGGCATTAATTTTGTTGTCAGGATTTTAATGATTTATAACAGAAATGTTTTTTTTTGCTTTACCTTGCATAAAGGGAGAAGACTTCTGGAAAAGGCCTCTTTCCATACATGCTTATCTGTTAGCAGTCACTAAACAGACTGTGATGCTATGATATTTACCCTGGAAACACTTAGAAATGCTTTTGGCTGAAACTACTTCAATACCTGACACATCATTAGGTGAGGCTAATTTAGTATAATGATTTTTTTTTCTCATCACTGATGTGACACACTAACCTTCTGATGAATATTTACAAAAAGAAGATTTGCCTACAGAAAAAAAATTATATTCTATTCCCATTATTGTTACATCAAACATGCAGTACATGGAGGGTCACAAAGGGATTGAGGTGATGATGTCCTCTTATGATTTCTTCTATGACAACAAAAGCAAAAAATTAGGGTTGGTGACTTTTTCCTAGAACTGCCATGTGGAGACATGGTACTTGTCCTTGGAGCACCAAAGCTGATAATGAAGGCATTGCTACATTTCCTTACCAGACAACTCCCTCAATGCACAAGGAAGTGTTGCCTCTCCCTGAGTTCAGAGAGGTGGCTCTCACAAGTCAGATTTTATGAGCAGTGAAGGAAGTAAATGAATGACAAAGACCAGGATTTTGGACCAGCTTAAAAAAATAGAATCTGACAACCAAACGCATCTCAGTAGTTTTTACTTAAGTTTATGCTCACACCATTGAAACCCAGAACTCAGCCATTGTTCCAATAGGCTCTAAAAGGAAAAAAAAATTCTTTTTCTCACTCTACTTCTGCATTATATGCAAGCATCCCATCCTTGCAAGGATTATTTTTCTTTCTTTGAAGTCTTAGAACATTAAGGTACAAATGACATGTCCTTATAGAACTCCTCTGAGCACGGCCTAGCACAATCAATGAGGCCTAGGGAGTCAGAGTGTAGCTAATGCTGAGAGCCGGTGCGGGAAATTGGCAATTAACTAAATAGGGGAAAATTTAAGTGTTTCACCTACTGAGCAGGAGGAGATTGAAAATGGAGATAACCTAGCATAATTTTTTCAATTACTCACAGGGCTGAATGAATTCACAGCCAAAACTGGATCAGTTTACTATGTCTGCTCACATGGTATATTTTTCTGTGAAACAAAATGGAGGTCTCTGTACATGCATATTGCTACAAGCTCGATTTTCAGTCTATGCAAGTTAAGTCCTGAGAACCAAATGCAAGTCAAGAAGAAAGCCAATATATACAAAAAAGGGTAGTGAATGAAGAACTTCTGTGGCATTGGACCTATTCGATGGCAGAAAATAATGAAATGTCTCTTCTGAATCTCATATTCTAATTCCCAAAGAGACAATCTTCAGAGAATAACTTGTTTTCAACTATCCTCTGGTAAATATACATGAAGGTCTTGATCTTCATTTAGTACTTTGATTGAATTTCTCAAGTTATTAGGTCACAGAAAACACTAGAACTAAGGCTTAAGACAATGCTTGATAAAGCTAAGAAATACATTTAATTCAGATAACCCTGTGAAGCTATCCCATTGCTCTCTTCACTCAGCTGATGTGATACTGAGTGTTAAACTTTTCAGGCTCCTACTCCACTTATGCATCATCTTTTGATTAATTGCTGAAAAGTTTAAATCATTTTCAAAGAGGGTTCAAGCAGAAGAAATTCAGATCAAAAATCTTTGCTAAAAGTCAATGCCAGTAATTATTAACACCAATTTATTTCTAGTCCTTTTCAGATTTTTCTGCAGCTTCCATTATCTTGCCTATATAATCCATTACTTAAGGAGTGGGACTCAGCTGCAATGTGAATTCACAGTCAGAAGATATTTATAGTATGAACCTGGGTAAACAGTCGAAAGTTTATTTTGCAGGGAAAATACCACTCTTTAATATCATGGGGGTTTAGTTAATATTTCCAAGATATTCTGTTGAAATATAAAAGGTTATATAAATAGTAAGTTTAGTAAATTCTTGCTACATTACACAACATCAGAACACAGATATTTCAGAGTTACTCACTTACTGGGTGCTGAAAGCATCCTGTGTCACTTTACAGCTTGATTTTTTTCATCTATCAGTTTCATAACATTCTAAACTTTGGCATGAATGCTTGAATTATAATTTTTGGCACACCTTCCCATGCAAACTGATAGTAGTGTCTCATAGACAAGGAAATAGTTTGAAAGGTTTTTTCAACCCTGAAAACATCAGTGAGAAGCTTAACTCTAACTGTAAGTCATGCCTCACATGCAGCCAGCCTGTATATACATTCTACACCTCTCACCTTCACCTCCCCTCTCCTGCTTCCACATAATTCAGGACTGGTCTGGACTGGAATGACTTGCAACTTGCCTGTAAAAAGGCCTGTAAAAACCTAAGGCATGTGCACTCAATGTTTTAGACATGCCCTTGAAAGAACCTTTTTATGGTTAAACAGAGCTTGAAGAGGCACCATTGTGCATGGATACAATACACTTCCCAAGCTAACCTGAGTTTAGCATTGAGACAGAGCCACCACGTGCTACAAATCATCAAACTGCAGGAGCTTGGTATTCCTAGGCAAGAACTGGCTCTGGGTAGGGGAGGCCATCTCTGGAATGTCAGCTGACACCACTCAACAGCTGGACATACCAAGAGGACACACACCATTGATGAATGCATGGGATAAAGCAGGTAAGTGGGCTGCTCTCCTGTGAAAAGGGGTTCCTGCAGCATCTAGTTGTGTTAGAGAGGAGGTTGCAAAGCAACTGCTGTGTATCAGCAAGTGAATGTCCAAACATCCCTATGGATGATTTCTTGTTAGTAGAACAACCAAAGCAATAAATGATGCAGAATATATATTAAAAAAAAACCCCATAAGATTAAAAAAAAGAACCAACCAAACAAAAAAATATAATAGAGGGAAAAAATCAATTACAGAACAACTTCTGGAGATAGAAACAGATATTACTCAACCTAATTAATCTAACTAATGAAGATTAAAGTTTTAGAAAGTTACTCTCTTCTCTTTTAAAATAACAATTAAATGCTGCTACTTGCAAGTAAAATCAGTAGACACTTAAACTCCAAATTACATCTCCCTTACTCTAAGGCAATCTTGTGGCTTTCAAGAAGTTTACCTCAAACAAGACCAGGAGAGAAGTAATTTTCTAAATTATGCACTAGCTGACGGTAAGCAAAATGACTCAAAATGGTCAAATACAAAAGCATAAGGACCCCCATAAGAGAGAAACTCTTAGACTTTCAGGTTGTTTTTAGCTTTCAAAATGTATACTAAATGATTTTAAACATTAATAAACAAATCACATAAAAAGGTGAAAATAATGTTTTCTAAAATAGTATGCAGTAGTACAAAGCTGAAAACAAACATTCCTACTTTATTGCAGTAAAATTGTAATTCTCCTGGATCTCAAAGTATTGAAATTTTCACAAACAATGAACAAGAACAGAGACAGGCAGAATTTTTTTCTAAAATATCAATACTCACTGTAGAGTAGAGAGAGGATGTGCTGGAGACGAGTGATAATGAGGACCCATGCACTTTAAGAAAAGGAAAATAACATGAAATATTGCTGAAAGCATAAAACTTCCCACATGTAGCTCAATAAGTAAACAAATTTTTAAAATGAGAACCAATTTTCCACAAAGAACAATTATGAGCTATCAGTACAGAATAGCTATTGATAGATTTCCCTGCAATTAGATTGTCCTATACAGAAAAACCATTTTCCTGGGTATGGGGCAGGTAAGTGAGACAATGACATTTTGTGTTATTATCAGAAAACCAAGCATCTCCTTTGTTGCTTTGACAAGAAATCACTTGATAAATATACTCTTCAGAGAAACCAGAAATCGAGCTGTTTATACACCTGTCCCAAGTTCACTAAATGAGTTTAGTAAGATACTATGTTTTGGAAAACATTTCACATTCTGTGGGGTGAGCTCCCAAGCTTTCCTTAGAAAGGCTGACCTGTGTAGTTGTAGTCCATGGGAAAGGGTAACTGTGAGGGGTAGTGACATATTTCCCTTAATCCTCAGTGGAGTCTGCCTCAAGAGCATTAAGTGAATGTTGCAGGGCTGCACTTTAAGAAATGGGGTTCCTGGCCTACCTGGAGATGGCAAATGAAGACTAAAACTGTAAAAAAATTTGCCCCTTCTGCTGACTCTCCTGAGGAAGGCTACACGCACATATAACTTCAAAGAAGATAATTTATTTCATTACCTTTTCTATTTTTGTTTTACAAGATGGGTTTTTAAAAAAATATTTATCTTTTGCCACAGTTTGATAAAAGAATTATTTTGCTTTAATAGCTAACTGTCTGCAACAAACAAACACAAGAATACTTGGATTAGCCAAATGGACTTTAAACCTAGTTTTCTACTTACAGAAATGTGGAACACTGACCACTGAAATGGAGTGACTTCCAAAGTATGTTGATTTTCAGTCTCTGGTTTAAATGTCTGAGCTAAACTGCCATTCTGTGGCTCTATGCATTACCTCACTTGTTTCACTTTAACCTTCCTCAGAGCTCCTATCCTAAAATACATCTGACCTTCTAAGAGCATCATTTCATGTTAATCTCTAATGATCATAAACTGCTGAAAACTGTTTATTGCTGCTGCATTGACTTTCATTTACTCAGGTTGATCACAGTTATCCACTCCAGCTGGATATGAAACAGAACTAATGAAAAAGCTTTTATCAAAACCACTGGTGGCCCATTACTGAAATTCTACATTTAACACCTCTTTTTTTTATGCATTAATTGCTTTGTTTTCTCTATTATTCTTCCAGTGTTTCCTTTGATAATTCTGTTCCTCAGCAAAGGGTCTGTAGTCAGCTCTGTCCTTGAATTATGTGATATTCTTCTGTGCAGTCAGCCATCCTCTCTGTGCTGACAACTCACAGCTTGAGTTGTCCTGCACCCTGCTGCTAGTATTACAGATCCAGATGTCTGCCTGATATATCATCTAAAATACAGTAAAAGGAATCAAAAAAGTAGAAGCATTATTTGTCTTTTGTTTTATCTAGGACTTTTTAAATTCCTTTTATCGTGTGACCTCTGGGGCTAATGCAAGACTTTTTTAATTTGCCTATTACAAAGATAATTTACATTGTCATCACTTAGCAGTAAACAAGATAATTGTTATAGAATGAATTGCACAGGGTTTTAGTTGTCTTTTTTGTTTAATTAAAGCATTTAAGGACTTTGCACTCATGGGAATTCTGCAAATAATCAGATTTACCAGAAATGTTAGTTAGAAGAAAACTTTACAGTGCATTTAATTAGGAGTTGTCAGGTTCTCTGTGGATTAAAAAAGACCAAAACCCAAAAAAAAAAAAAATTCACCAAGTTCCAGATGTTGCAGATAGCATTAAAGAAAGCAGACAGTAATAATCTGCATAAAGTAGTGAGGTCAGTTCAAATTGCAGAATTTCAATAAAGAAATTCACAGGGGGTTTGCTGAAGGAGGCTGTAGGAAAGTGGGGAATTTAAATGACTACAAAACAAAGGAGATGTTAAGCAGCATTGGTGTTTGGGGAAAAAAAAAAGGAAGCACAGAAGTAGGACTAAGAAAGCAGAGAACACTGTAGTTGGGTACGTTCCGACATTTCAGATTTAGAGGAAAAAAGAATAATATTCCAAGAATGGCTTCCTTTCCTCCAAAATTTCTGACAGGGGATTTGCACATGTATGAGATACATACAGCATTGCTTTTTACTGGGTGAAAATAATACCTTCCATGTTTCAGGATAAGAAAGGCTTGTGAGTCCAACTCAACAAGATTAATATAAGCTTCACAAAATCATTTAAGTTTCTGTGGTGCAGGGTGCAGAAGAAATATTTTAAAATTTTACTATGCTTTGGACATCTATTTTGGGATGTGTTTATCAATTTAAGTAGTTACTCAGTTTTACCTTCTTCCATGCTGTCCCTGAATGAACCAGAATGACTGATTGCTCGTGGTCTCTCTTCCAAGGACGTGGCACTGCCACACAGCTGGGAGTCATCGTAGAGATCAAAAGAAGTGTCTTGTGCAGGGATGCTGTTTGAACGCATCATGCTGGGTCCAGGAAGGTTAAACTGTGATAGGTTGGTTGGACTCACTGGAATAAAAAGCTTTATTATTGAAGTACATTTCCATTAAGTGAATTTTGCTTCTGCACAAAATTTTAATGTAGGACTAGCACGGTTAGGTGGACTTCATGCTGTTGAGACAATGGAAAGCTTTTATTCCTACACTTAAAGCTTCAACAAAAATGTGGAGCAGATGGCCTCAAAGGAGCTGGATGACAATAATCCTGTAAAGCACATGGTAACACTAACACTGGTGTCTGAACACCCTTTGGCAGCCCATAGAAAATCAACGGGGGAGATTCAAAAGTTAAAAAGGAATAAGATGTCATAAGTACTTTTATAAGCAGCTCTTCTAATGAATCAGTATCTGTATTTCATAGTTATATACCTGTATTACTGACTGCTGTTAAGGCCAAAGTTTATTTGCATATATAAGATATTTATCCTTTGATTTACAGGAGCACACCTACCACTATACTAGGTTGAATATTTGTGCAAAGGCCTCAGCTGAATTGCATCCTAATAAAGAGGTGTGGTCAGACATGGTTGAAATCAAGAACAGCATTGATGAACCTACTTTAAAGCTTTCACAAAGCTCTTTTACCAGGAGGAAGGAAAGCCTAGCTATGGTTACCCCAGACCACACCTCAATGCCTAGAAGAAAAACCTAACTGTGCAGCCAAATTCAGCCTCAGTATTTGGACTTTTAGTTTAGATCATCCAAGATGTGTCCTAAGTTAAAAACTACCAGAACAGCTGTGTTGTGAGAGCAAATTATTCCACAGGCATATGAAAACTGAAATAAAGGAAAGGACAATGAAAAAATAAATTTTACACCCCATGATCTTATTTCTCTATATTGTGAGTACACAAGAACTATGAACAAAAAGAAAATGAGATGATTGTAAACAGAGAAAAATATAGTGAAAAAACACTGCCTAGAACTGTGACACAGAAAAAACTGTCTAAAACTGCATGAGAAAAATTCAAAGCAGTGGCTTGTTTAGCGAGGATCCAATTTCATTTTTAAAAGTAGCTTACTTCTTTTCCTGTATGTAGTAAAGACTAACATGTGTATGTCTGATCGAATTCTTTTGAGTGATTGTAACCTACAGATGCCATAAGCTGTGACAGAGAGATAGAAGTCTTAATTCTTCAAAGGATGTTAGTAATTCCTTACTAGGAGCCTAAATCATAAAAACCTAAGCATGTGACAAGTTCTGTGGAGAGAAGTGGGTTTTACTCAGAATTAAAGAAAGAAATAATACTATTAAAAAAACCCTTGTGTTGAATTAATTTGAAACAATATTCAGAAGAACCAAATCTAAAACTTGGTTTGTAATCAAATAAAACTGCAATGTCACTCACATCCTAAAAATACTATATTGCATTCAAGGTTAGGTTTGGATTTGGCTCAGTGCAGTTATAGCCAGGTCCAGCTACTGAAACACATTGAAAAGGTCTATCTCAAAGCAAACCTCTATGTAGGAAAAATTCAATGTTTAGTTTCTGACATTCACTAAAATCACTGGAACGAATCCTACTGATTGTGAAGCCTAAAAGATGAATAGCTTTGAACTAGAAGCTAATTTCCAGCTCTCCCTCAAAATTTATGTCCTTGGTCAAGTCATAAAGAATCTGTGCTTCTTTTTTTCCTCTATGCAAAATAGGCGGTACCTCGACCCATTTCATTAACCACACTGTGAGTTCCCCCTCATTAGTGAGGTACAGCAATACGGTGATGACGATGTTAAAAATAAACTACCTAGTCTGGCAGACTAAGAAATATGTACAGCTGAATTTTATGCTTCCGAAGAGAGGGAGAAACAGTGAAGGGAAACAGCATTTACCCAGGTTGGAGAAGTGATATTTTCCAGTTGCAGATGAAGACATAGCTGAAGGAGAAACAAGCGGGGACTGACTGCCAGTGTCCTGCAGGCCTCCGGTTGAATGGGAGCGCAGCCATTCCTTGCCTTCCTCCTGACTTGTCTGCCGGGATGATGGTGCATATCTGAAAAACCACAGCTGGCATGCTCAAGACAATGACAAGGTGACACCTTAGAAAGAAACAGCTGTCATATAAATACCCTTCACCAGTTAGACAAAATAAATCCCTAGGAAAACATCAAGTCCAGTCAAGTGATTATCACCAGAGATTTTAACTAGGTACAGTTTACCATTGGGTTACACTGAAAACATACAGGACTTGAACCCCCCCTACTCTTCATCCCCCTCCCCAAAACAGCATTCCCTTCTTTTGAAGAGACAGGATGATAAACTATAGCAGACAGACAACTGAGCTGACAGAAAAAGACTTCAAAGCTATAGGAAGTGTACAGGTTGATGCAAAAGTTTGGAAGCCGTATGGTTAGGATGGGGATAGGCAGAATAGAAGCCAAGGAACGTTAGTAGCCACTTACAAAATGACATCTGTCATACATCATGTGGGCAACTGATTAGACAACAGGAGTGAAACAGATCAACAACTCTGAAAGAGGAGTTTGCATTGGTAACGACAGATACTCATGATCATATGCACTAGATGTGCCGCTCTGAATGCTACCTGACATTGTGTCCTGCCCCAAACTGAGGGGAGGGAAAGGGACAGGAAAAATAAAAAATTGCAGAAAGAAGTTCTCTGGAAGGAAGAAGTTTGGCAATCAAATAATTAATCAACTGCTTCCTATGGTAAACCAATAAAACAAGTGCAATGTGACATGTGGGCCAAGAGGGAGAACTGGTACCTCACTGGTCCAGCCTTGGCTGAGCTGGAAGAAGGGCAATTCTGGCAGTGATTAAACATTAAAACGTGCAGACACTGTGGGTCTTAATCAAGAGATTTGTTTTCAGCAATGTCTGAAAATCAGAATGAAATACTTTATTCAGACAAAATACTGCTGAGAAATGAACACCTCCTTTGCTACTGTCATGAGTTATCAGTGTTTCCCAAAACAGCAGAGCAGAAAGGGCTTTTGATATTCTGGCTTCAGGCTTGTGAGGCACAAGTGTTTCTGCTTAGAGAGAAAATTAAATGAACATGTAAGTTCTTGTGTTGTGCTTGGAGTTTTGTACAGTATTTTACAGCAGTAAACCATATTGATCTTATTAAATATTTACTTCCTTTTTCCTTTCAAAAACACAGCTATGATATTTGCCTATAATTGTGGTAGAGCACAAAGTTACTGAGTAGTTATCAGATTGAAAAGATGGCAAAACAAGAAATCAGGATGTGAGTTTTGGACTGGCTTCTCTGGACATTAAATCAAACGGAATTTTTTTCCTGGGCTAACTGATCTTTTTTATATGCCTGTAAGCACTATTCCCACTCCAATTCACTTTCAGCCACCATTACAGCTGTACAGCCACAAACTTTGATCATCCCATAGTATCCTCACAGGGTCCTCATTATGCCTTTAATGTCTTCCACCTTTTCCATTCTCTCCAAATAATAAAAAATTGACTAAATTCTTATTAAGGAACAGCTAGTGCAGAACGTCAGAAGGTGCAATATAGTGACAATAGTTTAGCACTATCTTAAAATTTCACAAATATTTCTTCATGACTCAGGAGATTTAATGGTGCAATCTCAGTTATTGGAAAGCTGCAGTGTCTGTGTGCATGCACATATATCCTTGCTTGCCAAATCTTCCTGGATTGGGGAGATGGGCTTCCATGTCTCATGAGACTAACCAAGTTACCTAATAATCTTCTCTTTTCACTGTGGAGGAGAGAAGAAGGTAGATAAATTCTGTTTTCTGTGAGGAAGATAGAATTTAGTGAAGTGTTACTAGCAAAGCTGGACTCTGTATTACTGGATAAGGACCAAGAAAACTGTATAGAGCAGAAAACATTTTATACTTACAAACCTTGGATAGTAAAATTAGTATTTTCTAGCCCTACCCTTCAGTAGCTCTCCAGTTCAAACTGCATTAATGTTTGAATGAGTCCAAAGTAAGATCCACCTCTAAAACCTTGATTTTCTCCATAATGTTTTCAATAATTAGACCTATTGAATTGCATAAATATATTGTTCTGTCTCTTTTAGCTCTCCAGGATTCAATGCCTTTTAAAGATTCATTCCATAAGAAAATGATCCCTAATAGTATTTACTTTTCATGGTATATCTTGAAAGAAGATTTATTCCTTAGGCAGACATGGAAAGAAAAAGTCCATTGTTAAAATTTACATTTTATGGTTTGAATTGAAATTCCAAGAACTCTGTTGTAAACAGGATCAACAGAAGGAGAAAGAAAAATAAAGGCAGCATAGAAAAGGTTACAGGAAAAAAGAGAAGCAGCAGTCATGCTCAAAAATATATATACCTTAATCCCTTTTTGGGTAGTGTATTTCTGTCAAGCTGCATGCTGTTAAAACAAAAACAAAAAATCCCTAAGGACATACAGCAAACAGGACTGTTCAGAATCACAAATTTTAAAGCTCTAGGTTTGTGTGAATAACAGAAGGTCATTTAACGCCTTTTAATATAACTTTCATGATAAATGCTTTACTCATTGGAAGGAACAATAGGACATGGACTGCTGCACATTCATTTTTCATCTAGACATGCTCTGGGCTGGGTCAATAGTAATTTGGAGACTGTCCAAGTCAGAAAGATGTGCTTCTTTACTATTTCTAACCTTTCTACAGCTTTGCTCTGCAATCTGTGTGAGAATCATATGGTCACAGTGTGAATCTTTATTTTTCACAGTTGCTTATGATAAGGCAATATATTTCCAGAAGAAATGAAGTCTGTGGCACCTGCTAAGAGGCACCATGGCCTTGCCAGAAGCCAAATGAGAGCTCTGCATGTAGAAATATGTCCTGAAGATTCAGAAACTTGGCTTTTGTTGTTGAGGGGCTCACACAGTAAGGTGATGGTGGGGACAGTGAAAAGTGGCACCAGAGCGATGTTCTATTTTCCTGCACACAAAGTGTCAGAGTGGCTGAATACCCAAAACACATGCATGGAGTTTTCCTCATTTAAACCCCATCACTGGAAGAGCACCCACTAGCCCTCCTTCCAAGTGCCATTTCAGCATTTCATCATAAAGTCTTGGTCTCTGGTCGGTGTGGTTTGAACTAGTTATCATCACGTAAGTACTGCAAAGTTCTCTCCCTTTAGAACATAGCTTAGTGTCATCACATGGATCAAATAGCAAAATGGCTTCTGAAAGCTTCTGTATTACATATCATAATCACACCTCTGAGAGCAGCAGTAACTTAGGACCCTTGCTACCCAAGAAACACCCTTATTAAAGGCGTTTCCTGTTGAGCTGTGGGTGATGGGAGTCCTACTCTTATGTATCCTTGATCCTAGCAGATAAAGGCAGTGAAAACACTGCTGGCATGGACAATGCATTACTATCAGGGGTTGGGCAAATGGAAGCAAACTACTTTTACCACCAGTAAATTTTAGAGACAATTTTTCTAGTTAAATAAAGGGCCTGGTTCTGCATTTGGAGAAAGCAAATGGAAAGAGAAAATCATCGGTATTTCAGCACAGGCCCAGTTATCATGATCCATGTGGAGTAATCCCATGGCCCATGTCAGACAGAGGACTGTATTTTCAGCATTTTGCTCCCAACATAACTAACAGGACCTAGAATGGCTGGCAAAAAGAAAACATAAATTTGAATGAATTATTTACTTTTTTTTTTTTCTTCACATAATAAAATGCAGCCTTGATGTTCCTTGATTCACCTTTATGCACCTCTAAATTTCAAGATGAATAAACATGATCAAAACACCAGTTTCTTATGCAAATACTTAAAAGTGCAAATGAACAATGTATTTTCCAATATTACTTTGACTTGGAGATATATTTATTTAAAAGTAATCTATAGCACATTATCTAAAAATAATGGAGTCAGTTCTCCTTTAATCCAACCTGCAAGCCAAAAGGTATGCCAGTCATATAAGTAGGTTAAGAGTGACCATAAGATTTTCCAAAAATCTTTTGAATTCAGATGATCAAATGAAATAGAGATGAATATTCCTCAACATAATCATGGAATTATTGCAACTGCATTAAAGTAAGTGTAGTAAAAGCTCATTGTGTGTTTTTAAAATAATAATGCTTACAAAGATGCTCCTAGATTATAGATAATTATATGAAACCATTAAGCAAAGTTTCATGTAACTATTACTTCAGACCAATAACTGCCCTTATCTTTTTAATATCTGAAATCATTCATCCACCAAAACCTGGGTTCATTGCTTCCACAGAAACTGGACTTTTGGTAAATAGAACTTAATTTACCTCACATCTCTGGAGTTGATAATGATAATAAAGACAGTCCTTTCCTGAAAGAAGCAATGCATACATGGACAAAGAGCAATATAAAGTGAGGATGAGAATATAATAATATTCCTGATATTTTCCTTCGCTATGTAAAGTGGAAAAAGCAATCTTGCAAAAAGATGAAGACATAGGCTGAAGTTATCAAGCCCACTGCATCTCATTCTCTTTTGTTTATTTTACACTGCTGAAACTGAGTATAACTTTTATGAGGGAAATTACAGGAAGCCTTACATTCCCCATTTTCCTACCTGCCCTTGGTGATGAGGTTATCTTGGGAAAGAGCCATAATAGTATATCCTTGAGCTACATATAACTCTTTCAGAGCTGCTAAGGAATAAAACAAATTATTGCAAGCTAAGAAACAGATAGGGAGCTCCATGACAGGCTGGGCCAAGCTGATATGGGTCTTACAAATTAGTTTCTACAAGGGCTAGGCATATAAGAAAATCTGATACGTGACACACTGTTTCACACCTTACAACCACAACTATAAATTATGATAATTTCAAATAATTGAAAGTTTTGAAGGGCTTAAGTGGATTTCAATGCACTTTCCTAGCACTCAAAACTACACATTCTTTTAAAGCAAACTAGAGAAAGCCAGTCATGTAAGTAAAAACCACTTCCACTCTGCTAATCTTAAAATGCAGCTATTACTGCTGATCAGACCATTGTTTATTTCTATATTGCTGCATTTTTATGCCTTCCTTGCTGTGTCCTTCAGATTAAGCAGAAGAAAGTTACAAATTGGCAATGCTCAACAGCAATTAAGGGTTTGAAAGAATTACTGGTGATGTGCCCACTTGGAAAATTTTACAACTAAAGCAGTAATGTTTTCAATTAATCCCAGAAGATGGTTTTATTTTAGAGTATAAGTACCTGCATGATCATTTTAATCCCTCTGAATTGCTGTAAGGTACAAGTGTCCTCCCATATAGGGAGCTACACTGCTACAACAGTAGAATTAGACTTTTCTGAATACTGCTAGTGCAAAACCATCAAAAGGCCTAAGAGAGGTGCAAAATAATTTCCTTCTGAAAAAAAAATATTTTGCTTGCTTTTACGGAGTCTATTTTCTGGTTGCTGCAATGCAACAGAATCTCATTGAATGACACAGAATTTGGGTAGAGTGAGCTCTGACACTGCACTCCAGGAGCTGTCAGGGAGCTCTGCGTTGGTGCCGTACCATCACTCAGTGGGCAGCCTGAAAACTGTGGGCAAAGTCTGAGCATCCCTGGAGGGACAGGGGGTAAAAATAGCAGAGACCTTGCAGATTTGCTGTCTCCATGAAAGGTGACTCTTCTTTTGGAGGCAGTCAAAGGCTATTTTCTTTCAAAGAAAATGTAGATGTACTCTGAGATTTTGTCCTCATTTTCTGTGTTCCTTCCAGCTGTTCCTTCCTAAAACTTGATGTCCCAAAGTATCAAGTATAATGGGATATCTACTTTCTAAAACTTATATACAACATTTTCATTTTCAAAATGCTTTGTCCCAGCAGGGCACTACAACTCTGTACACAGGTACTGCAAGATAGCCTCACTATTTTCCATTTTGTACCTATGCAAATATATCCTGCCCTGTATATCCCTTCAGACTAATCAGCCTTTGGTCACTCACCTTCAGGAACTCTTTACCAACTAGCACTTTTCCCCCCATTTGCTTATGAGAGTGTTATTAGGAATAGCACTTAAAGTTTTAGTGAATTCAGGATTTTTATTGCATTTACTATTTTTCTGCCATTCAGAGAGCATATTTTCCTGCAAATGAATTAAATTAGCCTTTATTATTTAAAAGGCTGTTAATGACTAATCTCATGTTATTTGTTACTTAAACTATTTGTTTAATGTCTTCTGTATTTTTCCAGGCAAACTGGCCTTCCCATAATGTCCTTGCTCTCCATCCCTGCTCTCCTCCTCACTCTTTCCTCAGCAGACAGCCTTTGAAAACTTTTCTCCAATTCTAATGACTTCAGGGTCTCAGGCTCTGCCTGAAGCAGGGAAATGAAAAGTTCATCAGGAGCAGGGAAATGAAAAGTTCATCAGGACCAGTAAACCGAAGATAACTTCAACCTTTTCATTTCCTCTTAGTATGCTTTCCATTACTGATACTTATCCACCAAATTACAGCTAACGCCTCAATGAAATAAATTTGAATTTTTTATATCATCTATCATTAGCTCTCTCCTCTCTTTCAGTATTTTCCTGCATTTTCTTTGCACAGACTTTATGTTGCTTGCTATTTGTACCTCATGGTGCACTTTGGGCTTACTGATTTTGTCCCTACATTATATTAGTACATCTGATTGTAAGGACTGCCGATTCAGCCTTTTGCAAGCTCTAGGGTGACTGAAGAAAAAGAAAAAACCTCCTTGCAGATAATTTTTTATGCTCTGCCATGCTATAATTGGTATAATAAAAGGCATTTCAAATATGAGATTACAAAGAAAAATGGACATAATGTGCTGCCAAGCATATCTGTCTCCAATGTTGCAAATCAATGTTTTTGTTGTGAAAAAATACTTTGCTACAAGTGAGTTTTCATGTATAAAAGAGTTTAGAAACTCAGCACTTGTATCAAACCTTTTAGAAAAATTGAACTGCAAAACCCCTGTTGGGGCTATAATTTAAGAAATGACACCATTTACTCTAGGTACATATATTTGTTTTGAGGCCAGATCAACATGAACAATGGCTCTCACTGGACTCAATCATAATATCCCCATGTGGACTAATCTGAAACTTAAAAGTATTGCCAACCATAAAGTATTTGGAACCACTGAAATTAAGTCACTGAACAAATACATAAAGTATTAGCAGTGGAGGTTGCTCAGAAACTTCTGCCAAGCCATTAATTTTTGAAACGTGATTTTTAAAATCCTGTGTATCAATATAATTTTTGGCATGAATTCATACTGGTCCACATCATTCTAGTGACCTCATCATCCATATATGTGGCAGTGAAGGATTTTGTAAGCTTAGTATTAATAACTGACCTTTTAATATTGTCACATTCAGTTCATAGTACACAAATTTAAATACCTATTTAAAAATTAAAGGCAAAGTGCAAACTACAAATTGCTCGTGTATCAGTGTATTTATAACTACTATATTGTTAACAATACTATATGTTGTTAGTGTACATTACATTGATACATATATATGTTTTATAAGTATTAAAATACTATATTAGTATATAATTGTAATATAATTTGTATATTAGTAAGAGGTGTGATTTTTAGCTGATATAGTAGTACTTATGAATGCAACATAAGAAAATGAATTCTATGAAAAGTTTCCATCTAGATTTCTCTAAGGTTTTGTTTATGAGGTTTTTTAAAATGCTGGCTTACTGAAAGTGAATTCCTTCTATGCAAAGGATGGGTATTGAACAATCTCTGAGTTTATATAATAAAGGGCAAAAAAACTCTACGTTGTATGTTAAAGGTCTTTTCTTCTTAAAATGTTTGGAATGTTAAAAAACTAATTAAGTTTAAAATATTTTTGATTGATTCAGTAAAATTTTGTTTTTTGAATCAAAGGCTAATGAAATATTTAATATTGATTTTACAGTCCCCATGTGAGATAAGAGTTTCACTGTCAAATCCTGAAAATTTTCAGGGGAAACGGAAGTTACTTAGTTCCTAGAAAATTTGATTTCTTTTCTCTCCTTCCAAAGCCAGATAAGTGTTTCAAAAAGAAAAAAAAAAAATAAAAAAAGGGAAAAAAAGAGAAAATATCAAAGAAGAAATCTTGGTTCAACTGTGCCAGACTGGTTGCACTTTTTATAATGTAATTTAAATGGTAAAATGTCTGCACATAAAAAAAATCTTTAATAGAGCAAACAGAAAAACATTTTCTTGCATTTCTCTGTCTGTTCTGGGCACTTGCCAGGACTGATCATATAACAAGAATCTCATCTTGTAAACTGCTTCCCTGCCAGTGAAGCTGCATTTCAGTAAGGATCTGTGTAATGATTACCATGTAAGAAGAAACTTGTCAAGACTGAGTATTTTAAGGCAAGACTGGTCAGCTGAAGACCAGGACACACCAGCTCTGCCTGTGCTTTCAGCTAATGGGAAGAGAAAAGCAGGGATCCCCCAGTTGGAGGTTTGCTTGCTTTGGAACTGCCAAATGCTGTGACAGCAGGTGGATCCTGCTGCAGGAATCATTATGTGCCTCTTGGCTGTTTACACTTGCCTTTAGTTAGACAATTTTCCCCCTTTTCTCTCACTGTCTCCAGAACAAGGGAACCCAAAAAAATTCTCAAGGTAGAAAAAGTGCTTGTAAAACCTTAAAAGGCAGTTGATTCCACATTATAATGCCTTTCAGCTCTCTTTTCTTCCTTCCTTTTATTACATAAAGGACAAAGCTGTTAATTAAACAGCGTCCCTTTAGCAAAAAAGGTGGAGGGTTTATTTTTTTGGCTCCTGTCCTTTTGCCTCTCACTTATTTTGTGGTCACTGTATCTATAGGCAAGCTCACCTTTCCGAAAGAGTAGATCTGACGCTTCCAGTCCTCATGAGCAGGCTCTGAACCTCCTGAGTGCTTGTTGTCAGTCCAGAGAGAGAGCCATGATGGCTAAGAGGGAGGTCAATAGACTCGGAACTGGTGTGAAGGCTAGTCATGGACTGGTAACTTGGTGTGTCCTTACTGCCCGCTGAAGAGCTGCTCAGGTTTGCAGCCCACACAAGAGCACCTGATGTGAAAGAGTGCACTGAGGCAGGACTGGAAGCCAGGGAGTGACTTAAGCTTACAACATCTGCATTTAAGTCCGAAGGTTTACTGAAGAGGGGGCTGCTGCTACCACTTTGCCCACCTGCACTGCCCATGCTGCCTGTGCCCGAGGATGGCGATTCCAGGCTGCCTTGCCGTGCCAATGTGGTACTAGGGCTGGGCATTGCCGATGTGGGTTTCACACCTTCAGTACTGGGTGCAGAGGCAGCTTTACCACTTGCCTTGGCACCAAACAACCTAAATGTAAAACAAATAGCTTTAGAGAAACTGACAGCCGCATTAAACATTCATGGCGCAACATCCTAAGAGCCAAACTACACATTTTTAATTACTGCTACGAAAATCACGCCTACCTAGTTGATCAATCACACCACAAATTTAAATTCACTTAACCATATCACAATAGTCATGGTTTGTTTCTTTAGTAACCGCTTACTCACTCCTATTCAGATGTGCTCTTTGCACAGACCCTCCCAGAGAGAGGTAAAATAATCACATTTTTGTCTTCCTAGTTCATAAACAGATTACACTTTCACCCAAATTCAGTAATTAAGCATTCCCAAGTCATTAGCTTTTAAACTCCTCACCTCTCAAATCTGCTTAAATGATTGCAACAAACACTTGCAAAATCCTAATTCCTTCATAGTTTAATAAACATCTAAGTATTTGTGCAAAATTCCCCTCTTGTTGTTTTTTTTTGCACAGATGGTCATGCAGTCATCAGTCACGTAGTAACCACTCAGAATAAACTGCACCATGGCTAAATGGGCTCAGTTTGTCTCCAAGGGCAGGAATGATAAAATTGTATGTCACATAATATCTTCCAGCAATTCTAGATATGAAAATTCTATAGTGATGATGAAAAAATAGACTTCAAGTCCTCTAAAATTTGAATTAAAAGGTCATGCAATGTTTTAATGTATTTCTGGAAATATTTTAAGCTGAAGTTAATGTACAGCTTCTAAATTAAAGGTAAAAAAATGCAAAAGTTATCATGATGTAAAGTAAGCATGTCTAGCAAGATAAGAACCCGTTTTACATTTTACCAAGCCCACAAAACTAAGCTGCAGCTCCCCAGCTGTCTGGAGATGATGTTTTGGTAAATAGGCACAAGAGGGCACTATTGGCTTCTTCTCCAGCAGTGAAAGTGCTCCATCCCAATTCATGGAGCACTCACCCAGATTTATACTTCCAGAAATGTCACAATAGAGCATTTACAATTGAAATTTAGCCTTGCCAATGCTTGTGTCAAAAAATGGAACGAAGCTGCTAAGATAATGAAGTGTTTGTAGCTGGAGCTGCCAACAATGGGAAAGTAAATCTAACTCTGTAATTTATAAAGAGCTCTTCAGTTCTCCATCCAGAATGTGGCAATGCCTGTTCCATTAAGAGAATGTGCCTGAACATAGGGTCCTTCTTCCCTTTGGGAGTTTACTGCAGTATTGACAAGAAACTGCACATGTGGCTGAACTTAGAATCATGGAACATCTTGTGTAGGAAGGGGCCCATAAGGATCAGTGATTCCACCTTCTAAGCTTCAAACTGTGGTTATGGGGATGTACCTAAAATGCTTAAACCTCAGGCAGCAGCCATTTCAGGTCTTAGGAGGTCTTCAAATCTCAAAGAAATCATTGTGTTGCATGAAAAAAATACTGCCCTTTTATTTTCCTGTACTTGACTTGTTTGTGGCAAAATATTCCCTGAAAAGACTTTTTGCACAGTACTTCAACATACTGAAAATCCCTGCTTTAGATATTGCAACTTCAGAGAATCACAGAAATGCACTAACCTTCGAAATGTGGGGGAAGCAATATCTGGGTATTTGGAACCTGGCTGTCTAAGTCCTGGTGTGCCAGAGGCGCTTGCCGAAGTCGGGCTGGATTTAGGGGAGCTGGACAGCGAGACGCTTTCAGAATCGGACACGGCCACTTTCTCTTTTTCCTTGTCTGTCTGGTTGATGGTGACAGGGCTGGACCTCCCGGACCCGATCTTGCTCGGCTCTCGCAGTTTGGTGGCAGCAGCACCCGCAGACTTGCTGCTCACGTTGGAGTCGATGCTGCTGGTGCTGGAGCGGTGGCCGCCGCGGCCGGGGATCCCGCTGCCGCTGGATTTCGAGGGGCGAGGCAGACTCCGGTACTGCAGAGTTGTCTTTGAGCTCACATGCAGGACGCCGTCGTCCTGGTTTTGGGAACCGTCTAAGCTCGTCTTCCTCCCTGCGTTGGATTTCCCACTGATGGCTGAGGATTTTGGCATTTTTCCCAGCGTTGCTGACCCGCTTGTGATCGTAGCTCCACTTGTGGTGATTATGGTAGAAGATCCCAACCCAGACTTCTTGAATCCAAATGACCCTGTAGCAGTTGATCTGCCAATGCCAGAGGGAGGCTTTTTCCCTTCATCACCACTGCTCTTCCCTGCATCTGATGGAGATCTCTGTATGGAGGCTCCTTTCAGTGGAGTTTTCACTTTTTCTGAAGCTTTTGCATCATCAGTTTTTCCTAAGTAAAAGAATATTTTAAAAGGTCACTTTGTGTTTAAGCTGCAATGTCTAAATATCTAATTTCAACACTGTATGATTATACTTTCAAAATGAAAAAATACACAAATAGAATTCCCTTAAGGAAACAGACCAGTTTGGTCTTTAGTCTCCCATCAGCTATCTGTAGGACACATAACAGATAAGCTTTAAGTATTAAAAGCTTGAAATTCCCATGAGAACTTCCACTTTCATAGATAGGTGGAAAATGTAGTTGTAGAAAATTATCTTGAATGAACCATAAGGAATCTTGACTGATTTTTTTTTCTGTTAACAGTATTTCTATATGAAAGAAATACTACTTGAAAATAAAACATTACATGCAATAAACATCTCCTGAAGTATGACATCAATGATGTGTGTAGAAATTAGTGGTACTTATAGAGTTCTTTAGTTTTCACTGATTACATCTTTTTAGCATATGACTAAGCTTGTTCTGGTTAGTTACACAAAATTATCAGGGAGCGATTATGTTATGGAATGAATCATCTTGATCTGTAACAATATCAATTACACAAGTTAATTAGTCTTTGTTGTATCCTTGATGGCTTCTCAAGATTTTTGACTTTTTTGTGAGGTTTTCTTCAGTCCTGTCTAGGCTTGTGACTATATAACATATATTTATATTTTCTTCCATATTTCCTAAAACTTTGCTGTTACATGCAGGAAGGTCAAAGTAAGATGTTCTGCTATACCAGAAAGTATCCTTTTCCTGTTTTACAAATAGATAAAAATTGCCATTTCAGTTCTAATTTATCTCTAAGCATCTACTGTATACCACTAACAACTCCTAAAACATACCAAAGTTTTTAATTTACTCTTGAAGTAATTATGGAAGCTTTGGAGGTGGATGACCTAATTTCTCTTAAGAAACTAAAATGTAATAAAGAGTGACACCTGCAAAGCAGAACTAATTCCACTCATGTTTTTATCCAGCTCACACTTTATGCTACACAAACAGATGCACACACCATGATACAGATCAGACTCTGACCCAGCAAACTTACAGCTCATTAGTAGCCAAGGCCTCAGTTCTGTGTTGCACAGTGGCTGCCTGATCACCTTGAGCAAAACAGATCTGGAAAGCTTAGCTTGGTGTTCAGCAAACCTTTAAGTATCTCCATTTTTAATTGCTACTAGAGGGATAAAAGTTCTGTATCCATATGATCACCATGGCAGTGCTCCTCAGGGATCTCTCAGACCAGAGACTGATCAATCTCTAGCAGTTCCAAATTGCAAAGAAACAAAAGGGGTTCACAAAGAGCAGGAACTTATTCTGAGGAGATCTTTGTTAGTTGCTCTTCTTACCACTAGGGGTTGAAGCATGCACTGTTGTCTCAGGACATGAAAAAGCACCAGAAAATGTTCTACTGAGAATACACATTTCCTTAGTAAAATGATGGATTAGGATTAGATGCTTTTAATAATTATCTCTTTCATCAGCTTTGTATTTTTGCTTCAAAAGTAGATTGCAGAAGTGGTTGCTACTTCTGAGAGGCTTTCCAAAATTAGGTAGGAGGGCATTTAGCACTGAAATGTGTAAAAAGACTTTTTGTTTTACAATTTTTTATCACTTAACAGTGATAAAAAGAGCACTCATAGTTGTAGAATGTGATAATTCAGCTTTAGTTCAGAAAAAACTAAAAATATCATTTGGAGTCCCCTCCCTTGAATATTAAATCTTTTTGATTCAGCTTCTAATATGTGGCCATTTCTATCCATATGTTGAATTATCAAAAGTAAGTTTTTCTAGAGAATAAGGATAAGGCACTGATGAGTCCAAAAATACTTCTAAGAATTAATAGGCATTGACATACACAGATGACAGCACAACAAAATGCAATCACAGTTTTGTTATGTAGGCACCTATGTATACTTAATAAATTATTATTATGCATGTAGCAAACCAACAGAAATGAAAATGTTATTTTAATATTAAAATCTGAGCTTTCAGTCATTTATGAGAGTAGCAAACAATGCATATAGTATGTATACATCTATAACATCCATCAGTTATTTTAAGACCACTGTAATGTGAACGACAGAAGTTTCCTACCTGGGGTCTTGAGTGCACTTGTTCCTGCTTTGTGCCTGGACTGAGTTGTTCCCACTTGTGCAGTCATGCCTCTCCTCCAAGATCCGGTCTGTGACACAGAGAGAGATGTTTTCTGTCCCCCCTTCTCCGACTCTTCAGACAGCCCCGAGGGAAGGCCTTTCCACTTGCCACTGCTGTCTACACTGCTGTCAAAGTCTTCCTCTGGCTTCTTCAGCTCTTCAGTGCTTCCCCAAGTTTCACTGTCTGTAACTGAGCGCTTCTCTGAGTCTGTCTTCAGCTACAAGAGATTTGTGTGAGAAATGGTCAGTCCCAGCATCTCTGTTATTTGCTGATTTCTTAAATTATAGCAGAGGAGGAGAATTTGACCTATTTGCAGCAAGGGACACAGAAACTTCTAAAACACTAGTATACTGATTCCAAAAGTTTAAAAACATACAAAATATAGCCATTTGGGGATGACATTTCTCTTTCATTTATTTGCAAAAGACTTAACCCCTTTCCTTTATAGAGATAAACTATAATACAGTGAAAGTAATTCACTCTAATTATCAGTGGTGATACCCTATTGTTCCTCAATTAAATCTAAATTTCAGAAGTGAATCACTGTGCTGAGAGATTTAACTAAAAGCTTGGGTGAGCAAATTCCTGAATACACTACTAAAATCACCTCAGCCTGGCTTCTTGCCTTTTCCTACCCAAGACTTCCAATGACTGGATTAGGAATATTTCTCCAGCAGAACAAAGTATGTTGTGCCACCAGTGACCAAGGATAGCATCTTCCCCAAAAATACTTGTACTACAGCTGATGGCTTTTCTACTGGCCTGTCTCCATAGAAATGAATTCTGTCCAACAAGAAACTCTCTCTAGCTATATCAGCTAACAGAGCAAAAAAGAGGCTTATGCCAGCACTACTCATCCGTGGTGTGAAGGCAACCATCTGGGCTCCTGCTCCCTCTGAAACTCAGACCCACTTGGAGGATACACCAGTGAGAACCTAAATCCCCTGTGGCATCTGCTTTCCCTGAGGCATGCTGATAAGGGAGTGCTGAAGAGCAGCCCAACAAGACAATGTAGAAGCTGTGAAAGTGGCTTAAATAGAAACAGAGACTGACCCTACCCCTGTGTCTGACAAGACCGGTGTTCTTTGTGCTGACAGGCTGTTCAGTGCAACTCTTCCTTCTGTGTTTTTCTGCAGCCTCCTGACCTCAGTCTGAAGCCTTACTTGCACATCACCCTCTCACCACTCCTGCTTGCCTCTGCCCCTCGTTAACAGCAAAAATATGGTGCTGCTCTCAGGTATCACCAGCCTAAGAGGGGCTGCAAAATGGAACTCACTGAGGGACTGGCTATTTATTATCCTGGGCTGTCACAGCTCCTTCACCACAGAGACCCCTCTGTGGCTGTGTCCCAGGCACTGCTGCCATAGGGAGGATTAATACTGATTACATGACAGACAGAATAATCAGTTTCTGTTTACATATTTGTCAGCTGAGATGTACAAAAGGCAAAAGCTCTCTACATTTCCATAATTACGTACTTTGGATGCGCTAGCACAGGCTATGGGTAAGAATTGACGAGAAAAAAGCCCAAGCAAATATCTACAAAAATATTGCAGGGTTCTTCAAAAGCAAGTTGGCATTGAAGTTACTGCTACAACATGTGTAACAGGTAACAACATGCTTATAGATATTTTATCATAAATGAATGACTGTAAATGTAGAGTCATACATTTTTAAAGCAAACTGCTTAATTAAAAAAAAAAAGAGTAGTACAATACTTTCTAAAAGCCTCTCTTCACCATTATAATTTGTGTAATAAGAAAACAACAACAAAATATGCAATTTCTGTCTCAGTCTATAGCCAGCCTTTACTGCTCCAGTCACTTAAAAAGATTGAGAAAGAGATCTCTGTGTTGCAGTATATCTAAGACCTGAAAAAATCTGTCAAAATGAGTATTCTGTTCATGTCAGCTTCTGATTGAGATTGCCACCTAGACTGGAATACAGTGAGTTCTGCTTAATGTGCCTGGTAAAGGCATACCTGATAAACGTATTTTCCTAGTTTTCATAATATAAGCAAACTGGAATGAAACTAAAATTTGAACATGCACTGCATCTTTGTCTATCGCTGAACAATCTGCAAATAAAACAGAGGCTTATCATAGAGTAGCTAGAACATGATATTACCCAAATGAAAAAAAAAAAAACAAAACCACGGAGTTAAAAAGTCAGCCTGAGATTTCCCAATCCGGATGACTATGCAGTGGAACAAGCAAACCAGAACTAGCTGGCCATCACTGTTGATGTGAAAGGGAAGAGGTTGATCTCCAGCTAAAAACCATGGAAGTCCCTGATGGAGTGGGAAAGGCAATGGTAAGGGCTGAAGAATGGGGCCCTGAACACAAACCTCCGCCCTTTTCCTCTGCAAACAAAACACACCTGCCTCGCTTCAGGATGGTAGGTTGCAGGAGCTATCTGGAGTCATTTGAGTGACTACCTGAATACAGCATTGGTCTGGTATCTGTCCTGTTGGAGATTAAAGTAATTTTCATTCCAAAAGTAACTATATTTCCCTATTGTCTGGGGGAAATAACAAATATGTGTTTTTCTCCTGCTCACAGTCTGCTGAAATCTACACTGACAAAACAGACCTCTGAATTGCAGACACTGGCTGCCTGCAGGAGTCCAAATGGAATCAGAAGTGTCAGTCTTGTGTCCTGCGTCCTTGACATCAAATCACTGGAGGCAGCCACTCTTCCTCTGTGCTGAGTGCTCAAAGTTCCCTACTAGTGAACAGGAGATGACATGGCAGAGAATACTTTCCTATTGAGACAAACTTTTCTGGTTTTATTTCTTTTTTGGAGGGAACCAAGTCCTGCAAGGATTCTGTATTGACTTCTCTGTTACTCGCCATTTTGAGGGGAGCTGGGAAGAAATGCTTGAATACCTGCCACAAGAGCTTTACATACACAGACACACACATATATGTATGATGTATATAGTTTGTGTCTGTATGGTATTAAGAACTCTATTTTGACACAATGCATTGTCACCTTGCATTGACACTTTCATCCCTGGATCTCAGTGGGGAGAAAACAATCTCTGCCATTTAAAAGGACAGTACAGCCCATAAATTTCTTCCCTAATGTGTTTCAGCTCATAAAAAGCAAAAAATATATTATTTTTTATTGTGTTATCTGTTGGAAGAGATGTTCCAAATAAGCAGAAGTGAGTAGAAATCCATGATCACAGATCCAATCATACTGTGTTTGCTTTGTGTTAGGGTGCAGCAGGGGCTGGGACCTGGGCTGCTCCCCCAGGGTGGGCAGAGCTGGGTCTCACCAGCCAGCACCTTCAGCAGTGACACAAATCCTGGGAGCAGGGAATTTGGAATGTCAGCTCACAGCCCAAGGCTGGGTCAATGGAGTCTATGGCTTCTTGCATCCAGGTGTAAGAGAGGATTTTGTAAGATATGAATACCTCATTCATTTAGAGGCATTGATACCAAACTTTTTCTATCCTCTATAGGGATATTGCAACAAATGGCAACAAAGCTACTCACCTGGGCATGAGTGTTCTTCCTTGAAGAGGCTGTTATGTTGGAATAAGAACTGACAGATGAGGTGGTATTCAAATCATCTGTGCTGAGGTTGTCAAGAGTGTCACTGAGGCCACTGCTAACCGAGCTGCTGTCATCCCAGCTGCAGAGAAAAGAGCACATCTACTTTACATACTGTGTCTCAACATGCAGAAGGTATCTCAAAATCAATAGATGTGATTACTTATTTTTCAAGTGATTTACCAGAAACTTTTCAGTAATATTTCCTAAGTTCAATGAATATGGTTCTTCAGACTTTTGAATTAATTATTCACTTGCAGTCAAGTGGTTGCTTGTTCAACTAATGAAAGATGCAGGTGTCCTTAAAAAATTACCATCAGATCTAAGTGTAAGCCATTAAAAGAGTTCGTTTCATGCTTCATTGCAATCACATTCATTACATCGGCAGGGAAATCCATTAAGCTTACCAGATATTGCCAGTCTCAAAAATTATTAATATCTTAGAGAAGACCTGATGAATTGCCAGGCTACATAAAAATAAAAGGAGTATCTTTTCTGCAGACTAATCCACTGTCAGCAAGAAGCCAGTATTTTCAAAAGTTTTATTTTCTTGTCTTCAGTATCTGTCTAGCTGGTGCAATGTCATCAAAATAGGAATCCCTGAGAATACAGTCAAAGGAGTTGACAGAGAATACATTATACATCTCTGAAGAAACAGTCTGTCAATTGTTTTGCTTTAGGAGATTGAGACAAAGGATGCAAATGAGAGAAAGGCTTCTCTTACAGAAATGTCATTACCAACTCTAACAAAAGCCTTGCTTTTGCACGAAAGGGAGGTTGAGCTGTATTTCTCAGACTTTTCTCTACAAAATTGCCTCTTTATGGCATTAAATTTTGACTTTTATTTTATTGCCATATACAGTATTATACTGCCAGTATTTTGCAACATCTCCATCTTTTCATCTGGTTTTGGATTATTCACAGGCCAAAAGTTTGAAAAAAAATTCACCTTATCCCATTCAAAGGGATTCATCTCCTATAATTTTAGGTATATAAAAGTTAGGTATCTCATTTCATTTAAGTTACCTAGCTGTCCTCTCTAACCAGTATTAAAAGCAGCCTTGCTTTAAAAGTCTTAGGCTTGTGGGATAAACTCTACACTGAAGGTGCCTCTTTTTGTCTTTTCCTCTCTTAGAGAAGAGAGGGTTGATTAAGCCTCTTCTAGATATGTAACTTCTAGCAAGACAAAGCTAGGTGTTTACACATGCTGATAAAGTCCCAAACACAAGAAAGTGCATTTTATCCTTGTTTTGCTGTAGCCTGTTACGAATTTTAGAAAACAATATGTAATTCAATCCCCTAGTCAAATTAAAGCTCAGTACTATTGACACTAATAATTCAGAGCAAACAAGCAAAATATCTGTGAGTACTTATTTTAAATTTGGAGTTTTGAGAGACAGTAGCAGTGTGAGGGAACTGCATGGAACAAAATGTGTGCTGATGCTTTGGGAAGCTCAGTGCACTAGTCTTGTATCATAGCAACTGCAGCAAGCATTACCTTTCTTTTGCCAAAGGTAGAAAATCACATTGGTAAGTCAGCTCAGTGACAAGATAAACATATTTCAGAGGGCAAAAGTTTATTACAGTGCTGCACTTTCCACCACTGAGTACAATGACTACAAATAAATATGTCTTCTGCTACATTTCCAGGTGATAAACACATGAATGATTTAATAATGAAATTATAACGTCATACATAATAGGCTGTCCACATTCATCTAAGAACTATCTCTGAAGCACTAGTAATTTAGGCCTTCTGTGTTTTTCACTGTCTAATGTGATGCATAATTTCACTGATGATAAAAAGCCATTAATTAAACGCTGTGTACTACATGCGAATTTACCTTTAGAACAGCGTTAAGACTGAGAACCTTAAGGATGGATAAAAACATAAGCAATATAAATGTGATTAAGTTGCAGAAAAGATAGTATTGCCTCACTAAAAGCTGCTCTTTAAAAACCAGAAAAAATCATAAAACAAATCCAAAAGGATATATATTAGGTACTTCCAGAAGGAACATGAGCTTTTAACTTACGACATTCATGACAAATAATATTTGGCCATCCATTTTCTGAGTCTACCTAAGACCCTGGGGAAAAAATTTCATCCTTTTTCCCCATGTGCCTTTGTTATTATACTCTATTTTAATTTTTCATACTTCATTTTGTGCTCCTTTTTCTCTGTAAGAGAATTTACATTTTCTAAATTCTGGAACGGTTCAGCTGATTCACACAATATAACTATGTTCTCTACTGCTGAAGGTTTCAGGCAAATATTACTGTGATTGTGTTCTGTTTTATGGCTTCCCTGTGGTGTCCCACACTCATCACACCTCACTCACCAGTGGATTATTAGTGGGCTCAGGGAGCACTCAGGGCCATCTTGTAAGTTGTATAGAAGATCATTCTGAAACCTCTACTACTGACCTTTCAGAGTCATCACTGTATTTGCCTGGATTTTTTTTCCTCTTATGATAGGTGCTTGAGGTGTTTCATAGATTCAGGAGCTATCATACACCAAAATTTCTGACAATATTCAGTATGCCCACAAAAACCAGGAATATTGGAACCTGCTTTCTTTCTGGCATATTCTAAGGACTGTTACAGAAACTGATGCCCACTTGACACAACGTTTTATACCAGCCTTTTGAAAAGACACGGCAAAAACCGAAAACTACACCGGAACAGACCATATCAGATAACCTCTTGGCAATGAAAATTGTTGTTTTTACAACAATTTCAATGTATTAGCAAGAGTTTTTTTAACTGGCTCATGCAGCCAAATTTTTGTATTACAGTATTTACTGTTTCTTCTTTTATAAACTTCTTTCCCCAAATCTAGACAGTAGACCTGCTATCAGACAAAATAATGCTTTTGATAATGAAAATGCCTTGTTTATAATTTGGAAAAAAATTCTTGATGATTCATATTAAGGTATCCTTTAAACCAGTAAACTCATGACAAAAAATATCTGATAAGATTATTGTGCATCACTTTGAGACTCAAAACTCATTTGTGGGAGTCTGAAACAAACTCTAATTTTAGTTCTTGTTCCTCCTACCCTTCATCAAAACAATATTCATTTATACTTTAATATGCTGGCTGAGATTAATCTTTCATTTTTTATTTTAGTTTTTATTTATTTTTCTATTTTTCACACATTCTACAAAGACTGTAACGGGTCAGGTTAGCACTGCTGCTCATTAATGCATTACACCTCTTTGCTATTAAAAATCACATTTTAACTACTTATATTATTGACAGAATTTGCTTTGTTTTTCTTGGTGTCAGACTCAGGATGATTTCTTTAAACGAAAATGTCAGCAAATGGTGTTCACCTATATGGGAGACTGAAGCTAAGAGAAAAGTGCATTGTTTTGACAAGTTCTGGAAATTTTTCTTTAATAAACCCCTGGATCCCAAGAGGATCTTGAGAAGAACTTTGATATCCAGCAAGATAGCAAGACATAATCTTCTCATTAAGAATATGAATTTGGCTATTTCTAAGATAAATGTTCTTAAATCTGGATAATTCTGAAGTGTCTTCAAAATCACTGCTTGCATGTACCTGACAGATTTTTATTTTCATAACTCAGCTCATTCTGCTTTGTCTGGGGTCAAATCAGCAAACAGAGAACAAGCAAAGAGTCCAGTAGTCACTGCTCTCATGGTGAATGCATGTAACACCACAGTGTTTGATAACACAATCACATATTTTTTTCTCTATAAATGCTTAATTAATTTAATGCTTGTAAGAAGTCTGCTTCAGGGATGAATCTGGATTTTGCATTAAGGAAAGGTGCCTTCTGTCTTCATTCAAAGAAGTTAAAAGTTTTCTAACAGAAGGGACTATATGAAGAACGATTGAAGACCTTGGTGTACCAGACTCCCTGAAATCTGCAAGGTGACTGCTTTAGCCAACATTTTAAAATAAATCAGATGTCAATAAAGAGCTTCTAATTTATTTTAGTAGTTCACAGTCGACTTAAACAAAGATGCAATGCATGGAAATATGTGCTTTGAACCAACATTTTGCTGCAGAGATACATCAAAATTTAGGTTACTATCAAATCAAATTACATGTCAAAACCCAGCACCTCTTTCTCAGCCTTTCTATTGTTGTACCTCAGCTTTACATCTGTAAAACAGAGACAAATACACACACAAATGGTTTAATTGATGGCCACTGTGTTACAGCTTTCATCCAAAAACATACTTCATACCCTCTGACTTTGCTCAGACTCTTTGCAGTAACTTTGCCGGTATGCCTTCTGCTTAGATCTGTGTTTTCATTTCATGTATTAGTTATGCCAATAAGATAATTTTGCACTAGCTAAAGTTCATTCCCTAATTCTAGCTTGCACCTATCAAATCTGAGCAATTCTTGCCTGTTTTGATGCAAGACATTGTCACTAACTGGCAAAGTGGCTATGAATATTGCACACATTCCAGTTCTTCACAAATTGCTCCAAATTCTTCAAGCAACATTTCAACTCCTTGACCATATAAAATACTCCATGAAGCTGAGAAACCCTCAACTTGTTATCTACATAGTTGGTTAGTCTCCACTATCACTCTTTGTCTCACTTTCATTAGTGCGCGCTAATGCTGATAAGATCTCCTCATAATAATCCCCTCATTGACCTCCCTACCACATAATGTTCTGGAAATAGCAAGGTGTCTGAAGGCAAAACACTGTGCTTAACATCAGTATGTAGAGCTGAACAAAGATTAGAAATACATCCCAGCAAGTACCCTCAAATGGAAAGATAAATTCCACTCAGCTATGCACATGAAACTTTTTAATTTGCTTTCCACAGTATCTGGGATTTTTTTTTGGAGTTCACACACTGAAGTACATGAACAAAATGAGGAATATTCTATACAAATTAAGACATTATTTTATACATCAGGCAGGCAAGCAATAGAGCTTTAGGGCAAAGATGCAATTTGACTTTTGCCTACATAATGACGACCCGCTGAGAATATGCAATGCATTTTTCTAGATTTTTGCATGATGCCTGAAAGTAAAAATGCACTGGATTAGGAGAGCAATGAATTATGAAGGTATGTGATGAGAGGAAGTAGTATCAACAATCTGTATTAGTTCTATGGATACCTAAAATAGTCTACTTTCAAAGTACTTGTTTCAGAAAATCAAAGCAGTTTAGTTGCAGACAAGACATGACAGAGCACTTAGACACCGTCAGTGTTTCATCCCACCCTTCCTGTTTCTACTTTCAGCATTTTCCTACAAGCCCTTAAACTTGACAGCTTATTGAAGTTCATCACACTGTTAAGCTGGGTCAGTGCCTGGAATTTGTTTGAACATTGGCATACTTCATTAGTTTCTGAGACCACCTCCAGTCAAAGTGCCTCAGTATGCAAATAAAGAAGCTTTTCACAAGAAAATCATCAGACACAGCAAGACTCCAATCAATGTGCTATCATGAATGCCAGAAAATTATGGTTCCTTCAATGTACCCAGTCCTTGCACAATTTGACAAGTTGCTGGCATTGTTTTCATTACCAATTTTTGTAAGCAGAAGCAGGAGCTACAGCTTTCAAGCATACAGCTCTAGAAAACAAAACCAAAATCTTTCCCCTTAAAGAATTCATATAATCAGAATAACTGTTCTCTCTGGGAAGGCTTGTAGCCGAATGAAAAGTAGCACTGTATTTGTCACATGTTTTGTACTGCACATGAAGAGCTTTAGACCACAGCAGTCACCACACATACTTGATTAGGAATGAGAAACCCTTAGTCACATTCTTGATAATGCCAATGGAACTCACATACCCCCAGAGACTTTTGTATGGGTTTGTGATTCAAAGAACCTGAACACATTTAGCAAAACAATCTTTACTTGCTTTTTATAGTAACTTTGGGCTTTCAAACCGTGAAGCCCTTTTAAACACTTCTAAATCCTTCCTGGCCATGGCAGGCTCATGCAGGGTGGAGCCCAAGTGCATTTCTCCTGCTGGGAGGAATGGTCTTAGAGGACAAATAAGACAACTGAGATCATGACACCAAGAGGAACATTCAGAGCTAAACCAGAACTTGACTTCTGAATGTTCGAGGATCTACAAATCCATCCTAAGAGCAGATCAATGCTGAGTAGTAAGGTGTTACCCCTTTCTTTGCCTGCACACAGCTCATTGTTTTATGTCAATGAATCCATAGAGGATGCAGGTCTCCCTGTCCCTTTCTTAGCTACTGGATATCACTACACAATTTTCATAGAAACAGTGGATGTATGGGAAGCACCAGGAATTTCTTGATTAGTATATCACACTTCCATGTTTGCCAAATAAGATGCTAGTACAGTAGTCTACTGCAGTGGATGGGACTTGGACATCATCAGTTACACTGGATACCTATTTAAATTACAGTGTTCTAAAAATACAAAATTCCTAGATTTTGGTGCCAGTGAGGTAAACAGCTAGGGTGGTGTAAGACATTTGGTGTCAGTGATGTGTGAGGCATCTACATTAAATGTGTGTTAGAAAATCAAAAGTTTTGCATTTAATCCCCTAGGTAGTTAACAGTCAAAGGCAGGTACATCCAAAGGGTAAGCAGGAAGGACTGAAAAGGTAACAGCAAAATAAAGGACTTAAACTATATGCCCAGAGTAGAAAGTTTTAACTTAGTACACCTTTACTTTACTCACACAAGTTAAGCCCTGCAAGTGGAAGATAGTGTTTAAGCTCTTTCTACACACATAAAATCCATAAAACAGAGAACAAACTAGAAAAATCAGCCTCCATGCAGGTGGTCATTACTTCTCTACAGCACACCAGAGAAGCGAATATTAGCATGCATTCTGGGCTGCTGCCATGAACTCTTTTCTGACACCCATATTTCAGGTCATGTTTCAGGAGAGTAAGGCACAATTCAGCTGAATAAAAGATTTTATAGCTACTTCCATAATTGACTTTTGAGAACAGAAATGTCATCTTAGCTCATTAAGAAGAAGAGATAAGAAAATAATTGGACAGTTTTACTTAAAGCAACTCCTCACTAACATGCCAATATATCAGCTGGCAAAATTTCTCCTTCAAAGTTCAATTCAACATGAATTAATCCTTTTAAAATCTTCTACTGTGATCTCAGCTGCTCATTATTCATGAAACAGCTATGCTGACCCTTCAGAGACAGATTCAAGAGGGCACAGAGTTTGTAAAATCAATACTTTCCTTCATTCCACAGACTGCGAGAGCCAAAGCCCAGGCTCTGAATCAAACCAGAAACTTGCAGGAGCCATAAATTTCCCTATAGCTATTCTGTGCTCATAGCTAAATGAAAACATAGCCAGATGGACTCATACTTCACTGCTTTTTCCTCAGCAAGTGCAATGCATCACCTGTCATACCGAAACAAGGCGACTGCTGAAGCCTTAATCCTAAATTACTTTGAGGTCTTTAAGGTAGAAAACCATCCCATGTACATTTCAAAATGGATGCACTCAGACTATTGGAAGGAAAATTTTTTAGAGTTAAAAAGAATAGGAATGCAGTTAAGCATCTGCTTTAATGCAGTATCACTTCGCAAGGATTTTTTTTTTCAGGTTAGAAATTTATTTTTTAAGATGATCCCATTAGAAATTATATCCTGCTACAGGAAATACAGTTAGCCCATGAGAACAATTAAAGAAAAATGCATTTTTGCAAGGTCAGTTAATTTCCATGTTCTCCCAAGCATTTCATAAGTACCTTAAGAAATAATTTGGTTTTAGACCCAGCAGGGAAAAAAAATGAACTAGTGGAACATTTACATTCCTTAAGATAATTATACATACCCTGAAAAACCTGCATATCCACACCACAGGATCTGAAAAAGTCTTTGCCAGAACCCCTTCTGGTTTCCACTTATTTCTGAACATAACACTTAATCTGACATGATAGGGACAGCAGAAAGTCATTACCTAGCTCTAAATTCCTAACAGAACATTTAAACAACTAGAAGAAGGAATTTTTTCAAATGAAATTTAGGCAAGTGAACAAAACAATAAATATCCATCTAGGAAGATATTTCTGGAATGTAGAGAGTTGTTTTATTTTTTTGACATGAGGCACAAGAAAAGCATCAATTTTTAGTTATAGTTTGAACAATCTTTGGAAAATAGTAATATATGGGCTGAAGCAAGATGTAAGAAAGTAATTTCATCAAGATCTGTTGACAATATCATAACAAACAAAGGAAGAAAATCCTTTGATGGAATTATCTTCCCGCTGCTGTTTGTTAAGTTTTCTACACACTGGATGCAAGAGATGTTTACATTTTTCAAATGCAGATTCAGACAAGTTCATTAACATTAGTTGAATGAGCATAAATAGACAAAAAACAAACTGCCCATACAGTTCTTCAGAAGTTGAAAAGCAATCTAAAGACCTATTACTTCTTACTCATCACTTTATGAAGTAAAAATCACATTCTTCACTTTGTATATGGCCAATTCCCAACCCCAAAATTGAAAAGATAAATGAAATGCCCCAACACAAGATATCTCATGGTATCTGCATTTATAGTCAAAGAAAAATCATACCAAAATCAGCCCCTTAAACACCATGAGAGAAGCAGAATTTGCCATTCACCTTTGCAAACTGTCAGTCAGCTGCTTCAGATGGGAGGGAGGCATTGAAATATCAAACCTCATTACTCAACCTTGGCTCTACAGCATATTAAGAAACCAAACACATCCTCCTGATAATTGTTCAGAGGAGAACTATTCCCAGTAATTATCTGCCCAATGTCAAAGTCCTGATTTACTGCTAACCTCCTCTGCTGTGTACAGTCTCTCACGCTTAAGCACCTTTGTTCCTAGAACTACCTGTTTTTGATTATGAGCAGAAGCAAGGATTTATTTTTCCAGTCTGCACCTGATTAAACTCAATCTGAAATAAACAGTGTACATAACTATGTTAGCAGAATGATAAGTAAATCTGTCTTCATTCTAGTCATGATACTCACCCTTTAAATCTCCATGACTTAGCACGTCTTAAATCCAGTAGTTTTATACAGCTTAGCTGCTGCAGTACAGCAAAATCTGGAGTGGTTTTGGCTTGTGATGAGTATTTTTTACCCCACACAGTCTTTTCCTTAGAACAGGAAGATGTGGCAGACAGAGACTAAACCAGAATTTTTATACTTCATTTGTAATTTCACTGGGATTTTTAGAATCATCCTTTACAACTGTAGGCAGCAACAACATAGAGTTGGACCCCTTATATCCCTGTTACCTCATTGCAGCACTCCCTAATAACCTTCTTACCATAACATGGTCCCAGAGTAGGCAGCCCTGCACTGCCATCCAAGGAGAGCATTACAGCTGTAGGATGCATCCCTGAACACACAAGAACTGCTGGAAAAACAGGGCCTCTGAAAGTGCAAAGTGAGTTCAGTCTGGGCGGGCAATTGCTTCCTCACACACAGTCTCATGCAAAATATTTTCTCCCTGCAGGTATCAAGAGGAGGTGCTGGTTTGTTGAGTTTAACAGTAAGTTGTGACTACAGGTAAAGGTGCTAGTTCAAGGCCTGAAGAACTTAATAAAAATGTTCCACCTTGAACTTCTTTGAGAGCTTGATCCACCCAAATATTTTCAGATAACAAGGTAAGCCTATTTTCTGAAGCCTAATAGGATTACTTGCTTGCAGTCAGCATCAGGACAACAACCTGTCTGGCAAAGGGCAAGTTAAGCAGAACAAAAGGATCCTTCTTTTCTTGGTTTTATTTGCCAGGATTGTATCCCATATTTCTTGCTTCTTTCCCAAATTTTGCTGAGTAATGACCCAGGTCATTACTCATCAGGTCATTCTGCTTTAGCAGAAACCTGCATCTGCACGACCTCATTTTCAGCATCAGTAAGGACTAAAGGCTTCAGCGGTCACACTCCCTGTGCATCTAGCCTTCAGGGTCTTACTCATCACTGCTGCCTGGACAAAACTACTGACTGATTTTGACAAAAAATTTGCAAAAAACATAAAGGTCAAAAAATATATTTCTTAATTCTCAAGTGAATACGCAGCCACATGAAGACAGAGGCAAAGTAGACATATTTCTGAGAGGAAATGTGCAATATGAATTAAAAGTATCAGACATTCATGATTTTATACATAAAATCAGACTGCTTATAAATTAGCAAAACCAAAAGCTTAATACAATTCAGGTGTTATCTTCCTAATAAATAGGTTCACGGAATATTTTTATTCAGGTTTGATATTTGGAGATTTGGAGATTTTCAAGACCCTCTAGCCTTTTCACTCACAAAGACCAGGGTGCTGATTTTAGAAAACAGAGATTTCAGAACCTGACTTATTTACAGAGCTTTACCCATCCAAGCACTTATTCGGTATTTGGTATTTTTTCAGTTTCTCAAATGTCCAAAATTTTTTTGCTCTGCATTAAAGGGCTATCTTGGAATTTATATTATTGACACTGCTTACATTAAGACAAATTGTGGTTGAAGGGTTTAATGTTATCTTTAATCCTGAGTTGTGCCAGGTTTTTGCAGCAAATCTAAATGCTATTAATTTTCACCTTATGTTACATGACTGCTTTTCACATGGTTGTTAACAGCAGTCATTGACAGTGATAGTAATTTAATTGTGCTCAGAGATCACAGCTGTCATTTATTCTATCATCAGACATTTTCACACATCTTTCTTATTCCATATGCCAGTGGTACCCAATCCTTGGTCTCTTAATCTCTTAAAAAGTCTCTCTGCCACGTGTTTATCATTTTGCCAATGAGGGTAGGAGCTCACTTATGGAACTGTTAGTTGAGGTTTCAACCTAATCCTTATCCAATTTTTAAGAGTCTGGAGAAGGCAGGGATTTGGGAGTAAATTATAGGCCAGATAAACTGCTTAGGTTTCTGGACTATGAAAGAGTAAGTCATCATGGAGCTGTGGGGATATAAAAATAGGTGGAAATTTTCAAATAAAATATAGCTGACAGTACACTATTTTTTAAAAGAAAATCAAACATCTTGCAAAATTAAAAAAATAATTATTTTCTCAAAAACCAGACTAGTTTAGGAATTAATTTTTAAATTTCAGTCAATCTATACTTAGTTGTACTGCAATCAGAAATAATTTTCTTGCACTGAGAAAACAGGCGTAATAGGACACTACAAATGTTCTTTTTCTATCTTAGCTTTCAGATGGTTCAATTTACTTAATTTGATATTTCAAATCATTGTGGAAATGATTTAACATAGAATAAAACTATCTTTTAGTAAATTTGAGCATCTTCAATGAAATATTATAATGTATACTAGTCATATGAAAAAATGTATAGATAATAAAATAACAAAGGATAACATAAAATGGAACACAAAATTTTCAAATATAATTTCTTTTTTCCTAAATGAAACATATTTGAATTTCCCTTGCAACAAACTAAAAAAAATAAACAACCAACCCTCAAAATTTAATGCAAAACCAGAGCCAAAATATGAAAAATTCCTTTAAAAAGAAATTACATATTTTGATCAAATCTCTAAAGATACACAACCAAAAAACAATAACCAATTTTTTTCCATACTAAAAATTTTGGTATTCTTCCTAGTACAGTGACAGATACTTCTTGGAGGCATTGCTAGCTTCTGTTTTGTAAACAATTTTCTTCAAAAAATGAAGAATCCCAACCCTTCAGAAAGTTGCAGTCCTTCTGGATAACAAAATAATTCCCTTGGCTATTTTTAGTTTGAATTTCAGAGAAATAGCACATTACAAGAACTCCTATCAGCTGTAAAGGTGGCTGCACTAATGTATCTCACCATGAGTTCTCCCTTTCCTGGGGATGAAAGTACTGAAATTACTATTATTGCCAGATTGACTGAAAGAGAATAATGGTGCTCAAGACGCTTTTGACACAGCTCATAGGTGTGGTGTGAATGGCAGGTTTTAAAAAGGAGACACATTTCTGCCTGTGAACATTTTCAGCAGAAAAATCATGCCTGATCTCCCTGTAGACACATGTGTCCGAGTGGATTTACTTGCTTAACATCTCAAAATCTATCAAAAATTAAAGGAATTCAGTTCTGGCTGTTTTTAATGGAATCTGGAAGATTGGGAAGTGCACTGAGGTCAACACCAAGGGGGAGAAAAAGAATTTTGTGATAGGACTAAAGAAGTGAATAATGGAGACAAAAGTCCTCTGGCTGGTCCTCCCCAGCCCTCCACAGCTGCACACACGTGCTTGAGGAATGGTAGCAGCAGATAGAGACTGCAGGGGAGGAGATTTTGGCACTTGATAGATCTTTACTGTCTGTCAAGGCACGTGCTCTGTCAGTCCCACTGCATCCTGTTGGGCACCAGGGGCAGGATCTCTCCAGGCAACTCACTTTGCTGCATTGGACCCCTCATCTCAGAGCCAGTCTAAATGTCCTCCAAAATGATGATGACTCCATTGGGCTTGTAAGCAAGACACATTTTAAGCACAAGTTATCCTTGCAGCTGTGTGAATTTTTAATTAACTTTAGTAATATAATGACTAAGTTCAGTATTTATTATTATCACCCAAAAGACCCCAACCCCAAGCAAGCTGTGAAAGTGGGGAAGTGGATCTAAAATCATCAAGAAAAGAAAAAGAAAGAATACATGCTCACTGTTTTTTCAGTTCAGTTTCTCTACATGAAAAAAAAAAACACCAAACAAAAAAAAAAAACAAAAAACAAAAAAAAAAACACCCCATAAAGGATAGGCATGAAGCCTGTAGTCCTGCTGGAAAGAGAACAGAAAGGACTAGAATCCCCTTTACCACCGGCTAGGAGAACTGAGAATTAAAATTCTCATCTGCAATGTTGCAGAAAGAATTAGGATGCAAGAAAGGCAACAAAAGACCAGACAGCAAGAGATTGTGGAAATATGATGGATTACAGTAGAGAGGGACACCAAGCTCAAATCCTGCATGAAAAAAAGGAGGAATGTCACCTACAAAGGTCAGAGCTCTAGACATTAGCAGGGAGTGGAGTTTGGAGAATTGAATTGCTGCATTGTCTCTACCCTAGGCACATACAGCCAGACAAAGGGCACTACAGACAGCAGCACAGGGCCTGCAGCAAAAACCCTCCCGTGCAACTCCAGCAGAGAAAGTAAATTGTCTTCACATTAGTCAAGCACTTTGTTTACTTAATTTTGACCTGAAATTGCCCTGTTCTCTCCCATTTAACCTGAAATTCAGATAATTTTTGCTCTCTGACAGACCACGTAAAAATATCAGAAGCAGCAGATATTAAATGGCAGAGGGTATTGCAGTAGTGAGAACAGGTTATGGCAAGCTAAAAACCTCTACTGTGAACTTACCTTTTAAATCTCCAGCACATACAATATGTACTTCTATAATTTGTAGAAGACAGGTCTTCTACAAATAATCAATATTTACAACATCTAGCTTTCTTCCTCATAAGAAGTCCCCATTTCCATATGTAATCCCCCCAAAGGTTAATTTTTAAGGAAAGATACAGAATTACTGGCATAAATACAAAACACAAAACATCCTAAAAGGGTTTTGAAGAACTAAAATTTGAGTAATGGGGTACTTATCCTGGGTAACTATTAGGACTATTGTGCTAAAATGTAACAGATCGGACCAACTATGGGAAAAGCTACATTTATTTTAGTATTAAATTTCTAGAAAAATTAATGATGACTACCATTTTCTTTTGCAGCAGAGCAGAAGAAAATCCTGCAAAAAACACAACTTGACTTTTCTTGACTATATTGCTTCAGCTGATGCAAAGGCAAAGGGGCAGCAGTATCACAGAGGCTATTCTTCACTTGCCTTGCTATTTTTTGTGGCTTTTTCCAAAGGAAGAGAACACCAGAGAGAACAGTCAGAGGACCTCTGACCTTCACTTTTTGCTAACTCACTGCCTTAATAAAGATGGTTGCTCTCTTATCCTTCATTCAAATCTCTGATTTTCAATTGGCACCTCTAACACTGCCACTGCATCTAAGGGAAAGCCATGTGAAAATGATGTCATATTCAAGTAATAGCATTCTAATGTTCTGATTGCTAGACACTTAAATACAGATGATTTTTTTAATTGTGATAGTTAAATGGGTTAAAGGTTCATTTTTAATCACAATATGAAAACTGGATGTTGGAGACAATATATGCACACCTTTCAAAAGCCAAGTGGCCATAGGGTACTCTGTGTTCGGCAGCAATGCTCTGTGTGTGGCCCTCCCCTCTCTTGGTACCACTTCTCTTTCCCTGCTGAGGCACCTGATACATGCACTGGCTTTAGCACACACTTGCTTTTGGCCTCAGATTCGTTCCACATAAATCTAGGCATCAAGCCAAAATGTCCCTGTAATTAATGCTGGTGACGAGTGAAAACGAGAGTGCCAAATCAAAGTTCAAGCTGGAAGCCAGCCCCAGTCATCTGCAAACAGAATTGTCCATGGCTGCAGACTTGTCCAGCTCTTGGCAGGTGCTCCCACACAGAGCAAAGAGAATCTGGTTGTTACAGATAATTATAAAAAACATCACAGGATTACTTCTTGTGACTCCATTGGATTTTCATTCACTTATTCAAGTTTTTCTCTGAAAAAATTTTAAATTTACTCCTTCCTCCTCTTATTAAAATATGGGTATGAGTCAGGCTGTCTGCAGCACTGCAAAGCCTAGGAGCCTCCCAAGACTGACAAGGCACTCAGCCCCCACTTTTTTTGCTGTTACTCTGCTATTGAAAGCATTTGGCAGAGTTGAACATGGCAAGCTGCTGGTTCAGGCCTCTGGTCATTCTCAAATCTGTCAATTGTGATGGCTTACACTTGGGAATGCTGGAGTGTGCATCCTTGGAAAATAAACAAGCTATTAAGGGCTCTCCTGTTGATTGTGCAGCATGCGAGTCCATCTCATTATATCTTTATTCTTTTCCGCCATCAAAATAGTCTGTCAGTAGAAGTCAAGATATTTATTTGTTAGCAAAAACAATTCTGACATCTACTGTTACTTCATCCTCTGTTTATTTGCCTTTTTTCTTATGAAATTCTTCAGTTTAGGTTTTTCTAACAATTTTTTGGCTTTTTGTTTGCTTGTTTTTTATGGTACAAAAACTTACACCAGAGTTTGTCTGAAGGAAATTTTGACTATTTTATTTATAGTTCAATTGCTGAAAGTAATTTCTTTAAAATCCCTTACTTGAGACACTCACCAAAGTGGAAGTCTCTTGGGGCAGAAATGAAACAAACTGAGATATAAACCAATTTGACAAATTTTTAAAAACACCCGCTGGAAACAATGAAATATATTTCATAAAGCAGAGCACAAATAAAATCTGATCCTACCAAGTCTTTTTGAAATAATTAGACATTCATAAGGCAATGCAAATAAAAAATTTTAATATTAGAGTAAAAAGAAAAGCCCTTTATGTTCTAATATATAAATGATCCCTAAATATCCTTCCCCTAGGATTGGCATTTTCCTAAGTCTTTCCTTAGAGAATGGAGATTGCCTTTGTTATTAAAACTGTAACATAGAGGATTTTCAGCACTTACTTCTGAGTGATTCAGAATACAAGTTTCTCGATATTATGTAAAATCATGTTTCTTCATGACACGTAGGATTTAGGTAGAGATCAAAAAGTTTAGGTTGGATCATTCTCAACCACAAATGTCTAAAACTGTGGCACTTAAGCATTTAAGGACACCACCAAATGGCCTGATTTTCCCCAGCTACTGCACACCCTTCAGTCTGTTGGCAGACAATCTGCCTAAAATTATGGCAAATAATGCACCTGAGCAGGGAAAGCAGAAAGATCTCCTATTACTTCTTTGTTTCTATCTATTGCTCCTAAATATGAGACAGATTAATTTGCCACTTTAAATTACCTGAATTAATTTCTTAGCCTCTTTTTACTTCTAAAGTTTGAAGAGGGAGGAGTTGGTTTACTCCTGAGTACTGTCTTCATCTTTCATACACTGATGCTTTTTATTTCTCTGAAATCAATGAACTCCACAAATACTCAAGAAAATCTAATGAGAAATGCTAAGATGCCCTGTTTAATGCTGCTTGAAAAGATCCTTCCATTTGAAAGTTAATAATTTCTGAGTCAGGCTCTGAATGCATGGTACGTCAAACTTGACAGCTTTCCAAAGAAAGGCTGTGTTTGATGATTATTTTAGGGAATAAGGTATGATGAATATTCATGTTCCAAAACTAAATTCACTGGCTTAAAGCTCTTAAAAATAGCCATTTGGTTTCCTCTGCCTTTTTAATGCATCCTAGGTGCTTTTTTCTGAGTGACAACTGACAAGTAGAAACACTAAACTGCGTTTTCAAGACCATGCCTTTTCTCTGTAATCTCATTAAAATCAGTGGAAGCTTGTGACATGCCTTTTAATAGGTTACTCTCCGCACTGAAGTTTACTTTTTGGGACTGGGAAGGAACTTCTACCGTGATTTGAAATTGCTCCCCTAAAATAAGAAAGTTAACCTTTGCATTGCAACATACTGCAGTACAATTGGAGTACCCAGGGTCAGTAAAACCCCCAAAATCTGAAAATTCCGAATGACTGATGAGAGAGAATATCATGGAGCTGGTGTAAGAAAAAAATTCTCCACCTCTTAGATGGAGAAATCCAGTATTGAAAAAAATTAGTCCTCTTAAGTGAGACCAGACCATCAGCTCACCAAATTCAGATAGCAGTGTTCATCTCACTGCAGCTTGGTACCATTAAAGGCAAATCAAAAGCTGGCAATCACTTATTGTTTCTCATAATTCAGGCATCAATTTGCAAACTGCCACTTTCTCATGTACTGTCACATATTATATATTATATGTATAATATTATTACTGGGTATGTAGGGTTCATTGCACAGCCTAGTAAGTTCACAACATGCAGCACTGTGAAAGATAAGCCTTCGAAATGGTGTGACATTTCAGGGTGAACTGCTGAGCCATCGTTTTCCTAGCAAGCCATATTTCATAGCCAAGATTACCTTGAGCAACTGAGAAATTGTCTCCTAAGGCCACGACATGCTACACAGTCCTATGAATCTGCCCAGAACCTACATCCCAACAACTAATCATGTAAAGTCCTAAGTAATGAGATCTTCAGTTACTCCCTTACTGAAAGTGGGACACAGACATTATTAGGATTGAGCATGAATTCTCAGTGAGACATAGATGAGAGCAGAATACCGTATTCAATTTCAAAAATAAATTATAACCCAAGAGGAACTTTCCATAAGCTTAAAAGCCTCTGCCAGTAGAAGAAGGGATTTTAGTGCTGTGCTGGCTCAATACGTTCTATTTGGAAATGACACAAACAAATAATATTGGGAGGAGAGAGAAGGAAGAACAGCTAACAGTTCCATTGACACAATGGCTGCCTGGCAGTGAAGATTAGAAGCAGTGTTGATAGGCAAAGGCAAAGATAAGCAGGAGAGAACAACCAAATCCTACTTATTCCTGCCAATGGCTAATTTACCAAACCCAAAGCTCTCTTTGTAGGCTAGTTGTGACTTCACCTCCCCCAGTGACAACCCTCCTTTGAACTGCAGTGGTGACCTTTTCCTGCAGGGCTCAGCAGCACTAATCCACCCTGTCAGCCATCCCAGGAGCCTCTCCTATCTTTAACCTTTGTACAAAAACCTTACATATGGTGGTAGGCAGAATTAGTAGCTGCTGCCAGAATCAAATCATTAAAGCCAAATGAGTTCATCGACATTGTTGTCACTACAATGAACAACCTAATCTCAACTGCTGTAAAAAATATTGATTAAAGAAAAGATTTTAAAGAAGTAGTTGCAGTTATTTTCAAGAAACTGCCTGCAGAGAAATGGAATCTGAAAACAGCATTCTAGAAAATTTATTTTATTTTGATCTAGGTTGAATTATTTTACCTAACTTCATTCTCACTGTTTTCTAATCAGTTTACTATGAATTGGTCTAATTTAATTTGATATTCAGATATTTGATGGCTGAGAACTTCTTTAACCATTTTTCTGCTACTACTGAGAATTTTTTTCATGATCCTATTAATATTTCCATTAACTCAGTAATATATTAACAGAGCAATGAATATTAAAAATGTCTCCAGCGAGAAAAATCACTGTGAAATAACATAATTCTCCTGCTTCTTTGTGGTTTATGTGCCAAAAAGTGTTTTGAAATTGCTAAATCTCATTTTGGTTTACCAGTTTGTCTAACGAACTGTTTATTACAAGCTGCTCTGGGGGTTAGCATTTAATAGGTAGACCACCTACAGTGTGCACACAGTTATATAACACCACCAAGTGAGCCAGGAAACTCCTCTCCCTGATTAGACAATGAGCTTATCCTGAGTTCTCATGTACCAAGTCTGGGAGGCCTCTGTTATTTTATAGCAGAAATCAACCATCAGTGAGAGGTGGTATTGAAAGCTTCATAAAATAGCTTTTTCCTAAAATCTAAAGCAAATACGAGGGAGTAGCACCACAGAAAGCAGAAATATGCTTGACATTTTCTCTTTCATCACATTACTGCTGTTTGTCAAATACAGCAGGCCTTCTTCTCATGTGAGGATTATGTAAATAACATACACTTGAATTTATTGCATAAAGCATCAGGATTACTGAACAATGACTTCTTGATTCCCTGTGGGTCATATTCCCATGGCGTGGTTCTGCATTTATTTTCTCAAATTAACTAATACCAAATTCCTGTCTTCCAGAATTCACTGAGTATCATTTTAAAGTGTTTCCCTGCTTTTCCTTTCAAAATGCTAGTATTCTTTTTGTCCAGATACATCAGATCATGAAGTTATAAAGGAATATTTCTCTCTGTCATTGTTACAAAGTGCTAATTGTACCTTTATAAACAACCACTGCCTTGCAGAAAATCAATACTTTATCAAAATAGACATAAATACTACTATCTGGTAAAAGCACCTTTTTAATGTACTATTAGTAAGATTATGACATCTATTCCTTTTTTTAATTCCATCGTCCTCATTATATTATTGACTCCTGGCTCTAATATTATTTTGCTTTGCTTTTTTACCTTTTATGCTCTGACTTCTTTTCTGATAGTGCTCCCACAGATATTCCTTGCAATTTCTTGCCTTCTAGTATTTATTGCTAATTTTTGTTTTAGTATTTTATGTTACTGCATTTGGACAAAACCTATATAAAAACCCAGCCCAGCGAGAAGAGTCAATTTAACAAGATGCTCTGGGCATAACATAAATCTTCACTATGGGAAATAGAATATTCAAGTGAGAACAGCCAAATATAATTATTTAGCAACAGTGCTGAATTAGACTACATGGTGAAACAAAAGGGCTTTCCAATCCAAATCTCTAATTTCACAGCCCTACTACCTCAGTACAAAATACCCTCAATTTATCTTTTCATGCATTTTTTCATCTATTTTAGGCATGCCATTTTAAGGAAGGATTCTGCTGAAAAGTAACAACGCCCAGCATAACTGACTCATTAAGGAATAACATTAGGTGATGTTTTTGACTGAATTTGAATGATAGCTGTAATGCTAACTTTGTAGGAGTGGTTTCAGATGATCTTTACTGATGGTTACCATAAAATGTATTATGGTATCTTCTAGAAATAATACTCAAATATTTTAGTTGAGTATGTTCCCTGCATACTGGAGCAGCACGCAACTAAAATCTTTGCCCCGGAATATTTATCATTTCCATAGTATTTAGGACATGAGAGGATGAGAAAACAACCAGCGCGAGCATAGAAGCATCAGTGGTGACCACATGCAAAAACTGAGCAAAGAAGCAATGAAGGAGCCACACAGAATTTGTTTGCCTAATCAATAAAATGAGAAGTAAGGGTGTAAAGAGCAGATCTATCACAGTTAAGGAAAATAATACATTCTTAGAATTCAGGAAAAAAAAAGCACAGGTGGATATTTTTGAGGAAAAATGGGTATATGACTTTTAAAAACTTAACTCTGGAGGATTAAAAGGGTTGATAGCCAGTCTACAAAATCAGCAGACTTAGAACTTCAATTTTTAAGACAAGAATAGCTCTTTTTCTTTCATTTCCCTGATTCAAAATAAGGAAAATACTCAGCACTGTGATGTTCGGAGTATCAGGGAATGTTTGTACATGTAGATAAAAATATTAAATACCATATGCTTCCTAAAACTGGTGATGGCAGAGTGATAATAGAATATTTCCTTCCTTTGTAATTGTAACAAAAGGAAAATATCAGCATATGCTGCTTGCTCATTTCTACTTCTGAAATATACAGCAAGAAATAATGTAAATTAGGTCTAATATACAGCACTATGCTGTCGAGCAGAAATTGGTAAATAATTAGCAGACTCAGATGACACTGTCAGAGTAAATTTTTAATTATCTAGTTCATCAGACCAGAGGAGCCAAAACAGCTTCTGGAACCTAATGCATATTTGCAAAATTCTTTGATGAATAATTTTACTCTATCTGTAATCACTTGGAGAATATATCTATAATCACTAGGAGAACATTTTCACTGCCTTTTTCTCTCCTTGGCTCATAGGGTCATTATTTATCTGTTACCTTCCTAAGACAAGCCTTATACTTTATCCTTCAAGAGTTAAAAACTTATCATGCTGTGTCATTGCTAACCACTTAAGGTCACAACCTCTTCGTTTTTAACACCTATCTGTTTTCAGGGTGATATTCAAAGTCAACCAGCTTTAGGCAAAGAGCCAGCACAGATGGTGACAGCAGGAAGAGGCAGCACAGGTAGTGAACACCACTTCTTCCTTCCTCCATGGAGAACCTGATGCCTCACTGTACACACACACAGACACTGACTCATGGGTGTGCACCATGCTCACACCACTTGGACAAACACCTGCAGGCAGGACACACGTAGGCATAGCTATGCTGATACAAATATAATGTGCTGATTGGTGGTTTGCAGTGATGGGTTTTCTGCAAAACAGAAAAGCAATATTTTGAGTTTGTTTAAATCTTGTGTGACTTAGGGGTGGACATGATAAAGAAAAAAGTAACGATTTTGCCTTCTGAAAAGTTGCCTACAACAGAAAGCATGCCCACTTCTTCAGTTAGTCTGGGGAAAAAGAAACAGTCCACGTAGATTTACTGTACTATGACAATTTAAAAACAGTAAGTGACATAGTAGTAACCCAGGAACTTCAGACCTTTGCCCTGCTTACCTGTTCAATTATAGCTCACTATTTGGTTTGGGATTTTGGCGTTTATTTTTCAAGGTAAAGCAATTAAATCCAGGCAGCTTGAAATAGAGGCTACTTAATAATGATTTAATGATTTCATCAATTCTGTTATGTGTTTGCTGTAAGTTTGGGCTGAAATTCACCTGTAAGTCTCCAATTTTGTATTAGGTGAAACAGGAAAGATTGGTTTTAGTAACAGCAAAGAGAAGGCACGTTGTAGTAATTTTCCTGGCTTAGCCTCTGATTCTTTTATTAGATCCTCTAATTATTAAAGTCCCAAAGCACCTGCACATAATACAAAGAGACTGGCTGAAACCCAGAGCACACTCATCCTTTTCCAAAAATTCTATAAAACATATGCTATTTTTTCTGAGACAGCAAAGCAGACTTTGCATTTAAATTACACAAATGGCAATATGCATACAAAATGGCTGATTGCTTCCACAGCTTAGTTGGAACTTATCAATGTTTCATATTAAAAATTAAATAATTCTTAGGTTTAGAACTTCAAGAACTAAGTCTATGACACAACAAACTTCTGCTGAGAAGGTAATGGGACCTCTGGCTATCTGTGTTTATAGCAGTAAATGTACCAGGGTCACAGCCAGGGAGATAAGGCAAGCTGCTTTAGTAAATCACTGACAAACAGCAACCAATCACCCAGGATCTCGCCCCAGCATCCTGAAGCTCTCTCATCTCCCATAAATGTCATCTTGAGTTAAAGCCAGAAATGACAAAAGAAGCAGGGCTACTGCTTGGCTGTGCACACTCACAAAAAGAACAACCCCAAGCTCAAAAGAAAACGATTTTTAAAACGCCTTTATCAGCTAGAAATATTGAGGACGACATACCAGCAAAACAGCACATCTCTTTTAGCCTATTAATTATTCCAGTTAGACTACTAAGCTTCAGAGGTGAGTCACTAACAAAGATGGAAGGTGGCCATAAATGGCTTCACTAGGCAGGGCAAAAAAGATCCCAGCTTAAAAGCTCCCTATTACAATGAAATACTTTCCCCACTTCCTACATTAATAGATGTAATATTCAAGTTGGAGAGCAGGCTAGCAAGTGACAGATGAAATAAAAATATAGCTGCAGACAGCAAAAATATTTAAAGTCTGTTGCAATTAATTAAGTCTCTGCCATCTTTGGAAACTTTGTCCTCGTCTCTCGCTCCAGACTTCTTGGCTGTCATGTCTGTCACCACCCACTTTGCAAAAGCTGAAATAATTCTTTAAATGCTCCACATCAGCAGCAGTATGTCAAAGACATTTTTCCAAATTGAATACTGACAACAGCCTTTTGCAGTTCTTTCTCATTCCGGACTACCATTCCTCTCTCCTTAAGTCCAGCCAGTGTTTATCACTTAAGTTTGCTCTGATATTAGAAAAGATTGAAAAATAAGTTGGAAGAGGACAGAGGTACTGAAAACTGGTATGCTGGGAAAAAAATGTGAGAGAACAAAACCAATCTGGAGAACAAACAGTAACCATCTTCATAAATGTAACTGAACAGTAAAAGCAGATTCTCATATTTACTGCAGAGACAGAAAAAATAGTGACATTTCAAAATGGAACCATCAGTGACCTAAAATCTCACCATCAAAAACACTGTGGCAATAAACTTAAAAGAGAGGATCACTACGGACAGGCCTATAGTTAATTGCTGAGTAACTAATAGAATCAAACACCTATTAAAATGGAGAATCATAGTCTATTTTGAATTATAGTCTATCCTAGAAAGGTGCAGCTAGAGGAAAAAGCTTGATATATTTCTCTTCTGTCAAACAAACAAGCAAACCAAACCAATAGATTCTGAGTATGAGTGAAACTAGCTGGAAATGTGAAAACCCCAAAGAACATAACTACTGGAATACAGGAAAGCTGGTCAAACTTAAAAGACACCCCAGGAGGTGTAATGGAATTCAATACTGCTTCAAAAGGAAAAATACAGGGAAAAAGAAATTACCAAAGTGAGTTAAAAGTTCGAAGATTAAAAAAGTCCTTTCTTGTAAAAGAAAAATGGGGAGGAAACCAATTAGTAATATGGCTTCAGACAAGTCTTGCAGGCAAGAGATAACACCAGAGAAGAAGCATCGTGAAGCAATGCTACCCAAATGGGAATACAGAAGGCTTTTATAAAAATATCAGAAGAAAAAACTAGCACTAGGAAGAGAAACCCATTAAGGAAGGGGATCTAACTTTAATTTAGCAGTGATTCAGAAATAACTGAGGTAGCTGCTTATTTTAAAAAATCCATCTCTAACAAGAAAAAAATCAAAACTGCCAAAAGTTTTTTCTTAAGAAATCCTTGCTTTACCAGTGACAACCTAAAATAAAAAAAAAAAAAAATCTGAGATTTCTCTTGGAATTTACAGAAAAACAGCAGATGGAAGAGCTTCATAGAGAAACATCAACATAATACTAGCTTTCAGGAAATGCATGAATGATTCTATATGTTCTTGTCCAAATTTCTTTTTTTCTCTGCCAAAAATAAGTTCTTTAACAACATAAAAATGAAAATAGACTGGGAAACCAAAAAATGTCTTTCTCGTGTTTAACCAATGGAAAATTAAAGCAACTTAAGCATTAAAGTGAATTGATGTATAAAGACTGCAACTTATTACACACCACACCTTCAGTTATGTATTTTTTCTTAAAAACTGTTGCTGCCATACATCTTTATAGAGCCTCTGATATTAGCTTCATGAGATCCTACTGTGATTAGAATAAGAAGCCAGATGACCCACAGCCTTCATTACAAACTGGCAGCTAAAAATGTATCAAAGAACTTTGAAACTGTAGCACAAAGAACAACTATCAGTAAAATTTTCCCACTTTAGTATATTACTATGAAGTACCATTGTGATAAATGTCTTTCCATTCCTGACACAATAAGCAGTGATTTATCTGGAGTTAATACAGTTCTCCTCATGTACTTTTTTGAATTTTACATACTCAACTACTGCAGGTTAAATCCCCTGTTCCATCCCAGCTGTACGCAGAACACATTGATGCCTCCAGGCCACGTCTTGATTTCCACAATCTGGGGATAACTGGCAATTAATGAAATGTTTTTTTTGTAATTGAGAGCATCACAAAGAGTTCTTCTGCAACCACTTGGCTACTTGCAGCAACTGGCAAGCGCTGAGGCATGACATGAAGCTCAGGGAGCTCACAGGACCCTCTAAGCAGCCAGCAGCACTGCAGGGATGCTTAGGGCTCTCTCTGCACCTGGCCAACATCCTCTGCAATAAAGGCCAATCATGTTTCTCTGAAATAAGTCAAAGCACCCATGCTGAAGCCAAACACAAAATACATACTTGCCTTTTTTTTTTTTTTTTGTCAACAACCTATAAAATAATTTGAGAATATCCCAGTTGAGTGGAATGATGATATTTCAGGGTCTAATGTTGCTGGCACACTAACCAGAGGAGAAGGACAGCCACACAGGCACAGACACTGTGCTTGTCATGCTATGAACACTGTTGAGAACAGCAGTCTGCTCAGTACCCTTCTGATATCTTTTATGCACACTTTCAACAGTCTCTTTAGAGGACCTTGAGGTGTTAGGAGATATATGGTAATTCTGCTTTGATACATAATTAGTAACACAGTTTGCATCCTCTTCATGATGAAGGCCCCTCCCTGCTGTCTCTCTGGAAGCTTCCTGCTCCTGGTTTAGCCAACCAGCAGGTAACTTTCTGACTGCCCTTGTAACATAAAGTCATCCTGAAGAGCTGCTAAGGAAAACACTAAATCATTTTAGTGATGTGTAAAGAGTATTTATAGTGTGCTAATAAAATCCTTTTTGGAAATCTCTGAATGACAAATACAGTATTGCATGCAGGGTATGCACTGGAGAGGAAGTGTAGGAACTGTTTCATCTTTTTCACTGAGACTGAGTAGTAAAATATGTATAGCAAAAGTTAGGCTGTTTAAATACTTTAGAGACCCACAATATTCTCATCAGACTGTCCCACATCGTCTAAAGTCATAGCTTTTCAACATAATGAGGTTTATTTTCCTATCTGAAATAGAAAAAGACAGGGAAGGAGAGAAACATTCATGTCTAACTGAGTTTCCTTAAATAGATATGGCTTTCTATGACATGTACATTAATCCACAAATTTCTCTTGAGGAAATTCTCCAGGGTCAAATGAAAAGAGAATGTAATTTGCTAAATCTACAACTTAAGCATTCAGCTCTTGAATCTAATCATGTGCCATTCAGAAAGACCTGACAACATGTTTGGCATAATTTCTACATTATGGCACGCTTCTGCAGACAGTATTTTGGAAAAACATTTGAAGGTGAAATAGAAAACAATTAACTGGGAAAGATTCAATTGTTTAAAGTTCACTCAGGAGCATTTCTGTTTGCCTAAAAGATGAATAGTAAACATGTAAAGATTTAACACTGTCCTCTGAAGATTTATTTTTATTTATAGCTTTTCCATCTCTGTAGTGCAAGCCATCCTGAAATTATTAGGTTACTTACAATTTTCATTTTTTGAAATCAAAAAATTCTTATTTATTTTGCCTAAATTTTCCTATTTTTTCTTTTTAGACAGTACTTATTTCTTGATAACCTGGCTCAGGTTTTCAAATAAAAATCATATAAAACCAGATGTGAGATACTTGAGTTGGATTAGTCTTAGGATTTATTTCAAGCTTTTATCCCAGCTTCTCCTTGCAAATACCAGGAACAAAACCCACAAAGCTGCTACTCAAATACAAGAAGGTGGTTTTTCAGAAACTGGGAGCAGAAATAGGAGAATTTCCTTGCAGCTTTAAGACAGCAAATATCACATTATTCAGTCCTCCCTTATAGGTGAGTTGTGGCTAGTTAAAGGAAAGGAGCACTTGTCAAGGAAATAGTTATGGTTACCTCAATAAGCATTAGTCAAACCCACTACAGACTGAGGACCAAAATTACATGTGGCATTGCTGACCAGCTACCTTCAGTATTTATTGCCTTTGTGCTGACTTGGACCAAATAGCTGCAGTAAGTCCAAGAATCTGACAAAACATCACCAAGGCAACAATCCAAAATTAATAAACTATTTATCATCAATTTTCTGTGATGCAGGCTGTTCTTACTGCCCACACTGGACAGCAGCAGAAATTGATTCAGAGTTATTGGGGCTCACTTACCACTACTCTACAATTCAGTGGCTTGCTGGAATCACACACACACACACACACACACACACACAAGCCTGGTTGCCTTAAAGTTTCCAACATTTCCAATCATACAGATGCATTTCAAAAGAAAATAAGTGGAAATTTTATTGAAAATAAGCTGTTTAGGGAAAGATGTTGAAAATCTTGTTAGGATATTATGTTTCAAAATTTATCTGGAAGGCTCTAAATTATTGTTGTCAACACTTATTATTTTTAATACGCAAAATTATTTTTCCTACATGATTTTGCATTGAGTTTATCCACTTGATATTAATCCATTTCCCAAGAGTATGGCTGGTATAATTAATTTAAATGATGAGAAAGAAAGACATACTAAAGAAGGGATCATAAATTTCTTTCTGTATTGAACAAAGGAAAAAGATTTGCAAAATAGAGCAATTCAGTTATTTACTATGCATCAGAACATTTGGGTTATAAGTGGCACACTGAGTCAACTCTTTTCATGAAGGGGAATGATTTTAACTCAAAGAGGAAAAAGAATAATTCTTCAGCCTTAAAAAACCATGCTGATTTCTCTTTCAATAACTTTGATCTATAGAGAAAGACTCCATTTTAGGGAAATCATTCTAAAAATCCTTAAAAGATAATTCCTTCCACTAAGGAACGTTCCCTGGGTGACAGGCTGCCACTTCACTGCAATGCTCTACCAGAAGTTATTTTATTTAAAATTAAAAGAATTTTTTTTAATTTTTCAAAACAGTTATATTTTATCTTAATATAACCCAAAAGCTAGATGTCTAGCAATGTTGCTAGTACAGTCAACAGAGATAAGGGCTTCCAGAGATGGTGGTTCATGAATCATGAAGATTATACACCTTTGCTGATCTCTGGCTTCTCAGAAAGCATTACATGTCCTCCAGTCACCCCAGACACAGACCACTTACTAAATTTTGCTACTTTAGTATTGAAATCAGTAAATAAATATCTTAAAGAAAGATCTAAGTTTTATTTAAAAAAATGAAGTACCTTTACTCTTCATATCTTGTTCCTAAAGTTCACAATGCTATTAAAATTGTGTGTGCATTTGCAGTTTGAATCAAAAAATTTCAGCTTTTAGGTCCCGGCTATCAGTATGAATCTGTTCACTGATAAACTCCCAGAAGGTATGCCATACAAAACTTAGTGTTTTCTGACTCTGTAGTTTTTTTTGCAGAAACTGGTTGGAATCCTATCCATTTGAAATACCCCAATTTCACTTTTAAATCAGTATACCTAGCACCTGATCAAAAACTGTTGGGTATTTAAACATAAAAGACACTAACTTATATCAATAAGATTTGTTTTTAGATAAAGCACATTGAGGAATGACAAACACCTGTTTTAACAGTTATTGTACTTCCCAGGGCAATGCAATTATTTCCAACACTACACATGTATTTAAACTGCAGTACAGCAATTTTTGCTTTTATGAATTTACATTCAACCCAGTTGATATGGTTAGCAGCCATTTTACATTCTATTCTGCAGTATGAAACATAATAGAGTGCAATGCATTCGAATAAAAGGGAAAAGTTAGCACATCAGAAATTAAAGCTAATGCACATGGGTAAGAGATTAACTTGTTTATTAAGGTAAATTAATTAGGTAAATCTGGTTTTTAAATCGCCTTCAAATAACGTATTTTAGATTATTTTAGATTATTTAGTCCACTAAGCAGGTTTGAATTATAAGTGTATTGTATTCTTTTGCAAAAAAACTTCTGTAGAATTCATTGAGGGTTCCACTCTAAATTTACACATCTGATCCTGCTTAAATTGTTATGACAACCTTTTGTTTACTAAGGAAATCTTTGAAGACTTAATATTTAAACAATTAAATACAGATGAGATTAGTGCTGTAACATCAAAAGGAAACAAACTCCTCGCATATTGCTGCACCAAACGTTTCCCTGCGTGGAGCTGAGGTTGTCGCAAGGGGCTCAGGAGGGGCAGGAAGCCTCCACAACAGTTCTTGGAGAACAGACTGAGGAGGGAGCCTTGTCTTTTTCTCTCTCCATCAAAAGAAGACTCAGAGGTGACATCATCAAGATTTACAAGTAAAATGTTGATATAAGCAAATGGAGGGATTTTTTTTTTCCAAAAGGGAAGGTTAGCACATGGTGTGATCCGCAGCAGGCAGCCTGCAGCACAGGGTACCTACACACTGGCTGGCAGGTTGTCAGCCACGTGGTATTCCTCCCAGCTTTCCCTTCATGCTCTCTCCCTTTGAACTCACTCTTTAGCCAGCCTACAGTGTTCAAAGTCCATTTCTCTGTCAAGGAAAATAAAAGGCTCCCATGTTTTTTAACCTGCACAGCTTTAGAGACATCCTTCTTTTCATTTTATTTAATCATAGATAACTCATAACCAGTTTCCATCTGGATTCCAGCTATCTTTAACCACTAATGATAAAGTTATCTTGCAATGCCATTTCAGTTCCAAAATGTATTGAACATCACTGCTTTCCTGGAGGCCCAGGACAGAGTAGCACTGTTTTTCTCCAGGAGCAGCACACAGCAAAGGAGTGTCAAAATCTTTCAATTTTCCTCTTGTGCACCATAAGCAGCCCTACAGCCTGAGTTGCAAAGTGCACTCACACTTTAGATGCTTAATTTAACTTAAATTCATTCTTCCTTTCACTTAACTGTTTTTCCACCTGTCAACTGAAACAACAGTACATTTAACCCCTTTCTTATGACATCTCATGAGTGTAAAAAGCCCATCCTGATGGGGCTCTCCATTTTTATCTATTTCTCATTGTTCTAGAGGTCTCCTGAAGTTGCCAAATCAATATTTTATTTGAAGTAAATTTATACCTAATAAATCCATGGCAATGGATTTTTATAGAGTCACAAATTAACTGTTTTCCATGAAAGGGTTAATTGGAATGTTCTTATAATTCACATGTTTCGTTTGACAAGCAGGCAATACCTCAGTCTGGAGTGCAACTATTATAAATGCAGTTCTTTAAAAAAAATGACTAACCAAGAAAGAAGTATCTCTCAGGCAATTTGGAACAAAAGGCAGCTTAGCAATCATGGGCTGCTTTATCTCCAGTAATAAATCATCAAAATCCATATTTTTATATTCAGTTTTATGAGGCTTCTGTCTAAAATACCACGTGCTCGTTAATAGTAGAACTGTAATATCAATTGCAGCTATTCTTTTGCAAATTTCAATATGATTTTTTTAAAAATAGCCATGCAGGAGAATAAAATCACAATATTTGTTTCCTCCAGCCATCAAATTAATCAAGACATTTTAAAGAAATTAATTTTTTTCTTAACTCCAGGACTCAAGTCAGTATCATATGGGAGATTCAAGTTCTTGAATTTTATATTTGAGCCTGGGGTATTTTGGTTAATGATTTAAATCATACTACCCATGCTTTATTCTAACACAAAGAGGCAGTACAGTAGTCTTTGCTGGTATCAATGAAGTACAATGGTGGACCAAAATGTTGCTGCAGCTGAAACTGTAAGCTGAGTCTTGGAAAGCTTTTATTAAATAGACTGATACTCTCTTCAGAAGCAGACTGCAATCAAAATAAACCATCAACACTTTGCCCAAAGTCAAGAATTAGAAATCTGTTAATAAAAGATAAAGCCCTGCCTCACTTCAAATACCTTTTAAATATTAAGTAAATTTTTGAAATAAGCAGAAATGCCAACAGATTGCATGTCATTAATACCCAGCTCCACACCATCCACTTTTCAAAAGTATATTTATGAGAATATTATACATGTCATCTGTAAAGAGCCAGCCTTTGGTTCAATAAACCTGCAGCAAACCATATGCTCAGGTCATTTAGCATGGTATGAGAACGTACTTGTATTCCTGCAAAAATTGAAATACTTATTTCTAATGATTCCTTTTTAATCTAAACTGAAACTAGTTGTCCCTCTTTCTTCCACTTAGCAACAATTTCAAAAAGAGAAAACTTAATTTGGCATTTGCAGCCTGGTCTTGTTTTAAGGTAAACATCTGCCATTCATATTTGCCTTTTCTGAGTGTGATTTTCTAATGTAAGCTGGGTGCAAAAAATGTGTCTGCAGACATGATGTTGCCAGGATCATGACATTTTAATATGCTAATGACAGCATGCTAACAATGCAGTTTGTTTATGTCACTGATATTAATATAGTATCTGAACCTAAAACCACACAGCTGGTAAATGTTTCCATGTTTTGGTTTGTGGTTCTATGGGCAATTACAGTAGATGTTTAAAGTAAGTAAGGAAAGGTGAACTTCACAAAACTATATCAAAGTCCAGTTGCTTTGCCTATTTTATGTTGCTCAAATCCTGACTTTAAAAAGCATGACCAGAAACAAATCGTTTTAATTCAAATAGCATTCTTTCTAAATTAATAATGCTGTACAAAATTGTATTACTGAAAAATTAATTTTTCATTATGCTTTCGAAAATAAGGAATTCATCCTCAAAGAATTCTAAATACTTAACAACATATTGAGCCAAAACTCCAGGAGTGCTCCTTTTGACACAATTATTCTGCCCTTCATGCATGGATGCATACATATTTATGCTTTAGGTACTTAAATTTAGCATCCATACTTTGCAGAAACAATAAAAGCCAAGATACACACTGAAATAGATACTTCTAACTAGTAACTTTCTTGATAGCCTAGGAGATGCCAAGATAAGGAAAGATTTACACCAGAGACTAAGAAAATGCAGGATCATTTGAGAGTTATAAAAAAGTAAATGGTGAGAAATGTTAACAGCAACAGCTGTGAAAAGAAATTAGAGAAGATTAAAAGTATAGAAGAGAACAATAATAGTAAAAACTCTTTAAAATTTAAATTGCTTCACAAGAGAGATTCTATAATTATGGTTTCTATAGGTATTTGAACAGTAACTGCAAACACAGTGAGGTATAGATACTTAAATTCTTCCAAAATCCTAAGAACTTACTAATACTATAAAATCACAACCAAGAAAATTATAACAGATCACAGAACTATATGAATCATGCTGATTTGAAGACCTACAATGACTTTTTTAGATTGTGAACAGAGTAAGTCACAGGCATGCTGAGTGGTGAAGGCAGATGCAAAGACATTGGAAGCTTCCCTACACAGTGAAGTTTTACAGCAAAACTCAGTTTTGGCCAAGAAAGCTTCAGAAGCAAGAAGAAGGCATATCTGTTTCTGTGTTTTATTATTTAATATTTCATATCTGTGGGATGGATATTTATATTTATTGCAATAGACACAGGTACCCAGTGTTGGGGAGACCTGGAATGTCGGCAAAGGAAAGGACAGATAGCTGAATGATGCACACAGTGCATAGCTCAATACTGTGGCATATACATTTCCTTTATCCATAGTAAATCCTGCTCTGCAACAGAAGCAGCAAACTGAACAGGTAATAGTTGCAACTTGGCAGAAAAATGGTCACATCAATACCAAACTGCACATAGCAGAAAACACAGTACTAGTCCATTGATGAAATAAACATCACACAGATTCATCTGGATAGAATGTCAAAAAGTGAAGTATGCCCCTCCATTTAGCAACATCCCAATGGAGTAAATTCCAAAAGATAGCAGAATTTTCAATGAGCTTCTAGAACTGTATGGTAGGAGAACAGGCATTGTATTCTGTTTGCATTTCAAGTTACTGTTCATGATGTCTCAGCCTTTTCTGATATGACCAACCCTACGAAACAGAGCTCCCAGTTCAGTGTGCATTAAACTCTAGAAAAGTTTCTTTTTCAAACACACAGCATTCCAATTCAAGGCTCATCTACTCAGACAAACACCAGAAGAAGATTTATAGTCATTCACACAGGAAGTTAGCTAATAAACTACAGGCAAAATCTGGATTATTTTATCATAATTAATAATGTATTACGGTGATTATGGTTTGGCTGAGAACTACTAGGCCTGCCTGAGCTACTCCGAGACAAGTGCCAAATCTTTTGCACATGTGGCAGATGGTGGAAGCATTTGGGACATTCCTTATGCATAAGAACTCTGTATTATGGGGGTTCAGATTCAACGCAACAGCAAAGTAGCTGAAGCGGGTAATGATAGAAGCACACTAAGTAGCATAAACTTTAAAGCTTTGGGTTTCATCCAAAATAAAAAAGGTGAAAGAGAAAGAATACTGCATTCCAGGGATGTGAGGGGAAGGTGGTTGTACAACCTATGTTGATCTCATGAAGGTGAAGAAAGTTGTGGCTTATGACTCACTAAGTTCTGCATGTATAGGGAGTGGAAGGACAATGTTTGAACTCAGTGGAGCTATATCCCCTTTTAATAGGGCTTACTTTAAACTTCCTTAACAGTTTTCATGAACATCACAGGGTGATTTGGAAACATTACAACCTACACTGCAACAAACTTTATTCTTCTGAAGAACATGATTCATTCTCTGTGCTTATATCTAATCTCTTTTGGCTCATCTTACTTTGAAAAAGGCTTTGAAATCCAAGAATTTTCCTCAAATACTCCCTCTACAAGTCCTAGGAGGCAAATGCTAGAGCGTAGAGGAAGTAGATAGGACAATAAATGAAATGTAATATAATACCACTGAGAACTTTCTTAGCTATATCCCATGTTATGCCGGATAAAGAAAATCCATCTTCCTCTCTGATTAATTTCTTATGGTGACTGAAACAAGGTAAATTGGAAGGAATAGGCATTCATTAAAAAACAAAACCAAAAAAAAACAAACAAAAAGTCCAATTAAAAAAAAAAAAGAACCAAAAATGTCCAATTAAAAAAAAACCAAAAATCAACCAAACAAAACACCAACAAACAAACAAAAAAAGCCACCACTTACTGAACTAACTGTTGACATCTGATGCTGCCAGTGTCCTTTCAGCCTTTACAATTCATTCACCGGAACAAGCAATTTGGCTGTACTACTTTTTGCAACAATGTGCTTTATGCAAGCAACATTAAGCCTTGGCTTATGTTGACTTGGCAAATTTTACTTTTATGAAGTTCAAAGAGCAATTCAATGGGGATGAGCTCTCTCAGGCTAGGTTTCCAACATGGAGATCCTTCAATCCTTTGCTTTTTGGAAAGATGTGGAGATACAGGTATTCTCCTGTAACAATTTAGTGTCATCACACAGGGGACCTTCCTGTCTTTTTACACGATCCAGGAAATGAGAATCAGTCTGAACTTAAAAATTTACCAGAAATGGCATGACCCTCAAAGATATCAGTCCACATCTCTAAAGAATATTGTACTGCCAGCTCACAAAGAGAAAAAGTTTTAAAATATAAGCAGAAGATATAACTTAAGTTGTCAGAAAAAAACCCAGGTTGAGTTTTCATGAACATGGGATTGCTATCAGCAAAAGTTGCTGCCTCTAGTAATGGGCAAAATATCAAAACTTCTCTCCTGCTTGCTAATGTAAATCAGATATTTGCAGCATATAATTTATTTTCTGCCCAGAAAAAAGATGCCAGCAGAGTCCTTTACAACAGAAATGCAAGGGCAGATCGTGCCAATTATGAAAACGGCTTATAGTAATGATACCACAGAGAAAATCCATGTGTCCTTCACATATCTACTGGGATGACAGTGAGGAAAATAATCCTCTTTCACAGAAGTTCATCATCCCAGTGGCAAGGCATACCTTGCAGCCTATTATTTTTTGTTCAGAGTAGACAAAAAATGATGCAAAAGGCTATGTAAGATCCGATGAAATCTTAGGTACTTACACAGTTGTGAAGGAACAAAGCTACTCTGCTGAAGTCTCAGCAATCTCTATTGCTTTTTTTCCCTGATTTCACATCATAAATGTGGAACACATTCTTGAAGATCATCATAAACAATTTTTTTCTACCCACCACAGTTTTTTTTGCAACTAGTTTTGGTAAGCATGTGTTTTATTATCATCAGAACTCATAAAATTATTTACATTTTACACTTCCTAAACAACTTTTGCTTTTTCAAGGAATAGCATGCACTTATATGTAAAAAACTTCCCTCCTCGGTCCATGAAGAATGATTAAGTTTGAAAAAGTAATGTATTGAAAGGTCAGGGAATGCCAGAATTTGTCTGAATAGCCATAACTTAAATACCTTATGCCTGTGCATTATGACAAACCCTTTCAATTAAATATTAAAATAGTATGGTTCATGAAGCCTCATTTAGAGGGTCTAGAAGAACATAGGAATCCAGTTTTCTTTCTTTGTGTAAAGGAACGCAGTCATTACTTCACCTTTGTAGCTTATAGACTCTGCAAATTATGTATGAACCTGCACACTGCACAGAACAAATATCTACATTAAGACAAATAAGTATCCAGTGTTTGAGTGGCATCTAGAACTTCAGGAATACTAATAAAAAGTAAAAAATCCCTTATTTTGGACGTTTTTTTCTTCCCCCAGGGGAAATCTGCGTGGTTTGAAACCTGGGGGTGAATATTGCATGGTGGGAAGAGCTCTAATAACTTCACTCCCAAGGGAAAAATGAGCGACGTACAAAAACGTGGGCACTAGTGACATTCTCTAATTACATGACTGCCAGCGTCTAAATTTTCCACCCCCTCTCTCACTTTGAGCATAAGGTTCCTGTTCTCACATACAGAGCTCCACAAAAGTCCCTCCTGCCCACATCTCATTTCTTCCTTCTGTTAGTGCATGAGTTCTATCCAAATTATTTTCTTACATGCCTACCGCACACTTTCTCTGGTCTTTGCATCATGTCAATGCTTGCCTTCCAAAGAAGCTATCTGTGCTCATCTGAATTTCTATCTAAAATAGGGTTTTTCTGCAAGGTCAACAAATGCTCTGATGTCAGCTAAAGCAACCTTCTTTTTTAAGTAACTGGTTTCCTAGATGAAAATTATGTCCTTGATCCTGATGCATTGCTTACACTGTTTGACCAATTCAGACTCTTCCTGACTTATGTCACAGGCATATTTTCATCAGAAAATGTGAAAAGTAAAAATTATATCATACCTAGGTAACTATCCTAGAACGTCTTCAACTAGTATGCCAGGTTTATAAAACCAGAACCACTCCATGAATCTTTTCCCCCTTTGCCCCCTTTGTGATTGAATACTTTTTTTTTTCCTAAAAGAAACTTTATTTTAAAACAAGAGCATTCAAAGAGACCCCATAGCATTTTAGACTGCCAAATTTCACAGCTGTTCCTTATCTCTATGATGGTCTGACCAAAACCTCAGAGCTGACAGCTCCAAGTTCTGCAAAAGCTAGATTATGAATTTTTATTTCTCAGATATGATACAAGCCACCAATATGAATCTACTTTAAGTTTAAGGAACAGGATGGAGTTGTTCGTTTTTTCACACTGTACAAACAATGGGATAGAACCCCAATTCTCACTTCTCACTATTTGCCGGTACTGCCTTCTTCTGATACTTGCAAAGGGCAAAACAAGGCGGACAAGATCATTGTTCTAGCTCCAGCCAAATACAAATGTATGTTTTGAACCAAGTCACCAGGCACACACAAGCTGTCTGCTGCCTAGAGGTGAATTTTCCCTTTGTTCCTCAACTGATAAGGCAACCTGTTGCAAATAAGGTATGGGCTTCTTAATAATTTCTCTTACATCTCCAACAAAAAGCTCTTCCTGAGTCTCGTTCTCATGTGAGAAATTTGCTTTTTCCCCCACTCATTGTGGTATTTGCTATTTTGGGTGCTCAGAAAATCTGCAGCCTCAGAAGCTTGCTTCCTATTCCTTATATGATATTTTAGCAAGTACAAAGGATGCAAAGTATTTATAGAGCTCAGACAGGTTTTTACTTAGCAAAGCACTGTTACCTGTCAGCATCCACAGTCACGTCGTGAACCCCTCTCTGGATGACGTCTCGAGAGGCAGCAAGGTCTGGTATTCGGTTCAGACTTCTTGTATATAGGTTGAGTCCTCCATCTGTCATGTACCTGAAAATAAATCTGTGGTCAGTCGGTGGGAAATGCAGCCATCTGGCAACATGTTTCTCTTTAAAGTTAATGGTCTGTGAAATTCAAATATTTAAGGTACAGGTTGTCTTATTAGATGGTAGACTTATACCGAATACTCCCACTTTATGTGCCTGGCATAGGGAGACTGGGTATCTGCCTGTTTTCTGGGATCATTTGCCTTTTTCTGTCATGGCTTACAGGCCAAGCTCTTTTAATAAAATATTTTTAGACTGAAGCTCTCAAGTATGTTCAAAAGCACATTTCAATTACTGTGGTTTTGCAAAAAAATAGCATCAGGTGCAAGAAAAATCACTTAGCTTAAAAAAGAAAAAAAAAAAAATTAGTTCCATTTATCCAAATGGGAACAGAGATTAGGAACCCAAATTCCTAGTCCTTGTTGGTATGCAATTATTCAGACATGAGAGAGATATTCACGGAAGACCTTACAATGATATTTAAGAATATTTGTATTGTGTATTCCTTTTACTTGATTCTCCCCACATTATAATGCACGTCTAATGAATGAAACAGTGAGTATAGTGCTGTTTACTCACTAGAGAACCATTAAAAGTTTATGAATTAAAAGTACACCAATAATTTCTGGAATGCCTACCTACAGTTTGGTTGTCTGTCTGAGATGTCTTGGCCCTTATAATGGAGCAGCATCATCAGCCGGTCTTACCCACAGGAACTCTCCATTATGTTCCCAAAGGACCTTTTGTTAAACTGTCCTCCCTCTAAGGCTCTTGTTCTTTCTGTTTCCTTTTTGTATTTTCTGATAACTTTAATTTACCAACAAAGTTAGCATAAATTTATTTTTGAAGGACCATGCACATGTATGGCACTGAACATAGAAGGACAAATATTCAGAAAAAAAATTCTGTACCTCACTGAACCTACTCAAAATAAAGTACAGACTTACTGAAACAGGTGTAGTCCCAATGTCAGGTGTATGGCCAAAATGATCTCCCAGAGTTTACTCCTGATTCAGTCTTTAACAGAAGCTCTCCTTGAGCCATGAAATGGTGCCACACAAATGCACCTCTCAGTCTAAGCATGTATGCAAGCACACAAACATTCCACTTTAGTAATTACACAGAATCCCAGGCACAAACCAAGGCACGCACACACACTGCTGCTACTCCAGCTGTTCTGTTGGCCCTCCCCCTGTGGTTCCTTCTGGGAGCAGATTTAATTGAAATAATCTATGACAGAGACCTGAGGGCCAATTCAGCAGCCTGGGAGCTCCTGCCTGTGACTCCTTCCCCGTGGTTGGGGGTGGCTGAACAGGTGCAGCCCTTGAGAGCAAAGCTGCAGCAGTGGAGCCCTGTGTGGTCGCTCCAGTCTGAGAAGGCAGCATGTCCTGGGTGGCAGATGGGTGAAGGCAGCCTCAAGTGCATTAAAACACAAATGATCCCTTTGATTATTTTCAACAAAACTCTGAGGTGTTTAAAGCATGGGTGAGATTCAGCCAGTAGTTTGGCAGTGTGTTTCTGAAGCCTTGGGATCTGGAGTTTAGAGGTAACTTCACATTTGTTTGCAAAGGTCAATTAACAGTCACATTTACATATTATATTCATCTTTTATTAAAGACAAAATTCAGACTTTTTTGACAGATTATTTAGCTAGCTGTGAATTATCCAGTAGATTCCACAGCTCTAGAATTGCATATTAAATTTAGCTGTGGCTTGAAAGCAATCCAGACTAAATGCATTTTTTTCCCCGTATAAGTAAGGATAGACTTGACAAGTGCAACAGGCTTTCCTCGCACTAATTTCTAATTACTGCTGCATTCTTTTCCCCAAGTGATTAAAGTAATTAAACTGATAATGGAAGAGGCATAGAGGAGATAAGACTTTACATGCCTCAGTGAATCCTGAAATTTCAGAGCATATCAACTTGTTTTTAACATTTACTGCACCTAAAAATGTTAACTGAGCACAGAGCAACTTACTATCTATTGAGTTATCCTTATTACAGATTCAAAGAAAATTCACATAAGATGACTATATTCACCCTTTAATGTGATAAGCTAATTAATACAACTCATGAGGCACTGCAAAGGATTCCCTTTTTTAAAATTTTGAATAAAACCATGAATCTGTTGAAGCCAGCATTAATATTTCCTTTATGATAAGAGGTCCTCAGACATTAAAGTATCATATTTTCCATATGTATTTTCTCTTTTCTAGCACACAGAAATATGGCATCCTACTTGACAGTCATTACTGATGTGCTGTGGACAATGTTGTCAGCAGCGCTGTATACACAGATCACTGAAATAGTAGACCAGGGAGATACAGGAATTGCTTTCTTTAAAATGATGCTTTTTCTAGAGATCTATCCTTGGATGGTGCTTGAGATGAGACACAACTCCAGAGAGAGCTTTAATCACAGACTTTAATCACAGATTTCCCTTTAGGAATGTATCATACTCAATTTCATCCCCCACTATTCTCTAATCATAGCTATGCTTCAAACTAAGAGATTAGATTGACAGAAAGAATTCTAAAATTATAGAGTGAAGCAGTGTGGTGTGACATGACCAGGTACTCCATGGAACTTCTATTTAACATAGTGTTACATCAGTCAGCAAGCAGCCTTGAGGTGCCAAAAGCAGCAGTGAATAGTAATTTAAGTATGAGTAAAACTGTAACATGGCTGTTCTTTTTTAAAGATGTTCTAGGAGGTCTAACACACACCGGACTGAAGTGACTTGTGTTCCTAGATCGCGATAAGAATTGTTGAATTTAAAACACAAGGAATGCAGCACCTCAAACTGCAGTACCCCAACTGATAGAGCAAACAAAAATAAAAATTGTGATTCTTTCTCCTGGATACACTAAAAGAGTAACTGGTCTAGTCTTTAATGAAAAGATATTGCTGCTGCTCAAATGATATGCACAGCTGAAAGCCTACAATAAAAGCCCATTACAATGACTATGCTAGACAATATCTGAAGTGGAAACAGAAAGTCAGTGCTGTCAACAACTGCTTTTCATCAGCTGCATCCAATGTCATACATACCATCTCAAACAAAACATAAAAATACCAAAAGAAGACGTACCCCAGGGAAAGCAATGCAAACTGATGGCTCACAGGACAACCAGAATTTTCCAGTAAGTAATATTGAAATTCAAAGTTCACAGCAAAGTAATTTTGATGTTAAAGGAGAACAGAATTTGAAGGCAGCTGAGAGTATCACTGGCAGATTAGAGGTTTATTTTTTTTATATGTATATTTAAATTTTACAACTATAATGCAACTTCTGCTTGTGTGCCAAAATTTTTAGAAAAATCCTTCTAGTCCTACCAATCATGCATTAGCTCATATGGGGAAAAAGTGCCGCTTACCCACTGTTGATGTCATCAGTCCTCAGGCTTTTCCCAAGAATGTCCCCATCACTCATGTAGCCACCAACATCAGCTTCAGAGGATATGTCCAAGTCAGCAGTTCCCTTCTCACTCATGTCAATCTGAGAGATGTTTCCAAGGCGAGAGACAGCAGCTCGGCGGAGCGGGGTGGTGTACATGAACCGAGAGGGGTCTGTGTGGATGAAGCGGCTGGCGCTGCTGCGAGGATAACCAGCACCCAAGGACGGAGCATCTCCCGCCTGCAGCCGAGGGCTGGCCTGCCCCAGCCTCCAAGTCATGGCGCTCGATCGGCTGGATAGGCTTGGTATGCTTCTCCCATTCACCTCAGTTGTCACAGTGCTGTCAAAAGTTGTCTCCAATGTGCTGCCAAACAGAATGGAGAAGTCAGTGAACTGTGCCTTCTATGTTTCTGAGAAATCAAGAAAAGTGAAGGCTGGAGGAAAGTAATTTGTTTTTAAAAACTCTCTGTGTGTATGTGCTTCCACATTTGCACACATATGCCTGCATATGACCTCAGTTCTGAGGCCAGTCCTGTTTAGTATCTTTACAAATGACCTGGATGAGGGGATTGAGTGCCCTCTTAGTCACCTTGCTGATGACTGAAAGTTGGGCAAGAGTCTTCATCTGCTGGAGGGCAGGAAGGCTCTGCAGAGGGGTCTGGACAGGCTGGATCAATGGGTTGAGGCCAATTGTGAGAGGTTCAACAAGGCCAAGAACCAGGTCCTACTCTTGGGTCCCAAAACCCCCACACAGCGCTACAGGCTGGGGACAGAGTTGCTGGAAAGTAGCCCAGCAATAAAAGAACTTGTGTGCTTGTGACAGTGGCTGAACACGAGCCAGCATGTGCCCAGGTGGCCAAGAAGGCCAATGGCATCCTGGCCTGGATCAGCAATAGTGTGGCCAGCAGGAGCAGAGAAATTGTTACCCTCCTCTACTCAGCACTGGTGAGGCCACAGCTCAAATCCTGTGTCCGGTTCTGGGCTCCTCAGTACAAGAAAGACATTGTGGTGCTGGAACACATCCAGAGAAGGGCAGTGGAGGTGGTGAAGAGTCTAGAGCACAAGTCTGATGAGGAGCGGCTCAGGGAGTGGCCTGGAGAAAAGGAGGCTCAGGGGAGACCTTATCACTCTCTACAACTGCCTGAAAGGAGGTTGCAGTCAGATGGGGATTAGCGTCTTCCCCTAGATAACAAGTGATAGGACAAGAGTAAATGGCCTCAAGTTTTAACAGGGGAGGCTTGCAGCAGATATGAGGAAAAGTTTCTTCATGGATAGGGTTGCCAAGCACTGGAACAGGCTGCCCAGGGAAGGGGTCATCGTTACTGGAAGTATCTACAAGACTTGTAGATGCGGCACTTTGGGACAGGGTGGACTTGGCAGTGCTGGGCTGATGGTTGGACTTGGTGATCTTATAGGTCTTTTCCAAACTAAACAATTTAATGCTTCCATGATTCTATAACCTCTATTTGTGGCAATGGTGCCAAACACCCAGTATCTTTACCAAGATTAGGACAAGAGAATATTGACCCTAGAGGTTTCACCAATCTGTGTATGTGATTTAAGGTGCTGTGGTAAAACTATTTTGGTGGAAAATCCACTACATGAGTGTGTGACTGAACATAATCACATGCATGGAATGCCTGAGACATGTTTTGTGCGTTACAAAATTAGCAGAGACCCCAGGGACCAATCAGAAGGCAGTGGTTTATCTGTAACAAAATTAAAAGGGAGCTCATGTAGGAAGAAAGGGGAAGCAGAGGAAAAAAACACCTGGAGAGCTCAAAACTGTAACACTACACCAGTGTGTCTTTTTCTTATTGCTGACATATTTCTTTTTTACATTTAGAGTTTTCCTTGCAGTTGATCTCAACCCCAACATCTACTTATAAAATTACCTAAAATAAATTTTATCAGCTTCTAAATAAATGTGTATGAAACAATAACTGTCTTTATGAATGATTGTATAAGACATTCTGACAATATAGTATATTAAAGTCACATGTAAGTTGCTAAGGCAGTTTAGTGTCATAGCTAATTTTCCCTTGCAAGTCTCTCATTAATTCAGCAACTAGTAATACTCTCCCATGGTCCATATTTTTAGTAGTCTACACAAAACCAGTATACCTGTGGCTTATCTGGGTCCCTCTAAGGCTGGACATGGTTTCTTCCAAATTCTGTCTCAGGTCTGCAATGTTCTTGACGGTTCTCATTCTTCTTGTTTCAGGGTCTTCCCCTGGAGGAAAACAGTAAAACCAGCATAGACTTAAGCATGTGTGTTATTAAGGTTGAATAAAGTGCACAAGAATGCACACATATGATTGTAAATATCTTTTAGTATTTAAAAAAATAAAACTTCATCCTTTCATTAATAAAACACATATACACTCATAAACAACATGTGGTATATAAAAAACCCCACCTGCCTGTTCAGGCAGGCCCAAATCTATCAATGAAACTCTGATTTACAGTGTTGGGATTTTTATCCTCTGTAATCAAGGCAGGATGCAGCCCCAGACCACTTGATAAATTATAAAGTCCCTTTTTAGTCCTTGACATTTTACATAACTCAGTAGTAAAAAAAGCCACAGTAAATCTGTGATCTGTCATCCCAGAAAAAACTGGGATGACTCTTAGAACAACTCTTCAGCATTCACTTAACATTAACAGAGGCTATTTCAATGTACTTCTTAAGTAAGGCACTTAATAAAGCATCTTTCCTAGATTGTAATGCTTTTCTGAAGGGGGACATTATTCTTCATATGGGATAGAAAAAAATATGCTTCTTGGGATACAAATTGGAACACCCTAAGCACACACATCATTTATACAATTAGACTTTTCAACAGCCTTCAGGATTCATTGTGAAAAGCTAGTCTCATATCTCAGATAACGAAGCTTTCAGAACTTCACCTGTAACATCCAGAACAATGTTTACTTCATATAATTAAAAACAAATTTAAAAGAGAACTTATATATGATATGTTACAAAAGAGAAACATCATAAACCTCAAAGAAGCCTCCAGTGGTCATATACAAAAACCTAGAAATGCAGGTTTTCTAGGAAATTCATAGATCAAGGAAGTTTAATTCATTTTACTTTTGAACAACAAGAGAATTCCAAAAGAAATTCTATGACAAAAACCTCTGATTTCTTCAAGGCTGGTGTTCTACTTCTGATCATGTCCTGTACCTGTTTCTTGTAAAAAAGCTGGCAAGAAGCCATTAGAGTTATGTATTAGAGTTAGATGTATTTTACATGTATTAGAGTTACATGTAAAATGCTGAACTTGAAGTGCAAATAATTCCTTTTTGACTCTATCAATTACAAATTTCACATCATACCTCACAGGCCTTCTGCAGTCAGGTCCTATTGCCCAAACACTCTGTAGGCTGCTAAGAAAAGTCTCAACTCCTGACATTATATGGAAATAAATTATTTAATATAAATTCCATATAAACTTTAATTCCTCCTCAACAGGCAAACAATGCATTTAACTAGCCAACATTACCTGCAGTTGTGGCTTGATGTCAAACCAGCTTTCACAGCAATACAATTTTGAGGTTTTCCCATCTACCCTGCCCTGGTTGTGTCTTCTGTCCTCTTTGCTCCAGACAAACAGTCCTTTGGGAAATTATGTTTGCTTATTTCATCATTCAAAAAAAAATTCTTCAGTGCTTTAATGATGCTAATGTCTATAAATGTCTGGTTTGGCACCATGAACTGACAGTGGGATCAACATGTGGACAGGATGGAAAAATGCAGTGGGGATACAGGTCCTGCACTGCTGCCAAACTCTGTCTTCTCAAGCCATACCCCAAGGCCATGTCTGTTCACAATATTTAGTTTCACAAAGTAAACTACCTGTGTACATTTTTACATATAGTGTTTTGCAGGAGAAAAATGCCTGCACTGAAATTATTTACAACTGTTCCTGTGTTTCAAGCTACATGTGTTCGCTAAAGCACTGGCAATCAATGTACTCATGGATCCCAGGAGCTCTTTGCAGAAGTTGCTGTACCACCCTGGAGCTTCCTGTGAGGCAGGAGGGCTCATGGCCAGGCTAGGCTGAGGACATTTACATCCTGTTAGACTCAGACTGCTTTTTAAAGCCCAGACAATTTCCAGGCACACTGTCCATGCCTGCCTCCAGCCAGCTGTCTGTGGTGCACTCAGTTCCCCAGCCACTGCCCTTTGCCTTCGCCCCTCTGCCAAATGCAGTCAAATTGACTTCCAAGAGTACATTATATTCCTGCCATAATACCTATATCAGGAAGACCTTGCCCTGCCTTGAACCAGAGGTGAAAGAGTAGCTTGTTGGTATAAGAAAATCTTCTATTTACACAGAAAGACAAATTCTGGGGTCTTTGCAGGCAGAGTTAAAGGCAAAGCAGTACTTTATATTTATTTGAGGAACTGAATACAATTCATATTTTAGAGTGACGTTGCCCTTTTCCTTCCTTGTTTATCCTTGTCAGTTGTCCTTTGCTGTATGTTAACATTGCAAATTCTTGCAGCAAAAATGACAGCAGCTGTCTTTTTTAATATGTATTGCACAGTAAATGGCATAACAAAGCCTTGAGGTATAATTGCAATATGTTAAATAAAAAAGGTACATATATGGCAAGCTGCCAAAATATATTTTCACAGTAAAGAATACTTCGCTTTCAGACAAATTATACCATAAAATTTGGTTATTCTATCCTGCAGAGGTGAAAAACTTGAGATCTAATGTCTTTTGATCTCTCAGTGACACAGCAGATAATTTCCACCAGTTTTAACAAAAAAAAAAAAAGAGTTAAAACCGAAGTTTTATTATACTAAAATACTACATAGTACTATTTTAATAAAATCTCCCACTAACTGCTAGAGTGATTTGAAAGAAATAGTTCTTTTTTCTTTCCATCATTCTCTAAATGTCACTGGAATCCTGCTGTACCATGGATGAACAAGTCAGAAAGTATAAATAGTTGACAGTGAAGAAATATTCTGTACTGAGTACAAGATCCTATGTTTTCATGATAGCACTGACTCCCCATCCACATCAAGCCTCCTTCTGTAAAGAGGACCATAGGGATGATGTAGATGTTAATTTTTCAGAAAACTAGCTACACTGTGCCTGCTAGTGGAGACACTTTGGTGCTTATTGCATCAGGACTGGTTCAAAGGCATCCCAGACTCCTCTGGGTACCTTGTTCCTTATAATATGGCACAGTCATCACAGAGTCTGGCCATATTTGCAGGGCCTAACATATCAGAAAAACTCCCAGTCTGTTATCTCAAGTGATTCCGGTTTATACACTGAGAAAAAATCATTCTGTATCACACATGGGGAAACTGGGATAAGAGTAAAACTGAAACCTGAAACTTTCTGTCAAAATTCTGTTCCTCTCACAAGAAAGGCCATCCAATCATTTGTAGCTTTATCATTTATAAACATGAATATTCCAAAAGATTGTCCCCAATTTTTTTGCCTATAAACAGTGAATCATTATTCCCTCAGTAAATTTCTGGAAAATACATTGATTTCTTTCACTGTGTGATACATTCACAGGAAATCCAAATTGGACATTTTACAGAAACCACTAGATACCCAGGTCAGTCTTTTACATTCACATTTCTGAAGCTCCCTCATAATTTCACATTCAATAATAGTGTTCATAATAATTTCTGTTCTTCTGCACATGTAATCACAGCCCAAAGCAAATGGGAGTGTAACAATTCCATCAATTGTCTGATTTGCATGAAAGGATTTACAAATAAGAAACATTTCCCCAGAGAATTGTCCACTATGAGATATTAATTCAGAAAGGAAAATACCAGTTTTACCCTGCAAGCAGGGAAACTGAGGCTTACAAGAGAGCAGGGATTTGTCAGTGGCAAACAGCTGAATAGGAGCAGAGGCACATTAGAGCTCAGTCTTCTGTGCTAGCAAGCTTTTGATCTCTAGCAGAAGCCCTTTTAACCTACTGGTACACTCTAATAATAGAAGGTATGCACACAAAGAGGATTCTTATTTCTTTCTTGTTTTGAGGTAACAGCTTTTTATACTATATACACAGCAAAAATTTTGTCCTTAATGTTTAAACACAATCAGGGCTAACACATCTACCAGCAAGAAGCTCCAGGCTAGACACATGGCATATAACCTTTGAAAAGCAAGCAGCTACTTCAACCATTTAACTGAAGACTGAAGAACAAAGCTTTGGAAATGAACACTTTGAGCACTCTTAAAGGGCTGAGAGATGAAAAGTAACACAGCAGCCTTTGAAGCACCTATGGCTGTGGACTTCAAATACTCATTGGCGTGCACAGACATAACAAAAGTGGCTATTTGAGCTACACTGAAACCCTGGCACTCACAATTCCACATGTAGGGGTGCAGTTATCTGCAGGGGGGCTAGAGAAGGGGGAAGAAACACTGGAGGGTCAGTTTGTAGGAAGGCCGAGATGTGCTTCACCCCACCCAAAACTTGGGTTCAAGATTTCAATTTCAAATTAATGAGAAAAAATATCATTAAAATAGATTTATTTAACAATAAACTAATAGCACTTAAATATTTCACCTTATTTTTCAACAAGCTAAGCTATGTTCAGTTATTCACAGGCTGCTGCTGCCCCTGCACCCATCACAAGCAATTTAGACATTTGTCTTCATTTCACACAGTCTTAAGATGTCACAGGAAGGAAACAAAGAAGAAATGGCTAGACCCTATTTTTGCATACTACTGCAAATAAACCCAGTTCTGTCTTGGGAAATCACTGTCAAGATCAAAAATCTGCTCTGTGCAGATATGTGCTAACACTTGGGTCTCCTCCTGCCCTTCCTGATGACAAGCCAAAGTTAACTTACCTAAAATATCAGTATAAAGGACCTGTTCTAGGTCACCCAGCATTGTTATTATGACATCTTCATCCAGATGTGCAGTCCCTTCACGCAAGCACCCTTCCTCCTCCTCCTCTGCCCAGGTCCTGCTGGGGAAATGGGATGTGCAGGACGCATTTTCATCATCGGATTTTTTGCTCTCCTCATTGTCAGTTTGAAAGCCTTCACCTGTACACCGGTCTCCTGACCTCTGGGATGTCCTGCTTCCAGCAGGTGGTATCCCCTGAAATGCCTGGTTTGTGGTCAATCCAGAGTGGCAGAGCGAGTGCACTGACTGTGAGAATGCCTTGGACAGGGAGCCTCTGCACCCAGCTTCTGCATGCCGCTGTTGGTAACTCTGGCTGGACTTGGAGGCGTTTCCAAACCAGTTCTCCCTGTATGAGTGTCGCCTCTTCTCCCCTTCACTGATGAGCGTGAGATTGGTTAGAGACTTCTGCTTCTGAAGACGAGCACACCCTCTTCTAACCTCCGTGCCTTTAAACACTGACAGTTCAGCAGATCGCTGCATCTTTCTGGCTGGGCTGCACCTCAGTTAGATTTCATATTTCTGAGATGGACAGCAGCTGAATTCCCCCGGGAGCTGCGGGCGGTGCTCCCTGCATCGCCGCACGCTGCACACCCCAGGTAGCACACGCTTGCACTCACAGGGAAAGCACAGCTCCCACATGCACTCTGCACACTGCAAGGGACTAGACAGGCACAGTCATCTTCTTTAAAATTACGCTGCTGTCTCTGCTCAGCCACTTCTCGTCCGTCACATTAATCTGCAGTACTTACAGTCATTTTCACTTCGATTTCTCTCAAGCAGAAGAGAGTTGATCAAACACTCTGCTCCAGCACAGAAGTAATCCCAAAAGCCAACTGTGTTTTCCCCTCTCCATCCAATCACCAGTCTCATCGGAGCGGTGGGCCTGCATCTCTTTCTACAGCTGCTGCCTTCTGAAATCCAAAGTAGGCACAAGTACTGTCTCGGGCTTTTCCCTCCCTCTCACCAGCTCATGACTGATCCTAGTGCACAGCTCTTCACTTCAGATGGGCTGACACAGAGCTGCAAGTACAGCCTCCACGTCAGAGCTCAATAAAGAGCCAAAATTAACCACTGAAGCACAAGCCTCCTTACATTTTAGTATTCAACCTGCATTCCCAGATATATGACTCTTCTCTGCTACTGCAGTGAATGCTGCTGGCTGCCATGGCAGCAAACATCCTGGTGAATTAAACCGGAGACACAGAAGCCTCTGCCCAGTTTACAGTGCCACAGGTTTCAAGACACAGCTTCACCTGAATGGGATGCTACAGTAACAGATCTAGCTCATGGTCAAATCCTATTTTTCTCCCCGAAAGGTAAGGATGAAAAACTATTTCTTCCATATCACTGTTACTCCCTATGCAGGAAGCTAAAAGCAGACTTGCAAAAGGACCTTCAGTCTTGCAATTTCTGCTCTAAATAAAAAAATATAATTTAATATCATAAGACATGGAACACAACAGTATTTGTCTGGTAAAATGGTTCATAAAATGAAATATTTAATTTCTTTCTCCTTAGAAAGCTACTCTGTTTGCACCTCTCTGAGATTCAGAGGCTAGTACAGAATTATAAAATCTGTAAAAAATCATTGTTCCACACTATTTTGAAGAAAATCTATTAATGGAGGAGTCATTTTTTTAATAAAGCAAATTAGTATTGTGTCAGAACTAAGTTCAGCAATTTTGAATGCTATTTTTAAATTCATTGTCCAGAGAGAAAGAAGACTTATGCTAAAATGTATATCTTTTCTCACAAAGAAAAAGATATTAGTCCCAGAAATGGACAGATGAACAAAGAAATACCTGAATTTAATTATAATTTTTTTAGATACAAAGTTTTTATCTAGGGGAAATTAATTTCACAAAACATTATATAGAAATCTACAAATAATAAAACTGCTGTATAAAAATAAACTGCTTTTGTCGGTGTGAAAATATGCTCAAGTCTCTACCTGAGAAACCTTGACAGAAAAATAACCTTTAAAAATGCCACCCTAAGAATTACAAGCTGTTCACAGATTTCCTATATGAATAAACAGATGTTAGCAGAAGCTTCAGTGTGTATTTCTTGCCTTTCACTGGTTCAATTTACAGTTATTGAAGATACACAGGGGAAAATTCTCAGAAATTTCAAAGGAAAGGTACATTTCTTCCTAGATAACTCTCAGAAACATGGAATAACTCTCAGAAACATGGAATAACTCAGAAAAAAAAAATCAGGAGTATAAAGTAATGGTGGTTTTCCATATTAAAGCACTGGATTTCTGAGGAAGATATCAAAAGGAGGTACCACTCCCATCCCCACCTAGAACACACAGTCAAAGGGCAGACAAGATGAATGGTCTGTCTGCCTGAGTACAAAACTGTCCCAAATATTAAACACCTATCACTTTTTCAGCATGGAAATAAAAGATAAGACTGCTGTGTTTACACCAGGGTCTGCCAGCTGCAGTGACACATGGGCTCTTGGAAGGGTTTTGTGAACGTGCTGGTGCCTGCTTGCAGCAGAGCAGGTGTGGTGTGGATGCCAATGGTGTCTCAGAGCTGCTGTGGTGCTGGTGCTGTCACAGAATACCAGAGCACTGCCTGCACACTCCTGTGTTGGTGTGCACTGGCAGTGCCATGTGGCTGTCCCAGCCTGTCCAACACGCCTGAAAAAGCTGTGGTTGCTAGAAAGTCCTCACAGGGAGGTATTGACAATAGAGAATTTCAAAAAAAAGAAGGGCAGGGCAGTCTCACTCTTTTTTGCATTAATTTGTTTTATATCCTAAATTATACTTAAATTGGTACAGTATTCTCCATTGCTATATTTTGAATTAACAGGAAAGATAATGGTTTTTAGCTCAGTTGGTCAGGGCACAGTGCTAATAATGGCAAGGTTGTGGATCCAATCCCTATGTGGGCCATTCACTTAAGAGCTGGACTTGATGATCCTTCTGGGTCCCTTCCAAACCAAATCAGACTGTGATTCTGTGATTTGGCTCTGTGATGCCAAATTTCTCTTGGTGATTGTCTTGGAATCAAGAGAACAGGATCTTTTCCTACCAAAAAAAGCAAGTCTCAATCTCTCCCTGATATTTCAAATCCATTAATCACTTCCCCACCTGCCCTCTCATGCCCCAACACCTGCAGGCAGTGACTTGTCTCCATGGAAAGCTGTAGGCAGAGCTTGTAATCACACAACCTTCATTCAGCCTTCCTGTGTACAGACATTTTACCACATCTCTTAATTATAAAGTCATATGAACTTTTCTCCCATTATCCCATTGCCTCACGTGGCTGACAGGCCATGGTGATCATCCCCAGATACAACGGATACTCATTTATCTCAGACCAAGTACTCAGTAGAAACAACACTGAATTTATCCTTGTACTTTACCACATCCCTCTGCAGGGTGTCATTTGCCGAAACATAAAATTGCAATGTGAAAAATTCTTAGGTTTATTTCTTCAAAAAGAACTTTCTAAAGCTCAGCTCTCCATTTTAAAATGTTGAGATATAGTAACCAAAAAATACATCTTTCTATGGTAAGAAGAAAGTACAGGAGAGTAGAGAAGAGCAAATGTCATGACAGCATTATTCCTCAACTACCTTGCAATTCAGTGTGCTCCCCACCCACCAAGCAGGAATATGCTTACATCAAGAACATGTTAGGGAACTTCCTCTATCACAGTCAGTGTAACATACTACTATATTTTTACAGTCTCTTTCCTAAAAGGAATTATAAAAATTATTTTAAGAACTAATAATCTTTGGGCAATTTTGCTGTCAGATAAGACTTTCTTTGAAGTCTCAGTGGATGGTTTAGAACCCTACAAATGAATTATGTAATAGATATGGAAATGCATAAGATTATGAATCTCTTCAGTTAAGCTTACTTGAAAAAAAAATAAACTATTCCTGCATGTATTAATTATTTTTTTCAGAGAACAAAAAATTAAGCACAATAAACATAAAATATTTAAATTTGAATGTTTTTATGCTAATCCTGCCATTGAGATAGCCCTATAACTTTTAAAAGTACTGTTTCATTTCTGCTTAATTCATCAGATTTTAAATAATTAGTCAATATTTATAAATTCATGAATAATTACTTAATCAAACACTTTGCATTAAGCTCTGAGAACATGCCAGCACTTGTGAAAGCCAAATGTTATCACTGATTTAATGAAATAATACTTAGTTTACTGACATGTAGAGTTTACAATGGATTATTAACTAATTAACTCGCTGACATCCTTCTCCAATAAACCTGCTGCAGAAGGCGATAAATGTCACAGCTACTTCAAGAAGAAATAGTTGGTAAGAAAGTCTGAACAACTTGTTCCCAGCCATATCGTGGATAACAACAACCAACCTGAGTTACTTTATTAGCCATTATCGTATTATAATCCTGCTTATAAAGATATATTCCGGTTTTGTAGAAACTGAGTGGATAGATACTGAGTAGTCTTGTTGACGCAAACACTATATAAAGTACTTGCAAGTAACTGTGTTCATACTTGAATGCAGAATTGTTCCTTATTTAGGGGACTCAGATTCTGTCTGGGATTTTCCAGACAGAGGTCTGCACACCTGTGTGCCACATGAGCAACAAGCCTACCACACACAGAACACACAAGACCTACTCCTCAGGTGTCTCATGCCTACAAACAGGGCTCACTCAGTGGGAGTACATGCATCCCTGGAGCTGTGCACACAGAGGGGATTCAAGGTGTGCAAGAAGACTAAAAGCTGCTCTAGGTGTACTCTCGTGCTGATCACCATGCGCACTGTGGAAACACTTGAGACTGTTCTGGCTGAGCTGTGGAATATTCAAAGGGGAGAAAAAAGTAGGAAAAAGTCTGAAGCACTTCAGATCACATCTAGAACAAATTCCCACCAGAGACATGGGAACAGATTTACAATACCTCTACCAAGATGCAGAACTGCTTTTTGGCATATGCCGTGTATACTGGCTTTAGGCATAAGCCATGTATATATTCACATTATTGGTGAACACATTATTGGTGATAATATAAAAATAAAGAGGATGTCCAGTTTATCAGGACAACCACAAGCCACACTTCTGAGTCTATGCCTAACACCAGCTTCCTCACCTCCCTTGCCTTCCAGAACTATTCTCTTCTCATGACTGTGCAGGTAAAACCAAGAAATCACTCGCAAAGCAGTGGGCAGGAAACACGTGGCTTGAGCTCTGACTTTACCTTTCACCACATCTGAGCTGGAAGACAGGAGAAGCTTTAAAGGTAACCAGCTCCCTTGGAGGAGGAAGACAGAGGAGAAGAGAGCTGAAAACTCCCTCTACAGATTCTTCCTTTACTTTCTACTTTCCCATCACCACTGTTTAGACAGCAGCAAAGAGATGTGAACTGCCTTGCTGGACGCAGAAAGCAGAGCCATGAATTTTCACCACTACAGCAAGGAAATTATCTTGGGCTTGATTCCTGAATTACACCAGGAGAATGGTGCCTGGCCAACCACTCCTAAATAATTTTAAGATTATTTTTTTTACATTCAACTTTTGTCTTTATTATGGAGAAGTCTTGAACTAGACAGGCTGAAAGCATCAGTTGAGATTCAGTTGGCTGATATTGAAGTGAGTTAGGAGCTCTGATATGACCAACTTGGCTGGTTATGGGAGCAGTAATCTTCAGCCAAGAAGCAATAACAAACAGGAATGTGTAAATATTCAGAAAATAGAGGAACATTTTATACAACAACATTGGCCAAAATATTCTAGTCCTGAGGATGTGAGCCTTAGTTCTAAATATTTGGCACTTTAAAAATAATAACGATCAATGAAGCAGAAACACAATACAGGTGGGACAACACTTCATGAACACACTCCTCCAAGCTGTTTAGTGATTTCCACAGATGTTCACTCTTCAGCATTATCCTTACTGATCCTTACCATTTACAAACATATTGTGCTAGGGTGGTGGCTACTGAGTTTCAGAAGAATATCAAGATAATATAAAGATGATGTCCACCCACAGCAACAGTTGAAAATTTCAGGAAAAAGGTAATATCAAAATGAAAGAAAGTCGATTCATTGCTTAATACCCTGGAAATAAGTGACCAGACCACGGAAATTAACCTTCCTATCTCTTTGCTACTACACTAGTGTAATCCCTTGATCATATCAGAATAAATATGCTCTTAAGTAAAAAATTGAACTGTCCTTTCTCATAGGTAATCCATCATGGAATACTCCTCTGAGCAACTATCACATGAGCTTTTATCCACGCAGATCTAACAACATAATCACCAATGACTTGGTGAGAGTTCATCCATGCAGGAAATTAATTACTCAGCAAATATAGTACTTGATCCATTTATTCCTTTTGCTGCTAACAGTTAAATACAGGTGACACACCTCTGCTTCCCTATGTGCACAGCAAATCACTGACCACATTTTTCCAGTGGTTCTGCTTTACAGCCTGTTATGCCAATCAATGGCTAATGCCAGAGTCTAAATAATCAGACTAGGAACATCTCTAGTGTCTAGTTTTCTTTATGTCATATTCTTCCTTTTGATGCTGTTTAGTTTTTGTTCACAACAGTAAAAAGGTCATCAGACATGATATTCTGTATGATCATTTCAGCAGGTATTGAATTGTTTGGGGTTTTTTCTAGCTTCTCTCTGGATGATTCCTTGAAGCATCTCTTGATTTGTGTTAAGTGTTTCAATTAAACTCTTTATATATATTAGACCAAGGAGTCCAATTTCTGAAGTAATTAAAAACAATTTTATATTTTAGCAGGTAAGCATTACCTCCAAAGAGGTGATATATTTATCACAGAACCTGGCTGTGCAAATAAAGAATGCCAGAAGACTTCCAAAGGGACTGAGACAAACCAGGACAAAACCTATTTCAGTAGGAGTCAGATAAATGCCAAGACAGTCCCCATAAATCTTGGGCATCTGATTACCCTTCTGGTGGAGAGATAATTTTAGAATGATGTATCAAATTAGTGCTTTAAGTGAGTTATATCCTGTGTGAGAAGAACCAAGACTCATGACAAATCCATTTGAATGTTGACAATTTGTGGTAAAAGGGCAAAACTGTAGTTAAACCAGTGAGATAGGATATCACCTTCAATTTTTGTAAAATTATAAGATTAAGGATGCTAAAGTAAAACAAAACAAAGCCACAGCAAAAATAAACCCTTAAACGCCCAAGTAACAGCTCTTTTGCAGAGTCCCTTTGGAAGAACTTGTACACAACCCTGCAGTGCAGTTCAGTCCTGATGAGGAAGTGAGATGTGGCACACTTTGCTTTTTGCAGGGATAGGCAGAGTCATGGCCAGATCCAGTGCTGGTGTAACTCAGCTTGGTTCTGTTGACTTCAAAGGAATTATTCCGATATGACTAAAATATCCCATCCCTTCAGCTTTGTAACCTAGTAAGGACCTTAATCCATGTTTACAAGGAATTCCTTGTAACACAACCTTTAGCAGCTTAGCTCTAGCAGCAGCTTATACGTCAGGTACAATAGTAAGGACTTGCTTGTTTTCTGAATACAGATTCATTAATGAAAAAAACGTGTATATTATGTCTCAGTTCTGATGTTATGATTTAATTTTTTGTTATTAAATGAGAGTGTTAAACTTTCTGAAGTGCACTTTCCACTGCTCCTCTTGGAACATTCAGTATGATTAAATGAAGTAACAATTACTTGAAACCCTAGATTGTCAAAGTGCAGTTTCTGCAAACTGATAAAGAGGGTATTTGAACAGAAGGAACCAGTTTAAATAGATAACAGTGGATTTGAATCACTAAACATGCATGACCTAAATTTTCTGTGTATTTAATACCCCTCATGATTGAAGGTCAGAAGTATAATTTCAACCAATCACAAAGCTCCCCGTATGAAACAGATGTAAATAAAGAAGTTCACAATCTTCTCCTGATTCATTGTTACTCACCAGATATCTCCTCTAGGCACTGTTTGGCAGTCTTACTAAATGACAAATCCATTTTAGTAGGACTGGTACAGGAGTCAGCAGGTGGTAAAGAGGTACTGTCATTTTCTGAGAGAGTTCTGAAATGAAGCAAGAAGATTTATTATTATTATTATCTGTCATTCATGTGTTCATGGAAGAAAGTGCTACTTGCAGCTCCATCTAGAATCATATCACTTAGGGTGAAAATATAATTTTTGTCACATTCTTATGCTAGTTTAAAGTCCAGCTACACAAATATACAAGCAAACAGGCTCTCTCTCTCTCTGCAGAAAAAAGTTGTAGTTAATTCTGTGAGATTTGAAGCCTTTTTTTCCCTCACTTTTTTTCTGAAGGATTTGTCAACCAGATCTAATCAGAATTCATTTACATTGGTTAAGTCACATCCCTGCACATACATAAAGGAAATAAAAACTTGTAATTGATGAAATATTAAATGAGAAAGGCCATGTGGGAAAAAGCTTATGCAAGGCTGGATGGAAATTTGGCCCAGATTTTTAAATCTATGTGCAGCTTCTTTTGAAAATGCCCCTTAGAAGACCCTGGGGAATGGGATAATACAAGTTTTTCAATTAACTCTCTACTAAATAGCTCATATGTGCTTTGAGGGTATATTTCTGTGAATATCAATGATAAATTATTATGGTAACTCCTCACCGAATACAATTACTTTCTGTTATATGAAAGTAAATAGCAAGAAATACATGAGCACATTGATTATAATAAAAAAATATCTCGCACACTTATGGCCTCTTCTTACAGAACAGCTGAAGAATCTGCTTTACCCTGGAACTGCTGAACTATAATGTCATCACACAGCAACATGTACCACCATTTGTATACAGTAAAAGAACACATCTAAAAATATAAGAGCCTGTTTTTGAAATAAAATTTTAAAAGATCTTCACTTAGAGCTTAAGTTCTTCCAGCTTTTCTGACATGAATGGCAGTCACTCTTCTGATTTATTAAAAGACTAGTGAAATATTTATATCTTTAATTTTAAAGTGTGACATTTATAGTTCAATTTTCAAAATTCACCATAAAGTGTTTCCTATTACCAACTAAACTTAAAAGAGAAACATTTAACTGTGTGATGTATCTGTATTTTATAAATAAAACACATAAAAAGTGACTTATCTCTCAAAATAATTTCATTACAACTTATTTTATGAAATAAATGCCCAGTTAATGTCTTCTTTATTTTTGCTGAATGAACTTTTTCAGTAATTCATAACAATAGATGAGGAAACAGATATCTGCACAAAGAGCAGCACAAGTACTGACATGGTGGAATCTACTGATTAGAATCATCCAGCTCAGAAACAGAAATATAAATTATGCCTGATCAGATGCAATCTTTTCTTACCAATTTCTGTACTTTTGAGATGTTGGAAACAGAGAACTGCTCTACAAAAAACTACTTTTGGTTCTTGTCTGTCATACACTACTGGAAACACAAGCTCAGCACATGTTGCAAGGTTAGCTATGTCCTGCCAACCTTAAATGTAGTTTTACATTTGATGCTTGAGAGGAGAGTCTCTTAAGTAAAAAAAGAGCTCACTCTATCCCTCTGCAGGGAACACATTCTTAAACTCCCCAGTCCTGCTTGCACTCCTAAAGGGCTTTGAATCATTAAAATTTTAATTGTCCGAGGAAACAACAGAAATCTCATGCAGGACTATGGATTTTTCAGCAGCCTAGGTTCTGCTTGCTTGAGACAACAGGTTATTTGTTGATGTAGGATTTTGGGCTCTTGGGGAACAAGAAGTACTCAGGTACACACTAGGTACCTAAAACTTCAAGTTGCATTGCTGTGGGTCCATTGTGGGTTGTGATACATTGGACCAAGATGATAAATGCCTCTTCTACTTTTTATAAAAAATGGGAAATTAAATTGTGAGGTTTGTCTTCTATGCTTCTGGCTTTAATAGGATGTATTAATCCTATGAACAACTCAAGTGATTGCTGCAGGACTGGAGATTAAGCTCAAAGCAAGTAAACAGCAAATTAAGTGATCTTCTCATTAGCCTTGCACACTGGCCTAAATGAATTATCCTCTATCCTCTACCTACTCACAGCCCACTGCCTTAAAGAGAATTAAATTCTTACATCTCTCTTGATATCAGAAAAAGGGAAAAGCATTTCAGTTTGGTCAAAGCCAGTCCAGCGATATTTCTTCCAGTGCTGTGCATCTACAGTGGAGGTTAATTTAGGCAACCTTCATGAAAACAGAACAATCTGTTTCTATTTCAATCATGGCAATCAAAGAATATATTTATCTCCAACCCACTGAGTTACATGCTACCTATTTGTAAGAGTATCAAACTCACTTAATGGGACAAATCCCTCTTTCAGTCAGATCTGTAAAAGCTTATTCATTCTGATTAAAATGAGCCTGTCCAGGGTAATTAAGAACAGAGTTTGAAACACTACTTAAAAAATGGTCTCTAACACAGTCAGTCATTTCCTGTCTCAAAAAAATAGCCAACCTTAGGTAAACATAGATAACATCAAAGATTTGTTTGCTTTTTAGTTTACATTCCAAAAGATATCAGATGAAAATGATGGCATTTTTCCAACAGCTCTCTGAGATGCAGCTGTCTTGAATGTGTATCACTGTCAGTGTAACAGCCTGGCACGACCATGTCTGCAATATGAGCAGTTCGATCACCCATGTTCGAGAACTGTGAGTTAAATTGGGAACAGATGCAAGGAAGGACTATTAGGGAGAATTAATGGGGAAGAATAAAGCCTTCTGAGGAAAAAAAAAAAAAAAAAAACAAAAAAAACCCCAAAAAAACCAACAAAACAAACCAGAAAAACAACAAACACAAAACCAGAAAGAGTTGATTTGGTTTAGCCTCACAAAACAGAAGGAAGGCAATGGGATTATTCTCTCACATATTTAAAAAGAGCAATCAAAGAGAAGGAAAACATATTTTTAAGTCAAAGGACTGAATTAATCAAATATGTGTTTATAATGATTTCTTCATTTATTACGCTTCTTCCCATCTCCTCAACTAACACCTCTACAATGGAAAATTTTCTTGCACAATTACTTGAAAATCTATGATGGAAAAATGGGAGGATGTGTGTCTAAAGTACATGTATTTGTTACAACTAAAACTGGTGAGTGGCAATCTTTAGCACTACCTATGATTGCAAAACTTTGGGAGTGACTGTTGCTTTATTTTCACAGCAGCAATGCAAATAACAGGAATCAATAAAGCGCTGCAGTATGACTTTGAGTCCTCACTTTATTGAAGAAAGTATGTTTAGCAGTATAATCTGTTATTAACAAACACAATTAACTGACAGAATTTTTTTTTCTGTAAACTTGGCTTCAACTCCACAATCAGTGACACAGAAGTAGCTTCTGGTCATTAAAACAGGATATCAATATGGCTTCAAGAAAACCTGCGCGTGTTATAGTTGCAGGATCCTTGAAGAGTAGTACAATTTTTTCCCTAAGCCTGTACAAAAACATCCTGAATAGGCATCTGGAACTGAATGTCACTGTACTTCCAGAGATGCAACCAGATATATCCTCCTTTCCATTTGTCACTGCTCTGAACCTCCTGCTCACCTTTGAGACTATAGCCTAGTAAAACAATTGCGTTGATCACCATGTAGTAAAGGAGTTGGGAAGAAAGTTTTAGTAACCAGTAACATGTTTATTTATTACACTGATACATCCTTTTTCTGCCCTACCTGTTGAATACTTTTGTCCTTACAGTATCATAAAGTATTTGAGATCAGAAAGATGTTCTAGGTGCCGTCTGGTCCAGTGGCTTTCTTAAAGAGAGTCTGGTCACATTAAGTTGCTCAGAGTCTTGATTTGTTGAATCCTGAACATGTCCAAGGTCAAAGATTCCATAACTTTGCTCCACAGCCTGCACCAAGTGTTTCATCGCCTCAAACTAAACCCATATTTTTTAAATTTCAATCAGCACCTCCACTGTTGTAACTTGCATCTTTTACCTCTTATCCTTACACCCTGCATTTCAAAGAAGAGTCTGGCAATATTTTCTCTACACCAACATACTAGGTAGCTGAAGTTGCCAGTTTGTTACTCTGCAGGGACAAAAGAAGTGCCAAACTGGCATTTGTAGTCCAGTACTGAAATAATATCTCTGCAAGACTGCAATTCAGACACTGCTGAAACATCTTCCAGATGTTGCTATCATCAAACAAAAACTTAGCTGAAAAATGGAAATTTAAGCAATGTACAACATAGAAGTGTAGCTTGGGATGATGAGTGGTCAGCTAATTCACTGCAGCAATTTCTCTACTTTCAGCATTTTGGGCAGTAAGCAATTCCTGAGCAACACAGGCCCTGGGATTTGAGAGCTTTAGATTCTGTATCTCGGCCATGGGAAAGAGACTTACTAATCCCCTACAGTGGTTACTGGAGGAGTTAATAAAATAAAGCTGATGTGCAGTACATGCATCCAGTTACAACCCAATGTTCTTCTACTGAAATTCAGCAGGATTTCTTTTTTTTGTCATTAATGTACCTTTTTCCTCCCGTTTGCACTGTAGCCTAGTAAGTGCTAAACTTCTGTTTACTCTTCTGTGCTTGAAATTTAAGCCCTACTAGGAAGACAGCTAAATTCTAAGGCCAATTTCAATACAAGTTTAAGGGTCTTGGGAAAATAGCACAATTTCCAGTCTCCTACAATTCTGTCTAAATAAAAGAATGAGCAATTTTAAGTCGCAGTTGGTGTACTTCAAACGATTATACAGTCTCTTAAACCTTCCTACTGTATCTCTCTTATCAAGCTTTCTGGCAAATAAATTACATCTTCTTCAGTCTTACATCAGTGGGACACTGCAGTCAGCTTCCGAGGGGACACACAGGAGACTGTAAATAGGATATTCACAGCCACTTTTGAAAATAAAGCATCACTTTCTGGCAGAATGGAAGAATTTAAGTGATACCTGTTTAGATAATCTCAAACACAACTCTGACTGTTGCTGTTAATCTTTGAAGATAAATTTTAATCCCATATGAATTTTGATGTCAGGTGTTTAGGAGGAATAAAAATACCGCATGATATCAAACAGGGCAAAGCACCAAGACTGGAAAGCTGAATAGTGCAATGTCCCACTTGAGAACCTCCCACTAAAACAGTCCATTAATAAAAATATAGACTTCTTGAAAACATGACTATTAGTAACTGTTATAGGTTTGCATTACTTACTTAAGGAAAATACATGGCATTCTCAAAAAAACTCCTTGGAATACCTAATTTTCCTCACAGTAATCTACAGTAACATCCTCTTGGTTAACAAAAAATATTTCAAAATACATGGTATTTGCAAGTATCAGCAACAAATCAAGAAAGGACTAGCTTACTTATTCTTGTGCTAATGGTCTAAATAAATGACACAAATATATTACAAGATTCTGCAGAACTCTGGGTAACTGTATTTTTAGTAAATTTTATTGAAATTTTGTACAAAGACTGAAGTTCAAATTCACAGAGCCTAGATATTCCTTTTAGCTGGCTAAAAAACCGCTGTTAGTCTAAATGGTAATCATTGCTTACTAATTTATATATGGCTATTAGAAAGCACACCTGAAAATTCTGTGTATTAATGGTGGTGTCTGCTTTGAAAACAATTATGTTGAAGAACAAAGAATGTAAGCATAGTGCTCCAGCTCTTGCTCATTTCCACTTACGACATATCCACAGAAATAAATGTGCGGACTTTGAAAATTTGGGTAATTTATCCCTGATTATATTTATATTTTTCTATTAAATCATTGTCTGGTATTATGAACTCCTCAAGATTTTAAAGAAATTTAGATACTGTGTATTTTTTAGTGAGATTCTGTACTCAGTTAGAGAGATACATATTGAAGCAACTTAATCAAAGTCCATCTTTTGCTCTGAGTTTAAGGCATTTTGAGATCAGAAACCGGCTCTGAGAATTTTATTTTCATGTGAGATTCAACTTCAAATACTCCTTTGCTCTTTGTTTGAAGCAAAGAGACAATTATTGATAAGAAATATTACTGAAAGATGCATGCTTCTATCACCCTTTAATATTCAAAATACACCCTGCTTCAAGGGAAAGCTTAAAACAAACCTAAGACATCTCCATCATGCAATGAAATGGCATCAATATGCAGCAAAATAGCCATTGAGCAGCACACACATCTGAAGGCAAAGCATAGCTCCTTTTTCTCTCTCCTTGTACATGCACTCTAGCACATATGTAGGCTGTCCCATGAACCACACTAGAAATCTTCTGTATCACTGAGGTTATTCCAGATTGTCACATGCATGTTAAGTGTATCCAATGATACATAAAATTGAAACTCCAGAGGCTCCACTGCATATTAGAATAAATATAACCCACACTGAGCCTTGTCTTCCTACCATATGATTTTCTGAATTCATCAGTCATCCAGATTGGTTTTGAAGCTATGTTTAGTTGCGTGTAATGATATATATACTTCCTCAGAGACTACTTCATCACCTCTTTAGTCTTTAGCCAAGATTATCCAGAGTACTAGTCACTAACAAAAACTGGCAGTATATTTTGCTTAATAATGTATTTGTCATTTTATCAGATGTTAAATTTACCCACAACTGTAGCTAAAACCCTCCAACAGCTCACAACTGAAAACATTCAAATCAGCCTGTCAGTTTTTCTACATTTTTCTGTCTTCTGAGTTGTACAACAATGAATCTCCCAGCTTCTCTTTCACTGCACTATCATACAGCAAAATAAATTCAGAGAAATGTTGATACATTCAACTTTTTGTTGTTCTTTTTCAGAGCCTTGGCCCTCTGAAGAGTTACTACTGCCTGTAAAAGTTAACTGTCTGCAGGGAGTTCATCTACACTTATTTAATGTAGAAAACTAAACAGGAAAAGAACTGCAAACAGCAACCTTTTCTGTCTAACAAACTGTTGAAATATTTTTGAATACTCGTAGAAGTTTGTGTATGTTTTTTCTTCAAATATCCACCAGTACTGTAACACATTCTGAAAACATCAGGAATTTATTTTATGATCTTTTAAAAGAACGGTGAGTTCTAAGCAAATACTATCAAATATCAGCAAATAGATGATGAGATTCTTAGAATGCAAACAAGAATATTCACACTAAAAACCTGACTCAGCCGTGACCTTTCAAAAGCAGCACAGAGAATGTACCACATGATCTGTGTTTCTAATCAAAACATAGCAAATATTTGCAGTGGATTGCTTTTGTACAAGGTAAAGGCTCAGAGTTCTTGTAAGAAATTGTTCATAGAGTAACATTAATTAAAAAAATAATATTAGAAAAACATTAGCATGATGCTGCGACAGAAACTGGGGGATAACAGCATGATCAACCATTACTATATCCATTTTAGCTCTCTTTCCTAATTGGAAGCACAAACCCCAATTTTCTCCATGATCTTACCTATAAATGAAAGGAGCTACCGTGGCAGTGTTGGGGTGGCTGTATTGCTGTTGCTGAGGAAGCTGGACTACACCATTCCCTGTGCCTTGGCCACTGCCAGCAGCCATTGAGGCGCCAATGGAGGATCCTGGAGTGAGAGCAGCACTTGGTTCTTTCCCTTCAGAAGAAGCAAGACCAGAGGAAGGAGAAGCCTTCTCACTAAGCTGAGATTTTGGTGTTGACTGGGACTGGTTTCCTTTTGTAGTCCTCAGTTTTTCAACCTCCTTACTCCCTGTGCATGCGGAGGAAGTGCTCTGCTTTGCTGTTGGCACCTTTGATCCAGGTTTTGGGATCCCACTAGAAGATGATATTAAACTTTCTTTCTTGGCTGCTGTAGTCTTGCTTCCCTTTGGGATTAAGCTTGCAATTTTTGAGCTCTTCTTTGTAGATGATTCAATGACCTGATCCTTCTCTTCCTTGACTGCTTTCTCAGTGCAAACTTTGTTTTTGTCCCTGTTCTTTTCCTCTTTGTCCTTTGGCTGTAGCAAAGACTTTTTATTGCTGAGATTTTTGCTGCCAGCTTTTGGAGGGGTTAACTTGGGTGATACTTTGGGACTGCTACTTGTGGAGCCGCCGCTGTTCACCCCACCACTTAAGACATCCATGTCACCACACTCTGAAAAGTTGTCATCCTCTCTCCCACTGTCACCGGGTCCTGAGCTCAGTGACAAAGGAGGTCTCAGAGCAGTCCTAGCATTAACCAGCTTGAATTTTTCCAGCATAGATTTTTGTCCAGATGAAGGGGGCTTCACACCTTCAGAAGGGGGTGGCTTGAGCCTGTCTGAAGTAGGAGTAGGAGTAGGGGAGGTTGTGGGACTGGGCTGCTTCACAGACAGCATGGTAGAGGTCGCGCTGTGTTTGACATTCATGGATTTGCTGCGCCAAGGCTTGCTGGCACTTGGAGAGGGTATGGCAGAGACCTGCTGCTGCCCGGTGCTGGTGGGATGCTGCACATTTCCATTCATGCCTGAAGAGGGGTGAGGGCCTTTTGGTGAATCTGCTGAAAAAACAGAAAAAAGCCATAGTGGTATAGTTAGTCTTCCATCTCATGCTTGAGGGTGATGTCATATTCCCTGGCATTTAAAACACAATTACATGTGATTTAAAATAACCATAATTTATATGTCCATGGAACATGAAGGATGCTAAAAGAATATGCCTTTCTTCCCTCCATTATCACGGTGTTTGATACTTCTACAAGTCCAAGAAAGCCTCAGAAACACCTTCATTACAACAATTTCTATATGCCAATCAAGCCTTCCAACTTAAGATTTTATTTTTTAATCTTTTAATATTTTATTTTTCCAATCACTTGTTCATAACAAAACACTGAAGAAAAAAAAAAAAAAAGAATGCTATAATTATGTCAGAAAACCAGAACTTGACAAAGAGGGGTCTGATGCTTAGTGAAAGGAAAATATGTGCTAGAAAGCTAAGGTTTAGGGCAACAGGAGAAGGACTTAGTAATACTGAAATTTAATGCATAAAATCAATAGTCATAAAAGCAAAGAAGGCTGGTGGCAATACATTTTTTAGTTTTAAGTACTTTTAACAATATTTAGCAGCTCACTTCAGGAACTTATCCCAGTACACTTTCAAAGGTAGGAAAAAATTTATCAACAATTTCACTAGTGTCAGTACTTGCAAGTTACAGTGATACATCATCTGCATGGGTACAGCAATGATAGTTGGTTTGGCTCTGGCACATTCACTACATTTGCATCATCCATGAACTTCAGTGGATCTTTGGAATGAATGAGAACAAGGCCCCTTCTGCAATAAACAAACTATGCCAATTAATAGCTGTGATTTTTGTCATCTAGCCTTATTAACCAAAACAGAGCAATGCACGAAAGGGTTAAGCTCTCCAGTATTCCCAAGTTCAGATTCCCTAGACATTTCTGAGTATATAAACACAATCACCCTGAAACACCAGAGAAATGAAGAGGTAATAGCAATCAAATCATGTGGTACACAGCTATTTCAGCAGCTGACATGTGCTCTTTTAGTGGATGCATCTTGCTGCGCCATTCAGTATTGCGACTGCTGGGGAATTAGATGTAAGCTGGTCTATAGTATATTGAATTCTGTACTACAAAAAAACCCATGAAACATACAATTCAAATATAGTTTTTGCAACGACAAAAAGAGTGCTTGATGCTTTGCATATACACATAGTATTTTATACATTGGGGCCCCCCCTGTCTGAATAATATCATAGATGAGAATGCTGAGGACAGTATTAGAACTTCAGCACAGAGTATGAAGTTATGAATTGCTTTCATTTTTGCAGTCTCAGCCCTAAACCTCAAGTAAAGATTCAACTACCCATCTGGAAGTCTGAAGTCTACTAATATATTCAGGAAAGGCAGAATTTTGAGAATACTGAAAGTTAAGCTGTTTTTCCTTTAACAAAGAGAATGAAAACATAGCAAAATTTACTGCTCTGGATAGCATTAAGAAGTTCTAGTTGAAAAAGATTTAAAAATAGTCTGAATAAAGTAATATGACAACAAATAAAATTTTAACTTGCTTAAATCTATTAGTAACTAGTTCCACTAAGCAAACCACCTCCACCTCATTAGATGCTATATAATTCCATCTGCCCAGCTGTTTTTTTGTGTGCATCTCAGCCTGGTATGCAAATGCCACAGTGCTACATGGGTGACAAAGATGATGAAGGGACTCGAACATCTCTCCTTCAAGTTTAGGCTGGGAGAGTTGGGCCAATTCAGCCTCCAGAAAAGATGACTGAGAGGGCACCTCACCAATGTATACAAGTATCTGGAGGGAGGGTGTGAAGTCAGGCTTTTGTCAGTGGTGCCTGCAATCGGGTAAGAGACAACAGGAAGACCCTGATGCACATGAAGTTCCACCCAAATATGGGGAAGAGCTCCTTTACTGTGTGAGTGACTGAGAACTGCAACAGATTGCACAGAGAGGTTATAAAGTCTCCATCACTTGAGATATGAAAAAACATGTAGATGAATGCATGTTCAATGTGTTGTGAGATGACCCTGCTTGAGCAGGGGGGTTGGACCAGATGACCCACTGTGGTCCCTTCCAACCTGGCACATTCTGTGATTCTGTAGATGAGCTCATTCCACCTTCACAAAAGGTTTCATGCAGCTCTTCCAAGTCCTGTTTTAAGCCAGGAAACTTTTGCAGGTAAAGCTTGCTTCAGAGTATTTTTTGTGACAGGCTTACTTACAGCCAATTTCCCAGGCTCCAGCTTGCACCATGGAGCACCTTTGGTGGGCAGCTGCTATAGCTGATCCCTTGGGACCATGGCAGGAATTATACTCTCATCTAGTGAGCCTCAGATGCTGTAAGAGAGCCTGGGGCCAGCCACAGCTGTTGGAAATTACTGCAGCCCTCAGGCTTTTTTAAAATTTAATTTATACAAGGAGTCAGCCACAGGGCTGATAGCTCAAAAGTGGGTGTGCACTTGCCTACATCTTGCCTTGCACTAAGCTAGCCATAAATACACAGGAGAATTGGAGTCTTAAGCTATACCAATAGTTTTGCAGAAGAACAATTCACCATAAGAATATGCAAAGCTAATGCAGAATACATGTAACAACAATCTGTGAAAAGTGTGATGCCACCATGTTCTGTTGTATTAGTTATGTTACATATTTATGGCTTCAGCCTATTAGTTTTACTACCAAAAAAAAAAAAAAAGAGTGTTCTGATTAAAAAGAAGAATGCCTGCCTTGCCATATTTCCAGCTGTATAATGTTGAACTCATTGAGGGAAAATGTAAAAAGAAGAGTATTTACTGTTTTGACAGCAGCTTGTTCTGCTACATATATAACAAAAAAATACAGGTTCCTGGACTGGTATTTATTTGATCCCTATGTCACAAATCATAAACAGCAACAAAATATTTTAGAGAATTTTAGTGTGTCATTAATCTTCAATTTAAAGGGCAACCTTAATATTTCTGCAAGGAATGTGAACTGCGTGCCCTCAAGAAATATTGACAACCTGTCTGTATGTTTAAAGAAGTGGAATTAAAAGATCTATTGGGCCCCCACCTCCAGCACAAATGCATTACTTGAAGCTGCACACAATTAACTGCTTTCTGTGTGTTCAATTGGGCTTGGCTTTAGCTGCTCATTACATGAAACCTGTCCCCACCTTGTGGTGATTTTGAGACAGAGTGAAACCAGCCTATGAAAAAGATTTGTTATTTCTATATACTAAATCTTAAGAGAAGTCTGACTTCTGTTTTGGGCTTAACCCCTTATTCCTGAGATGCATAGTCAGATTCCAGTGAAAAGAGTTCTGCATTCTGCTTGAGAATTCAGTGCTTCAGAGCTCAACCTCCACTGTAAAACCAGAGCAGAAACACAACACCCTCAGATATTTAATGCAAAAGAGAAACTTCTATCATAACACAGCAAGAACATGATGACTGAATGGACATTTTCAAATCCACTTTTCATAGGCTGTTGAAAATATAAAGGACATGCGAAGAGTTGCACTTGGGCCCAGTACATAACCAATCTCCTTTGTCTTCTCATCTGTGACCTTAACTGTGTTCTATGCTGCTGGAGAAGACAACCTCTTAACAACAGCTCCTCCACTGCAGCAAAATTACTCACGATAACCTAAATATTCTGTTACAGGCAGGTATCCAGATTATCTACTTTTAGCCAGGCACAATAAGAAAGGTTAGTAGAAAATGTGAGTTGCAAAGGGCTGCTATAAGAATTTTTGAAGGATTGGGAGGTCTATCTAGTGAGATTAAAAGAATTCAGCTTGTTCAACTCTCCCTTTGTAGGCGTCCATGAGAAAGTAGCTACCCCTTATCAGCACAAGAGGAGAACACCACCAGGAATAACTGGAAAAATAGGGGCACCAGAAGAAACATACACAAACTAGCTACAAATATACATACTGGCCAGAGATGAACAATTTGCATCAGCATCATCACACCATAGAGCTCCAGGACAGAGTTTCACAGAGTTCATACGGGCAAAATAACCAAATACTGTTAAAACTGAGTTTGGAGAAAACAGAAACACCATCTTATATCACTAAATTATATTGAGAAGCTGGATATACAACTCCATGACATAGAGACCTTCATTAGTGTTCCAATACACTGTTTCTCAGATCTAAGGGATAAAGATTTGTTTAAAGAATGTGTGAATTAGAACATTATTTCTTTGCTGTACTCAAAATGTACTGTTTTTTTATCTTATTAGCAATCTGAGTAATTATTTCATTAAAACAGTCTAATTTTCCTCATTTTATTTTTATCTTTATGTTATTAAATCAGAGGCAGATAAATCTGACATGTCTGAAAAGCATGCATGTTCTTTGAAATTGATCTGTAAGCTGCAGAGTCCAGCAAAAAAAACAAAAACAAAAAAAAAACCAAAAAAAACCCCCAAAAAACAAAAAGCATTGCACTAAAGCTCCACAAACAAGTTTCAGCTAATGGCTTGTTTAATGTCCTGGTGCATTCTGTGTTTCAGACCTAACCAGATCTACACACAGTTACCTGTGCCACACAATGGATCGGGTCTGTTGGTGAATGCTGCTCTGCTTCACAAAGAGCAAACCTGCATTTGCTCAGGGGAGCCAGGTTTCTTACTGAGTGAACTACTCCCTAAGCAACATTCAAAGGAGATCATATCAATGAGCGACTAAATAATGGAATACTAAATAAGAGTATTTAGTATTATATAACTTCTTTTGGATCACTTTCAGGTCTCCTTTAACTCTGTGACTACACATCCATTCCCCACTGTGAATGAGGGACCGTGTTACACAGGAATGGAAAACAAGTACTACCTATAACTGGATTAAAAGAAAAATCTTATGCTGTATGTATTTTCTGAGGTCTCTTTATTGCACATAGAGAAAGGTGTACAGAGGGGAACAGAACAACAGTGGTCTGTCCTTGAACAGGTTTGATGGTCCCAATATCTAACAGCTATTTAATTAGCACAAGTCACCTGTTTTAGAAATTAGGGTATATGTACTGTGCATGTATTCATAAAAAGCTGGTAAAGTGATCTTGCTCCAAGCATAAAAATTAAATATGAGGTCTATTTTTGACGCACTGTTGGGAAACAAGCAGTTTCTTATTGTATGGTAGCACTATTTTTAAAAAAGATGGGGTTTATATTATCTTATATTATTACTATTATAAAGGTTGAAGTCTGTTTCTAAACAAATTCTTCAAAAATCTCAAGTTACAGAACATCCTAAAATACTTTAAAAAATATCAAAAAAGTACCTGGAAATCTCATCGTAATATTCAAAAATTAGTCACAATAGTAACTAAGTTTAAAACATAGCGTGGTATGGTTGTTTTTCTATTTAGTAAAAGTAGAGCACAGCATACTCAAATACAAGTTCTTCTGTTCTTTCAGGATATTATGAAAGAATTTCAGTTTGCTACCTTTGCATTCACAGCAGTCATTTTCTCTAATGAACTTATACTTTATACCCTGAAACAAACCTGTATTTATCTTTGATTATCATGTAAAATTAATTTTTCTTCATCTATTCTGCTGTTTTGATAGGAAAAAAACCCACATAGAACCATATCAAATACAGTAGTCTGTAGATAGGCAGCATTACTTTTTCTATTTTCTGTAAAATTAATTGATTGACTTTACAAAAAAAGCCACTCCTTATCCTCTTGCAAGTGGTGACTTCAGTAAAAACCTCATCGAGGTTCTCATTCTCTGCTGTAAAAAATGGGGAAGTAAAGAAATACATCATGCAAAAAGTCACGTACATGTACAATGCAATGCAAGTCTTAGCAGTCAAAAGACAGTTTCCAAGCAATGAGCTAAGAATATTATTATGTACATTCATGTCTCACCTTGAATCATTTCATTCTCACATATTCCAGTAGCAAACATGTCAACATTATGAAGCAATTTGAAAACCTAAACTGCTGTACATACCTTCACTCAAGTAGCCACATCTCCTGCTTCATAACTTCACTATCGTATTTGTGAATTACACAGTGTGTGCTCAGTTTTCACACTGATCTTTTTCTAGTTTTAGACTGGATGTCTTGACACAAACAACTCCTTGATAAAATTAAACCCACTACAGAACTACGTGAAACATTCTATCCTGATAGTAAAAATAAAGGGATAACTATTGAAAGGATGGTTTTATATCTTCAGATACAGCTAGGGGCAAAGCATGGTCATCAGAGTTTTGTAAAAAAAATCTGGATAGCTGCCTGTTGCTTGGATGAAGAACATTCATTGCATACTTGTTCCTCCCACAGACCCCAAGGATGCAAACGGGTACTATGTATATTGTATCATATTCAACTCGTTTCTAACCCAGAGATATGAATAAAATGCTGTTCATTACACAAAGGGAAAAAGAAGGGGAGGAAGGGGATGGATTAGTTACACAACTCAGAAAGCTGCATTTCTGCACTGTTCTTTTTGAGATAAAGCCTGAAGAGGCACATTTTCCAGGAAAACAGGGTGAGAGAAATGGAAAGACTCAGGGTGCTCAGCTCATTGTCACAATGGCTGCTCCAAATCCCTGCAAAATTTCATTTCACTTGCAATCCTTTAGTCAGTATTATACACACACTAGGTCAGGTTCTGAAAGAATCGATACATGTAACATTCTGATGCAAATACAATGTTCTGATTCTTCTCCATTAGAGGCTAAGATGCCAAGTCCCCTGAAAATGATGGCAGTACTCCTTCGGGTAAAAGAAGACTTTTATATGGAATAAAACAAGAGGCATCCAATACAGATTAACTTTTACTTTGTAAAAGTCACCTTGTGATATTTTCATCAATTGTAACGTCTGGAAAGTTTTTGTATCTGAACTTAAATCCCAACCGAAGCACAAGTCCTAATTCAGGCCCCAATTCCCACAGGTATTCCTTACCAAGTCTAAATACTACATTCTCTTCTTTGACCCTTGTGGAAAGTTCTTTTTTTTTCCTTCTTGTGTGTTACGGAGAGTAAACTTAGTAACTTTAATCCCTTACCTTTTTCATTTCCGTTTGCATATTGTGGAGGCTTGTTTTTGTCAATGCTGTTAAAGCTCTGACTTCTCCGATTTAAATTGGAAGCTCCCTGGACTTTGGTACTGCTGCCTGCAGCTGGCACCCTTGAGGGTCCTGGAAGCCTGGAATGGTGACAAAATCAGTGAGGAACCAGTGAGAAATCTGTTAATTTTATGTAATACAACATATAGCAGAGACAGTGTGCAAATATCAGACTACAATTTCAAACCAACTAAACCCAAGGAATTCAGGAAGCAACAACAGACAGGAGGATTCAAATTAGTCAGACTCCACAAATGAAAATTTAAACTTATCTTTATGCACACAAAAGGGAAAAAGATGCTTTCTAGAGTCACAAGACATGTAAGAAGATGCTTTGCATTTGCCATTAACAATGCTAAAACAGATTCACCCTAACAAATATTAAAGTGCAGTATCAACCTTTACTAATATGTCACTGTTGGAGAGCAAATATTAAATAAATAGATTAAAAAGCACAGCAATACATAGTCAAGAAATATGTTGTATCATTAAATTTTTCACAGTTGTGTTTAGCATAAAAGCTGACTTTTTAGTTATCTTCTTCAGTTATTTTTCAGAAGGCTATTGACTAAAATACTTCCTCCTTACTATTTTAAATGAAAAAAATTGTAAATATGTATTTTATCTAGATGATACAGATTCATTTATACCTTTTAGTTAGAAGTATATAATGTAGACTGTACAGTTCATTTCTTAGTATTTGCTGCCACCATCTGAACCTTACTATGGGGCTATACTGGGGAAAAAAATGTAGATTCTTGTTGTTTCTGGTATGTGTAAGCCTGCATCTTTTTAAATTTGTTTTGTGCTGTAAGATTCCTTAATACGTGCCTACTCCAAACTTTCTGAAGCACCTTTGTAGGCACACCCATTCCTTTCTAGTTTTGTTACGTCTTACATAAAATTAATTGCTCAAATCAGTCATAGGATTTTGCCATAGAACAGCATATCTCTTCTGCTTCTTGCATATTGGAATGATATTAATAATAGCAGTGCAAATTCTACCAAAATTATCAAATTCTGTTAGTTTATTATTATTATAAAAGAGTAGCAATTAGAAGGAAGGAAAAAAATCACATTACAAAAAATTACAAAACATTTAATTTTTTCAAAACTTTTTTGTTTGTTTAATCCACTAGCATACAGAAATGTTCAAATAACTTAATTTTCGTTTGCAAACATTTGTAAACATCTCCATAGTCTCTTTACCAGATTAACCTCAGAGAACAAATCCATTGGCTATTTTCATGGCTCGTTCTGGCTGCCAGCCTGCCCTGCTAGTCTCTGTGCCGAGCCCAGAGCAGACTGTCTCCGCTCCGCAGCGGTGCGCGTGCTAACCTTTGCCGTGACCCGTGAATTCAAGTGATCTTCTGCTCCCTGAGGAATGCACTAAACAAACTTAAAAATCCATTTGCTCCTTCTCATTACCCTAATTTGACAGGCAGTAAGAGCTCTGAGACCGTTTGTCAGAGGTAATGACAAAAGCAATGAAAAGGCATGTGCAACACTAGAACCTCATCTGTTCTGTTAAAATACAAAATAGTTCTGCATATATTCTGTAGGCCAGAATTCAAGAACTTGCCACAATAAGCACATTACGCATGAGGTCATTTTCCCTACACAATTTCCAGTTTACCTCATCTGCTGACTTTCTTAATTGAATTCAGGTTTTAAATTGCTCTTGCAGAATCATGTTAAGCAGCTAAGGAAATGCAAAGAAGAGTATAACAAATAAGGGACAAGTCACATACCTCTGAACAGGCTTCGGAAACACTGCCACAGATTTAAAGTATTAGACAGTAAGACTGTTAACTTTGACAAGTTGAATGTGGACAAGACAGGAGCATCAGCAATAAGGAAAACGCAGACCTATAAATGCAGGTGCAAAGCGACTGGACCGTGGTATAGCTCATTTCAACTTATCACCAGCAACACACATTGTGTTAGTGTTCCATACCGCAAAACACAATCTTTATTGGAGATTATTCAACTTAGAGTTCATTGGTCTCACCAATGAACTGTAATGCAAAGGAATAATTAATGAACACATTAATTTTCCCCCCACAAAAAAAAAAAAAAAAAAAAAAAAAAAAAAAAAAAAAAAAGCTAGGAAAAAAAAGTAAGCTTTAGACCTCAGCTTCTTTCTTCTATAATCTGGCTTGTAGATTTTAGTGCTCATGGAAATGACAGACTAAAAGTACTGACGAAATCTGAAGCAAATCAGTTCCTACACACAGCTCTGTCAAATTCACTGCCAAAACAAAGCCTCTCATTCATGGGGACTGTGTGCAGGCAATTCTTGATGGAGCAGAAGTCTTGGAAGTTATTTTTTTTTTCTGCTCTATTTTGCTTCTGTGTAAACTTGACTCTGTGAACTCAGACTTTCAGGTGGGTTAGCTATATATGCAAAACATCTAGTGGGAACTGGGGTTGACTCCCAAACTTCTTTGCACTCATGACTACAGTAAGGAATTGAGCCAGAAAGCACAGAGCACTAAAATCACCAACTAATCCCTCACATCCAATATTTTACATGCAGAATACAAAGATGCATGATACATAACAACCAGAAATATTGCTAATATATATAGTAGAAATCAGCCAATTGGCCAAAAGCCAATGAATACAAGGCTTTTCTGTGGCAAAGCTCATCATTCCAAAGCTTGCTCACATAACAAAAATTGCACATTGTTTAGTGTCTGCTTAAGTCCAAAGGATAAAATATCAATGGGCATATACTTGCTTGAGTATCACTAACAAGCAATAAATTAGAGATATTTAACTGACCTAGAAGCCTTTTTCTGACTGGTTGCAATTCCACTGTGATTAGACTGAGTTGCATATCTGGCTGTGAGACTGTATGAGAAGAAACAGAGAAATTGAATTAAAGAATTTCTTTGAATATGTAGAGAAAGAACACACTTACCAGCAAATGATGAGTTAATGAATGCAAATCGAACATGGATAAAAAATGCAAATTAACTGGCAACAATATGAAACAATGTAAACATGCAGATTTTTATGAGATGCAATGAACAGGTTATGAAATAATGGATATTGTTATAAAGTGTCTCATTTGCTAGAAATTATCTTATCAATAGAAAAAGTGAGCAAATTTCCACAGTGACTGAATTCCTGAAGTATAGCTCAATTCACACAGAATGTGAACTTCAAAACATTGTGCTGCTTTTTTTTTCCCCCCATGAAATGGACTAAGCACAAGTACACCCCTACTGGTCTCTCCAGCACCCTGACTGGATTCTCAGAAGGGCTCTTAAGAACACATTTGCTCTACCAAATTCAATGTGGACTCAGAAAAAATCCCACTAAAGCAAAGTCACCTTCCTGACAGTAGAGCTATATGGAAGAAGTAGCCTGTCACAAATTTTATTACTATTGCAGCACAGGTCATGTATGCAATGACCCAGGCAATGACACAGAGGCTGCATTAAGGAAGTCCAGACATGTGCTTAGACTCACTGTGGAATTCATAGGGAAATGCACCTTTGTCTGTTAAGGCATCCAAGTAGCATTTCTGCAACAGAAAACATTCTATGCTACAGGGCTAAAAGCTCTATGTTCCTTTTGACACCCAACAGCCTGGCATAATTAGATAGCAAATTACTTCCTCTAATCTTTTAGATATTTGCACAGGGGATATGTCAAATGTGTGGCCAAGGTACAGCTTTCTGTCAGGTATTTTCAGTTTTCATGGACAGGTGCATCCTTTGGCATCCACACACTCTAAGGCTGTAGAGAGGTGCCTAAGACAGGTGCTATCACATCATTAAATTCCTTGAATTGTTAGGGAAGTCATGGACAACTGAGGAAACAAACTCTGATAGTCACAGATTTCATTTGTTTCTCAGAGTTCTGCATCTTCCAGCAATTCTTCTGAGTAGCAGCAGAAACCACAGTGCTCTAGTCCCAGCTTTATAGACTAGCGGAACTTTTAAGAAGCACCTGGTGGCGTTGAGTCTACCAGAAGAGTGTTAAGCAATTTGTGCCAGGCCACTGAAGAGCCAGACCTGAGTGTAAACCAGATGGGAGAAGCTGTCTGACAAGAAAGGTCTTCCCTTCCTTAGCACTGCAGTGGTGAAAAGGGGTGAGAAGGCACAAACCAAGGGACAATGTGATACTGCAATGAGATGCAAGATTATTGCTACTTTACTAAGTTAAACCCCAACAAAGGGTTTCAGCTCCCTCTGTTCCTGCCAATTAAAAATGGCACGTTTACATATGATGTAATATATGTATTTGCATTTAAATATAAAAGTAATAAGAATACTTCAGGGCAAAAGGAATCATTCAGTATGTAAAAGCATCATTCAATTCTCTGACATATATCTTCAGAGCAACACTGGCAAATTCTTTTTTATATGACCATAGCTTCTGTGGATATTATAATATCACTTATAATAATGTTATATATTACTTATAATAATACCAAAATAATTCCATAATAATCGCACTTGATGTATTTTTTATCAATCTAGTTTTTAGTACATTGAATTATATTTCACTTACGGCTACATTTCTTAATAATGTCTGGACTTATGATGCAAATGTGACATAGGTTGTTTTACTGAATTTGCTACATTTGTGCCTGGCATAATAGTCCATCCTTTGATGAGATCTTTCTCTCGTGTTTTTTTTCCAACGTACTTAAAGTGAAGGAATCTAGAAATGAATAGTTGGTTATCTGCATTGACTAAAATAAGAGATTTGTGAGAAAAATTGTTGTCACATAAAACCTTTGTGCATTTATGCTGTAAAAGATGGAATGATACACAGTACAATCAACACAGAATGTAAGATGGGAAAAAAGAGTGAGTAGGCTGCAGTGCCTTATTGTATCATAGCATTTCTACCTCAAACAATACATTCAAGAGTAAACTAAAAGATCAAAACCCTTAATCTCAGTGGTCTTAAACTACCCCACATACTTTTAATAGCAATAAATACATAAAATGCCTATCTGATAATGCTTGCAAGAATGCTTCCATTCTGTGGCTGTTATTTGGGACTCTATCCACTAGCAAATTCATGAAACATTAGCCTATAGACTACTTTCATACTTTCCAGACAGGCTTGACAGGAATTGATGAAAGTATCAATGTCAGTAAAACATGATTTGTAAAGCATGATTTCCACTGTGACTGATTAAATTTATTTTCCAAAGTAATGTGACAAGACAAAGGCAAAAAGAGAATTTAACGCATAAAGCAGCTGCATCAAGTTCTAATGACTTTAGGTTTTCCTGGTTTATTAGCTCTGGATGTGCTGAGCCCATGAAAGCTTTCCATGGATGCATGTCCCAGTTGCTGGCCCACTTTCATGGATGTGAACTGCAATGCTGTTTGAGACTAGACTTTAGCCTACCCACTCTTCTAAATGTATGAACAAATACTTATATACTGCCCTCTACCCTACCAGGTAATTGTCTGTGGGTAGTATCTCTCAGTCAGGAAAATAAACCAATTTTGCTTATAACAGTTAATTTTAATGCTTAAAAATCCACATCATGATATGTGTGTCTGTAATAAAGCAGTAAATGGATCTTAACATATCAGACAGTGCCAGTTTAATGCTACAGCATTCAGGACAAGGAAGTATTTACTTGTCAGAGGGCTGGAAAGGGGGATTTTTAAGGCTTCTTGTTCTCAGCTGTTTACTACCATTTCTCAGGGTCTACAAGACCCTTTCCACTGTTATAATACTCATATCAACAATCATCTACATCATGTACACAGGAGCAGAAATGATGCTTAACTTTCCTCTCCAAATAACACATAGGGGAAGTGAAGTAAATGCTGTCCAAATCAGGTAAAATGGCATATAAGCATCTGAAATCTTAGAAATAATCTGGACTCTACAAAAATAATATGGACTCTGTCTTCCAGCAATATTTTGATTTACAAACCAGGGAAACAGTAGTCAACACAGCAGATATGAAATGGTGACAATTGGGAAATCTCACTTGCTGTGAGAAAATGGAATAAACATCCTGAGACTGCCCAGAAAGGCAGTTGAGCACAGAGGTAGCTGGGAAGAAAGACCAGTGGTGGTGCTGAGCCTGAGGTGCTGATGGAGAACGCCAGGTGTGTATTGTGCTGAGTGGCTGCACGGCGCCAGGGCTCTGCACGTGGCTGTGCAGCACAGTCAGCTGCACTGGGGCCTCTGCTCCATGCTCCATCAGGATGGGCACCTGACAGGGGTCATTCATTTGCAGGCATGGCACAGTTACGGAAAGGTCCTAAAAGGTGTAGAGGAGACTAGGAAATCAATGTAGGCTACAATATTAAATGAGTTTATGTGGCACTTAGGGATAGGTTCTACTGGTGGACTTGGCAGTGCTGGGTTAGCAGCTGGACCTGATTAACTTAGAGGTCTTTTCCAACCTAAATCATTCTATGATTCTATGCAGAAAGATGGCAACAGATTGATTGACACTGGACTGAACTACCAGAAACTATTTTGTTGCCATACAATATGCCAGAAAAGAAGCAGGCCCTTGAAAGTGGGTTAACACATAAAGCTGAACCATGAACCTTCAATGAACCTGAAAAGAGCATAAATCAAGCTAAAAATATTTTAACCTCCGTCTTCAAAAAGTAACCCATGCAGTGACACCCTGAATATAATATACTTTTTATTAAGTCCTCCAAAGGATCAATAGGATCATGTTACATCACACTGTCATTTTCCTATAATGTTAGGAGTCACATGGTGGTTCTAAAATGCCAGCTATGCACTATGTTCAAATCAGAAAAAGGGAAAGGGTTTTGCAGAACATAATCAAACTCTTTCTTCCTTACTGGCATACTTGAATTTTAATATGCTGTTGATCTTACAAAGTGCATTTAGTCTCTAGTCTGAATGCACTCCAGAGCTGTTCAAGACTTTTGTATTAGAACAATTCTCTGGAAAAGACTAGTTTAAAAAGTGTTTTTTCAATGTAAAAATTTGCCCAGAAGGTCTCAGTTGTCCTGTTCGTCTTTTTTTAAAATAGTTTCTGTCTTAAATAAGAAAAAAAAACATTCTTTCTTAAATTTTTTTCTATTTGGTTGCTCATCATCCTACTGGTTGAAAAGCACAAGAGATAACATTCTAAGGTATACCTGACTCCAAATTCCAAGTGTGCCTGGAAAGATGCCACAGGGAACAAAAGTTACCAAGCCCTCACCCTACCAAACTGTTTGGGCATGTAGAAGGTGCCTGATTCCCCAAATGTATTTTCAAGAAACACTGAGGAAGAAACCAAAAAAACCCTTAATTTTCTGTACAAACAATATTTTTCAGACATTTCTTTTCCCTTTTTTAGTCCAGCCTTGGTGAATTATTATATGGCCATATCCACATGTATGTATCTACATAACTACATATATCTATACCTTTACCAATTTGGTTTTTTATAAATAAATAAACAAACAGTTAACATTTATATAAATGTTATTTATGAACATGTATTTTATAGATAGACGTATATTATCTACAGATAGAGGTAAATATAAAAATAAATATAAATAGATAAATATAGAGATAAATATATATATAAATATAGAGATAAATATTATATATTTAACAAATAAATACACTTTTTTTTTTTTCATTCACAAGAGGAAATGTCTGTGGCTCAGGCAGTTCTAGCTCATACCCTGTCATCTGTTCTAAATTATTTGGACATTTCTCCTTTCCGCTCTTTGAACTTCTGGCATCTTATTCAAGCAGTCTGTCTCCAAATGATTCATGCTTGAAGGTACAAGCAAAATTATGTTTTCAATATTTTCCTATTGTTCACAACTCATAAACCAAAAGGCAGATAACCCAGTTTTGCATCAATATTTATGTTCCTACAGAATACAGAGCCTTTTAATAAGAATGAATAAACAGTGACCATAGCTTTTCTGCTGCGGTCCCAGTATTGTAGTATAGGTATTTTGTGCAATTTAATGAAGGAGTACATGAACCAAAACATTAAAGAAACAAAGTGGATCTCTAGCAGTAACAGTGTGTTGTGATTTAGGACACTGTGCTACTTCACTACTGTGCTTAATCCCAACCTGTAGCACACCTAAAATGCCATCTTTTAAACCTCATTATTTTTCTCTGAACAAATTAGACAAGTGGATTACAGTGTGCTGCCAGAACTAGGATTAGGCCCTTAGGGACCAACTGTACCATTGTATGACCTTATCTCCATACCATTTATGATCTTATACTAGAATAGAATTATATCAGAGTATCTGCACAGAATCATATGCCACCATTCTACTTCACAGTTTGATACAACAAAACTGTAATAAAGTTTTTTCCTAGAGGAAATGGAAACGGAGATGACAAAAATGCTGATGCTTTTACTTCTTCAAATGTATTCTAATTATCTCTTGAATCTTTGCACAGATTTTCAGAAAGTCCACATTCATAACACATCCTAATGTATGGCTGGGATTGCTATAAACCTGCATCAGTAAAAAAATTATCACATGGTTAACTGTTTCTATTGACAGTAGTAAAATACATTTGTAAGCATTTTGTTCAGTCTCCCCATTGACTTTGAAATGGCACAGAGCTTTGTAATATAAAGAAAATACAAAAGGTTCTACCAGTAACTCAGCTATTTTCCCTTATGTATTTTCAAAACACAAATAAATTCTTGTAAGTCTGGTGAAATCTAAATATAAAAAACCTTTTTTTCCACTTCTATTTAATCTATTTTCCACAGGCAATGACTGCCAAACAGCACTGTCTAGGCTTCTTTGGAATTTATAAGGATTTTTATTTTGGGGCTTTTTTGGGTAAATTAAGAAAGTTATCTCCTTCACAGCAGCTTCTAAGTGTAATGTTATTTTATTAACTGACACCTGGAAAACCACAATATGTAGAATATCAATTTTGTTGCGCAGTCTGTGAAAAAGTAAGATATAATAGATGATAATAAGTACTGACAGAAGCAAAGAAAGCAAGTACAAATATAAAACTATGACTTAAATGAATGCAAAAATGCAAGGAAAAGTCTGAGTCAGACATTGGTATGAAGGAATTCATTAAGGAATAAATAGGAAAAAAGAAAGAACATTTTGCTTCATAATAGGTTTGCTACCTATCATTTAACATAAAACAAAACAAAAAAAAAGATTGAAGACTGTGCTAATTTAATATGGCTACCCTTGAATTTTATATGTATTGTAATTGCCACATGTATTGAAATTTCATTTGCCATGTACAAATAATTATAGGCAACCTCCAATGTTCACCAGATGTCAGAATTAAACTGGTGGCAGGCCCTGGAAAGTAATAAACGTATTGACATTTGCATCAGATTTCATTTTCAGAGAATGAGAAGGTCTAATGAATCTCAGCAGAAAGTGAGTGTAGAGCAACAAAGAATGTCTGAAGGGAAAATAACTTAATTATAAAGCTTGTATTCCTTCAGAAAGAAATATATAAAAAGATTGGATTCAAGTGCTACAAGGATGAATGGAACACTTGCCGTTAAATTCTACATGATCTGGGTTAGCAACAGTGAAAATTATGGCCCAAGTGCATTAAAAACTGACATATAAATAGTAATGAGTGGCAAGGGTGACACAGGCCAAACAACGAGAATATCTGAAATGTACAAAATGAAAAATTTCACTACACTGATTTAAAACACTCTTTTAAAAACTGCAAGAACAGATAATGAAAAAAGATGACAGATGCATTTTGAACTGCAAACAGCAGAAATGGAGGGAAAAATATTGTTCTTGAACAGAGGTAACTTATAAACAGAAGAACCCAGGGTAACTGCATGCCACAGGTTCCTAAACAAAGTGTTCAGACACACATCAGGTACTTTGTAAGGAGAAAAAAGCCTGTGCAACAAACAAAAGGAGATACCAATCACTAAAGAACAAGTTTGTAGGATCCAGAACACAGAAATAGCTAAGAAGGTAAAAGACTCAAGCAGTTTATGAAGGACTGGTGGTGAAACAGTCAATAGAGGATGAACAGTTTAAAAAAATGTGAAATGCTATTGAGAGAACTAAAAACGCTTTTAATTTACATTTTTTTTTCTCTCTAGGCATGCAATAGTCTGCTAGAGTGCTGTATTATAACTATAGAAAAGATCATTTATTTTAGAACCTGAATTCGTTTCACTTTGAAACACCTTTTCCCTCATTATTTTAAACTGAAGAAATATTATTAGATATCTTCTTAGAAGGATGGGCTACATGGAAGAAGTATATGAGAAGTATATTCTTACTAATGCTTTGTTCTATTTTTTCTGCATGAAGGTTATTAGACAGGTTAGTCATTTGCCACTAAGACACACTAAATGCTTTATTTACTTGGATTTCAGGACAAATATAATGAAAAAAATTCCTTTCTGAAGTTTCTGTGATTTGGAACCTTGAGGACTGTAATGACTGTATCTTTGGGGAGCAGAAAAAAATGGAGCCACAGCTGATTTGCAAGGTAAAATAAAAGGTTAAAGTAAAATTAAATACCTAAGGGCCATTTAAAGGTCAGCTTCCTGCAGATCCTGGAACAATCACATACAGCAACTCATTCTGCATTATCTCCCAGACATGTAAAAATACATCAGATTAGATTAACAGCACTTAGACCCTTACTAGCAAAAAGCAAACAGAAAGAAGAAATATTTTCTTAATTTTTCTTCCCTTCAGAATCAGTGATTTGGTAATGATTCCACAGTGGGAAAAGAAGGAACTACCTGCCTCTTTCCTTTCAACAAAACCGAGTGACTAGCAATGGCATGAGCTAAGGACAGCAAAGGGACTTGTTTCATCCCTTTCCTATATATCAACCAAGAAACACACACAACTATGTACATCTTCCATTTTCCAGCCTATGTCAGTGCAACACTTGGTGTAGACTGCTGTAACCATATTTTAAACCTTCAGAATATTTAAATGAAGGCCTTTTTCTAAACAGAGTGATGTAATCAAGACTGCCATGCAGATTTCCACCATTCTGACTTGGATCTATTTCAATTCATAATCATAAGCACTGCATTTTCATTACTGTATTTCACAAAGCACAAGCTCTGCATCCAACAGGCTTAATTTCTTCCCTAGTACTTCTGAGCAGCAGGCAACATGAAACCCTGTTCTTGCAGTAGTTATATGTGCAACTGCCTGCACCAATCAGCTACCTAACTTTGTTTATATGCTCAGGAAAACCAGGGTGCACTTTTAATATAACAAATTTAACAAAATCCATCTGGACCTCAAGCTGTGCTCATCATTCTCTTCATGATAAAATAGTTTTTCCATCTAGGGGAATTTTTCTGAAAGCTTACTGAAACCAGTTACTGTCTAATCTATAAATGAGACAAAACTTCTTTCATCCACATATGTTTTCTCTTAGTATCTGGGTGGTTGAAAGATCATCACCACAGATGTATTGCTCTGATAATGGAATCCACTACCAAAGCGAAGCATAAAAATATAATGTAGCCATTGTTGTCATCTATCTGTACTGACAGATATAAATAAGGCCACCAGCACTGTATTTTTAAAAATAAATCTCAGAGCTGCAATAAAGTCATAAGAAAAGAGTGAAATGCAAACTTCAGCTTTTGAAATATTCAATTCCCACAGTTAGTCATGGAAGAATACAGGAAATTTTAGGGTAAAAAGAAATCAGAAATCACATCTAAAACTATTCTTTGCCTTTCATTACGATTTATTTACTCCAGATTTTTTCACTAACAGTCTAATAATTTCAGAGTTTTTATAATTACTGGTACAAAACTATGATATTCCATAAAGAATGCATGCTTTTTGCAAGGCAATTTCACTTACCATGAACCAACTTCCTTCCTTCCTTTTACATTTAATTTGAAATGTTGCTGTTGGTCATAGGACTAGATAGGCAAATTACACTCTTTCACCAGAAGAAACTTGCTTGCCTTCTGTGTGCACAACTTTCACAATTCTGACATTAGTCACAGACAGCTTACATGGGAACAGGAATGTTAAAGATTGCCACACTGATCAATTCTGGAGAGCTTTGCAAGGAGCCTGTAAAAGAAGGTTCACTATCCTCCCACGCTATCTTTGCACTTAGGAAAGAGAGGTTCCTCCAGAAATTGGTTTAATTACATTCCTGTCTGTGTTGTCTCCTAGTCACACGAGGACAAGTAGCCCCCTGGATCAGTCTCCTGAATTCCCCATTTCTGCACAAATCTAACCTGTCCAGTCTTGTGATATTCTGATTATAACCCTCCCCCAGGGCTTCTTAGCAAAACAGCCTCTGTATGAAACCTGTAGAGACCTAATATAATTTGGTGCCTGTTTGAGTTTCTGTTGACAAAGGGCTCAAACACTGTATAAAGTAGCTTGTCTTCAGTGGCACAGGGAAATATTCAGATGTGGTAATGATCACAGACATTGATCATTACTGAGGACATCATAACCTGGAAATGGGGATGAGTACCATCATCACCACCATCATCAGCAGCACCAGTCTTTTAAATTAGGCAAGTGAGATGCTAGCCCTGCACATACAAAGCCAAAACTTTCTTAGTCTTCAGCAACTTCTGTTATCTGACCATTTTCAGTGTGACTTCTCAGAGGTATTTCCTTCTCCCATGTATAATCTGTATTTCTCTTGGAAAAAGTGAAGGGCATCACCTTCTTATATTTGTTTAATAAAGAAAATACAACAGCTTTTTTACCTCCTAGGAAATAAAGTTGACATTACACAATATGCTTAGTATGCAAAACCTGGAAGCAATGAAGAAGATAACTTTTCTTACAGAATATTACAACCTAAAATAACCTCAGTTATTAATGTAAACTAAGACATAGTTTATTTGTGACTGATTACTGAAGATTTAAGAAAATGTATAGTCTATAAAACCCACCTTTTTCAATATATTCAGTATATTTTTCTTTTGCTTACATGTAGGCACACATACAAGCATATGGATATCAAATGCACTTAAATGTACAGAGTGCATTAAAAAGACATCCTTATTTCTCAGGTAAATATGCAAAGTAAATACGTGTGATTCTTCCAGTGAAATAAAATACTCATGGTGTAAGAAGATGACTTTCACCCTTGAAAATTTACTCAAATTAGGTTTGAAGCATTTTGCCATTATTGAAAAAAGACAAATGTCCCATTCATGTGTTAGCAGCTATATGAATTATCTGGCTTCTGCCATAATAATAAGATAATTCTTGTTCCTTTCAAAAACCTGAAAGAACTATTTCTAGATAATAAAAGACTGCGGGTCAATCTAATGGAAACTACTCTCTGTTATGTGCATTTGCCAAATATTTTTTCCAAAATATAAACTGTAAGGGATTTTCTGCCTTAGGGCTTCTGCATACGAAACCTTTCCACAGTTATGTTACAAATGTTAGAAAACAGAAAGAATCAAGAATTTTTAAAAACATATTCAGAACTGCAACATGGTAATAAAGAATGGCATACCTGCACAATAATTGTGTAATAATAAACAGCCATTAAGATAAACCTTTACTATTAAAGGATAAAACAGCTTGTTTTATCAACAGCACTTCAGAAAAAAAATAAAATTACTCAATTTTTGATTGATAGCAGTTAGATTATCTATTGAGTTAATTTCATATGGACAGTGTGCAGAATGTACATTAATATACACTTCAGATCTTATCACTTTCCAAAATTCGTCATACAGTGAAATGTGTAGGTTTCAGTATCTGTATGAAACTACTTTTTGCCCAAAAGATCTAAAGATCTCAAGTGTCCGGTAGAGCAGCCATGTGAGTTCCTAAGGACCTCCTAAACCATGAGCTTCCCCCAGCTCAGTTATGTTGTGACATTTGTAATATACACAGCTGAGACACCTGACATGAAACCAATCATAGAAATCAGTTTGAGGAATCATGTAAGCCACCTGCCCACATTTCAGACAGCAAAGAGTGGGCAAGAGGCAAGACAGATCTCACCAAAGTAATTTTTTCTTTTTCAATTCATATTTTGGCTTCTTTCTAAAAAGAAGCTTTTATTTACTCATTAGCATCTTTAAACTAGAAATGTGTTTGGTAAATGTTTTTAAATACTATTTAAAATTATTTATTTTATTGGGAAATAATTACTTGAAATACATGGCTGCTATGAAAAGAAGTGTTGGTAAGTCCACCAGAGAGAATTCCCATCAGTGGATGTTTATATATGCCCATCTATTAGTGAAAAACTTGTTTTCACATGTAGTCATTTTTCTTAGGAAGGGAAATATTATTTTCTGCTAATTTACTTATATTACTTCAAAATTTGACAAATAAAAAAAAGAAAATCAGTATTAAGAAAAATTGTATTTTTGTTTGTTTCTAAGTTGCAGGGCTCCTTCTTTTGCTTAGGAGCTCATAATATTAGATGTACTTAAATTTATAGTAGATGACAGAAAATTTTCATATAGGAAAAAGATTTTGGTAGGCATCTTTTTTTATTCTTAAAGACTGAAATGAAAAACGTATGGATAGAAGAAACCATATTCCCTCAGGCAATACAGACTTTATATTAACAAGCATCAAACTTCTCTGTATGTGAAAGCAAACAGAAAAAATTTTGCTTTCAGTTTACAGATAAGAAATAAGAAAGATGTCATCAATCTTGGTCTGGTAATTTTTTGCATAGAAATATTTTACATCTGAAACGTAGCTATGAACATAAATTAATCAAAGAATTAAATTATTTTAAACTCCTAGATTACAGGGAGTTTACAGAACACTGATGAAAGTTGAAATTTTTTTACACCAGCCTTAGATGCCACTACAAAATCGTAAATGTGGAGAATCTGGGACATGGAACAATTTCTCTTCTTCTTAATGAAGCATGTTTTAACATAGCAAAATAGAAAAGAATAAAAAAGTGCAGAAGTACCAGGAGATCTCAGGGAATTATAATGGAAAGCTTAATAAAAGATTCAACACCTCTTTCCCTACCATGTGGAATCACCATAATCCAAATAGTAAATAACCTGCTTTATCCAGGCTCTTTTGGACAAACTCTTGCAACAGTCATGATGTACAAAGAACACTGTAATTTCTTTTTTGTTATTAAAAATTCACCATGGATAAATCATAAAATCAGGAAATGTTTCAGTTCTTTCACTAAATTAAAAACAAAAAACAGTAACCAAAGGTATTTATAGGAAGCTGGCTAAGCTCTTAATTCCTGTGATTAAATCTGTGAACGCTTATTTCCTGAATAACAAGATGTTATTGTCTCTTATGCAGTATTAAATATCCTCCATAAAGCAGAAATTCAGCTTTGGAAAATGTTGCGAATGGTCAAACTCTTCTAGGACCCGACTATAATTTCCTAGATTACACGTTAATAGTATATACTTCACAGGAAAAACCTTCAAAGACATTAATTTTCAGCAGCAGAGAAAATAAAAGCATTTCACTTCATAATGCCCCAGCCAAACACATGTATCTTAATTTTTGCATCAAATGCGGTAATTAACATGCTATAAGCAACATGTCCCTCCAAAGCATATTTTTAAAACATTTCTAGTTCCAAGATACAGATTTATATCAGACTGAAGTGTTAAAGCTTCGTCCATTTAAGAAGAAATATGTTTATTATTTACGTGAAAGTGTAATTTATATATCAATCAATATATAATTCTGATAGTTTTAATCCAATCTAGATCATTGAGTTACCACAATCTCAACATACATTTGTTCAGTAAGTCCACAAAAATCTTTTGAACATGGATATAAAAAATTGAACAAGTACTGAACACAACAAAGCAACAGACAAAACTCTTCATGATGATCTACAGTTGACTTTTTTTAAATTTCCCCAATAAAATATACATTGTTAATATTCTTTCTATTTAAACAGATATTTCTGTTTCAAACTCCTTCTTCTATACTGGCCTTCAAGCAACTACCTTCTAAAAATATGTTTTCAGGTACAGTCTGAAAGCAATGTAATTCAGCAATTATTGGTTTACAATGAGTGCTTTGTTTCCTTAAAACTGAATAAAAACTGCCCACTTAAAAAGACCAACTAGATTTAGGCTATTTCTTCTCCCTTGTACAAAACATTGGAATAGAATTAGGCCCTCAAAAACCAGAATGTGTGGAGATAAAAAGAGTTTATAAGAAATGAAAGTATTAATTATGCCTTTTCCCCGTCTGTTTTGTTGATTATTGGAAATTTTTCATTTACAAGTGGAACTGGGAATGTGAAGAAAACATGAAAATAACCAGTATACTAACCACATGCAGAGATAGCAGCCTCTTATTGTGCAATGTGCAGAAAAATCAATAATAAAGTCAAAGAAAGGCTAACAATTAACTAAAATTGGAACTAAAACTAATTGGTATTGTTCTCTGCACTTATTCTAACTTTACTCCCAAGAAATCTGGGCTTACTATCAAAAAACACATAGAAGCCACTGTGTAAATAGCTAAAAAATAATTTAAAAGCCTATTTAAAAAAATTGTCTTTTTGAACAGAAAAATAAAAAGCTTTTAGACTTGAGAAAAATAACTTTTTAACCTACCTTGACTGCATATCTTGGTGTGTTTTGGACTGGCTGATTTCAGCTGGAGTTGAAGGGACTTGTTGTTGTAGCTCCACCAAAGACTGGTAGTACTGTTGCTGATGATGTTGCTGCTGTTTGTACCGAGACAAACTGAAAAACAGCCCTAAGATGGCTTTCAAATTTCCATTCCTTATTTCTATTAAAAAAACAAAAGAGAAAAGGAAGTGAAAACACTTTGGTTTTAGATTTCAGTTTTGTAAAACCCATACTAAAGTATGTCTGTACATACCTATAGCTATACATGTTTATGTCTTATATCTCTTAATTTACCTGTAATATCAGAGACATTTTAGGTGTCACTGATAGTATATTTTTTATTATAATTTTTGGGGTTCTATGTGTCAGTGTTGCAATAAACAACTATCTCTACAATGCCTTCATCATGAGACATTTGCATGGTCATAAACAAGAGTATATCCAACCTTAAGTAAGACACAATTCTGAAATGTCCTGTCCCAACTAAGTACAAATATTCTAATTAAGGAACAGCCCATTAAGAAAAAATCTGAATTCTTTCTAGTCTTAAATATACATCCCTTCAAACCTCATGACTTTAAATTACTCTTTTTGCTTTTGGAGCAAATTCTGTGCACATTGGTAATAAACAGTGAGTTCTGGAGAAATCAAAAAGACTGTATTATGGTTATGGTTATTGTCAGTGAGCACCTATCCATTCATACAGAGGTGTGCAGGAAACATGAGAGAAGAAAATAAACGGAAGGTTGTTTTTTAAAAAGGCGACTGTAATGCTCATGATTACATCTTTGAACTTTCAAATGACATGATTTTATAGCTTTTTATTTTATACTGCTATTACTGATAATGAAGACAAAAACTGCAGCTTTGACGAGGCTAAACAGCTAGCTGAATATAATTCTGGTGAACCCCAGTTACATCCATATGACTCCCATTACATTTTTAGCTTTTTCCCAGCCTGAGATGAAGATTTTACAAGGATGTTGTTACTCTTTGCTGATAAAGGATTTCAGTGACAAAAAGAAACCTCAGAAGACTTTAATGAAATTATCTGCAGCATGTAGGTCTGTTCATAACTTCATTATTAATTTTCTTTGGCACTGACCATCTTGGGAAAGGTTTTTATTAGACGTATAGACTTGCAACCTGTCATGCAATGCCACAAACTTTCTGCCTTCCCTGCAAATCAAAATACTGAGCTGTGTGTGCTGCACAGCTTTCCCAGGGAAATTTTCAAGTTGAATTTATACAAAGTTACTGTCATTTTCATGTCTCTTAAACCAAATTATTTTTTTTTCAATAGGATTAGTTGAAATGTTAATACATATACTAAGGTAGTAAACACTGGAGCTTTTATGCTCACAACATGTTCTTCAAAATCAAACCTAATCCTGGACACTGAAATATACTTTTCAGAATGTGAATTTGTTCTAAGCAGCCAAACTTATTCATCTCCTCTGTGAAGATGCTGCAGGATCTTTGATTAGCAATCAGAGCATGAGAGATATGTAGAACTTTCCCAGAACAAGTAAACTTTTTAGGCAATATGACTTTTGCAGTCATGTTGGTCTCAAGGAAGATCACTGTCAAGGAATACAGAAAATTTGTATTTAAAATTATCCCAAAAACACCCCCAAAAAAACCATGTAACTATCCATTTTAAGTGGCTCTGTTTTGAGAAGACTCCCAGTATGTGACACCAGTTTATTTACTCTTAACATTTTGCATGACTTCATGCTCAGAAGATTCCTTTATTAAATCCCACTCCGTATTTTTCAATCTTAAAATTTTGCTCTTTTTGTGTTAATATATTTGTTACTATCTTTAGGGAAGCATGCTATCAGTAACTTTTTCTTTCCTAATTTTAACAGAGTTAAAGTTAGAATATTTCTCACAATCAAACAATCCAGAAACTTCTCATGTGTACTAAACATATACTTGGAAAATGAGAAGATATTCTTTGTAGCAACTGGAAAATTATTTATCAACTGGGTTCTCAAGCAGAGATTTGGTAGCCAAGATTTGGTAGCCAAGATTTGAAAATTACTGGTTTTTTAGACCTCTTTGTTCAACTGTCAAAATGAGGTCATAAAATGGCTGTGAAATCTTCAAAACCTGTTAAGCTAATGGTTTATTTTTCTGCAACCTCTGTGGTCATTAATAAATGACCCACTAGTAACAAGAAACATTTACCAAATCTTATTACAAGAAACTCAACTTCTTCTCCCCCTAAAAATTGTAATATTCAGGATTATACACAGTAAAAATGGTATATTTAAGGAAATCACACCTCTGCAGGACTTTGAAGAATATCATTATGAAGGTAGTAGTGGATTTACTTCAGATTCATGACCAATTGTGTAACAGCAGAATTAATTTTAATTTTACTTCAGCACTAAACATTAAAATTTGGTTTTTAAGAATAAAGAGCATTTTAAATCATGGTCCTTGCACTTAGTTCTATGTAGTACTATTGCTTTTAGTAGCATATGAACTTAAAACTACACAATTGAAGCATATATCCTATTACAATTATTTTCCAAAGTAAAACAAAGATAGGAATAAAGGCATTGCAGAATGCAGATTCTGATTTTAAAAAGTACAGAAAATATGTCATGTACCATGTCATGATATATTGATGAGTATGAGAATAATGAGTATCCGCATAAAATAAATTAATAATAAATTTTCTATTTGACAATCAAGGTGAATAGATAGTACACATCATGTCTGTGTTGCATGTGTAAAATCCTAGATAGGTTCAGATGGTGAAAGATAGTAATTCTGAGTTAATTTCACAATCAAATAGTGGTTAGCATTCCAATTTTCTTCTCTATGCATCTTCTAGAATTCAACTGAAATTAGCATTTCTTGGAAAAAAAAAAATTCCTTCCAGCTTTTAGTTATGCTACAAGCAAAATAAAAGTACAGGGATGCATCTCTGGACCTGTTACCTTCAGTGCCACAACTTGCAGAACTGCTTAATTTGCTACATGACAAAGACATGTACATTTTATTAATTCACTTGCCTCTTACATGAACAAGGCAATATTATGTAATTATTAAGACAACTGGTATTTTTAATGGTTTTTATTTATTATGTTTATTAATTTAGTTGCAACCACATTAGGCAATCATTTAAGGTGACTAACACAGCAGAATAACTGAAGCAGCAAAACCATTCACTCTGACTTAATAGGAGACATCAAAGGAATACTATAATTTTCAGACTCATCTGGACAGCATTACTACTAATAATAAATTTGCTGAAACAAATAGTCTTCCCGGGGTTTATTTAACTGAGCAGGATTCTTATGTTCTTGTTTGCTATTTTGAATCAAATATATGAAAAATTAAAAAAAAAAATGTATGCTCAGGAAGTTCTGTGCCTATCTAATATTGTGGAGCTAACATTAAAAGATTAATACCATTGAAAAAATATTGGTTTAAAACATTGTCTCAAGATTCATAAACATTGCATTTCTTGGTTCAATTTCAAGGGAAAATTAAAAGGAAACTCTCACTTGTTATCATTAATCTATATCTGCATGCTGTTCAAGACAGCTGGAGCTTGGTATTTAGGTGCAAGTGATTTGTGTTAAGAAATTCAGTTTTCAGAAGAAAATCTTGTTATTTGTTCTGATGATTTGTTTCTCTTACCTTCTGCAGAAAGACCTTGGACATTTACGCCTCTGGCTGCCAGAAAGCTAAGGCAGACATCAACATTCTCAATCTGCAACATGAATAGAAATAACAAGCAGGATAAGACTATTTTACAAAACACAGAAATGTTGGGAGAAGGGAAAAAAAAAAAACCAAAAAAAAACTGCTCAGGAATGAATACTTTACATTCATTGCATACTACAGCTCTTTATCAAAGTTTAGCAAGAATGATTACTGCTAATTGGGGAATCCAGATAAAGCTTTCATTGTCCGCTTTCGTGCTTAAAACAATTCACAAATGTCCAATCCAGAATGGCATGCTGGCAACTCAGCAACCCACCTAGTTAACATAAAACTGGATTTTGTATGCTATAAACAAGCAGCAGTGAAAGCACTCATAGAGAATTGGACACTGAAGATATATCTGGAGATTGTGAGCAGCTGAGTTTACTAAAAAATGTAAGCAAAAACAGTGGAAGCAAAGGTACTTGCTTGGGATGATGTGGGATTCTGCGGAAATGATATCACTCTCTTTAGTGGTTGTTCCTCTAATTTCTTTCCTCAGAAGAGTTTTTGCTTAGTAAAGAACATGGTGCTGGCTTCTCTTGGTGATTTTTAAGAAATCTACAGCTACCACAGAGAGCTTTAGGTACAAAAATGTAGCCTAAATGTAGATCAATAAAAGGATAAAACTTCTGCTTCTAAAATGAATAATAACAGAATTAGACTGCTTTCATGCATCTATTTCTAATACATGATGGAGATGGGGTGCTCCAAAATGTTCTCAAGTCACCATCCTGAGCTGATTACCCCAGTCCTTCCGGGACCTCTGAAGGAATAATCAGCTATAAACATAAAAATTACTATCTTTGTCTATAAATACGCTGCTATGAAAACAGAAACAATAGGTATAGAGAGAAGTTTTGTTTCAAGCGGCTTTAACAAGTTTGATTTTAAAATACTATTTTAGGTTGATTCATTTATTTCAAGGCAATTAGGACCACAAAAATAAAACAAAATTTGAACAATATATTTTAAATGCCTATTATCATTGGAGAACATTAAAAATAAAGCAAAGACTATTCAACACTAAAAACATAAAACTGCAGTAGCTCAAGTCCATGCAGTTATTTTATTTGAATGTTTACACATTTTACAAAGTCTCATGTCAATTGTTTTCAATCATCAAAACATACGGAGTAAATTCACTCCTTGAAAGAAAGCTACTTGATCCTTGGCAGTATCTTTTCTCACCTAGGAAAGTCTTTGACTATTGTCATCTTTCTACATTGGATTCTGCCATTGTTTTCTGGAAATAGTAGTAGCTAACAGGATTTAAATATTCTTTTTACTACTGACCCTAGCAATATGTATTATGAGTCTACAGACTGTCTTGATCCATGGGTATAAATGTATAAATTTATAAATATTGAAAAATATTCAGATCTGCTCTTCAAGGACAATAAAGGTTAATACACTACTAAACACATTTTTAGAAGTCTTTTCAAACCTTGATTTCAAGGGCATACTAACATTTACAGTGAATGATAAACAATATTTTTACTGAGTCAATTACAGAGGAAAACCAAAACTCAAAGTCTGCAGTTAAACTAATGAAATTTACTAAAAAATTGGGGTCTACCATAAAGCTTTCATAAATCAGTTTAATGGTGTCACCAATTTTCACAGCTTAGAATGTGGAATAATCACCCTAAAATCAATGGGATTACTCCAGCTCTGGCCCAGCACAGTCACGGCAGCAATCCAGGCATTAACTGGCATTTTCTTAAATGTAGTTTTACACAATGAAGAAACGCCAAATTACCTAATTCTGTTAATACATAGAGACATGACATAACTAAATCAGTTGCAAGTTGGCTGCAGCTAAAATAGGAAGATCTGGTTCTTCCTCACCTCCTCTTCCTCCCAGGTGTGAGGGCCCTGCTGCTGCTGGGCTTCAGCACTTCTCTGAGCGCACCCGGAGCTGGCTCCGTGCAGAGAACTCACCCAGCAAAAGGCAAAGGGATTTCAGTCATTCCAGTTTCCCGTGCAGCCAGAGAAGTGCAGGAGCCAGCAGCGGGGAGGGCGTGTCCCAGCCTGAGTAAAGCGTGGCTTGGGAGAGGAAAGGGGAGGTGGGAAGGAGGGACAAGGTGGATGGTGCCATTCCTGGTGGCAGTGGCAAGGCACTGGGCTGGCTCAGTGCTGACGTCCAACCAAACCCCTGAATCCGCTGAGAAAATTGTGCACAGGAAGAGAATATTTCTACTCAACCTTTAAACAATGTCAACTATGTAAGAAAAAATTTGAATGGAAATATCTATGCTGTGAAAAATTGAAAAGAAATGAAGATTTGGTGGGCTATTAGCTGCATAACTCATTGTGTCTTTGGACTTTCAAATCAACCATAATGCAGTATCAATTACTTCAAAGATGGGAAATTCAGCTCTGTAAGCACTAGAAGTCAAGGGGAGGGGGAAAAAAAGAAAAATAAATAAAGAAAAATCAGTACAGTACACCAGTAGCATAATAACTGGAACAATATTTTCTAACACATATTCTAGTTTAATCAAGTAATTTTTGATAATGGGCACGACCCCTCTGCAGCAGTTCAGGAGACCACAAATATAAGAAAATCACAGTTAACAGGAGAATATGTAAGCCCTAGTGTGGAAACTATCTGCAATATCTATCTGCAATACTGAATAATAGTAAATAATAAGCCTACTACCTAAACCTCCACATACATTTAGTGAATAATACCCTATAGAAACAGCACCTGGTTAATTCACATGCTTACTTTTACAGCATGTGTCTCAAATTCTCAGAAAAAACGAATCATTACCACTAACACCAATTACTCAGTATGCTGCAGAACTACAAAGCAAATTCTGTTTGCCATCAGAGTTCACCAAAAGAAGTGTAACAGAAGCCCTGAGTCCAAAGTCATCCCTTTGGTAGGGGTGTATGAAGCAATAGCAGTGGCCAACTTTCAGACAATAGACTGGGGCTGCACTGTTAGCTTTATAATAAAGTCTTGTTTTGACTTGTGAATTGAGCAAGTTTGGTGTGGCAACTCACAGGCCCATAATACCCTGAAAATGTCAGAAAACAACTCTTACAGTCAGTTCTCTCATAATAACTGCAGTTACTGTACAACTCTCAGAAACTCTTAGAGGATTCAATGAGACACGCATTAATATGTTTTTGGGTTATGTTCACTTTCTTTCCACTCCAATCTAGAAAATGTTAGCCTTAAAATTGTTTCCCATTTTGAAGTTCTCAGTGTGTCTCTAAATATTGCTTTAATTATCTACTTCTTGCCCTGGGAAACCACAGTTATTCTTTGAACTCAAACCCAAGCAGCCCCAAACACTTTTTCTTCAAACTCACTCACAGATGAGAGTAATTTTGCAATTACAAAAGTTCCAAGAGATTTCAAGCAGCTTCCATTCCTCAGTACTGTTTCAATCAAGAGTGGTATGAATTCCTGAAGCCCGTGTTTATATAAGTAGTTATTCACTGGGGTAAACTCCTCCTGGAGCTGACACTGTGTGTGTAGAATTGTGCTGCTCATGTATCAGTGGCTGAAGATTTTGTGGTGTAACACAACACAGACACCAGAAAAATTTTGTACCTTACATATGACCACAATTCTGTAGTGAATTTTGCTTGCAAAAAGAACTAGTTTATAGCAGAGATTATGTTTATCATTGTAGTGAGCTGTATCACGAGAACTACAAGGTACTGTAGCAGATGATATTGCTCATTACAGTACAGAATTCAGGATATACAGATTGACTCCAAATCTTACAAATCACGACAGAGAAGAGTCTCAAATTTGCAAATTTGTTTGTACAGATACATGCTACCAAGATCAGACTGTTGCTGATGATAAAGTTCTCCACCGCTGTCAATCCTGATTTATTTTTTTTTCCCAAGGCTCTTATTTTATATTAAAGATTCAAAAACATGGAATAAATGCAGCACACTGAATAGCAGAACTTAAATACTAAAAACTTTAACAACTATAAGTAGCTTAAATAATTAATAATATAATAAACCTTCATTGCCATATAGACATTTGCCACTTAGCTATTCAATCAACACTACTGAAATTGCTTTCCAGAGGTAACAAAACCCTAATTTGGAAACCTAATCACCCCCTTATCAAAACTCAAGGATATTATGTCAAATTCTGAAATGTATCTCCAGCATTGTGGATAAAGATACACTTGGCAAAGATGATGATAATTTAGGAATTAATTTGTGGGCATCATCAGGTAGATAACCATTTGATGCTTTTAAATTAAGGCCTAATAGGTTATGCTTACAATATATTAAGCTTTCTTCATAAATCTGATTCTTTTTGATAGTATTCATACACATAGCATAATGAAAAAAGCATCTGGGACACCTGACACCATAAATACTAGCAATCTCCAATATATTTTTACACAGGTATGTAAGGGGATAAAATTCATATGAAGATGTAGAAATAAACAGAAATGTTGTCACAGCTCTGATAATATTAATAGATTAGGTAGCATGCAAAGAAGATACATTGAAATATGTTTACACATATGATATTGCATAGTTGGGGGTAACCTGCTTTTGAGGGAAAGCTATTTGAAATTTATCATCAGAAATAAATTACTAAATCAGACTGAGGGACTTGCATAGTAGTAGTACTTAGTACACAGCTGATTTACAGGAAGAGCTCATTTGTGGGATGTACTCACCAGTGACTCAACACATAGAATATGTCTATTTATTCCTATTATTTTTGCTGTTGCCAAGATTACTTTTCATCTCCTTTGTCTGAAAGACACTTTCTTCACATGCAAAAATAAATTTAATTGTGGGATGCTCATAAGACATGTAATTATTACTAACATAGCATTATGTTTCTTTGTGTGTATAAGAAGCTCAAAAAATATCTTGCTTTGACTAAACCCCTCTTATTAATTTTATGACAATACAGTTTACAAGAACACATAGCCACACAAGTTAGTTACTGTTCGCCTACTTTGAGCTGGATTCTTCCTGAAGAATGGGATACCTTTATAAAAACAACAAATTATTATAACCACATAGAGTTTCTATACATACAAGCTCTTAAATGCTCATAATTATTTTGGCAGCAAAAGTAAAACAATTATTTCTGTTAGCACTTCATTCAGCACTATCTTCAACAGTTCCATGTGTGTGTTTTGACATTCTGATTCGTGACCCAGTTCCCAGATAAAATTTGGCAAAGGATTTTCCCTGTAGAAGTTTTGTAATGTTGCTGACGGTTGATTAAGGACATCCATACAAATAATATTCCACAGAAATCCAGTGAATCACATTCATACTCACTTTCCAAAGAACAGAAACTCCACAAAACTCTTCAGTATCTGATGCTTTTTTTTTCTTTTTAATTACAAATACTAAATAGTACTCTTTGAGATTGATATTATGATACAAGATAGTATGTGTCACGATAACTGTATTTAAAACACACTTCACCAGCATGTTTCTTCCTAAATGTCCCCAGAGTATTTACCTGAACTGAGAAACATACATTTGAATCTTCCTCTTGCATGGATATTCATCACTAATAAATTTTGTGGAGGATTTAAATGAATGCAGAATTAGAAAATATATTATTGTTGTTACACATCTCCTCCTCTTTCAAGTCCTGGAGCACTAGCAGAATCAAAATCAAATAAAATTCAGGCCTCACAGCTAGTAATCTGGACTCTAAATATTTACAATTTGCATGTTGCATAAAATTATTAACATTTAAAGAATGTAAAAGCAGATACTATTTGTCTGATTTTAACAGGAATCAGCCATGTAAGGAGATGCACAAGCTTTAGAGATCTGGTTGCTTACTCAGTAGGTTAAGTGCCAGTGAACTGGTCTCAATTGCAGGCTCTAGAATAAGCAGAGGTTCAGGCAAGCAACTAAGACATCTTCATGAGTAAATAAAATCATTTTTGATGCACATGTCGGAGTTGGTAAGAGAACTAAACTTTCCATATAGATTTAGCTATACAGAATGCTCTGGGGAGACACTGAGAAGTATTTCAAGTTGTAAATGGCCTAAACTCTGATTTTCCTATGTCTAATAGCAGTAAGAGAATTGGTCACATACACTCTCACAAATACATGGTTAATCCTCATACACAGACTACCTAAGACTATTCTTTGGCCAAATATATAAACTTTCACAACCTGCTATGCCCATAGGTGTTCTCAGAGATTTAAAAGGACAAGTTTATTTCACTTTCTGTTCTTAAATGACTCACCCATTGCACACATTGGGACCTGTTGACAATTCACTTGTTGTGTGGGAAACACCCAGATTTTTGGTTTGCTTTGTAATTTTGTTCCTTATGGGTTTTCTTCCCAGCTGGTTTCACTAGTTTGTGTTTATGTTCTGCCAGTCTTTAAAACAAAGAGCTAAAAAGTTACGAGATAGAGAAATAGAAAATATTTGCTGTTCTATAGTGCCATGGTTTTAACCTTGGTTTTATCACTCAGATTATTTAACAAAACCAGGCTCGATAAACCTGACTTCATAAGTGCACATTTAGCTTGTTTAAACTATGTAGAAATGGACATATGTCAAATACTTCCTTCACCAAAAAATAAACACCAAGCAAGTCAAGAACTTGCTCCATTTCAGTGATAAGGGAATACATTGCTCACTGCTTATGAGCATGCTTGCTTTATACATATCTGTATACACTATGATTTTTTAAAGCTGATTATTGGGTGCAGAAATACATTTTTGATAGCTGACTTATTCTGAAGAGATGCAACTGAAGAGCTCAAAAGCACCATCCAGATTAAAACTGGAATACAAAAATGGATTACTTCCTTATCCACCTGCCTATCCATGCTTCAAATGCTGCATATTCAACACTGTTTGGGAGTCAATGTGATTCTTAAATTATTGCATAAAGAATATTCAATAGTGAGAGTTCCCTGTTTTTCACTATAAAACAGATGTTCAGCACATCTGAAATTCTGCTCATCTCTTTAGAAAAATGTGCAACTGGTAATATAATTAAAATATGAAAAAAACCCTAATGCCTTTTTAACTGTACATGTCCTGTGGGATAAAATGCAGCTAATCCATAAAAGGTATGCAATTATGATTTATTTATTATAATACATGGTAAGATTAATTTCAATTATTTGTAAAAGTAACAATCAATAACCTCAATCATTATAAGAAACATCTTCAATGCCATGTACTCCCTTCCATTTGACACTGTTGTTGATTTACCTGCTTTCTGTGAAAAGCTATCAAGAAATTCTACTTCCAAAATCATCGCACCATTTTCACTACACTGTAATATTGTATGTTATCCCCAACAGCTGATTCATAGGTATTCCAAAAGAAAGATTCTTTTTCAAATTTAAGAGTAGAGTTTCAAAGGGAACAATGTCAAATAGACTCATATGGGCTCATTTTGCAAGTATTATAATGAAACTATCCCAAGCAAGCTGATTATTTTTATATATATAGTGCAGTTTAAACTAGTTTAAACAGAAGTGACAGAAAGAGATCTGCTTTCTTGTCTCTTGCACATTCATAGTTGTATGTCCTTATTAACATAGAAATGTGTTCATACTAAATTAATTACAGATTCCTAATTTTAAGCAAGTCTGTCTAAAAGTTGTATATTTCCACCAAGATTCCTTGTGAAGAAAGTGTACAAAGTATTACTATGTAATAATTTTCTTTTTTTACTAATACTAGATAATAAGGACACTTGGAATAGCAGAGAATACACACAAATTCTTCCAAATCTGAAAGTAAATGCAATGGAAAGAAATGTGGCCCAGAGTAATGCAAAACTTATAATGACTCTTCTGAGGAAGCTGCTTGGTTTTAAATTTGCAGTTCCTGTGGAAGATACTTGTATGGCAGGCTGCATGTTACACAGTTCCCTTGGCCACAGACTGCTGAGACTGAGTGAAATTTGCCATGAATTCTCAGTTTCCCTTGTAGAAATGGGGAAATTTGAAGAAAGGGAAAACTGGGAGATAAACAAGCTCTCAAAAATTATGTCATTTATTTTCTGGTCGTTTATTTCCTATAAGCTCCTGCCATAGCAGCTGACTGGATTAACTTCTTGTGACTACACAGGAAGGTAATGTCAAGTTTCCATGGGTGGTGTATATTAGAAAAGCCAACCAGACAAAACAGGTGTTAAAAGTCCTGCTGGGAGATGTTTCGTGCATTCTGCTGACTTGTTGTTGCACATGGCCTAGATTAAGGCATATTCCATATTTCTATCAAAATTATGGCACGTTTTAGGGGGTTAAGCAGAATACACTGACATACAGACACATTCAGCTTAACTCTTTTGTAGCAATCTCCTCATTATTTGCAATAGAATAATTTAAGGAGCCCTTAATAAAAGTATCTATCAGTGAACCATGTAGCTTCATTCCAGAAAACTGTTCCAAACTAAGCATTGACTTTGTAATAAGAGACCATATATGAAAATTAAAAACTGATTTACTGAAGGTATCTGGGGAGAATTTTACCTTAGAGAATAATAACTACTGGTATGTAGAAGGCCTCCCAGGCAAAAATTTTTAGGAAATGATACAGGAGTTATTTAATTATTAGTTATTTTTGAGGAAAAAATGACAATCTTATTTAAAACTGAAATAGCTTCCACTTCCTTTTCCAAGAGATGTTAAGAAACACGCGCATCAAATTCCTCCAACATGCAGTCCAAACATGAAATATGACCAGTAAAACCAGAAACGTGAAAACAAATTCACTTCTCAAGTACTTGGAGAATTCAACAGACATATGTACTGACCTGCTGATAAAAGAATGTATGAGGTCACTACTGAGGTCAAAGCATAAGCTGGGGTGTGTATTGTTTTTAAGAAAATGGTACAGTGGGAATTGGATCCCTTCTGGCATAAATTACTGTCAGCCCTGTCAGGAACACCAAAGCAATAATAAGTGCTGCAAATTTTTCACCTAGCTCCTCACTTGGTGCTTGGAAACCTCAGAGTGAATGTGAGATAATTTCTGTAATGGCAAATACAGAATACAGTTTGTTTGTTTCTGTCTGTACATATCAGCATGTTAATGAATAATTTAAATAAAAAACAACCCTAATCATAATCATTATAAGTATCTGCCTGTCATTTTCATGTAAAACAAAAAAAATGCTCTATCCACAAACACCAAAAACGCTGCACCACACAAGAGAATGGTGTGATAATGGTGTGAGCTTTTTTACTCACTCTTCTTTCTGTTTCTTGTCTTGTCTGCATTTGCTTTCCTCATATACAGTAGTCTCTCCCCATCTGCTCTCCCCTTTTTATACAGTAGTCCCTGCAGCAGACATTGTAAAGCACAAAATCCAGTAATGGCAATTTCTGAAATACTTTTGCGCTACCATAATAGAAATTGTGAGAAGAAAGTTTTGGATTTTTGATTGGAATATAGTGCTGGGTTTGAACTCAGAAAACCATGGCTGTATTTCAATACATTGCACAAATTTCTTAGAAAGCGTATGGCTGCACAACAGAATGGATCAAAAGAAAAGATGGGGCAAAATTCTCTTTGAGTGTCTGCAAATAACTTGCTACTTCAGGACTCATCTCTATAGGCCACCACCACCATGAAAGAGTCTTATACATGCACTAAGAACACAAAATTGAAGATAAATACTACCCTTTAGGGAGTACCCTTTAGGGAGGATCTTTTTTAAGGCAATGATAAAAAGAACTGTGTGTTTAAACACAGTATTTCTTAAAGCAATGCTCTACTCCCGTGAGTCTTTTTACCATTTTTTTTTAAATTATGCAACACTTCTGAGTCAGCAAGGTACCAGTGTCTAAATATTTATGGAACTTGGCAACTTCTAAAAAAATGGAGTGCAGTGTGAAAAAGCACGCTTCTTTGAAACAGAGGAGCTTCTCTCCATTAGGTCAAAAGAGAGTCTAGAACAGAGTCTTCATTTATTAGATTTAATTAAACCTTTGAAAGAATTCCAGTTCTCTCCTTCACCACTACTTAATGCATAGCAACTTCATTCAGCTCACTCAAAAAAAATAGCTTTCAGAAAAAAGGGCAGTACAAGCAATTAACGGAAACGGAATGAATCCTTTAAAAAATAAGTAAACAAGTAAACTATGAGGCATTTCACTTCATCTCTTGAACTTTGCAACTGGAATCCATCCAGATGCACTGCGTGCTTTCTGAATGCTCCCTCTTGACTGCACCAGAAGTCATAATGCTACAGCTTGTGCAGGAGAGACACTAACAGTTTGCTCCTATCCATCTGGCCTTCTGATTTTATAAACATTCAAAGATTTTTTAAATTAGATATATTTTTTCATATTACCCTGGGAATAGTTATGGAATTTATGGAGCATACAGTATTCGTAGAACATTGAGCTCATCAAATGAAAAGGGATAAAAAGTACTTGTTATAAGCACCCTCTAAAAGTATAGCCTAGAGTTTTCTGTAGGACTAAGGTTATGTGGCTAGTCCTCTGGCTGGAAATTAAATTCCTTGGGAAGATATGAATTAGAGAACATAGGTTACTAGTTTTCCTCTATGTTTAGTTTTTATATTACTTACTCAAATTGATCTAAGCCCTAAAGAAAAAGACAAGAAAACCTGATGGTGAATTGATATCACAGGTTATTAAAACCATTCAGATTAAACCAGATGGCTTTAAAACCCACAGGGATAATACAAGAGACTCACATTCAGGCTTTCACTTTTGCTAGTGTACCTGAGCATTGCATTTCAAACCATGTTTAGCACACATGGGAATATAAAACCATGCTGTATATGTTTTCAAGCCACGCTTCTAAACAGCTTTCATGCTTGCTCATTTCTGCCCTTTTCTCATAAATATGGTAAGAATTTTCCACATTTTCACAAGATCTCAAGGCTAGATTCTTGGTCAGGGACAATAAAAGCACCTGGAACCAGAGAAGGCAGTGGGGTATCTGCTTGTAAGCTCAACAGGGTCAGATTTTTTTTCTTGACTTCTCAGCCAAATGCTATAAGAGAAATATCAGAAGTGCTCAAGCCTATAAAATGAAGCCTTAACAAGCACTTAGGGCTTGTTGTCACATCACTTCCAACTGTAGTCAATGAAGTGTAAAGTGTGGGAGGAAACAACTTTTTAAATAGTCATCCAAGTGTTTTAAAGTTCCAAAATACTGCCAGTTTTACTTGAAGAAAAGAAAAAAAAAAGCATTTTAGAGGAACTTTAGAGGGGGAACATATCTTGAAATACATTAATTCATATGATGCAACAATCTAAATATTTCAAAACTGTTTATGCCAAGAAATCTAAATAGAAGCTTTATATATACAAGAACTGTGAAAACACCCTTGCACATGTGTTTACCCTGGAGTGTTACTGCTGATCTGTCCATGAACTAAAGTAAGAGCTCTTACCAAAAGAAAAACAACAAACACCTAATTTAAAGTTGTTATTGGGCAGAATTACTGAGAAAATCTGTGTGACAGGCAAAACAGCTCACAGGGCTGGGATGCTGGTTAGTTAGTTATGTGTACAGTTAGAATACAAAAGACTATATCTAACTCTATGAACTAGTATTTATGAGAAAAATAATTAACATGAACTATTACATGCAAATAGGTCTCAGTTCTTAAGTATGGAAACCAAGGGAAAAAGAAAATTCTTGTGGTGCTTTTTTCCCCTAGAGGAAAAAGCCATTTGTACAATCCCATTGTAATTCCAAAGAAATAATGAAGAATCAAGAGGTATGAATAATCCAAACAACCTTCTAATTAGCTGCCAATACAAGTCTAAACAAAATATAATCTAACTGTGGTAGAATTAAAGACTGCCAAAAGCTACAAGCTAAAATACAAATATATTTCACTTTCAGGAAGACTTTCAGATTCACCTTTCAGAACTTTGCAGGTTTGGTGTTGATCCGGGATGCCACCTGAATGAGTTGCTTGGAACTGCATAGGTAAACAAATGCTTTTAAGTTGATATAAACAATCAAAAAAGCAAAAAATATTTGTGATCAGTTTGTGAGACTGACGATAACCTTGCCTCAAAAAAAAAAAAATCTTGGACAGACGCTGAAAATAGATGCTGAAAATGAACCCTGCCAGACTAATACATATCCAGACACTGGGCCAACTTAAAATAAGTTCAACTCTAAATAAGTAAACCTCTGATTTATGTCATGTGGTCATCTGTTGATCGTATGGTCAGCAGACTCCTCAGACTGGGAGTGTTTTAAATAATTTCTGCACATCAGATAGCTGCCAAATAAATTACTGTATTTATATTTATACTATTTATTTCTGCTGAAACAAAAATGGTTGTACTGTATTCTAACTATTTATGTATTAAGTTTCAGGTCATAGTGGATTTAAACAGACAAGTTACATTAAAATATAAGGAGATTGTCTTAATATTTTAATTCACTTGATCAAAAGCCTTTACATGAAAAAGGATTAGTTAATGCTGTTGAAATAAGCAGTCTTTGTGATAACTTGCCTGTCGTACAGTTAATTTAAGCCAATTTACCCATCTGTACCTTAACAGCATTGTGTATAATAGGCTCACCAGCTGTAATAAAGTTTCTATTTTGAATTAACAACAGTATTTAAGTCCAGTTCAAAAATTATCTAAATTTTTACTAATTCCGAATTTCAGGTGCCTCATGCTATCTGGTGCCACTTCAGAGTGGTCAGATCCATGGGCTCTTGACAGCAGGAGAAGGCTGCCAGAGCAGTTATTTCAATGGTGAAAAATCCATAACTACTCTTGATCTGGTCCCATGGCTGTGGGGACACGAGACATTTTTTGACAAATACAGGATGTTTCATTTTGACATTTCACGGAAAATATGGTGATCACAACAGTAGTGCATAAATATACGCTGAAAGAGCAGGCAAGGAAGTACATTATAACTCCCTAACACTGTAGTTTTAGATATTGGGATAAGAGGAGGAGAATGAAGGAAAAAAAGGCCAGGGTCAATTGTTCTTTTTAAGTCACTCCTCACACTGTCATGCTCAGAGAGGGAATATTGACCTCATAGACCACTGCTGTGTGCCAGTCACATGTGCCAGCAATAGCACGTTGGGGAGAGGCTGTGAGTGGAAGGGATTTGCAGCAGGGTTCAAAGAGGAGTTTGTTCTTGGAATAAAATTAATGGCAAATAAAAGCACAAGGTTAGGCGGGTTAGTGTGCATAGAAGTCAAGAAACTCCAAAATGGTGAGTATGTAAAAGACACTGTAAAATCAAGCAGATTTGGCATTCTTTCCATGAAACCAGTTCACATTAAGCTGCAGCAGATGCAGGCAGCTTCTGTTCCGGCAAAGATCAAGGGCAGAGTGAGAAAATACATCTGGACAGACCACAGTAGTTTCAATAGGCACCTACTTTCATTCTTTCTCTTCCTTTTTTAACACTGTAATTGAATTGTATTCTGGAAGTTAATGCAATACTGTCGAAAAATCAAACTTTTTAAGGCAACACATTTTTTATATTTTACCTTCTAACAGGAGAGCAGGGAGAGGGTGTCAAGACTTTCTAATGTATGTCATAATTTTAAATGTAGTAAGACAGGATAACTTTTGCTGCCACATTAGTCTGTAATTAACAACTAAATTGCTAGGACATTCTGTGTTACTTTATTAGCCTCATGTCTTGCAGTCTCTTTGCTGTAAGACCAAAGTTTTAAATACCAGGTATGTAGAGTGGCTAAGAGATGAAGGAGAGCCCAGTACTGTCACCTAGGCATAATAGACCACACAATACCTCCAAAAGCTTGATCATTTGTTGGACAGTATTTATTTTAATTTTAAACATATATAAGTAGTATAAATTACAAGAAGGGTGTCTTCTTTCTTCCCTTCTGCAGGTAAACTCACAATACAAACCCTGTTCCACCCTAACATTGCTAATTCCTTTAATTACTATGGAAGCCACAACTCGTTGCTTTCTGGCACCCTCTGCTGCTTTACACATTACACCACAGTCAGCATTTTATGGACAGTTGCACAGTTCCTGTGTCTCCTTTAAACCATGTTCCCAGTAGTTGCATTTCCCAGCCCAACCAAGTAAAAGCTGATGATGCTCCTACCTGCTGTAGGAGCAAATGTGCCCTCATTTATTGTTTGCAGATGTGAATGCTTAATTATCAAAATCTGTCTAGTAGCTCTAATCTAAACTTAATCTGTACTCACCCTAAGGAACAGAGACGTTAGTTCTGGTAAATCTGTAGAACAGTGGCCATCTCATGCTCTCACAGAGGTCCAGATAATACAGAAATTCCAAGAATTTAAAAACTCCCACAAACTTTGATTCAAAAATGAGAGGTAGAGAGACTTAAATACCTTTGAAAGTGAGTAAAATCATTGAGTTCAATCAGAACTGCACAAGGTCCTTTACAGAGGTGCACGGCCATGTGTGCAAGTGACCCATTAAAACACACGGTCACATTGTTTCTCAAGAGACTTGCATGCTACTCAAGCCTCAGAATTCTCCACTGTCAGGAGAGGCAGTGGCAGATTATTTTAGGAAGAAGGATGAATAAAAGGCTGGGTACTTCACCTCAATGTTAAGGAATGTTCTTTTGTGAAAAATCTACCTCTCTGCGGAAACTCAAAGCTCTACAGACACAGAACAATAACCTTCTCCAAATAACATACAGCACTCAAAATTATGAAAGTCTAAGCAGAAGTGGGGGTGGTTAGAAAATATTTAAATAGAAGTCCTCAACTATAACTATAAGAGAACTGGCATTTTGCCACAGTTCCAAAATAATCAGACATTTGAAAAAATTTAGAAAGCTGACAAAATCTCAACATTACCAGAAAGCCTTGTTTGGTTATACTGTAAAATAAAACCACTTCAGATACATTGTTTATTTTCTTGTTCAGCTTAAATATGCATTTTTGCTGTTCAGCTAAATATAACGCACTTTCTTCTCTATTTTTAAATCCAGTAAACATTCTAGACATTCCTGGTATTTATAACATACTCTCCCTATAGAAGACGATAAAAATACACCATCATGAAGCAGACATATTTACTGTAATCTGCTGCTGCTATCTGGGAAAAATCTGTTAATATCTTATACCACAGGTGCTTTCTAGAATGTATGTCATAGTCAATTTGTGTGGATGTATTTAACTGCATGTTTATGTTTAGAATTTTCATTGTATTGCTATTACTGGAGGCTTCAAGGCCATTTATTCCTCACCTCTTTGTCTAAGCATATGCATTGCAAATATATATTTGTTCTATTCCAAAACTCCAGGGAATGTTCACATGACATTTTTGAAGGGGGAAAAAAAAAAGAAAAAAAGAACCACCAAAAAAGCCCAACTAAAAATTGAAGAGCATGGAAAGTTAATTACAGGTGGTGAAATGGAGACTGTAAACTGCATCTCTTCAAACAATAAATACTTCAAAGTGTACATCACTCATTAGTTTTCAAACATACTGCAGCATTTAATCTCTGTGTGTCCTCCCAATAGAGTTTAAGTCAAGTTTTTGATTGATTTACATTCCTGACAAACTCAGCTGAGGGATGGGGAGAAGAGATAGATGGGTGAGGTGGTCATATCTCAGGGGCCTGAGCGGCATGTTCCAGATTAAGACTGAGGGGAGCTGGGTTTCAAGGAACTGCAGGGGGGAGAGGGAGGAGGAAGGCACTGTTTGAGGGAAAACAGGTGACTTTAAGGAACAAAAAGATCTTTTAGTGTTTCTGAAGTGTCTACAGAAGCAAAGTGCGCAAAACCCTAATTCCAGTCCTAACCAAGCAAACTCAACTATAACCTAATGACTCAGTAGATTTCCTGGAGACTGTATGAGTATTCATCACAATATATGTACTTTTCATTACATGATTATTTCATTAACATCTAGATGAGTTATTCTCTTATGATTCTACACAGTAATAAGACAAGGGATTTATAAGTATAAACAAAAGGCTAATAACAGCGCATGATTTATTCTTCATGAATAATGTACTTCTAGCCTAGTAAAATAACACTCAGGATGTGTTCCTGCAGCATTTTCTTTTATGGCTTCAGACAGTCAAATGTGAGTGACTCAGGGGGATATGAATCTCAGTGCCTGACACCAGTGAGTAACTCAGACCTATTCTGTGAAGAGGGATTGTTATAAATCTTGTGGTCCTTTTAATGTTCTCAAATGTAATGTTCTAAATGTAAAGAGAACTGCTTGTTTCAGTGTAAAATAAAGAGGTCTCACAAGAAGTGAGAATCAAACAATATCAAAAAAGGAGATTATTTTGTTGCCTTTTCCTCCCCTGCCTTCTTAAGACAGCAACATTCTTTAGGCAAGATGAATGAAGGGTTCCATTCTTTATTCACTATTAATCTCACACTTCCAGCAGTTCTTCCATCCTTTCCTCAGCTTCCTTGTTCTCTCAGAGTAAAAATATGCTTGGTCTACCACAAAAAGGCATCTGTTACTCTGTCTGTCCAGCTGTCATCCCATCTATATATTCTCTTAAATTTCTTCAGTTCCTGGAAATTTTAGGGTTTGTTTACAAAAGCACTTTGAATCACTCCTCTTCCAGTTCTATGCTAAACCAGTTTGCCTCTCATCTTACTGAAACTGGCTGTGTTAATATCAACAAAACTTGAACCAAGAATTCAAACATCTACACCCTTGAGATTCAACCATCGTTAACACCTTTAAACTTGCCCTTAGAGAAATCATTCTCTTTCTTTCCTTTAATTTCTCCATTCATATAGTCACAATTATTCCAAAAATGTATTCTTATATAGACTCTCATTATTCTCTTTATCTTTCTTCTTTTGAGGTTATATATATATATATCTGGTCCTGATACACTAATTTTCATTTTTACTCTAGCCATTATGTCAAGTTAATTTCATCTGCAAACAAACAAAAAAAATTTTAAGGTATACACTAATGAAGATTAGTAAAGAAGTTACTTCCCTTAACTATCTTTCAGTTTGCATTATCTATTTGCATATTTTCACTGTACTTGTATCTACATGCATTGCTTTTTGCCAGAGAATTTTTAAATTTAATCCTCTGGCACAGAGGATTACATAAAAAATGCATGAGCCCCCTGCAAGGCATACACAAGTTTATAAAATGGCTTTGTTGATGTCTAAAATAAACAAGGAAACTCCAATCCAGAAGTTCAGCTTCTAAAATTTTGTCCTGCACTCATCATTGATGATTCAAGAGCTTGGAATATGGGAGACTCCAGTGATAGTTGACTTCAGTATTCACTGAACACCAAACAAGTTACAAATGCTCTGAAGCCATCTTGTACATTATACACTGAGCAGTGGATTGCAAGGGTCTGGATGTGTCAAACATGCTCAAGAAAGTCTTTCCTCAAACAGCTGAGGACAATCACTGGGGAAGGATGTGGGAATGGGATTAGCTCCTAAAAAGCAGATCACACCCTGAACCTACCTAGGAAATGAGAGGGCTTGTCTAAGAAAGCATCTTCAGAAGGCTAGTTAGGACATGCTCCTGGCAATGACAGTATCGGGCCCTTGGGTTCTGGGAATCCCAGAGGGGTTAAAAGTTTAATGTAAATCACCTACCTAGTGAAGAAACTCACAAAGTACAGCTAGTTAAGCAAAAATATATACTTGAAAATGGGAAATCTGAATATGTATCAGGTTGAGGAGTGTCATTTCCCTCACAGAAAAACATCTGCTTATATCCTTTCATAATGGAGCTGTATCAGCCTTGTCTGCTCTTCCACACAGAGCTGCAGTGTTGCAAGTCAGGAGAGAACAGACTGTGAAGAGAAGTGTTTGTCACCAGTGTGGCTCTAATGTGTATTTAACCCACAGTTGCCCTCATAAAATTTTTATTGCATGAGACTTAACTAGGCCAAACCACAAGAGTTGGATTCAGAAATGTGTAATTAACAGGTAAGTAAATCCTTGTGAGGCAGGACACCAAAGAACATATAAGCTGTGCACTACCATGACCTAATTTTCCCAGGGAATGGGGATCATGATACTTCTGCCACCACTTAAAAAGTCCAAGGAAGAAATGCAATTGATGGGAGCTTGCTAATTTTGGGGACAGGCTCACCTACACTGAGGGCAGTGTCCTCATGAAATTCCCAGCTGGACAACAATCTGGATTGTTGTAGAACAAAAGTGTACACAAAGTGTACACAAAAAGTGTAGACAATATGGTCTGAATTTAAAAAAAAGGGAGTCATACAGACGTCAAAAGGGGTCATATAGGTGTCACTGCAGGAAGAAACTGGCCCACACATTAAAGTAGCTGGGGTTAGTTTTCAGAACTCAGATTTAATTCCCAGTTTCCCAAGGGACCATATTTCTTCACCCAGCCAAATTTCTGTATATATTTCAATCTCTTACGCTTGCATGGAAGGCTCACCTGAAGCTGCTCAAAAGCACAGAAAGTACATCTTGAACCCACACAGCCAATCTCACCAACAACTGCACCAGCAAAGCCAGGAAATTCTTAATACAGTTTAAAACTGTGCAGGGCAGGAAGAGCTCACATGTGTGCCCACTTGACAGTGAACATAGGGATGACATTTTCAGGCTTCCGGTTCCTCAAACACACAACCATACCACACACATTTTCACGTGGAATTCATGAACCTTAGTAGAAACCTCAATTCTTACTTTATACACAACTATCCTGTTTTGCACAAACAATTATTAGACACAGAATATCATGCTGATGTTGTCATCCTTGGATACTGACATTCATGGACATGGATGGGCGCTATTCCACAGTGTCTGCCCAGCACATCCGTGTCACAGGAAGTTTGAAGGACACATGGTACATTTAGCAGTTGGAGTTTCCACCCATTTATCCTGTCCACAGGCTGACTCCTTGTTAAGAAAAGATCTGCATGCACCCCATCCTCTTCCAACCTTGTCCTCCTCCAGAGAAAAACCCAAGCATACAAGCAGAGCCACCATGGGCTTCTGCGGGACTACAGGAACACTACGGAGCACACCGAGCTCAATAAATTACAAAGCAATGTCTACCAGTATATACACAATACTCTTGTCTGTCTTTAGGCTTCAGACACTTTAACTTTCTCTGTCACAGAAAAAGCTCCCTGGTTAAGCAGAGACTGATTCACCCACTCTTGTTACCTTCCTCTTGTTAACAAACACAACTTTTCTTCAGTCTCATACAATAAAGCAAAATTTTTGGCATTCTTCTGTCTTTTTTTACAAAACATTCTAAACTTAGCATCTTTTTGAAGGCATAATTAATGAAATCAAGAACTGTGTTGTAGAAATTATCTTGTTAGTTCTAAACACAGTCACACCAATTCCCACTTTTATCAGACATACTGCTGCTAACTGAAAATTGGTGCTAGTTCTGATAACTAAAGCTTTTTAGTAAAGATTCTTATCAATATGGCAATGTTCTACAGCTCCAACACCTTTTCTCTCCTCCCTGTTTTCCAGGAGGAACAAGACATGTATTATTAGTGAACTCAATTTTCTCTGTAGGACAGCAGCATATCTATTTTCTAAATCATAAAATTACCTTTGATGCATACCTTGGGTTGTAAAAACTAGTAGAAAAGCGTGCCAAAGATCCGACTGACAACAGAAAAAATAGTCTTCATTAAGTGCATACAACAACACTAGGAAACTCTTTAATAAGAAAGGTCTCTCCAGCACTATCATAACTATGAGAAAACCCCTGCTGCCAACAAAAATTAAAGATGCTTTTGTACCGGGATGGATGTCAGCAGAGACAGTTCTTGTGGGAAGTAGCAAGAGCTAATTCTAAAAAACACCTATTAAGGCAGCATTGGTCTCTGAAGGAAAAATGAACTTGAAGTGCAATAAACTAAAAGTTTTTGTCAACTTTGAATTTATTTTACCATTTATGCCACTGACAGCACTGTAAACTATGTGAGGAAAGAAAATAAACATGAATTTTGAAAAAGTCACTAGGGACAAAACTGAAAATCTCACCATTAAAGGATTTTCAGTCCAGCACCTTTTGATTCTTTTGCATTTTCTCCAACTACTCCAGCATGGACTGAATTGGTATGTTTTGTGTGATTACTGTGTGTTTGATGTGATATGTTAAAAGCTGAAACACTGGAGATTTCCCATTATGTTTATCATTTGCTCAGGAGGAAAAAAAACCCAAACCCTGAATGCTTTCTCTCTGAACAATTAGATAAAAGCTTTATAATGTATTTTCTACCAAAAAAAGCTATCTCACTTTTTCTAATGATGGGGGAACTTAAAACAGAAACTAAAGAAACAAATGAGTTATAAAGAAGCAGAAAGGAATTAGCTTTGGATTTTATCAAAAGATAAACCCATAATTTTCTAAAAAAAGATGATATGAAATGTCCTTAATTGATAGAGTTATGGAATAATCTATACAGGGAAAAGATAAAAATTAATGTGGGATTATTTTCCATTGAAGGGATCCAACAAGATAATGAAAAAATAGAAGTTCTATATTGCTCCTTGGAAGCATAACTGTAAGGCAAAAAGTAACCAAGACTCTACATGACACTCCAGACAGACATATGCTGCAATACACAGAGGTTTAAAGCCTTATTGTATTTACAAAAATGATTCATAAGTAATACTAAAATCTTCTCACCACAGTAGACTGGCCCAGCAAACAAGCAAACCTCCCAATTTTCTTTCTAATTTAATTTACTTAAAACTTCTGAGGTTTGAATATGAGATAATTTATCTCAGAAACTCAGGTTCTGTGTGCAACATCAAATGGGTGAACATAATGAATCCTGGTAAAGTTAACTATGCAGAAGCTGGGTGCTGCTGGGCTTCACAGGTTTTTAGTTGTTATGAACTTGGACCTATGGAGCCAATTCAACTGGTCTGCAAGTATTTATACATCAATGCCAAAATGAGCACAGTGCACAAGACATTGCAAAAGAACTAACTAAAGAAAAACTAAGTATTTTATATACATTTAAAATAAACATTAAAATATGTTTACAATTTGAATTCAGTAACAGCTGAATTGAGATGCCTCAATTGAAAGATTATGCCATTGGCATCATTCACTTGAAAAACGATGCCATTGGCAAGAGGAAAACCAAATTATGAGTGGAACAGACTTTGGGAGTATTGGTAGTGATTAATTATGAACTGGTATCAATATCATTCACCACAGAGAGTATCAAGAATTTCCAACAGCAGACAGTCCATGTCAGTGCTCCCTAGCTTTTTTTAAGCTAATAATAAAATATCTTAGACCTCCTGAAAATGGCTATCAAAGGCCTCCTGGAAGGGTATCAAATGGCAGATGAATAGAGAAAACATTTCCCCTTAATTGCAAGTTATGAGAGCAAGGATTATGAAAACATATGTTCAAGAAGAGGGTAGTGGGATTCTTGAGGTTTAATAACTAAAAAGTTTTAAATTAAAGCAGTGAATGAATGGCTAACAAATGTTAATAGAGTATTTTGACTGTTGCTGGTTTGATGGCTGATGTTCTAGCATGTACTGACAGGACATATTGCTACGTGCTGGTGTATGACAAACATACAACATGCAAACTAGCTTTGACTACTGTTCTTTTTTTTAACCCTGCATATCACGAACACCTCAAGAGTCCACTGCTATAAGGAGAACAGAACTGCCCTACAATTAACTGAGCAGGCTAGCAAAATTGAGCACTGCCAAGGAAAATTACCTGAAAATATGGTAAAATTGTGTCTTTGGCTAGGTTAAACCAGTGCAGAGCTCAAAGGAAACAAATGGAGAGCAGGCTTAAAACCTGGGGTCTCTGAGAGAAAAACTGACACATTTGAATTACTTTAACTTCAGTACATTTTAAATTTCCTAATTCAGTTAAGAAATCAGCAGTATAGAACTGGTATTTGAAAATTCAGGAGAATAATCTGATCAGTCTGTAGACATAAAACAATTCAGTAAAGAGATTGTGTCAAAGGACAGATAAATAAAAACATTACTATGAAGTTAAAGTGGCTAAATGTGACACTTTAGTCACTGTGCAAACACTGATGCAAGACTATGCACAGCAGCTTTCAAAGCACCTGGTTTGACACCCAGAACACCTGGGACATATTCTGTGGCCTGGCTGAGCTGTGGCATGGGCTTGTGGGAGGAGAAAGATGGACACAAGGAGAGCCACAAGTACTGCTGCACGACGGGCATGCACTGACCACGTTTCCTCCATAGCTGCATGGAGCTAGAGATGAAATCAAGAATCCCTTTTCCACATAAGAATGCAACAGGGAACATACACCAATGTTGTTTTGGAGATACAAACATTGCTAGAGTGGATAGTTCTCTCTGCAGCTCATCCTTCTGTCATGGAAATGAAGCTCGACAGACAACAGAGTGGTGGGTCCCTAAGCAGTCCTAGATGGCCGCTGACCACTTATATAACCTTGGGAAATCACACCCCTTCCCTGTGCTTTTGTGCCTCCTTGTTTGCCTTGCCTGTCTGGAATGGCAAGTTTTAACATGATTGAAACAGAGAGTGATTATCTCTTGATCTGTGTGTGTAATATTAGAGTTCCACGCTGGAGCTCCCAAAGTTCTCAGCCAGGGCCACTAGGTGCTGCTGTAATATGAGTAATTAAAATAATAACTATTATTAAGGAAATTGTGTGTGTTCCTTTCTATGGACTGTTTCAAAAAGTCTGAAAGTCAGAGAAAAAACTTATTCTAAATCTGCACATTCTTTGAACAGTAAGAACCAAAAGACCTCAGTATTCACTTCACTAGTACCCTTTTGACACTTTGCAGAAAAAAGCTGCAAACACCTTCCACCTTTAAAAATGCACTGAAAAAATGCACTGAAAAAATGCACTTTTTTCTGTTTAATTTCCATTTTAAACCCAGTTTCAGCAGTTTACCATTATGCAAGTTCAACCAAATCACTATACTCCAAAATCCTTGCCAGCTACACAATTATGCATCTTATTTATGTATTATTTGAATGTGAACAGAAAGGTAAAGACCTCAGCATGGGAGAACATGACTTGGATTGCAAATGATTCAATAAATGAATAGTGATTTTACTGAGGCTCAGATTTTGTGTCTGTCACTTTCACAGTATTCTAAGGAGGTTTCATCTTATTAAATGTAGTTGACTAGCCATAAACACAGTAAAAGATTAATAGGACTCCATATGAATCACAGTCACTAAATGCTTCTTGTCTGAGAGTATTAAAAAGTCTTTAGACAGCTGCCAGCTATAGCTCAGAGAGCTATATGACTAAAGTGCTATTTCTGAAAGCCTTGGAGTCATCAAACTGGACTTCACAGTGGACAATCCAAAAGGCTATTTATATTTTAAAAATAATTTGGCAAGTGCTGTTTATCAAACCAGTTTTCCAGACACAAAGACTCCACTTAATAATTTACTCTTGAATTCACTGTCCTTAAAATGAAGCTAAATGGTATTATTTGGATCCACAGAAGAACAGGTCTGATAAAGCAATTCTGGATTAATTAGAAGTGATGAAGTTTTGCTGCCAGGTTATCTCAAGATCCAAAGTTAGCACAGAAACAAAGTTAAAAACATTAAGCATGTGTGGAAAAGAAATATCAGGAACCTGTATGAGAATTAGGACTTTATGGTAATAATGGGACAGAATATTCATATTTATATAAATCCTTATTAAAAAACATTTTAGGAAAGTGGAGTGGTGCCAACACAAACTAAAAATATATTTTATTCTTACCATTTGAGATTGGCTCCGTGGACAGCCATTGATATCTTCAACCTTTTCATTTGCTAAACAAAAACAGTGAGGGGAAAAGCAAAAGTAAACAATGAGATAAAAGTTTCCTTTCCAACCCCTGTTCAAAAAATAAAAAAAAAAAGAAAAAATAAAACTCAAACCCAAAAACCTAAAAATCAAAACACAAAAGAAAAAAACCTTAAGAAAAGCAGAAAAGGCACAGCAATAAAATGCAGAGGGTTTTGTTGACAGAGAGCTCTTTTCTAAGTAAAGCTCAGTCTTACAGTAACAACACTCTTGTTAGCAGCAGTTGCTTCCATATGCCAAATCATGCAAAGGGGGAAGTGCGAAGGAGGTCGCTGCTAATTCTTCAGCCCCTGCAAAATAACTGCTGACATAAAATCTTCCACAATTGTCTTTGTAGGGTCAGGATACAGTTTCAAGGCATCCCAGAAAGTATGAGCCACTCCAACTAACAAAATGCACACATGGGAGACATATGGTTTAATGGAGCATTCATTTCTGACAATTCAAAGTGTGTAAGATATAGTTCTGGCCATTTAAAGTATGGTTAAACAGCAACTTCCAAACATGCTCACATAAACATATTTTTTAATTAAGACAAGGATGAACCACACCAATATCAGAGACATATGGACCCAGTCAAATTGCATTATTCAGGGTTCATCTTATTGTTAAATACATTCAACTTGAATTATATATTCCCCCACGCAAGGAGTCAGCTCACAGTGCTCCCCTCAGCCCTGGTCTTACCGATGATCTGGATGATTTCTGCTAGCAGAACTCCATCTGCAATGTCCTGTTGCAAATCCTTGATCAACCGCTTGTGGCCAGATTTTGCTAGGTAGTGGTTAGCCCAGTCAGTGTAAATCTGCAGAGCAGAGAGGGAGGGCAAGGGGAAGAGAGGGAAAAAGACAATAAAAAGTCTTAAAACAAATGTTGGCTTACATAGCAGAACTATTCTGGAACACATTCCCATTTAAGAAGTCAGCACTAAGGAAAACAATTTTAATGTGTTTTTTGACTTTTTTTTTTCCTCCCTAACGGTCATGCCCCTCCCCCTGCCCTTCTCTGTTTTATTTTAGCCTCAAATGATTCAGGCTTTCATGAGGGTTCAAACTTGCTGTGACCAAGCAAAATTCCCCTTATGACTGTAAAGGAAACTCCTGTCGTAAATCAATCACATCTACCAAAATTCCACCTCCCACCGCATTTCTTACCTCCACACATGCCCTGCCAACAGCATTCATACTCTGGGGCTGCCTAAGAGAAAGTGATAGAAGAGACGTGTGCCTGTGTTTGTGTAAGGATTAATTGGGCTGTCACTGGTGTTCCTGCACCTGGTGGTGCCTCTGTAACACTTTATGCAGTAATCACGGTGTCCCACTGCCCAGGGACAGTTCATTTACCCCTTGCCTACAGTCCAAAGTGCTCTAATGTGCACAGACTGAGAGTGCCAGATGAACAGTAGTCGTATCACTGGAATTAGAGCACATACATTCTGGAGATATGCTGTGCCCTTTCTTTGCCTAAAGAGGAGGGAGGAACAGTGAGACTGAGCAGTGCCAAATGCTTGGCAACTGGCAGCACAAAAACGGCAGTTGTAAACAAAAGGTTGAAAAGGACCAGCTGAATTACATCCTGCAAAATACGGGAGGAGAGGGGCATGAAGAGAGAGGTTGGAGGCATTTCATAAGGTGTGTGAGTACACAGAGCATTTGCTAACACCTACAGCACACACACAAGCAGAACCAGGCTTCCTTAGGGTGGGAAAAGAGGGACACCTTCCCCTCTACACTGAAGGAGGAGTGCACCCCAAGAGCTTCTCACACCTTACTGGGGTGTCCCAGCATGCAGAAGGAGCTCACACAAGGGGAGGCTGGCAGGGGGTGTCACACAACAGGAGGGTATCTGTGGCAGCCAGCCCTGGCTCCCTTTTGCAGGCTGTCTGTGACCTCTTTCCTCATTCCAGAAAACAGGACTTGTACAGAACCTCCCAAGCCTCCCACTGCTGTGGGATGATAACACTAAGAGAAAGCACAGATGTATGATAGCACCACCGTGTGAGTAAATGTAATAACCATGAGTCTTCCTCTGCTGAGAATATAGTTTGAAAATGTTGAAACTGCATCTTTTTCCTAAAAAAAACAAAATATAAGCTTACTTTATAAACATCCTTTTATTTAACCTCATAGACCCTTGGGAGAGGAAGGGGTCAGAATCCCAATTTTTGAATAGTAAAACAGAGGCCAAAGCCATTAACAACTTGCTTATTTCATCAAGGAAATCTGTGGCAGACCCAGGGTGGGAAAGCAGATGCAATTCCCAGTCCAGAGCCTAACCCAGAAAACCATTATCTGCTTTCCACCCCACAAAAGTATCACCACAGTCCATGCTCACCTGCTAAGGACTTGTTTGCTACCTGAGTACCTTTGCCACAGATTTTCTCCCTCTTTATTAAAAGAGAGAAAAAAAGCATTTATTTGGTCCACTCTATTTCTTCCCATGCTTTTGCAGGTGGACCACTAGTTGATTTGTCATAGCTTTCTTAACAGCTTTAGAACTTTAAATAACTCCACAGAATTAAACCGTGGAAGTGCATTCAGCTCTCCTATAGTCAAAGGATGTTGCTGTTCAATGGCACCCTTAATCTCCCTACTACACCCAGAAGTCCACTTGAATCTCTTGTGCTCTCACTGAATGAAATCAGTGTTTTCACTGGTATTCTTTATTTCTCTATTATAGCAGAGTAACATAAAAGACTCCATTAAAATGTTGGGGTTTTTTTAAAGCAAACTAGCTAAGGAAGTGTTTCTTCAGCCATATAATCATATGGAGTGAATGTGGGGTCTCTATAAAGATAGTAGGAACACATATTTAAAATTATATGAAACCATGATGATAAAAGACACATACCACACTCATAGCATCATATATTCCCTACTACTAGTATTTCAACTTCAGTCATACTTTTAAAGTAATGGTTCAAAAATACTCTCTATTAATATAAGCAGAACTATTTTCTGTATTCCAATGAAACTGATCCACTGGAACATATAAAATTTAATACCACTAGTATTATTATAGGTTAGTTTCATATTACAAATAAAAATACCAGGCAATTCCTTTTTCATTTGTCACACCCTCACATAATTGGGTGTATCAGTCCTAATTCTGACTACAATTTGAACTATCCTCCCACTAAGCAGACAAGGACATTTCAACATAGCAGCTGCTTTGCAAGTGTCTAGTATTCAAAGAATGGACTTTACTGATCCATCCACCCCTTCATCATTTTCTTTTTTCATGAATTTAAAAGTGATATACATAAAGAATGCAATCAGTATTTTGTAAGCAAAGGCTGATTATCTACATCATACCAATTTTTTTCTGATGGTCAGCATTTAATAGTCATGCAATGGTACCAAAACAGTACTGGGAGGAGCCTGTGTTAAAAGAGTAGATTTTTCACTTCAGATGTATTATAAAAAAATTAAGAAGGCAAACAGTTATGGATGGAGACAATAGAGCAAACCAACACCCAGTTGGCAGTGGAATGTCACACTTTATTTCCTCTCTTTCTGTAGGAAATACCACTCGCTTCTGTTTCCACTCCCTTCCCCATAGGATGCCTTTCTCATTCATCTCATTCTTCTGGGGACCCAATTCGTCAGGAGTCTTGTAAAAAATGAAAAGCATGAAGAGAGACACGTGAAATTATAAGAATGTACACATGTCACTATAACCTTTTTACACTAAATTCTCTCAGGTAGAAGTAATGAGAAATAGAGACTCTCCCCTACACAGCTTTCAAGTATCAACGCACCTCCTAAGTTTTATCTTTAAATCCTTGGGAAAATATAAAGCTTCAGTGTGCTTCATCATTCACAATACTCAGTTATCATGGGAGAAAACTCAGAACAGAAGATCAAAGACCAGTAACTTCATGAAAGTCTCCTTTTTATGAGTGCTCCCCTTCCACTGGGTGCAGAGCAGCTCTGAGGAGTAGCCGTGCATGCTCTCCCTCTTCTCAGAACTAGCAATAGGTCACGACATCTTGCACTAACTGTGCAGCAACGCTTCCCCAAAATCCTCCTATCTTAGATTTTTCTATAACCAGGCTGTTTCAGAGAGAAACACAGACACGAGTGTAAGTTGTTGCAACACTTCCTCCCCTCTCCGCTGCTCCGCTAACGCGGCGCTGCAGCCTCACACCGGGCCGGGCTGCGGCCTGGGCCTGACTCATTTCCTGCCCGGCTTCCCCGGCTGCCGCCCGCCGGGCCCCGCGGCCCACACACCGGGACAGCCCGCTCCGGCAGCAGCCGCAGCGCAGGGGACAGCCACTGTCACCAGGGACAGACATGGGGACAGCCACTGTCACCTGGGACAGCCACTGTCACCTGGGACAGCCTAGGGCACAGCCACTGTCACCAGGGACAGACATGGGGACAGCCACTGTCACCTGGGACAGCCCAGGGCACAGCCACTGTCACCTGGGACAGCCACTGTCACCTGGGACACACATGGGGACAGCCACTGTCACCTGGGACAGACATGGGGACAGCCACTGTCACCTGGGACAGCATAGGGGACTGCCACTGTGACCTGGGACAGCCACTGTCACCTGGGACAGCCTAGGGCACAGCCACTGTCACCTGGGACAGCCACTGTCACCTGGGACAGCTGACAACATAGGGGACAGCCACTGTCACCTGTGACTGCCAGTGTTACCTGTGACAGCAAAGGGGAGAGCCACCGTTACCTGTGACAGCCACTGTTACCTGTGACAGCCAGCAGTGCAGGGGACAGCCACTGTTACCTGTGACAGCCAGCAGTGCAGGGGACAGCCACTGTTACCTGTGACAGGTGGCAGTGCAGGGACAGCCTCTGTTCTGTGCCGTGCTCTCAGGAGCACGCTAGCGGAGCAGAGCTGATCCTGCTGTGTTTGTGTGGTCCCAGCCCCATGCCAAAGGCCGGTGATTTAACTGCTCACACCACAAACGGGATTCAGCGGGCAGCCCGAGCCCTGGCACAGGCTGCTTATGCTAATGACGGTTTCCCCTAGCATTCCTCAGCTGCTCGTCACGCTCCCCTTCAACGGAGTAGAGGAAATAAACCCTGATACCCAAATATAGTGATGAACTTCACCTTGATACTTCACATGTAGCTACAAGGAGCGCAGAGGAGCTGCTTGGCAGGATCCGTAATGAAGCAGAACACTTTGTAATGTGGTAGCTTAATGAAGTGAGAAAGGGAGAGGATCTCACAGGTTACTGCCTTTTTAGAAAATGTTTAATCATGAACCATGTCATTTACATCAGGCAGTGATATAAAGCATCCTCTTTAATACAGAAATGTTACCGCCCACAATCGAGGCCAAGTGGGAAATGTCAGAGGGGTTTCAGAAGTGCAGTCAGCCTAATGCAATAATAATGCATGACACTTCGTCAGTGTCTCTCACTAGATCAGCTCAGCATGCTTTCCAGGCATAAATGAGATCACTCCTTCTATTTATTATTTCTGTAGATGTGAGGAAACTGAGGCATAGAGGCTGCTTTTTGATGTGGCTCACTCAAGGGCAAACAGCTGGGACTACATCCCAAATATTCTGACTTGAAAGTGATTTCTTCTGTGAGCTTTTATATCAGGTACTTTTAGGAAAATGCTTGCTGGGAAAATGCATATTCCAAGAATTTGGATCCTTCCTGAATTTTTTTTGTTTGTTTGCTACAGAAAAAGAATCTCTTGAATTGGTCCCCTGTTGCTACCAAGAAATGGCTTTCCACACGCCTCCCTTATGTAGCAGAGCTGCTGCTCAGGGAGAACAGCACTTGCTGCCAATTGAGGTGCAATAAGACCTTGACAGACATCCATGCCATTTAGGAGTATAGGTTAATTTTCAAAAATATGTAAATATTTTTCCACTAAATGAAAATGTTATGTGGAATGAAAAGGCAGAATCCAGCTCTCATCACTTGTCCTTTAAAAAATATTCTGCAGGAGACAATTGTATCCCCATTCATTAGCATGGCAGACTTGAAATGCTGTCCTCCAACGCTCACCAGCATAAGCACCTTTGGGGGTGGGGAGGCTTTTTAACAACTTCATTTCCCAAAAGGAATCTGTAGGCAAGAGCAAGCTTCTCTCGCATTTTTCTTTAGTGTTTTTTTTTGTTTTTGTTTTTGTTTTTGTTTTTTTGTTTTTTTTTTTTTTTTTTTTTTTTTTTGTGGCAAATAACAGTGGGACAATGGGAAGGAAAATTTATCTATTTTAAAAAAAAAGTTCCTAGCAGTATACCTGGGTTGCAATATTTCACAGCAATGCACAATGCTACTTCTCAGCAGAGCAGAGAGAGTGTGTCCTTTATTCTATGTTTGGATTAAAACAGTACATTTCATAATTCTTTTTCTTTATGAAAAATAGAGTAAAGGAAAATGAAAGTATTAAATAGCCCCAAGACTAGAGTATTAACAGTCAGCCAAAATGGAAATATGCCACTGTTAACTTTATAAAAGGGTTATGTGACTTCTAGTGTAATGTTTTCACTCTACTTAAAATGTTGCCATTGGAAACAACTGATAGTTGATAGCACTTAGAACGCTTTTTCAAATTGCCCTTGAAAAAGAAGAGATTGATGAGTTCTGTTGTTGCCCAGTATGTTACAAAATGGGCTGGAAATGCTGTATATCTGTTTCCTGGGAGGTTGTCCCGTGTGTGGCCTACCCTGGATGCTGAATACCCAACAGAGCCTGAGCAACACTCCCAGAGTCCTTGTGAAAGAGGATTTGCCAGAGGAGAGGGCATGACCACAACTTTATTTCGACTTAGCTATTCTTGGCTAATAAATTGTGGGTAGCAAAGCATGTGTTAGAGTGTCCCTGAAGCAGTTTGTATTTATAAAGAGAAGCTGGGCAACACATTGATTAGTGTTAGATTAGGGTGAGGAAATCAGATTGCAGAAAGAAGCCTTTCTCCTTCCCACTGCCTATACATTAAGGAAATCTCAACTGGAAGGGAGGATTTGACCTTTTAAATATTTTCTTTTTGAAGGTTATGTGTCTGGGATGCAGAAGAATAATTTATTAGTTTCAGTCCTCCACTTAGGAAGTAAAAAGACTAACTTTGAAAACAATGGTTCACATTTAGACTGCCATAAGAGACAGATCAACCATTCGATTTATGTCTTGATTTAATTGGTTATAGAAAATACTCTGCAATTCATTTGCTATGAAGTAAATCTAGGGTCTGGGGGTGGCACTTTTTGTAACAAGCAAATTACATGAGAAAGAAAAATATTTACACAATTAAAAATATATAGCCAGAAAATGAAGCTAGAATGACTTAATTTATAGGCAAGATGGAAGCCAATGTACTTTATTTAATAAAATGAAATGAGTATTAAATGACATTCCACCAACCCTGTTTCTGAATCCCACTGAGCAAATGAGAACAATTATGAGTTAAGGAATAGAAAACACTTAGAGGGATACATGCCAATTAACCAAAATGTCAGAATCCCTGTAGTACAATTCTATTTTGTAAATAGCAGCATGTATCCATCAACACTACTCAGCAGTTTACAGATAAAAACACAATTAAACAAAATTCCACTAATCCCAGCTAAGAAAATTAGTAGAAACAATACTCTTCAACAATCACAGGCAAGCTTTAGATGACTTACCCAACTTTTAAGGGGGCTGTTTTATACTTCCAAGTTCCACTTGCAGTTTGTGACCGAGTCACTGAAGTACCATTAGTACTGGCTTACTGTGCTCCCTTTCTACTCATTTCTTCCCAAACCCCAACTCAGAATTTATTTAACACATATGTTTGAGGCCAATACTCACCAATGGTACAGGAGCAAGGCTTTTGATGCTTCTGTGCCAGATGGAGAGTAACAGTATAAGCTTCTTTGAATGTGTATTTATGTGTGTATGTGTAATGTTCACTGAGTAATTTGTATATTGGCTCAGATAAAAATCCAACACTTTATAGAATAAATTAACTTGTTCATACTTTGAAAAGAATCCTACTGATTTGCTTTACAGTTTAATCATATCGTTTTATTTACTGGCTTCAGTCTTGTGCAATAGCAATAAAATGCCACTGGAAGGAGCCAGATCTTCGTCCTGAAGCTGCAGGGAGCCTGAACAGACAGCTGCTACTCTACAGGCTTGTGCTGTGGGGAAGTGGTACTTGGCAAGGGAGCAACAGCACCACAGTTATTAACACTGGCCTCCAGCTTCCTGAATTATCAGGAGGCAATATTAAGTGCCACCCATACAAAGCAATCCTCCAAAGCAGTCGACATTGAGACTTTCTGTTTTAAATATGCCATTTATTTGTTCATACAACTTTGGAAGTATTTCTTAGATATAGATATCAATATCTATATCTATCTATCTATCTCTCTATATCTATATATATCTATATATATAGATAGTATTTAAAGTGCATTTCAGCATCCATGTAGTGAAAGTAAAATAAACTATTAGGCCTATTATTCCATGCAGCTTTTACAGAAAACATTGATTTAAACTAATAAGGCGTCAGCATTTTAGTTCAGATAAGCAGTGTGATTCTAAAGGTGGTCTCCTATCACTTGGTCTCTCTCAAAAATCCCTTTCACATAAAAAACCACAAAACAACAACAACAACAACAAAACAACCAAAAAAACCTAAAACCTTCAAGAAAGCAGTGCTTTAGTTTTCTTGGTATCCAGGATAACAGAAACCCCATTTCTGTGCATCTCCAGTCCCATATCTGTCTTGTGACTGCCCAGATAAGTTTCATGACCAGTCCTGCATTCACTATATTAAAGAAACCCACAGTAAACAGAGTTAAGTTTCCTTTAAAGGGAAAATTGAACTGAATTTGAACAGGTTTCCTTTATGGCTCACCAGTATAACACACAGATGAATGGACAAGACTTCTACAATCTTAGTAGAAAGCATGAAATAATTTTGAGAACAAAAACATTATTGCTTTGTTGGTTCTTTTTCTGTTCACAGGCAAAAAGCCACTCTTGCTATAAAACAGACCATTTCTGGGTGAACACCTGCCTTTCCAAATCAGCAATGGGGCTCCTTACACGGAGCTGAGAAGATTCCACTGTGAAACTACTCCAGATTTTCCATCAAAGCTCATTTTAAGGATTTATAACTTGGACAGGGAGATTCTTTCCACACTGCAATTTGGCATTAAAGAACTTGGCCCAGGGATCAAAATAACCCTCTTTGCCAGCACTTCTTTTTAAGTGTGGAAAGGCAAATTTCTGATATATAAAAATACAAAAATATTAAGACATACATTTGTTCTCTTCTTGTGAGAAAACAGTAGCAAGTAAGGCCATAAACAACTTTAAATATAGAGTCTTCAGCACTTTTTGAGGCTTAGATAACTAATTTAAATTCTCTAGTTTTGTCTCATGTGGAAGAATAGTTTTAAAAATCAAAGTAAACAAAATAAACTGCTTTCTGAGATACATATTTTAAACAAGATATTTTAACTCCTGGGTGATTTTTCTCTGTTCCTGAATGTTCAAAACTTGTTTTTCATCAACTCTATGATTTTAATATCAATTATGGTCTTGTACATATTCAGAAGACCATTGAGGTGCTATAGGTGACACAGTAATGTTGAGTAAGCTAGTGATTTGAAGTGTTGTGATCTGAGACTCTTACTGCCATGAATCTCTGTTAAAACAGGCCTTGGTGGTGAATGTGAGAGTTGTAATGGCCCTGTGTGCAAATGCTTTGCCTTTTGCTACCTATTTACCTTAGGAAAATGAAATTATGCTTACACAGATGACAGCCTACACTTACATCTCTTCGGCTCAAGAAATGCAGTGTTTCAAAGACTTGAAAGACGGAAAATGCAGCTTGGTACAATAGGGATACCACTTAGGACACTTCCTTTTTTTCCCTCTGATCAACACTGAAAGCATTGCCCATAACAAATACCTACCCACTCTGATTATAATAACACTTAAATTCGCAATCATTCAGGGCAATGAATTTTATGTATGAAGTCAATTCTCTCAGTGTTCTTAAACAATGAAGAGGAGAAAGTAATCTTATAGTTACGACAACAGAAGATTTTTCATCTCAGAATGAAAATCAGTGTTCTAATCTTTCTCATTTCTTAATGGAAGATGTGTCTCATGTAAACCTTCTGTAACACAAGCAGATTTGGAAGGATCCTACAATGGAAAGAAAAAGGTTCTAGATTCCTACTAAAAATGCCCATAACACCATTCCTTTCTATCACAAAAGGTGCCTAAATGCCTCTAGTGAATGCTTTGGCTACACATTGCATGAGAAGAGGCAGAGTCACACAGAGGGAGGACTTTAGGGCAGGGCATGGGGGTTTTTGTTCACTGTTCAATCTGCAGTCTCCCATGCATATGTTCTACCAGATTTTCATTCTCTTACACCCTTCTATAGGACCACAGCACCATCCAAAAAAGCCCCAAAGACATATGATCCATGACTCAAAATTTTTTCACCCATGATTCACCTCTGAAATGAAACCACCTTCTTTTGTGAGACAAAATGTGCTTTAGTGTTGAGGCTTGTTTCCTGGGCCCTCATGACTGCCCATACATAGGGCCCTCTTCCTCAGAGGACTGCTTTCCACATCTGCAACTCTTCATTCACTGTCCTGTATTTTCTTTTAAAATACACATTCTGGTGATACCATGTCTCTTGGATGACAGACTAGAAATGAAGGATAAGGACTGACTAACTCACTTTAAAGGGCCACTGCCTGTAAATTTAATTAAATCCATATCTTCCATATCTTCCACCTCCCACACATTCACCCCTTGGGACTAAAGGCTTCTGTAAAGGATTAGGAAGGGGATACTCTCACTGCAGCCACACCACTAAAGAGAAAATAATTCAAGATTTGAGAAGTTGTGAGCAGGAAGCAGATGAGGAAGAAAGGGACTCACTGAAAACACAAACAAATAACTCTGCTGGCTAGAGATTATAGCATTTATATTGGACAGAGGCGATTGTGCGCCAGCCATTCCTTCCAAGAGCCTTTTTGTATTTTGTCCTACTAATGTAAGTAAGAAACGGAAATGATCCAGTAAAAGAAGCATCATGTCTCCTCTCAAATGAGTCCCTAACACAGCTGCCTACCACCCTGTGCCCCATCCCACATCAGGCTCAGTTCTTTTCTTGGACTGTGGTGCTGCTCAGCACTAACGGCACCAGTAGCTCTCTCCTCAGGTAGCTCTGAGAAGGCTGGCACTCCAGGACAGCCCACACAGCTGTTCAATCATTCATAGGGATATGGAGTATTACTTTGGAGACTTCTGTTGACACCCCTCCATTTGGTCTACTTATTTCAACAAGAAAAATGGTGGTTTTTGGACCTTTTCCCATAAACCTTCTAAAGGCCTGATAACGTAAGAAAAAAGATAAATTACATGTGCTAGTTTGTTTTTTGTTTTGGTTTTTTTTTAAAGGAAATACTTATTGCTGATGAGTAATAAATATTTCATTCTGAAATGCTGGCAAGGTTATTTTTTCCCCAGCTCTAAATTTTGTTAAAGTAGGCAGGTGCTTATTTCACCTGCCCTTTAAATAAACCTTGCTGGCAAGGTGCTTGACTTTGTGAAGCCAGTGAAGCTTCTGAGCAATCTCAGAGGTACAATTTCATGTCTGTACAGATCCTTAATGTAAAAACCTGCAATGGCTAAGGACGGAACATGAGCACTGCCAAAATTGACAGCTGCTGAGTGGGAGTTCTGAGGATGAGAGTGATGGATATAGACACCTAAAATGCAAGAGAGATAGGTCATAGGAACATAAATTCTTTGGGGGAGGAGGGAAGATCATATTTCAGGAATTACTGTGCAAAGAATATCCTTTGTTAAGAGTCCAACCATTTCCTAGATTATTTAGAGCATAAATATGTAATAGAATAGTCCTTAAAACAAGTTTTTCCTTAAATTCTTATAGTTGTTCTTGAAGGTCCCTGATAGCAGAGGACTGCAGATTTTTATTAGCACTTGCTGAATGTCTCTCATTTAGATGTAAATGTAAGGACAAATGCTTTGGAGGAACTTACTGAGAGCATAAAGAACCCTCATGCATTTTCCTGTTTTTACATTTGGGAACTTGGAATGGAAAGTGAAGTTTAAAATTTTATGAAACTGATATATCTCTCAAGTTGTTCAGTCCCACAGAGGGTTTCTCAAACATTGCACCAGATGGCTTTGTTCTCACCTTCCCTGGACAGTTTAATTTACTTCACTATCAGGAATAAAATTCCATACTTACACCAATGCTTCATTTTATGTTACTGTCATCATCTTGTTACAGGTTATAATGGTATTGGCATTATCTGCCTAATAATTATTCTTGAGTAACAGCAGTAAAACTCTTTTAAGTCTCAAGCTCTGATCTGGAGTCTGCTGAACTACTCAAGGTTCATCTGTGTCCCTTTGACCGAAAAAAGATGTTCCATACATTAAAGAAGAATGAAAGTGGGCAAATGGACTCTCTAGTCTGTGGTTTTAAAGTAAAAAAAAAAAACCACCCATATCAGCTAAATAGATTAAATGTACCTCACCATAATATATAGATAGATAGATAGATATAATTATACTATATATATATATATATATATATATATATATATACACACACATATATAAATGTATTGTGTATAATAATTATATTTCTTCAACTTCTAATCCACAGAAGCATTCTCTTCTAAGCAACTGTGCAAAATAGATGACTTTGTCATCTTGCAGGATTTGAATCCCCAAGGAACACTATAAAATGAAAATACTGCAGTAAAAGATGTATTTTAGCATAAAAATGATAAACTGTCTTGTATTGTAAGCCATTAAAAATATTATACCCTGAAAATGGTATTTAAAATGCTCACAGTGATATTCAGTGGCAGAACACATTTCTGTAAATAATTATCTTAAGAACAATATATTTCCATTAACCGTGTCAGCACACTCCAAATTCCAATCACACAACGGCCACAGTGATACAGAGGGCACAGGACAATTCTGCATAATCAGCTTTGAAATGATGCTCGACCAACAAACTGCTCGTAGAGTGGGCAACCTATCTGCATCTGCCTGATGGGAAGCAAAGCTATTTAAAAACAATAGCATGCACATGTATTTGCATATTGTCCATTCTTTGCAAAACAAAATTTACGAGTTTATTGGGCATTCCAGTTTACACGAGAGGCTCACCCATGTCCTTCAGCAGTAACTAGGTTTTTTTTTTTAAAAAAAAAGGTACAAAACCATAAAATCTGCAGTGTGCATTTAGATGGATTTACCCCAAAGACACAGGAAGAAAGCCAAGAATTGAGAGAATGAAAATATCTCAACAGATAGCTAGTATGGTTATTATCTAATTGTTTTAGCTATATGTATTTCAGTCACTGAATAAACACTATGTAAGCAGAGTTCATGAAGGATCTAACAGCTAAATGAACAGCAAAATCATGTGAAGAGAGGCAACAAAAATTAGGGAAGGCATGATGTTGAAGCACAGCTTGTAGAATTGTGTAAATCCTCACCTATGTACAAAGCCCTCTTGGTGCCCTTAATGGGAACAGACAGTGCAAATAGCTCAAAGCAGCTGTGGCATGCCCAGTTTCTTATGTTGCTTTTTCAACTGACCAGACCATCTGACTTTGGCACAAGTGAACATTTTTTGTGGAAAGCTGTCAGAATCAGAATTTGCAGGGAAACCCAAACACTTCTAAACAAACTTCATGTATTTATTCACTTGAAGTCAGGAGGCAGAGCAAAGGCTTAAAGCAACAAACACGGCCTTTTTTTTCCCATTGCCTGTTTTCAATGTTCCTTGAAAGCATTTATAAAGTCACTGGAGTCTGTTCTCTCTTCCTGGCTGGAAGGAACTGGTGTGTTTTCTCCTGCCACTGTGACTGTGGAGTTTTTAGAGAGCCATGACAGACACAACATGGCCTAGTCCATTCCAAGCCTGCAATTGGGCTCCTTGAAGTAGAAATGCTCTCTTAAACCCCAGAGCAGGTCATGTGGACCCAGGATGCAGGATACATCTGTATCCACCTCTCCTGTGTAAGCTGATTGCAAGTGCTCTGTCCCTTTAAAACAGCCACCTTTCAAAAGTAATGCTCATTCTATTTTTGTCTTTCTGTACGTACAAGCTCCAACAGATGCTTCTGATTTTCTAGCACCATAATTTTCAAGCTTTAAGATGCCCTTTAATCTTAATCTCTACACTCATCTTTGGGAAGAGTCAATTGCTGTCAGCCTGAAGAGGGCAAAGACAGAAAATATTTTCATATAATTACTTCTCCAGTTTTTGCATGAAAGATCCTTTTTGCCATCACTTCTTGATATATTCTTGACAGACCTTGTATATGGTTCTACCTTGAATCCAGAACCTGAGTGGCTGTCAAAATTTTTAATGGCCTCAAAATATTTACCTGCAGAACTGTTTTATCTTCTGTAAAGCAATATAAATGGACTTACAGTAAGTGCTTTTTCAACTACTTTTCACAGATGCCTTAAAAACAGTCCACTGATTGATGGTGGTCTGCTGTATGTTGTGCTGTAAATCTTAAAATAAGGAGGGAATATTTCATACAACATCAAATATTGAGAACTAAGGAAGGAAACAATTAGGAAAGAAGACATCCTTTCATAAAATATTCTTATATCATAATTTTCATTACTGCTTTTACCCTTAAGAGAGCAGGTTGATATGTCTCTGTGAAGTTATATCTAAATTAAGAGATAAGGTATATCTGTAAGACACAGCTAGGCATGGAGTTTTGCTAGGAGCAAAGGCAGTTGTGAGATTTTTAGGGATTCAGATAAATTTGTCAGAATAACTTTGTGAAAATTGTTTTTGTTGAGATGATGAACAAAGAAAAATGAGCTGACTAGAAGAACCAGAGACAAAACCCAGGGTCAGAAAAATCACTGCAGGAAAAAAAAAGCCCAAATCACAGAATAACCTGTATAGTATCAATGTGCAGAATAAGTAAACATTTCATGTTGAGATTGTGGCCAAAATAATCTTGGGATGTAGGCAAGAGATTGGCCTGGATTATTTAGGTATTTTACCTCTTAAGATAGATAGTTGTCCCAAATTCATGTAAGGTAGAAAACAGGATTTAAAAATTTCTCTTTTCTTCCTTCAGCCAGGAATAACCTACTAAAATCTGAATTTTTTTACTAGCTATTCCAGACAAAGGGTTAGGAATGTGCTTCAGTAAATCTGTTTACTACCAGGACACCCATGGCAGGTACAGGCAAGATCTTCACTTCCCTCAAGAATATCCAACTGCAGCATATACTGATGCAAAAAATAAATAACATTCCTCTCCTCACAAAGGAGTTAAAACACATTCATCTGTTTTCATGTGAATCTTTCATTACAGTTTCTGGGTTTGGCCTCCCCCTACCTGTACCATAAGAAAGAAATATCTCCACTAAAGACAACATACAAACAGAAGAATTGTTGCATTTAGGGTAAAAGGTAGGGCCTGGAGCTAAACAAACAAACCAACCAACCACATCCCCCCTTGGCACTGCTGAGCAAATTGAAGGGTTCATCACAGCTTATTGTAAGCTTATGGTACTAATGAGTATCTGATGCTCTGTCTTGTTTGCAGATACTTAGAAAGCTGCCTTGTTTCTGTGCTGGATCAGTTGCTTCACTAATGCCATTCAAAACTTTGTTCTGCCATAATCCTTTTTCATGTGGAATTAGGTGCAATGAACTGCTTTCTCTAACACTGTATTCTTTGCCAGGCATCAAAAATAAGTTCAAGGCAGGCAGGAGAGGCCCAGCACTGCCAGCAGCACAGCAAAGCCTGAGAAGGGAGCTCTCAGGACAGCAGGTGGCACCAAGGCCAGCGGGTGAGTCAGGGAAAGCAGGATGTGCTGCGACTTACCCCGGTGGAGAAGGAATGTCACCTGCCACCCTCACACCATGGCAGTCACTCAGCCCACAGCTCAGTGACACACAGGTGCAGGAGAGCACCAACAGCCAGAATTTGCACAGGAAGACACCTACGGAAAAATAGGGCTGCATCCAGTGGGGGCACACGCTCCCAGCTCAGATCTGTGACCTCTGCTGCTCCCACACCTGAGGCACTCACAGCAATAAATGCACTAACTAATTGCAACAGGACATATCAAATAATACAGAATATAATAACTTTGCATAACTATGCTGCAATACTTCTCATTTTTGCATATTTGATTACATCTGCACATTTAACTCATTAATACTTATATGCATATTCCATACCAGTATGTCTGATATGGAAATAAATATGGACGATCGCTTGAAGTTGATGGTATTTAGGAAACAGATCTTTTCCTCCAAAATGCAGGCATCTAGCCTGAGGTAGGCATCTAGGCTCCATCCACAGTCAGCACTGAGAAAAAAGAAGCTGTGAAGCACTTTAACCCAAGAAGGATGCGAGCCTAATACAAGAACTAATTCCTCTCTGGAGTAAAATTCCTATATTTTAGAGGACAAAACCTAGTGAGACTAATCCCACATGTAGTGCATGACTATCTTTAAACTCTAATTTTGTGGTTGACTCTGGAGCATCTGGTTGAGAAAGTGGAATAGAAGGGTCTGTAGAAAAATGCACAGCAGACAGTTTTCCTCACAGTTTTAGTGAAATCTTGGCTAAATTATCTGGTGATTTCTACCACAGCAAGACTGAATGGAGTACATCTGTTCTGTACTGACTTTTTCTTGCAAAGAGACAGCAGGAATTTGCAAAGCAAGAGGTTATGGAGATGCAAGTATTCCAGGAGGGCCACACTCCTGGAGTATGGATAAACATCTGTATCTCACTGTCTCACTGCCCCCTTTTTGTTTTTCTACCTGCAGAATCAGAAAGTATCCCAGGCCTGGCACATACAGTGCTACGAACAAGCTGGTCACACATCCAAATAAATGATCACATACTGAGTAGGAACTGAAAGCCAGAAATAAAAATACAGAAAAATATGTTCAGAACAGGATTTCATAATGTGGCAAAACCTCTGTTTATCTCACTGAAGGAGGTGATATAGGGAGAGAAGTGAGAATGTATATCTAAGCAGCTGCCTAATAATTTGATACAGCATAGAAATGCAGTCAACTGCTTCTAGCAAATTCAGTTTGAGAATATGAGAATATATTTAGTTTGCATATGAGAAATAAAGTAACAGCAGTAATTTACTGCAGAGCTATCCATCCTTTCACTGTAAAAATATAAATATGTCAAGCACTATTAATACATTTATATGACATATAAGGAGCACATACAGATGAACACAATAAATTGCTTTCATTCTCCTCTGATCCTGAGCCCAGCTCTGTATCAGGACAAGATTTTGGCACTAATTAAAGTAGCCTTAAAAATGCTTCACCTTGTTGCAGCTGACTAAATTGTCCTATAGTCTCATCAGTTAAGGGGCTGAAGCTGTCCCAAGCTACAGCTGCTCTACCAGACCTGCCAGCAGTCACAGCTGTCCCTGGCCCACCAGACGGAGCATCCCCCACCAGGACCCTCCTCAAATGACACCCATCCCACCTGCTGAAAGTGCTGCTCTGAATCCTCCCAAGTCCGACCTAAACTGACCTAAACTATCATAGCTCACCTGGCTATACAACAAGGCAGTATTAAGAGTCTGGTACTGAGGGAAGATCCTGAGGGAAAGAGTCATACTTTGACATGGTGTTTTGGGTTCCAATTAAACAGTCCATACATACAGAACTAAAGCTGCTGGTAAGCTTTATTTTAATGTAAATCCTTGGTGAGAGAAAGGGAAGGAAATTATCGGTGTGATAAACTGCCATCAATTGTAATATCCACGTCAACTTTTTGAACAAATCAATAATTCAGTGAGAGAACTGTTCCCAGCCTGGTTTCATAGACTATTTGTTTCTAGGCACATATTTTATTTACAAGAGGAAAATCTGAAAAGAGCATTTAAAAATTACTACCTTTGGAGACAAACAAGAATTGTAGGATTCTCACAGTTTGTTTGTTACACTGTGTAAAAGAAAACTACATACAATTTGTGGTTGTTTCTTGGATGAGTCACTCAAATGTCTAAAGTGAAAATGGGAAGGAGTATGATAAAAGCCACTGTTAAGCCACTGTAAAGCAGCAGCTTAGACTGTTAGGAGTGTGGTGTGTTTTCTTGACTTGTTTTTTTTTTGCAGAAGGAATTTGGAAAGGTTTTTTGGTAAAAACTGGACTCTTTACATAATTTCAATTGCAGAGTGTTTCATATGGAGTAAGAACTATATTGGATTGCTTACAGCCAAGAAGATGTAGGCTGTGTTGATGTACACTCTTTCAGATTGCAGGAAAGAATGGCACTGCTATCCCAAGACAAATCAACAGGTAACTTCCTCCTGACTTTTGTTGATATGCATCTGTAACCCTTTTCCTAGCCTCAGTTTTCTTTTTATATCACTGGCATGCCCTCTACAGCAGCAATTCCAGACTCTCAGCTTGTTGCCAAACTCTCATTCTCCTGACTGTCTCCACCTTCTCATTCACTATTGCTTCAAGGGCACTTTTGGTCAAATCATTTGCACTTCAAAGTCTCAGGTGGTTACAAATGTTTATTAACTCTAAAGGAACTCTTTCAAGAGACGTTTTATGTAAACAAAATATATGGCATCCATAAGCAGGCCAGAGCCACAGTGTATTCTAAACAGCCAACAGCATGTATTTGCTCTTTTAACTTAATCAATCCAGATATTATTAATGACATCCTCTTAAAAAATCTATTTTATCTTCAATGTGAAACATTTCTTTTTCCATCACATCAAAACAAGTATAAAATGAGGTCATCAACTTTTTTGCACAAGACTAAAAGAATTAATAAAAGAACATAAATAGCTTATGAAGAAATCTATTACAAACCTCCCAGGACATACTGCAAGCCAGAATCTTTAAGATGATGTTAAAATTTAGAAGAGCACCTGAGTCTCTGCTTGGAAAAAGTCAATAAGAATATAGAGCAGCCAGAGAAAGAAAAAAACTGTCCCAAACCAGATCAGAATGTGAAGCAAGAAATCAGACTCACATCATGAAAGGATCACTATAAGATCACCTGATCTCTTATTCTGAAGTACCACATAAGAGTGTTTGCAATACGAAACATATTTCATATTTGCATGTTGGTGATAGGAATTCAACAGCCTTGCAAGCAAGTAAAAACACTCTGATAATCAGTATAAGCTATTTAAAGTTTTCTGTTTCAAAAATCTTTCCTGGCTTACATGTGTGGTTGCTATCAACTGACAGGGAAGAATGTTTTGCCATTAGGCAGAGGCAGACCCCAGTCTGCTTTGCCTTTTCTGTATTCCTTATTACTATTCCATAGGATCCTATTCCATGTGGGATCATGAACATTTTCCAGTGAAAAATTCTGGAAAAAAAGTGAGAAAAACCTACAAGCTGGCTGGCTGGTGTACCAACTAAAAATCCTACCTCAGCCTTTGAACTTGTTCACAGGTCTGTCTATCTTACTACCAAAGTATACAGTGCACAATGCTTGATAGTCTCAAATACCATGGCATATTCAAATAAAGAAAAAAATATAATTTTATTTTAAATTGGTTATGAGGAAATATGTGCTGTACAGGTAATAACAGGAGAATTTGTTATTTCTATTCTCTCAAAATATGATGGAAATCCAAAGAACTGCAGCAAAGACTGAGGTGAAAATCTGCTCTAGAATTACCAAACCCTCTAGAAATAATTTTTGACCCTCACTTGGACTCATGGAACTGTAATATCATCAGAACACCTGTCAACTAAGGAGAAAAAAACAAAATGCATTAACTGGAATTGAAAAAAAAAATTAATTATTGATTAACATGTGTACATGTGTAAGAAAAGCAACATTTTGTCCCAGCCACACCACCAACTTCACAGTTCAATAGGAAAACAAATCAGAACTGAGGGAGGAAACTAGGCCACTCTGCCAGGAATGTGTTTTTGATGAAAAAAATTAGTCCTGTTTTTTACAATAGCTGCATTCAAACACCTTTTAAAGCAGGCCAGATGTTGGTTGGAGCAAACTAATAACATTCTGTATGTGCTTTTAGTCCACTCTGACCCTCATCCTATCAGCCATTTGTCCCAAAGCCTCCACACTGCATCAATCAGCTCCTGACTGCTGGAGATTCCTCACACAGCTGAAAAGACACATCTCCTCAAGCAGCTGCTGCTGCTACAAAACTCCTGAGCCCTTCTCATCACTAGCAGCACTTAGACTGGCAGCAAAACTGCTTTAATTTAAGGGCAGGACCCATATCCTCTGCTTGGAAACCTGTGGAACCATCTGAATGTACTCAGCTTGTCCATGCTCTCCCAGGAGCAGCCTGCACCTTCTCAGCATCGAGGTGTATCATTCATTTCATTGTGTGGAAGCTGAAGGCGAAGGAAAGCCTGAGCTCCAGTGAGAGCAGCTTGCCAGCCCTACTTAGGCAGCCCCTCAGATGCACTGAGCTGACAGAATAAGGAGAGGTGCTGGGGAGGGAGCACAGCAGCAAACCGAGCCTGGGGGAAGCTCACAGCATTCAGGATGTAGTTGCATCCTATTTTCAAAGGAAAACTTCAGGAACATATGCTAGAATCACTGGAAGAATAACTAACATTGTAGAAAACACATTTGGTGCTGATTACATTATTTCTTTTCTGCCAGCTTATACAGTCTTACATGAGCTTCAAATTCTTTCCTCAGGATATTGTAGTGCAAATCAAGATTTTCAAAACGCTGACAAAAAGAAAAATTTGGTATTTTGTCCCCCTGAAGAAGAACAAGTGACAGCCCAAAGTATCTCAGCTTAGTAAGGAGAAAGAAAATTGTTAATGAAACTAAGACCATTTCTAATATGTGAAATTTAAACCAAAAAATATATTACCTCTCTCTCCCTGGAGCCTGCCCAATCTCTGCAATTCCACCAGCAAGTCCTTTCTTTTGGCACCTGTTACACTCCCCAAATGGCTCTTAGAGCCAGTGCAGCACCATTAATGAAGAGAAACATGTAGAGAGTGTCAACTACTGCACTGCTCTCGAAATGCATTTCAGAAACAGCAGCAGCTGTAATGATTTAAACTATAACACTCCCCCATTGCAGAGATTCAAAAATATTCTAGAGCAGCTGAACACAGTGCTGTGCATGTTACTAATTAAAGTACTACAGCATCAAGAAGTCCTCCTACACTCCAGGATTTTCAATGCAACTACATAAATAAGGAATAAAAAAGCATTTCTTGCTTTAGATAGTGTAAGATCTATCTACAAGAGAGAACATTGCAGATTGATAGAAAAAGACATCTTTAGGAGAACACCAGACATGCCCACTCTCTGTAAGTGCTAGTACACTCTAATAAACTCTATCACCCAGGAAATACTCTTGAAGGGTAAATGTCCTGTCCCTCAGGGAGTGAATTCTAGCCTCCATCTGTGGTATCTTCACGCTCTGCTGGTGCACAAGTACTACTGCACAGGTCAAAGTGCAACGAGATGTGGAAGTACTGAGGCAGCTCCCTGGGATGGGGTGTCTGCCTTGCCAAGGACAGGAGCCTTTGGGCACGCATGGGACACTAACGTGGGTGACTAGAGCAGACAACGTTCACTGCACAGCACCAGCACACTGAACATCACGTTCACTTTAGGCATTACACTCCATGTGTTTTAAGACTCAGGTCATACAGACTCAGACAAGACACTATAGCTTACTTGGCCTGCTAAGGAGGCAGTTTTCAGTGTTAAGATGATGAATATAAGAAAACGCCAAATGGTTTATATCTTCTTTTCTGCACAGTCCAAAAAGCCCTCCTTTGGGTCTGTGTTGATATTGGAAGGACGCTACTTCATACCTGTTTTGTTGGAACTTAAGCGTAGAACATATTTCTAGCTAAGAGGCTTCTACTTACATTTTTTTTCCTATTTCTCACTAGAATAATCACCATGTAGTTTTTAGCACATTAATCTTTTCAAATGATCTACCCAATCTAATTCATGTTTTGCCTCACTTTTTTTGGATTAATTTTCAACACTATTTAAATTATATTCTGCCCTTTTGAGAAAGACTTCCCAGATTTTTTACAACCATGCTACTCATCTTCTGAAATATCACTCTAAAAAATTCTCGTATCACGTGCGGCTTGGCACTGAAAGTAGTTGAATTAATATATGAAAATACTGATGGTTGAAGCTAGAACAGGATTTTATTCACATCAGTATGTCACCTAATTAAAAATATGTCTTATTTTACAGTCTGTCACCAAAAAGTAACATACTGGAATTCTGCTGAACACTCTATTGATCCAGTGCCACAAAGGCAAGAAGGAAAAGGCAAAAGAACAACAATTGCACTCCTTCTTAAACAGTAAGCTTCCTGAAAAGGAAGCTTGTGAAGCTGTTGCATTCTGAGAAAAATCCTCTTCCATAGCAGTGGTGCCTGTCTCAGATCTAAATGACAGGCTGATACACCATCCAAGAAATCACCCCCACTGAAGCTGTTTATCAACAACAACAACAAAAAGCCCCATCAACTCTTTTTTCTTAAATTAATTATTAGGATGAATTATTTTGTGAATGTGAGAGCTCAAATTGCCTGGAGAATGGCAGTCTGAAAGTAACTGCTTCAGAAAGACCTAAATTCTTTCACAAATTTGTCCTTTTAAGCACCTCCCTTCCCTCCAAAGCAGCTGTTCATCCTTGTAGCTCTTCCACAGTTGTGAATTAAGAGACATGCTGTGGCTGGTACTTCTGACTTTCTGCCAACAGACAGAAAACTGTGAAAACTGGATCCTCTTTTCCTCCAGCAGGTAGGAGGTGGGAAGTGGAGGTGGGACCCTTGGCAATGAAGTGAGAGAAATGTGTCTTAAGAGCAGAAGAGCAAGAAAAATGCAAAGCAGGAAGAAAAATGAATCACACTCACTCTTCAGCAAGTGTTAGACACCAGACAGTATAAAAGGGCATTTAGAAAATAAAGTAAGAATAGGGCAAGAACTGTGATTTAAATAGCCATAAGGGAGCTTTTATTTCTCTGCAACTCCACCCCTTTCCTTACAAGACACAATCCCAGTGGTGTTTCATGCAGAGACAGCTCTGTGAGCTACCCTATTTTTACACTCTTCTGAATCATTACTATCTACATGCAGATCCAAATGAATCCCAACAGGGGCCTCAAGATCCTCTTGCAAATGCACAGTTTACAAAAGAAAATGTTTGCAATATTCACACAGTGAATGAGGTTAACTGAAAGGCAAATTATCCATGACTTATGCACAAGCATAAATGTAGTAGTCAAAATACTCTGCTGTTCAAAATCAACATCTACCTTTTCTAAGGGAAAAATAAACAGGTTCTGCAGTACAGGAAGGTAGTAAAGAAAGTGTGCACATGTTCTGCTCTTAATATGTGGCATTAGAGGTCAGTCTCTACAGCTGGAGGTACTGACCATTTGGAAGTGAACTCAATTACTGTGCAAAGGGGAAAAGTTTTATGACGTTTTGACCTCTGTGGATGTGTGGCCAAACTGTGAAGCACTGGATTATTTAGTGTGTTAGTGGAGAAATAGCTGGGTGAACCAGAACTATATTTAATTAGGAAATAGGGCTAAGACTATGCCTGAAGCCACTGAAAAAATATCACTACAATGATTTTTTTTAATTGCACTGTTTACCCTCAAAAATTTTAAAAGCAACATGACTAAGAAGAATCCTACAAAGCCTAGCTAGAGCTTCAATCTGATGTTCGGAAAAATCTGCTTGTCCTTGTTCAGTTTCAGAATGTTCTTATCACCTTAGCAGAGGAACTCCATTGATGGTACAAAGAAGGTATAAAGAAGGGCCCTGTGCTTGACAGGTGAGGAGGGGCACCCCCAGGAGCAGGGACAGGGGCATTTTCCAGAGCAGCAATGCTCTGGAAAGCAAACTGGAAGACTTCTGAGTCCTGTGCTGCCCAGGTGACGGTAGCCAGGCACCATGGGGAGCCACAGTTAATGCATTCCCAGTACTTTGTGCCTCAGACAGCCTTCTTGTTTTTTACAGTTCAGTCTCTAGTTCAGTAATAAGGATTCTTAGCAATTTCTTAATTTACCCAAATATCATGGGCTCTGAGGACTTTTGTTCTGCCAAGTTAGTGTTCCCAAAACTTAGTTTTGACTGCTTCCTTCTCCACTCCTGCTATGACCCTACTATAAATGGCTAAGATCAACATTATCACTTAATTCTCACTGGTGGCACTCCTTCTGACTTCTCATCCCAGTTTCAAGACCCCTTTTTTTTTTCTCACCTACCTATTTATTTAGCCCCAGCTTTCTCATAAACTTGGTTTCTCTTCTCAATAGGTTTGTGCTCTAAACCACAACCTCTTTATTATTTCATTGATGCTGTTTCCCCCAAATGCCAATCAGGCCTGAAGAACATAAATCCTATTGCTCAGGGCAGAACCCTCAGTGCCCATGCCCAGTGTTACAGTGACCTCTGGTTGCTGGGAAAAGCAAGCCCAAGCACTGGAGTGCGTTCAGTGCAAGGATAATTATGGGCAGTTTATTTTCTAATCTCCAAGTTTAGAAAGCTTGTGTGAACTGAGACTTTCCAACGCTCACATCCTGCTCAAATAGCAGAGGATTTTTCACAGGGAAGGAGTGAAAAGCATTTTGCTGACCCTCCAGCATTCCCTTGCCAAATCTGAAGACTGCTCCAAAACAGAGTTGTCATAGTTTCACAGTGCAACAGTCATAAGGCTGTCCTCATTGTATCTAGCACCATAGTGCCTACCTCCATCTTCATTCTTTTAAATAAGTGAAATATAATTTGATTGCTAATCTTCTAAAACTTCTGCTTAAAGCAAGTACTTGCCTTAAAAGTGTTAGCCCATGTATTCAAACTTGTCAAAGCTATAAACAGCTGAAAACAAGGCCTTGTGATAAACAGAGATATCCATCATCCTTACATCTTTTAATATATCTGATGGAATGGCATTGAATTTCATTGAGCTTTAAATGCTAGGTCCCTAAATCACTCTGAAAATTTGCTCAGAAGCGTTACTTCAGCTTTATTCCTCTTGGGAGGTTTTATGGCATGCATGGGGAAGGTCAACTATCTCCTCTCTGGAAATAAAGAGACAGATTACAGGGTTCTTGTCTCCTTTCTGCAGTCTACTTCAAAGGGTGGGTATCACTAAACTGTAAAGTCAGTGAGAGACTCCAGTCTTTCAGAAAGTCTCTCTGAAACCCCTCATCCCACCCTAGGACAGTTGTGTGCAGAACCTCAGTGAGCCTGCATGATCAGATGCCTCCCCTCCAGGACCTGACTAGTTTTCTGCAGCGTGTGCATCATCTGCTTGCAGTTACAAATTCTCTGCTGGAAAAAGACATGGAGTCAGAATTAAAATCCACAACATACGAACAGTCCACTGTGCTAATTAGCTGGCTGGAAGGAGGAACAATAATAAATAAGCCCTTGAGTCAGAAGCCACATGTGGCAGAAGCGCCCTGCAGCTGCTGGGCAGGCTCAGCAGAGGCCCCAGCCCAGCCCTCTGAGCTGGAGGTAACTGCACCCCCCTTTGCTATGGGGTCTCTGGCATGGACATTATGGCACTCAGAAATGGAGTAACACAGTCCCAAAGTATAATCCATAGTTCAGCAATTTTATTAATTGTTTTAAGCATTTAACAGGCAGGCTGTGCTTGTTTTTTCCCATCCAAAATACAAATTATAATTTTCTGTCAGTCCCAGCAGACCACAACCCATATTCTAAAAATAGCATTTCTTTAAGCTTCTCAATCAACTATAAAATAGGCCTATAAATGAAACAATTGCCTAAGTGAAGTAGCTTTCTCAGGCTCCTTTCTCAAAATATTGTTTTCATAAAGAAAACACCCACAATAAAAGGTGTTCCCCAGTTATATGAAAGATATCACAATTTCTGATTTTTTCTCTGAATGTAGATTTCCTGCAGCATCAAACACTACCTGAAGTGAAAAAACATATTATGGACAACTAAAATGTTGTGTTGGAACTTCACATGACCATATTGGCCCCAAGGGGGTAAAAGTCACCCTTAAGGAGAAGGAATGAAGAGTGGAAAAGGAACCAGAAGTGGGCAAGCATACACTTTAAACTCTTGAAAGTACAAGAAGGCAAAAATAACAGTTTGCAAAAGCCCAATAAATATGTTAGAGGAATTTGGTCTTTACTGGGGAAGTCACTAAAACCATTTGTTATTTGATGTGAAGCCTGCTAGGATCTTAATGTACTGTCAGCTACTCTGTGCCATTAACTGACTGACAAGGGATGGGGAGATTCTAACAACAGTGGGGAGCAATTTTTTTCAGAGAAAAACATGCTGTTATTTCACTTTTGGTATCATGTGTTTTACAATACTCACAGTAACCTCAGAGTTTAAACAATGCTCAAGTAAAAGCAGGCATGAGACTGTGGTCACAGGAAGGTTTGGGGTTTGTTTTTATTCAAATAGAGCCACCAACACTCAGGCTCAGAGTATTTGGATCTGCTTTCCTGTTATGCTTTTCCTTCGTAATAATTGCTTTTCAATTTTTAAAAATACAGCAATAAACCCGGAAATTCCATAAAAGCTGTCTTCTTTTATATGAAAGTAAGGGGGGAAGGGGAACCACAAAACCATATGGAAGTCAATGAAATGCTTTATTTGTTCAGCAGAAAAAGGGGACTATGTATTTCCTGAATTAAATTTGTTTTCATTGTCCTTTTGTGGCCAGCTAGTTTAGGGAGATCATATAAAATGCCACTCTTCATTTGTGATTTTTTAAAATAAGAGTATCTGTATTCTGCAGGTACATGGTTTTGCAGCTGAAGCTAACTTCTTAAAATCTGTGCTTCATGTTTACAATGATGTAACCGGAAGAAGACTGCGTGCTGTTGCAATTTTAGCAATGCAGCTCCCATGTAATTCTTCACAGTTGTATAATAAAAATACTAACAGCTGTATAAGTTCTGTTAGTAATTAAAAAGTCATCCTTAAGGGAAAGGGTAAAGCCAGTCTTCACACAATTTTTTTTAATATCCACAAATACAATATGTGTAAGGGTATAATTTTGGGCGGCATTAGATATAGGGCTCTGTTGAAGAAAATCTATCAAGAACATATTATGTACAGACTAATCCATTATTGCATATTGCAGGTAGTACTGTGATGAAAATTGAAGAAAAAAACCTCAATGCCCTATGTTCTTTCCTCAAATATTATTCACTGACTACTGGACATGCAGTGTTCCAGTATTCACCATTTTTAATTTTAAAGAGATTAAATAGTAATGAGTCATCTTATGCTTATTGTTTTAGCATCCTCCTTTCACCATTACACTTTCTGCTGCTCATTAAGAATTTTAAAACTGCAGTTAAGCTTTTAGTCCTTTGAGGCTCAAACAAGAAAATTTCACATGCAGTCATTGTGAATTGTTATAAGAATAATATGAACATCAACCAATACGTACTGATATTTAGATATTCAGTAGAAAGTTCCCTCACAAATGAATGTATACCTTAGAAAGTGCAATATACTATAACTATACCATACGATCTATAAAAAGTACCTGGGAGAAAAAGAATGACAAATGCTTATCCCAAGGAAAGCACAAAAGGGGAAGAAGAAGAATAGGCAAGGAAGTTTTGACATGCAGTTTTAATTTACCTGTATGGCATTAAATGGGTATTTTGATGACAGCATCTGTAGATACTATGTAAAAGGAAGAGAGGAACATAAAAGACTATAATTGATGGAAAGTACAAGGAAGTGATAAAAAATGCTGTTTTGGAATAGAAAGACTCATAGTCAGCATTTTATACAGCATCTGAAGAGCAAAAGGACATGGCTTTTCATTCTGCAAGAAAAAGTTAAAGAAATCTGTGCTTGATTATTCTCTCTGAACAATACTCTGGCATGGTCTTGAAATACAGAAATAACTGCTTATTAGTAACTTCCAAAGTTGGATTACTTAGTCATTAAATTATCAGTACATCCAAGTGAGCTCAGAGATAAGACTTGTGCATTGCTCTAGTTTTCATATACAATGCAGAAAGAAATGTGAAAGTACAGAACCACCATGTTCTGTTAATATCTCAAGAACATCCCAAGCCAAAAAAACTAAATAAAAACATTAAAAGCAGATTTAAAAACTGAGAGCAAATGATAAGAAAAAAATTAATCTAGAGACACTGAATTCATTTTAAAGATATATAAATACAAATATCTCAACTGATAACCTCTTCCCACACATTATCTGTCTTTGGATACAATCATATAAAAACATACTATAGACTCCTAAGGAAAAGTTACAAAAGTAGAGTACAAAGCTGATACCTTTAGACAAGGAACATCATTTACTTCACAAAATGGAATAATTTGATAATTGAAATATTTTAAACTCTTCTGAAACCTGGGACAAGGGGGGAGTTTTAACATAAGTAAAAATCCCACCTGAACCATTTGCCAACTTAAAGGACTTAGGTTAAGGCATCACAAGGAGATAGATTCTAACAGCTGCCATACATTTGCAATATCTGGGTTCACTAATCACATAACGTGAGCTCAAGTATCAGCAAAAGGACATTTATTCTGTGAGTCACACCCTTGTTTGAAGAATTCTCTTTTGCTTGGGAAGATCAGCTGAGCAAGGAGGAGGAAAAGGAAAAGGAAGCACATTCAAAATTATTTATGGTCACAGCGAAACTTGTCAATTCAGACGTGATTTAGGAGCACTTCTGGGCTCCTTGCTGATGTTAAGCTTCCAGCAGTATCTGTAGTTTCAGATACAATTCCCTTTGTATCACCTCCAAGTGGTCAGCAAACCTACACCAGCAGAAAATGGCTTACTGACAAATGTTATTGACTCTTTTGCTTCTCAGCTGGGTCCTAGAAGGACCATTTTACTATGCATGAATTTTTCAACCATCATCAAACTCTACCTGGGAAAAAATACTGCAGCACACTTGGAACTCCAAGCTGCCTATATAGGCTTATGCAGGGTAACCTTTATACTCACAGCCCACTAATCTTTTCCCTTTTACAATCAAGGTGAAAGGCTACTTTAAGTTTCTAATATTATGATCCTTTTTCAAATTCTCTTTGTCTTCTCTTAGAAAGATAATTAGACTCAATACTACTACAATAAATTAATATTAAATACTTATATTGATGCAGATAAAAGCAGAAAATGAAATTAAGAATTACTAAAGAGATGGATAGACAGCTAACGTCAAAACTGGATATGTGATGTATGGATGGAATTCCTCCTGTTCCTTTAGCTTATATAGCAAATAAAGAGCATTACATGTAGGAAATGAAACTGTGGCTATTAAGGCATAAAGATGCATGAGGAAACGTCAAAGCTTAAGTTGCATGATGTGGTGCAGAATTATGTCTTGTTCTATTCATCTGTCACCTGCTCCTGTAACTCTGTTGCACCATGTGTCTTCTCCAAAGCTGGATAGCCACCACCCACCTTGCTGAACAAATGAAATTTAATACAGCAGAAATCAGCCTGACAACCGGAGAGAAATGCTTACTGAAAAGGTGGGCAAGCTGAATCAATCCAGCTGTCTGGCAAGCATCAGTGCTGGCCATAGGCACAAGAAGAGAGGGTCTTGAGGAAAATGTCCTCTTCATTAACAAACATTATTTCTGCTTAGTTTTGTCATTAAACACTATTTTGGGACAATGTTATTTAATTACTGATTGTCTTCCCAGCTTCAGGCTTACCTCTGAAGCAAGGTCAAGGGTCACAACAACAGAGTATAAATTGCTGGTGAATAAAACCTTGTGTTCAAAGAATTTTCAGGAAAACCCCAGCAAAGAATGTGTTAGCAAGGAAAACAAGAACACAGTAAACAGCATAAAACATGTAAGTAGCAAAGAATCCTGTGAACAACATTTAAATAGTTAGGCTTATACATATGCTCGATCTTCATTTAAGATTGAGCACATATTTAAATATGGCTTTCACAATACACTAAGTATTACTTGTGTGCAAGCTTTAAGCCACACCTTCTTTCCAGTTAAACTGGGTGAAGATATACAATCTGCTTTTCTTGCATGTTGTTATTACTATTTTTTAAAAAGAGAGAAAAATCCAATCAAAACCAGCTAACGGAAGTAGTTACTCAAACTCCTGTGGACAGATTAGCAACTGGAAGTGACAAAAATTTTACCTTTCCTGTCCTGGTCCTTGGACGACAACATGTAGTCAACACACTTGAGTAAATGTTGTGAAACGCGGCATAATGAATGCACATGAGCAAGAGGGAACAGCATCTATGTGTATCCAAAATGCACACACCAATTAAATGGGGATGCCTCCGGGCCATCTCTAACTCTTTTGTTTATATCTTTTCCACCCAATTGTTCTCTCTCTGGCTCCTCTGATGGAAAGGATGGGATGTAACCCAACAGATGACTAACTATGTACAATCAAACCCATTTTGTTGCTTAACCCCAGTAACTGCCATATGTTATTTCTGAATCTTAAGGACCCTTCAGCTATCATGCTGTGGTGACCCAGAGCATTAAAAAAAAAAAAAAACAAACAAACAAAAAAAAAAAACCAAACAAATTCCTCTCTTTTTTAAAGCCAAACAACAATTTGCACTGAAAGTCATAACCGCTTCCCATGTGTAACTGCTTGCAACAATCTAGATGTCTCAGAAACACAACAGCAGAGTTTTGCTCAATGTTTACATCACTATTTCCAAGCATGCTGAAGTCAATGAGAATTATTTCAAGGATTTTAATGACCCTTGGGTAAGACACAACTGGTTTAAGTCACTAACTTCTGTTGATCTGTGGGCTTGATTTGATATTCTGAAAGAAATACCAAAAGTTAGTTAAAAAACATATGCCATGTAAACAGTGATGTACCCTAAAACTGAACTGGTTTCTGTCTCAAAGCTCAGATTATAATAACACAGAAGCCAGGTGTATGGCACTGACCCAGACTTACAGTTTCAGATCTAACTTCAGTAAAACAGCTCAGCACATATTTTATAACAAAGTTATAAAATCTGACATAAGAAGTAGTAATGGCAATCTGAAAACCCAAAATGTATTTTGCAGGGTTTTGAAAATAATTTTTTCTATTAGATGGCTTTACAGATGGACCTACCATAAAACCAGCATTCTTGAATCCTTATGTCCTTATGTATTACCAGTTTTTGGTAAAGGATACCATTGCCATTTGAAATGAGCTATTATTTTTGCACTGTTAAATATGATACAATGTTCTGACTATATGTTTATTATAGCACTGTTTTCACCCAAGGTTTGTAATTTAACAAGCCTCCGGGGTCACAGATCTACTAAAATTGACTTCATCTTTATATACTCACTTTAAAAAGGATCTTTAGGCATCTCTGAAAGCTTTAGGCTTCTGACTTCCTGATAGCTTACAATAGAAATAACAACTGAAAGCACCCACCTGCACTGCATAGCTAAATCCATTTTTTAATTTAGTTGAACCTTTAAACACACAGAAAAGTTAATGCTTTTGTGCATATTAAATCTTAAAATGCTCTTACTGTCATGATTTACATCAAAGAATTGCATGAGGATTCCTGTGGTTATGGTTCCCTGCTCTTTCTGAAAACTTAAATGGGTAAAGAAAATGGTACTAGGAAAGCAATGTTTAAAGATAAAAGATAAGATTGTCCATTCATGGCTGTCCCAGTTCCTCCTGTTTGGCAATGAAGTATTTCCAGCAGTATTTTAATTGGTCCTGCACAGCAAATGTGTTTCAGGTCTTAACAAAGAAATTCACCACTTGAGAACTTTCTCCTTTCCCACTTACAGAGCATTAAAAAGGTTACATTGTTTTGCTGTTTTTTGAAGTACTTTGCCACAGACCCCAAAAGCCACTGCTGATGACCAGCCAGCACTGCACAAATCGTGAGGGCTTCACACAAGGACCTCAGGGTGGGTCACCAATGGAAGTGCTGGACTCAGACCACACTTTAAATCTAATTTCATTTCAGTGTTTACATGTGTCTTTAGTCACTATCTACGTGAAAGAGCAAAGCATGTTCACACAGAGGTAAGCAATTTTTCCCCAAACAGTCAAAAAAAAAAAAAAAAGCTAAGAAACACACTTCCAACAAGCAAAAGGAGGGACTTGAAGACTTATTGTGTCATTACTGCCATGACTGAAGAAACATTTCAAAGTAGAAGGAAATAAGTGTTTGCATGTTTATAGATCAAATCAAATAATGCTAGAGACAGTAACTTTATAGTTTATAGCATCATTTACATGCAATGACCGAAATTTTCCAAACTGGTTTGAAGATCCTGTCCTCAAAACTAAGGTTGTTCAAGAAGATTTCAGAAAGTCACTTTATACTCCTAACTAATTTTTTAAATCTTCCACAGTTACTTTATGCCTGCATACATTTGCTTTCTTACAGAGTTATAATTACATACCTTATTCTAGCAGCTCTGAGACAGGCAATTATTAATCACCTTTGCTTAAAATGATGGCCCAAGTGGGGAGAAGCCTGTAACTTCTAATCTAACACAGAAACTCAGCTCCTTTTCTATAACACATCTGCTTTCCACTGGCAGGCAGCATCTCACTGCACAAACATAAAATTGATGTAGACCTCTTCACCATCTTGAAAATGTCACAAATTACCTCAGATTCCAATGAGCAAGCTGAAATTTAATACACTGGCAGGACAATGAACTTCTATCTGTGTGGTACCCTACACATCTATTGCTTTTTAAAATGGGTCCAATATTTGGAAGTAACTGTATGGAACTGTACACAAATGATTTAGTCAAGAACCTTAATTTCTCCACATTGAAATCTTCCACAAGCTATTCCCTAAAAGAGCAGGTATTCCAGCCATATAATTTCAGCATTTAATGTGTCTGGATACAAAGGGATCTCTATTAAGGTGCTGCAGTTTCCACCTCTCTGTGGTTTGAAAAAGTAACATAAATTTAAATTCAGTAAAGTATCCATGGGACTTTCATTACCATCATTACAAATAAGGATTTATAATTAATTGGCTTTACAAGATCTGCCAACCCTACTTTAACTATGCAAATCATTACCATCAACAATGTTGCATGAAAACAAGACAAGGACACTGGGGTTTAATATTTTTACATACTCTATTTTATACAAGTTTAACAACCATTTAAGGCCTCTGGAACCTAAAAATGTGTAATTTCTCTGTTTATCCAAAGCATGCATATGGTACAGAGGACAGCAAGTTCCTTAATGATGACTATGTCAGCTGTCACAGGCAAAGTCATCTCTTGGGTCAGAGGACAGTTTAGTCTCTAAGTTATCTCAGTCACTGCCTCCTCACTGTGTTCTCCAGCATGGTATTAATTAGTTGCAGTTGTGGTGTAGACTTCTGGAATATCAACATCTGTTCACATGCAGGACCACACACTTATCCTACACAGGCCTAACACAGCCAGTTATGACTGATCTGGACTTAAACTGAATCACAGCCTCCTAGAAATAAAAGTCTCTGCGATGTTCACACTAGTTTGACTTTTCATTAGTTACCGTTTCCCATTAAATCCATTTAAATCCCTAATTTTAGTTTCTGATTTTCCTTTTTTAAGCTTTTTTTTCCTCTTTCAGACATGGTTTGGAGAGATTTTTCTTAAAATGGTCGCTGAGAATTCTCTTCAAACACAGGAAGATAATTTAAAGCATGTAAGAATCCTTAATGTTTTTTGTTTTTTAAATGAGATTGCAAGAAAACTCATCAACTAAACATTCTTATTAGAAATACTGTGCTCTTCCTCATTCTTCAGCAAAATTCACCAAAATGGATAGGCGCCAAATGGAATTCCTACATTATGTGAAAACTCCAGTTTGTCTACAAAATTATTAGAGCTCTGTTTTAGTTGGCTTTTGCCATACTTAGCAGGGTCTGAGGTCACTATTAGCTTGATTACAGAAGCATGAAGTCATTAATATGCATTAGTTGATTTAACCTAGAACACCAGGCATCAGATTGTCCTTTTTTTCCCTTCAGTGATCACAGCAACTAAATTCAACCCTGATAAATTGGAGTGAGGAGAAAAGAGAACATGATAGTAAAGACTCATTAGCAAATAAAATGGTCTATTAGGAGAGCCTAGGCTGTTTTGCTCACAAGATTTTTGACTCATTAGGGAAGCTGGGGGGCCTCTAGCTGAAACTGATGCAGACTTTCCAGGAATCACCTCAACAGTTACAAAGGGAAAATCTGCTGCACCTATTTTTCCACATCATATCCCACTATAGGCATCTGCTGTACCTCTCTTTCCACACCACATATAACCACAAATATTTTATGTTTCTCAATGACCTAGTTTTCTGGATTAAGCAGGAACATCATGTCTCCTGGTCTCCTAAGCAGTTCTCATAGAGTCAGCAATATGTACTGATTCATACAAGGAAGTTTAATTATTTTACATCTCATAAAAAAGCATATTTGAAGTGATCAAGCTGAGATATGGAGCACCCTAACAAAGCAGATCAGTTCTGTTAAATGAAAAAGGTACAAGGAATCAGATATTTGTCTGTCTTTAAACATTTTGCTACAAAGAACAATCCATAAATCTTTCTGAGTCACCTAGGCTACTTATACAGAGCTTGTGAAAAAACAGGCATCAACAGCAAACAGTCTAAGTAATCCACATACTGGAATTACAAATGTCTAAAGAAATACTTCAGTGCATAGCATGTTCAAAGACTGAGACTCAGATAAAAGCCTCAGAGAAGGCTCCATTTTCTTGAGGATTTTTCTCCCAGGATTTGTGAACTAAATAAGGCTTACATTTCTGTGTCACATCTGAGGTGGCAGAGATGGTGTTTACTTCTGTAGTTGGTATGTTGAAATCATTTGTATGTTCATTTCCCCAGTGTTTCTTTAACTTGTCCATTAAAGCAACACTAAGTAAACAGGCCTTAAAGTGAGACTGGAAATCAGGGCCCACCTTTTCCGAAAAAAACCCCCAAAGTCAGTGAGATATTCTTCCCAAGTCTTCCATTATTGGCAATAATTAAAAAACAACAGATGAGTCATGCTACATTTGCCCATAGTCTAGTGATTTCAGCTTAAAACTTCAGACTCTTGATCTCAGGTCTCTGTAGTCATCAGACAAGAGGATGATTGCCACGTTTCACACCTTTTTATTTAAAATGATGCCTCACCAAAAGTGGTCAATCCACTCACATTAAAATGCAAAATGAGTGTTTCAGAGCTTTTGGTTGGTGGGAATACCTTCTTGGGGGAGGACACAGACTCTTCTGTTCAGCTTTTAATCTTTGGCTCATGGCAGGCGGAAGAGTTGGACAGCCTGTGCTTCCTCCAGAGCCAGAAGTCATGTTCTAGTGGACTCTAATGTCACACTGAGAGACATCTGGTAAGTTTAAGATACTGAAGGCTGAGATATCAAGAGATGTTAGGCTGAAAGATTTCAATCATCCTGCTGAAGACACATTTTTTATTTTTTCTAGCCTGAAAATCCTTTCCATCTTTTGTGGAAAAAATTCCTTGCCTGACAAAATCTACCCATCAAGATGTTTTACTAGGAGCAAACTGAAGGGTCTTTCCCCATGTTCACTAAGAATCTGACTTTACTGCTCATTTTTGTGCACACTTTCAACTTTCTCTCTTAGTTGATTTTTCAAGACAAATCAGCCTGTGGATGTACTTATGAGTCTTGATAATGTGTTCAGTTTCAGAAATGAATTAATGTCTTAATTAAGGGAGAGATTAAGATAAAATTTCAATGAAATATTGAACTTGGATAAGCCACTTTTTCATATACGATGTATAAAAAAATTTTTTGGGAACCTTTTCATCCAGTTCAGAGCAGAACTCATCTGTAATCCACAGTGCAGTAAGAATGGCATAGAATTAATGAACAGAATTTCTTTACTCCAATTCACCTACCCTTTTAATTAAAACAAAACTTTTACTCAAATGGAATAAAAAATTTAAGACCCCAAATCTTGTCCTATTACTCTTTCTAATGTCTTTTGTAAAATGCTGTGAACTTTTTGCATCCCTTACAGAGATGAGCTTAAGCATTACTTCCCAATTTTGGCTGCACACTCATAACTGCAATTTGAGCTGCAAATATTTTTGGCAGCTGTTAGCACTTACAAATGTTGTCTCATTTGAATAATTATCTAGCAGGATTCTACAAATAATCAAACTACTTTCAGCATGAATAAAATCTATAGCTTTTGCCTAGGATCAACTTTCCCACTGTGCAAGGGCCCAGCCAAAGTTTTATGAACGGTCCTTCCAATGCATTGCTAGGGGCTACCTCTATTTTCATGCATTTCCCCTGCATGAGAATGAATTACAGCTCTAACTGCAAAAAGGCAGCAAATTTTGAATAGGTTTCAAACTTCCTTGCATGTTAATAATTTAAATTACCACAATAAATTCAATTATTATTTGAAGAAAAGAATATGGTGGTAAAATACACATCAGGATAACACCTGATATTTTGGCTTGGGCCCGGCCTTTTTATTTCCTCAAAGAAAGAGGTTATGCAATGTTTTTTAATAGTAAAAACATTCTTCAGCGTTTTTGTGTGTAACTTATTGGAAAAATTATTTTTACCAATCTCATTTCCAACATTGTGCTGTTGTAATGAATGACAAAAAAAATAAAGTATGCTTGATCTGAGGCAAGGCCAAACCAATGCATTTTTGCTCTACAAAGCAGCTAAAGAGTAAAATTGTCCCCAGCCGTAATTGACATTTCAAACAGCCATGGTGCATTCCTGCAAGCCTTGGCTTTGGTGAATAGTATGTGAAATAACACATGCAGCTCAGACTCAAAACAGGGAGAAATAGCAGTGATCTACATTGGTGTTTCTGTTAGGGGTCTGTGTTTCCTGCAGTCATGCCAGCAGAGCTGGACAGCATTTATCCCTGGCACTGATAAAGAGAGTAGGCATGAAGAGCAGAAAAAACATTCTTTGAAAAAACAATAACAAATATTCTTGAAGAATATATATTTTTTTAGATTGGACATGAATTCACATCAGTGTTGTCTATTTCAAGCAAAATATTAACAACAGGTGTGGTCCAAGTAGGGACATTCCATTAGGCATCCAAAGTTCAAACAGTTTTTAAAACCAGGGTGTTACTAGCAATGAGAGAGCTCTGTGAAAGGAAGACTGCAGTTAGAGACTTGTGGTTGTTATTTGCTATCTCTCTTCCAGTATCTTTGAAATAAATATTCAAAGCCTTTTCCATTCCAAGCCTCTGATCTTCCTTTCAAGTGTGGCAAGCAGTCTTGCAATCCTGAAAGAACAGTATGAATCATGTAGGAGTATTCACTGACCTATCCATTTTTTAAAATTCTGAATCATCAGCAGAAACCAACTCCCTTCCACAAGTCACTATCAACTATGACTTAGAATGTGGAGTGAGATGCATTGACTCAAGTCTCAGAAAATAAATGAAGTTTAGCCTGATGAATGGGACTATAGCACTATAACCTATGAGAGGAAATAAAAGAAAGAAATGTTAGGATTTGCCAGCTCTGCATGCCTGACGTCTAAAATAAAAAGAATCAGGACTTCAGTGAATGCAACCAAGATGAGGCTTGATGCTGAGATCTGCTGAAATGGACAGAAAATCAACCTCTGGAGAAGCTCTCTATAATCTGATCTTTTTTGTTACCTAAAAGTAACAGTGTACTTAGTTACCAAACATTACTCTGAAGTATCCAGCCTTTATCTAGGAAGACCAACTATGATAATTTCCATTTAGGACCACAAAAACATATTGCAAGATTTTATTAATCAACAGTCCTCCTGCTCACATGATCCTTTTTTTCCATTTGCAGAGCTCATGATACCCTCCTCTCCTCCTGTCTCCAATGCTTTGTACTGTCATGGAGATTTCTGGTACAGGATCACCTTATCAACCAGGGAAAAGAACAGCTATTTATTTAGTTTCAGCTCTCTTGTGTTCTTCATTTGCAAGTGGTGGAAGGAAGTACAGTTCTGCCAACAGCTCTTACACCAGTTCCCTAGAGCTTGTAATTATCAATAGAATGGACACTAGGTTATTTATGGTGCTGTACAGCACAACCAGACACACAGCAACTCCTTCTTGGTCTGAAATTGCACAGAGTTACAAAGATACGGCACTCAAAGGCTTTCACCATTCCTTTGATTCTACCATAACTGTTCTTAATGGAAAAATTCACCCTTTCAAGCAATTCTAAATTTTGAACATTTAAATAAGTATTTATTGTAAAACTTCTAAGGTAAATATAATTATAATGCATAATTTATATTAAAAAACCAAAACAAAAAACCCCACACCAATATCTCAAAAGCAAATGACGCACCACTCTGAAGAATTGAATTCAAAATATATGTCTCATGTAAATTTGCAGATAACCCTTTAATGTGCCTGTTATTGAACAGCAATAGTTTTTAGTTGCTGTTTTGTTTTTAGTAGTTTCATATAATTTGTAAAATTCAAATGTGTGTTACTATAATAATGATGATGATGCTTATTTTTTATTTCTCCAGTCGCTTCTTTGTCTTATGCCCCATGAGCCAAATTCTTTGGATGTGCTTGTGCTACCCCTTTTTGACTCCCTGAAAATCATGTACAATCAAGAGCAGATTTTGGTTCTTTTTTTTTTTTTTCTTGAAAGGATCTAAATTATGATGTTAAACATTAAAAGAGTATTTTCTGTTTATCTCAATGGATATTTCTTTTTATTCCTCCTCTTAATGTGGAAAAATATTTCCCAGCAAGAAAGGGATTTTGTTTTTTCAAAAATCAGTAACAAACTTTACAGATTTACAGTAACATTCATACTAACCAATTGAAAACTGGTAGGTATTCCCTCCATAACGTGGCTTGCATTAAAAATCCTTTAATAACTGATTATAACTGAATTTTCTTCTCCCCCCACAGACATTCCATTCTTATATTTCCTAACTAAAACAGAGCATATAGGCAGGTGATATAGACATTGTCTGCACAAAATCCTGCACTCACTTAGCTAAAATATGTGTGTTTCAAGCCAATTTAGTCAAACTTTTGCAGTCTGTTCTAGCACACATATTTTCATTTACAGATACATTAGAGGGAACTTTGTGAGACCGGTCAGTTGGATTATAGATTCTTATTTAGAGAGTGTGGCCAAAACTGAAATTGGATCCAGAGAGAACATATTTCTAATATTAAATCCATTTTGCTCTTTTGGAAAATAAAACAGAAAACGAAGGATTTGGTTGAGGAAATTCCTGTTCTCACAGAAAAGGTGGTTCTTTTCTATATTTTCTTAACAAGTTTGGAGTATTATAAAAATTGTCACGTCATCTAATCCCGCAGAAGTAATGTTTGCTATAAATCTATAAATCGAGTTGTTCACTGGTGGTCTGCCTCTTCACTTGTACTGTGCAAAGCCAGCTTTCACAAGGAGCAGTATTTAAGGGCCCTTATCCTGTTATTTCATGCATCTGGCTTTTAGACACCTATTTCTCCATTTCTCCATAGACACATTATACTGGGGACCTATTTAATATATTCAGGCCATAGGAGCATGTTTCATCCTCTGCAGAGTAAAGTAATAGGAACCTGAGGATCATGTCACACTGAAATTCAAATAAACTGATTTCCCTTCTACATACTGTAGGGAGCATATATATAAAGGCAATGGGTTTTCTTTACCTTTTAATTAATCACCAGCTATACTTTGAATAGTCCCCAGTGGTTAATTATAGCTCCTTCTCAGGTCTGTGTTCTGCAAGTTGCAGCAGCCATCTCACTCATTGCTCAGGCCACAGATGCAGCCTGCTGAGGAACTTGTCTCTTCCTTTTGTCAGCCTTCTCATCAAGTAATCTAATAACATTCAATTTACCTCAAAATTGATACTACAGGCCAAAAGAATTATTCTAAAAAGAATTATTCTTATTCACTTACACAAGAGAAACAATTTTTTTTTTCTGAATGCTTTCAGAAGGAAGTGAATAGGGCACTCTTAAAGGAAATGGGGGGGCTGTGAATTCAGTTTAGAAAAGCCTAAAATTCATGTCTTCTGCTTTTTGTTGTGGGTACAAAATTTAGGTACAATACTCAACTGTTAAGCACAAAGTAAACACATCCTCCTACAAGAGCTTGAAAGAAAAATAAAAGATGTGATTGGAGTTTAGTGCAAGAACTAAGACCTTCTGGGGACTAGCAAATCCCTGAAAGCCCCATGAATAAAACAGGGACATAACTTTTCAGTTTGACCACAGGGAGCCTCTCTGAGGCACCCAGACTAACAGAATTTTTCACTTAGGCACTTGAGTTCTTTGAGGAAAAACTAAAGTGTGCCTGCCACTGGCTAGAAAGTGAGGCAAAATTGTTTGGCTCGTTTTCCTAAATCCCTGGGGGTTGATCCAATTTGTGAATTTGCGATCTCACTGTTAATATAGTATCTTTTAGCTTTAACTACTGTTTTCAAGACTGCTCTTAAGATCAAGTCCTTTATTTATATGATTATAATCTCAAAGAGGTTGTAAACGCATTTCTTGTTTCCACCTCCCTCATGTCAAGATGGATCAGCTCATATTGGCTTAATGTATCAAGAATCATTGTCCCAGCAGCTATAAATTTTGCCACTGTTAGTCAGCATTTCTAATCAGGGAGATTCTTCAAATGCCTTCTACCTGGGGCTCAGAGCATGGGTCTTTATCTTACAACCAGAATCTTGTTCACTTTTCACTTTCACAATCACATGCCTACTTTTGAAAAAAACTACATACTCTTTTCCACTGTTCATCTAGAATAAATTCATTCCTTAATATTCAATTCCACCACAGAAAGTTATTTTTTTTCCTAATTTGGCATCGTCTTTCTATATTCAGATCAAAATGCATTACAATCTTCAGTCCGTTCCATTCCAAAATATAATTTAAAATATGTTCCTCTGAGATGTTTAAAAAGTTTTCCTTCAGTCATCTCACTTCATCTCTTGCCAATCTATGTTCTACTTCATCAACAGATGTCTTCTTTTTCCAATGCCTCTCTTTGTCTGGCCACTGAATGGGATTAATTCCCCTTCCATAGTGTATCTTTCACCTCCTGGAAAAAGAGTTCTGCATTTGACAGACTCTCTAATTTATTCCTCTCCTTTTCAAGGCTTTTCTTCTCTCCCTTCCATACCATCTAATGACAGCTGTAACAAAATAAAGTAACTACATTCTATGCCAAACCCCACATACGTCTTTTGCATTATTTTTACCACAGTGTAAAAACACATATAAATTCAAAAATTATGTTGATACATAATTTAATGATATTTCCTCTTCACAGTGCATATTCTTTATATTTTTATGAAGATTACAGACCATAGTTATTATTTTGTGGTTCAAAACTCTTTTATGCTCATAAGAGGTTCATGCTTAACTGAAAAATGTTTTGTTGCATAAGGTATTTATCATGAAGTTACTGTCTGTGATGAAGAGGTAAATAGAATGTTTCAATTATTTGAACAAAAAGGCAGTATGTGCTAACTGACTAGTCCACCTTCCAAATTAACTCAATGAGGAAAAATCTGAACAAGCCAAAGTTCACAGTACTCTTTCTGTCCCTCGTGTATTTCTAAAATTTCTTCCAATATAGTATAATTCTCCTCCTGTGACTGACATGCTAGGAAAATAAAAAAGCTCTTACAGAATCAGAAATACCCTTTTCTCCTCAAACACCCCATCAACATCCCTCTGTTTTTCTTCCACACTCAGGGACACCATGAAGGGCAAGGAGAAAGTTGTGACAAGAAAAAAGGAATGTAAACAATGGAGGAGATGTGATAAAGGATGCAGCCAGAGAATATTTCAGAAGCAGCAGAAGATCTTAAGGCAGAAAAGAGGTATGGAGTGAAAGACAAACTGAAGGAAGTGAGTTTGTTGAGCAATTCATCATAGGAACAATAAAAAGAGAAACCTGGGGTAGAGCAGAAGAAAACAAGCTGACCTCTGGTCAGACAATACTAAAATAAAATTTAACAATAATAATAATAATAATTATATTGTGTTTGGAAATATCTCATCTTGATTTAGCAATAAAATTTCAAAAGGATTACTTGTTTCATAAATCTGCTTAGTAGCTCCCATAAAAAAGAATAATAAAAAAGAGAGATAAATTTGATTAGCTAAGGAAATAGCTGACTTGCTCTTAATGATCAGAAATAACTCCCTTCATGTTTCCCAAGCATATATACATAGATACCTGTTTTTCATTGTTAGGCATTAATTTAAAAGAAATTTTTAGTCGACTAAATGTTTCCTTCCTTACAATTATGTGTGTTTGTCCTTTGAAGCATAATTATGTTTCTTATTTAAAGCAGAATTTAACATTCCTTCTTCTTTTACAGATCTTCCTACAAAACTATATAAATGTACAAAACTTTATGAACACTGTCAGGTCCACAGGAAAATTTATTCTTAACTCCTAAGACCTAGCACAGGTTCAACTACTGTTTGTTGTGATGGGGAGGGTGGGAAGGTAATTTTGGTAATGTAGTTCTGTTCATATGTAAATTAAAACAGATAGAAACTAACTCCAGACATGTTAGAGCTGTAATTTCCTCTTGCAGTCATTTTATAAAAAGCTTGCAATACTCAGTATCCTGCATCATCTGTAGAATTCCTTTCTTATTTATTTCTTACGTAAAACTTCAGAGTTCCATGGCTTTATTCTGTATAAATCTAATGCTTAATTTTTAAGCCAAGAATATTCAGGTTCAGATTTTCTGATGAGCAGATGATCTTCCAGTGATTCTAGATAAATTTAGGAAATAATACTAGAATGATTTTAAGTCTACCCACAATACGTTCAAACAAGAGTTTCAACACTAGAATTATCTTAAGTCTACCCACTGTACTTTCAAATAAGAATTTCCTGTCCATCAAAGACATAGATACAAACTTTAAAAAGCTTCTCCTATTTATCTCAGGTGCTTTTATTTTTAATCTGAGGCTATTGAGTCCTATTCTAAGGTCTGTTTTAAAATTGATATAAACTGACAACTGCTGTGAAAGTCCTATCCACTTCCTACACCCACTGCTTACTCCTCCCTTCATCTCCTGTTACAAGAGTCTGTGAGCAGTACTAGAAAACAGATCCACATTAAGTCATGCTTTTTACTTAACTTATAAAAACCTATGAATTCTGATCTATTTGTCTACATGACTACCCAAATAATCATGCTAGCTGAAGACTAAGTGTAAGAGGAGTCAAAAGGAGAATAACAGCCATACTTTGAGTGTTTGGAAAAGCAGGACTGGAGATACTCTAATCATTATCCAGAAAATGCAGGTGGAAAAGCACTAATGCCTTATGCATTGCACATGACTTCAGGAAATATTCAGAGTAACGTGTGGATGAGAGGCAGCCTTTGGGAGACGTGTAGTTCATAGGCTGATTATGAAACTATTTGGCCAACATGTACATTTGAAATAAATGTTACTGAAAAGAGCACCATTTAAATTTTAGGAATGAAGCCATTTTGCTCTTTCTTCATAACTCTGACTACACACTAGGCATCCAGTAAGATCTTGTAGTTAAAAGTATAGTTAACAATACTGTTTCAGTAATTTTCAGGGAGTTTCCCAAGTTCACTTTCTAAAACCATTTTACCTAATATTAGGTAACTTTCTCAAAGAGGCACTGACCAATGTACAAAAATATGAATGTGTTTTCAAGGGTAGCTCTACAGAATTTTTTTTAATGTTCAGTACTTGCCTTTCTGATTTGCATATGTGCTGATGAGAACCTGATATTAAATTCATTTAGACTTGAAAGGTATAAGACACGTGAGGAGATAAAAAAGGATTTGGTAAATTGTTTAATAAAATTTCTTGGATATCAGCAGAGCCCTGTTAAAATCAAACAGACCTCTCAGTTTTAAAAATAATATCATACATGAGTGGGTTTCTACATAATCCCCCATAAATAGCAGAAATATCCTCAAATAACAGATGAGGCCATTTATGAGCATCCTCTTTCTGTATCTGCAGCAGCATGACAGAAGTGGTACATATTAACCAGAAAATGCCAGTTGATCAAAGCGGTCAAACATTCCTCAGATATTATATTTGAACAAATTCTGTAATGACAGACATTAATGAAAGACTTAACAGAACCAGGTGGTGCCTATTATACTGTCTTTTTTACCTGCCCACTTATGAGGAGAATTAAGACCATTCAAGAGTAGGACTGTCCACAATTAAGTAACATTTGTGGCAAAAAAAAGAAAACAAAAATACAGGAACTTAGATTTAAGTATCAATAATCATGTTTTTGCATTTAATATCTAATCTTTCTTTTATTTCTGCCACACTTTTAATGGATTATAATTTGGCTAAATGACAACACTCAGTGTTTTTGGTGGGTTTTTGCAACTGTCACAGTAATATGCTTTCCCATGTAAAGGAAAAGAAAGTGAAATAAAACTGGATGAAAATTAATTTATCTAGGAGGAAACACTTAACGTTAAGAGAGACACCTAGATTGAACACAAAGCACACCATCTCTCTTGTTTTAGACCTCATCACCATCTTATTTACAATTCACAATGATGCCTCATGCTGCCTTTCAGAAAGTCTGCTTTACAAAGTCCAAATTAGAATTAGTGACCCAGAAACTAGCTTCAACTCCAAGATCAATGTCAGCTTGCTCAGAGGGCTTTAGTGGGAGACAGACAAAAACAGACAAACAGACAACACCTTTGCTGAGGCCTCTTTTATTTGCTGTTGAATAGGGACCAAGTATAAGAGGTGCCAGAGCAACTCCTCCTAGCTCACAGGACATCATGAAGGGAAGCTCTGAGCTGTGTCTGGAGTTGTGGTGATATATGAAATCATACCAAATTTTTAAACAGATGTGAGTGGGTGGTAGAGAGGAGGGAATCATGTCATAAGCACACAGGAACTCTGGAAGAGCTGATGTCTGCTAAGATCATCCATCTTCCCATCTGCAGTGAGGGGAGGCGAGGTGCACCATCTTTTAACTTAGCATGAAGTAATGAGAATCTGAATTACTGCTGCATCCCAAGGCTACCATGGGCATCCAAGACCATCAGCCCTTCTAATTTTCTGCAATGGCAATCTCTGTAAAATCTGCAGTTTTCCTTCTGTTCAAGAGGAAGGCATGCAGAAATTGTTAGAAATAAAGTTTTATTCTTTGGCTGAGGAATGGGAAAAGACTTAGCTCCAAAGTCTTTTAGGCAGAATTATGAGTTATTATGCTTACAGGATTTGCAGTACTTTGATCATGTACACCCAGACCTTATAGAGCTGCTCAGTTTTTACAAAGACCTGCATTTCCTGGCATCCTGGTGCACACACAGAGGTCATGTGTGCAGAGATATGTTCCCTCTCTCTCCATAAGATTGAAAGTTGAGAATCATGGAAAGGTACAGATATCTGTGGCTCAGCAGTAAGCTGAATCATTATCCTATCCTCAATGTAGATGCCATACACTGACAGCAAAGGAAGAGAATTTTGGGGTTTTTTTGATAAGTTGAAGTCAATCTGAGAGATAAAATCACAGAAGGAAACTTTTAGGAAGAAATGGTATAATTCAACAGTGTTTACTGAAGAGTAATAGATGCAATAAAGAATACATGTGGCTGATGAAAGTTGTGTGCTGATTAAAGGATCCTGCCCTTTTTGTTGACAAGAAACACCTTAGGAGCAAAAATTCCAGTATTAGACCCTGCTGAAGTGCAGAAGAACACAGGTTTCACCAAAAGACCCAGTGAAGGAAGCAGTAAGGAACAATATGAAGATTTTACCCTAATATTTGTCAGAAAATAATTCTTTGCCCAAAGAAGAGGAGAAAGTTTTCCAAGAAAATTAGGCTGCAAGGAAATTACATCTTATGAGTAGATCTCTAATATGAATCCTTATGCTCAAGTCTATCATATTAAGATGTTACAGGTTTTCAAATACAAACAGTGAAGTTTTTTAAGTTTTTGGTGCCTAGAAAGAGACCTACACACAACAAATCAGTACAGTCAAATCAGGTCTCAAAAACTTAACCTTGTGCAGTTGATACAGATTTCCCTGCCATTTGAAAATAAAAGAACATTGCCAACCAGATGGTGACCATGAGTATAATCTTCTCCTGAGCAGGAATTTCAGGAAAAAAACCTCAACAGTTTGATGCTTGAGTGAGGCAAGGATACCTGCCAACCACCACAAGACTGCTGTTGTGCACATGTGCAGTCTTCTGAAGAAGAAAGACAACTCCTAATATATGTTATAAATAAATTCTTTAAGTGCTAGGATAGTTTCATTAGAATAAATAACAACCATGAGGCCAATGGGACTTTCAAATCCTTAACTTCTGGCAAAGAGATAAAGGATTATATTCTGTCCTCAGATACGCATGGATCCCAGATGTACTCACAGATAAAATGCTCAGCCCAAAGTGATGTCAGGTTTGGTGTGAATTTTGTCTCATCTCACATCTGCTTTAATCTGGGCCCCCCTGAAGTTGCTGCAAAAATGCCTTTGATATTGGTGACAGTTACACACAGTAACAGTGGTTCCTGTCCTCCCGTGTGCCCTGGTAAAACCAAAGTAATTTTTGTAATTAAGTTTGGGAACAAGAACCAGTTACTGTGAAGTAAGCTGGTGGTTTTTATTCCTTGCATTTAGGCTACAGTGAAAAACCTGCACATGATATAATCACATGATAGTAATGAAACAGAAATCCCAATCCTTGGATTAGTGGTAATTAGTATTGTGGTCATTACTCATGTAGATAAATGTGTAGAAGCTTTTAGGGCTAATGAATACTGGCCTTAGTTGCAGGGATGCCTTCAGAATCTGCCATAAATTTCATAGAGTAATGACAAAACTTTTCCAGTAAACCATGAAAATGGGGTAAGCTATAGGAAAGCTATTTTCAAATCACGTTTTCAATCTGAAAGCAAAATTTCTTAATTTTAGGTGCCTTTCCCATAGTTTCTTTTTATATTATTTTAAGTATAAATGTTTTCAGCTCAATCATTTCTTTACCTTCTGTACATATTCCAACTATCTTTCTGCCATACAGGCCTTTAAAAGTGTCCTCAAATGCTGCCTGCACTCAGCCAACCAGAAGCATCTTATATATTTTGCATCAAGTAAATTTGTATTTTTTCCCTATAAGAAAACCCAAAGCTTTTCAATTCACTAAAAGCAGGCCAAAAGTAAAGAATATCTAATGCAGTAAGATTTAGCATAGTAAAAGAATTAATATATCAGATAGGCTGAATATTACACTGTCCAGTTTACAATGGTTACAATAATGGATGTGTTAATAGAGTCTGTAAAGCCATGTGAGCAGTCATCGTTAAATTCAGATATCAGGCAAAAAGAAAATCTTTAATTACCATTTGATGGCAACAGCTCTAACATGAACTAGATTTTTCTTTTGATGGCAGTGGAACAGTGAGATTAAAACAAGCAAATCAACAATCTGTAATTTTTGCAGGGAGAATACTTAAAACTGGCATTGAAACTACCTGAGTATTAATTATAAATAACTCATGCTATTCCCTACACTCTAGAAACTTTTTTTGAAATGAAATGTTTTAAAAGGGACAACTCCTTTGGCATTAACACAATCTCACCAAGATAGGAAGAATCAATTTGTTTCAAAAGAAAAAAGGGCTTAAGTTAAAAATAAAGAAGTTTATTTGGATAAGCAATTTACTAACCCATAAATAACACACCTGAGCAACTCATATGTGTTAGGTAAAAATAAGGCTGCAGTTAGCAGTCAAATCTGAAAATAAATTGTCTTCCCTAGGAAAATAAAAAAGATATTTCCCCTATCAACTTCTCTAGTACAGTCTATTAAGTTACTATGTGCCAGTATAAAAAGAAAGGAAGTAGGATATAGCCTCTGTGTTCTTGAATTTACTTCCCTCCATTGTAATGTGTTCTGACTTAATGTGGGATTACCCTGGTCTTAAAACGAATTTTCAAGTTGACTCTTGTTCTCTTTTTTTTCTTCTCCCAGTCATAAAATAAGCCAATCTAAACATGCTGAAATTACTCAGAAGACTCAGCAAAGTCTGGTCATGATGTTGTTTCTAGCTTCTTTAACTAATGGCAGAAACCTCAATTTGTCAGTGTGTATTTAAAAGCAATTCATCATTGGTGCATCAGATTCACACAACAATGATCAAAGGAAGCAAGGAGCATCATTTACCACAAAAGAAAAAAAAACAACAAACAAAAAAACCAAACCAAAACAAAAAAACCTATAAGTCACTGCAATAGTACATAAAAGTCTTCTTTGGCCAAAAACACCGTTGAGAAATGAACTAACAGCTGCACATTTTTACTTGCTGAACTTAAGTCCGTGAAATGAACCCAACACTGAGTCTAATATGAGAGAATCAATGGACTGTTGCCTTACTCAGTGCTTCTCCAAAGACTTTTGAACTAGAACAGAATTCATTTTAATGAGCATCCAACATCTGGAAAAGCCCCTTAAGAGTTACAGAAAGCTGAGTTACAGAAAGCCAGGTTTAAAAAACCTTGCAAGAATACCAAATGTCTACTGAGAAAACACCAGAAAGACTGGAAAATGAAAAAAAAATCTTCAGTAAATGTAAATACATTTTGGAATTAAAAGTGAATTATATTATGATTTGGAGATTTACTTTAAAATCCTTTCAGACACAGTTTCTCCTCTGAGTATTTGATAGAAACTGATCTACCTGTAATTAGCAGTAGATTTTTGGATGGAGTCCAAGCAGCAATTTTTTTGAATGGCTTCGAGTAATGCACAGAGATATAGTAGAGCACAACTATATCTTTGACAGTACCATAAACAGCCATGAGGACAAACACTCCACATCCCTAGAGGGTTTTTTTATTGCCTCCTTTCTGTTTCCCGCTCAGTTTTCAAAAATTGGCTGCAATGCTTTGCTGTCTTGAAAGTAAAAAGAACAGAATACTTCTGCAACTCTATTTTATTAGTCCTATAGCTTATGCAACAGGTGGTTGATGTCAGAAGAGTTCAGGTCAAACCGTGTCTGTGCACTTGCAGACATCCAAAGTCCTTTCTAAATCAAAAATGCATTTATGTATGTGTATATATATATTTGAATTTTGGCCTCTGTTCACCAGTAATTTAAATTAGGCCCTAAAAAGCTAGAAGAGCTGGATCAACTAGGTAATATTCACAGTATCTCCATATTTTACACATGCAGCAAATGCTTTCTGAGGTATGGATTCTGAAGAAGGACAACTGATAGCATTTTACATATTATTAATTTTAATCTTCCAGAACTTGCCTTCATCACTGTGAAAACAGTGTGCTAGAGTGACCTCCTGATTTTTTTGATGGCCTGAAGAGCCTTAAAAAGATGAAACCGTCAAGGATACTATATCTTTTTCTCTTTAGATTTAAAATTAAAAACCAGTAGATATTAATAGATTAATACATATAGAAGAGAGGTTGGAAGGAGGAGAAATAAGGAAATATTTCTGAAGAGTTTTCCTTTTCTATTTTCTATGATTTTAATAAACTATTACCCTATTAAAATCACCACTCCATACACTTTTGTAATCAGTTCCTTTTCTGTAATTGTGCCAGTGTTGTATCCACTGTATATGAATTAAAGCCAGATAAATAAGGCTATGCTTCAAGAAGCAATATTTTTCATAGCATTACCCTGAACTTTCTGGCTCAAGTACACAAATTTGAGGGACAAATGTCTCTGAAAAGAACAGCCTACAGTGCTTCCAGCCCCTCTCTCCTACATGACTCTTCTGCAGTTGTATAAAGGCCAACAAACATCAAATGAGACATGTAGACTGAAGCCAAAAAATTCAGACTAAACTGATCAAGTTTACCCATTCAGTGCAAGATGTTTTCAGTTCATAAGGTCTTTTTTCTTTTGTAGGCTAATTAGAAAAGTTTGACTAAGACTTACTGAAATATTATGTTCCCTGCCATTCAAAAATTGTATGAGCCAATGCCAACGCTACACCCTGCTCCCTTTTAAAGCCATATGCACTTCTCTTAAAATTTTAAACCTGTTTAAGGTATCCACAGCTGCTTCTAATATTTTGACCATAAATTTTTTCTCTTCTTACTATAAAGTATGCCCAACAGTTAATGTTATTTTGGTTTTTTTTGTCTTCTTGCATAATGCTGCTGTATTCAAACGCAGGAACTGTAGAACTGAACAACTGACGCTTGTATTTCTAGGTTCAAAATTGAATAGTTGCCCCTAAAAGCTGGACTTTGCCTATTTAGCTCAGCATTGTTTATGTTGATTTTACCATGTATAGGCAGAAAAATGAATACTCTAAAACATATCTCTGGGTTTAAAAAGCCAAAAAAAAAAATCATGAAACTATATCCAGTTTTAGAAGCACCATGATGCTGCTACAGCAGTATCCAGCAGAGCACCAATGATTGCTTACATACCAGTCAGGTATGACACAGACTTCAAACACTGCAGTTAGCCACTTCCCTGTATGTTGAGGACCCCACAGATACAAACTACACTGCTGGTGAAATTTTCACTAGCGTCAGGAAGGGAAATCTGCTATAACTGACAGCATTCACAGTCCTCCAGAATCAGAGCTTCCTAGAGAGAAGCCCATGCTGGCACTGCTTCCCACAGCTCTACTCAGCAGGAACAGCCTAACAAGAACTGAGAGGATTGGGAAAGGGTAATATTCAGTCCATGAAGGCAGGGGTGGAGGATTAATCATCCCGTGCTGTTCCCAAGTTATCCTCTGCAATCACACCAAGAGCTCACTGAGGTGATTCAGGAACCATCCCAACTAATATTTTTCCAGAGCAGTAGAGGTGCCACCACAATCTGGTTCCTTTGTGCATGGGCAAATGAGGAATCAGAAAGGACAACCACCTACAAAGACTAGAGCAGCTGAGTCCAGTACTCTTGACAGAAAATTTTCACTACTCTGCATTTTACAGCACCTGTCCTTAACTTGGCAAAATTTACCAAGTTTTCTCCATCTCATATAAACAGCTTCCAATGTAAAGTCAAAGGAAAAAGCTGTTCTTTTTTCTTTTAGTGGTAAATTTTGAAAGATGATTCACAGTATTTTTCTGAAACACCTTGGATAAAAGGGTTTTTAAGAAGCAGAAGAGGAGCAGAATTAACATAAGGTATTTACCTCACGGTTCGGTTAAATTGTGACTCTAATTAGGTCAGCTATAAAAGAGTAAAACACACCTATAAATGGGTAGATTTATTCATCACAGAATGGGTCAGGTTCGAAGGGACCACAGTGGATTATCTGGTCCAGCCCCCCTGCTCAAGCAGGGTCATCTTTAGAGCACGTGGTGCAGAACTGCATCCACACAGGTCTAGAACACCTCCAGTGAGGGAGACTCCACAACCTCTCTAGGCAACCTTTTCCAGTGCTCAGTCACTCACACAGTAAAGAAGTTCTTCCCCATATTCAGGTGGAACTTCCTGTGCTTCAGTTTGTGCCCACTGCCTCTTGTCCCATTGCTGGGCACCACTGAGAAGGGCCTGGAAGCCTCCTCTTGACATCCCTGCCTTCAGTTACTTGTACACATTGATGAGGTCTCCTCCCAGCCATCTCTTCTGGAGGCTGAACAGGCCCAGCTCTCCCAGCCTTTCTCCATAAGAGAAATGCTCCGGTCCCTTCATCATCTTTTGCTGCTTTTTGCTGGACCTGCCCTAGGAGCTCCGTGTCTCTCCTGCACTGAGGAGCCCAGAACTGGACACAGCACTGCAGACTCACTTCACTAGGACTGATGAGAGGAGCAGGATCAACTCCCTTGATCTGCAGGGATCTGCTCTTCCTAATGCACCCCAGGATACCACTGGCCTTCTCGTCCACAAGGGCACTGCTGGCTCATGGAGAGCTTGTTGTGCACCAGGACCCCCAGGTGCTTCCCTGCAGAGCAGCTTTCCAGCAGGCCAGCCCTCAATCTGTGCTGGTCCCTGGGGTTATTCTTCCCCAGGTGCAGGATGCTGCGTTTGCCTTTGTTGAATTTCAGTTCTTGTAAACAATCAGATAAGAGTCAAGTTGTAATTTCCTTTTCAAATATCTACATTTCAAATATCCTGCGTTTTCCAGGATTAAGGTCATAAGGTCTCTGAGTAGTAATGTAGAAAGTGAGGGAACCTAAATGCATCTGGAGTCAGTGCACATAGAAAACTTGCTGGACCGTGTCTGTGAACCTTGTCATGGCAGAGGCTGAGTCAGCCTTTTGTGATGAGCACTGAGGTGTACAATCCTCTGTAGCTGGTAATCCTGTCTCCTCAGGGTCCCCATCTCTCTCCCTGCTCACCCCTCCTTAAAATACTTTTTGAGGGATGAGTTTGAGCCTTGCAAGCAAAATTTGGGAAGGACATGTTAGTTCTAAGCACAGTGACACCCAGACACAGGACAAATAAGATAGAAGAATCTATTATCAGTTTTCTGCTTTCTTTGCTTCTACCCTCCCGTGGAGTTAGGAAAAAAGCTCTCTTTCAATGAGAAAGTAAAGGCTGCCTGAACAAGCAAGTGAATGCAATGACTGTGGCATTTGTGTTGCAGCCATTTTCATACAAACAGTTTCAGATAACTTTGCAGTATCAGGCTCAATGTGTACTTTGTTTACAAAAGATTCCCCTAATCATCAAAGCACTGCATAAAAAACAATCACAGCAATTAGGACATGCCAAACAGAAGAGACAGCTGTGAAGATTTTTTTGTCCATTTCTCTGAACATCCTTCCTTCGATTCCCTTGAGTTGAGTTCAATTTTCTAGTCTTTAACTTCAGGCTCTTTCAAACAGACACAGCTCTTACATAGCTATCCAACTGCTAACACTGCTCCACTGTCTTCAGAGCAATAGCAGAGCCTTGCTCCTCACTCATCCAGTTTTCACCCAAACATAGATGCTGCTTTCACCCCATCCCCAGGGCACTGAAAGTCTCTAGGACTCTGAGTGCCTCTTCCAAAGAGTAATTTCTGCTGAGGTATTTGACAAGAAATAAGTTAGCATACTACAGCAGGGCCAAAAGAAGTTCAACATTTAAACATTTATGTTCTAACATAAACATAGATAAAAATTTTTATGTATCTGTGAGTTGCTTCCTTCTCTCCTCACTTATGAGACATTTTGTACATCACAAATAATGCAAATGGAATTTAGATCACTATTCCACTTGTATAGCATCTAGTATCACTGATCCTGTCATTTAGGTGCTTATTCAATAGTTTTTAAGTCATAAGATGGTAGAAGATAAAAGGGCTTGGTTTTTTTTAATTGAACTTTTGTCTACAATACGCCATATGTATTTTCTGATACACTCTCAAATTTATCATCATGAAGCTAAAGAATATAGCTTCCTCAGCCTTAAAAAGATAGCTTGGAAGATCTATTAAGAAATGCCCTGGAAGTAGGTACAATACAAGAACACAAAGCAGGAACTGGAGCCCTTTAACAATAAGCACTGTAGTCCTTTGAGAATAAGCTGTGCTGTACAGTAGTTGTACCACAGCTGCTACAGTGGACAAAACTGAAAAACATCACCAGTTTTTCAGTTGGATTTCACAAGTAATCCAACATTTTCAGAGAAATGGTAAAAAATATTAGGTTCAGCCTGCTACAATTTAAAGTAAGTTTGTTGTTTAAAACTGATTCCAAAGGACATGAAAATATTAACAACTTGATGAACTACTTTTCTCTTAGTTAATATTTTATTTTCACTTCTAACATAATGGAAGAGACATGAGAAAACTAACACGGTATTAGGCACTTCAGCATGATCAGCAGTGCTTTGAATAAAGAGGAACGATTTTTAGATGTATCTAGTGAGCTGTATAGCCTCAAATATTATATTGTCCAACTTAAAAATTTTGAAAGGAAATCAGTTTCTGCGCTTTGTAAAGCCCTTAAGCCCTCAGATGCAAAAGCCAGTCAACCCTTTAATATAACCATTTCCCATACACCTTTAAGACTTACACGTCAAATGTTTATATTATTGAAATGTTTATATTATTGAATTTAGCTACATTTTGATGTCTATTTTTCAAGATACCATCATAATTTGACTGATGCCTTCTCTTCCATACACTGGTATAAGGCTCTGCATGTGTGTTCTTGGGACTGCCTGGTTTGAAATACAAATGGCAGCAACCAAATTGTCAGGAACAACACACACCTGCAGGGCGCACTCAGACCAGTCTGCACATTCCCTCTAGCGAACACAGCAAGCACGATGTCCAAAATGAAAATAAGCAGACTGGTTAGACAGGTGACAGTTCCAGTGCTTTCCAAACACTTCTACGTCATGACAGTTTGCCAAGCAAAGTAGCTTACAGCTCATGAGGGATTTACCAGAGAGATTACAGCAACTACAGCCAACGAGCAGCACCCTTTGCAGAGCACACATCCAATGTGATTAAGCCTGCACGTCGCCCTGTCACTTGCTATAAGCCTTCCTGCTTATTTCAAGTTGTTAAGCAGAAACCACAATTCCTTAATGATATCCTTTCCCATAAGCAATGGCTGAAGCAGTTACAGCAATGTCATTCAGCTCCTAACAAGAAGAAAAATAATTCACAAGGGAGGTGGTAATCCTCAAGAAAAACTTTCCTAAAATGATGTATGCAATACTCTGTAAGCCTGAGAACACATTCATGAGCATCCCATTTTTATACTGGCTGAATTACTTGTCTTCAGATTCTGTCTGTCTAAGTATATGTGTAGCTTCTAGATTAATGCCACCCTTCTCCTCACAAAGACTGTGACAGCAAGTGAAGAAGAAGGGCTTCTAATGCTGGCAGATGAATGCAGGTGCTGTGTACATCTGTATGAGATTCTGCAGAGATAGCACAGAACTTTCAACATTTCTGCAAGTATACCCACGTGTATGTTTCCATGTGCAAGCTGACTGCCCACCAACTCATTAAATATTTCTCCTTGTGTGTGCACACATCAGACTCATGTGTTTATACACACAGTTGGGTTGCCATACATTCAGTAAACTGATTCATTACAGTATTTCTGGTTAATGATCCATTTCATTATCTCTACAATCTCTGCAGCATCAAGCAGAAAGCTGTGAGAATATATCAAAATGAAACCTGTCTTCTTCACAGAGATGTCTCTATCTCCCATGCAATGGCTCATTTTGAATATTATTTTTGCTTGCCTACTTCTTCTCATCACCTCTTCTCAGGGACTTTCCATACCTTCATATTCCTAATCTGTTTTAAGGATCAAAAAGAGGATGTCCCTCTGATAAAAGCACACCCAGATCTATCACACTTATGTGGGCTATATCTCCACAAAGTAGCTTGCAAAGTAGCCTCAAAAGATTTAAATAATGTACTTTGAAACATAATTGTACAATCTGTCAAAGTAATGGTAATATTTTAGCAAGTATCTGAAAAGAACTTCACAAATAGAAGTTCTGTACTACAGGTAAGATTTATCTCAGCTAATTTCAGACATGGAAAATCAAGTGTTTACCTTAAATTAGATGGTTCATCTCTCCTTAATTAAGCAATAGATGCACAAACTGCCAGAGGGGGAGTCATGCTACATTTCCATAAACAACTCAGAAAAAATGAAGGAATTGCCCTCAAGAAGTATTTATCTCTCCCATCTGGATAGAGTAGGAGCTCAGACTAGATGCCAACCTTTTAACTGGCTTTAATGAGGTAAGGTGAATTCCACTCTGACTGGAGCCTCATAGAACCACAGGATCATTCAGGTTGGAAAAGACTTCCATGATCATTGAGTCCAACCTTTGACCAAACATCACCATACCCAACTACACCACAGCACTAAGTGCCATGCTGAGTGAAGAAATACTTCTTGATGGCCATCCTGAACTTTCCCTGGTGCAGTTTGAGACTGTCATTTTGGCCTGTTGCTGGCTGCCTGGGAGAAGATGCTGACTCCCACCTGGCTACAGCCTCCTTTCAGGTGGGTGTAGAGAGTTCTCAGTTTTCAGCAGGACCTTCATCCATTCCTAAACTGACTAATATAATTATTAGGGTTCTAATTCTCAATAACTACAAAAATTACAAGACAGAATTAAAAATTTTCGTCAATCAATTTTTGTTCTGTGCTCCCTACTCTTTGTTGATTCTGAACTTCAATGACCTACGATGCAGTAAAAAACTGCCAGGACTCTCTTGAAGTTTCCTAATATTTTCCATTGGTCCCAAGCTATTTGCAGACAGGAAAAAGCAGTCCTAAAGAGCCTATTGCCTTTGCTCCACATATTCTATTCATACTGACCATTAATCACACACACTTAGTCCTGACTTAACAGCAACATTCAGCTATCAGGACCTAATATAACTGAACTCAGAAAGAAAGATTTCCTAAAACAAATACAGTATTTTAGGACAATGGTCCTACATTACACTGGACTCTTTGGGTACACAGAATAATACAGAGAAAGCTGACATGGATTGGCAGTAAAGACTGTGAGTGCATTTTTACTGACCACATTTCTACTGCCAGCAGTCATTTATGGGTGGGGCAGAAGGAGTCTCAATTTTAATCTTTAGAGCCATGAATGTGAACAATTCTCTCTGCAGAATTTATGAGCTGTTGTACTTATCAGTATTTCCTCAGAGTTTTCACGCAGTCAGATTGATTACCCTTTCCTTATACTGTTTCTGCATACTCCAGTTGGCTATACAGTGCATAAAATGGACAAGAACTGCATACTGTACCATACAAGGAAATTAAAGGCAGTGACATGCCAACCATAGTTCTTAAATTTTTGTTCAAAAACATAACAGGGTATCACTTATAAGAAATATCTAAATGTCCAAATATTTCAGCAACAAGGATAACCTAAATATTTGGGAATTTTTAATTAACCAAATTACATAGGTCATCTAAACAGATAGAATTTTTAAAAATATTAAAAGGACAGAGTTTTATTTTATTGTGTAAGAAGCCCAACTGTCATAAAACAATTCATTCTGAATGTTTTCAGTGTGGAAAGAAGTAGAAGTTGTTCTTTTTTTCTCTCTTTAGGTGCATGATTTCCATGAATAAATATCTCAGATTAAATGATTATCAGAAAATACCAGTCAGCTGACATAAAACTTCATAGGACACAAACATAGCTCAACATTCCCAAAAATGAGACACAAAAGCATGGCTCGAAAATCTTATCATGTGAAAATGTAAGAGGTTGTAAATTGTTTAACCACAACAAAATGGCATGATGTTCTTACTCCACTGAGTAACAGAAAAACTCCCACCAATTTAAAGAACACAGCAAGTTCTAATTTCAGAAGGACTATTTTGTCCTGTGTCTAGAATGAAGAGTTCAAATTGACGGAGCAAACAATGGACATCTTTGTAGAAGACATCACAAAGATGGTGAGAGAGCTGCAGAAGCATTCAAATATAGGGTAAGAGAATCTAATCTGTTTGGAAACGGACACTCAGTAAGGCAAGGAATGTATTTACCATTTCACCATCAGTCTCCTCAGTATTGCAGAGGCAGATTCACACCCCAGAGGAACCGGAGGGGGTGATGCAGCCTGAGAGAGGAATAGTGGAGGGACAGAGTGGAACAGCACCTGCCAGCCCCTGGCCTGTCACTGGGAGCGTGGGCTGCTGAGCTGCTGCTGAGTGCTCAGGGTGCGCTGACTGACACACATGGGCTGAGCAGCACAGGGAATCAGTGCTCTGCTGGGTTTGCCTGTTTCAGTATTGAACATGTCAGTTAAGGCTACAATTAATTAAAAAAATAATGATAAGAAAAAAGGTATGTTCTACATCTCATGTTTTTCACGTTACTATAAGCAGTAATTCTATCCTTTCTTTACTAAAAAGAGAACATATATGACATGTGATGTATATGTAGATATATGTGCACATGTGTAACATCCATAGATGCATCTCTAATCCACCTTCCACATTATTGAAATAAATGTATAGAATACACTTTAAACTTTTGCAAATACATGGATAAATGTTAACAGGATCTGTATATGAGCACAAACACCCATGTCTATGAACCATAGACTGAATATGTATAGTGGTTTCACTCTATGTAGGATTCACTGCTGGTGCCAAAATGCTAAGCCTATGATTATTATCTATGTGCTAAAAAATCAAATCTCATGGTGGCTTTAGAGAAGCTGTACTAATCTATTCCATGAATTGCTGGTTTAACAGTTTGAGTCATATCCAAGCTGTATCCTGCTACTCCAAAAATGCTGGGGCAAACCAATGCTTGCCACACTGAAACACATGTGAAAGTATCCTAAAAGCAGTAGCAGAATAAAATTAATCATATGAGCACAAAAAATATTAGTTAAATAGCTGTTTTATAGAGCTGAACTGCTAAGGGCGAAACACCCAAGCTGCACTCAAAGGAAGACACTGGGTTGATCTCAAAGAAAAAGCACTTTAAAATAATGTTGCCTTACAGAGTCCTTAAGTATCCAATTGGAATTGTATCAAATATTAGTTGAAATATCATAATTTCTAAAGTCTAAATAAGAAAACCAACGGTAGTTGTAGAAGAGTGCTGTTGCACTCAGAATTTTCTTTTTTTTTGTATCTAAGGTTCCACTTGAATATTTCTGTTAAAGTGTTTCAGCATTAAAAAGAAAAAAAAAATATTTAATCACACAGCTAGTGATAAATCCACACTAATCTTATCAAGCAGCTCAAGAACTATCAATAAATTACACTTTGCCTCATAGTGGATCTATGTGAAGTAATATCCCAGCCTTTTCCAAAATGATCCCAAGTGTTTTGTTGCTTTGAAATGATGGCAGTATTCATACATTGTAAAAAGCCTCTACTCAACCTTCAGGTTAACTACTGCATCCATGCAGAATTTTATGAGAAATTGACTAAATTACAAATACAAGCTTACTATATGGCTGGAACCAAAATTCATCTATACCATCCAAAAGACCAATATTTGGATATGACAATGATTTATGGCTTGATGAATATATGTAATATTTCTCTCAAATTAATTAGGAAAAAGTAACTTTTTTATATTGAAATGGTGTTGTGAATCTTGTGTTACTCTGTGCAAAGGCTGCTGAGACCTTTAAAGACAAATATACATCTGAGTGAAAATTATTTTTGAAAATACTGACTTTATAAAATAAAACTTTTACTGGGAAGTGAAGTTTTGTCCCTTAGACTGAAATGGGACTACTATCACTCTGTCCTTGCTGGCATTTATATAAGTATGTCAAAATAAAATCTTGCAACTTTACTCAAATAAATTAGACTATTAACTGTCCAGGGAAAAGGGAAAATATTTCCCATTGATGGAAATACATCCATAATTCCGTTGCTTTTAGGAGGTCTGAGTTATCAGGTCTTGCTGATCTCAATCTCCTGTATAATATTATTTTTCTTCTGCCAAATCACCTTAAATAATTTTTTTTTGAATGACACTATTCAATTCCACATGCCGGTACTCGGTGTGTTGAGATTTGCACGCTCCCTTTTCTGAAACTTTGCCTAATCAGCTCCCCTCAGTAGTCTACATCTCTGTATCACATCCACAAATAAGGCCGAATAACTCAGAAAAAGTCCTGCTCTGACTTGGTGGGGCCCTGGGAAAAGGCCTTGTTTTCATTTCCACAGTTTTTTTTTATTCCCCACTCCCTCGTGCTAATAGCTTATCTTAAAAGCCAAAACTCTTCAGGCTGTGACTGACATAGCTGTCACAGATGGGGAGGGTTGCTTTGCTCTCGTTCACGGGTAACACAAACACCAACCCATTCCCAGCACCCAGCTGGAGAAAACTTGTTCTTGCACAGGAGAGGTCTGGATGTGCAAGTCCTGCAAATTAACCTCCCCCACACATCTGGAGATGGCATCACCTGTGAACAGAGCACTTTACTGTCAATCACTACAATAGTCTCTTTGTGGAGCAACTGAGGTTTCAGCTAATAATATAGAACCATACCAGTTCTCAGAGTGATACTGCAGCAAGGTAAATGAAACAGCAAAGATGCTGTTATTCTCGCCTTATTTTTGTCAGGATCACAAGGTTATACAGAAAAAAAGGCATTTTTTATATAAAATATCTTCTACTTCTGTCTTCTTATTACAGGCAGGAAAAAAGAATGGATTCATTATTAGCCTGACAGACAGGAAGCTGAAAACATCAGTAGCAGATTAGGTTAAAAAAAAAATCATTTTTCTGTGACAATTAAAAGTAACTTAAATAACACTTTGAAAAGTAGCTAATCAGATTATTTCTTCGGTATTTAAAAAATAATAATCAATTAATAGTTAGCCAAGGAACAACTTCACTCTAAAAAACCCATTCATTATTACCATTTCACATATGAGTTGATTTCAAGGAGGTACTTGATAGTAACCAGAAATGAAAATACATTGTGAATTCTCACGTGAGCCGCTCAGCCTTACTCCCTCTCAGAAGCATTTCAAAAGAAAATCTGAACCTGTAGCTCTCAAGCTTTCAGATTTGTGCTGTTCCTTCATGAGAAACAGATTCCTTCAGTTCTTCCAGCACTCTGTCTATGGCCAGTGAGCTGGCCAGCAATGACGAAAGCAGGCAGACTGCTCAGCTGAGGAAATTTCTAAACTCCTTTTGAACTTTTATTTGTTATTTCACATTCTTATTTAATGCCTATTTATTTCCACTACAGAGACAGCTTACAAAAAAAGAGCCTGAAAAACAAAACCCAAACCAAAACAAAAATACTCCCCCAAAAAAAAGAAACCAACTTGTTTACTGCATAGATGTGCTGCCAGGAAATCTCATTGTTGTAGCGGTGAGTAAAAATCCTGCACCCTGACTTATGTCTTACTCACCCCTAAATCACGTATGAGCCATGCAGCCTTTCCTGATTAATGAAAGTGGTCAAATGCTTTAGAACACTTGCTGGGAAGTCATCTTTCTGTGCATGGCCATGCTCATTACTAAGCTGTGATGGTTTTACTCATGCCCTGTAATTCAAATCCTATGCACAACAGGAAGTTTTCACTGCCAAATCATTTGGAGCTTAACACAACATCAACAAGATGTTGTGTTAAAGCCAGGTGTTAAAACTGTCATAGAGAGATAATTTGAAATAAAAAACACAAGAGAGAGCTCAACAACTATTTTTGTTCCAATTTGTTTCCAAATTTGCTGCAATTGGAGAGTTTCACCTGAACAAAATATTTTGATCAACTGTTGAGAGATATATTGAAGGATGAAATGCTTTCTGAATTAAGATCAGACGGGCAGAGCAGCAAAGGAGGGTTTACAAGGAAAAAATATAACTAAAAAGATAAGTCAGACCAAATGTCATGCTGAAAGTAGGTTAGGACAATACTAATATTATACTTGGTCAAATTCTCTCATGTTTTATGCAGAGTATGTACATTTAGTGGCTGGCACCTGCTCAGTTTATATATCCAGAAATATTATGATCCAGCTCTAACCACTTCAAAATTATGCTTCCCTTTGATTTGCTTACTTTCCAAGTTCTTTCAGCTTGGTTTACACAGAACATACACAAGAGCCATCAGAAATCTGCACATCTTACATGAGGGAATTATCCCTTCACATTTACCAGACAAAACACTCTGCGTTCTTTTTCTGAATTTTAAAGAACTTATGCTATCTTTCAGCCAACATCCTCTTGCCAGTAAAAACAAAAAGGAAGGTTTGTGACCTTAAAAACATCATGGGCAAATGAAGATTCACACAAAATAGTCCACTACTAGGTTTGAGAATAGATATATGCTTCCTCCTCTTCCAGCTTAATCCCCAAACACCCTCACTTGTCAAAAGGCTATTGTTAAGGCATGGGCTTCCTCCAAGACCACATCCTGTGAATCAGGTCAGAGTGAAACACAGAGCTGATTTAAATGAACTGCTCTTTGCGTGCCCTGTGAGTAAGTGCAAGAAAAACTGTGTGACTCAAAGAACAGTCCAGTATACTGGACAAAAAGGGACAGTGGACCTAGACCACTCGAATGAATACTCGGTCAAAAAAATTAGCAGTTCTCATTTGTAATTCATGCCATTAGTATTTACTAAATACACATTTCTGCTACAAAGAATCTAGGCAGTGTACTCAAAGGCAGAAATTAGGACCCAAAAAAGCCATTTTTCTTCAAAACAGGCCTGCTTCACAAATACTTAGATTTTCCACATCATCTTCAACAAGTCAGCAGCCTATCAACATCATTACACACAGGACCATTGATGAGTGTTATACTGCTTCACAAAGGGCACAAAACATTCTGCATCTTTAACAAATTGTGCTAGTCTGTGCTGGTTGGATACATCAAAATCAAGAGAATATGTCTACTGGAGTAAAATTCCACCTCCAGCTCAGACCTGGGCCCACACTTACGCTAGCTATTGACATGAAAATGATGACAAAGCCAAAACTGTCCTTCTGAGGCAAGCAGGAAAAATAACTCATTATTTGGATGTTTCATTCTTAACTGATCCCTTAGAAAAGACAAAGGATAGGCTTGTGGTTATGATGTGGAGATCGGGACTTGAGATATATATGACTTGAAATTCCTAGTCCTGCCACCAAGTCCCAGCCTGAGTGTGAGAAAATCATCTATTTTCCCTTTAATCTCTCCCTTCCCTCTGCACTGTGGGGATTATGCTTTTCCCATTCTCCCACAGTCCATGTAATAGAGCCATATGTTCTACAGGGCTGGACTGACTTTTGCACACATGCACACTACCTGCCATAATACGGCATCAATCTAGTAAAAACTTATAGGATCAAGGTATGGTTGAAATAAACAAAAAAATCCACAGAAAGAACATTATTTTTATTTGAGAGAAGAAATGCTTTTCAGTGCAACCAAACTCCCTAATCTTAGTGGCACCCGTCACTCTGACGGGTATTTTGGGATGCTTCCATCTTCTAGGACCCCCCTATAAAATGCAACTAGAAGAAGTATTCGCTACAGTGCTCTTGAAGGGATTTTAAATTAAGGATTTTTAAGTTCATAGAGCCTCCATGTTCCTTGCTGTAAAGAACTTAGTCCCCAAGAGTCACTCCACTGTCTCACAGGCTCCTGAGGCATGAGCACACTCCAATACTGATATGCCAGCAAAATGAGTGTTTCCAAGCAAGCCACCAGCTTTCTGGGCCCCAAGAACACCCTATCAGTGCTTTTGGGAAACTTAACAGGAACGGCAATATTTCAGAGCAACGCCCCTGGAAACACAAACAACCCTCACTGCACAATGGGAAGTAAATCTGTCTCCAAAGAGAGTCAGTCCTTGCATATGCGCATCACCCTGGGCCACGGTGCTGTCAGCTCAGGTCCCAGGGAAGCATGGTTTCATTACCATGCACCTAAGTCAGCTGAACCAACGAATGACTGAAGAGAATGACAAGACCATCAAGGTTGTCACCAATTCCTTTGCACAATGAAGAACCACTGCTAATAATACTATGACTGGCAAGTGTATACATTGGGTTTTCCAGTGATGGAGATACTGTACTTTCCACAGGCAAAGTTCTTCTGTTTAACTACTGTTACAGCTGGGAAGTTTTACTAAAGCCTAACTAGAACCTCCTGGGGTATAATAGAAGCCCATAATTTTTATCTGAAGGTGGAGACCACTTAGCTCCATTTGTGGTTATGAACAACAGCCTATCCCAGGGGACTGCAAGAGTGCTGCACCAAGAAAATGTTACTGGGTTTGTTACTGGGTTGCTTCTGCTGGTGCATTCACAGTGCATCATCCTGCAGACACACTCCCATTTTTGAGAAAAGGATTTTCAATAAATAGTTGTTTGGTCAGAAAATCCCCAAGCAGCTTCCCAGGCACAAATGCAACACAAAAGTGTTTAAGTGTGATTGTTTTCTGATGATGTGTAATACCAACTCACAAAGCACCAACTGATATCAAGTAAGTTGAGTTCTATCTTCCTATTTTGTAAGAGAAATAACATGAAAGCAGTAGAAATTCGGGCAGAGTACTTAAGCTCAGGTTGATGAATACCCTCCTGTCCATGATCCCAATTAAAAATTACAGGCAAGAAACATCATTCAACCTACATTCAACACAATTTGTTCACAAATGCAAAAGATTTAAGAGTTGATATTGTGTTACTTTGCATTTATCTCAACTCTATGAAAATGTGCTTGATACAGATGATTAGACAATAAACATGTAACAGTGAAATTTAGTCCAAGCTCATACAGAATGAAGCTCTTAAATCAGTTATAATATAGCGAAGACAGATGGTACTGGATACATAAAGCACATTAAAGACACTGTTATCTCTTTGATAAAGAAATAATTCAGAGCACTAGACAAGAAGCTGAAATTGCTGACAATCTGAACTCCTGCCAACTGTCCTGGCTTCACTGGGGCTGTGTGAATTTTAAACACACATAGTCCCAGGTGTCCACAGTGCTGACTGAAATTTCTGGCAGCTAGTTCAATGCTTTTGAAACACTGCTGGCTTCCCATCACTAGTGGTCACTATGGGGAGAAGATAGGCAGTTTTTGGCTGCTCCTGCTGCTCTTTCTGTTGCCTTGGCTCTAGTGCTGTAAATGAAACACTCGGCACAATGAGCAGCCTCTTTTCTTGCCAACCCACAAGGCAGATACCTCCAGGGCACTAGTGCTGAGAAAAGGAAGGGTATGACAAAATGGGGAAAGAAACTCATTTATTTATGTTCCCTAGATTCAATGTGTCAAGAAACTCTGTGGAGCTTGGCCCTCAGAGACTAGACAAAAATGCATCCAAGAAATTGAAAAGTCAAAGAGATGTGTGATTGCAACAGATGCCTTGCTTTGGAGAGATTTGGGGAATGGTGGGAAAGGGTCACATGAAACCTAAGTAAGTGTGTGGAAGGGTTAGCTGAGGAAAGACAGAGATATGGAAGTCATTTATGGCACACATCTGGTATTCCGATGTGCACAGCACTCCCTTGACATGAACAGGAGCCCCACCCATGTATGAAAAACAAAAATGTTTGTCTTGAGATCTGTCTTTATAAAAAGATCTCCAAGTAAGTTTGGTGTCTTGTGACAGGCAGGATTTACCACATCACTGACAAACTACTTAAAATTGATGAGGGAAAAATGAGAGGTTTCCACGTACATCATAATGACCTACTGCAAAAGGGCTGGCTGAATGACTCTAGAAGGCCCCAGAGTAAAACTGAGATGCGATGGCAAGATGCCAAATTAAATGGACGTTAAGAGTCACTTCAACAGCTCCAGCACATGCCTTTGCCTAATCAGATCAAAATATTTAGCTTGGTTTTGTCACACTGAGATTCATTTTGGATTACTTTAACAACATTCACTTGCTACAAGTGTTTTGGACCTCATTCTCTGTTGGACACGCTCCCCAGGTAGCACTGCTCTGTCCTCCTGATTTACTGGGGACTACTTCCCCAGGTTAATTGTTCAGATTACTGTGCTCTAGAGTGTGTCTCTTTACCCAGGTGGACACACAGTATTCTTTGTCATTTCTTCCAGAAGGCCTTGCAGAAGGTCAATTTCCAGAGCTTCCCTAAGATCTTCCTGTACAAAAATTGAATTGTTTAATGAACTTAGTGGGGCTGGACCCTTGTGACAGAGGTCACAAACAACTGTATGTTAACCCTATGGATACCAGTAGCTCCATACTACTAGGACCTTACTACAAGCCCCTGCAACTGAGGCATCTAGCAAAGTTTTAGGTTTACATTTATGTACTGGATCAGCTGGGGAGGCTGACTAGCACTTTCTGATAATGAACAGTGATATGAAAAATGCTGCAGGCAAGACAGGAAGACTTGATTAGGGGATACAGAGAAAAATAAGTCATATTCAGTAGCCTGTAAAGATGTCTGCCAACAGGAAAGAAGAAGCAGATAAAGCAGACAGCAGCAGACAGATAGCATGAACAAAGAGAAACTGAAAACAAAAAAAACCCCAAAAGATAATACAACAGTAAAGGAATTAATTAACTCAGAAAGAAGGCTAAACTCTTATCATCTAAGTCATACAACCAAAACACTACAATTAATATATCAGATTAATCTCAGAGAAAATCTATTTTAGAAGCATAAATGATGGTGCAGAGTTCTTGAAAGAAGGAAGTCTAATGATGGGAGGAAAACTTTGGGAACATAAAGCAGAGCACTGCAAGGATCAGCCCAAGGAAGCCAGACCAGAAAAGCAGTGTGCCTAGCAGGGGTTTCTGACTCCCAGCAGCTGCACAGCTTTGTGCCGGAGAGGACTCCTGGCAACACACTTGTGACTTCACCATCAAATGTGTGCAAGCAGCTGAATCAATTATGCTTTCAGGTGACCTGAAGTAAAACACTGTTGCATTTTGCTACAGGTCAATATTATGGACTCACTGAAGGGAGACCCTGTAGTCCCACCTCCCTCCTAAAGCAGGTTCACCTAGAACAGGTTGCACAGGATTGCACCTATACAGGTTTTGAATGTCTCCAGAGGAGAAGACTTCACAACTTCTCTGTATAGCCTGTTCCAGTGCTCTGTCATCCTCAAAGTAAAGATTTTTTTTTTCTTGAAATTCAATGGAAATTCCTGTGCTTCAGTTTTTCCCCTTTGATCCTTGCCCTGTTTCTAGGCACAACTGAACAGCCTGGCCCCAGCCTCTCAACACCCACCCTTAAAATAATATAGTGCAGAGATAGGATTCAGTGACCAAATAAGTTGGTTTTGCAAATAAATTCTTTCTTCATTCCTATCGTTTTAAGTCATTGCCTGATTTACCTTTCTACAGTATCAATGGATATTTTTTCACTTTGTTACTGTTTAGTGGCGCAAAGGCAAAAAAGCAACCTACCATGACCTGATGAATAATTTTGCAAGCAGTAAAAAAGTGGTGGTAAAGAAATACAAATAATACTATATCCACAGTTAGAAAAATATTTGAAAATACAGTTGTGTTTGCAGACATGGTTTTGCATAAAAACACTCTATGGTCCAGCTGAACAGCAAAACTCCATCTGCTTCAAAGACAGCCAGCATTTCACCTCATGAATCCAGCAGCTGGATTCTGTTCCTGTGCACATATATAGGAATAAACTTTTGTCTATATGATACTCAGGGAAAAAGAATGTGCTCTGAATACTTGTGTTCAAATATTTTGCATGACTATTTGCAGCATAAAGTGTTCATGCAGTCAGCCTAAACATTAGTGGGTTTAGCAAGAAAGCAGATGGACCTGTTGTATGAGACTTAGGTACCAAAGCACAAATTATGAAAATCTTGAACAAAAGTGCATTTGAATAAATTACACACAGAATAATTTAAATCATTAGCAACTGATTATTTGCTTTCGTAAGCTAAACTAAGTTCATTACAATTAAGAAAAAAGGTAAACATAATCACCTCAAACTACTTCTACCACAGTTTTCATGGCAATATCACTTTTATTAAACCTCAAACTTCATTATGTCCACAAACAAGAAAACAACCAAGACTACATGTGCAAGTTCTACAAAACCATGTGAGATGAGAGAAACAGTGAGGGAAAAGAGAACTGATGTTTGCTGCTGTATTCCCAACCAGCCTTGGCCTGTGAGAACACCAACACAAGCAACAAAATTCTCAAACACTCAGGTCTGGTGAGAGTGAAGTTCATAGAGGAAACAGCTGTGTGGCAATGACCTACTGCATTGACATGTATAACCCAAATTTATTTTAGAGTTCTTAGCCCTTAATAGGTAGCACCAGGATACGTCACAGTGACCACACGTGTCAATCTAAGTGCCAGGATGAGAACGCCTGGGACCCACAGTGCAGCAAATGTAAAACACCAAAGCAAGCAGTGCAAAAGGCACTGCTTTCAGCAGACAAGAGCCAAAGTTAACCAGATGATGAATTCATATGTTCCATTGTCTTTTGCAGATAGAGACCCATATTTTTTCCCTCAAAAATCAGTGCTGCCTTATATGTAATGACATATATAACATAAGCATACAAGAAATATGTTAGTCAGATTTTACTCTCAGTTGGAAACTCAGACTAGGTATTCACTACATTTTGATTGAAAAACCCTTTATCTGACCATTTTTATAGTTACACAATCCCAATGTACAGCATTGCATACAACAGTCACAGAGAGATATCACATGGATTAATGTGTTTGCTAACAAAAGGTCTGTTGAAATCAGCACTTACAAATGGTCAAGCTTTGGGACAACACAACCTGTAGTGCAGAACTTGCATCTGCTCAGCAAACCTGAAGAGACATTAACTCTAACAGCTCCAACAGATCTCTGCTTAGAACTACTGTTTGAATAACCTACACATACTTCTGAGGCTACCCAGGTGGCATGGATCTCCACCACTGATGAAGAAAAGAGATTTAATACTTTTAGGCTGATCCTTTGAAGCTTACTAGTAAGAAAAGCATTAAAATAATGTCATATTCATAAATACCCATACACCTTACAGTCCAAACCCCTTTTGCAGAAAGATTTCATGCAACTTGCTTAGAAGGTGAATAAAAGAGCATCTTTCAAAAAACAGGCCAGGAAGAAAACTGAATAAAGGGCTGCCACTAAGCTTTAATGGGAATGTCAGACATAGAAGGGGGTAACACAGAAAGGCTACAGAAATTAGTAACTTTTTGAATGTTCAGCGCTTCTGTAAATCCAGGTGGCTGGGGGAAGTTCTAATACCATCATGTGCACAGCCTGGTCTTACTCTTTATGGATCATCTTCTAAAACTGCTCAGCAGCCTCCACTGAGAACATAGATAGAGAAGAATGTCATGGCTGGTAGGTTGATTTTGGGAAGTTGGTTTGCTTTTTGTTCTTTAGAAAAACAGTCTCTGAGATGACAGGTATTGTCAATGAAATGGCAAATTGGTGTCACCGTTTGTGTCCATCCAGGCTGTTATTTTACTTGCTAGAAGTTCAGCAGAGTTCAGGACTCCATGCCTTGGAAGACCAGTTGGTCTCACACTAATTACTAATAGCTCCCAAGTGGTTTAAATACTGGAGGCAAGATATAAAGTATCTTTCTCCACACTTCTATAAGTAAACAAGAAACAATTCTCAGTAGCCAACATAACGTTTTGCTTTTTTCATGGAAAACAGTATTTGCTAATCTAATTTACTTTCCATGGACTATCCATTACGGAACAGCATTAAAAAACAAGCAAAGAATATTTTCTACTAAAAAATAGGTAACAAGCAGGAATTGCATTGTGTTGAAAAATTATTATCTTCAAACGTATATTATCATCATACTCACATTCTAGAAATAGGCTGTTCATCACTTGTGGTTATCAAGAGATGAACAGTTTGCTCCTTTATTTACATTTCCGTATAGGATGTCTGACACCACCAGTGCATCATCTCTGGGAGACAGGGAGATGTGACACAGAAAACTCCAAGGGAAAAGTTAAGTGGCATGACCAAAATCTCATGTGTAAATATGTGGCAAGGTTTAAAAAGGAAACCAAATGTTCAGAATCTCAACCCTATGCTTTAACCACAAAACCGACTTTCTTCACTAAAATGGAATTAACCCAGTAACTAAAAACAAAGAGAAAACAAGTACATACATGTGCATCTTGCCACTGTAACAACTCTAAGGACATTTAAGTGTTCTCAAACTAAGATACAATTAAAAATATATGTTTAATTCCACGGTGGTAATCAGTTCCACAAACCAAGAGTACTAGAAAAGCAAGAGGAAGTAGCCTCACAGCTTGCTGAAGCTGTGTAAACCACACATGCAGGCATAATGTACTGACTGAAGATCTACAGAAATATATGCTGCTGACAAGAAGGGACTCAGTACTCATGTACAAAACATGAAAAATGTTTTCAACTACAACAGAAAGCCTAGTTGAAAACCAAGCAGAAGTGTTTTTAAAAGTTAATTAGGACTCAAAAATAATCCCCTTACAAAAAAAACCCCCCTAAGCAGTCTAAAAAATATTGTGGCATCCTACTTCAGATAATATATTTTTTTTTTAAATCACAATGAATTGGGGCTAGATAGGGGCTAGGAAGAAGCTATTTTGCAGAAGAGAAAACCACAAGTACTGTTCACTGAGAAGCTGTTTTTCTGGTTCAGCAGTTCTGCAGCAAGAATAGCCAGATCATTTGAAAATTGAAAAGAAAATCAATTGCATGTTTTTATTTTAAAAGAGCCTCCCTGTGGGAATAGGTGTGGGTGTGAGATCTCCTTTTAAATTTCGTAATATAACATAAAGCTGCCAAGATTTTTTTTTTAAATACTCTGTTTACTGGGTGCCAGAATAATTTTTCTCTCCTTATGATTCTACTGATGCTTATCAAAATTAATCTGTGAAGTGAGTAACACTAACATTTAAAAACAGAATATTTGTTCAGACAGCAGCACTGAGCAAAACAAATTTTCAAGGCTGCTATGGGAGTCCAGTGATGACAGCAAAAGTCTATTTACTCATTTACCCCCAAGCTCTGCATGCAGAAAGTTTCTATCAAAGTTTTTTTTTTTAAAGCAAATAATTTTTTTTAATATATAATTGAGTTCCACAGGTAAAGTTTACAACTAACCTTGCTATCTTCGATCTCCTGGGTTTTTCCTTGAAGCGTTTTCCTCTCTCCAAAATCACAGGTTGACTTTAACGTGAGCTGACAAGCAAGCATGGAGCTCTCTGCCCCAGTAAGCTCCAAGGACTTTGGTGAGTACCTCTGTGAGCCGGCGGGGCCAAGGTTGGGTATCGGGAGGGCAGTGTGCACAGGCTTTGACCCCACGGCTGGCTGCCTCAGCTTGGAGGCAACCCCAAGCACAGGCATGGCTTCTATAAAAGTATCTTCTTTCTGCCAAAGAAAATGCTCCTGACCTCAGTCTGGTAGGCTCCAGCTTCAGCAATTTCAGAGCAAATGCTTTAAACAAAAGTAGCAGTCATCTTTTCGAAAAGTCTTAAAACAATAATATTGCGAGTTTCACAAGGAAGCAAAATCTTTCCTTCATCTCTCCCCTCTGCCTCGCAGCCGCTCACACGCACTGCTCAGTGAGTCAGTGGCTCTGTAAGACTAAACGCTCCTCTGGGGCGTGAACTTTTCTTGAAGGTAACTGCCACAGAGCTGCCTGTCTGGGATTAAAGAACTCATAAACTCGCTTTCTCTTCTTCCTACAGCATTCCAGGTCTGTGCATTAAGTGAGTGAAGGATGGGAGAAAAGGAGAGAGAGAAGAGAGGAAACCTCCCCGTACTCCAACTGTCAAAACAGCTCAGAGACCACAACACTGGAAGCAGAGACCTCTTCCTGACTACATAAATAACCAGCCCACATCTCAAAAAAAAAACAAACCTCTTTTTTTTTTTTTTTTTTCTGTTTAAGGGAAAAAAAAGGACCTGAGTAGTGGCCAAAGCAAACAGCTGTTGGACGAGTTTTCATCCCGGAAATAATCTCAGCAATGAAACTGTTTGTCTGATTCCTGGCTATTTTTCACTGCTGACAACCATGAGCTACGGTGTTTCATTCTCTGCTCCTCCCGTGAAATCAGGTTAAAATCGTGCAAGAGCGTGGCTAGAAACAGACACTGAATCACACTGCGGGTAACGTCTGTCTGTGCTATGAAAAATCCATACAAAAACAGAGTAGGATATAGGAGAATTTCAAGCATTGTTCGAAGATTTAGTCAATACAGTTTTCAGAGCTCTTTTTTTTTTTTTTTCTTTCTTGGTGGTGGTGTTAACGTCATCTATTCAGTGTTAACACTTCCCTTTCTAAAAACACTGAAAGCTCCGTGAAGTCCATGTCCAACACATCATTTCTGCTTGTTGCTCACAGAAATATTCTTTCTGGCAATCTCAAATCCTTGCACATAAAAATACAAGTCAGGCAGGCAGAGCAAGCTCCAAAATGAGTCATGATGGACAGTCCAAATTGTTGAGCAGCATAAACACTTACTTAAAAGAACAACTGTAAATTCCTTTGAGAGTCTGTAGCAGGGGAAACCCTTTTAAACTGACATGAGGAAAAAACCTGTGCAGAAACATCACACCATTCAACTACTCCTATGGGATTTTATCACCCAGCATTATAGACAGAGGGTTTTTTGTTATGTCTTCCAAAATAAAACATAAGATGACTTGACTTATTCTGCCCCAATATACTACATGGTATTAACTACACCTTCCTTGGACAGCATGTACTATTACCACCAGAGATAAAAGCACAAGAGAAAATAAGAGCCCTCTGGACTTTTATGTTCTCAAAACAAGGATGGCAAAAGTTTAGAAAAGCATTGAAAAGAAAGTAAATGAGAAGCAGACTAAAAAGATCTTAAATCATGCTTTAAAGTTATTTTGCAGAATAAATGTGTGATGTCTGCCTCTATCATTCATTTACAAAGATCACACTGACACAGTAAATAAATTCAGTTCTCTGTATTGACTTACAAATTACTCCATTCTTGCTTGTGGTTTGTAGGAGTGAATTTAACCTGTTGTAGTAATCTCCTGAGTTTTGAAGGGAGAATACAGAGAATCAGCAAACACATTTCAGCATCCTCTGCTTATCTGCCATTTGGTTTTGCCACCATTAACAACAGATGCCATGGATTTTGTGCAAGAATGACCAGAGGTAGCTGCTCTACATTTTAGACAACTTCAACCCACAGGATACACCAATTTGCTCCAATGATTGGAATATTTTTGTTCAGTGTGATACTTCAGATCTTCTGCAGAGCAAAGGGGAAGAAAGCTCCTTGCACAGTCTGTATTTATTTTCCAGCATTATAAAGCACTGATGCTGTGTAAGGAATTTAGATTTCTTAGGCACAACTGTTAACAGTTAACACTTCAGAAAATGCACATATGCAAAGACTGAAGTGGACCACAGGAAAAGAAGGATTTATCTCTTGCAAGGTTTGAGAAGATGAAAAATCCTCATGAGAACTGTTACCCAATGATCAACACAAAGAATAAACTACAGCCATGAGATAGATACTTTCTTAAAAAGAACTTTGCCAAAAAAATGTAATTGAAACTTATTACTTCCCGGGGTTATAATTTTACAAAGTAATGCACTTTGGTAATCTTGCTGATCTTCTTTTGAATATGAATGATGAGGTCATGATACCCACAGTCTCTTTTGCAACCCATTTTCCCAGCACAGAAACCCTGAAAGTAATAAGTAAGCAAACTTACTAGGAGTCATCTGTAATACATAACCAACAGGATTTGGAAACAATGATGTGAGGCTGGTGTTACTGCTACTCTTCTGAAATAATTTTTCATTATATGTTGACTTTAAAGCTAGTACCAGGTCAGGGCCATCAGCTTCAGAACCCAAACTACCTAGAGTTTGTACAATGATAAATCACAGAAGTGCTTCTGAGCTATTGAAGATGCAAAGAAGAGTATGCAAGATTCTTTGCAGGAATCATGAAAAATTGAGAAAAACAATTTTACTCTGTAAGTAAGAATGCAGCTACAAGCCTAGTCTTCCTTTTCTTATTTTCTCTAACTCTAAGAAAAAGATAAATAAACAAACATCTGCTGCTCTTTGAAATCAACTACAATTTTTGCTTGAAATCCCTTGTGTACTTCATGGTGAATGTAGGTCTTATGAAGGCTGTCTTGGGGGAAAGAATATTTAACAAATAAGCTTCAGTACTGTTTTCCACACAAACAGGAAAGTACAGGATCAAGCATCTGTGGACAACATACACAAACTGTCACACCAGATGCAGGTGCTGGTGGGATGACCCTGCAGGCAGAAGGTGTCCAAAGATTCTGTAAGGGAAGGAACTGAGGGGAAACGGCAAAGTTGGAAGCTGCAAAGGGCACATTGTCAGGCATCAAGTTGACCATGTAAGTTTGGTAGTATTTTCCTAAGTATCTCTGTAGTGGAAAGCTAAGTGACGGTCAAGCAAGGCAGACAGGGAGAACCTAGAGTCAAAATGAGGATGATTTAGATATGTGTGAATAATGTCCAAACAGAAAAAAAGGCATATCTGTGAGAAATAAGGGTGGAGAAGGCTATAACCTGGAGTTACATGAAATCAAACACAACTCTCTAGCATGAGGGACAAAGTATTCCAGTCAGCATAGAGAAAGCAGTGAGTAAAAAGTTATGACTGAAAGAAATAAGGGGCTGCAGAGAAACAGGTCAGGCTAAGCATTGTTCAGATAGGAAATGTAGGTTTGTAATTTATCCTCTTAGACTTTAGAGTAGACATCCTCCAGCCAGACAGGTAGTGGACATCATCTGGATTCAGGAGGATGACCAGAAATCATGACTGAAGTCCTGACACAAGGGAAATTATGTTCAGAAAAGGTTGGAGAGTTACGAGGAAAAAATAGAGGGCAACATTTCAATTGGGATGCTAGGTAAGAAGATAGAAGTGTAGAGAGGAGCCAAAAAATAGGAAAACAAAGCAAAGGTCAAAACACAATCTTTAGTAGTTTTGTAGTGGTAGCTCCAGTGATATGTTGAAGGTAGGGCCATTGTTTTAGCTGATAAAATAGTGACAACCTGGCTGTAAAGCATGACTGTGAAAGTGTCACACAATCCATTTTCACAGAAATTACAGATTATATTAATGATCTGTACCTCAAAGTAACACAGCATGTATGCATTCAGTATAATAGTCCCCACATCCTTAAAAAAAAATGTAATATTTATTTCAAATAGCAGGAGCTAACACACCTGAAGTCTAAACCACTTCATAAAATAAGGCATCAGTCACTTGTAATGTTATGGTGAATTTTTGTTCTCAGGACTGAACAGAAATAACTGTTCACAGCACAACACCCCAGCATATATTTCCTTTCCTTCACTGAGCCTGATATCAGTACAAATCCCATGAAGGTTGCTCCCCTTCTGCACCCCCAGCCCTCAGACAAACTGTTCGCATGAACTGAACAGACAGCTGGCAGTGTGTCCCAGAGCACAGGAAATATCAAGAGAGGGGACACCTGCCTCAAAAGTGGAGCCAAGATATTTGTTTGCTCCTTCTGCTCTATGATCTTCAACAAGGAAGCTGTTGCATGCGTAGAGGGTCAAACAGGAAATGTCAGGGGTCCAGAGACTGCAGAGCTCTGTTCAGAGCTGTTTCCCCACTTCATCCCACTGATGTAGCAGCTGTGTACAGAGTTTACATGAGCCAGGCCAACTTCAGAATGAGCTGATACAATCTCAAGATTTTGTGCTCACTGATTTCAGGTTGAGCAGAAAGCTTTCCCCAGCTGGGGATGGACAACTCTTGAAAAAGCAACCAATGTTTCTAAAATACTGAAGGTACCTGAAGCAAAATGATTTATTTATTTACTCCAGATAAGACAGGAATGAGCTTTAAAAATGCAAATGCGACACACACCACATGTCTGTTTGGTGTAACAAAATAAATTCAACCTGTCAGATACTGATAAGACAAATCCTTCAGCTCCGACTCATGTTCCCAGCATAAATCTATGGACAATATTTTTGTTATTAAAAAAATCAGGTGAAACCATTAGTCTCAAGGCAAGACATTTAACAAGTATTTAATCCTCTCTGCAAGTATGTAATGCTACTGAGTAAGCTGCTGTTGTTGTTCTTAACAGTTTTGTATTTCAAAAGATATATAATCCAAAGCCCAGTTACAGTCACAGAAAAAGGTGCATCCGGCTTCCTAAAGGAAATCCTTCTGCTTCGGCTGAATGTTTGGGGAAGTTTTCAAAGAGGACAACTTTTAAATAAGGATACAGTTTTATCATCTGAACAATTTGGCCTTTCAAAACTCAGACAGGAGTTAAAGGGTTTGAAAACAGTAACTGATAAAGTGACCAGTTTTTCTGTAATCCATTCATGCTGTATGTTTGCAACATCTTCCATCAGATAGTTTCAAACTTTTATGTGTAATTTAGTACCAATCCACCCTGGGAAGTACGTGAGGTATACTAAAATATTGTCAAGTGGAACCAGAAGGCTAAATGACCTTCCCAGATCCATATGGGGCTTCAGTACGTTCTTTCTTAAGTAGAGGGTGGGTTTTTATTTTGAATTCTAAATCTGTGCAGGTTAAAAATTACAGGTTTTTTCACTTTGTTGCCCACTCTATTTAATCATGAAGTATTTGGCCTAAAGGAATTGAGCTTAAATACTATAGGATTGGAAAACATAAACTACAATTTTTATGAGACTAAGAAAGAACTGATGGCAATTGAACACACTATGTAAGTATTTACATACTGATCTACTGGCTAGACCACACAGCCAGCTGGTAAAGCTTAATGAAAGGATCAGCTTTTCTCTTTGGGAGGTGGAAGAGGAAAAGGGAAAGAAAAGGATATTCTGTTTGTTCATTTCTAAGCAAATGACCCAAACAACAAATGCTAAAGACTCTCAAAGTTGATGTTAACTGCAGCTAACAAGGAAATATACCCACAATCAACATACACTGGCCAGAAATCTAACAGTCATCCTAAGGATTGAAGTGACAGCTTTTCTGTATTTTTTCCTTTGTCTCCTTGGTTTCTCATTTACAAAGCCTTTCCCAGACATAGTCATAGCAGGCACACTGACTTCTCTAGTATCCTCCTGGACACTGACAGGTATCTTTGCCTTTTTCCATTTATGCTCTCCTCCCGATTTTTTTTCCTCTCAAAGGATTTCTGGCTTTGTATCACTTTTGGTGGGCCCTGGCAAATTATTATTTCTACTGCTTGCCCTACATTTTTCTCTCTTAGAATACATTACTTCACTGCTGCATTGTAAAAGAGCATTTCTCCCACTTACCAGGGTAATTAAGAGCTTCAGCTCTTTGTAGAACTGCTGGAGAAATGTCTAAGGTAGACACAACAAAACCAGACATTTACAGAATGCATGATTAAGCTCTTAAGTGATAACATTACTTTCAGTAGAAGTGGTGAGGAACAGAATTCCTAGCCTGTTTTTAATAATGATATTGATGGAAGAGGTTTTGTTCCATTTGAAATTTTGATCAAAGTTTAAATTATCTGGTGTTCCCCTTGAAATATGGTCCTCATGAATTCCCTGCAATCGCTACTGCTTTCAATATGAATTCCCCTGGAAAAAAATTTCCCAATGTACATACGCCCCAAAATTTTGATGGAATATTTCAGATGATGCTATCAAGATATTTATAAGTCCTAATTAGATGAGAAGGAAATGATGTTATTTGTGTTTAATTAAAGCTGTTCTGACTCTTGATACTAACTGCTAACTGTCCAGAACTTTCATCCGAAATTTCTTCAGAGAAATTGACTTGCTTTCCTTCCTATAAATTTCCTAGCAAACTGTAAAAACTAACTCTTAAAAAGAAACTGCGACTAAGAAGGAAGGAATCTGCTGATTATCTGCCATCAGGTGGCTGGCAGAGTGGCAAACCTATGCTTTCATCTGCAGGAAACTTTCCTCTTACGAGCCCTGTGGATCTGATAGAGGGTTTCAAAATCACAGTTATGCTGGCATTCACTTTAGCATTGCAGTGAAAAACTTCTACATAAGGTTCCCACTGGTCTATTAAAAAAAAAAAAAAAGTTACTGTAGAAAAATAGCTTAGAAACATCTGCTACAGTCATGATCAGACTCTTGGCCAAGTGCAGAAACAACAGTAAGAGACTTTGAAGTCAATCAGCTTTGCTATCACCAGCAGATAGTCCTGCAGTCAGTGGAAATTACTGCATAGAGAGTTTAGGAGATATGAAGAAAACTTGCTCTGCCAAAAGTGTATATAGACAGCAATGAAGAAAAGAACAATTTTTTTAACAATCATGAAAATTGTTAGGAGTGAAAGGTTAGCAATAGGTGCAAAAAAAAAAAAAAAAAGACTACATTAATACTTAGAGAATACTTCATGAAAACAAAGATGGATATATTTTAAGGGATTAGCTTTGATATTTGACCTTAAACAAGTGCAAGCTGCACTGCAGCTGGAGGAGCACTTCTGACTCATGATCTACTGTCTGCTTCTTTCTTGCTCTGAGACTGTAATCATTCAATGCCAACTTGCATCCCCCACAGTTCATACCTACTACAGCTATACCACCTCTACCCATCTGCTACCCCAGACCTTGATCTAAGTAGCAATTATTGCATAATACTTCCTGTTATTCCTCACTGCTTATCAGTATAGCGGAATGATCCCAGAAATGTTTTTGGTTTCTTGTTGGCCTTTGCAGATAATCATCATAACTAATTTTGTTATCAAGTAACCCTTCCTACAATGCCCCTATTATTTTCATCTTCTTTAACCACATAAATATTTGATATTTATCCTACATTTTCTGTGATTTGCAGCAATTCAGGAGACACTGATATGCATTTTAAAGATTTCCTTTGGCAAACATAATACCTCAATACAAAGAATGAAAAAACATTATAGTTTTTGGTGAAGTTTTACAAGATCACCATTATATCACCTTCCCTAACACAATTCCCATCAGAAAATCTGGCATTTGCAGTGCTCTCATGCTGGGTGGATGTACTGGTGAAGCATTACGCCCCATGGCAGTGCTCGGTTTGCAGCTTCACTTCACAATCTTAAGGATCTTTTCTAACCTAAATAATTGTATGATTCTATAGGCCCCACTGCTGCACACTTCCCGTGCACATCATCTCTTTCTAATGGTCAGAGGCACCATCCTGAGTGTTGAATCTTTTCTGTTACCAGTATTTTCATTTTGGATCTCAAGTTGCTACATGAAGAACAGATACTGTACCTTGAAGCCACTTGTTTGTTTTGATTCACAGATATGCTCTTTTAACCATGTGTTGTGTGCCTGCTCTTATTGAGGAGTTATGATAACACTATACAGAATCTACATTTTTCAACAGCCTTTCCTCACCAAGGCATATCACTATACACACTGTGGTTTTCCTGCTCTTGTCTAGTGCTTGGCCAGCTTGGAACTCTGGCAGAGATGGTCACTCACCTCTACCTGGAAAATATTAAGCAGACAGGCCTTGTGTGTCAATGAATGTGTCAATACCTTGACCACATTTAGCTGAGCTGTAAGTGGGTGCTCTTTTCTTTCAAATAAAAATTGGCCTAATGCTAACATACTAAAAATCTCAGCCATCTGCCTTGGTCTCCTGTTGGCCATATGTGAACATTTCCTACAGTGAGCCTTGAAAGCTTGTGCCTTTCTCCATTCTGCTGTGAGCAGAGCGTGCTCCAGACCAACTTCTGAAATGTGTTCTGTATGTCACTAGACTAAACCTTCCCCTTTTTTGATCAATAAGTGTTAAGGAACTGCTGTTTTTCATTACCAAACATCTCCCATCTATGCTAAACCATACACCTTGTGTCACCCCAACAGAAATCTAAGAGTAAATTACAACAGCAGCTTTTCCAGTCAGCAAATTGTATTTCCTCATCACTTCTCTGTCTAAAGATGTATGATTTTATCTTTTGTGTGTATCTTTATGTACACATGAGTACACATGTTTAATATGTCAGACATTAATGTCCTTTGAGCAATTCACCTGGGTTGCTTTATCTTTCACAAAAAAAAAAAAGAAAACAGAAACCATCAAACCCTCAATAGCACACAGCTGTCAAAAATAACTTCAAATCCTGCAGATGTTAGATGCTTCCTTCCTGCATACTGGGGAGAAATATGACCTTACAGATGTGGCATGTTATTAAAAAAAAAAAAAAAAAAAAAAGGAAGCTATGTTTATATATTGGTCTTACCTTCCAGTGCAAGAAAAGAGTTAGATAGGAGACAAATAATACAACTCTTTTCCCAGCTTTCATCCATCACTTGGGTTTTTAGAGCTGACATATGTAACAAGCATTTGGCAGCCACAAAAGCAACATCAGCATTCACAAATTAAAAATAAAACAGAAAGCCAAAATAGTTTTTTTCCACCTACAATAACTAGGATGAGCTACAAAGAAAGTACAGTTTTATCAAAACCAGAAGGGAGACTAAACTGGCTATTTAGCTGCAGCATTCAGCTAAACAGACACTGTTAGGTATAAATCAGCAAGAAGTTAACAGCCACTAGTGAAAACATCACTGGTGGCATGTGCACCTTCAATGGTGACAAAGGCAGAAGCTATTTGCTTCAGATAGATATGTCTTTAGAAAGAAAAGATCTTCATTACATGTTCATGCAGCACTACAGCCAACAATACAGTAACTTTCCTGATCCAGGAGGAGTCTCTATTGGTACAAAACTGTGTGATTCCCACCACTTCTCTAGGCCAAGTACGAGACATACAGTACAGTCTCTCTCTCTGTTTAGAAAAGATATAATTAGATTCCATACATTATTCCTTTCTATTCCTTTTTTTTTTTTCTTATATTCTCTTTGAAATTTTTATTTTTCATTCCATTCCCTTCTCTGCACCCAGTGAAGGAATATTCTCCAGAATAAGAACAAGATGTGCAGGCAGTATTTTTATTTTCTTTTCAGAAACCACTGCAGCACAGCATGAAAATTTCTGCAGTACAAACCACCTGAGCAACACTGCAATCTGTAACTAGCAGACTATTCAAAAATCTCCAATAACCTCTCAAAAGATTTTGGTCTTCTCAGAAACCTACTTCAAATTAGGAAATTTCCCAATATCCCATTACTTTGATTTTAGCTTCATATTTTACTCACCTAAAGTATAATCCAGCTACTTCTGCTTATATTGTACTACTTCTTTTTTAGCTTTCTATGGAATTTCTTGACTCTAATGTACCTGAGCACTTTTATTCTTCCTTACATAATAAAGGTGAAGCACTCCAATGCCTAATGCCATGGGATGTTAATGCAAGGAGCAGGAGTCTATACTTGCTTGAATGTATTAGAGCTAAAGATGGTGGAGGAGGAGGGAAGAATAAAAGAGAGATACACAATGTGCAGTCTGCTTTCTGACCTGGAAAAGGTTTCCTTTTGTGATTAGAGTTTGCGTTCCAGGCTAGTTACATTCTGGCCAAATTGATTTTCCCACCCTTACATAACTGAACTCTGTTCTTCATTATATGGGTGTAAATCTGCAGCAAAAACTTTGAACTTCCAATGAGTAATTCTAGATTTATGCCAGAGTAATTGAGAGCAGAATGTAGCCTCTTGGTTGCTCACAGATATTATACTATTTAAGATTTCTATCCTCCAACACACTTGTGACTATTCAACTTCACCATAGCCCCCTCTTCTTTCCTTTAAGCTATTCTACAAGTTGACACAATATTTGGAATTTTTAATACGAATCATATTTTGAAAGATTTTACTTCCGAATCAAGGGAAAATGTAACTACTGAGAATGTATGTATCGAGAGGAGTATTTTTTTCCTAAGAGAAAATCTTTAAGAACAATACAGAAGCATTCTTCTGTGCTGACACATGCTTCATGCATGACTGTCCAACTCTTTTCCAAGTCTGCAGAACTGTTATTATTTATTAATCTCTAGACTGCTAATATTATTCAAATAGCAAGCAGTTCAAAAAGTTCACTAAATCTATATCTTTAAACCTTTAGACAACTATTTTGTAACCACTGAACTCATTAAAAATAAAAATTATTTCAATGAAGTGTACTTTCTAAGTGCTGCATAAACTTTATCCCTGGTATAAGTTTAATTAATTCCAGTGAGTTTTCCTCCAGCAGGAAAGAATTTATTGTTTATATTACATGCCAACAATTCACTAGATTTAACAAAATATGAATCCTTCTTAAGTTATAACTTCTGTTTAAAAATTTATCCCAGTAGGGCTTTTTTTAAACAATTTTGCTGATAATGTCACCCTTTGTTTGCTCTTCACAGAAGCCAGCAGGGTCTCAGAGATATTCTTGTGCGTGCTAGTGGCTTCAACCCACCCTGTTTGTTCACATAACACCAAAGTACCTGGAGCTCAGAAATTCTGACATTGTCCTACTGTGACTAGAGAATTGCTTTTCTTTGATCTTTGATTTCAAGATTCCTACACTTTCCCCCTCTTTGAGGAAAGACAGTTGGTTTTAATTTAAAAAAAATAAAAACATTAAACTGGAGAATTTCCCAACAGGAAATAGAGTTAAAGTGAGCCAAACCTTCGTGCCATACCTTTTGGATCATGCCCTCAGCAGGGTGTAAATATCCAGTCATCTTAAACTTCAGCTTAGGCCACCTTAAGTTCTCACTACTATCTGGATTTACAGTGTACAAATGAAATCAAAATCTTACAGAATAGCTAGTTCTCAAACATGGCTTCAAGCTAGGCTGTTGAAAGGCTAGAATTTTAAAGGTCTCTACTTTAAAGGTCTCTGAGTAAGCAATTCTCACTAATTTCAATGAAAGGGAGAGGAAAAATCCATTCCTAATTACAGTGGTCCCAGGGAACCCAAGAACCAAGCCCAATTTCCACAAAAATCTTTCCACAGACAGAAATCTTTCCATAGACTTTGGTGGCCACATGTGCTAAATAGTTCTCACTCAAGGACTCTGAGGCTGGGATTATATTATTCACTTATGTAAATGAGTTCAAAGAAAATGTAGAAATTAGTGGGAATGGTATAAACTTTAGGACCACTATGAGATTTGCTTAAATTGGCAGGCTAACCTATTCGGCATCACTTCTATAAACTCTTTGAAACAAATTTGGCTTAAGCAGAAGCTCTTCTGAACTGATTAAAAAACTTATCAAGGCTGGTTTTAAAGATTTATTTATTCAAATTCTCTTACGCTACTGGCAGCCAAGTTGAAGTCAAACCTTAACTCTGATTGGAAAAAGTCATTTGAATGTCAGAGGGTTATGTAAAAGCTGAGACTTTTTGCCCAGAAGTAAATCTGTGAATGTTATATTGATAGCGCTAGTCTGAGAAGTCAGAAAAAGATTTAGAATCTGGAAGCCTAGGATGCTTTTTAAATTATTTTGAATCCATATAAATATGTTGGTTTCTCCCTTCTGGAGAGGGGTCACAGAGAGAGGTCATTGCTTTTTTGCCATGATATAAGAGTAAAATGTTGATTCCCAAATGCTTCCAAATTCTAAATCTCATGCCCTGGAGTTTTGACCCCAAAGGCAGGGCACCCAGAATCTTTTTGAAGTCTGTTAGAAACCTTCCTATAGCTATTAATTTTATACAGATGAGACTGTATAGCAATGGAAAGCCCTATCAAACCTCAGTAGTCTTTTTCTATTTGCTTCAAGATAAGAATCATAACTACAGGACCCCAAGATCTGTACAGAGAACAAAAACGTCTGTCCACCCTTAGGGAATAGAGTGGATGAGAGACTGGGAGTCATCCATATTTTGCTGGTAATACCTCAACATATGCCAGTCTGTTTGAAGAGATCTGAACTGTCAAATCAGGAAACCATCATAACTATGATGCTAAGAAAAATATTGTGAGAGATTATGATCCTATAGTCAGTAGAATTCAGATGGAACAAAGTAGATACTCAGAAAAAGTATCTACTTGCAGGAAAGGCAAGATGAGAGCCTATCACCATCCATCATCCATTCATCCATCCATGCATCTATGTCAAAAATATTATGGGAGCCTGGCCACTTGTTATTCTCCCGTTCATTTTATTTGTATACCTATCTAATGAAAAAGAAAACAGTACTGCTGTATTCTTATGCTCACAGTACTGAGTGTTTTTGAGTCATGACCTGGATTCTACAGTAATTTCATCATTACCCATTCTACTGTTCTTCAGCTGATCAATGTAGGAAAAAATCCACATTATTATGCATAGACTATGACTGCATTTCAGTTTAAAAAATCCTATGATTTAAGCTTCCTTCTAATCCTTCTAGAGCCCTTAATTATATAGATTTGAAAACGTACCCTATAACTATTATGGGTCCAGCTTGAAATTAATACTTGGGTTTTTTTCCACTTTTACAAAATTCCTAACTCACCATAATTTTTTTACTTTAAAGATTCCATACTAAATCCAAGTTTTATAAGCTCTTGAAGAGGAGAACTGAGAGTCACCAGACATTCTTTCTTCTTGCAGCGGAACCTGTTTTGAAACAATCCGTGTCTATAGAGTTTGTTAGATGTATGCATAAATAGGCGTAGTTAATGAGCAATTGTTAAATTTTCTTTCTCACATTAAGTCAAATATGATGAGGTGTAGATTAAAATACATGAGTTCAATTGTAGTGAAAAAAGCTAAGGCATACTAGAAGCTGTACACTAGGGTAATGTACTTCCTAAAGGTTTGATCCTGCAGCTCTAGCACATACTCATTTCTCATCACATCATGAGTTCAATCATCACATGCAGACTATAAAGCCATATCCATTTCAAGTCATTAAGCAGAACTTGCAAGTTGAAGCTGGTGGGAGTTGTGCAGATATAGGACGGTAGCTGGCTCTGAGGTTTCTGCTAATTTGTTCACCATCCTTTGAAGCACAAAAGCAGGAAAGAAAACCACATGAAATATTAAATCATCCCACATTTCCAGGAAAGTTCTGAAACAATTAAAAGCTACTACTCTAATGTATAGATGTTAGTCAGTTCTCTAAGAAAGCCAGAAAAATTGTAATAGGAGTAATAAACTTTATACTTACAAGTACAACAGCAGAGTTTATGTTTCCTTGTTATCCACTGAGCAATAAAATATCTATTGAGCACTTAATAAATAATTGTAAAAATACAGGCTGTTATATTTCAGGCAATAGTGATTTTATTAGGAAATTGATTTACTATTCCTCCAACTTTGAAGACATATGACCATCACAGATTCAGATCTGGACTGGGACTTGACAAAGGGAGTTTATAAAACATGAGGAAACAGATGGCAACAAAAGAAATGTTTCAATAAAAAACCAGGTAAGATATAGTAAGAAAATGTAAATTCCAGACTGAAAATTACTAACAGCAAATTATTCCTTCTTTTCTTTTAAAACTAGTCCTGCTTCTTGTCTGAAAACTACTTTGTTCTTCTTTCAAACTGACCTGTTTAAGTTACCTTTTAAGTCAGGTACTGATAAATTTCCGTGACTAATTACATTTTAAAAAAGCACTGAAAAGCGTATCTTTGCCACATTTCTTCCAGATATTTTACTCTTAATTTTGAAAGTGTTTCATTTCAAAACATTCTAGACGGTTTATTTATAAAAAGTATTTAAAACATACTAGATCAAACAAAATCCTTTTCTCTCTCTGAAACAATTAAAAACTTTTAAAATGGAGTTGCACAGCTGTAAGGCAAAAGAAGAATAGTTGATGTTGGCAAGCAGCTGTTGTGCAACACGCCTGTTGTCACAAATGAATCATAATTGTGTCTCTTGAAACTTGTGCTCCCCCATCTGTCTGTTGTATCCGTTACAGAGAGGAATATGTCTCTACGAAATTATGAACTATATTTTGTATTATGTTAGAACATATGTCTAATCTTGCCCAAAGCAAACCTATCAAATTCCTTGCCAGACAGCTGCCCTTCCTGCAAAAGATGCTTGACATCTTAGTGGGAGAGTGACACTGGAAAACCATTGAAACTGCAATTTGAAACCTACTTCTTCAACTGTTAAGTCTACTTCATCTGTCTGACTAACAGATGACTAAATTTATCCCATATAATAGCTATTTAATGTTAGGCAGGGAGCCACTAGAATTGAGGACTTAATATGGAAAGGGAGCCTTTGAGAAGACCAGTAGAAGTCATAGTTAAGACCTAGTCTGTACTAAAAGAAAGGAGTCACACAAGAGAGTAAGAGAATTAAACAGGCAGAAAGGGTTTTGCCTGTTCTAGGACACATGGAAGCAGGAATTAATGTCATGCATCTTCATAGATCTATGTGCAAACAAGTCAGCCCCAGCTGTAATTATGTTCAACAGAGAGAAACAAGTGGCTGCTTTGTGTATAACACTAACCAACCTCCCGAGATGCCTGTTTCCTTCCCCCAAACACTGTGAGTCTCCTGTAGGTATGACTGGATTGGTATGACAAGGTTACAGTTTCAAGTTACAAAAAATGAGGCAAAATCACTGAATTACTCAATTAGACTATTCACACCTTTTTCTTCCTGACCCCAACATTACTTCCAATTCCATGTCACAGGCCTCTTCTCCTTTGCAGTGCCAATCATGACTATCAATTGAATTTATCCATTTCTAAACATTTATCCATTTCTATTTTTTTTTTTTTTTTAGTATTTCCTAAGGGTAGGATAGTCCAACAGTTTTTTTTCTCCTGAGTTGACTTTGAAAAAAGCCCCAGTGACACTGATTGTTCTGGTTTTTTTCTCTGAGGCTGGGACAGTGCACTGGTCCCATATATAAGGACAGTGATTGTGCTCCATCCAAAGCTGAGATGGTCCCACTTGCCACACACAGGAAATCCCTTGCATCCAACTTAGACTGCAAGTTCTTTAGGTCAATGGCTGATATTGCACATCTCCAAACTGATGGTCCCCAAGCTTTCTGGATGATTCTTAGCCTACGGTGCTTCTACAGAGTTCCATGTATCCTGATTATGAAAACAAGGATCAGGACACAAAACACATATTATTAAAGACCAGCACTGAACACAACCATGGCTTTGCTGCAATCCCTGTGATTATCTAGGAACTACAGCTCTGAATCAGGCAGCACGACAAGACTCATTTGCTTAAGCACAAACCTAACCCCAAACAGCAACAAACCCACAGTGTTATTATTTTATTCTTCACCATACATATGGGACTATTCACGTGGTGAATACTGTTAGATAAAACTGTAGTGGGTTAAGAGAATTGCACCACTGCAAATGTCCTGTGGAGAAAAAATTAGTCTCAGCATAAAATCAATCTCAAGTCTCAACAACTTTTGTACATATCCACAAATTTAAACATAGTTTTTGACAAGTAAATAATTGGTTCTGATGCTCAAACTGTGAGCTTAAACTCATATCCTTGCAACAACCTCTTATCTTTCACTGATTATAAACAATTTTATGTGAAACACAAGAAACTCATACATTAATTGAATCATCTCTGGTTCTTCTCTTAATTCATAAGGAAAATTCCCAAAGTACTTCCCATCTAGTACTTAATGTCTTTGAACATCTCCTGCTAGCCACATAGTAACAATATGTAAAAATCCAAGTTTCTTTCTCAGAATTTCAACAAGTAATAACATAGTGAATAGAATATCTGTACCTGGGCAAACTTAACAACATGAGCTTTCTGCATTTAAACCATGTCAAACCTTTAAGGCTTCCTTAGGGGACTTCAGCTCCAGAATATTACAGCAGAATGGCATAAATTTATTTTATAAGTTACATGTCTGAAGAACATCAGGTTATAGGAAAACTTCATTAAAACACATCAAAAATATTCATATATAAAACCCAGAAACCTTTTTGGGAACAGCTTTTATGTGTTTAGCAGGAAAAAGCAATTTAAAAAGTCAATCAAGCAAGTGGTTTTCCACGTATGGTTGTGCTTTATACATTTAATTCTTTCTTTTTGTTAACACCCCAATATTTAAAATCGTTTCTTATGAAGGCACATGGAGTTGAAATTATGAAGTAACTTATCACAAATTTATCCTTCAGTGCTATTGCTTATGGATGGTCCTTACAGTATATTTTGGCTCAAAGGCACAATTCACTCTTCATTTCCTCTCTTTGATAGGTTTTCTGTCCTCAGGGTGAAAGATCTCCAAGGATATCAGTGCAGAAGTAGCACAGATGTATATGGGATATTTGTTATGCTATGACTGCAGCTCATATGACCTCATCTGGCTTGATATGACAGGCGGCAAAACCTGGGCTATCTGCATTTTTATCTAGACAAAAAAAAGGACTGAAATTACTTTAACTAGTTCCACTTCCAGTCACTCCCTGCACATAAGGATCACAGGGCTGTGTGTAGCCTTAACTGAAATGTTTACTGATTTACAAGTCAAACTGGGTCTGTGCTGAGGGCTTTGGGGAAATTTTCCACTCTATCCAAGTACTAGTTCAGTCCTTCTACATTAATGATACGAGGAATATCAATGCCAATCATCTACTAATTGTTACCACATCACATCACATCACATCTGTTTGCCATCACAAAGATCCTAGAAATTTGCCTAAGAAGGGCTCTCCAGAGGGTACCCAGCCAACCACCAAGCACAGAGGCGGATTAAATATAGGGGCCACACACATCAGCATTTCTTCACCATGTGAGCATTTCTTCACCATCTCCCATGAAGGGGATAATACAGTTTTGTTAAGCAACCTGTTCCAGTACTTTATCTTCAAAGCAATTAGAAAGCCTTTCCTGGCACATGGTGTTTTGGTAACAGCATGAGTTCTGGCTGGGGAGAGGTTTGGATGACAAGGGAGCATGTGTATGGGAGTGGCCTTTATCAGCAGGAAGTATTAGGGTTGTTGCTTTTGTAACTTGGGAAGTTGCCCTAAAATCTTTCTTGTGGGCAACACCTCAGTAAGTTTAGTAATTTTTTTTTTTCTGCCACTGATCATGTTTTTAAATACATATTTGCATGTTTTATACCCTAAATCCTTGCGTACTGATTTTATCACACCTCACACTGCAACTTTTCCACTGTATTTCAGACCAGAGTGGGAAAAAAAATTCATTAAGTACTTTTATTTTCATATAATGTTACTATAGCCTATCCTTCAACAGAAAATTTACCAATATACAAAGAAAGCAAACAAAAATAATTTTTAACAAAATAAAGCAAAAGATTGTCCAAATAAAGGACAAACACTTTTTAAAATGTATACATTAATAAAATGGTCCTTGATTCTGTAAAAAATTATTTGTATATTCAACTCTTTTACAATTTAAGTGACAACTTTAGCAAAATAAATTAATTAGTGGGAGCTGTGCAACTAAATCTTCTTGAGGGAACTTAAAAATCCTATTCAATTTCTCCTACCATACCGAGTCAAGGAGCAAAAAAAAACATTTTATAAGACTGCTATGTTGAGATTCGATTGCAACAATTTTATTCAGCAATGTAGGGTATCTTTAATAAAGGCTGGTCTTTTGGCTGTACTCTGCAGTTCCTAGCAGACCTGAGCACAAGTGTAACTTTTAGTTCATGGAACTGTTAGGTCTACTGGTCTTTTGGTTATGCCTGGGCTCCTATCAATGTCAAATTAAGTGGATTTGGCTTACAGGCAACAATGAGGTTGTATTTCTTTAATTTATATATCAGCAAGAGATCATAAACATAAACAGAAGTGTGCAAATCGGTTTTATTTTTAACTTTGAAAAAGGTTCTCAAACATACTCAGTTTTGGCTTCCCTATTATTTAATTCTTGGGTAACTTAATCTTGATTTCAACAATGCAAAAGGGTGAAAAATGAAGAAAAGAAGAAAAGTCACTGGCCTAGAGACAGCTCGGTGGCAGGAAGGAAGAAAAAACCATTGCTAATACCTCTGCTATTATATAAGGATATAGCATTTAATCATAACCCTCATCAGAAAGTGCACCTCAGGAGAATATTGCAAATCAAAATTCGCATATATTATACAAAGACTCAGTTTTAATAAATTGTATATGTCTTTAATGTTTTGGAAATCATTATAAATGGAGATAAGTCCACCAAAAATTTAGTAGGTATCCAGGTCCATATTCCACCCAAAATACAAAGATGCCTTGTAATTCTCCAGTTAATTCTCTTATTTCAGATCAAATGGCTCAGATACTTCAGCCCCTTACAATCTTTTTATCCCTTCTGAAAATCTGCCCTAGTGTCTGTCTCCTGAAGCCTTTCTGCCAGACATATGGCTTTACCTTCCATGCGATGCTGCGGATCATCCTGCTCAAAGGGCAGTTCCTCCTACCATATCCTCCCCTGACATTTCAGAGAGAAAATTTAGCTGAAACTTTTCACAGTTTTCTGACTAATTATCCATTCCCTCATGAAACAGTAAAAGACAGCATTTGTGGCGCCTAAGGAGCTCTTAAATTAGGCAGGTTGATTTTGAAAATTACAAAAACTTAATGAAAAATCAGACATTCACTAAAATTACCCCATACATATTGCTAGAAGACATACTTATGACTTTCAGGCATTTTAAAATCTGGTTTTAATAGGTTCTCAATTTAACGTTTTTATAGCAGTAAAGGTGACAAGCCAATAAAAATATTTGGCAAGATCTTTTTTTTCTAAAGTGGAATATAATGAACCCAAGTTAAGACAGATACAATAGTCTAACCAAGTCCATGTCTATCATCCTTAAAAGAAAAACTGATCTGTAATTCACCATGGAAAAAGCTACAAAACTGTGGGTTAGTTATAAAGTAGGACTGAACATCTCAACCCAATTTTGGCGACAAAGTGCAAAGAGAAAGAAAAAAGAGAAAAAGAAAAGAAAAAACTAAATTGAAAGGATTTAGTGCAAAGCAACTGTGTTTGGATTTATTTTATTTCACAAGCAAAAGAAAAAACTCTGTCTCAGGAGAGCAAAAATTAAGGCATGAGAAAGGAGGGGAAAAAAAAAATCACCCCTTCCCTAAACTGTATATTCCTACATAGCCATTGTATTGCATAAAACTCTTGAAATGCTAACTGAACAAAAGAATTACTTGGTTCCTTAAAGCTTTGATAAAGTGTGTGCACAGAACCCACTGACAGGAGACAAACTTTTGACTACACTAGCACTTTTTCCAGAGGAATGTCTTGTCTCTATAAACATGGCAGCATCATGGTCAAAACTGCATTTCATTTCAAGAGTTTCTAACAGAATACAAAATTACCTTCTTAGCTATTTCATCCAGGATATTTGTATTTTTCCAAAAGTATATGCATGTTCAAATCTCTCTGTCTGTCACTAGAAGTTGCTACTCTAAAATATGCAGAGGAAGAAAAAACAGGAAGTTCATGTCAAAACAACAGAATCATTATATGCCATGATGAAAGACAAAAAGGGGATGTGCATTATCCTTAGCAAGATTCAGAGAAGCAAAGCAATGAACTGTCTGAAATTTATGGTTTAAATTTTGAGGAATTAGCCCAAAACAAATGTCATGGATTTTGCTCTTACATATGTTCCAGCTAGCTTTATAAAGGCCACAATTTTGCCAAATTCCACTCAGTGTCTTCTGTCTTCTGGCAAAAGACTTAGTCTACTGACAGTGTATAGATCTGAGTGCCATTCTAGTGAAGAATGAAGACAAGACAGATCTTATTGCTTTGAAGAAGATATTTAGAGTGGATACTTGGAAAAAATTTATGTAAGGAAAAAGAGTAGTCAAGGATTGCATAAGAGAAAGTGTAGGGGAATAAAGAGAAACTTCAGGCTATACAAACATAAGGAAACAGCCTGCCATATGACTTCTACTAAGGTCAGAGGCAAAGCAGCTTTCATGACACAGAAGCTGTGGAAAATCCCCAGGAAATAAGAGATCAAAGCAAACGGAATCTCAAAAATAGGCCAGCTTTTCCCAACATTAAACTCTAGATCACCATAAGTGCGATTTCCAACATATAATGAACTCAATAAAAGTATGTTTTTCCTAATGTCATGATTTTTATCCCTCCTAAAGTAATAAATATTTTGAGTAGATTGATAGATTTTCTTGGTTTATTAACATAAAAAATAAGAGGCAGTCTCAACCCATTATGTGAATGCTGTGATCAGATTAATAGACATAGAGGAGAAAAATCCTCTTCCTAAGGCCAGACTTAACACGACTGACATAAGTAGGCTGTTGCAAATGCCACACAAGCTCCTCTGTAGACAGTCGACTGCAAAATAGAAAGAAGGTGTAGGAGGGCTGAAAACTCAAGCCCCCAGCTTAAAATCAGAAAATACATATACATTTCCTAACTGTCAGAATAATTAACCAATAAACATGTAACATTCAATGGTTGTAATGATATCTTCCTTAGCAGCAATTTTTTAGGTAACACTACATTTTTGATGAAAAGACATAGTTCAACTACAATTATTGGAGACTCAGAAATCCAGACCGGATACCACATAGTATTCCCATCATCTCTTGTGTCAGTCAACCTCAGTTTTAAGAAGAAACTAGAAGCCAATCAGCCTTTACATTTTAAGAAGAAACTCATAAAGCCAATCAGCAACTATAAATGTAAAAGAGAGAGACTGAGAGCTAGATATGCATGCAATATATTTCTCAGGCAGAAACAGCCCTGACAGTGCAAACTTCAAATTCAGCCTCTGTTTTCTAAGAGTAAGAGAAAAAGGCAACTGATATAACATGGGTACTTCAAACCCCAGAGAATGAAAATAAAGATGGGAGTTTCTCCCCTTTGTGTTTTCTGTTCTCTGTCCTTTGAATAGGGTGGGAAATTCCTTGAGTAGGTTACTCCTCATCCTGGATGTTTGGAGGGAGATAGAAAAGGAGCTGTGTTCCAACTCCAGCTTTGAACTCAGAAAAAGAGATTTATTCAGGGAAGGGCTACTTCTGCTTTAAAGAGATTTTGTGGTGTTTCTAGCATGGCTAGAGCTGCCACAAGGCTGACCTCCATCCCAGGACCCCATTGTAATTTTATTTACTGATGGTGAGACCAGTTGCTTGATTTACCAAGCAATCAAACCAAGCAGATATTGCTTTGTTTATCCAAATGTCAAAAATCACCACAGTAAACATGGAATTTACATGTCTCTATACACATAGAATCTCTTCAATAATTTAAACCACAATGTATATTAATAAAACATGTCTTTACGTAGACATTTACTGGGAGACTTGCAGAAGAAGGTGAAAGGGAATTTACTTTCCTTCCTTTTGTGAACACAGCAACACTACTTGCTAAAAAAGAGGAGAGTTGGGGCTGAAATAACATTTCTGTATGGAACTACTGCAAAACACTGAGCAGCTGTTGTTGCTCAGAGATTTTCCTAGCTTCTACTTATCCAAATTCTATTTAATGTGGATCAAGCAGGGAGTAAAATTTTTTCTCACAAGCTTGTCCTTCAGCAGGGCTGTGAGCTCAAAAGCTTGTTTTTTCCTTCAGCTGTATCAGCTGTTATAATAAAAGATAGCACATCTCCCTATACACCATAAGCTCTCCTTTCATCAATGAAAGCTGAAATATCTGTAGCTGAAAGCATCAATTTCCATCTGACAAAGGAAAATGTTGAATTCAGAAGGCTGAAAAGAAGCAACTGTTGGGCATTCAACAACTTGATGAGATCTTGTAGAAAAAAAATCTAAAAGGCAGATGTCAGTTATAGTGGAAGCCAAAGAAAAAAATGAAAGCTGTAACAAATGAAAAAGTGTTAAAAAAGAACATAGGCAGACACTTGACTGCTTTGGTTTTCTGATTGTCTGGTCCCACTTTCTGTGTGATTTGAGCTAGTATCAATCTGGCCTCAGGTGAGTCAAGGGTAGGTGCATATTGCTGGAGCAATCAAGGCTTCTCAGCAGTATCTTCTCTACCTCCAGATCCAACAGCATTTGAAGAGCTAAGTAATCAATGCAGATGGAGACACCAGGCCACAAAGGCCTGTTGATGCAGCAGAGCTGGAAATACTGTGTATGAACAGCACTGTTTCAATGCCTTCCTCAGACCTAAGCCATACACCTATTAAAAGGTGTGAAAAATATGATGTGTAATCAGTGTCATCCTGTGGTGGTACAAGAAGGGGCAGGGTGCACACCTCATAATGAGTGTGCCTTGCTCCCCCTTTACAATGGTATGAGGTTGATTCCTAGCAATGGAGCACCATCCCACCGTCTCCAGAGATGTCTGGGTCACAGCAGGTTACCCTGTGCAATCTGAGGAACAGGAGACACACACCAGGGGCACCCTTATGGCTTCAGAGGTATCATCATGGGTTTTCCTTGAAGTGGGAGAAGAAAACATGCCCCTTTCACCCTATGAAGTTTATTAGAAAAACTACTTTAGGCTACTGGTAGATTTTTTTGGGGATTCCTGTGGAATACTGAGGCTGAGAAGCATTATAGTTAGGGCACTGAGCAGGTAACTACCTGAGTAAATGTCCTCTGTGATTACTCCTGTCTCTTGCTAATCCCATCAAATCTGGCAGGATTGACTGTATGTTTCCTGAAAGGAGGAAACAGCCATGCATTTGTAGACTGATGAGAGGTAATTTACAGGTTTTTCAAGTGACAGGAGATGGGAGTGGTGGGAGGAGGAAGGAGAGAGAATAACATTCTGTGAATGTTCATGAGTTTGTGTAATTATACAGTTGGAGGCAGATAGGAAAAGACTCCCAAGTCCAACCATGACCTAGTATAAAACCTACAATTTCAAAAGTAAAATAGTATTCTGCTCTATGGGTAGTGCATATACTACTTCCCTTTACTTTAGCTGGTACTTATCTGAGAGGTTTATTCCCAATACTAACTTGGATGTAAGATCACTAAAGGAAAATAATGTGATGTGTGAACACAAGGAAGAAGAGAATATGAAAGGGCCACCAATAAGTAATGACCTCAGTTTGTAAAACATGTCTCCAACCATGACACAGTTGCCTGATGACAAGGAGGGCATTACACTTAAGGATTTTCCAGTCCTTTTGTTTTAAATTCCTACATCCAGAGCTTTGTAACTTGTCCACAAACTTCAGCAATCCAATCACTATGGTTGAGCACCTTCTTAAATATTGATCTGGCTGTGTCATTAAACTATTAAATAAGCCTGATCTGGCTATTAAATAAGCCTGAACAGAAAGAGCTTTCAAGTAACATTATTCAAGAATTGACTCCCTATTTAAAGTGTAAAGAGATGCATCACATCCATCACAGACATTGTCTTAGCTGCAAAAGTTACCATAAGGTATTACACACTTTCCTCAAAAAGAATTGCAGAAAGCATCCACTACAAGATTATAGCTGTATCTTCTTATTTATAACCTAAAGATGATAACCTAAAGCTCAAAGTTCATGCCTTTTTCATGGCCACTTTGATCTCCATGAAGGAGCCTGAGGACAAGTATATTTCATCCTCACATAACATTTTATGAATTGTTTGTAAAGCACAGTTGGAAAGCAAAATATTTACACTACTTCTTGCACAGAGGTAAGCTGAAAGTAGCCCCAAAGCTAAGATTTTTACTGCCACAAAAGATCTTCCTGAATACAGTCCCCCCCACAAGCAGCTGTATGCACTTTTTCTTTAATGTATGGTATCCTTGTAGGATGAAAATAATTTTCTTTGAAAAAATGCTTGAGGCAAAGTTTACTATTGCTTAGATAAATGTTTACATTAAAATTTCTAACATCCATAAAGTCAAGATGCTTTCTGATATTTGAAAAAAAAAAAAAAGCAGAGGCATACCTCCACCTCATGCATGAGAGTTCCCTTGAAAAATCAGATCTTATTTTCAGAGTTCAGCAGGAAGATTGCTTGCATATGTACAGATTAAGATGGTTTCAAAACAGCCATAACTTTTTCCCCCTGCAATCTGTATGAACTATATGCATTGAAAAAAAAAAAAAAAAAAGACTGATTATGGTTTTAAAAATCTACCAAAGAATTAATATGAAAACATGTCTGACACAAAAGGAAAGCACGACCTGCATTACAAAGTTTTGTAAGTTTTGTGCCTACTGGTGTGTTGGAGATAGTTCCAACCCTGGGTAACTTCGGACAAAACAAAATTGTATGTAACAACTATATTTACAAAAGGCCATCTACCAAAAAACTTTATTTTAAAAGAAATAGAAACTAAAAATGCATGCATTCATGTATATATATATCAAAATGCACACAAAGATAAGTAAATAAAAAGAGTAATTGTTCAGCTGAACACAGGAAACATCCAAATAGAATAATATGTGAAATATATTGTGATCCAACTCCATTACTGAAGGCCTTTATATTTCATCATAATTAAAATTAATACCTCATTTCAAACACAAAACTCCAAACCTGCCTCCTACGTCTTTAGTGCAAACTACTTTAACATCGGGCAAAAATATTTGTTGATGAAAGGCAAATTACCTTCAATTTCCTTTACCATACATTTCTCCAAGGCTCTAAATTTTAATGATACATTTAAAAAATCAATATTAAAAGAAAATTTAGCTGTGTTAACACCATTTACAGCAGTTTTATTAAGAAGAAACCAGATTACTCCCATGAACATTCAGAAATATAATATTTAAAATCTTTAATTGGCTGAATTTACATCTCAGCATGCTGAAACCACAGTTCACAACACAGGTTAATGGTGAAACAGTAGCAAAATCTGCAGCCACATGCTGCACTAAACAGGATAGCACGCAAAATGCACTCATAGAACAAATAATGCCAGTAATTATCAGGTGCTGCACCATCCAGTCCAGTTCTGTTGCAATTATTAGTAAATATTTGTTTTTGTCATTTGGCTTAGTTTGTAAATGTTAAGCACTTGTTCTAAACTATAACATTTAGAAATTACTGGTGTATTTATTAACATTTGAGTAAGCCATAAAGGCAATATGTTGATTTAGATTAAAGCAATATATTAACTTTCCTACAAACACTGCCCTTGCTATTTGACTTACAGGTGGTGCATTGCTGTCCAAAATACTGTCTAAAAAGCACAGGGTTAGGAAGTGGGCAAGAGAGACTGCGAAAAATAAATAAAATAAGTAAAAGACCCTTTTTCATCCTAGATTAAATTCACCCCTGTGCAGAGAGCTGGCACAAGACTTGTGTACTTCTTACATCTTACTTAAGTCCCATTTTAGGAATGAGTGCATAAATTCATGCTGTCACAAATATTTCTTAGACTCGATGTCTTTCCTCTCTCTGTGCATGTGAACTTCCACCTTTCCTGCAGTATGGCAATCCCAATTTAAAAACAGTAAATAATTAATTGTCTTCAATCTGAAGTATCTTAGTTTATGGCGCTGATTTTCCATGAACATAGGCACATTTTTCAGCCACTCTTAGAATAATTTATCATTACTGTATTGTTCTTTAATTTTCTCCTAATCAGGGACTATTAATGGAACACTGGACAACTTCCAATTATCTTTTTTTCTCACTTCTCACAGCATTCTATTCCTCTAGGACAACAAATTATAACATGATGAAATTCAAATAAAATGAAAGGTTCTATTTTAGAATTTGCGCAGGAGTTTACCCACATTTAAAAAAAATACTTGTTTTTCCACTGTTTTTCTATCAAGACCCAGAATTTAGGGACATGCCAAAATTTTTTTCCAGTTGGAAGCACTCTATCCAAACACCTTCCAGAAGGTATGTTCCCCAAAATTTCAACTTGGAAGGGTGCAGCTTTGATAATTTAGAAAAGTATACCACAATGAAATGAAAAGAAAATATTGCTGGTTTTCTCCAGCTGAGCTCTAGTGCACTGAAATGAGACCTCAACATCTTGCTTCAAAACCCTTTAAAATCCCATTAAGATGCACTTCCCAAGGTTGTTATGCAGTGAGTGAATTAGTTGGAGCTGCTGCTTCTGGACAAGGCAAATCCTGTGGGGCATCTCCTGCCCCAAGGCACGCAGAGCCTCGAGCACCAGCGGCACACTCAGGCGTGGGCAGAAGAGGCATCTGCTGAGATTTGGTGATTTGGGACCTGCAGGGAAGCAGCACAACAACTGCAATGCCAGCCATGAGCCCACTGTATATTCCTTGTCAAACCCACCTGGATACTTTCCTGTGTAACCTGGTCTTGCTGACCCTGCCTTGGCAGAGGGGTTGGACTGGATGATCCCTTCCAACCCTGACTATTCTGTAATCCAGCGATTCCTAGCAAGAAAAAGGTGCCTTATCCTAGGTGCAAAAGGTTAAGTTTTGCCTACATATCTGATCACACTGTAGAAACTGTTTCCCTGATGGGAGCCTTGTTCTCTGACAAGCTCCATTACTGCTGAGAGCATTACAGAGAACATTTTGCCATCTTTAATATAATATGATCTTTCCATAAGAAAAATCAGAATATATTTGACATTTCAACTCAAAAATTGCAGTCTTCATACCTACAGACAAGCCCAAAAATTCAATTTTTTATCTCACAGTAGCATTAAAATTTCCTTCTAAATGTTTATAAGCCCCCTATTCCTAAGTCATTAGATTTAGTGAAGTAACTTTCACCATTAAAAGACCAACACTGAGCAAAGCATCATAGATTATGTGTAAAAATAGTAAAAATAGCTAAAACTTACCCATAGGACTGTAATGTTAGCTATTTTAAGAGACAAAAACAACCTCCCACAACACCTGCATTTAGACCTGACATGTCACGCAGTGCTAGAAGCAGACATAACAACACTTGATAGCCTGCCATGATGCATGACATCCTCTAATCCCATTTTTTTAGCCTGCTCCCACTGATGGTTGTTACGGACTTCTCGGTACCTACAGGAGAAGATACTTTTCTCAAAAATGCACAGTCTAATCTGCAGGCACCTGCAACAGTATGTTTTTCATATTGAATCTCATATGAACAGTTTCTTTGAAGCAGAAAGACATCCTGTGATTCCTGGGCACTGGCAAATGCATCTGGAAAGTCATACAATTTTAAAAACTCCAAACCTTACAGACAAAAAAAAAACCAAAAAAACCAAACCACCAATCCAACACAAACCAACCCCCCCAAAAAAGAAAAGAAAAAGAGAAAAGAGAAGTAATATTTTAGTTCCATTTTCCTGATTAGGAGCATAGGGTTACTGAGAAAAGCATTCCCATCAAAGAGTAAAGAAGATTCTATATTAGGGGTTTTCCTTATACTGACAGCTGCTACACATAAGGAATACAAGTCATACAGAGAGTTTTCCATTTCATGATATTCTTGTTGAAATCTCTGAAATACTGAACAAGTAATACAGAAAAAAAATCAATCTTATGTTTTGAGAGAAGATAAAAGATGGCTCTATGGAATGCTTAGCAATAGTTGCAGCAAAGATTTTGAATTTAGGTGAATAAATAGCTTCCATTAAAATGTGTCTACCCTTCACCCAGAATGCTGCTCAGTATAGGCAGCCTCAAAACACTGAAGAAATTATCTTCATTCTTTGAACTATGTTTCTATTGATGCATTGCCCAAGTGTACAAAACAGTATTTCATATGACAAGATTTACAGTGAAATAAAAGCATTTCAAAAAGCATTCTCTTTAAATTGTCTCTTCATTACATGGATGAAATAAACTTTATAACAAGAACACAGTTCTCCCAGGTTTTAGACAGATGACCTACTAAAGGGCAATTAAGAGTGCACACGGAGCACTGCTGTGCATGGCACGCAGGGGACACAGCTCTAAGGATCTGCCTAAGCCAAGCACTGCAAAGAACTGCTTGTGACATCTGTCCCCAGCATCTCAGAAAAGGTCCAGGAAGAAAATGACTCTCATCTGGACTAAAAGGTACAATTTACAATGAAATGTTATTGCTCCCCTACACACAAAGTGAAGAGCTAGAAAAGAGGTTATCAAGAGCAACAAAAGGGTAAAAAATGAAAACACAGGCAGAGTGAAAAAATAAGCTTAGAAAAAAAAAATACATATACATGAATATCTATACACATACACTTGAACCGCTTAGTATTCTGTGCTCTTTTTTTTCTCTGCCACAGTGTTTTCATTCTATCTCCATATGAGCCATCAAGACACCTTTTGGACAGAAATCCCTGAATTGGTGACACCTCCAGCTTGCAACTCCCAGGTTTTCCATTCCTAAGAGTATTCTCCAGGGACAACACACAAAGACTCACTGGGATGACAAAGTGTCTCATATACTTCCATCTGCAAGTGAACTTTTTATTACACCTTAACCTAATCAGTAGATAAACTTCTGCTGAACTGATGGGAAGAAAAGAGGATATTTCTGCAGGGAAGGATTCCATTTTTTTCTCCGGTATTCAGTCAAGTCTTCCACATCTCCCATGCATTTTGCTCATAACACAGCAATTAACATTCTCACTTTATAAGTTAAATAGGAACAAAAATTACATTATATTGACCGAACACCTGAACACTCACAGCAACAATTCTTGATTAAATAGAAACATATCTTTACAGAACAAGCCCCAAACTTTCTCAGTCCCCCCAAACTGCAGGTAAGTGATGGAAAGATGCAGAGCAAAAATCAAACCCAAGCTTTAAATATGGCCATATGGGGGCTTTTTTGCTACTGCTACCTCTAGCATTCAGATAAAAATCACACACACACCATCCTCACACCACTATATGTCAAACCTGACTGACAGCAGCACTCTATATTTGCAGCCTTTCTGCTTATTATCATGTGCCAGACTATAGGAAAACATTCTCTATTATGACACTAATTAAATTATTTCATGTCTTGATACCCTGAAAATGCCCAGAAGGATCAATATGATGTTTCTTTAATGAGAGAAGATCCTTAGAGCCAACCTGAAAACAATGAATTGATGATAGTAACAGCTGGTAGGAAGGAGTACTCCAGTGGAATGAGGAGAATTGAGTCTGAGCACTATCATATAACGTTGCTTAATCTCAATGTCACAAAAGACCATTTTAGTGATCAGAAGTAATCCTTTCAACCCAGGAAGAATGCATCTTTGTTTCTGGTTGTTTGAACTGACTCAGCCAATTTAACTTTTATCCAGCTTCTCAAATGACTTTATCCATCTAACTTTAATCTCATAATAGCAGTCAAAAGGGACATAAAATTAAGATAAAAATATAACATTTGAACATAAAATATAGTTATGTTCAAAACTTTCTGGGCAAGATTTCAACCCAACTTTATCCATGTCCAGCTTTTATTCATAATAAGCAGCAACACAGCCCTGTCAGCAGTTTAAAAACCGTGCTAATTATGGAAAAAGGAACTCAACTCTTTTTTAGAAAAGAGCTGCTTCTGATTTAACATAGTTATCTCTCCCTTCCACATCCCCTTTCTTCTCCCTAATGTAAAAAACCCTCAAAAAATAAATTGCAGTATGAACCCAACTGAGATGAAGCCTTTCTTCAGAACCCAAACCAAACAGAACTGAATGGATTTAGATTCTTTTATCTGGTTTCAGCAAATCAGAAGAAACTCTGTTTTTACTTAAGGAAATAAAAGCTGTTTATTCCAAAAGAGGCCTTTTGGGTGAAATTCACTTTAACACAGGAGGTCAGTGAAGTTGTAGTCTCTACTTTGGTCTTGCTCAAACCCTCAAAACATGAAATAAGAGGCACAGAAACCCTTGGGTTAGCCATCCTGTGCTGAGACACAAAAAAACCAAGATGGAGAATACCTTGTTGGTTTTCAAGGGACAGAATTAAGCTTCTAGTTCTCATGCTTTTACATAGTAGGATCACCTGTGACCACTAACTGCCTGGGATCTAGCCAAGACTCTGCTCCTTTCCCCATATTTTATATATTTTAACAAAGAATTTTTTTCTTCTTTCAGTTGTACTTAGTGTCTGGCCAAATATAACCTGGAATACTGCTTTTCAATTGTGGTCACACTGAAGACCATTTTTTAAGAAGGAAATATCCTAAATTGCCTATCCCAGAGCCATCCAATTCCAATGCACTGTTTCTTTGGATATGTGCATGCTTGATAGTATCACAATTACCATTAGAATGGTGTGAAGGGAGCTAGATGCAATAGACTTTTATCAATGCGGGCAACACTTATGACATGCTATGACCCATCTTTTTTCCTTATATTCCTAATGTTAACTTTTCATTCCCTGGTTATGGCATTCTACTTTAGCACTCACATCAGCATTTACAGAACCACTACTTCTATGGTTGTCATCTCCTGGCTTTTCTGAAAAAGCATGACTACAGTTACCTTGATGGCAAGAGCCCTAATATTGGAGAATTTGAACTGCAGGCTAAGAAATTTTCATATTTTAAAATGCAGGGTCCCAAAATTATTTTGGAACTTAAAGCATTATAAATGGAGCCACAAAAGACTTAAGAATTAAGATACTTTGCTAGCAATGAAGGCCTCTGTGTGCACCTCCTGGAAGTACTTCAACCACTGTGTAGTATATTGGAAGCCACCTCAAGAAACCACAAACCACAGAGTGAAAATCCTCATCTGTGACAATTAAACACTGGCACATGGAATATTCAAAATACAAAGTTCTCTGAACAACATATATTCTTATTAGTACATAAAACCTGTATCACTCTATTTAAAAAGAAGCCTTTTTAAGCATATTAAGTTTGCTGTCACAAGTCTCCTGTGGTTTATCTGCGAGATAAACCTCAGGTGTAAAACCTGGCCCTGCTGAAGGACTGCTTCTCACTGATTTTACCCATGGAATATTATGTGCCATTCCACAGAGTGGAGAAACAAGCATGGAAGCTTCAAAGCAGTCAAGAAATGTGTGCTAAAGTAATTCAATAATTCATTTTCCTGTCTGTTCCATCACCACTGGACTAGACTAACTCTCTTTCCCAACACACCATCTATGACAACAAATTACTGTCCACTGGTAACAATGAGCCAGAAAAAATATGCAATTAGCCAACTGAATAATTATGGGTTTTATTTTGTATACTTAAAATATTAAGCAAAAAGAAAAGGCAATTACATCTTTCCCTACTTTAACTACTGCCCCTAAAACCAAAATAAATACACTTACAAACCTATCAAAAACAAAGCAAGAATTTGTGAAGGGCCAAGAAAAACAAAAATCTTCATATTAAAACTGAGTTTACATAGAGATACTGGAGAGCCACATAATTTACTTTTCCATGTCCTTATCCTACAAGTCTTTGTACACTCACTCACATGCATAGTCCCAGTGACTCTCAAGAGTACTCTTGATATTGCTTTCATTAGCTCTTTTCCAAGAACAGGAATTTTTTCTATCCCATAGTGCAAGCAAGTATGATCTAGCAGCCTAAAAACCATTTGCAAATCCATTAAACACAAAAGGAATCTTCACTTGCATCCAATACTTGCAGAACCAGGACCTTCTGAAAGATTTATATTGTCTTAAGCAAGGCAAGATTTTAGGGTTTAGGTCAATTTTTTTAATGTAATTTTTTCCTTAGTAGAAGTTCTGGATCAAGACAAATTCCTCAGTTTTTTAGTATTAATTCTGATTTTAGGTCCTTCTTGTGGTGTTATGAACCCTTCTGATTCCTGAAATCTTTTTTCAGAACATCTAATATTTCTCCCCTAATGACATATTAAGAATTTCCTCTTCATATTTCTAATTTTTCAGAAATTTTTCTAATTGCGCAGTTAGCAATCCAGGGAAATACAGCTGACCATTTTACTTTGTTGTTATACCCTCAGTAATGCAGTCACAGATGCTCTATGCCCACTTCTTTTCCTTTTACACAGAATACTGACCCAGCCTATTGTTTAGGTACCCCAGGGGTGACAAATGACTATATTTGCATTTATAATGGTGCCAAGACAGAGTCATTCTATTACATGTCTAATACTTCCAGAATTACATTGCACTCATAACAGTGGTGCTTAAGTAAATACAAGAAACAAAGAAAGCATTTGAAAGCACTGAAATATTTAATTTAAAAGAGACTGCAGCTGCTTTAAGTGATCCAGGGCAGTATGGCTCTTTTTATGGGTTAACACTAAGTTACAAACAGTTTGTCCACTCCTGATACTTTAACTACATGGCTCAGAAAACTGCAGAGCTCGTTTACATCTGGATCATGCTGCAATCCATCTTGAAACTGAAAAACTATTTGATAAAGGTTTCAAATGTATTTTATAATCTAATTCCCTAAAAAGTACTGGAAGATTGCAATTTATTGCAGTTTAAAATTGAACCCAGTGAATACACATGGGATGAAGCACATATTCATCCTCAGGGATAGATATTTAAATGACTGCATACAGAGATATGGATTCAGAAATGTAAAGCACTCTCACATCCCAATGACAAAATCTGCAAAGGTGCTTAAGCATGTAACTCCCACTGACATAAACAGAAGTCAGTAATCTTAAACATCTGTGTTAAACCCTAGTCTTGAAGTCACTTCTGTCTGGTTTTTAAAGGCATTTCTTGCCTAACATGCTGGTAAATTCTTAAGGGTATTTCTAAAGCTCCATAAATACCTATCTGCATGATAAGACACCTTGAAAATCTAGCCTTTATTTGTAAACTGGGGTGAAAGATATATCAATTAAATCCAAATCCTCAGCAACATTAAGATGTCTCACTGCCACAGAAAGACGGAAACAGAAGGCCCTGACAATTTTGAGGATCTTGCCACTAGGGAATGCTGAATGTTCCCCACATTTTATCAATCTTTACGAAACAGTTAAGTACAACCTGTTATTTCATATTTGCAATTTAACTTTTTTTTTAAACTTAGTACCCTCACTGACCTCATCTGCAGTTGTTGAAAACAGTTGCACTTAATGCTCCCACTAATGAGAACTGGATTTGGTCTTTAGAGAGTGAAAAGAACTAAGGAGGAGGAGTTTTACTAACTAATAGTTACTACATAACTATTTGAAGGAGCGATTGAAGCAGTCAGAATTCACCCATTCAAACATAACCACCAATATGTTTTACAGAAAATGTTTAAGACATCATTTAATATTCACAGTTCTGGAAGCCATTTTCATCTCTATAAATTGATTGTTCTTGGCAATCAAGCATTGTGTGTGTGCCAAGGAGATTAAAAAAAAAAAAAAACAACAAGAAATTTAAGCCAACATACAGCAGCCTTATGTCAAGACTGATTTTAAAAAGAGAGATAATGAGATATCATTGTACTGTATTTTTGATAGGGCTTTAAAATTTTTTTTTAATTGCAATCAGCACAGGAACTGTTTTTAAAATCCAACAGATTTATCATCATTGCCTGTCTCTGCAGTGCTATTCCTCCTTTAATGGTATGGAAGTTGAGCACAGAGAAATCTGCTTCTCCAAAATCAAACACTTCACCTTACAGCAGAACCAGAAATTATAATGCCCTGCAGCTTATTTCATGAACTTTACCACAAGATCATAATTGTTTTCTGTACTTCATTTAAGATGAGATATTCAAACTACCTCAACAATTCGGGCCTTTAATTGGCTTTGTACCTCCAGTCACCCAGGAATTTTTTAATTCCCATGCATAATTTACATTAAGAATGTGCTACTCCTGCTTCTTAAATAATAAAGAAGTTTCTAATAATAGAATAATATTTGATGTCCTACTTCTAGGACTAAAGTTTGCTGAATGCACTATGCAATGACTTTTTTAATAAGGAGAAGCACTGTGAACTCATTGGAGCTTTAAGTAGAAAGTTAGAGTTCAGAAAATCAGCATCCCTTTATAGTTCTTACAGTTCCTCTAAAAAGAGCTTAAGACCAGTGCTGCTCAAAAGGGAGAGAAGAATCTATTACCTGTAACTATATTTACATTAAGCAATTTTAAGAGCCAGTTTTAAAGACTGTACTACTTAACATAACACTGCCTTAATATATCCTGACTTAGTATGTCCTGCCTAAGAAGCAAAACACTTCAGAAAAACAAAATGGCCAAAGCACCATTATTCTTGGAGCAGCAGTACAATGTTTTTAACTGCTTTTATACACACACACACTTTTCTACTTCTTGGAGTTCTGAAATATTTTTATCAACAGATGTTATAAGCATGCAGCCAGCACTGGCTGCATCAGCATTGGGCCACCCCAGCTCTACACTGGGGTTCAGTGCTATTTCTACCAAAGAAACTGAACCAATGGACACAACTCTAGAACATTTTGCCAATTCTGGCTAGCAAGTTTAGAACTCCTATGTAGATTTTAATAATTAGGAAAAGGAAATACTTCTAAGTGTGCTGTAGCTGGTGCTACTACATCAATCCTGCTGAAAAGCAGAAGCACCCACCAGTTTGATGCAAAATGTTTCAGGACAAATACTGCAATCCTGTAGTGGGAAAACCAGCATAGAATTGAAGGATGAGAGCCTTATTTCAGAGGAAATTTCAGAGGAAATGTATCCCAAAGCCGAGTTCCTGTCCTGCACACCCACTCACTCTTAGCTCTGTTCTTCTGTTCCCAGCAGTCTGCTTTTGGCAAGGAAGTTCTCTCCTCCAAAACTCACATTCAAACTGTAGAACAAGTGAAAATTGTTTTGTCTGTTTTTTAGTATTGTTTAACTATTTATTTCAACCTCAGTCAACACCTCAATGAAGAAGTATTTTATACCAAAGTTCTTACTTTTATGGGTAACCATGGAAATAACATCCATGACATAGTCAAAAGGACTTAAATTAATTTTTCAAGATGAAGTGATGGTCCCCCCATTCTCAAAAGCAGTAGAATAAGCCTTTCTATGTAGGTAAGTACAGCATAGTCCAAAATGCAGATGAGGATCATCTTATTCTTTATCAAATAAATTGCAGCCATTCCAGTGTCTCTTGAACTCTAATCATGAGATAAGAATAATGGAGCACTTTCTAGCATGGGCCAGAGACTTTAAAATCTTTTTTTTTTTATCATTATTAAACTAAAAACCAATACAAATTTACGATAGAACTCCAGCAACTCCCTATTAATGAAAAGTTCCCAGCTTAAAATCTAATAATGATTGACAACAAAGAGAATAGGCAAAATGAAAAAGAAATCTTTTCTTCATCTACTTAATCACATCAAATTTTCCTAACACACATGAATTTACCTTGTAATGCTTGGGCCTAACATCATGAAAAAAAGGTTTTGAAATGTTAAATGCCTCATATCCTAATTTTACACAGGAGAATCCTTATAGTTTTAGCAGAGTTCAGGAGTCTAGAAAGTTCAGCTACTCAGTTCGCTACAAAAACGATTGTGCGAATCAATTTCTGACACCTGGTTTATTTAGCCGGTTCTTATGCTCCACATTTAGGAAAGGAACCCCCAGAGAAATAAGAGTGTCCAAAGCAAAGAAAACCTATAATTACTTCACCCTTCAGCGGTGTGAGAATGCATTTCCTGCAGGTTTAAAATTCATGAGAAGAAGAAAGATCAGAAGAATGATGTCCAGCCTGAAGTAATTTCTCAGCTGGGAATTTCCTGGAAAATTGTGCTACTCCATGCACATAAAAATAATAAAAATGTGTGTATTTGGGTATATATGGATGCAGAGGACCCTGAGCACTGTTTATGTATACAAAGAAATTAGGTAAATTCATGAATATTACTTAAGTTTTATTCAAATAACATCTATTACACACTGACCTCTACAGGTAAGCTATAATCCCATGGCTGAAGCTTAAGTCTAGAATATAGGAAATTCCTGCTCTTTCCCACCCAGAGTCTGAACCTTCATGACTCTTCAACTGAGATTTCACCTTGTGAACACACGCTATGGCTGTCAGAAGGTCCAGCAGTTTTAGTCCAATGGGATGGCTCAGCTTTGTGTCTTCCATGCAATTATCAAGAAAATATGTCAGTGCAATATTTAAAACAAATTTCTATTTAATAAGGTAAGGTCCTTATGCCAGGTCCTCCCCAACAGGCATTTTTATTCCTGTTTGTGTCAGTTGCTGGCCAGGATAAATTTTCAGGGAGTCAAAAATCTGTTTTCAAAAATCTAAATTTAAACTTTATACTCTTCATTTTCTTTCTCTTTACTTTCCATCTTGCAAATTCCCAAAAGGTTGTCAACTTAAAAGTGCTAAAAGTCATCTTAAGTAGCTGGAATGGGAAACAGGAGTCCGTCTTCTGCAGGAGAAGCAGAACTGCTGCCAGAAGAACACGAGACTCCATCCAGTTTGTTAGTGACACCAACACAGTGACACAGGAGTCACGCTAAAGGACATAGTAAAGCACCAGGAACATTAATGTACCAGATCAGGCTTTTCATTAAATGATATACTGCTTTGTCTAATTCTCATTCTAAAAATTCTTGGGAGCTCTCCATTCAAATTTCCTGGGTGATGATGCACAGATTGGGTTTGGACTAATCACATTGCCTCAGCTATGCAGCTGGGTTTGCAGAGACACCCTCCAAGCCAGTGGATCATCCAGGCAGAGGACATTCTAGGCAATTTCCAGAAGAGGCTTTTACACAATTATATGCAGCCACATGCAAATTGTACTTTAAAAAATCTTCCCCTCAGTCCCAAAAAAGTCCAAGTGTACACAGTTTGCTTTAAAGATTATAGCCTGATACATGTTTCTGGATTTAAAAAGTACCTCAAAAATTTCTTTAAAGATGCCAAAAGGAGATATTTGTGTAGAGAAACAGATTTTATAAAAACTTCTAGTAAATACACTTGCCATAATGTGTCACTGGAATTTCAACATTGGATGTTCTTTCTGCCTTAAATCCAAAAAAAAAAAATTTAAAAAATATTAAGAAATCTCATGTGTTCTGTCATTTATCATCAAAAAGGGACTGGAAGAAATCTTTTTCTTTCCTAACTAAAAATAAAAAAAAATAGATAGCTCATTAAGTTGCATTTGGCATATATACTTCTGACAGAACACACAGCATATGTAGATACGAGAATGCACTGCTATGTTTGTGATACTTGATGGAAGATGTGGTGGATAACTTGTTTATGGATAACGTCCACCATAAAATTATTTCCCTGCTATTTATTGTGGCCAGATCTGCAATATTTTTCATTTAGAGAAAATTTTATGAGCCAAGAGACATGTCAGCTGTGGAAAAGATATTTGCAATATCTAGAGATGGAGCAGTGCATAACAGGCAAATAAATCACTGATAAACACTAGATACAAAACTGTAACATAGGGCCTCAGGGAGATTGTCATATATTTTCATAATATCATTGGCTTTCATGGTAAAATGTGATCTAGTACTCCAGGGAGACTTAGATTATTGATGTTATTTTTATTTGATCAAAAGGAAAGGGAATGGAAAAGAAGGAAGGGGATCAGAAAGGGAAGGAAAGGATCAAACTCTTAATTCCAATCACTTGTACATTAAATTGCAGGGCTGTGCAAATTATATGCACTTCTCTCAATGACCTTTGGCAGTTTTGTTTTCTCCAGTTTTGCATAAAGAAAACATGCAGTTGCAGTACTGAAAAACTGAACTGCAATAATCATCCAAAAGTGAGCCACACAAGAAAGAGTAATTTTTTTAAATGAAAATGATACTAACCTAATTTTCTGCAGCAAGACACATCAACACAAATTGATTAGAATGTTTTACATAATTCTTTCATTGTAAGGGTAAAGTGGCTAAGAATTTTTCCAAAGGCACATGAAAATGGAATTACCTGTCAATTTGTATTCACTACTTTGTTCAGCCAGCAAAATGCCTTTTCTTTAGCAGCCATGTACTTCTGCTGAGAGTGAGAAGCAAATGGTTCAGTCTTAAGAACACAAGAGTGGAAAAGGCACAAAGCAATCCAAGACATGTCTTGGATGACAGTCTGGCACTTGAAGCTTTAGGTATTTTAGAAATTCTGACTGACAGAACTTGAACATCCTTAGAAAATCAAGCTGAAGCTAAAATTATGAAGAGTATTAATAATTTTTGCTGATGAAGACTTTTCTTTTTTTTTTTTTTTTTTTTTTGTGGTATCCCTGTAATAGTTTGTCCGTATCTGTTTTAACCAAAAAAATCTTAAATGTGGTCAGCACAAAGTGATGTGACACAGTTCTCACAATTAATCTGAGGAAAGGGGAATAAAGAAGTTGCTGTAATGAATGTGACATAGTGTGAGGGCTGAGCAGGACAGGATCCTAAGGAAGGCTAAAGCATAGGGGGACACAATATAAACATGATGTAGTTGGTTTTGGACAAGAGCCCAGTGATGCAGGCAAGGAGAAAGGAATGTGTCTCAGTGAAAAGGAGTCTATGGCCAAGGCCATCACAGCTGCACTCCTCTTTCTCAACTAAGCCCTGAGAACAGCATAAAAACAAAAGTTCATTTTATATGGTTGGAGAATATCTTGGATGGGATTAAGAGGAAAAAAAGTCAAGGAACTTAAGAGCAACAAAGCAGACTTCTAATACTTTGGGGACTTCACTTGACTTCAGCATCCTCTGACTTGTGCTTGAAGTCTTCTCTCTTCATTTTTCTAATTGATCCTTGCTAAACAAAATTCAATTTTCTTATTCTTATAAGTGGTGATAGAAATGACTAGTGATATAATGCAGCTCTCATAGATTCTCTACTAGATCATATATAGAAACCTATCAAAAAAGAAATTATCTAATAAGCTATGCTACATAACTGTGGTTTGCATGTGATTTTTCCAATGAACTGTACATGGAAATCCTGAAGAAATCAAAGGGCCATAGAAACTGTGGGCGTTTCTGTTGGAAAAAAAAATCTAAATTACTAGATGATTTCAAATTATTTCAATCATTTCAATGTATTAGTTCTCTTTTACTACTAGATATCATTACATAAGTTAGCCATTTCAGTATTTTGTACTGAAGGCAATAAACTACCACTTGTACAGTTGAGAACCCTAAAGCAACAGAAATTTTTATACCAATTATGAGACTTTGGCCAGAATTATAGCTAACAGAGTGCTGCCTTCCCCAGGCTTTTCAGGCACGCTCCTCTCAGTTGCAGAGCACAGAAATGGGGATTTTGAACTGCATACCTGTATTCTTCATCACTCAGATTCAAACACTGACAAGTCACACCCTGCATGCCAAAAGCACTATTTAGTTGTGCGGTTACATAAATGAGAGACTTCTTCCCTTTATTTTCAATGCAGACTATAGCTGCAAAAATTTTGAAGAAATTAGTATATTACAAAATGAAGTTTTGCTTTTCCAACAGATCCCACCCTGCTGTTAAACTCATGTGACAATATTAAATCTGGTACAGCTACTACTAGGATCACTTGTGGGTTTTGCTTTGAAAATTTCAGAAAAGCATCAGTTAAAAGAGTCAGTAGGAATGAAGTTGGAATGACTTGCACCATTAAACATCACAAGAGCAAGGATACAGACACCTGGCGATTCATGTTTACATGTCTAGGCCAAATAGCAGAGTACTTGATCTGCTTCTAAGGAGGAGTTAGGTTAGTTTTTCAATTTGTTTCATTTTTCACCTTTATTTATAAAATATAGGTGAACCATCCTTCTTAAGTTCTGAGCTGACACTATTTATATTGCTATCTGAACTGAGTTGCTCTAACAAATAGAAAGGTATACTCTCTTTTCTTTTCCCCACTGTTTGAAGGCATTAATAGCAACATTTTTCACTTCAGAACAAGGGAAGGGAAGAAAAGAGACTCTGTGACATAGCAGTATAGCTTGTACAATTCATGTCCTCTCCCTTCTCCACATCCTAATTCTCTCATCCCTGCTGAGATACGGATGGCACTAAAGAGCTCAAACACAGCAACTTACTTCTGTGTGGCTAAGACAAGGTAAATCAACAGCTTTGTGTTGGCCTCTAACTTGATGCGATTTTCCCCAGAACAAAAACTATTAAATAAAGGGCAGAAAGAGAAAGGTAAATAATTAAAAACTAGCTTGTGATATTCTATACCGCAACATAGACTGAACTTATACCAATTTCAGTAGAGGTGAAGGGCTGAGGAAAGCCAAAGGCTGTACTTTCACAGCCTGTTCTCAGAAAAACTTCAGCAGGTGGCATCTGAGATTGCAGTGACACTTATTTGGAGTGGGCAAATAGATGGGACAATCATGACAAGACAAAGGTTGCCATAGCCTGCAGGAGGTAAGCAAGCTCACCATCTTATCCATAGAAATTTTGAATATGCTCTTCACTGATTGTTTTGGGTATCCTTGGGTAAAACTGCATAACATAAAAGATTATATTGCAATTTCCTTTCTTTCCAGGATGAATAAATAAATTGCATTTATAATACAAGGTGAAATACAGGAAACTTTTGTGCTTTCATGTCTATTACTTCCCTGTGGTCCACTCTTCCATATTTGTCACGCTTCACACCAATTTGGCATTTCAAGCTTGGTCTTATAAGGAAGGAAATAAAGAAAAGAAGTAAAGAGAGTAAGTAAAGAAGGAAGAAAAGGAAATGGAGGAAGGGGATGAAGGGGAAAGGGAAGGAGAAGAGGGGTGGAAGAGGAGGATAAAAAAGCAGGGAAAGGAAAAGAAACTTTCTCAGCTGCTCTCATCTTAGTCTAACAAGTATTTTACATCAGAACTTCTTATTACCATTGCTACTGGACAAACCCACATGTGTTTATGTTTTAGCAACTGGAACCAATTTTTTCCACTTTCACATATTTCCAGTTTGCTCAAAGACACCAAAGTCATTCAGACCAGGGAAAAAAGTAAGAAAGGGCTGGTACAGCTTTCTGATGGAACACTCTCATCAAAATAAACTACCTCTCCCCAGCTTTTAACTTCTATATGTCTTATTACAGCCTTCCCCCTATACTCCATAAGACAAACTGACTCCAGTAAATATTCAATCACCAGGTAAATATTATTGCCTCATCCTTGATATCCCACTTCCCAATGCAAGAAAAGTAGAAAAGCTCACTGGATACAACAGAACCCACACTCAATCTCAAATGAAGGAGTTACCTCCTAGATTTTATGTCAGAAAGTATTTTATTTCATGTTTTACACCAGAGGAAGACACTATGCCAAGTTTAAATTAAGAACAAAAGTCCAAGTAATGGTGCATCACTTGTGGCTTTGGCAATAGTAAAAAAATAAAAAGAAGATAGCCTCAAAGAAAACATACCTTTTATGAAACCAAATATAGACCACAAATGGCAAAGAGAAAACTGCATAGACAAACAAAACTGCTGGATAAACAAATCAAAATTACACAGGAAGCTGACACCCATTCTTTACAGTGGAAAACCAAAGATAAAAATGAGTCATATATCTTTTATTTTTGGACAAGGCAAACTCCCGCCTGTCTGGCGGTATATGATTTATATTCTCAAAGTAGTCTAATATTTCCAATATTACTCCTATATAACCAACCAAATAATCAAGCAGAAGGATCATTTAAAATAGTTGATGTCATGGAATAGCTTACTACTTTGTGAGTAGTAGGAAAATGACTGGCCTTGAACTGCAATATGCATTTAGATCAAATTATTACAGCATAGATATAAAGAGTGAGCAAGGGAGGGAGGAAAGGAGGAAGAGTGAGATAAAGAAATAAATAGGGAAAACTACTAACATGCTCTAGGTATATTAGATACTAAGTTTGTTCTTAGGAAGGTAAGAACAATTCTAAAGGAAATTACTTTTTTTTTCTCATAGAATTTGGAAAATTTCAGTCTGGTTTAATTTTCTTACTTCTTCTCCTTGAAGATTTTCATCCTGGTTTGTTCCGCATGTAAGGTGTCATTTATAAACTCATTTGTCTGTCAGGAATATAATCACATCAAATTCAATAGTAAGAAAAAAATTGATACCACAACCTTGGTCAGGAGAAGTGAAAGAGTCAAGTACCAACACATCCTGCCTCATGTCTCTGACAGTTTCTACCGTTCTGGAACTCCTAGCAGGTCTTTTAGTCATTTATTTTTACATATTCTCAAATACACAACCGCCGTTATCTCACCGTTGTCTTACTCATTCCTTTGCCAGAGGTTATCACACCTCTAGAAAAACTGACAGAAGCAAATGTGCGCCTACACCTCAGCTACCCTAATTCACAGCTGGGTGAGAAGCTGAATCACAGGCAAAAGGGGGCAGTGACTTGAAATGCCTTGTGGGCAGAAACACAACAGCTTTTTCACAGCTCTGACATGATCACAGTAATGTCTTTAGGGACACAAGGATACTATATTGATTTGACTTGCCAGAGGATAAGAAACATTAGGTCTTCAAGTGATTCCTCTTGAACCCAGGTATGTCCTTTTCATAAAATACTTGTCACTTTTCCTTTCTGATAATAACTACAAATCCTTCCTTCTCTGGACAGAAATAAATCAAAAACCATAAACAGGTTATTTTAAATTTTGTCATTGGAAGATGTGGGACAATACTTTAAAGTGCACGCTGGATGTATCATTCTGATGGAAGAATAAACACTTGAAGACTTAGCTGATGTTTCTTTTTCAAAGAATGCAAGAATTAGGTGATCTCTGAGCCTCATTTAGGATGCCTACACTCTTTTCTACCACACTAAACTTAAGACTACCTATAAAAGTCTACTAATTTGGAAGCTTCTTCTCAGTAGAATAAATATATAGATGAAGTACAAATTGCTGTGAAATTTATTCCTGTGTATCTATGTTCAGACTCTCTTAAATTAACTCCTACTCATCTAGTGATATGCTAGTTCTATGTTTCACCAAAATGCTAGGAAGTCATGGTGATTCTGCCAAAGTATAAAGAAAAGGAGGTAGGATTTATTTGCAAATAACATATATACTGCCAAAGTCAGGTCATCACCATCTTTTTTGAGATATACTCCCATCCACCACCTCATGCAGAAATAACATTTACGAACTGTACTTTACTGTTGAGCGAAGCACAGTTAAATAACATACACAGATATAAGGTCTCTCTATTATTTTTCTAAGTCCCTTTAAAACCTGCTTGTGATAGAAATTCTGTCAACTTTTAGTATGGGAACTATGATTCCTCTTAGTGGGATTGTAGCCTTCAGGCAAATGTAATAATAGATTTTGTTATGAAATATGCTGAGTAAGGTATTTGTAGTCTAGGAAGAAGAAATAAATGCAGTGATTCATAATTTTTTTCTACAGTGCAGTGAAAGTTCATATATCAAAGTTTTCTCTCATTGTTGTAGCAACAAAGCACGACAGAAAAAATAAGTAACAACTCCTAAATAGTTCAGAACAGCTTAAGAAAAAATTAGGTCCAAAATATTTTTGAAATATTGACAGGAACCTTGCACTTCCAGTATCTGGGGAAGGGGAGAAGAAAGATAAAATGCATAATTTCCTTTTTCTAAACCTAACATTAAAGTGTTATGTTGATGTCATGGCCCCAGCCTGGGTTGCGGCTGCCCTGCTGGGCAGGGATACATTTGATGTGCTGAGCAGCTAGATGAGCCACATGAGAAACTGTCTGGGTGCTACAAGGTCCCTAAAGACATGCCCTAAAGCCACTGGGGTGCTGATCCCCAGGGCTCCACTCTGCTGCATCCTTCTACTTTGTTACCTCCCTTCTTATATCCCTTGGTACAGCAGAAACATTCACAGCTGGATTGCAGAGACACCACAAATTCACACATTGAAGAGGAAACACAAGTATAAATATCTCCCAGCAAAATCAACATACAAGCATCTTCCCAATTAGAAGATGTTGGTAAACAAAATCAGCTGAAAAATACAAGCTAATAAATACATTTTGAAGGTCATACTTCATTAGGTCCATTTTTATTAAAAGCCATAAATTATTTCCAGAGACATAAAATTACTCTAATCATCTGTATTACTTGCTTGCAGTTTAAGGCTTCCTCCTTACTGATGTTATTTAGAGGTTTTGGTGGGGTTTTTTGTTTGTTTTTTTTAAGGTTATACTCAAGGATAAGATCAAGCATTTAGATGGCATTATATTTACAAGCTTTAGCGTATTAAGCATTTTGTAAAATTTAGTAAACATACAAAGAAAGAAGTACCGCATCCTCAAGGGTCAGGATAGTCAAAGGCAAGTTTCTTGAGCAGAGCCTGAAGTAGGACAGAGGCAGAACTGAGGGCACAAGCCCACTGCACTCTTAAGTTTCACAGTTAAATATCGGCCTGATCATGTGCAGTGACACAATTTGGCTTTAAATAATCAGCCTTGAAAAACAGAAGTCAGAAGTCTGTTCAAGTCCCAATGGCCCACCAAATGACTGAGGTTAGGGTAACTAATTTTGCAAATTTTTGCTCAAAGTTACCCATTTACTGCTGAGCAAAATAGCAGCACAGGCCTGGACCAAAGCTGTAGCACACAGTAGAGACAAGTCAGTTACTGTCCGTCAGAGCACTAAAGTTATTTTTATTTATAAAAACGGCTCAAGGTTTTACAAGGTAACGAAGCATCCAAGTCCAGTACCTTATGAGACAGTTCACTTCGTATTTCACCCAAAAATACATAGAAAATTACCTTACCTCCAACACATTTCCACAAATATATATATATATGAAGAGAGTTATTAGACAAGCCAATCAATATGCAAGAGACAAACCCTCTTTCTCCACCATGAGATAGAGTATTGAATTATTGTGAGTTACTATGCAGAGTGAAAAAAGGCGCCTAGAGACTCATCTGCTCCAGCAAGTGCTGCAGTGGGCTGTCATCAAAATCCCTGTTACCATTTAAGGTCTCAAATGCCTGTGGACCTTTTTCCAGTAAGGTCATTTGGAATACACATCTGGGTACATTTTCAATAAAGGAACAAAGGTTTATATTAAAAATACGTGGGGAAGAAGTCATTCTTTCTTGCTACTCCTATGCAGAATACCAAACCAAGGAGTGACACTTTTCAGAAATATTTTTCTATCTTTGCATAAATATTCTTGTCTTTCAAGATGTGCACTTTGTGCAAGAGAAGGCACTTTGGTCTTCAGAGAGCCTGTTTCACCGATTCAAAAGTTCCCTCAAGTCTTGGAACATTAAAACAAAGGTGGGAGAAGGGAAGAGGAACAACAGTATAATGGCAGCCTGCCATGCCCGAATCATCTCATGTTATATGGTAAGAACATATATCCTTCATCACTTTAGGCTTGTAAATTCCTTGCCCATTTTCTCTATGTTTTTCATCACTTCCTCCCACTGGGATCCACACAGTGCACAAAGAGTTAAAAAATGCAGCTGATTTTAAAACGTTTCTAACCTTCCAGTGACACAAATGTCAGGGGTTTATTTTTTGAGAAAAAAAAAGAAAAGCCAACATTATGTTTGGATATATTGGTGGATAAGGTGAAAACAACATTCTCGTCATGTCGGCCTTGAGGCAGATGTTTAAAAAATACAATGACACACAGACATGCAATTAGAATTGCAGGGAGAGGGAGCACAGATGCATCTTTCACTCTCCTTTGAATTGTCTTTACTCCATGACAGCCTTGACATTTACCAGATGGAGTCAGATTTGTGTCATGCACAAGAAGAGGCAGTCTTCAGCTAAGCCAATATTTTTGCTTTCAAAATACTGGCATTAACACCTTATTTTTAAGTAAATATAAGCATGAACTAAAAAGAGAATTTTAAGTCTCTGCAGCCACACAACAGCTTTTCTATGAGTAATATATGAAGTGATTTGTAATATTAAAAAAAATATTTTCAAAGTCTGTAATAAACATCAAAAGGTGTTGCAACAGAGATGAGAGGTGATGTTTTTAGCAGTTGAAAGACTAGCTTTGTAATAATCTTCAAACTATTACCATAATTAGCCATTACTTCTGCTTAAACCTTCAATCTAAATTCAGTGGTACAAATAAAGAAGGGAAAAAGGAGAACATATGAAGGCTTATATTACTTACTCATTTTTCTGGCATACTTTTTCATAATACTTATCAGTAATAATACCTAACACCTTTACCTACCAGTAAAGATGCTAGTTAGATGCTCGAGCAGTGAAACTAGATTATGTATCTGTTAAAAGCTACAGAATTAAATATCTTACTAAACTTACTAAATTTACATGAAAAATATCAGAATAGCTCTGGCTATTTGTCTTATTTTAAGAATAATATTTTTGAAACATGTTGTTCATAACTGGGCATCATCAACCATCTGAAAACCGGTTTTTGTTTTTGTTTTTGTTTTTTTTTAATAAGGAAAAGGAAATTGAATACAGCTTTACTGGAAAAAAATCATTCTATGCTTCTATTAATGTCAACAGTTCTAAAAAGTACTGGTTTTGTCTTCAATTACATTGAATTTCACATGGTAGGAATCCAAATGAATTCCCTTTCTTCTTCCATATTTCTATCAGGATCCAAAACAAAGGGGGGTGGGGGGGAGGAATAACAGATCCTCTGAGACACTAGAATGTCTTAGTGACCTTTTAAAAGCCAGCTTTGAAAATTCCTTGACTTTAGAGAAGGATGGCTCCAGCACAAATTTTTTTAGAATAGCTATTGTCTGTGGAGTAGAAAGAGAAAAATTATAAATAATTACAAGTAATCCTACATATTAATAATGCAGAGCCATGAATAAAGCTCTGGTTAGAGCTTTTTCAATCAAATTATACTCTGACTCTCATTGCTAGTACAGTAACTTACTAGAAACCAAAAGAATGCTTTACATAAAGGTTATACCAAGGCAATCTCTTTGATGTCATTATCGATTTTATTTAAAATTTACTCCTCTGAAATAAAGAAAACAAATGAGAAAAAGAAAAAGACAAGCATTTACTTGTGTTGCTTAAAAGCAGAAGGAAAAATAACAAAAAGTCTGCTATTTTGAATAGTAGGTCTACCAAATCAATCATTCACTAAGGAAGCTCAATTTGTTATTGCTGGGATTTGCCTGAGAAAGCTTCAGGGTACCTTAAATTTATTTTAATAGAACCATTTAAAAGGGCAGTGGTTGCCTCTGCAAAGAAATGACATTTCAAAGATGCATTGGAAAAGTAAGTATCCAGAAAAATCACAGCAAAGACGCAAATCTCATCTTGCAGAAATGTTGCCAGTTTCCCTAAAAGGCAAAAATACATGGAGACCTGAGAAAGCTCTAAATGGTAAAAGAGACTTAGTATTATTTTCTTTTTTGCTTCATTTTTAGTGATTTCTCCCTGTAAACAAAAATAATGTATTTTGAACCTAGAATTATTTATTAAGCAGACATGAGAAAAAAAGAGTGTGGCAAATCTGAAAAGAAGACAATATAATGTACATGCACAATGCAAAGGAAGAAAATGTCATCCTTTGTAACCACAATTTACTTGGGACATGCATGCATGCAATGTACAGGGGACTAGGGAATAAAGAATTCTGTAAAGGAATATTCTGTTTGTCCAGCCAGACTCTGCTTCCCCTTCCTCTAGGCTTGTGTGATCTCCATGGCCCTCACCAGTGGCTGGCTCACAGCTCTCGCCTTCCCACTCAAAACCAGTCCAAATTATACCCATCTCTCCTGCTGATTTCCAAACCTCTCCATCATAATGCCCCTTACAATTTTTTTTTTTTCTCACTGTCTTATCTTCTGGTGCCAATCTTCTCATCCCCTATCCAAGCCTTCTAACTAAAGCAAACTGCTGCTTTAGCAGAGAGAGGAACAGGACAATTGCTGAGAATTCAGGAATGACTGGTTGCCTAAACCAGCAGAGTTCTTTATGTCCTCCACAAAACACTAACATTTCAGGAAAATCCTGCTTTACCTGCCTGGGTTGAAAACCACAGAATCACTGTGGCAAACATTTCCCGGGCAGTTCATGGACACACGAAAGTCTTCCAGACAAAAACTTGTGCCAGCACAGAACAGGCCACAGAAGCCTTTACTGAACATGTCTGATCGATGATAATCTTCAAAGACTTATTAATCTCTCAGATCTGGACAGGTTTTCACAACTACAAAAAAGTCCTGTGTTTGACACATAGGTCACATGGCCACCATATTTAAACTACTTAAACTGAAATATCAGAATGATTTAAATTCTAAAAAAAATTATTTTCCCAGTTTTTTCCAAACATGAGTGGCTGACTGAAACTTTCAGAACCACTTTCTGACAGAAGATGAAAAGGCAAAATTTAATTAAAATTAAGTACAATTTGGCTAAATTCTATGTCAGTGTCCCCAAGCTTTAGTGGTCCCAAGAACACAGATGTCTAGTATCCTGAACACCTGTACTGCTGATTCCCACATTAATGAACCTCTAATGAACAATATTCTGCCTATGATATCTGCCACTTGCCCCCTTTTCTAATTATTAAAATTTCAAAAGAGAATATATGCTGTCATCAACAGGAAACATGCAGACCCAGCTACTTGTCCTACATAGGAACATAAAGATATTATGTTATTCTAGTTTCACACATTTATTTACTGACCTCTGCCTAGCAGCAGTATTCTATTTACAAAACAAACAAAAAAAAAAATCACCCCAAAAACCAAACCACACTAAACCCCCACAAACAAATAAACACAACCCCCAAAACAACAACACCAACTAACCTGAAATTTCTTGATTTCACAATTAACCATAGTGGTGTACTGAAAGGCTAATAATACAGTATCTATAAACACCATTTAGAAACACATCCTGTTTCTCAGATTTTTATGTGAAGAACCACTTTGGGAAGTCTATCTAGCCAGGCAAGTATGAGCAAGGGAACAGAAAGTTGCTATGTTTTAGCAAAGGATAATAAATCAAGCCATTCAAAATTAAATTGAACTGACTAAACATGCTGAGACAGCCATGAGGAGGAGACAGTGCATGAAATTACTGAGCTTAGAAATGCCTGTCTTTTATTTGCTGGTTATCAAACTTTATAGAGCTTTCATAATGAAGAATTCTATCAGTGAATGAAGTTAAATGAAAGAGGCAGTGGCCTACAATTCCAAAACTTCACACAATCACCAAATTATTGAGATGGAAGGGACCTCTGGAGATCATTCAGTCCAACATTTTGCCCAAAGCAGGGCCAAACTACAGGAGGTTGTTCAGGTTCCATGTAGAGTCAAGTTTTTAATATTAATCTCCAAGGTTCGTGACTCCATGATCTCTCTGGACAACCTGTGCCACTACTTGACCATCCTTACAATTTAGTATGTTATTTTATATTTAAATGGAATTAGAGCAAGTCTAAATCATGCAACCTGTTTTAACTATTGATCACATTTTGAGCAATGTGTGCTTCATTCTATCTACCATAAAACAAGATTCTTTAGACAACAAAATTACAGATAATTATTGAAAATTAAAAAACCTGCAATAGTCATATCTTAAGGTACTATAGATGTACACAGACAATGGTATAGAGTACATTATCATTGTTATTTGGAAAACATCCATGAGAATAAATAATTTCTGGTTAAATTTAATTGTCTTTAATGGATTAGGATTTGCTTTTAGCAACAATATCCAATAATTCCACTTGGTAATAGTTCCCTATCTCCTATGAGTAAATCTGCTGTAACAGCTCAGTGTACTTCCCAAGGTCCCAGCAATGAAGTTAAGACACTTCATGACAGCATTAAAACCTATGAGACAATGAATTTGAACAAAAGAGCATATTGCCATTCTAGTGAAAGAAGTGAATTTTAAATAAATGCTGTATGTGAATATAGCAAGAGGCTGATGCTTTGTTAATATCCAAAGAATAAACTGTGGCTGAAATCCACCCTTCTGCATCTGAAGACAAAGTAATTGGTCTATAATTATCTAAAAGGCCGCAGCCTCAGTTCAGTCTCTTGCTGGCTGTGGACTGGAATAGTAGTTGTTGCCCCTTAGCAGGCAATTTGGACCAATGTATGCCTGTTAACAGCTTGGCACATCTGTCATCTCCCCACCGTGCTGGCTGCCCCAGCGCTCGCACGGACTCGCAGGTTGCCGTACTCCATGCGGGTGCAGATGTTCCTTTCAGCGCAAACCACAGCCCGTTCTTCCAAAATTCCTGTGTGCACGCAAAGCTGATGAAAATGCTTTCTCTACAAAAGCTTTCAAGGCTAAAAATATGGTTTAATTTAAGGCAGAATTCTAAGGAGAATGGGATTGTTGCTGAAAATATTTGATTTTACTAGGTGAAATGTAGTTTTAGTTCTGCTTTTCAGTTCAAATCCAATATAACTGCATGAAAGGTATAATAAAAAGAACTACTTTTACTGGAAATGTAGCTACGTTTTTAAAAAATAAAAAAAAATAGAAATTCATTTGAATGGAAAAGATATTTTCAAGCAACTTATCTACAGAAACTTATCTCTCAATTAAATATCAAGGGTGCACTCATTATAAACAGCACCATGTAATGTGTGAGGTGAGGAGAATTTAAATGATCCTCCCAGTCTTATCTATATATTAAAGCAATCTCAAAGTTGCTGCCTGGGAGAACGTTCAAAAGACTGTTTCTAAGACCATGTCCCACCAGACTACCTCAAACTCAATGTCTACCAGACCTGATGCCTGCAGGACCAAGTTCTAAGCTCTTTCACTCCTTTCACCACCAAACTTGGGCGTGCACCTGTCAGGCAACCTAGAGCAAGCAAACCCTCTCATCTGACAGAAGAGCCAGGGACCTGAGATTGCTTTCATGTGCAACTAACCCTGGTCAGGAGCTGGGGGAAACATAATTGTGGGAAATGAAGAGACAAGGTGACTGAAAAAGCAACTGGGGTACCAGAACCATGATCTGCTAGCTCAGATACCAACCCCTGCCAGTGCCTGTGGGGCCTCTCTGAAACATTTGCCAGTGTGCTGGATCCAATCTGCAAGTCAGGAGAGTAGAGCCCCTTGCTGATTTTGTGGTTAGGCTGCCATGGGACTCTAGCACTAATGTTTGCCTACTGTTTGTCTGCTGGGTTTTGAGGGGGATTTTTTGAGCTTTTTCTTTCTTTTTCATTCTGATTTAAAGACAAATTTGGGCTATGTTCTTCTCCCCATTTGACTACATCCTGCAAAATGGACAATGATCAGCTCAAACTTCACGTAACAGTGTAAAAACAAATAATGAAAACAGTAAAAAGTGAGGATCGATGCAGAAAACTCATAAAGCTCCTAGGAGAACCCTTGTATCATGGTTTCGAATCCTAAAGCAGACACTGGAAATACTCATAATAAAAATGAGGCAAATACTTCAGGGCAGCTCACTAAACATGGCATGTTAATTAAAATTCACAGAGAAGAGTGGCTGAAACTTGTGATATCTCACAAACATTTCCAATTTTAAGGGAATGGGATGATATTCTGCCAGTAATGACAATGTATGTGGCTGAATACAAGAACAGTTCTGATAGTTCTTTTATTTAAACCATATCCCTATAAAAATAAGTGTGGAAACAGCTTGGATGTTCTTCAAAGAGCTCAATGGGCTGCATAATAACAGAAATTAAGGCTAGTTCAACCAACTTGAAGGAGAGTATTTTCATTTTATTCCATTTCTGTAATTTTGATGTAATTTGAACACTGTTGCAGACATGAAGTAAATCTCATTAAGCCTAATCAAAACCTAATGTAATGCACCATTAATATGAAGAATATACAAGATATATTCTTCTTCTTCTTCATTTATTTAGTATAATCAGCAAAAAGTTTCAGACTACAGACTTTCATATCAGATTCCTGCATCTCCTCACATAAATTTCATAAACTAGAGGTTTCTAATTCTTTACCATCTACTCACACATCTATAGTACTAACAAAGGTACTTAACTAAAACACAATAGTATTTGTATAGGTGAGGTCAAGAATTAGTTGTAAAATCATCTCCTTATTGAGAGTCCATCTGTTTTGTATCCAAGAGCAATGGAAACTATATGTGCAGGAAAACATATCTTATTTCTGAGCAATTTCCCCTCCAACTCTTTTCTGAACTGTGGTGGCAATACTGAAACTCTAAAAAGCTACACAGTGTGGGTTTCTGAGTCAACCACTTCTGAGCACCAGGCTTGTATTATGCAGGAGTCCCACCACGAAGGCTACATTCCATCTGACTGGAGGTTGTCCTCTAGCATGCTTTGAAATCCTTCCTTAAACAAGCAACTTGTCACAGTTTTCAAACAATGTGAACAAAATATATTTTCTGATTGATATTTATTTGCTTTCAACCAGGTTTTCCCATACTTGCTAGTTTGCTTGCGGGTAATTAACCCATAATTTGGGTGTGGAATCTACACAGGCACACACCTTGTGCCACATCTGTTACTGTGTAGGAGGAGACTGATCCTTTTTTAAACATTGTCTCACTTTTCCCAATTATTCTGTATTTGAGAGCTGATGTAGTTATAATAGCGCAGGTCACTCTAAAGTGACTTTCATAAGCTCCAATATCTTGATGTGACCATATAATTTGGGACTAAAACCTTCTCTTCCTCTTGAAATTACATAAATACTAATATTAACATTGTTTATCGTATATAAAATTACTTCAGTTCTTGGTAGACATTTTTTTTCTTTCTAAAGTGTTTGTCTTAGTTTTCTAAGCAATGGCTTTCAACAGCAAGTCCAAGAAACTCAAGGGAACTCTGTATTACTTCTACAGGGCTTTGAAGGGGCAACAAAGAGATGCAAGATAAATATATTACACAGAGACTCGTACCACCTCTGACAAGCATGTAAATGTGAAGACTTTAAACGAGCACTCCAAAGCTGTACTGTGAAAGACTGAACACTTGCTGCATTTAGGTCTTGTAAATACACATTAACTTTACTCTCCTTTCCTAAACTTTGCACTATTCTCCTACTGATGCTCTGCTTTATAGAGGTTGAAATAGGCCTTGTAAACAAAAGTTTTTTTTGTACATTATCAGGCTGCAAACAAGCTGAGTCCTCCAGGAAAAATAACAGAACTTTATCAAAATTCAATTCTTCATTCTCAGCAGAATTCACATATGGCTGTTCACAAAAATACTTGAAATGAATATAACCATGTCAGCAAATATTCAGACCATATGTTCTGAGCTAGTTAGTTAACGATAAACCCTGAGGTATATTAACAAAAACTAATAGAAAAAAATGAATACCATCTCAAAGCTCATCAATAATTTGTACATTAAAAAAAAAAAAACCAAAAAAACAACCTTCTCCAGGCAATAGCAAGTTTCATTTCACTTATAAAATATTTGTATTTTTTCTACACTGTAATAATTCTCTATCTTTTACTTTTATTAAGGAAAAGATTTATGGCTCATTATGCTTACTTATTCAATTCTTGATCAAAGTTTGTGATGCTTCCATGACAGCAGGCATATTTGTTAATGTGCTCATGTGTTCTAATGAAGCTAAGCAGAGAAGAAGGGGTTTATTCAAGACCTGTAATGTGTTCACCCATTTATACACACATTGACATAAAATGTGTTGGTTGGGGGACAGGACGTTGGAAGTTTGGGGCTTTTTAGTTTGTGCCATTTACCTTCATGCTTGTTGCTGCTATTTTTAACATAAATTGAACATCTTAGTTTTCTTAATCTTTGCCTTATTTCTTTATTCATTATGTCATATGTGACTGCTTACATTAAGGGAATTGCTATAGAATTACTGCACCTCTGCTTTAATATCTCTTTGCTCTTTTCCTGATTGACTGATTGTAAACCACCATGGTAAAAAAATTGTTCAAGTTGATAATTACTCTTTTGTGATGCCTAATTGTTTCTATGACCTTTGTTTACTACTAAAATGATAGCTACTGTCACGATTTTACATCCTCTCCTTCTCTGCTCATACACAGTAAATATTGAGAGCTGGAAGCAAGTGACAAGTCGTGAGACTTGTGGCCACTCTGTGTCAGTCCCAGAGCACACAAACCCACAGGACAGCAACCAAAGCAGCAGTCAGCAGGTTACAGAAAAATCACATGAGCTCTGCCCTAGGACAGAAGAGTACCTCTGATTCTATGCCATATTTCCAGCAAAAAGATTATGTTATTGGAGACATCTAAACTAATACCACACTTGGTGAAGCTTTCAGGGCACATTTCCTTTCATTTTCTGCCAGATTTTTTTTGCCATTCCCACAGAGAAATATAAGCAACATGAAGGAAAAAATAATATCTGATAAAAGCATAAATGTCAAGGAACTTAGAACCACCTGCAGCACCAGGCATTAAAAAGAACTATGTTTTTATGAAACCAGCACTTTTAAAAAAGCAACAGAGAGGTGAAACGCAAACATGTAAAATAATTGTGTCAAAATTTCCCCATTTTAACTTTTATTGTTATCCTCTACTGGCACTAATTCCACAGTGCTCTTTAAGACAGTTATATAATACTATAAAATAGCTTTCTGTTTCGAAGTACACCATTTCTAACAAAAGATGGCTTTTTAAAAGATGCACAATGTTATAATACTTCATTGGGTTTCTTTTTCGTTTTTTATAAGGACAATTTCATTTTGTGTCAAATCCAGACATATACCATTATGAATACTGACCTCAGTTTGTTAGAACTTGGCCAGCCTGGATTCATTTTGCACAGTTTCTACTTAGTGTAAAGTGACTAATCTAGAGTATGCTTAAGGCAAAAATGCTGTGTTGCATTAGTTAATAAATTGTGGAAAGAAGAGAAAAAAAAATATATATGCATTATGAACACTTCGAGTAAACAAGAAGTGTCTGAATTTTTTCAGTAGGACAGCTGGGAGTGTGTCCTGAAAGGACAAAATTCTTTTCCTGTTAATGTTCACCCAGACAAGCTTGAGTTGCACTCCCATTTTTCAGAAAGATCCTTGCAAAGCAGCAAAGGTCAAGACTGTGGCTGAAGACCAGATTCCTGCGCGAGGGACATCTAGGTCTCAGATGTATTCAGTTTGCATAGCAATGAAATCAGATCTCCTGTAACACACAGGACTATCCTACACTTCCAGGCCACCAGCAGGTACACAGCACTCTCTCCTCCAGTCCACCATGCAAGCAAAAACTGTGATCAGCTGCAGTGCAGATCAAGTAAAACCTGACCCTGTGATCAGGACACTCAGCTGTGAGAGGACAGACCCAGCTTCCTGAAAATTGCATGTATTTTACATGAGACTTCCATCAGATAATAACACAAAAAAACCCCAGAGAGCAAAGGCCAGGGCTCTGAGCATTTCCTGTGCCTCTCCTCCGAGTGCTCTATCTGCATGGTTTCATTCAGGCTCTTTCTTGTCTGCTCTGAAGTTTCTCCTGCTGGGATTTTGATGAGTTCTAAGATGGAAGTGAACTGCTAGTGCTGGCTGTTCTCAGCTTGGTGCTTAAACTGTTAAGAAGGAAAGGCAGCACTCAGACATTAATAACATGCTTTGGTGGAAAGACCCCTGACCATTTCTAGGATCTTCAGAAACAGTGCTAAAGGGAAGATTGGTGAAATCACGATGCTCCAAACCAGAATAAAACCAGAAAGCTGACATTGCTGCCATACAAGTTTCTTTTTGGTAGCTAATACTTAGTTTAAAATGCCCAGCATTTATATGATTTTACTTTGCTTTATAAAAATTACAGAGAAAAAATCCACAACCCACAATTATTCCTGAAACAAAGGAGTATTCAGAAATGGCAATTATGCTCATTCCAAATGTCATTGTGCAGTACAAAGTATTTCAGCATTATAAGAGTACTTTACTTCAATTATTTCATAAACTATTTGATTTGGAAATCAACTAGCCAGTATAATAGTATAATATTCATGCCAAGAGAGAAAATCCAAATAAGAACAAAGCCAAGACATTTCAAATAAGATGAAAATAGCTGCCAGAAAAATCCACATCAATACAAAACAAAAATCCACTAAGCTTAGTTTCATCCATTCATTCTGAATTAGTCCAGGAAAGGAAATAAAGCAGAATGGAAGGACAGGACAGTGTGCAGGCAGGAACAAAGTACAATGACATACAGTAGCACTGACATGCAGCAGAAATTATTCAGAAAAACAAGTATTGAAGGTTTAGGGGCAAGATAACAAACTGATGACTTCTTATAGGGCTGATTTACTCAAAGATTTTAAGGGAAAATAGCTGTTTCATTTTTATCTTGACTAATGATTAAAATATGTATCAGCAGCAACAGGGTGGTCGAACCAGTAAAGCTGGTTGTAGCTGAACTGAGGATCTTACAGTGTAATTCCTCTCTTCCTGTCACATTTTGTTATGAGTCAGTAGTGTTTAGTCATCTTAGTGCTCACAGTGTTATGTGCGGTCACCACACGGAAATGTACACTGTAATAACAAAACAATGCACTGGTAAAAAAAAGAGAAGAGCAGTAGGAAAAAAAAAAATCAAGATTAGACAGAAAAATCAGGTGGCACAATTTTTCATTTCCCCAGGACTGTATCTTTCTTCCCTACATTTTATATTAGGAATTTTTCCAGTGGAGTTTTAGATGTTTCTATGATAGGGATTTCTCAGCTTTTTGGTATTCACCTCTCTTGCTTTGCTTAGTTTTATCCTATTATTATCAGCTTTCTCCTAGGGCAACATGAAATAACTCCACTCTTCTTGGTGTTTACATCCTTATTCATAACAACTAAGTTTACAAGCACTCACATAATAGAAATGGAACTTCCAGAAACAAACAGGATTATGCACATAAACATAGGGTAACAGAAACAGAAAGTTGGAGTGCTTTGTAAAAACTGCCAAAATTTCATTTATAGAAGCAACAGGAAAAAAGAATGCATGTGTCGGTATAAATAAGAGTCCTACTGAAATAAATGCATATTTTTAAATATTATATAACAGTGACTTAAGTGAATCAACATTTTCTCTTTTTGTTTCTCTTTCTGTTCAAAGGATGGAGATCAAGCACTTCACAACGTTCCTTTCATAGATTACTACCCTACTCCATTTTGAAATAAGTCATTCCCCCCCCACCCCCCCCGGTATATAAATTTGAAAACTATTCCATAACTTCATTTCTCTTATGGTTCTAATTTATAACTCTGATTTTTTTAGGATCATTTTATGTGGAATTTTCTTTCTTGGAAGAGTCATTAAGTCTGTTTTTTTCCCTAATGCTCATTCCTCCCTATCATAAAGAGAAATTATATCCCCTCTCAACCTCTGATTCACTTGGCTAGACAAGCTGTTGTGAAATAGACAAGATAAATTGAGCATTCTCCTGACCATCCCAGCAGCCCTCCAGCTGTATTCCAGTAAGTGCACTATGAAGGCTAGAACTGAGAACAACATTCCAAATGACACCTAGCAACACCACAGATAAGGAAGTTTTTATGCTATTATTTTCACTGAACATTGGATAGAGGATCACATTAGGCTTTTCATCCCTCTTAGAGGTTATATTCATCTTATGATCAACAGGTATCATTTTCTTTTCTTTTATTTCCTGATGAAGCAGCTCATAAATTATAAATGCAGATTCAGTTTGCCCCATTTCATGTTATTTCATGGACCTTAGAGACTCTCATGATGTTTTGATCCTCCTTTGATGACGCATCTCAACTTTTTGATCTCCAAGTGCCACTGGTAAAAACCTTCTTGTGCCACAGTCATTAATGAGAATGTTGAATAAGATCCACCCTCAAACCTATCCTACGGCAAGTCTTCAAGCAATCTGCTTCAAACCCTAGTATGAGGTTTCCTCATTAATGTTCCTTACACATATTTTTAATCATGTACTAATTTTAACTTTCTCTGTCTTAATAAATACTTCATCACATGACTATTCACATTTTGTGGTCTATTACATATCCTTCATTAAGAGAGTCAAATGTCTAGTCAAGACAAGAAGGTATAACCTACCTTGGTAAATCCATGTCACTTTCTTGCTCATCATTCATTTACCTCCACATTCATTCTTCTGAAGTATTTCATAGAGCATTTTATGAAGTTTTATGGCTCCTTGAATTAATTTTTTTCTTAAAATATTTGTGAAACACTCATCACTTTTTGTTCATCCAGTGCCATCCTTGGTTTGATAGTCAGTAAAACTCAAAGCAAGCAGTTTCATATATGCCAGACTTGCCCCCCACCTCCTCCTCACCCCATTCTGTACCTTATGAACAAAAGGTTCCAGTCCATTTACGGAGAATACAGTCCTTCGTGCCTCTTGGGTATGGTAATTTCCATTTTACACACTCATTCCAGCCATTTAGTCACTTGGCCTTTGGCCTCCTGTTCAACATCAATATCCTTACTGAAAAGTGACTCAAAGTATTCACTGAGTTGTGAGATCACACTGACTTTGCCTTTAATGAGGATGTTACAGTCACAGTGTGATGATCTCCCATCTTTCTCCTCTCTCTTTTCAAGTGAACAAAGCACCTACCACAATTTCTCGTAAGTTCCTGAAAAATGCTTAATCAGCTTCACTTTAGGAATCTCACTTATTCACAGTACTTCCTGACTTTTAAAATGGACTTTCAGTACTGCTTGCTCAAGTTCTTTGCATATCTAGATTCCTCTTTTAAACATTCATATTATTTTGTTAAGACACAAACCTTTTTTTTCTTTTTTTATTGGTGGGGAGGGGGTAGAAAGGAGAGGAAGAATAAAAGTTCTAAATCCTTCAGTTTTGACAATAAACCCCCAAGTTCTCCAACCCTCAAGCCTAATCAATCTTGTTGGGAAGCTTCCTTAATTCCCCAGAATTTGCTATGTTACAAATAAAAGCTGTTAGAAGTCTACATTTTGTTTAAATGGTATCAATGTGGGACCACATTAGCCAAGGATCTTTTCTGCTCACAGTTCTACAATGTCTTCACAATTTAACAGTATCAAAAGTAAAAAGTTTCTCTTTGCTGCTTCACTGGCAGTGTGGTGAGAAACACTGCTGTCATTTCTGAGACTGCTGGGATCCACCTTTGTTAGAAATGTTTACTCTCAAATTTGTAACTAAGGACTGATCTTCCATATTGATGCCCATTTCCGAAGTATTTTTCTCTCTAACAACCCTAAAGATACCACATTCTACATCAAAATCTGTATGTCTTCATTATCCCATTTTCTTGTTAGTGATGTTGATCCAAGTAAATTTATTTTATCTATTCTCTTTGCCATCCACACTAATACATACCAAACCCTTCAGTCTTTATGCCAGTTGTACCAGTTACTCAGCCGTACTTTAATTAGACAAATAATACCTGGTTTCAAAGTTTAAAGTAATTCCAGATTTTTCACATTTAGGCATAAGCCCTTGAGATGTGATTGGTGGAGCACAGTGAATTCCACTCTAACTATGGCCCTTTCATTATCTATGCAGTTTACCTCAAAAGTCACATAAATATTTGCTTTCCTTACATTTGCTACTTTTTTTCTGTCAAAATGACAGCCCTTTTTCATCTGTCACCCTTCTACTTCATAAAATAGGGTTACAAGACTGCATGATTCTTTCCCTCCCTTCGTATTAAAATTATTTATTCCAAAGTCAGAACTCTAGTCTATCCATGGTGAAGGGACCCATTTCTGTGAATGCAGTCTAGGCTTGTATAAGTGTTAATTCTGAATATACCACACTCATTACATAAACAAATCCCAGATGACATTACCTAGACATTTTCATCTGAGCTACATCAGATAAAATCTATTTCTCTGATGCTTCACCTTAATCAGATGAAGAAAACAAAATAGCGAGTTTTAGCAACTGATGCTCACGCTTTACCAGGAGTACAGTTTTATATTTTATCAAGTTTATTTCCCAGTGCCTACTGGCACAAACAAAAGCCCAACACTCCTTTCCATCAAGTCATTAAGTAAACCTTAGTGTAGAAAATTTTTTTTAAAAAGGCAATTGTAAATGCTTAATTATATGATGGTGTGACTCAAACCTCTTTTAATCATTGTATTTGTTGTTTGCAACATGGAAAGCATGGACTCCCTTAACTTTTACAGGGTAAGAGGGAAAACATTCCTTTTAAAGGAAATACCAGTTAAATATTACATGAAAGTGAACCTAATTCCATATGCTTGCTTTAATGTGGTACATCAAAAGTGTTAATGGAGAGAAAGCTGACTGTATATAAAATATATATTTATTGGCTACTCCTCTGAGAACAGGTTTTGAGCTGTGGTTTTGGTTTTTTTCTGAAGTTGCTTTTACAATCCAGAGGATTTCAAAATACAACTCTGAGTGACTGTCTCACCCCCCTGAGATAGAAAGACTATGTGGGCTGGGAATTGACATGTTTCTGGTTTCACCCTCTAACCTCTGTGTTTTAAACTGTTTACATTTCATGGTTGTGCATCTCTTGGCTAACAAGGTTTGGGGATGAACTCTGTTTTGCATTTGAGTGAAGAAGAATGCAACCAAACCTTCTGGAAAAAGTGTATTCAAACCAACTCTCATTTTAGAAGCTGCCACAGGAATGAATCACATGTCAGAAAGCAGGGAAGTGCTGCACACTTTTCTAAGGAACTTTTGCCTTCTATTTAGCCTAAAGTGTTAGAACTCTACCCAATGAACAAGAATTAAGATCTTCCCTAGGAAGCAAATGCTTGAAGTTGTACTGCAGAAACTTAAAGGAATATTTGGTCTAGGATATACTTTGTAATCTGACCTGAATATTGCTTTGCCTTATGATATTTACTTCAATTCCATGTTCCAGGAACAGTGCTTAATTTTCTTGTAGGCTCAGGTTAGAATCCCTTCAAGAGCAGTAACTCTGAGTGGCCTGAAATGAACTGCTGAGTACTGAGTGCAGCTTTTTCATAGTTTACTTGTTCTGCTCCAATTACATACCAATCACTTTAAAGCTATTATTCTTTATATTACATTTTTTCCTAATTCTCCTTCCATGTCATGCTTCATCCAGAATGTGCATCTAGAGCTTTAAAAGCTTAAACTAACAGACACACACAGCTTGGCTTTAAGGCACTTAGTCTTACATTAGCTTCCTATTTTGCATTAAAAAAAATTAACTGAGTTCACTCAGGCAAATCTCAAGGGCAGAGGTTTTTCCCCCTTCTTTTGCAGTTAGTGGGGTGTAAAATTCCTTCAGCTCATCAGCCAACACACTGACACTAGGAAACTGAGGAGAAAAACCCAGCATTTTGCTTTTCTGAACTGGAAGCTGAAATTCCCCCAGGAAGACATATTCTGGAAAGATTTAAAAGAATTAATTCCTGGCTGCCATGAGGACTTCAACAGCTTGCACAGAGCAACTCTTTAAGAGAAACAGCAGTTGGAAAAAGAATATCTGAAGGGACAGCCTTGAGAGCTGACATAATTTTCACGCATTTCTGCTTGAAATTTCTGCTGTATCATGTCAAGCTACAAGCTTTGCTATAAAGTCCAGGCTTCCTTTTCACTACCCATCAGACTTGAAAAAGCTCATCTTTCAATTATCTTTGAGCTTGTATGCAATTCATGTATGAAATCTAAAATCTTATTTAGAGTTTAAATCTTATTAAAGAGAACAGCTTATACTGGAAACAAGACAAAAGACAAAATTAAGCCTGTTAATAGCAACAAATGAAAATAAGGAAAATCTCGGTAGAAACAAACAAAGATCTTGCCTACATTGAATTAAATACTGATGGAGTCCAGGAGACTGAGAAAGCTGGAACTTTAATTTTTCCAGAAAGAAAGCCCTAATTACGTAGCAGCCTAATTTGAAAACTAGTTTCAACTATTATTGCACATAAGAAATTATTCCTGTTTGTCATTTTAAGCCAAGAAGGCAGCCTGTGATCATTTTGCATGCATGAGGCTGGGTCATAGAACAAGGGTAGAAAGATTTTTCCAGTACCAACAGAGGACTGTGAAGGGCAGTGCACTAGACTCAGCATATTTCTATTTGGGAAAAGGTTATTGCAAATTAATGCATGTAGAAAAAAGAATGAATTATGGCTGGGACTAAAGGGCACTGCAGTTATAGGGACTTGGCAAGGCACTTTAACTCACATTTAGACTCAATAAATCAAACCCCACTTTTTATCAGAAGCTACACATAAAATCTGAGAATTATTTCCAGAACATTTATACCTAACTTTGAAGAGCTTTCACCCCATGTCTCCAATTTTTCTGTAACATGAGCACAGTCCTCCCACCTGAACAACTCTGTGTACGTTTCGCAGCTGGCTTGGTTTGCATATTTTTTTGATAGCTTACTCCTTTTATTTCATATGTTATTTTCATTGCCTGGTCAAAAGGCATAACTATTTTAGAGCAATTTGTTAGAACGATGCAGGGCATAGAAACACTGCTTAAAACTTGCCCAGATTTCAATCTAAAACCACTACACACAGCTAAAGTGGCTGGCTGAGAATTGTGGGCTCCCTCCTTTGGTACATGAACCTGTGCAAGGATACCCACTGCACTCATTTCTGTAACAGACAGGTGGGGGAGGAAGGCACTTGACAATTATTTATAGTTTGTAAACAACTGGCAATTCTGACAATATCCAGTAGGTGGCAGATACCACATGCAGTACAGTGAAGTTACAGAAACGCAAAAAGGCCCTCTGAAAAACACTGATAATAGTTAAGAAAAGTTAACCCATCCTCATACGTAATTCTTAACTATATAGAGTACCAAAGTAGGAATCTCAATGTAATTAACATGCAAAGCTGAAACACAAACCTAAAAGCTCTTTCAAACACTGGAAACCATTATTTTTCTTTTATTTTCTTAAAACAAAATGGTTTTCACAAGGCACAATTCACCATGTGCTTTCTCAGGATAAAAAAAAAAAAATCAAGTAAAAAAACCTGGTAATATAATGATTTTATAAAACCTGATATTCATTTTCAGTATTTTGTAACATTTGTAAAAGGATAATGAAACACATAAATAGTTAAAAGAAAACCCCCTAAAATGTCATTAAAAGTAAAAATTCACTTACTATCAAGGGTCTAAAAGCATTAGTTATCTCTAATGTTTTAAAGTTGGCTCTATAAAAAGAGATGTACCATCTTATGGAATGTGCCAATAAAGGATGTCTGTCACATTTTTTTTTTCTATTTCAAATGAAAACATAGTTATGTTTTAATAGCTGGAGATGTAGACTAGGCTAACATGGGCAGACATAACTGATGAAATTAAAAGGGGAAGGTCACGACTGTAACTGTCCATGTCCAACCATGACTCATGACATTAATTCAGTTTTAATGTCTGTGTGCAATCAGGCTTCATAATTCTCAATTCCCACCTGACTCTCCATACCACCTGCCCATATTCCCAACTGGAAAGACAGGATGAAGCTGCTTTTTCTACATTTTTAGAATCTCCCAAAACCACTTTTGAATCCTGAATTTATGTCTGCATCTGTGAGTACCAGATTCTGTAATAAAGGAAGTATTTTGCCAGTGTTTCTTAGCTTGTATTAATTTAAGCAAAATCATTCTTGAGGAAAAAAAACCTAACTAATCAGTATTAGAAAAGAGGGTTTTTACCTTTTTTTCAGCTGATCTAGTTTATGTCTTGTATTTACACTAATCAAGTTATTCCAGCTTCAAGTACCCTAATGAGCCTCTTGTCCTTCAGCAGAGGAAAACTGCTCTATGAGTTTGCATAGACCAGAATATCAAGACCCTTCAAAGATCTGCTTTTATGTATCAGAACACAGAATTCATAACTCTTAACATGGCTTGAAATCAGAAACTAAGTGCTACTCTGTAGAAGCTCACCTTTGAGTCTATGAAATAAAAACTTTTTTGCAGGTACAGGTAATGAAAAAGTAAAATACATTAAAATTCCTTGAGCCTAAGGGTTTTTGAGGAGGAGGGCTAAAAATAATTGTCTGAACTTTTTTTTTTTTGCCTTCTTTCTGCTTCTAAATATTCTTTCAGACCTATATAAAACTATTTTTAAAGAAACAACTTTCTTAGTTTCAAGAACAGAGCTTTTGATGTTTCTAAGCTGCTAGAGGCTAAAAAAAGTAAAATTTGAATAAAGCATGTGTTTTCCTTGGTAAGAAATACAATGATATGATCTTTTGCTCAGCAAACTGAAGTCAATGATAAATCTTATTTATTTTTAATAAGCAAGATTCCTTATTTTCAACATGACTAAATAATTAGCCCAGCAGCAAAGTAACTTAACATCTTTAGGGTGCTGACATTTCACAAACATCTAGTGTTGCAAGCAAAAAACCTATTTTTTTAATAAATAGGAGTACTGAAGAAATATAATCAAAATTGCTTAAGAAATTTTGAAGCTATGAAAACTAAGAAGCTCATTACTTTTGATCAGTTCAAAGGGATCAAAAGAGAACAATGGCTTAGTATTCCTCAACAGCATCCTGTAATTTCTGTGATGAACAGAGATGACAAACCCATCATTTTATGCCCAGGTCAGTTCTTTCCCTCTGGCTTCTTCTCTCCTAAAGTCCAAACTATATGGACAATTGACATTTTAGACCAACTGGCATCACTGTATGTGTCATGAGGATAACCTGGCACTGAAAACTGAAGCACAATTGCTAAGTTATTTTATATACAATAGACAGTTGGTAAGACAATAATTAATTTTCGGTTGCTAACAGCTCAGAGTTCCTCCCAACAAGAAGGGAAGAGGTGACAATCACAATTAAATTACAGTTCTCTGAGCCTTACATCTCCCCCCTCTCTCTTGTGAGCTGGGAAAGAAATGACATGCAACATTTTTTACACAAATGTCTAAAATGAGAGTTATTCCTTTGAAAATGTAGCACACAGCTCATCACCTCTAAGTGATATCAATCTCAGACACCACATGTAAGAATATACTTTCCCAAGGTCAGACTCTTTGTAACATTTCCTGCCAAACTGCATCTCAGGCCGATAGCTGCATATGCTCATTCTAAAACAAAGGAATTAATTCAAGTACCACAAGCTTCTGCTACAGTAATCCTCAAGCTATCTGACTGAAAAGGGCAACCACAGGCTACTCAAAATACATGCTGGATGACAGAAATGCAAGACAAACACGTTCAAGGCGTGTTCTGATCGCCAGCACTATGTGACACGGGCACCCACTGCCAAGGCCAAGAGATGGGGGGCTTGGCACCACAGACCCCACGAGGAGCAGCTACTCCTGCAGCACTGCTCCTCAGGGACATGGGGACATGGGGATGTGACTCAAGGCATCATTTTACAGAGAACTTCTGAAATGATGGACAACGAACGATAAAAATGTGCAAATTATGAGCGCACATGCGAGGGAGTGTGAGAGAGAAGAATTAGCAGGTGCATTCAATTCCACAGTGCCTGCAATCGTTCCAAACAAATGAAACAGAATTTATATGCTGATAATGTAACATGTAATTTATTACTGTGAAATAGATGCATGGAAAAAAACTAGTCTTAGGACTTTGAAAACAATAAATGCTGAATTATTTAAAAATATTTCTGAAATATAAACAAGAAGTATAGAAATATCACAGGCTAATTACCTTCAAAAATGCCATTTGAAAAGGCAGCTCTTTCATTGCAGATGAAACATTTTCGATAAAAACAAACAACAAAAAAGAACGCCCCTGCATCTGTTCTGAAAATTAATGTGGTTGTAAAATACCCCAAATTCTCCTTTATCTTTCATGCTTTTCATGCCTGCTTCAGCATATTTGAAACACTGAAAAGGTTTGTGTATGTATAAGCTCTCACTTGGCACTACTTCTGATTAGTTTTATATACAGTAATCAAAACTAATTGCAACTGTTCCTTAAACAACATTATTAAGGTATTTTTGCAAGCTGTGGTGCCCTACATGTTTTAAGAGGCCTAGAAGAATATAGAGAGATGTTTTTCTTGGCTTTAACAGTCTCCATTCTGCTAACAGTAAGGACACAATAACAGAGCTGGAAACAATTTATTGGCTGAGAGTAAGTCTAACTAAAAATGCTTTTTTTGGACGTGGCCAAATTACTCACAATTTCAAGTCAGATTTGGCAAAGAATTCTGGCTGAATGAAAATCCTGGGTTAGCTTTTTGACTTTTTAGAAGTAATTTTCTAAACAGAATGTTTCAACCTTTTGTTCTGTACAAGCATTTTTAGTTCAAAACTGACCTACTTAAAAAAAAAAAAAGCAAGAAATATTGTTGAAATGATATCTATTTTTTTCAACTAAAACAAAATTCTTTTTTGACAATACAGCCTCCATACTTAAACACTCCTATTTTGTACTCTTCTATACAAAAACTCCCTTGCAATGGCTGACAATATAGGAAGAGAAGGCAGAAGATCTGCTTGCACATTATTTTGTGCCTATATATTGTCATAAACCTTGTTGATTCTATGATTTTATTTTGTTCCTCCAAAAAGAGCAAATTTTTGTACTCCAGTACAGTTTTCTGTTCCAATCCAATCCTTATTGAGGTCTTTGATTTACTACTATGTCAACAAAATGGGTATATATTGCTATTAAAAAAAAGTGATGACTCCTTATGGCCAGAGATAAATGTTGTTGCTGCTTACATTAACCTTTATTATGTCTATATAAATCAATGGTTTCCAGCATAAGCTTTCCAGAGACAAAGTTAAATATAATTCTGTTTATACAGCTACATGATGAATTTTACTTGAAAAGCACACTATTTTTATTGTCTGGAATTAAGATAGAAACAAAAAAAGTAAGAAATTCCTGAGAAAAGATGAAATATAGTGCCTGGTTTCAAGCTAAATACAATGGATCTCTTTTAGAAAAGGGCAGACTTTCTTGAGTGTCAGCTGACACATGGTTCATTTAACTCAAATTTCTATTTACATCTCAAAATCAAGGCCAATTTTTCCTCCTGTAGTTTAGTTTGAGCTCCTGTTCATGAGGAAAATTCACACCTGACATGCACAAATATCTTCTAACAGCTTCCAAACATGTTCAAAAATGATTTTTTCTGGTTTAACCAAAGGCTATACTAATAAAAATATTGTAGTTGCAAAGTCAAACACTAAAAATTTTAGGAAATGTCAGAATTATGCCTATGTGTCCCACCTTAATTCACCCTGCATATGTGCCCAATTAATGACTATCATGCATCAGAGCCAGATCTTCCAAACCATAAGTCATAAGAAGAGTACTTATTACCTGGATGTATTCTCACTACAAAACCCCAAAACACAGACACTATCACAAGGACAAAACCACTTTTGCACAAGCCTAAATTGATTGAGAGTTTTGTAAGAGGACAACCACAAAACTGTGAAGTCTCTACCCACAGAACAACTCTCCAGAGCGAGAAAGAAGGAATCCCACATCACAACACCCATGCACGTCCTGCTTGCTCTTTTGTAGAAAGTTTAGGAGAACTGCTTGCCAGAGTTTCTTCGCTGTTCCTATTTGTACAGGTGATGTATGCCAGAGATGTGCATGTGTCAGAATCCTTTATGCATCTATTTCTGTATACCTTGAATTGCATTCTGGGATGCTGTGAAATCAGGTAATTATAAAGTTCAAAACAGGACTGTTATGAATGATGGATATTTATGGGACTGCAAAAATAGCCACATCTATTGATGCTCTGTAGAACAGTAGAGAGATTCAATGTGCCCTGCCTCAGTCTTTTGACTCTGCTCACTGTTGACCACAGGTATTTCTGTGTGCACAAACATGATCGAGATTTGTCCTCAGGTCTGGGATCCTTGTCCTCCCATCTCACACTTGAAAGAGAAATGTGATTGGGTTTTTAAGTTAATTTTTATTGCAATTACTCTAAGCAAAAAATGTTCAAAAGATATGTAAGTAGTTTCACTGACACTCCTAGGCTTTAAATTTAATAATTATCCATTCTGTGTTCTTGTAGCTTTATGGCTCATGTATTTAGTCAATAATAATGTTAAAATCACACTTGAAACAGTTAATTGCAAACATCCAAATAATAGATGATAATAAAACACACAGATTCCTTCATAGTGGCATATATTTTTCTTAAACTACAACAACTCTTAAAAATCTCTTGTATTAGCTTTTCTATAAATTCAAAATAAAAGTGAAGATATTAAATATCATTAATATGTGACAACTGTGAGTATGCAGTTTAATGAAGCTTTTGAATGTGAAAATATTTATTCTTTCTGGTTTTTTTTAATAAATGGGACTGAATTTAAATAAGTATTACCATTGTTCAAGGAACAATGGCATTCTTCATTCATAATTTAAGTATTCAAGAGAACCATAATTAAGAAAAATCCCTCCACTTTCTTACTGCTGAGTTAGGAGCTACTTCAAAGTCATTGGGACAAAGTTTATGAAAGATCCAGCTCCCTTAATACATATTTCTTTCAAGTGTTATTTTTATTCCTCCAATGGCTAATAGCACTCTTTGTCTTCCTAGAAATCAGAATCAGCATATGTGGTAAGTACAATGTAAAAAAGGCTCCACATGGAAGCCAGAGGTACATTTGTATCGCTTTTTGAGTTGGTCCTTGGAGTGTGGCACTCTGTGTGAGCTAGCCAGCACAATGCCATGGTGGTTGTGCTGGGGCACTGTTTGTTTTAGTTGCAGAGAGTTCAAAAAAATTTTATAAATCAAGTACTCTTCTTTACAAGCACAATAAATCTAAGGTACAACATACAACTCTATGTGAGAAAGCTACACAACAGATATTGGAATCAACAGTACTCGAGAAATACAATTTTATGAAAAATGTACTTAGCACTTACTAGTGATGTTTACTAATGTGATCTCTTTCAATGATTCAGAAGAAATTACTAAGGTAGCTATTAAGATCTATTGAATCATTCATGGAACATGCTAAGCACAATTCCCTGGTAATGCAAGCTGATTTGAACAGATTAAATTTTAAATTCAAAGTGCATGTGAGCTGTAGAAGAAATTAGTCAGTGTCAGTGAAGCTTGACTTTCTATAGAAAACACCAGAAGCTCATCCTTTATTTATTTTTACAATGTGGGGGAGGAGGGATGAGGAGGAGGAAAACAAACCAAGACGGCGAGAGAAAATTGAGACACCAGTAAGCTGGTGAACGTGTTTTCATAATTAAAGGTTGCTTTACAGAATAAAATCCAGCTCCATACAGAAATATACATAAGAAGATACTATCTTTCCTTTAAATACAAAGATATCCATAGGTAGAAACTAAGCTTCTCAAACTTCTGTGAGAGGAAACACTATACTTTATAGAGACCATTATACAGTGCATGTGTATTTAATATACTATCAAGTGTTCAGATTTTTTTTTAATTTGACTATGTAACAAAGTATTGCATATTACAGCCATATTTAATATTTGTTATTTTTAATTTTTATTTTATGGAAATGTCTCTGAAATACAGAAAAAATATGAGCATAGCTTCTGAGCTATTCATATCTACCTGGTTAAGGCATTTTAAAGGAGAAAAAGAAAAAAGGAAATCATATGCTACTAAGTTTCTTATCCTGAGCATTGTGTTCCTCTTTGTACATCTGAGGTTACTCTTGGCATGCTGAATTCATTTATGGCCTTGAAATGTTCTACTTCAAATAGGTAAGATATTGAATCCATCCATGCAATACCTTCAACATGCAGAATTCTTGCCCTACAATAAGATTATTTCATAATTCCAGATAATACTCAGCAATAAACACAAAGGTTCTTACACTGATGAGTTAACATCTCCACAGTCTAACACTTCATTTGCAAGAGTCTGTTATCAAAGTCTATCATTAAAGTCTTCCTGTGGGGCATTCTGTCTCATTAGTAATACGTCTGACACTTAAATTTATAATCTTCAGGTCAGCTACAGCATTTGCACCTATAAATTAAGCAATAAGCTTCCCCAAATAAATCAGTCAATACTACTGGATAGCAATTGGTACACAGTAAATTACATGTCTGTAGTGCTGTCACACATTTTAAAGTGAAAATTTGTATCACTTTGTATCTTACTGTATTCAAAAGATCAGGGATGGAATCTGAAGAATAATAATAGGCCAGAACAGAACAGCAAACAGGAATAACATACATAAAAAGAAAGGGTAAAAGCCATTTTTTTGTCAGCTCCTAACTTGCTCTTGAAGGATGTACCTTGAAGATATATACTCACACATTCTATGAAAAGAAAAAGAAGAAAAAAAAAAAAAGAAAAAGAAAAAACATCACTGAGCACAATAGGTTAAAATCCTTAATTAGCCTTGCAAATTTTAATCCATATTTTCACTTCTGATGCCCTCCAGAGGGGTAGAGAGTTATTCAACAAGATCACACAGCGAGAGTCCAGACACAAAAAACAAGAATTGCAAAAGCTGTAACAGGCATGGGACAGTGATTTGCCAGCTAAATTGGAGGCTGGAAGAGAGCCTGGTGATTTATGTTCAGTCTTTCTTGCTCAGAGTCAGGCAGTATTGATTGTATGGAAGAGGCAGCCTGGGCAGCCCATCAGATTTATCTGCTATGGGCTGTGGTTTTTGGTGCTATGGTTCCCTGAGCCCTCCTGCCCTTCAGCAGCACTGGACAGTATCCACAGGGCAGAATGCCACTCCTGCTCTCAGCTCTCCTTCTCTTGAGCCTTGCCAACACTTTCTTTTGATCATGGGTCTTCCAAAGTCACCTGCAAAGCTCTCATTTTCAGATTTAATTTCTATCTTTTTTTGGAGTCTGCTGTAAATCCTAATTTGACTCTGATTTGGAATGCAAATTTTGGGATCACTGTACCAAAAGATGTTATCACCACATTGTCTAAGTTAATGTGCATGTGCACATAGGTATCAACTTTGATTCAGGACATGACTATGTATGTTTTAGAATTAAAAAGAACTCACAGAACCTAGGCATTTATTTAGTCTTAGACAAGAAAATCAGTGGGTAGGCCAAGTGATACTTATTCAACAAATGCCTGTTCATTAAAACTATCATTTTCAGTATCAGTTAACTTTCTTCTGCTATTTATTTACCATTTTCCAGACCTTGTGTGTTTCTGCACTTACCCAAGCACTGTTCTGCAGATTATACTGAAAATTGCAGATAACAAAACCTGACTTTAGCTGACTGTATGTGTACATTAAAAATGCATTCTTACAAAATGCTGAGTTATCTCCTTCAGTCCCTACTGAACTGTTAGGATAATGAGATTCACTAAACTCACCAGGCTTAATTAAGAAAAAAAAGAGTTCTGGCCAGCAAAGTTCTTTTTTTTCATCTCTGCTTTGTCATCATTTGAGTACATGACCACCTACTTGTGTTCTAGAGTGAGTACCTGCAGGAATTCCAGGACCTTTGTAATACATGGAAAGGTCATACAAGCATCTACACTTCAGGCATCTGCAATGTCAGAAAAGACACCTGTTCCTTTTTTCTCCTCATTCTTTGCACTCATATTGGTTGACATTGACAAGGTAAGATGTCAAAAATATTTTATGCCAGGTAAACATAGATTATGTGTTAGGAAATGCACAGAGGGAAGTCTGGCTGAGCTCTCACTGCAGGATATAAAAATACAGACACTGGCAAAACAAAGCACAGCACCTCTCTGCCCAGAGGTTTGTATTTGAATGCTACATCACGTCGTAAATCAGTTTAACTCAATAAACATGTCTCAGTCTCTTAAGTATAAATTGTCACCTGATGAGAAAAGAACTAAAACAAAGGGGACATATACAGCTGACATCCCAAAAATTAAGTTATATATTTATGGATTAATCAGTGCACTCTTCATAAAAGGAAAGACATTACAGCAGCACTGCCTGAAGTGAGATTTTTTATGTTATAATGATGGGCTTGGAAGTGGAGAGAATCATAGCCAATTATCCATGTTTTGGAGGGACAGTTTCTCCATGGCCACATAAAAAAGCCACAATTGAAGAGGACCCTCCACTATTTCATTACAACAGCAACAAAAAAGGTTTAAGATGCTGATTTTTCAATGTTTTCTGCTAGTACAACATTCAGCCCTGTTCATAGCCTGAAACAAGGCTTCATCACCGTATTGGTAAATCTAGCACACAGGTTCTCATGTGGGCCACTAGACAATAGTGAGAGGTTGCCCATGTTCTGGAGAATGGAGCTAATGGAGAAGTGAGCTAATAATAAGCCAGTTCCCAGAAGTTCTGTCACATTTTAAGGATTCAAATATGGTGCCTTCACCTCTGCTCTGATTTGTTGAAATTGTTTTCTTTTTTAAATATAAGGGGACAGAATGAACAGGAAGGGAAAATAAAGGGCAATAAAATATAAATACAAAGTCATCAATATATAGCAGAGGAAAAAAAGGGAGCAGCTGTGAAAGTAAAATACAGTGTGTACACATTTAAAAAAGTAAATTCTTTCAAGAGAGCAAACATTTAAAATTAACCATAAGTTGAACAGATCTAATGGATGTAAGTATTATTTCCATGTCTGTCAAGCATATTCCATCACTGAAGGTCTTTAATGACCAAGGCAGATGATATTAAATGTCACACTATGTATAGTAGTGAAATAAACCCAATTCTCAATTAGATAAAGTAGAACATGGGCTAAGAAACACAAATGTAAAGTATTAGGATACTTTACATGAGACGTCACATGCCACACCCATTCCAACTTGAACAAATTAAACCCATTTGTGTTGGGGTCCTTGAGTCTAGGGACTATACCTTGATAAATAAATTGGAGCCAAGAAGAGAAAGACTGACCCAAGGATGGTGTATTTAATGAAAGTGGCCCGGGGGCAAAACACCTGCACACACCTTTCTTTAAAGAATCTGCTGCCAGTCCTGAAAAGAGGGTGAGAAGGCATCTCCCTAGAAGAGGAAGGTAGCATAAACACACTGCAGAGGAAAAGTCAGAGAAGACTCCCTGTGCCCATTTTCCACACAAGAGAGATTATATGACATAGAGGGGGTCAGAGGAAAATTTATGCAAATCTCCAAGTTTTTAAAATATGTCACATATAAAGCTGAACAATTTTATCCTAAATTCCACACAGCGACTTTTCCAGAGGACACAATAAACACTGCACAAAACTTACACTTGGCCATCCTGCTGTTTAGGGGTTTAAATATAAAACCAGCCTGTTCATTAGCCTGCACTGCCAACTAAATCTTCTAATGCTGTAGTTATGGTCTCCATTATCCAGTGTAAGACTTGTAAATTTCCTCACTGTTATTGTGACCTCAGCTTTCCAGTATTCCCTTCTAAGTCAAGTCAGCTACGGTAACAATACTGAGAGCTTACTTATAAGCAAGGACTACTGTACTTTTCACATCACTTGCATTTCATTTTTAATTTTGAAGGCCATTAAAACAACACACATCTTCTGTGTCTCAGGAACACATTCTAGCTAGGTCAAATGATCTCTTTTATCATACAAAGCAGACACTGTAGATAAATCAAGTCCTTCCTGTCTGTTTAAGATGCAGCTCACATTGACAGCTAAGCACTGATCTGTAGATCTGAAGATTTAGAAACCAGGCTTATTTTTTAGCCTCTCCCCCTCTCACAAAGTGAATTAGATATTAAGGTTTTAATCAGGTGTTTATTCAGTGCAGCTGGATTGTTTGCCTTGGTGAAATGGAGGGCGCTTCTTAATGTTTGAAAAATTGGAAGGCAAAAGGAATCAAGTATGATTTATGATTTGTGTTTCATATTTCTTGAAGAATGCTACTTTGAATCACTGGCTGCTGGTTTTGTACAACTATGTATTGCCAAAACAGTTTCCAGAGCTAAAGAATAAACCTTGTTTTGAAGCACTATAAAATTTGTGTAAAAAAATTAATAGACTGAGCACTACTGGTGGCATAAGTAACTATTAAGACAGACAAAAAAATCCTAAATTCAAAGACTCAAGATTTTATTTAAATGGTATTTGACATTAACTGCAATTTGGTGAGCATTAATTGAGTGGATTATCTTGGTCAGATTAAATAATTACAGGAAACCCTGTTAAAGAGGCAGATTTTTAAAGGTTGTTTCTTTTGTCGCTTGCAATATTCATTTAGCCTACTCATCACTGTTAGCATTCTGAAATATTCTTTGCTACTTCATGCATGTCTTTCACCTTATTATAGTTTCAGCTTCCTCTTTCATGCTTTAACTCAGTTAACCAGCAAAAACGGGATTGTTCCATGCTCCCTTTGTAGCTCTTCATTGGCTTTTGTTTTTCAGTCATGCCTGTTTTCATGGGCATCTATGCAGTGCTCAAGAGGAAATCTGGTATGTGTACACACTAGGCTAATGCTAATATGCTTCTGAGAATGTCTGTAAAACAGCTAAAAGCTGTTTTACAGACATTACTGTGCTCCTTCCTCATTGCATTTTTTCCTTTCTAAATATTTTTTTTGTTCTATCATGAGGTTCAGTACGTAGATTTTTCACTTCCCCATGCTGTTTGATTATCAGCTACTTAGAGAATATGCTTCATATTTCACAAGTTTAAAAAGAAGAAATGAAGGTATGCATTTCTAATATGACAATTGGAGGAGGAGAGCTGAATGTAATACAAGCAGAGCAGAAACTTGCAAGCAAGATGTGCTGTCTTCATTTTCAATGGCAGCTGTTGTCAAGTGGGTTACAGGCAGCCCATTATTTTTCCAAAGCTGAGACATTTTATTGTTGCCAAATCTCACACAATCAAAGATACCTAGGCTAAATATACATTTTCATCAGCCATCATTCACTTGCTACCTTCCTCCAGACCATATTCTTAAAAAAAGACAAACAAGCAAAGCACATCCTTCATCTTCACTAGGGCTTGTGATCAGCACTCTAATATAGTTATTAAAAAGAGGTATCCCTTAGGAAATGGATGTGCATGAAAATGAGCTTTTGCAAAGGCAGAAATGTGCGATTTTTTCCACATTTCAGAGATATGCAACCCATTGACAATGAAAGCAAAACAAAAAACATCTTAGAAATTGAAAAAAAAAGCAAAATTCTTCATTTTAAATTTTTGAGACTCAATTGAGTAGAGGAAAAAACTACTTATATGCTGATTGGGGTTGGAGGGGTATATCCTCCATCGCAGACCTCCTTTGCAGGTTGGAAGAGCCTAGGCTGAGAGCATAAGTTATCACTGGGGAGGTTGGTTCATAGAAGTAAAACCTATAGGATCCTCCATCAATACCCTGTAGGCTCTGTCAAAACCAAACAATATTCTGTTACTTACTGAGCTTGTGGTTACACTATGATTTTCAAGATCCTATGTACTTGTGCTAATCCATTCTAAAAACCAACACAAACACTCAATACTTCTGAGGGCTCAGGCACCTAATCAGAGTCAAATCCTGTTATCCTGGAGGTGTTTAATAGCTGCACAAAGCTCTTTTTTTTTTTTTTTTTTTTTTTTCTGACCAAGGGTTGCAAGGTTTGAGGGACTCCAGCTTCCGATTTCCAACTGATTGCTTGAAACTCCCTTACACTGACAGTCTAGTCATTTAACGTCTGTGAATTATGCAGCAGGCAATCACAGTGCACACTGAGTGGCTAATCTACCATGAACTTCACTCTCAGAATCTGTGAGAGGAAAAAGGTGTGAAACAGCAATGGGAATGAGAATTCAACTATAAATTAAGTAAGATTAAGTTGATTATACAAACTAATGTAGACAAGGACACTGCCTCCTACAAATCATACTCCTTTCTAGCAAGCTGTTTCTGTGGACTTGGAAAGCAGTGGCGTACTCCACAGAGCTTGACACTGTTTGGGGGGTTTTTTGGGAGGGGAGGGGGGGTGTTGAGGACTGGAAATTTATCTTCTTCATTAGTCATTCTCACCTTTCTCCTGTGAGGATAATTCTGCACTGGCATATTGCTATTTCATCATGTGGATGAATTGTCTATAATTAGTTTTTAGTAAGTCTTCATGAAATCTAAATCTTTAATCATCATTGATGGCTTTCTCTGAATTCCTTCCAACTTTTTGGTGCCAGCTTGTCCAGGATTCAAACCTACTCCTTGCAGCACTGCAAAACGAGCAGACAGCTTGCTCCTAAGATCTGTGTGTATTAATACAGGATGATCCAGTAGGAAAGCTGTTAGACTGGGCATAGTTTCTGAATAATTGGCCAACAAAATGCAAACTATAACTTACATTTGAATTCTGATGCATAAACTCTCTAATTAAAAAATAGGAGGCATTCAAACGTTCCACTTACACCAACGATAAATAAATAAAAGAAAATAAGTTAACAGCAATGAATTACAGTATATAATGTTGTATCACATAAAAATTTCTGTCAGCTGAATGCTGATTCTCTTTCACAGTCCTTTTCACATGTACAGCAGAAATCCTTAAAGGAATCCGCTAGAAGCCTCTGCCTATCATTAAAAAATGACCATATGCTTCCATCCCAATTATTAACTGTGTGGCATCCCTTACACCTCATCTTCTTTTGAAGCCTTTACCTTGTCAGAAATCTCTGTGGCTGTGGTTTTCCATGCTCAGCAGGGAGCTGGCTATAGTAGCAGTTCAGGTGAATCCCGAGGGAAAGTGTGGCAGCTGAGCAGGAGCTGCATTAGACTGTAAGTCAATGCAGGTTGGCTGCTGTTAATTTGAGTTTTTTGTTAATAATTTAAGCAGTAAGCTCTATGCTACAAATGGCAACTACAGAAATGGACAGGCACTGAGTGAGCATCTGTGAAGTTGTGATGTTGAGACTGTACAGTGTTGAGACTTGACATTTTCTGAGAGAATAACAGAAATAATATCATTTGTACAGTGGGTCACTACAGCCTTCCTTCCACACTTATCTTTGGCAGCATCAAGGGCATGAGGCAATATGGAAAAAATAATATCTCGATGCCAGCTACTCTATGGTGGAAAGAAGCAGAGGAAGAAAGGCAATTCCGCAGCACCCTCACTTGTCCTGACAAACATGCAGGATGTGGAATGACAAGAGAGGTTTCTAGAGAGAGGCAAGAGCTGTTTCCTTTCCTCTGCTATGCACATCATGGAAAGGAAGCACTGTGGTTTTGATCTGAGTGTTTCCGAGCCAAAAAAAGACCTCTTGGATGCAGGCATCCATGTATATCTACTTTACCAGCACAATCTGTCTTCCCTTCCTGTAATCTCAGAGGAGCAAACCACTCTTTCCAACAGTGGCAAGCAAGTGTTGAATTTAACAATGTGTACAGGTCTTGCTGAATTAAATGTTAAGCACACAATTAAATGCCTTGCTGGCACTAGATGTAAGCATTCCTGAGCCCACAGCAAGGGGTGCAGAAGCTCCTGGAGCATAATAGCAACTACAGAGCAGATTTCCTTGCTGCAAACAGATTTGGAGAGTACTCTTTTCCCTTTATCCTCAAAGCAAATCCATGCTGTTTATGCAGCTTTTCAAAGAGAGAAGATTAGTTCTTGTATTTGCAATATAGCTAGTAATTTTGTTATGCAATGGGCACAAGATTGTATTTGAAGTAACATGCAGGAGCAAGATTATACTGAGATGCTTGGGCAGGAAAGTAATTCTTGCATTTGCTAAAAAAAAAAAAAAAATTAGTAACTATAACCATAGATCAATCTCCTCTAAGATAGGGAGAAAAAATTTGAATTCTGCAAAGATCTCCCTGCCATTCTACCATGGCCAAGAAGCCAACTTGCTATTCTACCCATGAACACAACCAATTTCAAGCTATAGGCTGGATGTCTTGTAGTATTTACCCAATAACACAAATGTGACTGAACATCTCCATCACTGTAAAAACATTTTAAATAACACCACTCTACCACTCTTGTTGCATATGAGATCAACCATAATGCCTTTATTCTTTAGAAGAATGAATAAAACATGCTGCTTATTGAAGTGACATAGGGACAGACTGTCTCAGGCACTCAAGTGAAAGGATGACCAGATAGGAAAAATGAACATCACATTAATGGTTTATTAACTCCCTTGAGACTGCTTCACAAGCCATCGGTCAAAACTCCTCATTACTAATTCAGAATTTTTCTTGCAGTTGCCTGAAATATACAAGGCCCAAAATACAGAACAAACGCCTTTTTCATATTACACTGTTAGTACTTATTCTTTCTTTAAAATGTATCTAAGATCTCTTGTTTCAGATACATATTGTATCACACCACTCCAGCTACAATGGTGTAGCTCACTTTCTTTATAATTGCATAATTAGGCATAATAATTAGGAAAAATACAGCCATGGAATAGATTGCATAAGATTGGTGCAGAATGTTTTTATACTACTCATATTGTATTTTTTATTTCTATATAACACAAATATATATATAAGTATGATTTCGGTAAATACAGAATCCATGCCTAGACTCCTTTAAATAAGATGAGGCAATTTCCAAGGATCATTTACATACAGTGTATGAAAAACATACTTATGTTATGAAAGAAAATAATTTATGTTCTTTTATCCAGAGTAATTGGAGAGAATGCTTTACTGTGCAGAGGAAAGGTGTGTTTTCCCCAGTTTTTAGAGGCAACTGGTATCTTTAATTAGATATCTGACCTTTAAAATTTTATTTCTTTTCCCCAGCTGCATCAGGTGCACACCCTTCCCATAATTACTTTGCCCTGCAGACAGCTCATTTATTTTGTCCTTGATCATTCACAGCTACAAATAACAACCAGAACAGTGCAAATAACAAGTGGTGAAAAAATATGTGTGCAAAATTTAGAAAAATTATGCTGGTGAATTGGATTTGATTTTTAAATGTCTTCAACATGGAGTTGAAGTGGGGCACCCTCTATATTCTAGTCATACATGTGAGGGCTGTATGGCAAGATAAGAAGGACATGCTAATCCTTATTTTTTCCCATATCTTCTTAATAATTAGGGAAGTATTAGATGCACACTTAGCTATTGGAGTAGTTTGATGAGACATAATTCGGGGTCTAACAAGAAAAAAATATTGATGTGTTGGTTTTCTTTTTTCTTTATACTCTATGGGATTGGCATAGGAATATATCACCCAAAGTATATATGGGACAATTCACTACAAAAAACCTTTTTTTATTCATGTGGAGAAACCTCTTAGAAAGCAGAACCATACAAACCTCTGCCTATTCACATTGCATTTGCTGAAACATCAATTAATACATACTGAAGACAAATAAGCTAAGAATGTGTTTAAGGAGAAAGGCAAAATATGTTTTTTAGTCAATAAAACATGAAATTATAGAACGTGCAGGAAAATAGAACTTCTTAAATTAAAGAGCTACTGGAAATGAAACAGACTTTAGAACTCCTTTGAAGGCATCCACTGAGGAGCAAATTCTTAAAGGCACCACAAAGCAACCAGAAGAAACCATTTACAGTTAGAGCAAGGAAATCTCATTTCAATGAGTCATTGCTCACCTGTCTGGGAGAAGGGATGCTGTGCTTTAGAAGGAACATCAGGGTTTGTGTTTCGCTACCCTAAGACAACAAGCAGCTCTCGAGCCTCAGAAAATGATTTTCTCGGCAGAAGCTCCTGCTTGTGCTTTTACAGCGCTGGAGCCCAAGGTGGCAGTGTTACCTTCTGGGACTGCCCTCCGCATCCCAGAACAGAGACAGAAGCAGCACCAGACAGTGGCAACCTCCCACCCACTGCTTGAGGTGAGGCGCCTTTCCAGGGAGCTGACTTGTCCTTCTGATAAAGCAAGAGACATCTTTTCTCAAAAGGATTTTGGTCTCACTCATATTTTTTTCAGAAGGCACGCCCATTAGAAAATTCAAGATAATTATTAGGCTGAGTATGGTTTTGAACAAAGAATGGGGGGAGGAAGGATGGAAGGGGAGGGGAGAAAGATAAAGTCTGTTTTCTTAAAAGCAAGCTTGGTCCTATATTTAAATAAAGCCATCATTTTTTTTTTCTTAAAAATGTCGTTATCTTGTTAACAAGCTTACACAACGGGTAAAGAACAATAAAAACACCTTTAAAGTCCACTTTGAAATACAACTGCAAAGCAGCAAGATTACTTTTCATAAACAGGCACTTTCAAGTAAATCTGCCTGACCCTGGTATTGTTTTTCCTTTTTAGTAAAGAATTCAGGCACTACGTTCTTGCTCCATTTGAGTCAAGAGTTTTTAAAAATTTTTTTAATAATCTGCAGCATCTCTTTGTTTGTTTGCTTGTTTATGGTGTTCACAGTGTGGAAAGACAAGAAAAGTCTGGTCTGTAAACCATCACGGCACATATCATCAGCTCCACTAAACAAGCCAAGGCAGACCAGGCAAAATTCAAAAGCTGGCTCAGCATCACAAGAAAGCTTGAAAACAGAACTCAGGAGCTACTCTGTTTGACTGCCCTGAAATCATCTCAGCAAACAGTCTGTTCTGGAAAGATAAAGCAAGCTGTGTTGCTTCTACTCCATGTTAATTCAGCCTAGGTGGGAAATGTAGAAAATACCAATATGAAGAGCCCAGCACTGACGAGAGCATCACTTTAACAAATTTCAGCCATCTTTAGCATCTACACTTGAGCTTTTCTTACAGATATTGGAAAGGAGTGAGAGTGAGCGTGACACCTTCTGAAGGCTCCCATTTTCTGTGTTTGTTATTCAGAGATGCTAGACAACAAATACAGACTAGAAACCTAATTTTTATGCAGCTATGCTTAGGCTACCTACGTTTTTACCTCAGTAAAAGAAAAAATACTAAACCCGAGGGAACATGAGGTTTAAGTGAACAGCTCTCCAATATGCAATGAAAAGTTTGTTGATGAACCTGATTCATTTATTAAAATTGATTTTATAAAAGAATTAGCTATAATAAAGGAGATCAGAGCTGTTAGTAGTAGTAATTCTTTCATCACTGGCAGTCAATAGCAATACTGTTAAATTAACAGGATTTTAAATGAAAATCTAGGTTTTTCTTGGAGATGTGAAAAGTAGATGTCTCAAAAGCATTTGTTTAAAAACAAATTAACATATCAGGTAAAAGCATAATTCTGAAATCTGTTTTTTAATTTTACTTTTTAGTGCCTATTTTAAGCTAGTAATAAATTTCTACCACATGAGAAAAACCAGAGCAAATTTAGCACACCTGCAGTCTGTATCCTACAAGGGAGGAATCTCTGGAAGACTTTATTATCAAAACTGGTTCTCCATTATCTCAGAGAAATGAGCTATTGAAAACTAGGAAAACAGACTTCAGAAGAAGAAACACTGATTTTTCCTGCTTGTAGTGAAAATACATATTGCTATTATAATTGCATAAATAATTAATAGAAAATTGCTTTTGGTTCATATATTTCTTATTACACTAATAACATTTTATCTTTTCCCTCTGAAATCCTCAATTTTTTATATTTCTTTAATCCACTAAGAAATTAATCCACCATTTTTTAATTGAATTAGCTCTGTAAATACCACTTTCTGTCACTTCAGTAACGAACCAACTAAATAAAAAATAGAAACAAAAGAATTATATCAGTATGATTTTCACACAGGAAGGAGTTTAGAGGAGCTACTATTAGAAGAGGAATTTGAATCTTGGGTTTTTTCATTTTGTAAGCATAAGTGTATATTCTTGCTGTGTCAACAACATTGTGCAATTTGTAAAATTACTCTGTTAGTACTAGAGAAATGTTAAAAGATATATAAAGCCTCTTACTTTCTTCTAGTGGTTTTTTCTGCATTGTTTTTGTTTGGGATTTTTATAGGTTATTTTCTTGTTCTTGTGAGGGGTTTTTCTTAAGGAATCAGGTGCTTTTAGCAAATGTCTCCTGTTACTTTTGAAGTCAAAATTGGAAATAAATGTCAAAATATTCAATTAGCCCAGTTGCAGCATGATTCTAAGACAACTTCTGCTTCAAGTATCCAAAAACAAACTGTAGAAGTTCACAACATTTGAATTTGATCTCCAAAACCTTTGCACACAGCTACACCTATCAGCCTGGGAGCATTTGTATCACCAGCACAGACAGACTGGACAGTGACAATGAAGCTGTATCAGCTGCACGTGAGCCAAAGGCTGGCACACTGCATTTCTTCCAGATGTTTTCAACAGTGACAGACTAAAGAAGAGCTGATATTCCAGAGCCCTAGACACCCATAAAATTGATGGAGAAAAGGATAATTGCGAGGAATATGTTATCAGCAAAATAAGCATTCCAGCCTGAAAAGGCACAAACACTGTCTGCATTCAGCAGGTCACACACTAATGAGATTGCTTCTACCACTGCAGCTGACAGGGGAGCAGAGCAGTTCTCTAATCAGGTGTACTGACCAGGGGCCTATACATTCCCAAACTGGGAATGCCAGAGCCTTCTGCATGGAAAGGAAGTGAGACATCTGTCTTACTCTCCACATAACCAAAACTATTTTAAGTCAGGAGTATCTCCATCACTTCATCCGTTCATTCATGGAGGGTAATCACTTCAGTCTGTCATTTTTACAAGCCTTGAAGTTACTGAAGGCAAGCCTTAGGCAAGTCAGATGTCTATCACTGACAACAGTAATCTACTTGATAATAGTTACTGAACTTTCTCTTGCCTTTTTTCCAAGTCTTCCTTGCTAGGGGTCATAATGCATTTATATTTAAGCAAAACAGCTTCCTATTGCAACATACATACTGTTAAAATATATTCAGAGACCCCATAGTGCCCATGCCCAATTCAGCCTCTTCTCTCCAGGAGCATAAAAAATTAAATGGACAGGGACTAGACTATTTATCTGCAGATCATGCTTGCAGTTGCACACCATATCAGCCCTATATCCTGTGACCATACTGACACATACTAACACTTGAACTCAAGTGGAAATTCTGATATTCAGATGCTTCCATGCAGGCAGCAGCATCCACCACAAGACCTGTTTGGGAATCAATCCTTTGGCCTCTATTTCAAAGGGCACAGCATGACGCTTAGGCCAATGACTGGGTAAAGCTACCCAAACCAGCTCCATTAAATCTTTATTATTAGATAATGGTGCTGACAGGAGCTTGTGGTTTAGACTGAACTTCATACTAATCACAGGAATGGCAGCATAGCACATTAATGTTACCTGAATTTCGTTACAAAACCTGTATTTCAATAGTATGTACTTTTGTCAAAATTCAGCTATTTGGTTTGAAAATTTCCTCATTAGTTTCTGTATTAAGTGCAGAGAGCTGTCAGAGAGCACAGCCTGGTACACAGAAGTCTAAGCAACCAATTTCTAAGGAATATCACCTTCAGCTTCTGTCTTTGCTAATGTGATTATTTAATAATGTTATTTTGACAATGCTCTTTTAATATAACTATGTATGTGTAAAAACCTGATTTTATATTAAAAAATTATGGCAACTGGAATGGTACTGGTTTTTATATAATTTATGGTCCTGAAAAAGCAAATTTTGTTGGTCTCTCACCTGCAAATTACAAAAAGCAGTCATGTAACATCACACTGGATACGAAATTTATGCATAATGTACAGTAATTAACATGTTTTAAAACATGTCAGGAGAAGAAGAAAGCGCTGCTGCTCAAGTTTACTAAGTAATTACATGTCATTAAACTGCTTCAGGACATCAGATCTCCTTACAGGTTTTTGAGGGATCCTCCTAAGCACTGTACTCTGTTTTATGCTGGAATTGTTTAAAATGCCTCTCTATATTAAATTCTAAATATTTATTAGTGGAAAAATTAATTCCCAATAAGATTCAAACAGATTGAGAACTCTGTCAATCACAGTTCAAGAACAGTTTTGCTAGGATAGAAAATAAAAAAAGGCAGCCACGGTCTTTGTGAAGCTCATGACGCAAATAAGGTCATAAAAATTAGATCCTGCTTTTATTTTATAGATGCAATAGTAGTATTCTTTCTTAAGAATACAGGAATATTATGTCATAATAGCTAATGAAAAAACAAGCATCCAAACCTGACATTTAAAAAGAAATGGAAAGTATAAGTGATTCATTTTTAAATGAAATTGGTCATGTATTACTTCATCGCAACCAGGAGATTAATTTCACTCATAGGGATTATCTGAAATGACTTTTTCAATTAACAGTCACTAGCTGAATAAATCCCTGAGGAGACCTTAGTCTGTGTTACCCTATACTACACAAATAAGCTTGGCAAAAGCTGACAAAGCAGAAAGACAGAGGTCCTCCTTGGTTTAGCAACGGACACCTATTGTCTGTGAAAGCCTTTTATTCACTAGTTGTAATTTAACAACTCCTCTACAATCTCTTCAATAAAGATTATTATCTGTAATGCGGCTACTTCCTGGTATACTGAGGTTTTTTAAAAAGTATAGGTTCCTCTCAAGTTTCAGTTCAAACCTGAAAATAAAGGACTTCTGTGGCCACACAAATCTCTCATTAGAGCATCACATCAGCATCAAAGGCTTACAGAAGGGGCACTGGAAGATGTGAACCCAATTGAACAGCTGTGGTTACTCTGCAAAACCCTGTAGCATACACTGAATATGGAGATGTCCCAAATATGTATGGCCTTTCAAACACATCTTGCCTAAGTGTAACTTCAACTAAGAGTCCTTGGAGAGAAAGTCGGCTCTCAGTCTCTGCAAGCACTCAGATCCATCTAAGTGTTACAGTGTGACCTCCCAAGCAATCCTTCTACAACTTCTAAACACTTTAATTGTCAACTAGATTCAGAAATTACTTTGTTTTTAAATCAGGTATTCCCCTTAAGCAGGCAGCTCTAAACCCAGATGGAATTGGGAAAAGTAGCCAGGAAATAATTGTGGCAGCATGTTGCTGGAGGAAGAGTTCATACATTTTCACAACTTCAGTGCTAATAATTACTTGCTATTTCCTCCTTTGCAGCCCAGGTTCACCAAGACTTAGAGTTCAGATTTAACATTCCTCAGAATATGTATTGTTTGGGGTGTCATTATGGCTACCTCATTTAAAAACCTTTGAGATTAGTCCTTAAATGTACTTTTGAGAATGTAATTTACTGGGTTGCATAAACAGTGCTTTTTCAATCTTTACTGTGTCTTTAAGTTTTAGAATATTTTAAAGTTGCACTAATCAATTGGAGCTTGAGTACACTTTAATTATATTACTAATTCTAGGCCTCAAACATGAAGCTTCAAATTCTTAATCACGCAAATCATGTAAAAAAATCTCCTGTCAAGTTTTCATTTTCCAAATATTTGTTAGTCAACTTATGCAATACCTTTCATGAGCTTTCACATTACATATATTTACAGCATTTAGTAGAAAATGTACTCTTTAAAACTTATCAATTAATTTGCCAGTCTTAAATGTCAAAACTTTTATTCCCTGATGCCAATTCCAAACATTAAAAATAAATAGAAGCCATGTCAAGCACATATCCTTAGCAGACATTCTTGTCAACCCGCTCTACAAAATTTCCATTAACTGAAACACAGGAAATTCTCTGACATTGCTTACAAAGCTTACTTCCTTCCCCTCCCAGCTTTCCAACTTCGATATACTTTCAACAACTTCTTGAGATGCTGACTGTGAACTGCCTGCAGTCAAGATTTTAGTTATGAGGTCAACACATTTCAGAAGGCCACCCAGTCAGCAGCCAAGGGTGACATTTTCTTTGTATGAATAGTGGGCTTCCCTTTAATGTCATTAACCATTAACCATAATAATAACAAGATAATTAACCATTGAATTATCTTGAATATCCATCTGTGATCTGGGACTAAAGTTTAACAAATTAAGTTCCTAAGAAGCCAATAAATTTCAATAAATGCTTTAGTTTTTCTTTGTTAAAAATTATGAGCATAGATCATCTCTATCAGCAATCGTGCACACATGTGAGACTACACATGTAAATGTACATTTATGGCTTAAACACACCATATATGCTTGTCTTCCAGTAATACCATGGGGTTTGTGCAACAAATTACCAAAGATATAAGTACCTCTTCTTAATTATATTCAGGATGACCCTGCTTGGGCAGAGAGGCTGGGCCAGATGACCCACAGTGATCCCTTCCAACCTGACCCAATCTGTGGTTCTGGGAACTGGTAACATGAATGGCTGCCTAAGACTATGAGGCTTTTTAATTCTTAAAACATTTTAGCTGCATATCCTGACAGCAAGAGGTTTCAAAGCACTTGCTGCAAGTCCTAGTTCATGCATTAAAGAAAACAAGATCTTTCCTACATAATTTAAAGTTTGTGTTTAAGGATTTGTAAGCAAAATTGGCCTTTCTGTCTGGAAGACTAGTAATGTCGGGGGCATTGTCCTCACTAAATGGTGCTGCCAGTAGTGGTTGGAAGAGATGAGCAGGTGCACACAGGAGCAGAGGAACCACAACGGTAAGAGGAATGGGGTAAGTTGTGCTTGGCCATATGTATTAGAGGTACAACAGCAGAAATAATGAGTCCTTTGCTTCCATACAGAACAACCCTGAAGGGCAAATTTATCAACTACAACAAAGCAGAAATCTTTCTCTGGATGTTCAGTCTAATGTAATAATACACAGAAAAGCAAAGCATGAAGTCTGGAGTCTGACTCCAGAGCTATGCTATTCAAAAAACGTTGGGTGTATAGCCCCACACTATGAATCTAATTCCAAAAGATAGCAGTATTGTAAAAGGAAGTACATTTCTTTATCTCAATTAAACACTTATTGTCCCAATGATAATAAGTGATAGAGTAACATGCTTCTTAGAGAAAGACATACAGCACTTCTGTAACTCCAAACCTGATAAAAATAGTTTATAATAATATGATAAAGGACTGCAACATCTTGCAGATGCACAAATGTAAAATAAAACTGTATAAGCTACCGTAATTCCACCTTTATGTGATTAGCTTCATATCCATTATATTATTTCTTTAACCCAGTTTTAGTGCATTTGATACCATCTATTCCACAGCAGCCCTCAGGACTGAACAAAGCTGGTGAATGGCACAGCACCCTGAGACTGATTAGGCAGACTGTAAGCAGAGACATATTTTCTATTTCAGCTAGAACACTGTTCCTGTAAATGCTGATGCACTTACTAAAACTTGTCACAAGTGTGAAAACTGCAAACAGGCACAGGACTGGAGCCTAAATAGCTATGACATGGTTTAGGGACACAGTTTAGTGGTGGACCTGGCATGAGTCAGGAGTTGGATTAAATTAACTTCAAGGTCCTTTTCAACCTTAACGACTCCATGACACAGAGGACAGAAAGTAAAGAGGGGATTTTTTTTCTTTAATTTTTTCCCCTATTTCACAGGAGAAAAGCATGCACAGATCTTAACATGTATCACAAAATCAGGGAAGTCTATGGGGCAGTCAGGATTTGAACCCAGATATCTTTTCAGTTCCTTAGTCACAGGGTTCTTTTTTTGAGGTGTAAACTGCTAATTAAAACTTGTGATAAATCCATTACAACTCTGTATCCTAGAGCATATTCAGCATTAGCAAGCTACCTTGAAATGGGTACACCTTAGAAATATCTCAAATCTCAAAAATGCCATTATCTTTAGCAGATTTTGTTTGTGTTGTGATGCAGTATAGAACACTTCAAAAATTAAAACAGCTATTCAACCATCATTTTACATCTCACTAAATATCAAATTGCTTCATCTTTAATTGGATACCTACACCACAGCATAGCCTTTTAACACTGAAGACCAAATGAGACAGCCCTGACTTAGTCTGCAACTCAGCTGTCTGCGCTGTACATGATGAATCACTCCCTATTTTGAGCAGCTTTCCACACATTGAAACTTGCATTCATAAATTCACATTAGGCAGTTAATGGGACAGAATCGGGGTTGCTATGGCAACAGTGTGATGTGCCCTATCACTTAAGTGAGAAAATGAACACTAGTAATTATCACCAAGCAAATGGTATTTTTGTCTCTTGTATACAGTATCTTTTCAATGTTTTACTATAGCTAATGAATGGATTTGTGATTTTCTACAAAGGTAGAATAAAAACCAGCCAATGTATTACCTGATCTCATACTGAAAGTGAGTCAGACTACATCACCAAGCAAAGCTCACAGGACTTATATATTTGCAAATAACATTGACAAGATTATAATCACACTGAGGAACTACAGTTCTGAGTTCAACAGCAGGATGCTTCAGATAAAATTCACAGGGTGAACAAACACTGTCTCAATGATGCTGTCAATCTGAAATCAAGATTACCTTCATGCCAAGAAGCCCAAACAGTCATAAACAACACTGATTTCTCTCATTCAGATTGCAACTGATATTCTATATTGCAGAAAAATATAGTCAAGAACTCTTTGTGCACTTGCTTCCCCTTCTGAGGAGGTCAGACTGCCCTATTAACATCTCTCGTACCTAAAAGGACAGATGCAGGCAGAATACATCTGGACTGATATTCAAAAATTGAATATTGCTAGAGTTATAGCTTTATGACCTGTGTTATGTTTCTTTCTATTTATTTCATGCATAATTTAGAATCTGCAATACTTATTTTAATATGCTAACAAAAATGATATATTTATGTTCACATTTAAAGTCTCTACCTCCCACCATTGATCTGACTCCCTTTAACCTCCAGGAGTCTGAAGACATGTTCTTTCACCCACTTATCAGTAGATCATTTGAAACTAACCCTATTTTCATGGCTGTTGAGTATAGCAGCTCCCATTTTTATCTTAAATACCCTGAAAGAACAGACTGTCATTCTCTGAAACTGCCAGTGCCCAATATGTCTTAGGGTTTAAACAAGCATAATGGTGCAACCTGCCTTCTGTCTGGCAGAAAGTTCAGGTATGGTATTCAAATTTTTAAAGGGCCTATCATCAAAGTACTCAAAACTGAAACATATAGCATATCTTTAAAGTTCTGAATCTACATGATAATATGATAAACTTCCCTGTTTCCATGAGTTTAGGGATGGTAATAGAGGCACAAATCCAAAGACAGACATTTAGATTTGAGACTTAGTGCTCAGTCCTGACCTAACTTCATACTCACTGCCACACCAAAAGGTAGATCTGCTTCTGACAAGAGTGAAAGACAAAGTGTACATGGAATTGTTCTTCTACCTTTACAGACTAACAGACTCTTTAAAAAGTCCAAAAAAACTGAATTAAGAACTCCTGTACCACAGTGAAATCAGCATTCCATAAAATGTAGATAAAGCTTAGGAGAGCCTGAAGAAACAAGGAAGATGCTTGAGTCATACACAATATAAAGGAATTTCATAAGGAATAAGAGAGCATGATGCTACCACTGAATGAGTAACTCTGCTGTGTTCAAAACTGTGAAACAATTGTTAGAAAGTTGCTCTCCAGTGATTTCAGTGCACTATGATATATTTTTATGTTTTCATAAAATAGTAAGGTTCTAGATAGCATAAAGTGTGTATGTTGATAAGTGTGAGGTAAGGGAAAAAATAAATAAATGTATTTTAATAAATTATTAAATTAATTTTATTTTCTGCATCTTGAGAGTCTGGGGAAAAACAAAAAGACAAAACCAAATAAACCAAGTAGTCATAGTCAGAGATTAACACATTTCCCAACTTTTCACAATATCCAGTTTACTGAACTTTCCTATCGAGATGAATTCTGTACATATATGTCTCTATACTCAAAGGCGATTTTCCTTTTAATCAAGACTTGTTGGGTTTATTAAGTAGAGCTTAGCTGCATCTGTTCTTTTTTTCCTCACCCAAAATTTTTATCTCCATGTTTGCAGGAAATATTTTCCTTCAGATTTTTAACCAAAGTAATGTAATTTGCAGTTCTAAAACAGTTTGTAAAGTTTAGGAGATTTAAGGACTATATTTCAGATCACTAACCTCTACTATGTGACCTTGTGATCAGTGGCATTTTCTAGCCTAGACTGCAATTCCCATGATGTCAGTAGAGGCACAGATTTTGGCTCTAAACACTCTTCATTATGGATTTTTTCCTCAAGCAAATTATAGTTGTTGGTTGCTATTTGTCTGTGTATTTAATGATAAAACCACAGCCACTCAGAAAGGCAGATGATATGACTTGAATTCTAATGTAGAACATAAGCAACATTTTATAGATAAGAAAGAAATAAACTAAAATAAAGCCGTGGAGTTCCCTGTTTCTACCTCAATGTACTCATTCTTCAATGTAGGGCTGGATAATATACTTCATTCTATTCATAAATCTAAAGATAGCTTTATAGCAGTACTTTTATGAAAAATGGCAGAACTATTATATTCTGACTTTTCAGAGAAGAAACATTCCCGTTTACTACTCTGAAACCAGTGGTCTTAAATTAGCTACTGATTTATACAGTCCTCATACTTTCCTCACTCTAACACACGACCTGTGGTAAAGTACAGAAGTGAAGGGATTTTTTCCTCTACAAATATAAGTTTTTCTCACATAAATGCTTTTATTAAATCACAGAACAAGTCCAAATATTTACCACAGTTTCACCAAAAGCACAAGTTACTCGCACATGATTTATAAAATCCCTCTTCATAGTGACCTCCCAAAACTTACTCCCCAAACCAAACAGACCAGCTGGGAGATACCTTCTATTACACTTTTGAGAAATAATTGAACAGCTGTTATCTATCAAATCCTGACAACAACCTGCATAAAATAAATTATCTAACCACTTACTTTAAGAGAAAAGTCACTGATAGCAATCTTAGCGTTAAACACAGAGACATACATTTATTTACACAGGGAAAGGTTTTTATACTGCATTTTCTCCTGCTCATAAATTGTGAGCAGACAATTTAAGAACTTACTTTCTTCATAAATCTTCATTAAACATTTTGTTTTAAAAAGAAAAACTTCCATTTAAAGAGCACAGTTGGCTAAGAAATGATGGTACAGTTATAAATAAAAAATATTTATCAAGTGTCACTTGACAGTATTCTGACCAAATTTACTGTGAGTGTCACAGATAATTTTTTGTTCATTTTATTTCTTTGAACAGGAATTGTACTGTGAAAGAAAAAACAATCATGAAAAATGGTCAGGACTTCATTTACAGTAGGAAGGCAGAGAAAGAGGGGATCTGAAAACAGATTAGTGTCTGTGTAATCTCAAAATTCCCTTTTTCATAGAGCCACTGATACTTTTAAAAATTCTGTGTGAACTTACAGCTTTGTACTAGCAGGGTTTACATCAAACCAGATATGATCTGTCCTTCCATAACCAGCGTAAACCAAATGGACTCCACATCGTCTTCTCATGCTCATTTAAATCAAAACCAGTGCATGCCCATATCTAACCTAAAGTGCCATCTTTAGATGATCTCAGACTATACAGGTGAATATAGATTCATAAATTATATTTTCTTTAATTTCTTAATATCTGGATCAAATATTTTAAACTGGTTAACTGTTCTGATGTTCTAAAAAAATGGGATTTTTTGCATTTCACCTCAACTGGTCTTGAATCAGGCCTCACTTAACCATCTGTCTGAAAAGAAGGCATTTGTAATCAAAACCAAAGAACATTAAGTCCTCACTTTCTCGGCAGTTCCTAAAACTAGGACACACTGACAAGTGTCTGGATCCTCCCCCATAATTTCTTCTATGCTAACAGAAGCACTCACCTCTAAAGATGATGTAAGTGTCTATTTAAATGCCAAAAGTAGGGAGGGTTGTAAGAAAGTACCACTATTCAGGGGCAACTGGGTTTTGATCCTTAGGGTAGTGTAGCAGGAAACATATTTGTGCTAACAGGTTTTTGTTGTACTCAAATGGGCTTAAAAGTTAGCAGGAAAATACTCTACCTTCTACAGAATTGTCTATCCCTTGGCAGAAACAGGTACAGGGAGAAAGCATCCATTCTTTTCCAATGCAAATTTTGTTGAATTTATCCCTCTGAGATTTTGTTCTCCTGAAGTTTAAGCCATTAAGCAATACTAAGCAACATGGATCATTTTTAAATCCACAGCTAGGATTTTGAAAGAAACAAAGCTTCCATCAATGCAAACACTTCTGAAAATATCATACAATAGCACATCTTAAATACTGAGAAAAGCCAATGCAATCACTAAGTGAGCAACACTAAAAGCACTTACTCTCCTGTTTTACGTAAACACCACGAACAGCTCTGTGCCAAATCCATATTGTCTTGCCACATTAGATGTGTGCAACAGACACAGATTACATCTTTACACACCCATGTACTTTCATTTACATAACAATCTCAATGAGTTCAAGTAAGAGTATTTACCACAGCTACAAGTAGAGAAATGTGCACAGATCAAGCATATGCCCACAGCACATTTATGTTCAAGCAAGTGCACATGATGAAAATTAAATCTTTTTAAATACTAAGAAAAAGTTAACTACTATCTCTACTACGTAGAAAGACTGAAGGGCAAAAGGTGCAAAAATAAATTTCTACTGCTGTGTGAGAGTCAATGAAACCACATAAAAGAAAGAAAGAACTTGTTCTCTCTCCTTGATATTGTTATCATAACATGAAAATCAAAATGTAACAGGAGTTGAAGCTGACACATGCACACAACTTTAAAAAAATCTACTAAATACCATGTTTCATAAAGCACCAACAATATACATACATAACAGAAGCAAAATGACAACTTTTCTAATGTAGTGGCAAATATCTGTACTAATGCTCTGCATCTCAGAGGCTCCCTAAAAATTTTGAGATTTTCCACCATACTTGCATTTCAGTGTCATAATCAAAGATAAGAAGAATGAGGCAGAGAAAAAAAAGCCTCATGAGGTCAAGAGGTCAGCTGCAAAGCTATTTAAGCTCTTACAGTTTCTCAGTTGTACACCACAAATAGAAGAAGATAAATGCAGTAACAAGCCGCAGAGGTAAATTTCCAGCCTTTCCTTGTATCCAGTGAAGGAGGTTATTTGTTTGAGGGATGTGATCCTGCTCTGTAAGAATACATAAAACCCACACGTGCTGTGCATTTGGTTCTTGTCAAGAAGACTGCTGTATGAAAACATGGGGTCATTTCAAAATGAGACTAACTGCATTTAAGCTAAAAGTAAACATTAGCTACAAATAGCAACGTACCTTGATCTTCAAAAAAAGTAAGATGTTACTTGCCTTAAAATGATGCCTTTGAAACAGTAAGCCCACTAATATTGTCAAAACATCTAAATAAAGAAGAATGGCAACAGCAAGTGTTACCAAAAAATGCTCCTACAAAAATAAAAGTACATAGCCTTGAAGAATAAGAGGCTTTTAAGAGGGACAGTTGATTCATAAAGGATGGAACTGCTCAGATAACACTAACATTCGAAGAGCTTTTGTTAGGTAAAAAAATGCCCCTATATTCACCCCCACATTGGGATTAAACAGTTCCTTGCCTGAGAAAGTTGTCCCTGAACGCATACACAATAGAGGACCTTTCAGCCCAGTTTCAAGGATGTTTAGGAGCAAAAGGCTGAGAAAGGGACAATAAAGTTGGGGGGGACAGAGAGAAACAGAGCTGACTCCATAGACTGGGATCCCTGAAGCCTTGACTCCAAAGGCACTGCAAGATCAACACCTTCCTTTGAAACAAACTGCTCTAACAGGAAAGGCAGAAAGATTTCCCCTTCAGTTCAGATAGAGAGGATCTGTCCTGAAGCTCTGACTCAGCACTGTCTGCCTTGCTGCTGGAGTAGATGACACAGAGGAGCAGCACTACCACATCTTCCTGAAATTGAACCTTTGCACTAAAAATCTTCCCTGTCCCTTTCACAGAATCCCCTGATTAATAATTATGGAAACGCTGCCTTTCTGCACTGTCCATGTCTGATTCAGCACACAGGATCTGCTGCCCAGTCTAGGAAGCATTTTCAAGGCATTTTTGCAGCTGCCTTTCCCTTACAGTCACTTCTGGGATGTGAAAAGGTGAGGCACTCTGAGGTGTTACAGCAGCCTGTGGGGAAGGGGGGGTAAACTAGAGAGAACTGTCAGCCCTAAATTTTTGGCACAATCTAGAGTGCCCCAGAACTGACATGGGCAAATCTGCAGGTCACAGTCTCAACCACAAATCAAAAGATACTGATACTGACTGAGTGGTTATCGAAAGACAGACAGACACACACTTGAGGCAATGTCTGACATGAAGGCTTTTGGCTCTGAGGGCTGTCTGCCCCTCCTGTCCCACGGATAAGCATCCTGCTTCCTGGGGCAGCAGGGCACAGCCCATGGCTTCACACTGGCACAGACTCTGCAGAGCGCTGGCACTGACTGGGAACAGCTGATGATGCCAGGCCATTATTGCTGTGTGCTCTCTCGTGCTGCCCCTTCAATACAGAGCCACAAGAGCACCTTTGGCTGTCTGCACTCACAGCCATCCTGGCTGCACCCACACAGCCCCATCCTGCTCCTTCCCCATCACTGGGGTTCCTGAGGCTGCACCCAACTGAGAGCCCCTCAGCACTAGACAGGGGTGTCAACATAGGACTGAGGCACACCAGAAGAGACAAGCACTATAGGTATATTCTCAATATTCTCAAACCCATTGCATTAACACAGTCTACTAAGAGGGAGATTTACTTTACGGGCAAATCACCCAGAAAATTTTGGAAAGCTAAAACATAAAATATTCATACTATGCAAACACAGGAAAACATCTTTAATTCCCTTCACTGCCCCAAATGAAGTCCACGCTTTCTAATCAAGTAGAAATGAGGATTCTGGAGAACAATAATTCTCTAATTCTCTAATTTCTAATAGACAAAGGGGAGTGCTTATATGCAAATATCCCAAAGTTACTGGAACATTCATCAGTTAAGAAATCTGATTCTTATGTAGGAACAGTGAAAGCTTTCCATACAACATTAAATGTATTCATACCATAAGAAACAGTTACATCAGTTGTTGAAAAACATCACCCTGCAACTCAGGCACTATAAAATTCTACACATGGCAGTAGGATATGACCAGTTGTCTCAGAAGTCTGACAAAATTAAGACTTTTTTTAAAAATTTAACATCCCCACATTCTCATATCATTAAAAAGATGTTCATAGTCTTTATCCTCAGACTACTTAATGCTAACTATTTCTTTTACATTAAATTAATTTGTATCTAAGACTTTGGAAGGCTATAATGAAAAAAAATCCAGTAACTATAATACATCTGTTAAAAATTTCTTCAAAAAGCAGTTGACAGTTTGGGAATATCTACACAGTTCTAGTACAACTATAATAAAACTTTTTTTCTTTTTTAATCTAATAGAAATACTTTAGTATTTTTGCATACACATAATTAATTCATTTAAAACACAGAAACATCACAAACCACTAGAAGAGATTCCAATACAGCATTCAAATAAAATCACAAATAAACCTTTTCTAACTAAAGGTAATTGCTTTGCAACAACTGAAATTAAATCCTTTTAAGTTATTTGCATTTAAAAAAAATCAATAGAAGCCTTGGGAAATAGAGCACAAAAAGTAGTACAGGAGATAAAATGATCCTTTCATGTTCTGATTAAGGATTTGTGGATAATGAGGTATTTGTAAGGCAAATACAACACCAAACCAGAGAAACATAAAAATATTCACAATCTTAAAAAAAAAAAAAAAAAAAAAAGTGAAAACAACAAAAAAAACCCTTTGTGTTTGTTTTTGCTTGCTGGTGTTTCTTGTTTTGTTTCTTAATAAACCAGAGATTTTTGAGGCTTACATACAGACAGAATGACATATTTGTATGCGAACACTTGAAAATTCTTTCCTCAAGCTACGAACTCCAGACATACATTATAAATGACACATTGGTCTCCCTGAGCCTTGGGGACAGCAATCAGTCTGTCAATGGCAAATAGGAATGACTTGATGAATATAAAATATCTTTCAGCTGAAAGATTTTTTTCACTGTTTAGAAAATACTTGTCAATAGTAATCCATTTCAGTCTCTCCTGTTGAAGAATACAAAACTAATTTGATTAACCAACAAACTAATTACTTGGACATCAATGCTTAATAAAGATTTTGTTACAGAATTGGGTCATATCTGTGGGCTTTACTACTCAGAGTGGTAAATTCAGATAGAATGCATCTGTTTTCTACACCAGGCCATGGTCTAGAGAATTGTTACAATAAGACTTGTATAGCTGTGAATTGCTCATCCAGGATAAAAAAAAAAAAAAACCAAAAAAAACCAAAAAAAACCAAAATGTAGTCTAAATACCAAAATGTCAGTAATAAGGAACAGAATGAGTGTCTGCAACAACCAGCACATGTGGGTCAGCATCAGGGGACAGAGAAAAGATTTGAATGAATTTGAATGGCTAAAAACCAGAGACCTGAACTTTTCACTTTGATATTGATACTACGTCTAGAAAGACAACTCATACATAACAAAAAAACCTGCACTGAATTTATTTTGGGAAATGATTTTTGTCTATGACAGGATCTACTTTATCAAACTGGTGACATAACATTGGAGCTAACCTTAGAAAAAAATCCCAGTTGGATAATATCATCTGAGTCAAAATCATGCTGTCACAAAGCAGCACACTAGAATATGAATACTATCCCCACACGTGTCTCTGGAATAAGGCAGGGAGAAAAATAACACAGGTTTAAACATTGTTCTATGTGAGACTAGAAAGCTGGAATTGAGATAGATATTACAAAAATATCTGGTAGATAACTCTGTATTTCTTCTTCAATTCTTTTAATATTGTACTGTAGAAAACACAACCATTTTGGCCTTCACACCAAAAGCTTTCCTAGGGATAGTCAGAATTGCTTCAAGTAAAAAAAGCAATTTCAGTAGTTGATTTCTTTTAAGATTTTGTGAAACAGTAGTCATTTTCTCATGAATGTATTCATCAACAGCAGCTCTACAGGTATGTGGAAAGAATGATTTATACATTGTCTCCTGTCTACTATGGATCAGTGGAAAATGTACATAAGCAGAACAATATATGTGGCAGTAGGAGGCAACTGAAAACAACATCCCAAGAAATAATCAATTTGCACTCTCAGTGCTGAGAGCTGGACAAGGTCACAAGGTACTCTATTGTTGTGTGTCAAGAAATTATAAGAATTACTTCTGATGAAATGAGGAAAATTTCAGGCACAGATTCCATTGCAACACACTGAGGAAGTACTCGTGCTAATCAAACAGCTGATCAACGAAGCACTTTGGTAAAGAATTTTGCTCTATCCAGGCAAGAAGTGTTAGGCTTTGTCTTCTTTTGGTTGTAATTAAGATAGTCTGATCATACCCCTTCCACATTATTGGTGTTTATGTCTCTTTACTGTCATCACTAGGACAAAGATGTAACTCTTAAAACTGACTGCTCCCACACATTGCTTTCACTTTAACTGGAGCTCTGCCTCCTACTCTCTTTATTACCCAAGCTCCACTATGCACAGTTAGCTTCTCACAAATTACTTTTCCTCAGCATTAATCAGTGGTGCTCCTGGGTTTGCATTCCCTGTCCCTACGTGCATTTGAGGGGACCCTGACCTTGCCAAGAGAGGCAATGCTTTAAGCTGGACAAGGGGTAGGACAGAGACCAGAGAGGGCTGCATGGGAACAGTGGTGCTTTAAGCCATGACTGTACATGAGATCAGCCTTCCCAAAATGCTTCACAAAGAGCTAGATCTTGTTTTCTGTGGCAGCACTTGTCTTCTCTTATGATCATCTTCATTTAACATTCTTTTGCGATGAGACTGAGCATGCATCTTAGTGCCTATGCCTGACTGCCTCAGCTCTCTGTGTTCATCTTCTCTGCAATCATTATATCCTGTTCTTTGTCCCCCCTTGCAGGAAATACATTCATACATGCACATACACACACATATTAGTTTCCCTCTTCCTTAGGGATGACACTGATACATTGTCATGATTCTGGAAAAGGCCCTGGGGGAAGCTCTTGTCAGATGTCAGATGGTAGTGATCAAAGCTATTTTAAAAAGTAAAATAAAACAGGAGTCCCAACCAAAGAGGAAAAACCCCTTCTTCAAGAGGAGCCAACAGAATAGTTAGCTGAGGGAGAAGCCTCTGTTCAGAGTCTCATCTTCAGATGTCATATACAGAACCCTTCTGTGTTTGTTTCTCATTTTGCATGTCTGGCAGCAGGATGGAGAAGGACTCTTGAGGGGGAAGGGGCACTTCATTCTGTTCTGAGGATATATATATATCTATTTATGTCCCTGCCTTTTTATATAGGAAATATTTGAGGAGGGGGTGGGTTGTGGGTTTTAGATGAGGCTGGTTTTGATTATTTTTTTGTGAGATTTGTTTGGTTTTCTTTCCTTTCAATTATGAGACCAAGACACAGCTGTTCTATTTGTTTCATGAAGTGCCCCCTCTGGATAATCACAGAATAATACTGGCTGGAAGAGACGTCAAGAGAGCCCTCTATTCCCATCTTTTCCAAGTAGAGTCAGTTCAGGTCAGCTTGCTCAGGGCTGTTCCCAGATGGAAAATCTCCAAGGACTGTCTGCACAGCCTGTGCAGGTGCCATCTCTTACAGTACTTGTACTGTCCGCATGGTGAAAAACCTTTTCCTTTCAGTACAGCTCCTCTTTTTTCAATTTACTCCTGTTGAACATGGTGGGAGAACAAGAGACAAAGAGTCTGGTACCATGCCCTTGATGATTTCCTGGTAGGAGCCGACAGACTGCTCCTCAAGACATCCCTTCTTCCAAACAAAACAAGCAGTATTCTGCTGAACTCATCACAGGTAGCACTCTGCTGAACTCCCTACAGCACATTTATTTACAGCCCTTCTTGTTCAGAGGGGCCCCAAACTGCAAGGAGTAGTTTAGATGGGGTATAAGAATTGGCAAGTAAAGAGGATTCATCCCTTCCCCTGACCTCAGGCTGTATGTCCCTTCACACAGCTGAGGAGGCTCTTGCTGCCTTTGCTGTCAGGCAGACACTGCTGTCCCATGCTTGTCTTTCTCCCTACCACAGCCCCAGTGCTTTTTCCACAGACTGGTTCACCTCAGACTCTTTGTGGGGAATTGTTGTTTCCCAGGAGCAAGACTCCCAAGAGCAGCACTTTGTTCCTTCCTCCAAGTCATGGATCAAGATATTGAACACGACCACAACAAAATCCTGTAGTACTTCTCTCACTACCATCCTCCAAGCAAAGTATAACCCATTAAAATCACTCTCTGCGCTCAATGATCCAAAGAGATCAAACCACATCTCACCACAACTCAGACTTCAAACACCTTAACACAAGAACACTGTGTGAGAGAGCATCAAAAGCCGTGCCAAAAATCTACTCTCACGCTATATTTTTTCTTACGACACAAAATCATTCAACTACAGCATTCCTACAAAAAAAATAGTAATTTTCTCCCAAACCAAGAGGCTGCTAAAAATCACAATTCTCACTGTGAACCAGTGAGGAAATCACTGTACTGAGACAACTGAAGACAGCTGTTGACTTTGCATCCTGGATTTCTTCCAGCTGTCACTTGCAAAATGGCATTTTCTCTTGTGCTATTTCAGCTGGCATTGTGGTCCAGTTTCCATGCTAGAATTCTTCCTTGCAAGTTCCAGGCTTGTGGATAACCCTGGCTTTCTAAAAAACTGTTTCCTGCAGTATTAAGAGAATTAAAATAATTTCCCATAGCAACTAATCTCAGTAGGCAGGGATCCCCAAATAAAACAAATAAATAAATAGTTCCATTCTCAGCAGTCAGAGCAATTACAGCTAGAAATAAATCAAATTTGGGGTGCTAGTGTCAGTACTGCAAACAGAATTGGGTTAATCAAAACATATTTGCACAGTTTTAATGTCCAGTTTTCCAAATGCTGTGAACTTCACAAACACTGGAGCAGCCAGCTTCAGCTTTCTATCTGCCCACCAGAATTTACTGTTAAATGGAAGAAAGCCCCCTGGGGAAAGGGATGGAAAAAGACAACTTTTTTCTGTGTATGCAGGATATATGGCTGGATACACATCCACTGATACGAAAGGACTTCTGCTTTTTCCACCAGAAAGGCCTCCAACTTTACCTTAGCAAAAATTTCATTTGGAAATAACTACCAACTATACAGACACATTGGTTATATAAACAAAAAGGTTGGTTTTAAATAAAAGTGAAAAACCGATCTCAGATTCTGACAGGTAATACTTTTCACCTCTGAACTTGTGAGTGCATCTTTCACAAAAGAGATCTGCATGTGGGAAAGACAGTGCCTCCAATAACATAGAAAAATTTCTGATAAATCTAGAGATTGCCCAAATACAAATATTCTTTTTCCAAGAATCATACTATCTTTCCAATCTAAAACTAGTCAATTATTAAAGAACTTGCTAAATTCAGATGTATTAAGATGTCTAGAATTTTAAAACAGCATCTCCACAGCCTTTGCCCAAGATCATATGGATCAAGCAATATACAAAACAATTTTTATGGATTGCAAGCTTATATTAAGAGAGACTATGTCTGTAAGTGCAAAGATAAATGCCAGTGTTGTGGTTTTCTGTTATCCAGTGAAGAAAATTAATTGCTTTCTATAGTATGGTTTATTTGGGACAATTAAAACATACTGCAAAAATTACTGCTACAAAAAGCAGGATAATCTTCCTATAAGGCTTCACCTAAGCTCTACATGTAACATTACTGAGGCACATTTATAATTCCAGAAAAGTCAGACTGAAATCAAAGCCATAAGCTGGCATCAAGAGTAAAAATGAAGAACTAAAGTTTTGGGAGGCTTTTATATTATTGTTCTGATCCTTGAAGAGCTTTTATATTAAAGTAATTTTCCCACCTGCTGGATGATTGATGATTTCTGGGTTCTGTAAAAACTCCAACCATGGCACAGCTCTTTATATCCAAGACATCCTAATTTTTTACAAACACACACACACACCCCAAAATCTGTCTCTACCTTCATCTCTTCTTCACTGTGTACTTTTGAACAAAAATCTGGATTATATGGGAAGCACAGACAGACTACTTCAAAGACCACCCTGGTGATGAGGGATGGCAGAGTTTATCAGGGAGGGGATGATTCTGAACTGGAACCATACAGGATGAGAGGCAAATGTTTTTGCACCAAAAAGAGAGGGGAACAGATGCATTCCTGTGAGCACAAGACTGCACATTTTGTTCATCAATAGAATCTTGAAATGTTGCAAAGGCAGTGAAGAACAAGGCCTTCAGCCCTCCTCTATCTTTCCCCACCGCAGATTTCAGTCTGGGATACAGCCACACTGCTCAGGTGCCATTCTTTGGGAAGATGCCTCCTCTCCTTCAGGCTTAGGTGCTCATGAGCCCTGCCCAGGATGGTGAAGACTTGGGAGATGAAGGAACATGCTCTGGGCAACGTGGGCCTGTGCTCTGAGAGCACAAGGAATTAGGAGCAAAACAAGTTACCACCTTTTAATTTTTGCTTCTCAACCAAGATTCTGGGTTTTTTTTCCTAAGCTTAAAACAGTAGCAGTCCTCTATTCTTTGAATTAGATTTGGAGTACAGATGCTGATTTTGCACCTTATTTAAAGACATAGTAAAGGCAATTAGTGTCAGAATCTGCCCCCACCTCCTTCCCCCAGATCTTTTCAGAAACATTTTACCCGTCTGATACAACAGTTCCTGAGATGACTGATTTAGACAGCTCCCTCACATATCCCTGCAGAGTCAGCTTGAGATCACAGATATTCACATTTGCATAGCCAGGTCCCCTAGCAAGCAAAGACTGGACTGTTTCTAGGAAATGGTGTTCAGGAAGCAAAGAAGCTTCTGCAACGCGCCAGAACACCAGATAAGTATGTCAAAGTTCAGAAAAGCCATGAACACAGCTAAATATTGAAGTAGATTAATACACATAAAGAGACAACCACCTCGGCAAGAAATATTTAAGTAGGGCCATGACAGTTTTTTATGGGATTCAGCAGCTGCAAACCCATGATGTCATCCCTTAAGCAGTCAAGGATTCCTCCACCTCTTTCACAATCCTTTCTGAGGACAGCACTCACACTGCAAAATGTGGCACCACACCTCTCCCTGTGTGGGAGCACAGGAGCAGAACTGAATGCAGGATTGCTCTTTTTCTGCAAATTCTGAAGCTTCACATAAAGTGTAAGTCTCTTTCTAAAACAGAATAGAAATTCACCCTAAAATAGTCCCTGACACAATAAAATAAAAAACTAATGATTACTCTGCATATTCTCTAGCTGAAAGAGTAGCTTGAAATGTATCTAAAGAGCAGCTTGAATTTTGTGTTACAGAGGGAGTACATCTTGGCTGAACAGCAAACAGTAACGCAATTTTTTCTGACTGTGATTGAAGCATCCGAAAGCACAAATCAGATCACATCAAGAATATAATAAAAAAGTCCTAGTCTAAATCTTTAGGATAATTTACCTTTCAGTCTTTCACTATTTGCAGTATCTAAAGAACAAGAGACAATGAGTGATTTTAAAAGACAGGAGTAAATCAACAAAACAAACCTGTATGGTCTACCTGAATATCCAAGCTAAGATGGTCAGATTTCCTTGCCAATATTCACAGGATATCTTTGTCCTGTAAAGATGGCCTTAATAGGAAAGACAGAATTCCTTTAGTACCTTATAATAGACATTAGAACTATAGAATAAAAAGAAAGAAAAAAAATGGGATCAGGGAGAGCAATTAAAACAATTATTTCAGTTACACTGTGGGCCTCAACTACATTCTGCAAAATGTAACAAGTATGGCACAGGTTAAGGACACCTTTGAACAAGACACAAAGAACTTCTGCTCTGAGTGGAAGCAGTAGTCGACAAATTTTAGCTAAGCCAAAGCAGATGTGAAGCATAGTCAATTTTCAATTACACATGGCAAAACTATCCAGATTTCAGAATAACCATAATACATGCAGAAAAGATGCTGAACTTTTTCCTTTTCATTTTTAACCTCACTCCATATCTTCATTTTATGTTTAAATATAAATTAGGTACAGCATACTCTTGCTGTTATTTTACATATGTTTTACATTTGTGGGTTTGCTTTATCTTCTCTATCCCACCTCATTTATTACCCAGAACAGCAGACTCGATTATAAATAAATACATACCAAGTGTACTCATCTTTTTTTTTTCCAGTGTTTTTATTTGTTTTACAATGAATCTCAAAAGACCTGATTTCCCTTTCTTTTACTAAGAAATTCTAAAGGCTGTAAATGAATTATCAGCTATACTATCTACAGAGTACAGATCTATATGAGACATGATTAAGTAAGAAAAATGACTATTTAAACAGAATTTCTGAATGCCCTTTGGATGTTGCTAAACTCAGGCTAGAACACCAGGATCCAATCTGTCTGTGACAAATATAGGGATAAAAATTGCAAAGGCTGATCTGGAAGAAAAGGTCACCCTAACAGATAAGGATATATTTAAAACATCTATTTTAGAAAAATATATGGGGAATACTCATCAAGATTAATAAACTTCTCAGATTAAACATAACTCTAATGTCATTTACAAATACTGAGCTCACATGTCAAAAATTCTTCTACATGATTTAGACTAAAGCTGAAATAATTTTTATCTCTGCCTTAATTTCATAAAGATAATAGAAAATCCATATTTAATGAAGTCTGCTTTTGGCAAAAGGAAATTTGGACTCAGACTCTCAGCTGTGAGCGAAATCCTTCCAAGAATTGTTTCACAGATATAATTATAGGGTAGAAACATACTTGACCTAGTATTGTCACTAGAAGAGGTGAAAAATTAAATCCTGAATTGGCATAAGAGTGCTTGTAGAACAGAAAAGTCATCAAATTTAACTCCTTCAAAATAAAATAACAGAAAGATTTAAACACCATTCTGCTACTCCTTTTGAAAACCCAATACCAGAATTAATCAGTAAAAAAAATTTAACTAAAACCACAACAGAAGATCCCAAAACACCTATGTTTCCTTCATTGTTGTGAGAAAACCCGTCTCAGACTTTTCTACAGGGAGCAAGGTTGAATGCCCAAGTGCCAACTTGTAGCTAGCACTTTGATACCATCAGTGAGCTAAATTATCAAACCCTCAATAAAAAAAATATAACTGTGCTCCACTCAATTTGGAATACAATAATGGAAACAGGCAATCTCATCTAAAACATCATCTGCAAATGTTGAAACTTTGCATCCCCTTTTCCTTAGGAGCATCAAGCCATCCAGATCTTGATATTGTAAGTTAAAGTGTAATCCATCACACTCAGTGGGACTCGTAAGTCAGTCTGGAAAATTCTGGAAATGAAGGTGGAAATATGCATTGCATAACTCACATATTCTGATAAACCCTGCTGCACTGGACCCACAGCAATAGAAAATCACTTTATCTATTTGCAATGGCTATTTGTCCAAGGTTTTGAGAATTTTTTGGCAGGCTGGCAAAGAGATATCCATGAACAGTATTTGCACAAGGTGGGAAAAAAGACTCAGACATATAACATCTTGTTTATTGAGCATACAGCTTATATAAGTTTTTATATAGTTTATAACAGATAATCATTTTATGTTAAAGAATGAAAATAAAAACTCTGCCTTGATTTGCGTCTCATTGCAGAGATGTTTTAGGAACCCACAATAGCAAAGTTGTACAACCAAAATCTCGACACGTGCCACATAAAAAGCACAATAACAACAGATCCAAAACGATATGGTTTATAAAATAAAATATAAGCATCTACTCATGTAAAATGTGTATATGCACAGATTTATGCTTTTCCAATGACACTGATTTTCTTTGTGAGGTGTAACACAGGGATTACACATGATTAGCTGCTGCAGTCGTGAGATGAGAGGCAGCAGCCCTCCAGCACAGGCTGTCTGTGAGCAGAATAGGAAAGTGTTTCCTTTCCCTCTGAAGTAGACAGAACTCAAACTAAAGCTATATTCAGTTCAAAGACTTCAAAAAGCACATGCCACAGCTCAGGTTTTAGATGAATCTTAACACACAAGCTTCAGTAGAGAGATGAAGCTTTGGGTATCCAGGCAGGCAGTACTTGAAAAAAATAATTAGGAATTAAATGCATAAAACTATGTAACTGCAACATTAAATTATGAATATCTTTGCAGAATTGGGAAAAGCTAAAGGTCACGTTTGCTGGCTAAGCAGCTCACCATGCTCTTATTTGTCTAACATGAATAAGCATTACAATCTATTTGATGTCTGCATACAAGGCACACAAAACCAGGTGAAGCCTGGTTACTATGAAACCTTTCCCATTTCATTGTCTGGATGCTCCAATATAATCTGTCCCCTTAGCACTGACAAATGGCATTTAGAAGCTTAGTCACACCTGCCAGATACAATCACACAAGCACCATGCCGAGGTAATCTAGAGCTGTATCTTGCCAGATTAAAGCACAAAAAGCTCCCACTACAACACAGCTATGCCTTCAGAAAGGTGGCTGCAAAAAAGCAACAGAGGGAAGCAGACCTTGGCACTCATGGCTGTAGACATCAATGAGCTACCAGCATTGATAGGTGAGACTGTCCTTCACAGCTGAAAATCTTGAAATCTGAATGCAAAAAGTATTTGGGCTTGTTCAGGTGCACACACTGACAGCAAACTGTAATGCCTTGCTACAGCAACACTTACAACAAAGGTTTGGGCCCAAAGTTATTTGCTCAGGCCCAAGTGATTATTGAAACATTCAAATACAATGGCATAGATGCAGAAAGAGAAAAGAAGTAAAGAATGGGAGAACTTCTACCCAAAGAGAAAAAAATATGAGACAAATCTATCCAAAGAAAAATGCAATCCAAGATAACCTTTTAGGAACAATAGAGAGATCAAGAGTAACTCAAATCTCAGAATCCTGGTGTAGAAAGCCCATTCTTTTAAGTTGATTGTGTTGAAAGTAATATACATGTATATTTTCCAGATGAGGGTCACATTTTAAAACACTTTATAGGCTTGAATGTGAATCTAGCACTTAATAACGAAAAAATTAGTTATTTTTAGTATTTTAATAGCAAATCTAGCATTTAGTTTACTGTCCAGTGTGACCGCTTATTAAGAAAAATTCTCTCTGGTCAAACACCCATTACAAGACAAATTCCAAGACTCAAATTTAGAAAAAAAATATTTGAAGATTCATTCATTGATGAAAACTAATTAGGAAAAAAAAGAAATAAAACAGTATTAAATAGAGCAACTAATACCAGATAAATATTTTTTGCCAGCCTAAGAAAAGATTCAGTACCCAATAAGTAATACATGAGCTCTTCTAGAAAGCCTAGCACTTCTGCATTGCTTTGATTACATCTTCCTTGGAAACTGAGTATTCAGTTAAAGAGATATCTGATTTTTACATCTTGCTCCTTGATTGCAACCTTTTGTGTGAGAGAAAAGCCACCATGGTTCAGAAAGATGTTACACTGACACATTCCATTTCCTGCAGTGCTTACAATTATTTGAAAAGCAAGGATTGATAGCTGGAGTTTAAAGACATAAGGATTAGCTACAAACTCTCTTCTGCTTTAAAGCTCCCCAGCCCTTTCTGAATTCTCTCCCCCCACCTATACAGCCAAACCCGAACATCTCTCAGTTAAAAACAAAGTCAAGTCTCCACAGAATCTTCATTTTGCAAACACAACAGTGATATATTCTATCCTTTTACTGCATCCAATGTCTCAGACTTGATTTGCTGCCTTTCAGGACAGATTGGAAGATGAATTTCTAAATAAGATGGATTTCTTAATAGTAAAGACCTTGTGAAGAGATGGTTCAATGAGACAAGTCACTGAATTTATGTCTGAATGGTGCGCCTGGACACAAGCACCTGCAGCTTAGAAGCTCAAAATTTAAAAATGTCAGCTAAATAGTGGAAATAACTGCAGGATTTTTACTTTCTCAGAAACATCTCAGTCAACACTATTTTTTTTGTTCACTGTCAAAGTGATACAAACCACAGGGTGCCCTCCACCAGGCCTGTAGGTGTACTCATCGAAAAGCACGGCTGTATTTCAGAGAGACACATCTGCTGGGTGGAAGGCATTGTACAGTTTCTTCTAGTACACAGTAGGATAAATTACAGGTGTTTTAGTGCACAGGGTCCCCTGTCTTGATTGCCACACAGAGACCATTGGGGAGCACCACAGATGATGCTGTGGTTCATTCCAGAGTGGCCTTTCTCCACCTGACTTGAGGCAGCAGGAGATGGATGGCCTGACAACCCCGTAACAGCCACGGACATTCCTGCTATTTACAGTGGCTCACAGATGTTAAACAGCAATGATCCTGAACATCCTACCTGCACACCTATTAAAATACAGTGTACTATCTGAATGGCATAATTCTGGAGTTTTATCATATTTATGAATTTTATGAGTTTACTACATTGTGAGTAGGCCTTATGTGATACCACTGAATTACTTTCCCACTGTATCTGCTACTTGTTTGAAAGTTATTTTGAAAAACCAAGATCAGAATAGTAGTAATGCATAGGCAAATTGAGTCAGCTCCTTCAGTGCCTTCCAAAAGAGTCTTTTTTTGTCAATTCTTGTTCTTTATATGCATTTATTTATTTTTCAAGATTGATGATAAAAATGTTTCCAAAGTGCATATTCAAATAAAAACTGGTGCTGTACAAGGACCCACCACTATCCACTGAAGCACAGTTATGCTGAAAGACTACAACTGACTTCTGTATCTCACTGCAGTATTAAAGAAATATTACATAGATTTACATATATATACACAAATCTAAGTGCATATATTCATAAATTTATATGCACACTGATAACAGAATAAGATGATAAATGGTTATCACAACACTGCTAATGTTCAATTGATATCCTTATTAGAATTTTAATTGGTTATTTAGCCAGTACTGCAGTAATTACCACATTTACAAAGCATTTTAAGAGCTATAAAATAATTTTCCAGAAAGATTAAATTAATATTTATATGGTTAAAATTTTAATCTCTATTTCCATGTTTATCACATTTTTAATCCAATAATCTGAAATATTAAATCAGAAAGGCTATCGACAAAAACCTAAAAATTGAAAAATACACTTTTTACTGAACTCCAACTATTCATTAATAGATTAGGACTATAACAAGAAGATTGTTAACATCATATCTTTGTTAGAAAGAAATATTCTTTTTTGTTAGAAAGAAATATTCTAGATTAATGCTCATCAAAAATATAGACTGGTTTCAAATATAGTGTAAGTGATGATAAAAGGAAAATTGATACCTAAATTCATTTAATAAAGTACAATTTGGACTTACCTATCAAGCCCCAGAGGGGAAAAAATTCCCCATGAGATAATAAAATTCTTCAAAATCAAAAGACTGAATTTTGTTAATAAAGATGAAAAAAAATCTCTACCTCAATACTATCTATTAAACTTTTATTTTGAATGTATGGAGCTCTCTCTTACTGTTGCTTCAAAAATTTCATTACATCAGAAGCAAATCCTGTTAAAATAGCTGAGTGTGTGTACATGCAATACCCCACTTCTTTTGCTCAAAGGTAATAAAAATTCTAATCTACATACTAGGGGGCTAGAAGAGTGTTTAAAGCTTATTTCCTTTGTATTGCCTCATTTCCTAGGAAAAGAGTCAGGGAAATGATAAAAAGTACACGTATTTAATTCAGTAGACATTTAGTTAAATTCTAATAAGCAATCTTTATTCACACACATTTATCTTCCTGACTAGGGAGAAGTGGTGTAAGACAACATGAAAAATACAGAACTGCCCAAAAGGTTCTTCAGAACCACTCTCCTTTTGAACTTTTATATGGTTCACAAGCAGGCTGTGTAATCAACCACATTCATGAGTTCACTTACAGCAGCAGTGTAAGGTGGCTGATCATGCACGCAGGAAGGGCTAGAAACACTAAATACTGCATGCTTCTACTGCTGCATTCAATCACAGCACTTACTAACACTTTTGAAAGCAAAATGTAAACATTTTGGACTTCTCCCATGATACACAGATCAAATGTACTTGGAGGGGAGAGAAGCTTTTCACCTCACCTTGAGACTGATAATCAAGCATTTTTTGTTTTCAGCTGGTGTAATACCAACTGCAGAAAATAACTCCTGCTCATCAAACTTTACTCTCAGTAGCAGATGTGTGACTTGAAGGTCTTTACATTTTGACTTCAGCTGTTCTCAGACAACAGGCTCTTGTCTTCCCGTGCAACTACAGATATAGCTAAAGGCAAAGTTTTCTCAAAGCAGTACCAACAATTCTACAGAGTCCATTCTGTACATAGGCTGTATAATAATGCCTAAGCCAAAACATTTAAATGGTTGCATTTGTAATTGTACAACCATAAATAATTATAGAATTTGTACTTTAAGATTCAGACAGTTGTAAACACAGGTGCCTCTGTCTTCTGTTATCAGGGCAAATTCTCTTACAAGCAGTGGACCATTACAACAGTATTGTGGGATAACCTGCAAGTGGCTTTTTTTTTATTCTCATCAATGTTGACCTCTTCCAAATATAACTTTATATTAATTGTTAATTGACATCATGACTTTGTTCCACAGCCTTCAGAACACTGGGAAAAAAAGTGGTAAGAATAATGTAAGAATCACTTATTGACAGAATTTGCTATGTGGGTCCCAAGCCATAGAAATGCTTCCTTTTAAGGAAAGGAAATTGAATTAAGGCTTTTGAGACTTCATACTCAGTAAGTGAACCACAAGAGGAATAAGAATCCTTCATTACAAAAACCTAGAAGACAATAACATAATCCATCTCAAGATGCTCTTGCTATCTAGAGACTCTCGGCTAAATGAGAGTACATAACAACATACGGTATTTTCCTATTAATTATAAAAATCTTTGCTTCACTTTACTTTCTTGAGAAACTTCGATATGTGCCTCTAGTTTGGGGTCATCTCCCTTCATAAACAAGAGCTGCATATTCGTGCAGGAAAGAATTCATCAAACCTGTTCATATTCTGGCAGATGTCACTTTAATTGTGACAAAGTATCAGGAGAATACAGTACAGCCATCAGACCATATCCTGGATTCTAGCGGAAGAATGGCAAGGTTCCTTTCAGTTCATTCAAATATGCTGTCTATTGACAATAGTTGAAAGATTTTCTCCCCTCCTTCTCTCTAGCTCAAGCATCCCATGGTTATAGGTTTCAAGTCAGGAATACCTGAAGTCCTCTGCATTTTCATTTCTCAGAAGACTTCAACTACACTTACACCTTTGCATTATGGCTGGGACAAACTATTCCTTGAAAAAAAAAAAGCAAAGATACTGTAGAATCATGTAATTGTAAATCCAATAGACTAATCCATCAATAATTATAAATTCCCAACATGCTCAAACAGATTTTGGACTTCATTGCAAAAAAAAAAAAAATTACTCCATATAATTTTGCATGGTGACAGGCACCAAATGGTCTGATTTAAGGTCCTGTATGGCTGGTAGATACTACTGTAACACAAACACTGCAAGAGTAACACAAAAATCACAAAAAGTTAGGACTTACTGCATATTACCATTGGCTTCTTCCAGAAGTCTATTTCTATCTAATTGTCATTGCCACCTACTCTCACCTACTCTGCCACCTACTCTCTACTCTCACTTAAATCAGGGTAAAAGGAAGATAAAAAAATATTTCCATGGCATCTTAACATTAATTAACAGCACTACTTCAACATGAAAGACGTTGTTGTAACTTATATACCATCTAAGAATATGTATTTTTCTATGAAAAAATAACAACAAAAAAAAATCTGCTCTGTGATTGAAAGCATTCACATTGAACCCTGAGATGAAATGCTATCAAATTTGTGCAACACAAAGCACAGAGGAGGGAAGGGGGGAATACAGAAGGGATACAGTAACTCATACTTTAAGCTACTTGTTTTATTTTATAAAATAAAGTAGAATAAATGCTAAAAATATTGAGGTAAGGTTTTGGGAATGAAAATCAATGTAGTAAGTTGAAGTCTTGAACACAGCACCTTATGTGGTCGCAAAAAAGCCACCTTTTCTATTATATTATTTTGATCATGTCTCTAAATGGAAGTACAGCTACTCATCCATTAATGAGCACCACCTAATCAGGTTATTCAGTAGCACTCTACTTTTCCAATGTAATTCTAATTTTCAAATTGTTCTACACTAAAATATACTAGAATAGATCCAGTTTATTGATATATTCATAGCCTTGAAATACTACATTTTATTCAGGACATTTACAGTGGGAGTACGCATAATTTCAAATTTAAGAAAGGTGTCTGATTTTGGAAACCTCTTAAATAGACTAGCTACCTAAAATAGACTTCTTACCTTACTAATGCTGCTTTAGACTGACAATTTTGCAATTCAACCTATCATTTGTATGTATACAAAGAATATCTACCACCATGGGACTTTCTGGCCCTGACTCTTAATTCTAAAATCTTCTTAAATATAAATTATCATGAAATAACAATAACATTAGTAATTATTTGTTCTTCCCTGGGGCATTTGCTGTCAAGGCCAAGCTGAAGATGGATTCATTCACAAGAGGCACACAAACATCCAGCAGGTGCCTACCTGCAAAATGACAGCACTAACATACATGGATCTCCACCCTGTGCTATGAGTCAGATCATTTTTATTCCCTTCTCAGCATGTAGATAAATAAAGAAATAAATCATATTTTATAAACTTTAAGATATCTAACTTACAAGTGAAAAGTTAAGTTGAAAATTCAGTTCAACCAAGCACTGCATAGACACACTGTAAAACCAAAAAGTTACTACCACAAAGAGCCCTCAGTTTAGGATGAAGTACACAGGAGTAAGAGTTAAAAGAAAAAAGAAGATGAATGAAAACACAGGCAAACAAAACAACACAGTAACAAAAAGAGATTAATACTCTTAAGATGAGCAATAGTCAGCTAGTTAAGGAGATCCACAAGTTAAATCCCAGTTGTTACCACAATTTCAGCAATTTCAATGGGTTTGGGCTATGGTGGAAGCATACAGACATGGCTGTGTTTCCTCAGTTTGCAGTGTCCTCCAGCACACAAGGTACTGTGTTCCACAACCATAGAGATTCCACTTTAACCTCTAGTAGTCTCATGTTTCATTCACTCCTTGCTTGATTCTACAAATAGACAGTTCTTCCTTCCCTATATCTTTTCCTATTATCTATGAAGACAAAAACTTTTATTTGTCAAATTATCAGTCAAAATGATGTACAATGGAAAAACTGGATACCACATGAATAATGTAAGGTAATATCAACATTACTGATTGAATCTAGTACATTTACAGGCATCCAGGATTCTGAAAAATAGTAAACTGCAAGGAAAAGCAAGTATACATTGCCTCAATATAAAAAAATTCTCCTTTCACAACCCAGTCCTAAAGTTTACTCAAACCAGATAATCAGATGATTCTTTATTTCTGTCAAGAATATAAAATAAATTTAAAAAAAAAGATAAAAGCTTATTTGAAAATTCCAGGCTGTAGATAAAGACATGAAATGCATGTTAAATGACAGTTTCTTTAGATTTTCATTTAAGAAATAGAATATATTCTTTTTCCCTGATAATTTACTGCTTTTCTTTTCAGTGGCCTTTAGAGCCACACTACCTGAAGAGTCAGCTTCATGAAACTGTAGAACAGATATTCTCATCTTCTGCATTTATTTCCATATGAATGGAAACCCGGACACTTAAAACTGATCAAAAAAACCCCAATTCCAAACTCTGTGAAAGTAGAAAAAATTAACCTGACATTTGCATGTATCTGAAATTGCCAAAAACATTAATATGCCAGTGTATTTTCATGAGGAGAATAATTTATAGCAGCAAAGCTCTGGGTTTTACTGCAGTTGGGTTTTCAAAGCTAGCAGGCAATGCATGTGTATTTGAAAAATAAGGCATCAGCTGATTCTATATTGGTGGCATGAATTTTTTCAAGGTAATGTCAACACCACTCAGAAACTGAGCTTCTACAGTGGTAGAAGCTCACAATTTTAATAAAAGGTAATAATCACAATATAAAACAAAATTAAGTATCAGGGCACAAATCAAATAAAAATACTGTACAAAAAGTTTGATTTTATATTGAAAATATACAGAATTATTATAAATAATTATATAAGGAATCATTATTGTTGTCATTTGGTCAACTAGGTCATTATAGTTGCCTCTAAGTCTCATTGTTCTACCCTGGAATTTTCATAAGCACTTTTACAACAATCTTTCCACATAAATTCTAAAAACAAATAAAAACTTTCATCCACCACCCAATAGCTAGACTACCTTTGACAAAAAAAAAAAAACCTCATGGGTGTTCATAAGAGGAGGAATGACTGGAAAAGCTGCTCCCCCTTCTGTCATCTACACTCTCCATCTTCTTAAAAAGACTTTACTCACCAAGACATAGGACTGGATAGATGTGTTGTGGAGCAGCCACTGATGGGACAGCCCAGAAAACACGGAGCACAGGCACCTTATCAGCAGTCTGCTCCCCCAGCTCACTCCATTGGAAGAATACTGATAACACCCAGACCTGTATGAACCCCTTCAGTTCAACTCACAGGTTTCCCTTTTCTATCAAGGCAGGTTGGGTGTACTGCACGTGGGAACAGTGAACTCTGCAAATCATGAGATGGGAAGGTCTGGAAAGATAGTGTGCAGTAGATCTGGAGAAATCTGGTAAATTTTCAGCAGCAAAGTGACTATATGAGAAATAATGCTTAAGTAAAATCAGTGTATTATCTTGTTTTTAAGTACCAGCTCATGTTCTGCTTTCTGGACCCTCTGTTAAACAAATCAAAAAGCAAAATACATTCAATGAAGAATTTAGGAAACACAAAAATGTTTCCTCTAGAAGAGAAATGTGTTTGTTCCAAACAACATTAGAGGCAATTCAACCAATTCAGTCCTTGTCTGAAGAGTCAGTCTCATTTAAGGGCCTCATTCAGACAAAACACGGTTTGGAAGATTTTCAGTTTTTAAAAGGAATCTGCATTGTTGACTTAAAAACAAAGCTATTGAGGAAACTCCTTTTCTAACTTTTGGATTATATTAATTGTTATTATTATTGTTATAATAATTGTAATAATAGTTGCTATTATTATTTACTATTAAGACTTATTTTGTTTCAAATCCAGTTACCTAATGCTCTCCAAGACGTAACACAAAAGATTATGGACTTGAATGGCTCTGCAATAGCTTTGGCAGATTGATAAGTCTTTGTCTGGCAAACTGAATTTAGGCTGCTCTCAACAAAGTTAACAGCTACAAATATCTTACCTTAATGTAACCCCAGGGCCCAAGTTTTGTCACAGACTGCATGCATACACAAAAACTAGCAACTGATGGGGATTGTAACTCTCACCTGCTGTGACTAGATACATTTGGGCCTGTTGCTTTTTTTAGTTTTGGGTTATTTGGTGAGTTAAAAAACCCAAACAAATAAAAAAAAAAAACCAGAAAAAAATTAACCAATATGTTCCATCAAAAATTGAAATGAAAATTTTCTACAGAAAGTCTGCCAAGAATCATTGGAAAGATTCCCACTGTTATCTAGAGGTCTGGGTAATTACACCTTTAGAGTATAACTGTGAAATATTTTAATGTAAATCCAAGCACAGCCCAAACCACAAGGTTGCCAACAATACTACATCTCTTTAAAAAATTCATGTGCAGCTAATGATTTGATTTTGAGAAACATGATGTCACAAACACTCATGGTGCATGCCTAGAGCCCTTATCAGGGTGCAGTAGATACAGTACCAAAATTTTCACAGTGTGTCATGCAAATATAATATATGGTACCTGCCCCTTCAATCACTAGCTGTGTTATTAAATGGTAAAAATCTTAAAGAACATTAAAAAACACACAGAGAAATAAATTTGCAAGTCTAAAAATTGGGGATGGGGGGGGGGGCAGTTTACCATGAAGAATTGAATTAGCAACCCTTTATTCCTTTATTATTTTTCTTTACTAGAACCCTTATGATTCAAGTGGTGTACTTCTAGGATTATGGTGTCCACAGCACTCCCAAACACACACTGCAATAAATAAGGAAGAAGAAAAATGGAGTTCAGACTACCAAAAATACATTGACAACCAGTATCTCACAGAATCACAGAATATGCTGAGCTGGAAGGATCCACAAGGATCATTGGGTCCAGCTTCTCCAGGAGCACAGGACCACCCCCAAGATTCACACCACTGACTTAGAGAACATTTTCCAAACACTTCCTGAACTCTGGCAGGCTTGGTGCTGTGACCACTTCCCTGGGGAGCCTGTTCCAGTGCCCAACCACCCTCTGGGTGAAGAACCTTTCCCTAATACCTAACCTAAGCCTCCCCTGACACATCTTCAGGCCATTCCCTTGGGTCCTGTCACTGGTCATCACAGAGACAAGACCAGTGTCCACCTCTCCTTTTTCCTCTCACAAGGATCTCATGATAGGAAGGAACAAGTACTTTTGGAAAATATTAAATAACAGGAATGTGCTTGTTTACCCCCTTAATAAGGCATCAGTTGTTGCTTTATTATGAAAAAACCTCCTAAGAAAATAAAGATACAAAAGAAAAAAGGATCATATAGTATACATGTGCTGGCTACCAGACAGGAGAGTTTCCCTGCACAGCTGTCAGAGCAATCAACTTCAGTCACAGAAAACTCCTTTACAGGGGAGGAAAATAAAAATTAAGACCAGCACCCCTCAAACATATGTTGCATGGTTTCCCTTTCAGCTCCTTTGAAATTCTATTGTTACTCAGGCAAGCAGCACAGCCAGAGCTGAAAATTTAAGAGTTTAAAATCTGAAATTTAACTTACCTTCATAATAAATAAATTTGTGGAACACACAGCTGTTCTACATTAGCAGAATGACAACTCCTCCTTTCTTTCTAGTTGTGACATATCAAGATAACACAAGACTTTTAACAGAGAAAATTTGGATTGGCCACAATTATTAGATACACGTTATGGAGGAATGACTTGGTTTGCTTTAATCCTTTGATGGAAATATACAGATAAGTAAAGGGCAAGAACGAGACTAACTGCTGTAAAGGTATTTTGCATCTCTTTTACTAGTTAACAGTTCATTTATAGCAATGCTAATCAAAAGGAAAAACACTAGGGGAGAGGATAAGGGAACAAAGCAGACATGCACTATTTTTGCTTATGATGAACTAGAGGTCTTCACAATCACTCTTTGGTACTTCTGAATTATAGATCCACTTAGGAATCTGACTCTTGGGATCATTTTGTTTATACCACTGTACATACCATTTTAGATCATTACTGTTGAACATGGAATATTGAACTCCTTTTTTGCAAGAGATACAAATAAAATACTGATGTAATGTCAACTTCTAACAGACAGCTATAGCTCATGAGTGTTTCTTTCATGGATAATTTTGGCTTTTTTTTTTTTTTTTTTTGTATTTGAGTCAATTCTGAAAATCAGCTTGCATTACTGGTGTATTTTTAAGAACACAGCTCCTCTGGATTTTGAGCCAGAAGTCTCATTTTACAGCAGGACTGGTGCTAGCTACTCCAGAGCAAATTGTAACCAGCTCCATCTGCTTTCAAGAAAGAACACAATCCCAGTTGTCTACATTCACAAAGGAAAACATTAGGAAAATCCTGGAATTTTCTTCTATTATTTCTATCTTCCATTCCTCTGACTGATGCATTTGGTCATCCTGAAATTATTTCTTTATGTGACCATTTGGAAATACATAGAGAAGTGGCAAAGTAGCCATGTCGCAGTAGACAATGACAAGAAAGTGCCATCTACTTTAGCTATCACTAAATGCAATTAATTAAGAAAGTATTCCCCTATCTAATGCACAGTCAAACAGGTTCCTGTATTCCTGAGAACATACATAGATTACTACTGGGAAATTAGGATAAAGAAAAGAGATACAATGCAGTAACAGCTAAGGCATGATAAGTACTTTGTGCACAGAAAAGAAGGACTGCACAGGCTTTTTCTTTGTCATGCTTACCAATCTCCCTCCTCCCTCACATATATTTCTAAATGACATGTGGTTTTGTATAGGAGATCACATTCTACCAATAGACACATTCATCTCTTAGGGATTAAATACAAGGATAGAATCAAGGGATATAACAAGCAAACAGTATGATTTTTTTAATCAGTCTTTTTTACTGTATTCCTACAGCAGCAGCAGAACTGTATCCTGATTCATAACTGAGACTCCAGAATGCAAATAAATAGCCATGAGTGCAGTATATTTATTTTAAACACTAGGTAAATATATTTGACCTTCAATATGAGGATCTAAATGCTCTGAGAAAGCTCAATGATAAATGATTCAGAAGATCTTTCAATTTTACAGATGAATAAAACTCAGTTTAAGCAACTTGCCTGAGGGTACAAAGAAAATTGACAAAGCTAGAAGAGAAACAGTCTTTTGCCTAAGCCTTAAAATACATAATCCTTCCTAAAATCAATAATACACCAGCTACCATATAGCAATAAGAATATTTACATCACATTTATATTATTAATAAGCTATTGCATAACACCAACAGATAGAAATGATGTTTCACAAAGCTGTAACTGCTCCACTCTAAATATAGAGTATGTTCAGGCAAACTAAACTGCCACCTTCCAGAACTGTGACTAAATATTGATCTGCTACCTTGTGTTGGATTTGTGTGGCCAGATTTTGGTAGAGGGGGGGCAGTGGATCTACAGGGGTGGTTTGTGTTTGTGCACTGTAGTTCCCTTTGTTTCTCATTTGCAATGCCAACAATAAATCCAAAGTCACCTGATGTCTGCAACCAAGCCAAAAATAGCACCTGCTGAAAATTATCCCTTCCAAATTAAACATTATGGACACAGTGTTTACATCAGGCAATTTCAAACAACAACAAAAAAAATTTTTGGCACCTTCCCCCCAGCCCTCTTTTCTTGGTACAATGCCTCCACCATACTTACTAATGACTACTGTCATGGACTCAGCATGCAACTCACTAGTGGCATCAATGCAGCGATTCAGACAGAGGAGAAAGTTTAATCCATGTCAGTCAGACGGCACAGGTTCTTCTTAATCCATGTCAGTCAGATGGCACAGGGACCAGAAGTATTTTAAGGCTGCACCTCTTATATCAAGGGCTAAGAGCAACAACTACGCTTCTGACTAAGGTGGAGAACACTGACAGGATCTATCAGAGGAAACAATAAACACACATATTCCTCACCAACACCACCATAAAAAATCCAATTTAAAAAAAAAATTTAAATAATATATTTATTACTACGATTGTTTTAAAACACTCAAGAGCCCTCAGCTGTGATTCCTGTCCTAAGCACAAATGTGCACACAGGTACAGTGTGCTAAGAATACTATCTTCCAGAAAAAACAACAAATGGACCACAGAGAAAAAAATATTTTCAGATTCAATCACACTAGAGATTTTCCTATGCACTGCTTGTCAATATTACATATTTATATATAAGCATTCACTCAAAATACTTGTATGCAAAAATATACAATGCAGGTAAGCATGTACATGCATGTATATTCACACACACAGTTATCTGAATGTTTGTATATGCACACATACTGAAAAATGTGATAAGCTGGGGTCAGTTGAGCACAGGAGAAGGAAAACAAAAACAAAACAGAGGGCAGCAAACATGCAACAAGGATAGAGGGAAGATGACAAGTAATGAGAATACTCCTGACAGAGAAAGGAGAAAACAACAGTAACGACAATAGGAAAGGAGAGTCAGGCAAAAGAAATAATACCAAAAGCCCAAGTAATAAAGACAGCCTGCTGACTTGCATTTCAACTACAGGTTTATTTTTCCATCAAAAATAATAAATGTTAAACTGGTACCAAAGCTACTTTCCTACAAACTTTTGATATATTCCTGTATTCTGGAGCTGTCCCTCACCCTGGTAAAAGCTACATTTGGTGACTTAGGTAAAAAATGCTATTAAGAAACATTTCTGTGCCCAATACTGACAATTCCAGAAGACATCAAGGACTTTTAGTATCAAAAAGGTATAGGGATTTTGCATAAACCAGTGCCTACTGAGATACAATTTTATTACACACTAACCTGTTACAAAAAGGATATTCCAAGGCTCACTTAACTAACTGTAGAGTATCCTGAAGTAAAAAAAAAAAAAAACAAAAAAAAACACAAAAAAAAAAAACAAAAAAAAAAACAAAAAAAAAAAAAAACCCCAACAAAACGAAAAAAACAAACCCTAACCAAAAAAAAACCCAACAACAAAACCCACAAAGCCTAGATGTGAAATACAGGAAACATTGGCATTAAACTCAATAGCCCTATGAGCTTTTTATTCTCCTCTAACAAAGAAGCTTTTCTGATTTACCTGCAGGAAACAAAACATAACTATGTTGCTTTGTACATATACATATTTATACATATTTAAATCAAAGTCAATATATACCTGCTTGCCAGTAACTAGCTGTGAAAGGAAGAAAGAAAATGATAACCATTTCCAGAATACTTTCCTGCCTTTGCATTCTTTTGTACTGGAGCACTGGAAAACAGCCAACATCAGTACCTAAGCATTAAAAAGATAAAAATGAAGCATCTTCCCAGCAGTAATCTTTTATTGTGAATGCACAGCATGAATGCACCTTGGCGCTTCAGGTTAAGCTGTAATAAAGCACAGTCTTCCATTCTGGTACAATATCCAGACTCTAGAGATTCATATGCAAGGGCTGTGTGCACTATGAAGTTAACGTGACAAACTAATGCAACCTTCACAGTATACTCTGTCCCTAATTTTGAGGTCTGGGGGGTTTTCACATGTATTTCTTACAGTAAGGATGCAAAAATCCCAGGAAAAACTCATTTGCAGAAGCTAGGCGTTAAATTGTCTGTGCATCATTTCTGCATTCATACAAGCATTTCTCATTTTCTCTATTCAGAGTGTGTATTTGCATATCGTATCTAAGAAAACAAGAACTGGCTTAATTTGGGACTACTAATTGTTGTTGGCAATCACTCAATTTTCCACCAGATGATTTCATTCAGAAGCTAAAAGCCACAGTACCAGGCAAGGTTGTCCTGTCATATATTGCTTTAGGCTAGGCCTATCTAGAATGAGTTTAAAAGGTTATTAACTTTGCTCTATAAACAGATACACAATACAGCTTCACAAGAAAATTCTTGCTTTAATGTTTATAAAATGCAATCTTAAAAAGGTTTTTATATGCCTCCCACAAAGGCACACTGCAGTACAGCCCCTCGCTTGTTTACTTCTGATATAGCAGCAGCAGCAGATGCTTCTCCTTCCAATTCCAAAATTTAGCCTTCCAGGGGAATTAGAGAGGCAAACAGTAGGACTCCTCATGTGACATACAGATTCAACAACACTTACAATGCATTACTTGTACTGCAAGACAGCAGAGTTAATGAGGAAGCTGCACAGTCCTTGACCTGAATTTACGATCCACTTAAATCTCAAGGTACCATTACAGAGTGATTTCAAGAAACTAGCTCAATGCAAATATGGTAAAAATAACAACAACAGCAGCAGCAGGTTTTCCCAACTACTTTGTAAGCACAGCAGTACTTTTCACTTAAAGTAGAAAAATTATCAAAGCGAAAAAAGCTTTAGTTGCAGCCATGTCAACCTTGCTCTCGTGATTTTTGTGTCTTTCAGAGATTCAAATCTAGTCCAGAGCTGCAATGAGGAGGAGGTTCAGGTGATTTTTACTTACTTCCAACATTCTTGGAGGAATTCTGGCTATTCATTTTTTAGTGTTTATTATATGAAGCCTAGCAAAGAATAGTGAAGAATTCCATAGGAAGTGCAAGTTCAAGGGAAGGGAAACAATAAAAGAGGCATTTCCTCTAAATGTATGGTTTGATAAAGGATAATCAATAAAATTTAGGAAAATACTTTCAAAATCAGCAAGCAGGATAGCTAAGTGCTAATGCACTCATTATGGAACCTGTCATAAAGATGAGATTTCAAGCAGCAGAAACCTCAAAGCTCCTTTTGGAGGTATGATCTTCGTGAAGCTGGGTGATAAAATAAACAAAACAATGTCATAGTGCAAGAGAAGAGATCAGCTAGATGGCCAAGCTCAGATTCTCCACTGTACAGTGTCATATGCAACTGCTTCTCAAGCTAATGCTCCTTCTTAGAAGACAAAAGATAGGACAAGGTTGCTGATTAATTCAGCATTTAATCCTTGAAGTTCATAACATTTTCCCAGATGATGATCTCAGGATAAAACCAGACAAACAAATATTATTGAGAACAGTTTGAAAAATAACAATGCTAAGAGCAAGAAAATACTAAATAACAATTACAGTGATTTCCTTTCTTTGTAGTGACACTGTAGAGAAACAGCAACAAAAAAGAAAGCTTCATTTACTCACCTAGCTATTTATTATCACTTAAAATATTCTTTTTTTACTGAGGCTAATAAAAGCTTTGTTTTAAAAAAGTAGGAGAAACAGCAATCAAAAAACAGGATTTGTAGTATAAAGTCATTCATTTTCTTTTCTACTTGACATATTTAAACCTTGCAGGTAGTTTTTAACCACCAAGATGTCCTAGGGATTCTTGTGCAATCATGAGATACTAACTTCATTAATTTCACTGTTTTCTGCTTCTTAGCCATTGTATCTTATGCTAAATCAGGGAAGACCCATTTGAGACACAACACTTAAATCTACCTTTGCAATGTAGTAGAGATTGGAAACTGTGTCCTTAGCACTGGGTGAACACCAAGGCCAGTCAATCTGTTTATTTTTTCAGTGGGGAGAGGGAGGGAAGTAATCAACCCAAGTGAGAAGCCACTTTCTTCTCTCAACTCTGTAGCGCATATCCCAAGCTATGCTGTGTACATACATATAGAACAGTACTCATTTCAGCTATCTGATTACACAAAAATCTGCCAGCAGTAACAGCTGCAAAGCAGCTGATCTTCCAGCCAGGCAGTGATGACACCCTGCACAACTTTTACTTGGTACTTCTGAATAAAACCAAGTTTTATTCAGTTATCAGCCATACATTAACAGCAACAACTGTAAGACAAAACCGATAGTGACTGGAGAAGAAAGAAACCATCTACAAAACCAAGGCACACTAGCAAAATATATATTAAAAAAAAAACAGCTAGCCAGTATCATTTTAAGAAAATAATTCATTTAATCAGTATTTAATTTCTTAGTTGTTTTGGTGCAGCCCTGGGACAAAATACTTCTCTGTAATCAAGTCTTTCTTGCAAATAGTGGCTTGGGGAAGGCAATGAAAAAATATAAAAGAGAAACATGTACAATCTTATTTACATCATGGTTCTCCAAAAGGAAGAAAAGCCCTTTTAATATGCAGCAGAGGACATGAGTTTACTTTATAAATTATTCAATATGGATTCAAATTCCATAAAATGATATTTAACTTCATTTATGAAGACTTTAAAGGTTGTGTGGTTTTGGTTTCTTTTTTTTTTTTTTTGAACTTGAACTTCCATAGCAGTGTGTACAGAACAATTTCAGAAAGTGAGAAGAGTCAGGTGGTGGGGCCCCAGGGAGGTTTGATAGACAGGGAGATAATTCAAGTCTTTCTAGCAAAACTTTTGAAACAGAAAACACATGGAATATGGAGGGAGAAAGCTTAAGGGAAGGAATGACAGAGGTAATGTATGACAAGCTGATATAGAAAAGCAACTGTAGTTTTATCCCTACAGCCCATTACTTCTTATCAGCTGTTTTGGCTCTTCTTATCTGTGCCTAATTCTAGGGTATCAAAGTAAAAAGGCAAAAAAAGAAAAAGTATTTTCCCTGAGCTCTGATGACCCCTCACTATTCCTTTGCTGCACTATTTTTGGTTAAAATACTTCTATGTCCTGAAAAACACCCCACAAAATCCCTGCCACTTGTTGTGCAAGATGGGATAACAGTGAGCATTGAGCCTAATGAATCAGTGATTCTTCAGCAGTTCTGCAGACCTCTGTTGTTTGCAAAGCATCCCTTGTCAGACAGATGAGCAGATGGACAAGAACTGCACAGAATATACATGTATATGTACATATATGTAGGAGTGACTGGGGTGTCACAGGAGAAGGGATAGAAATTTCAGTTAGAGCAGCCTTGGAGAAATAAAACAAAATGGGAGACATCAACCTTTTTGTTCACATAACAAGCAACATCAATCAGATCCTATGTCTTCAAATGAAAATGCACTATTAAACAAGAATAGCAACAACTCTGGCCTGCCAAAGATTTCAATGCCACTATTTTTCAAAGCAGTTGTTGGATGACTACAGATTTAGCTATAAAAATGAAAACTGAGGTGTGGAAATGGAGAGCACAGACACAGCAGTAGTAGAGTGTTCATGAGAATAAATTATTCTTCTGGCCCAACTGCATCATGAGGATGACATCTGATTTTCCTGAAATGCTGTCCTGTGCACTGAATATTGAGTAGGACAAAGGAGACAGGGGACAGAGGAACAGTGTGATGTACATGCTGATTACTCCTGTTATACCTGTCCCTTCTAAATCTTCTCTCTTGATTTTTTGTTTTAAAGAATTGTGTATCAAGACTGCCTGATACTTTTGACAGTAAACTATTATTTTACCCTACCAAGCAAAACCTGACTGATTACTGGACTTCTGATTAATCTCCAAATGGATACCAAGGAGACCAGCAAAACATCTAACACAAGGCTTGCTTGACATTCCTGCTAATTAGTTACATTTAATTGTTGTCCAGTAACAGAGCCTTGGTGTCTATTTGAAAGTCCCTCCAGGTATAGAGGCTCACCTGCCTACCAAAAGAAAGACAAGAAAACAATGTCATTTGTTATGAAAACAACAGAAATTCTTATACATTCTCATATTTAGCTTCAAAGCATATATTTGCAGAGGAGGTTGTGCAGTGCTAAAAACTTTCCTCTATTTTCATTAGGTTTGTATCTGCCTCTAAACAGAAAAATCAAGGCCTTTTGTCAAGAGAGTTTAAAGGAAATGTGATGAAAAACTATCCCTGGGACCACTCTGGGTGTGCAGAATTCCAAGGCATGGACAAGATGTGTAGAGGTACAAAGTCTCCTATTTTGGAAACAAGAAATTCTGCAAGAATATAATTCCTACTGTATTCTGCATAATGGATTTCAAATCCAGACACACATCTTTTCTTGTAAGTCAGTATAGGCTCTCAGAGGGCTTGTCTGAAACACCCTAGACATAGTGGAACAGAAAGCAGTAAATTGTTTGGCAGACCAAGCAGAGACACCAAACATTTAAGGCACAGAGTATTATTGTTACTGGGAAACATTTTGTGCATTCCTGTATTTCTGAAACAATTTCACAGATTTACACATGATCAAGTGCATGAATGATACTTGGGGGTACGGCCACGTGTGTTGTTTATTTGTGTGCTGCCTCACAGACATCTGCACACCCACAGTGAGCCACAGCCAGGCTCCCACCCCCAGGCTCCACACTTAACAGGGCCGCAGCAACAGCAGCATTCTAAGGCTTGGCTTTCCCTGCCTGCAGCAAGCAGGTGTTTTTTGAAGATAGAATGCAACCTGGATAGTCTGTCAAAGAAATGGCCACAATGGGACTTTTCTGTAAGGAAAACATTAAAATTAAATGAGTGGAGTAGTCGGGAAATTTTGAACGTGCATTTTGGAGATTGGCTAGCATAAACCACGTATGTGGCAGAATATTACAAATTGCAACATTGATTTTGAAAACAGAAGAACCCTTCTGAACAATTAGAGATAGATAAGACAGCCCCTTTCAGGTTTTAAAATGCTAATTTTAACAAAGTTGCCTCAATAAATCCGTTGTTCAAAAGGCTAGTTTGTGGTTCTCTCTGCCATGTGCTAAAATCATGAACTTGCACACCATACTGTAAACAGCAATATAGGGACCTGCTCCTCACTAACATTTCTGTCCTAAAGGCTTCAGCAGATTCATCATACTGATTTAATAAGGAATTGCAGTACACTGTGGAAAGGGCAAGCAGATGCAGAGGCAGAGCATTTAACCTGAAATATCTAAGTGGATGAAGCAGTATGGCTGGCACATCAAGCCTGGAGGAAGAAAAGGCTTCTTTTGGACAGTTTCCATGGACAGACGGTCCTTGGGCAGATAGAAAAGATGGACACCCCAGAACTACCTGTTCCAGCTCATTCCTAGTTTCCTGAGGCTTTGCATCCAGACAGAAGAATTTGCAGAGGGAAGGCCTATGCCTGTCTTCTGTAAGAGGTCAAATTAACTAAATACAATGATCTTTCTAAAACCTTTTACCTCTCTGCTCTATTAGCCTGCCTCCCTCCTTTTCTCAACACTTCAACCACAAAAATCAGACTATTGCTTCCACGTGGCTACTAAACTAAAGCTCTAACTTCATGACCAAGCTTCATCTTTTACTGTGAGCATCAGCCCAGTGACACATGCCAGTCTCACAAATATAAGCAAGCCATTGCCAGAAATCATTAAAAATGTCATTGCATCTTGCAGCTACAGGAAGAATAAGGAACTGGACAGTTCTGCAGCCACAAAAGAAGTATGCACCTATTTAAAAGGAAAGTGATAACATTTGATGAGTTTTGAGATAAGGAGTACATTTGTATGTCATACATACATAGCAACATGAAAAATTATCTCAATATAGTTGTTCAGGCCTAAATCCAGACCACAGAAAAGTAACCCTGTGTTATTATGTATACAGCAGAGCTATGAAATTATTAGAAGAGTTGCATCCCAAAGTACAGTCTGCATTTTTAAAGCTACCTGAGAAGTCTTATATGAAGCTTTTTTCTCAATTTGACTTTTCTCCTAAATTGCTCATGCAGAAAACAGTAACAGTATGTTCTGCAGCAACACAAAAATTGAGTCTTTTCAGAATGCAATATTTTTTATTTGCTGAAAGGACATAAGGTATGCAAGACATTCAGCTTGACTCTTGCCTAGTGTGATCTGGGTAGTATGCAACTAAGGCACTCATGTCAGCCAGTAAGTCAGCCAATATTTCCTAAAGTGGTAAAATGTAAAATTATGTAAAAATTTGATTTAGAGACAATACAGCAAAAAGAGATAGCCAAATCACTACTACTACTTATGTTTCACCACTACCTATAAACCTTTGTTTTAAATATCAGCCTTTTATAATGATATTAGCATATCAATGATATTCAATTTCTAGTAAAGATCCCCTGAATGAAACTAAAACTAACAAGACTTCTGTTTATTATCATCACATTTACTTCTTCAGCATCAACCACAGCACAAAAGCAGAGCCTTTGCTGGTTATTGCATAGTTCTACAGAGGGATCAAAGATCTACAGACTGGCTCAAAGAAAAGATTTGACCTTGAGGTACAACAGATGCTCTTTGAAACAAACCTTCCCCTCCTACACAATCCAAAGAGCTCGTGTCTAAGAGTGAATCTGCAGGTATTAGGCATGAAGGAAAAAAATTCTTTTGAAATAAGAGGGGGGTCAGAGGAAAAGGGGACTCTGGGTTCCAGGTCACATAATAAATGGTTCAAAACACAGTTCACCAGATGGTGAGATTAATGCTAACATTTCTCAGCTTTTCTTTTGTCCCACAGAAGGGTAGGAATTATGAAGTGGAGAAAGTACCATGTTTGAAACTAATTATCATTTATCATATACCTCTCTCCTCCATTAAAAAAAATGCTCAAAGGTTGAATATATATTTTCTGTAATAATTTCATCCTGTGTGTTATGATGGCATATTACCTGAATTCTCTGCACTTTATAGGGTTATTGGCTATGACTGAATCACTTAGATTAGCATATACAAATCTCAGAGACACTAAAAGCAAGTATTTGATTTTATAGGTCTTACAATTGTTTTATGTTGTCCATAAACTACACCAATTTTGATTTTTTCCCAAATAAGATCAAAAGTGTTTAAAACATTATACAAACATTCATACCAAAAATTAAAAAATAAATACCCAAGCCAGAAGCATGTATTTTAAGTCTGTGTAATAACAAAGCATGTAACCTGCACTTCAATACATTATTTGGACAGTCCCACTAAACCTGTGCAATAAGTCAAAGAGGCCAGTAAATCTCACTACAAGGCATTGCACGAAGCACACCACAGCCTCAGATGCTACATCAGAACATATTCTCTCTGCTGGCTGCCAATCAGCACAGGCCTTACCATAGAACCCAGGCAAAAAGAAAATTAGAGCATTTTGAACTTTTAATAAACTAGAGATTGAGAAACCCCACAAAACAAAGCAAGCAAAAATCTTTTTTCTGAAAAAAATTCATTAATTTAATACCAAAAGACCAATAAAGCATGGGTCCTTCTATTATCCCCATAAAGCTTAAGACATCAAACTGAGGTTTATGAAGTAATCATGAGAGATATCCCCAGACCATAGTATGAGTAAGTAAAGGGCGTGAACTTGGAAGGTGAGATTTTTCAGAGAGTGCTGCAGAAGTGGGATTTCTGAAAGAACTTCCCATACTATGGAAGTATTAGTTAAACTGCCTTAGATACTGAAGGATGAAAACTGAATACATTAACCAGAACTATGTGTGGGACAGAATAAGAAGGGTCTACCCATGCACACACAGTCAAAAACAAAGATCTCACCCTAAGGCTGATGTCAGATTTTTGCTTCAGGTCAGCAAGTGCAGGTTTTGACAGACAGTTTGCTAGACAAATTCTGGGAGTTCTCTGTATTGCAATATCATGTGAGCATAGCAAACTACTTAATCCTCAAAACACATTTACTTCTAGTTTACTGAAAATCATCAAAGAGTTTGCAAGTCATTCAAATATAATTAAGTAATTAAAAATAATCTTACCTTCTTTTGATCTTCTAGTTTATGACTTACTGGATTCCTTCCATGTTTGTTCATCTCTGAAGATAAATCCATCACATTCATTCCTTGCCCTTCAAAATGAAATCGGTTCAGCAATGCAGCAAACTAATCCAAAAAGCAGGGGCTACAAACACAGAAACATGGTGCTTTTTTCCATCACACACCATCTCTGAACATCAACGACTTGGAGAAATGACTAAGAAATGCATCGATTGAGCTGAGGAAAACTTTGCAGTTCACTCTTGAGACTTTCCAAATCACCATAGCGTTCTTAAAAGCTGATGCTTAAGAAGAGGAATGTTCATCTACCACTTTTAACTCCAACTGCTATCTGTATCTTTCTTCACAGGTTTCCATTTTACAAGAGGTTACATCCTGACTGTGAACCTGTTGAGATAAAAAAAAAAATCATCAAGATTGATTTACAATTTTCTGTCACTCTAGAGCTGATTATCTGTCTTCATTAGTGCATGTGGATTTTGTGCGGTTTTTGCCATGGGGGTTTTGGGTTGAGGTGGGCTTTTTTTTTTTCATTGGTTAGTTTTGTTTTGGTTTTTCAGTTTTGTTTACTTTTTTTAATTGGTAATGAAGTAAGGACTTAATTTAGTACTTGGGAGAATGAAGTAATATATGATCCTGTTCATTCCCCTCTACATCCCATCTGTGAGCATACAGAGCATTCCCCTCTACATCCCATCACTGCGAGCAGCTAGTGAGTTCCAGCTACCAATGGAAAGGTAAAGTTATAGGAAAGAGAAAAGCAAAGACTATTTGACTAAAATACTGAAAACACTAAATTAAAAATGGACCAAAAAAAAATCCTCCTTAAAATGCCAACTCCCACCTCAAAGCTTTTTTATTGTGATCCAGTTACAAACAGGAAAAAGGCACAAGGGTGAGATATACCCAAAAATGAGACAAAATCAAGAGATCAATATTGATACAAAGAAGCACTGATAGCATAGTACCTGTGAGATACAATTTCTTCCCCAAAGAGTGTTCCAACAACAAACAAAATTGTATTTACTCTCAACACCACAGTGTGAGGCACCTATTCTTATCCATATTTATCTTCACATCCAATTGAACATGACAGCAATAAAGGACTAATCAAGCAATAAGAACAAATCCTTTACAAAAATAACTTACAAACAGAAGACACATTTGCCTTGGGAAATCACAGGAATATAAACAATAGTACACTAAGCTGCTGTATAAGAGAACATATACCCAGACAGCTTGTTACCTAAGCACCACTTAAGCCTGATACACCTTACCTCAAAATCAAATGAATTTTCCTTGCTATTCTAACTTTTGAGAATCACCTCCTTCTGCAGATAAGCAGCGTATTAGAAACACACTCACCAAAGGCAACTCAAATGGTTAGAGACCATTTTTCTATTCATTATTTAGAGCGTCCTGAGGAAAGTCACTGAAATAAAAGCAAGACTAAGGTGTTAACTGCCCATAAAATAGGAAGTAGTCATTAAAACTATGCTGTTAAAAGCTCCATAAATTTATGATTTTATTGGATTAAGAAGTAAATCATATTCAATAGTATACTATAACCTTCCCTAGCAGACATAGCTTTTCTCACCCTGTTTTCAGAGAATCTGGAGCACAGCAGGACAGAGTCAGACATCACTCTCAGGTGCAGCCTATTCCCACCCCCACCTGTGATTTCCACCATTTGAGAGTTTCACAGATCCACAGAATGCACAAAACAGTAATGCCAGGATGCAGGAAGATGAAACATGAGATACCGCTGCAGGGATCAACATCTGGATTCATGCTTATAACAGCTGTAAAGCCAAGGTAAGTCAAAACCAAGCTGTTAAAACCCAGCAGTTTCTCTGGTTCATTTCATGTCAGACATGTGAATTATATTACTTCCCATGCCTGGCAATTATGCTATGCTAGGCAATTAAGCTATTCTGTGGAACTGCATGGTGTTTTCAAGCCAAAGTTGGACAGAATGCAAATAATTTTGTTTGGACTGCCCTCATTACTTTTAACATGCAAAGCACAGGGTGGCAATTCTTGCTTGTTCCATTCAGCACATTGTTCCATGGTCTTCAGCCTTTTCAACACAAACAGCTGTAATTAAGTGCTCTTCAATGGCTTTTTTTTTTTTACAGTGGAACCAAATTTATTAGTCACTATTTTACACTGATATTTAAGATGCACACAATCACAGAATAAAATATCCATAGTCCTGGATAGCATGATGATCACAAACTAAATAACAGACTGTTAGTAGGTCATCTACAAATAAAGACGTAAAGCTGAGTTGGAGCTTTTTACAGTTTTATTCTCCTAACAGACACAAAAACCTCATTCAATAACCATTTTTAATAATTTTGAGATACTTATAGTAATATAGTCTTCCAGATGCACTTGACACTGGAAACACAGGCCTAAAGGAAGTAGAGCAAACTGTCCAAGCCAGGAACATCTTTAGACTGTCCTGCTAAATAACATAATGAGGAAAATATTATGTGGAAATTATTTGTGATTGGGGTTGGGGAGTGGAGGATAGTGACTTCCTCCTCTAGAGAAACTATGGAACCCATTCAGGGTGGTGAAGTTATGGTTTAAGTATCTCAAATACTTGCCTAAATTCAAGTGGACTTAAGTCAGGTGAAATGTGTCTGAAATATCTTCTACTTCTCTGTGAGCTACAGGTTACTGACAGACTAATGGGGAACAACCCCAGAATATATTCTGAGAATCAACCAGAATTATCCTTTCTATACTGCCCTTACTGTCAATACAGATAACTCTTGAAAAGTAGTAGTAATAAAAACAATATTATCCTACAAGTGGCATATTCATTAAATATTTAATGGAAGTTAACACAAATATCTTTACAGAGTCTGGATTTTGCAAATCAACCTGGTTGAGGAGAATGTTCAGGGAGGGGGAGTTGTAAGCAAATACCGTTTTAGTCAATTCTAATAGCTCTACAAAATCTACAATGAAAAAGTTGCTGTAGAAAAACTTTAGATAATGATTTTTTCCCTAAGTTTCTTCCCACTGTCGTTGGCCTTCAGGTGTTTTAGAACTCCATGGCCAGGTAAGGTGCATTCTGCCTGGGAGGCTTCACACCAAAACACTGCTCTGTTATTATCATTGGCAAGGTGGGGACAAGGGCTATGTTAGAGACTCAGCCTTCTCTTCCAAAATCCTCTTGTGCCCACATGGAAATTCTCCACTTTTGCCATACTATTAAAGCAACTTTGAGATAGGTCCAGGTATAAAACTATGACTTTAATTTACAGTTATCAAATTTTCTTGTTTGTGTACAGGGTAAGTGGACTGAATTGCATCCTGAGTATTATCAGCTGTACTGATAATGGTTTATGCTTAATAAGAGTTATGTTTTTATTTTAAAATTTCTGGAAATCTAGATAGAGAAATTATTTTCTGGATATGCTGATAGGAAATGCCATGCAAATTTTAGAAGGACACAACAGCAATTTTCAGTACTAATACCTCATTATTAAATTGGAGCTTCTAGTTTATGTGCAGTTATAATATATGTGGAATTTTGGAGCTGCTAGGGAGAACAAACAGGAGACAATACCCATTTACCTGTTTCAAACACAACAGCGTGTATGCCAGGACCATGAGCAAGAGCCATCTGTAAACCTCAGTGTACAGCTAAAGTAAATCCCAGATACACACCAGCCTTTGTTCCTGCCCATCGGTGCTCCCAGGGATGGCAGCATGGCTGAGAGAAATGGTGGGAGAGTACGAAGACACTATGACTCCCTTGAGATTGGCAGTGGGGCACATCTTGTGCAAGGCATGCTCTGCCCCACTGTCCTTGACTCTGATAAGGCTCACCACTAACATTCTGCAAAATGATTCGGCTTCACATTGAAGACAGGCAGATCAGGAATATCAGGGGTATAACTTCCATACTTCACATGATCCTATGAATCTTCTAGGTGATGTGGAACCCCAGTATGGCTCTAATAACTTACCCATAGCAATAGTTTCACAATGGCCTTAAAAAAAAAACTCTAAGCATGAAAGCTTCTTATCTTTCTTTGTAGTCTTTTCCCATAGGGAGAAAGTGTTAAGGCTCTCTGTATGGGTCTAACTTCAAACATTATGATCAGGCACACAAAGAGTTATCATAAAAAGAAGATGATGTTGACTCTTGGAGGATTTGAAAGCAATTCCAGGGAACATTGCTTTTAGCCAGCATTCAGAATAAGAAGCCAGTATCTGTTCTCTGCACACACATATCACAGAAGTTCCATAGAAAGGCTTGTCTGCACCAGATAAAAGCAGTCTGGGAAGGCAGCTGGTGAGCCAAAAACATATCTCTAAGCACTGAGACTTGCCTACAGAATTATTTATTCTGATACAAAATTAATTCTGTTCCAAACACATGCCTGATTCACAGCAATACAAAAAGCTGCAGTGTTTACAGCTCTTTCTAAACAATGTAATGGTTTTTACTTAGATAAAAAGTGACCCCATAAGGACAAGTCCAGAGATGGTATTTCTTTTATTAAGAGCATTTGGTATTATTTCTGTAAGTAGTGTCACTTTATCCTCTGCATTTGCCCATTTCATAGGGCAAAACCCCTCTTCAGCACAGAATACTATGTGGAGCCACCACATTATCAGTGAGGATAGAATTATGATTGTTTGCAGTGTTTCTGGCTCTAGCCAATGCTTAATAATACATTTATTTTCATATTTGTATAGATTAAAGAAAAAGATAAGGAGTGATGTAATATTTACATCCTTGCAATGCTATTCTGCTAAGCAGGATGCCAATTGCCTCAAAAACCATCAAAACTGAATGCACAAATTAACACCAGTGCACATAATGAGTTAGAAAAAAAAATTAAAAAATCATATATATATACACATACACACATACATATTTATAAGAGACTGTTCTATTCTCAGAAACCATTCTTATAAATGGTACAGCAACTCAAATCTTTCTGGTTTTCTCAAATCCTTTTTATCTTACATTGCAACCTCCATCAAACAGGCTGAACTCTCTATACAGAATTTAGAGCTGCTATTACATGATAATTTTATTTCAGGTTTGGAACCTGTACCAGACAGGAATGTCATCCAATTCTTTTGCCACTGAATATCAGAGATAAAGAAGCATAAGAAAGGGAACACAAAGTCTATTTTTAAGAGATAGTCCAGTCTAGCCTTTTACTCTGATGTCTCCCAAAGATTTGTTGTGAGGGATGACAGTTTTGTTGCACATACAGTACTCTGTGCCAGGATCTGAGCATCAGACCTAAATGATATTTGGTTATCTTTCCCAGCACTGCCCTGCTACATATGCAGTCTCTTAAGAGATTCATGAAACGTCTACATTTCACTGTGCCTTACAGCACTTCTGCAGACATGCTGCAAAGGACAAATTCCACCTTACATCAATTCCAACTCCAGTTTCAGTGGAATATTTCTCCATTTCTGTCCAAATTTGTTTTGAATGTTCCTCTGTTCTACTGAAATAGATGAAAACAGCATGGTGTAGCTTTTACGTTTCTAATATTTGGAAAGGAATAGGAAGACTGAATATTCCTTATTTATTTACATGCTAAATACTCTGCAATATTTGTATTATTTTTTATAACTCTGCATGTCTAATAAAAGAGCTACCCTAAAAAAGATAGGTAAATATTCTCCAAAGCCTACCAAAAACCTGGATGGAATATGAGAAAGACAACACTGAGGTGGAACTAAAGGGGAATACAGAAAGCATATTTTCATATTCTAGGTATACAATAGAAAGAGTAAGCAAGGAAATACAATTCAATCAAACAATACAAGTACACCTACAAGGATCTTAAATTGCTGTGACCCATTAACCAAAGCAGCCTCTTTATGCAAGAAAACTATTTATGAGGCTCATGAGAAAGGCTAATCAAAAATAGCAGAGAGCTCACATACCTTTGAAATTTTGTTTCCTAGGGAGCTATTAAGCCTTCATTTCTCTTGCTTTTAAGTTTGATTGGCATGCTGAAAAAAGATGCAGCTGACCTGTGTCTGAGCAGTGGCCAATCTTCTGGGAGTTTTAATCATTTACAGCTATTGCTCTAATCAGATTGCCAAGACATAAAAAAAACCCAGAAAAATTGCATAAACACTTTTTTCGGTGCACTTCACAAAATTTCTAGGGAGAAAAAGGCCCCTGGGCTTTGGGAAATATGTTGATATATGGTAGCCCTATGGAGACTAATATATCTGGTATATTGCAATACCTCACCTATGTTAAAACTGTGCTACCATCCATGAATGGAATGCAGCCTAAGAGGAGGTGTTGTCTCTCTGGTTCACAGGCTGTGAATATGACCAACAGGAGCGCATCTAAAGTTTCACGTATGCTGCTACTTTGAGCAATTTACATATTCAAACACAAAAACAGCATACTGAAGGGTTGCCAGTTACTCTTACATGAAATACTTAAATCCATCTCTCCTACTTTACTGGAAATAAGAACTTATTCTCCCCAACTTGATTAATCTAAGTTCTTGAAATTTAAGAATATCATTAAATTACACAGCCTCTCTTGATCTATCAAGGCTTGCTAAATAGCTCAATTGGATAAAAGATTCAGCTGCATTTTCAGAATATTTTTAACTCAATGCCTGGTACAAGTGATAAAGCAAAAAATATTACCCATGGTCACAGACAATTTCACAGCTGCTTCAAAAGCTGCCAATTAATTCTTTCAGTATTTGTTTAGTGGCAGCCTTTCCAGGTGAACCCCATGCTCACCACAAGAAATCACATATAGATGCTGATCAAACATTGCAAACAGTGCTTTGTTACCTCAGTATTCAATCCATGTCCACACCAGTCTCCTGCAATTAAATCAATTTATTCAAGCAAGTATGTGGCTGAAACAACAACTCCTGGAGACTGCAGAGCAGAGAGAAAACTGACCAAATGATTTGGGGTAGGGAAGGAGGCAAAGAGAGGGGGAAACAGGGGATGAAAAGGGACTATGCACATTTTTATAGAAAGACCCAAGTGACAAAAAATATTCCAAATATTTGAAGACAAAAAGCATCACTAGGCAGTGCTATCTTAATGGTGAAGTAAAAAGATGACCTTTGATGGTAGAAGTTTGTCCTCGCAATCACTGCATCACAAACTAGTTTAAATTTGGGCTGGGCAAGGCCTTCTGGGTAAATTGCTTCCTGATCTGCCAGTGCAGAATACTTTACTACATTGTATTTCCTAATGCTTTACTCTGCTATTATTCTAAATTCCCAAGTGACACAGCTCACAGTGCTTCCCATATGAGAATGTTAAACAGCCCAATAGAAAAGAATCCTCTAAGAAGTTTCTCCAAAGATGGGTATATTGACTTAAAATTTAAGCTGAATTTTACATTTTTCAAGCAATTTGTATCAATATTTACCAACACAGATTATTGCTAACGCCATATATTTTTATATACTATTGTAACCTCACAATTTGCAACATATTAAAAAATCTTCTTTTATTAATACAAGTATCTAAACAAACTTGCAGTTGTTCCCAAGAATCTCAAAGATGGAAGTCTATTCACAGATTATGTTAAAAGGGTTTTAACTAACAATAACATGGACTGGAAATACAGGAATACCTAGACAGTCCTAAGCTTGACTGAAAATGTAGAATTAAAAAGGGTTTGAGGTAACATCTAGGAAATAATTGTTATGGGAAGTATAAGGTCTTTTTGTCTACCTAGAGCACATGTTCATTCGTGAATGCTTAAATTACATGTCAAGACAATAACATAATCAAAGAATGTCACACTTCACTTGTAAAGAGATTTGCATTACTAGGTACACCAAATTACACAGTGTCTATGGGACAATCTTGAGTTGGATTCATCTGAACAAACATTGCTGCATGAGTCTAAAATCATGGCTTGGTGGTCTTGCTATAGTTTGAGAAAATAAACAGGCACTTTTAGAATGGAATTCTTCTCATCCCAACTAGCTGAGATCAATCATCACCTAGAGGAATAATGACCTAAATGGCTTTGGAATGCACAGACTTTTGCTGTATGTATGAAATCAGGTGAAAGGAATCTTTTCCTTCAAACCTTGCATCTTAAAGGACGGACTATGTGAGGCTCATACATTCAACCAAATCCTAGGAAGCCATTAAAAAAAAAAAAAAAAAAAAAAAAAAAAAAAAAAAAAACCCTAAAAACCAAAACCCAAAAAACAAATGAAGTCTAAACACACCAACAAATCTAATCAAGTCCTACTGGAACAATCCCATAATCCCATACAAGTAATCTACCAGCTATCTCCTTATTCAAAGTGGATGCCCAGGAACATGAGATTTTTCTGTTTTGTCACAGGTGTAAATGCTGGCTGTCACAATAACTGAGCTACCCCAAGCGAAATGAATCTTCTCCTTTCACACAAAGTTACCTAGAACAATTGCTTCACTGAGAGCTATGCCTCTTTTTTCTTAAAAGTTTAATGTTGACTTGGTAGATAGTTTTTCAACAGTCTCTCAAAAACTGATTCCTTTTAAGTAGGAAAGCCAAAAATACACCCCAAGTACTTCAAACTTTTTCCTCATTTTCATTTATGTTAAAGAAAGTGTATTCTACAGCTACTCAAGTCAACAATAAAACTTGTCGTGGTTTAGGAATGATACTCCCCAACTTAGTCCTGCTAAAACCACTCCACACTTGCTTCCCTCCCCCCTGCCAATGGGTGCACAAAAAGCATAGATCATGGGTTGAGATACCAACCAGTTATTAGAAAGAGCAATGAGATAAGAAAACAGTAATAGCACAAATATTATTAGGAAAAGGTGTAAGACAAAGAAAGGATTTCCAAAGAAAGCCTGCAATAGTAAACAGTAATCAAAGACCAATCAGCTCTTCCCCACCACATTTTCTCCCACTGGAAGGAACATCCTTTTCAAAAGCAAAAGAGAGACCCTTTGCCCAATCCCAGGCATTGACTGTGAGATAATACAGAAAAACCTCCTAGTCATAGCTCCTCAGCTACTACAAAAAATTAACTCTGTCATGGCCAAAAGTAGGACACTTGAAATTGGGCCTTTGGCTATTTTCTTTCAAACCTTCAAAACAGCTTTGAGAGGTTTTTTGCCTCTTAATTTGCAGAACATTTTTTTGACACAGTCTTTTCTTAGCAGACGTAGCTTGACCTATTTCTGTAATATAACACTGACAACCTCCTTATTGCATCATACAAGTTACTTGCCCTGAAAAATAACAATAACTGGGACAATCTTAAGAGTTCTACCTGTGTCAATACCACTCCTTAGATCTGAGTAACATGGATCCCTGACCTACCTACAAGTTCCCTCCTCACCCATATCCTGTGCTTATATTTAGAGATTCTGTGATTCTTTGTCACACAGTGAGAATAGAGAAATTTAAATCAAAGGCTCGGTTTGCAACATGTTTTATAACCCCATTTGTAATATCTTCTACTACTTATTGCATGAATTACATTGTCTGTAGTGCTTTTGATTTTGTTTCTCATTTCTAAGCAATTTTTAATATCCTCTATTTAATATAAAACTTTCCTCAGATCCTAAAAGCTAAATTTTAACAGTGAATTTCTGGTTATTAATCCACCTTCATCCACATTAACTACAGGATCTATGTTGTGATTTTAAGACCAGCTGAAAATTGAGCATGGTTTGCTCAACCTCTCTTTCTCCCTCCCTCCCACCATGATGGAATGGGGTAGGAAATCGAAAAAAAAAACCATTTATGTTGAGATAAGAACAATTTAGTAGTTAAAACTGATGACAACACTGATCTACAACTCAACTGAGGTGAGCTACCAGATGTTCTATTCCTCTTTTTAAACAAACACATGTTCCAGCCCTTCAAAAAGTGCCAAAAAATTAACTCTATTTGAAATGGGCAATAATTAAAGAAAAAAGAAATGCTAATTATCAATGCAAACAATTCTTATTTTCTCTGCTGAGACAGCTGTCTTGTAATTTGCCCTTCCAATTATTAAAATGTGATTCATGTCACAAACACACTGCTGAATTAGACCACAATGTGCACTGCTTGCACTGCTGTATTTACATCTAAATATTGTCAGCCTCCCAGACACACTTGGTAATCAACACACAGAATCTGTATCATTCAAGATAAAGAAATGCAAAGGTCAGAGATCATCCACAATAAAAAAAATAAGCACCATTGCTTCATGTGATAAAACACACACGGAGTTGTGAACAGTATTTAGCTGGATAATACCTGCATCTCATATGTGTAACAAACCAAATTTACCACTAGCCTTACATAATCAGAAATCAGGTATGGAAAAAACTCAGAGAAATTTAGCAGTTAGATTTTAAAAAAATCTGGTTTCTGAAATTAAAAACTCAAATTTAATTATTTTGTTCACCAGATGCACAGACTGGCAAAAAGATGACTGAAACAGTTTTGTAAAATGTATTATGTACTCTACCACAAAAATAGTATCTACCTGAAGAACTTTCTGTAATTAATTGCATTATATATTTCCGTACAAATATTAAAAGGTTTCACCCTAAAAAGATGTCCCTGTCCTATTAATTTTTGACAGCTAATAACATTTTAGAGTAAAAGCGTAATCCTGAACATATTACTGCATCTAAAAATACAGCCAACATACACAGAATATTATTTTTATGCAGAAAAATGCTCCACACATTTTTTACACACTCAATGTAAACTTGCACACAAATTCAATGACTGCTATTAAACAGCATGCACACAAATTTCAGATAGAAACAAAATCTTGGTACATCTTATAATGTATCACAATTACTTTCCCTTAACTAAACTCAAGTTTTTCTTTTCATAATTTAGATGAACCAGCCTAAACAGCCTCAACCAAAATAAAGATTGTTATAGTTATTACTGGATAATGTAGCAACCACGTTGAAATACTGGTACAATATTGATTTGTTTTTAAAAATAGAGCACTGCTTCCCAAATTCCACAAATTTATATAAAGGAATGTGATATGAATGTTGTCTAGGCCATAAGAATGTATGATTTTTCATCATGTCACTATGATATTCTGCATGAAAATATATTTGATGTTCATAAACCCATGAGACCAGATGAGATCCATCGCAGGGTGATGAGGAAACTGGCAAATGAGCTTGCAAAGCCAGTCTCCACCATTTACCAACAGTCCTGGCTCACTGGTGAGGTTCCAGATGACTGGAAGCTGGCCAATGTGATGCCCATTAAAAATAAGGGTGGGAAGGAGGACCCTGGTATCATAGGCTGGTTATCCTGACCTCAGTACCCAGGTTATGGAACAGTTTATATTGAGTGTCACCACATAGCACTTACAGGATGGCCAGGGTATCAGACCCAGCCAGCATGAGTTTAGGAGGGGCAGGTAGTGTTTGACCAACCTGGTCTCCTTTTATGACCAGGTGAGCTGCCTGGTGGATGCAGGAAAGGCTGTGGATGTTGTGCACTTGGACATCAGCAATGCCTTTGACACTGTCTCCCACAGCACACTCCTAGACAAGCTGGCAGCCCGTGGCTTGGACAGGAGCTCTCTGTGCTGGGTTAGCAACTGGCTGCATGGCCGGGCCCAGAGAGTGATGGTGAATGGTGCTGCATCCAGCTGGGGCCAGTCACCAGGGGTGTCCCTCGGGGATCTGTGCTGGGGCCAGCTCTGTTCAATATCATTATTGACAACAGGGATGAGGGAATTGAGTCTTTCATCAGTAAATCTGCAGACGACACCAAGCTGCGAGTGTGTGTCGATCTACTGGAAGGGAGAAGGGCGCTGCAGAGAGACCTGGAATAGTTGGATGGATGGGCAGAGACCAATAAGATGAAGTTTAACAAGTCCAAGTGCTGAGTCCTGTATTTTGGCCACAATAACCCCCTGCAACACTACAGACTGGAGATGGTGTGGCTGGACAGTGGTCAGGCAGAAAGCAACCTGGGGGTACTAGGCTGCAGCTGGCTGAACATGAGCCAGCAGTGTGCCCTGGTGGCCAAGAAGGCCAACAGTATCCTGGTCTCTATCAGGAATAGTGTGGCCAGCAGGAGCAGGGAGATCATTGTTCCCCCGTGCTTGGCACTGGTGAGGCCACACTGTGAGTGCCATGTCCAGTTCTGGCCCCTCAGTTTGGGAAGGACATTGAGATGCTTGAGTGCATCCAGAGGAGGGCAATGAGGCCGTTGAGGGGCTTGGAACACAAATCCTGTGAGGAACAACTGAGAGAGCTGGGGCTGTTTAGCCTGCACCATCACTGCAAGTGTTTAAAAGAAGACTGGGTGTGGCACTGGTGCTGTGGTTTAGTTTAGGTGTTAGGGCATGGGTTGGACTGAATGACCTTCAGGGTCTCTTCCAGCATAGTGATTCTGTGAAAACACTGAATTATTACTACTTATATATTTCTACATTCTTTCTGTTTGTAAATTTAAAAAAATATATAGGATCATATGAGTAGAGGGTAGGACAGAAGAGAAGGCTCAGAAAACAATGTCTTTACCCAAGGAGGGGATCATATTGCAGTGATAGAAATTTAATGGTTCTTCAGGAAGTATAATGAAGCCTTATCTCAGGAGACCTCTGTTCTCCAGTCACATCAAGTGGTGACAGCTCATCCTTACCAGAAACTGACACACAGAGGAAAGCACTTGCCTGAGAGCATTAAATCCTCAGCATGTTAGATGCCTGCTGTCATCAGAGACTAGCTTTACCATGCAGCCTACCAAGCTAGCTTAGATATTGCAGTTCAGAAAAAGAGACTTCTCTGTATTTCTCAGTACCACAAATTGAGAACACCTCTGTTTAATTTGAGCCTGTTGGCCTTTACAGCCCACTGCCTAGTCCCCCATACCACTACATCAACAAGCCAAGCCTGGTCCTGGCAGGCAGTGGGGAGCTGCACAGGCAGTAAAGGCAGTCCCCTGGAGTGGAACACACAGCTTTATCCTGCCACATTAGGAGCAGTATCGATCGGCTGCAAGACTACTCTGCACAGACATCCTCTGACTGAAAATGGATCTCTAATATAGAACCCTTGAGTACAGAAATAAAAGGGAAAGCTGTGAAACATTTGGGGTTATAGAAGCATTTGACTAAACTTTCTCCAAAACAACAGCAGAAAGCAAACCAGTCTAACTCGGCAACTAAGCATTTACGCACACAACATTCCTAGATAATAGAAAGCAGAACACAGTCTTTTGCACAAGAATCATTGTGAAAATTCATGACCTGGTCATTCAATGTAACTGAAGCAAGCAAAAGCTGCGTTCTCTGTAAGAGTTTGAGTTAGGGATGGGTAAGTAAGATTTGTAAGCAATAAAATATATAATCAGCTATACTGTAAACAAATAATAACAAAAAAAGTCTCAGCTAGCTCTCCCAGCTAGATATTTCTATGCATAACTTCTCAGTAAGTTCAAATTGTACACTAATATTTACAGTCTAGAGGAACTTACTGCTCTGAGATCAGCAAGTTTTATTAGCACTCCATTACAGTGCTGGACACACACACTAAACATCAATATCTTCAACTGGAACAATTATGTTCTGCATTAAATATATCTGAATTAATACATACAGAAAAGATCACTGAGAGCAGTATAAGGCTCTCTTCCAATGAGCCAAAAAAGGAATTTGTTCTTCACAAACATTTTTTTTAAAAAGTCATGTTTAAAGCAATTGTTAAAAGCTGGTTAGGGTTTTAGGGTCTGTATATTATGAACATACTTGCTTACCTTGAACATGCTACTAACTTCTGGGAGCAAAAAACTAGTCATGCATCCCGCCCACCCCTTACCCCTTTTTTATTCTTACTCCTTAATAAAATGAGTTGAAACAAATAAACATAGCCAATTTTCATTACTGATTCACAAAAACTGGACTGGTAACAAAGACAGGTTATCTGTGCATTTTACAACAGATATTAGTAGCATAACACAGTCAAAATGCAGAGACCCCTATTATTACTTATGACCTGAAATTGTTTCATTAAGTACTCATAGTAACATTTCTCTGCATAATATTTTCAAAAATAAAATGTAATCAAAACAATGTTAATGTTTTATAAGCAAAGCACTTTCTGGTCCAGCTCCTACAATCAGGCTGAGAAGCATCTCAGCAGCCATTTGCACTTACAAGAACACAATTTCCTATCTCCACATGAAATGGGGAAAGAATTAATGACAATGACCATGAGATTCACATTTCATCACCTTGTTTAGTGAGCTCTCTTTCCTTTATATAAAAATTGTTGTTGTGCTAGACAAACCATTTAACACCATGTCTTTCATTAGCACAGAATGAAAAATGAAATGGAGAAGAAGATAGTCTCCATCCTGTTCACAGCAGGCAACCATCCATAGTAAAAAAAAAACCTATAATCACAAAAGCAGCTATTAAATGTCAGTTTTAGCATTGCCAGGAGGAAAGCTGTGTGCCTGTCTGTCTATGACAGGCAGGCACACAGGTGGGATAATTTGCCCTACTGCTGCCTAGGGTGCATATATTCTCTGGGTACAGGATCAGGAAACATGGCCAATCTGGCACCTCAGAGGAGCCCTTAGTTCTCTTGCACTAGTATTTAAAAGTAGTCTGCTGTTTTCATGATAAAAAACTTTTTCTCACATATTCCATTTTTATCATGAGCTTTTGCCAGAAAATTTTCAAGTGCTTAATATTAATTAGCTCTCAAAAGGCGTATTTAAAGAATAGACCATCATTTCATCCACACTCCTGTCTTCTATGGCACAATGTGGTGACAACAACATGACAGCTACTTAAAAAGCAAAATATAATAATGGAGAATCTAAAGCTGCTGAGGGTAAATTTTCTTAAGCTGGAATTTTCAAAGCCTATTCAGGGCTCCAGCTGAGCTCCTGTGGGCCTCTTTGAAGCTTCTAGCTTTCCTCATCAACCCAAGGATCTTTTTTCAAAGAGAAATTAAAATCTCAGTATTACTAAACCCTATTAAGCACACACCTTTGCCCCATCCTGACTTTGTTATCTGTGTGTCTCTTGAAGTTTCTGTGCAGTACTTATGGGTGTTTTTTGTTCCCTGTGAATATTTTGCACTCTCCTACTTTCTAGAAGGATATCCTATTACTATATCTCAGACTTAAGAGTATGTTTTCTATTGACCTTCATGTAAAATTCAAAATATGAAATTAAGATCATACACAAAACCAGGATGGAGTAAGAATAGTGAGGGAAACAATTACGAGACTATATTTCTAAATGCCTGAAAAATGCATAGCCAGACAACAACTGGCAGGTAAGCTACAAGCAATATTGCACAGTTGGTTTGCATTCTAAGGACTTAATGTACCAACAATGATAATTAACTTATAGTTATTTGCTATTGAGATATTTTTATTGCTCATCTGCACTATTTATGATACATTTATTCCACATTTTTCAATGGCAAACACTGTAGGTCTCAGGTCAAGCAGTACGAAGTGCATTGGAGGAGCAAGAAAAAAGGATTTCAGTTTTGTCAGAACAGCAAAATACTGTTTTAAAATATCTAGTATGGATATTGAGATGACATAGATAAATTATCTGTAATGAAAGAAGTAGCTGATGCTAATAACCAAGCTAAATTGGTAAAATAACCAATTAAAATGTCATCTTTAATTAAAATGCCAATTAGAGCGAAGGGTTATTAAGATACATGTCAGTCACTAAAACTGATGAATCGTAGTTCTTTTACAGGATGTCTTTTCTTTGGCCTCCCCCAAGAACAAGAGCTCTTACCCAAAATAAAACCAAGCTCTCATTGCCTTTTTTTAACACACATTGCATTCAAACTATTCCAAAAGGCAAAAATTAACAGTGCTGCAACACAAAAAGAAATTAACCAGCTCTTAAGACAAAGAGATATCCAACCAAAAAAAGGGGGGGAAATGCAGGGGAAAAAAAAAAAAAAAAAGAAGGGCAAATAAGGTAGCCTGAGGGCAGCCTGGGAGGGCAGCTGATATGAAATGCAGATTCTTCCTCCCAGCCCCCCACCTCTGAAAGGAAGTCTTCTCCAGATTTCAAAGCTTGTATAATGAGAAGCCAATAAAACATAATAATCTGCTAATGCCTGTTACCACTGATTCCCAGGACTTCCTTTCCCTTCAATTAACCCACATCACATAGATCACCATGGTTTAGTAGACGGTGCACGAGGATGGGGATTACACCACAATTGACATAAGATAATAACACACACAGTAGAAACAGAGCAATAATACCTCCAACAAGCCCTGTAATTGGAGCAGAATATTGCAATGACAGATCTATTAGCACAAGGTCAGTGGGAAAACATCTGGGTTTCAAGTTTACAAGGGGCACTTTTCTGGCCTGACCAAAAAGTCATCATTCTGTTTTCTTCCCTGCTTAGCTCAGTGGGTTTTGGATCAGACAGCGTCATTATTTTGGTATCTCACTATTGCTGCATTCAATCACATCAAGAAACAATAAATCCATGCATATAAAGTAGCCCACTGACTGGATATCATGCTACCTTCCTTCTATTTCTTCAAAACCAAAATTTAGCAAAAAGGAACACAACCCAATGAAACTTCATTGACAATCTGAAAACAGGCTTCCAAATCTAGAAATCAGCAGCTAAATGAATATGCACACATACATAATTTTTTTTACTTCAATGTGCCCATTTCTTTGGTTTCATCTCAGCCTAGCCTTACCCTACTTTGCCACCAGCACTCCCTTACACTTGTTTCATTTAAAGATCTCTTCAGAAAATGCAATTTATTTCATGCATGTGTGAACCAGCTAATCTGTTCCCAGCCTAAATCAACCTTAGCTTCTATGGTTTTACCTTCCAGGGTAAGCCTTACCTGTTTCTACTGTACTATATTACAATACTAAAATGCAGGATCAGATGACTCACACTGTCTCCGTAGTTTTCTCATGAGCCATGAAAACTAAACAAATGAAACAACACACTCAGTGCCTATTCATCACCTTTATTAACAGCTTCTTTCTATTCTAAAATTCATTTAATTACCGTGCTATATTTCTAATACACAGGATTAGAAAATTAGTAAATCTCACACTGCTATGCTGTTGGGGTTTTCATTGTTTTTGGTTTGGTAGGGTTTTCTTAACTACACTAATGTTAGAATGCCTATATTTTATTACACTTCTGCTTAAGGAGAATGCAACTTCATTCCAGTCTGTTAGGAATTACTGAGAGAGAAATTACCACCCTCCTCATTCAAAATCTCTAGAGTCATCACTGATAGTGCTGTCACACATTTATTATGCCTTCTTCCATATTGCCTGTTGACATTCCATCTGCCCTTTGATGATGAAATATGCAAACTGCAGAGGCAGAATTATGAGGATCATATTCCACTTAGTTCTACATCCTGAAATTCAGCCACAGAGACAAAATCTGTGTTATGCACTCTTGCACTCCAACCAGACCATCAAATAGCAAACTATTTTCATAATATAATATTTGCAGGAAAATGAGTAAGAAGAGGGAGATCAAATAGCTGCTGGAAACTTATTACTAAACCTCAGAAAATTGCTCTTCTGAAAGGTTCATAAATTTGCAACTGGTCATTACAGAAGGTCAGAAGAGACCTTTGAGAACATTTCATCCAACCTATGACCTTACACAATATTGTCAACTAGACCATGGCACTAAGTGCCACATCCAGTCTTCCCTTGAACACCTCCAGGGACAGTGAGTCCACCACCTCCCCGGGCAGCCCATTCCATGCCCAGCCAGCCCTTCTGTGAAGAACTTCTTACTGATGTCCAACCTAAACCTCCCCTGGTGCAGATGAAGTCTGTGGGCTCTTCTCCTGCTGGTTGCCTGGGAGCAGAGACCAGCCTCCCTTAGGCTGCAACCTCCTTAGAGGAAGTTGTAGAGAGTGATAGCATCTCCCTTGAGCATCTTCTTTTCAACTCAACTGTTTTATCTTTACCACATTCCCATCTCTGGAAAGCAGAGTAGAATTGGACTTGCTACATACTATGCTATGCTACACTAATGCTCTATATCCATAATATTTATTGCCAGGTAGAGGTCTCTTGGTATTTCAATTCTTTAGGAGATAAATTATGATGATTTAGTGATGAGTAAACTGAATATTGGTGACTGAGAATATTCAAGTAACTTTCAATTACTAAAATATGAAAAAAATGAAACTTAAAACCCACTAATCTCGGACTTCATAAATAAGGTAGTATAAGTGTCAATATACTTCCATTGGATTATTTTGGCATATTCTGTAGTAAATATAGACAAGACAAACTGTTTAAGATCAGAAAGTTTTCAGTATCTAATAGAATGCTGAAGGAAGTACATCAAAGCAGACTGCTAAATAAAACTTCAGTACATCAGAAACTTCACAAGGAAAGAAAGCAAATTAGCATCCATACCAGCAGAAATAGATGCAACTCATCTGATTTTCTGAGCTATTATACAGATCTTCCTAGCAGAAAACCAATAGTCTGAGTTGCAATTGAAGCAAGAGTTACCAGAATTAGGTTAAAAAAACTTAATTAATACATCTACAAGCAGTAGGCTTGCTTTAAGTATAGATTCTGCAGGTCGTCTTGAAAAAGACTATGTTAATTAACAACATCCTCTCTCTAGACGATAAAATTTTCAGATGTAACAAAAACAAAGAGAACTGGCAGAAGAGTTGGCATCCTAAATTGGCCAAATGAAACACAATACACTGAGAGGAAGGATGAAATAATACAGCCTCTGACAGTGAAGTAGTGACTGCACCAAAGCATATGAAGAGAATTAAATATATTGTAAAACTGTGATTTTTGATTAGTACCTTCTGTAACAAATTAAGGAACACATGCCTTAATATAAAGTCATTGTATGTATGTATGTATTAAATATAATTTGCTTCATTCTGAAATACTGCTGCTTCAGAAAAGGTGAGAAACACACTATTAGGATGATTTGACAGTCTTGTTTATTGCTGCATGCAAAACTATTCAACCCTGACTTCATGAGTTGCAGCCTGGGAAGCAAGTTTTTCCCATTCTGTCCTCTGCTCAATATATCTGCATCATTTCATCACCAGGGCCTGTTCACCTGTAAAGAATTGATTACTTTTCCAGCAAGAGTAGAGACTTGATCCTCTAAGTCTCTAATGCCATCCAACTCTGTTGTAAGCCATTTTATTTTCATCGTGCAGCTATGCTTGCAGAACATTCATACACATGTATTTTTAAAGGCCTAACATATGTAAAGACTAATTGCTCTACTTGCCTTTGCCAATGCACACAGCTGAGGACAGATTACTTGTCAAGAAAAGCTCAGAAGAAAAACACCAAAATCTTTGCCCATTGGTTTTTAGTTTGAGTTAGTGCGTGAAAGGCTTTCCACCAGTCTATTAACAGGTCATGTAATGCATTATCTTAGCACAGGAGTGATCATTTTGAAGCACACAAATTTCTTTTCACATCACTACTTAATGACATGGGATTTGTACACCACCCAAGCACACAGTGCTACTGCCACAGCACATCTGGAGTTAGTCAGTGATGTCCTGTCTAACAGTCTCCTCGTGCTTCAGGAAACAGAAGAACACCACACATCTGGTAGAGCTGCTTATGATTCTCATTTGTGTCTGAAAACAGAGGACTAGAGCCCATCTCAGCAGGAAGATTATTCCAGAAACAAGTACCCACAGAAAAAGATGAAACTTTCCTCCACCACCTTATATATTTTCACATCAGAGTCATATTTTTCCTTGATACTGCTAAAAACTTTCTTTAGGAAAATATGAAAAATTACTGTTTTCAGTTGGTGATAAGCCTTATCATCAACTCCTTCAAAGCTCAGCCTAAGCTCTGCCACACAAGAGCCTACACATCTATCCTGTACCTCCCAGACTCTGTGGGCAGTGAGCTGCTCACGCTGATGTGTCTTTCCATACCCTCCCCACAGCTTCTGTCCTTCAGAAGCCCATGTGCCAACCTGGACTACAGCACATTTATATTTTTCCTCCTTGGAGACTCCTAATATTAACAATTACTCTTCTCAAAGCAGTTAGTATTAGACACTACAACAAACGGTGTTTTCTCAAAGAGGCTGCTGAAGATAAACATCCCGGAGACGCCAACATCTAGATCAATTTGACAAAACCATCCTGAAAAACTTAATTCTATTATAAATGCTAAAGTCACAGGAAGAAGGGAAAACAGCCATTTAGCATGAAGTGACTGAAATATTTACAGAGCTGAAAAATTAAGTAGCACAACGCATAACACAGAGCCTGAAGGACTGGTATTGTTTAGTCCTGACACATGACTCACAGCCTTAAGTGCAGTTATGTGCAAAGTTGAATGAAGTTATTTCAACATTTTTATTTCTGCAATGGTAAAAGCTCCAAAATGAACATAACAACAGAAAATCAAACCCTGCTATACGACCACAGGCAGCAAAGCAAGAGTTCAACAGTTTACCTGACACAACCCTGCATGTCCAAGACTGTCTCCACTTCATTCTCCCCACAAGGGCATCTAAGGACTGCTCTCTGCTGCCAGCACCAGTCCTATGACTACACTGATGAATCATGGAGTCTCTTCTCGTGATGTGCAAAATCTCCATTGCTTGGCCAATGGCTGCTCTGACTATGGAGTCAATTTGCTCTTTGGATAGAGTATCCAGCCCCAGGCTGGAATGAGGAGGATTTGTCCATTTGGGATCTTGATTATAGTAAACACAATATTCAGCTCCCAAAAAGTAGCCCATCCCTAGCAAAAGGCCCCCATTTTGTTTGCAGGTTGTAAGTTCATCACTATATTCCCTTGTGTCACAAATAGGGCCATTAGCAGCATTTCTCTTCCATCCTTTGTGCACTATGAATTCTCTCGGGAAATTAATTAAAAGCCTACGCAGAGACTTGCATTTCAGTCTGGACAATTTCCCTCCCTCCTCCTCCTCCCACATCTCCATCATGGACATATGATAAAATAAAACTATTCTGAGGGAAAGTCAGATGTGATGCAGCATCCCAAATGCTTATACATTTCAGAATATCATCAGAGAACAATTCATTCTTCACTAGTTCCAATGGGAGAAAGTATAAGGAACACACTACTAGTATCAGAAGCTTATGAAATAAAAATAACAAAGAAAAAGTATTGCCACAAACATTCAGAAAATTATCGGTAACAATGAAGTCATATTACCAGGATAGAGTTGTGTCTTTTCATAGCATATATACATTTAACAGGCACAGAGCAGCCTGTGACAGCTTACTCAGGAATCAAGAAGCATGTAATAAATCACAAAGTTGAAAACAGTAACATTATCCTACAGGCTAGTAAAAAGGTTATTCATTTCCTGCTCATAACACACTGGCTGGATGGTGCTTCATAGCTCCAATGAAGAAGAGTATCTGTTTATATTCTTACAAGACATCAGTACTTAAAAAAATCGTATTAATCGTGCAGTGAACTGAGAATACTGCTCAGCTGTTTTATTTTCAGCTAAGCACAAAACTGCATTTATGTACTCAGAGCTGTTCTCATACCAGGGTAAGCCAGCACATTTTCACATGATCTCTACTAGGGAAGAATCCAACAACAAAAGAGAAAACAAAATTCCCAACAGAAAATTATTTGTTTGAAGGAATGTCTTTACAGATCCTCAGATTTATTAATAACACATTTTTAGCTATTACTGTATTTCCTCACCAATTAGGCACATCAGCTCCACACTACAATTTGAAAAAGACCACACTTTCCAATGTTATAGAGTTCTATATAATTAAGCATATAAAAGACTTCTTATACTTTTATAAGAAATCATAAGCAGCAATTACTGTCACAAGTGACTGCTGCCATTCAATAAAAAAGTCACTACATGTTTATGTCTGAATTTGTAGGAAAGAGAAATGATAATTGGTGCTTTGGAATGACTCCTTTTAAAGTTCACATGGGATACAGGACATCAGAAGTAACAGGCCCAACAACCAGCTGAAAATCAGCACACAAAAGAATTTACACCTTTTTCTACATTTCCTATATCTAATAATGCTCTACTGCATGACAGGTGCTTTAAAACATTCACTGTTCTCAAATAATCATGAGAAAGAAGTGCTAACAACCTCATTGCTGGAGTCTCAAGGAAAAGATGTCTCTTGCAAGTTCTTCTGTAAAGCCTTGAGCAGCGGTGCAGACTCCCACAACACCTAACAGCTGTGCAACAGGTTTTCCAGGTTTTCATCTGCACCTGCAGAACAAAACAGCGCACTGAGACTCAGTGTGACAATTCACTGAGAAATGTGTGACAACAGAGTACAAGACTGAAGCTGATGAGGAAGACAGTGCTTACGAGGTGTTCCCGCTATCACCAGCACAGCCTGTGTAAGACCAGCGTCTCTTCTGGTCTAGAGTCTGCAAGAACTTGAACAGACCATCCAGGAGCTAGGCTAAAGCAAGAAATGCAACTCCTCTCCACAGAGATTACACTTCCTACTTGCTTCCTCTATCTTCATGTTGCTATAGGGACATAGCCGGCATTAATAATTTTTCTGAGACTTTGTCTTAATTTCCCCTTAGGCTTTCTTTATTTATATATTTACATTTGAAAAACAAAATGCTGCTAAGGAGGCAGACATAGGTTTTTGCACAGAAAAGATGTTGCAAAGAAATGTTTAGTCTGCATGAAATGGAAGAAGGAACCCTTAAGGCAAAAATCAAGACATTGGGCTAAAGAGAAGGCACACATGCATATCTCAGCAGGTATTTCTGCTGATTAAAGAATATTCTCCTTATTAGGAAGTAAGTTAAAAGTTCCTGAATCTTATTATAGTATTTAGCTCTATGCTTACACTAATGCTGCTTTCCCCGAGCTAAACTAGTGCTCTCATTTGAGAGCACAGAAAAAAAAATTCATTTAGTTATCATGAGAATCAGTTACTCTTAACATGGCTCAGCAGCTCTTGATGTGTTACTTCACTTGAAGAGTATCTGAAGCCAGACAGTTCCAGTAAGTGCTGCACTACACGACAAACCACATACATGACCAAGAACTTGGACAAAAGCAAATAAGTGGAATTTTACACAAGAGTGAGAATCTTACATTAAGAAATTTGAATCTGAGCAATTTTGTGAGTCTTCTATCAGCATAGATCTGATAATTGTTTTGGTATACTTTTGTTTCAAGTTTTGAAAAGTTGTTTCTTTCTTGATTCAATGGTTTCTTGGCCACCTAGATTTTCAATTATTCTTTACCATAGTCATTTTTTATTATAGCATTTATTTGTAATCAATTGTATATTTGCTAGAAGCAGCAAGGATTTGTATAGAAGCAAAAATAGCCAGCTGCAAGAAAACTTCATTTGAGCTTGCTTTTATCATGAAAATAAAAATAAACCAATCCCCAACCATCAAACAACACAGTGAAAATGAAGAAGTTGAAACACTTACATCTGCTTTCCATATAGATAAAAAATACATTATTTGGGGTTTTTTCCTAACTGAAAGATATAAAATATTAAATTTCACTGCAAAATATGTATTTGCTCTCACAGTTATTTTTATCTTCAGCTTCTGCATCGCATGCAAAAGTGTTAATATGTCAAAAGTATAAATATATAAAAATATATAAATATATAAATTCATTAAAACCTCTAGAAGTGAAAAATCAGACACAGTGGAAGACCAAGAACATAACTTAATCAGGTATTTTAATCAAGATGATAATTTTCTATTACAATAGAATTCAAGTATGTAATTTAGAAAACATTTAACTACATTAAGAAAATATGAAAAATTTGGGAGACAAGAAGAGTCTTCTCAAGAAGAAATGAGTAAATGCTACACAGCAAAAAATGGGGAAATCCATAACAGTAACAGTGGCTAAATGCTGCACTATTGTGATTTGTGAAGTCAGCTTCATTAGGCTTGTTACATCTAAACATTTGCTAGACTAAAGAAAAAAGAAATTACAAAGGCCAATTCCAGTGAATGTGACAGGAAAATAACCAACTTCTAAGTACATGGCACCTACACAACTAACTTCAGAGATAAGCTTACAATCCCAAACAGAATTACATACTTTTGGACTCTGTGACGAAATATTTACTATTTTATATACTTTTAGGTATATTAAGAAGCCTCTCAGTCTTGAGAGACCTCCCCTTTATCCCTCAGAATAATGCTATTATGGTTGAATTTCTTCCTGCCCACTTAAGGGATGGAAGTTGCTGGCAAGAGATCAGACTTTCACCTCAAATCTGATGTGCAAGTTCAGTTTCTAGGTTCTGCAAAACCCCTAGCAGAGCAAAGAAAAAAAAAATAAAAACAATGTATGCACCTACTGCAGCAAACATGGTATTCATAAGCTATTCCATACTTTGTCCAGCTCCAAGATGTTACATCCCACCACCCAAGGAGCAGAACAGATAGCAGTGTCCTGGTGTGTCCTGACAAAAGCAGAGTTCACAGTCTGTTTCCCTTCTATTATATCAAGAAACGTATCTGTCTGAAAGGGCAAGCAGCATCTTTACAAGAAAATGAATCATGACTGAAATTTTAAAATCTCATTTAAGAGAAAGTGTCCATACTGAAAGACAGGCATAGGGCAACCGTGGAGCTCAGACTGGTGTACCACTGGACACCAGACAAAGCTACCTAACCCTGAAAAGCACAGATGTGTGCAAAAGGGGAATTTCTCCCTGCACTTCTGTAGCCAGAGACTGCTGGATGGGATAACAAAGTTTACAGTACTGATTCAATCAGAGTGGAAACACCCAGGATAAACCTATAGCAGATGGCTGGAACAGTAAAATACATGCTGCATTCATTCACCCCTCTATTATTCATCCTGAAGTCCCTCTTGACTAAACTGTAATTTTCAGGAAATTACAATGATAATGGAAGGCAAATGAACAAAAATTAGGCCTAATGCAAATGAACTTCATCCATAAAATATTATTCATGTTGGAGCCATGTATTTTTTAAAAAACAGAAAATGCAACTGATCTGTTTCCATATGCAGATAGATGTAAGTAGGTAGACAAATATACAAGCACTACAATTGCACAAATAAAATATTGCATGTAATGGTGGCTCTGCACAAAATAGAGTCCATCACTTGCATTCTATTCTTCTCTAAAATAACCCTTTGGTTGATAGAACCATAATTAGGAGCCTAAGGTTTGTTACTCTGTCAGTTGCATGAACTGATCTGCAATGAAGCTTAAAAAAAAAGAACATGAAAAGGGCCTTAAGCAACTAATCATCAGTGGACTTTGTAGCCAGCAAAACACCTTTCACAGGACTGAAGCTTTGTGACATCTTCAAACAGAAATTTCTCTAAAACTAAGCATGTGTTCAAGTGAACAGGAAGCACTGCTATATATTAAAAAAACCAGTTTCAATCTAGTTCAAAAGTTTCCTTTTATGAAGCAGGGAAGGAAAATATCTTTTGTATGAGGATATTACTAAATCAAATTTTAATTGCATATGAATTACAACAATAGAATGTATTTTGATAGTAAAGGTATGTATATATAGGGCAAACCATAGTCCAATTACAACAGCAAAGAGGCTGATAAATCTCCAAGTCGATCACTCTGCCTGTGTGTGGAGTGACTGTTCTCTCTGACACATTTTCAAGTGCCCTATTCATTCAAGGAAAAGATTACGCAAGAGTCTGACATGTATCAAACACTGTGACAGACAGGCAGACACACATATTACTAAGCCCTGTTGCAAAGCCGCAATTTGTGGCAGAATCCAATGTTAATCTAACCTATGTCATCTTAGCAGACAGAAATTGATCACAATTATTACTGCAGACACTTTCAGGTTTGCTTATTCAGCCTTTCCACCAGAAAGTCCAATGCCTTTTGTACCGTGGAACTTCATCTTTAAAGAGTTGTTTGAATTAACACAGGGAGACTGACAAAAATACAGCTCTTGCCTCAGATCAGATTTTTAACTGAAACAAAACCATGAAGCAGTACAGCCAGAAAACAACTGCACTTAACCTGCTACAGAGCTATCTTCCAAATGAAATAATCAACAAAAAAGGAAATATGAGAAAAAAGTTCTCAGAAATATTTCTGATTCTCTCTGAGCACATTTCATACATTTGCCATAAACAGAATATCATATGGGGCACCAAAACAACTACTTTTTCAAAAAATTACAGAATCACCTTCTGCTTCTAGCAAACATTGCTACTGTTGTTATATAGGTTTGCTGTATGAAAGAAGCAAAAAAAAAATTATATAGCCTGTCTAACTAGAAGGCAGGTGCCAACAAAAGCTGTATCACTGCAATACCAGAAAAACCAAACCTAGCATTGTCTCTCAAATTATCATTATTTATACAGGCTAGATTGTTAATAATAGAAAAGATAAAAGAGAGGCATAATAGTAAGCACTGAAGACTTCCCAGGACATAACCAAGGTCTAGTGACACCACAAAAACATATACCAGCAGTTGTGAATTCATGCCATCAGATACTTGTAAAAGGCTTCCAAAAGTGCTTGAAACATGAAACTACATAGTGTACTTTTTCATGGCACAAGCTTTCAGGAATTCTCTTAGGAACAAGTTATGTGATATTTGGGAACAACAGTGGTATTTTAGAATTCAGGATCTGAATTTTACACCATTTTACTTCTTAAGGATAACTCTGGCTGAGAAAACCAAACCCAGGAGCAGATTCAGCTAGTTTTCAAATTTGTGTAGGACTTCAGATATGAAGGATAATTCACAGATATGAATGTTAGCTCCTTATTGTTTGGGCCTTTAAAACTTACTGCTATAGCTCACGGGTTCAGGACTGATTAATACTCTGTAAGCATAAGTGGCGATTCTTTTTATCTGCTACAGCAAGAACCAAATAAATAATTTGCTGTTTAATAGTTTTACAGATGCTTGGGTGCAAGCATTTCCAATAGATGCAAGTTAAAACTGTATCTACGCAGCTTGATTCACAGAAGCTGTAAGTCTGCCATTCTCAATGGCACTGGCAAGAAATGGCTTCTACTGAAATCATCACAATTTCTCTACTTCATTCTGGGATAACATTTTCTCCAGTGGTCTGGAAAGCATCGACTACAATGCTGTTTTGGTTAAGAATAATTATTATTATTATATATTTTTTCCTGTGGTACTGCCATGAGATTCTAGTCAAGACCATGATTTCCTGGGCTAAGTACTACATAATAAAATGCTAAGTCTCCTTTCTGAGAATTTTAGCAGTATTCAGTAAATCATGGACAAATCCACTCTATGCATGGAAATCTTATCCATGCTCCTATTCATCACCTCAGGCTACTTAAGACATTCATTTACAGGGAGAACAAGATTTGCAGAGACTTACAAGCATCTAATCACACAAAACACTTTGTCCACATTTCAGCACCCTGTTACTTCTGGGGCATTTCAATTTTTCCCTGTCAATGTTTGCAAGTCCTTCTACACTTCACTAATTTCTTGCCCTCGCAGGATCCAAAAAACCTAAAACACCTCTCTAAGGTAGCCTCGCTTCTGAGGGAAGTGCCAGAAGACAACCAAGTCCCCACAGTTCTCAGATTCTGAAGCTGGTTGTATCCATCCAGCACTGATATCTAAGTGTAGCCGGGGGAAATAAGAAAAGCATATGTCTGCATCCTGCTGAGCCCCACTTTAAGCTTGGATGTAGCAGGCAAAGGTACAATTCCCTGTTCTGCCTGACTTGGAACATATGCACTAGAAATGCTACAGAATTTACGATTCCGCATAGAAATGAAGGTTCTGCTTGTTGCATCTCCCACAGAGCAGGAAGAAATCTAAAAATAGAGCAACTGAGTAAATCATACAGATTGATTTTGGCAAAGACAGACTTAACCCCACCAAGGCTTTTTTAAAAAACTACAAGACAGGAAAAAACTGCTTTCAAATTAACCAAAGCACATCAAGAGACTCAGTCAGAAAGGATCAGGCAAGGGAAGCAAGTTAAACTGCCAGCAAAATTTAAATCTGAAAAAGGGCCTGTACATAAGAAAGCAAAGAGTGGAATAAAAAATTCTCTCAGATTCCTAGGGGTTTCTTTATCCTCCTCCTGTTAAGTAGCCCAATATTGAAGTGCCTAATTATAGTTCTGTGTCTGAAGTAACAGGATAACAGTCATTTATCTACACTGCCTCCTGACAGTCCTCTGTACAAGCCAGTACACCCCTCAAAACACAAATACAGGATATTTAGATGTTCCAGTGCCCTTTCACGAGTCATTTCTTGCATGACTGTAGTACTAGACTACTATGTGACTCTCACTGCCATCATCTGCTGTTGTCAGACTGGACTCAACAAATAACTACTAATACTGCTAACAGAGGCAGAGCATAAAGAACATGGCAGAACAATTTAACCACTTGTGATAGGATTCCTCTTTATGGAAGACAAGAACTAAACCCACAGACTTTTTAAGCTCTCAATACCAAAACCCCCTGAATTTTGGAAGTGTCAATACCTGATTAGTGGCAGCTGGTATCTCCTTACCAAGCAGTGCTCCAAGACAGCAGAATGGAAGACACGCTGATCTTCGCAGTCGCTGTGGGTGCCGCTTCTGTGCCAAAATCCACTCCCCACACTGCCTACATGAATGCTGCTTCATCTTATGCTTTTTCCATCAATGGCCTATTTCATAAAAGTCTTATGACCTCATAGCTTCTTTTTTAAAATATGGCTGTAGTCCCCAGAATAAACTCGACACAAACAGATTAATTACTCTGAAATACTACATTTTACCCAAATCTAAAAAAACCCCAAATTTAGAACATGAGATCACTTAAAAAAAATACTTCCTACAGCTAGAAGCTAGCAATACAGCTCTCAATTTCGTAATATGGGATGTGGCTAAAAAGGATGAGAAAAATTGTTCAATTTTCAAACACCTTTTTCTGTAGTCACATCATTTTAACCAAGCAAGCCAGTAAATATGTTTTCTTTTAACCATAGTGAATTACTAGGAAGAGCTACTTTTCCTCTCTTCATACCTCTGAACAGCAACTCATTTCCTTTCATTAGTGTTGCTGTTCACACACAAGATGAATAAATTTCACTGAATTCTCCCTGTTTCAGATACAGATCCATTGTGAACTGAGCAGAAATAGTTTCTTTAATTAGAACACATTCTGAGCCAGTTGCAACAGTCCAGAAATGGCACAGTGAAAATCTAAATAATAAAAATAAGTTTCAATGGGCAGAATAACTCAAATTTCCCTGCATGTGCAGCCAGGCAAGAGGAGGTATAAGATGACTTGGCTGTGACAAACAGCACCTAAGGTAACAACAATAATGGTTTATGTGTCAACAGCAAAAATGAATTTTTACATACTCAGAAATAATAAAAAAAAAACACTGAAAAAACAAGATCTGGTTTGAATAAATAAGGTAAATAAGATACAAAAGCTAGATTACTAACAGACCACAATGTGGATTCATGACCTGAATTTAATAAGGTTGCAGCTAGCCTTTTTGGAGCTGCTGAATCATTAGGGTAGAAAAAGACCTCTAAGATCATGGAGTCCAAGGATTAACCCAACACTATCAGCCCATCACTAATCCATGTCTCTGACCACAACATCTACATGTCTTTTGAACACTTCCAGGTATGGTGACTCAACCACTTCCCTGGACAGCTTGCTCCAATGTTTGACCAGCCTTTGGGTGAAGAAGCCTATCTTAACATTCAGTATAAACCTCCCCTGTTACCACTTGAGGCCATTTCTTTTAGTCCTATAGCTTGTTAACTGGGAGAAAAGGCTGATCCCTAGCTGGCTACAGGCTCTTCAGGGTGGTGTAGAGAGCCCTCCTTTTTGACTGGTTAAACAACCCCACCTCCTTCAGCTGCCCCTCATAAGACTTGTACTCCAGAACTTTCAATAGCTTTGCTGTCCGCCTCTGGACACAATCCAGGCTTTTAACTTCAAACTGCAGTGTCTAGCTCCAAGATGGGACAAAGAGAAAAGAGAAAGAGGAAGCTAGTTCCTGCTGCCATTCATACAGCAGGGCCACCTGCCCTGACAGCAGACCGGCACCTGCTTCTGAGGGTGCCGCAGGGCTGAGCAGCGAGACTGCAGCAGCAACGCAGAAACACTGCACAAGGAAGTGTGCAGACATACACACGAGACACTGCCATTAGGGAGGGCACTGTAAGCGTGCACAAGCTGTCACATCCCTACCAATGCCCAACAAGACACAGGCCTGCCCAGGCCCCATCCTGTCCCAAGCCTTGTGCTCCACATCTGCCACATCAGCTTGCCAAGTCCTAGTCCTTAGTACCATTTTGGGAGACACAGCTTTTGAGGAACAACTGGGTGCTGAAGGTGCATGGGGGGAGGAGATGTCTGACTAACACAGCTGCAGCACAGGATGGGGAGGACGAGCAATGGGAGCTGCACACCACTCACACAATTCTTTCTTGCACTGCACACCAACAGCAGAGGGCCTCCTGCAGCAAAATGAGAAAGGGTCATCACTGCTATGCCTGACAAGAGAAAAAGGGAACAAGAGGTGATGTCTTCCCTGCCAGAAAGAAGCTACATGAAGAACACCAAGAGCATTACATATATTTTTTCTTCTAGCTTCAGGCGATAGCATTACAATCTGGGGTGTCAGAGTGCACCAACAGCAGTAACCAAAAATTCAGAATGTTAGCAACTACTGTTAGATCCCTCCGATTAATACAGTCTTCTTGTTAAAAGATGAAAACCACCTTTTACTGATGTACATAATCTGAAACTAGAGTCTACCCTTTTTGCTTCTGTTTCACACTGAACAGATATATATTATTCAAGGGTGATACAACTCAAGGCTGAGAAAGGCCAGATTGGGTCCTCTAATGTAGTTTAGCGTATAATGGCCCATATAACGTGGACCATCACAGCTGATCTGGGACTGAAACCAAGAACTTATGACAGACTCGCACAGAGCTTTAAAAAATGCATCCACCCTTGAACCAAGGAAGACACATATGCACAGATCTTCATTTCATCATTTCACTTCCATGGTTTACTTTATTGACAAGAACAAAATTTAAACAAAATGCAGAAGTTACAAGAATTGAATCCTCAGACAGTGAAAATGAATTTAAGAAATTGTTCGTGAAGCAATTTCTTAATTGCTACTTGAAACTTTGGACTACCTTATCCTTATTCCACACAAAGAAGCAGATTAATGCAGCCAATAGTATCAACCTTGGATACTAAAGTGAAAATGCTAAAGAACATTTCTGAAGGGACTCAGTGGTTTCTTTCCCTTGGAAGAGGTCAGATCTGCAGCATAAAGAAACATTTTCATTGCAGATCACTGTACCTGACCTACTCCTTTCCATATCTTGGTTATAGTAGAAAGTAAAAATCGTCATGAACCATGCCTACAATTGTTGAAGTTATTAATTGCAAACATATTTTAATTTTCCAATATTGCTTCAAATAAAATGTGAATACATTTTGCTTTAATCTGTGTATAAAAAATAGCTTATGAATAATTCATTCAATGATAACTCCTCTAATCAGAGAATTATTTACATACTTTTACTAGTGTTATACTAACTCTGTGAATTATTGCTTCACTAAATTCCATGAAGAAAAATGCCAAAATTTTTCCAAACTCTATTATTAGCAAGTTAAGTTGTTCTTCCACCACAATTTCCTACTCAAGGGAAGAAAACAAAATTCACACTGATTACACAGAAATTTCCTACCACTATCCAAATATAGACATTTAAATAAATAAATGCATAACTCTAGGGAAGAATGGGAGGTCTCTTGACAAATGTAAGGATTGCAACTCAGCGGAAGAGAGATGCATCCCAAATCCATTTCTGTCCAAACAAACCCCAAGCTTTTCTACACACATTTTCCAATTGTAGTTTTGAAAATTTACCCCTTGGAGCATACCTGGCAGCAGCTGAAAATAAGTGCTCCAAATCAATTTCCTGTAAACACAACTGTGACTTCCCTGCTTCTGTCCTCCAGGAAAGATCATGAGGCACACACCATGTGAGAAAAACTGAAAGCAAATTGATTATTCATTTGTATTATCATCATCCCCTCCTGGATTAAATGAGAGGCTTCTATTACATAGTAGACTTCTGTTTCACAAAATCCTGGGTTTTCTACTTTGCTTTTTAGATTCATTTTTATCCTTTTTTCCCCTCTTGTGCAAGCCTTATTGTCTTCCTTTTCAACTGTAATTATCACTTTTCAATACTAATCCTCTCCCAAGCAGCCTAGATTTTCACCCCTTTGTACTGATCCAGGTTCCTCAATATTTGATCCAGTAACTGGCTTATTTTGCTCCCTAATCCCTCATTTGCCACCTCTGCATACAACCTGGATCTTTCCCTACCTAAACAACTAATTTTCTATGCTCATTACTTTTTTCTTTTATACTTTTCATCTCAGCCTCTCTAGTTCATAGGATTAACAATTCCTTTTCTATCCAATAAACCTTGGTCTTTTCTTATTTTATCTAACCTTATTTCTCCAAAATGTTATAAGCTTTTTTCTTCTCCTATTTAATTTATGTTTAATACTCAGAATTAGCTGAATACTTTAAGTTGCTCCTTTGTATGGTATAATAAAGAAAATCAACAATAATCAAAACGCATACAAAAAAACCAAGAAGTATAAAAGATTTGTTCCAGTGGCATGCATGCACATGTGTAACATTGTTAAACTATATTATCTCCTTAATGAGTTGTGATGATCCTCTGCTGTAGTGGTAAAGCAAAATAGAAAAAACAAAAGGCTTCCTTCATGCCGGGCTGTATAAGCAGAGAGAAGAGAAGAGTGGAGCATCAAGTTAAAATTACCAACAATTTGCAAGGGTTGTGAAATAAAAATGTTTCAGTCAACCACAGCATCTGGCCAGATGCTTAAAATCTGTCCAGCATCCCCAGACACAGACAGTCTGAGTCCTGCCACTGCCAAGATTTTTAAGTTCCAAAGACAACTTGATGCATTCCTTTAGACGTCACTGATATTTCTCCCTAAATATAGCTTCTGTTTGAATGAAAAGAAAAAAAAAAACTAAAGCCAGAAAGAAGATGTAAAGTGAGAACACAGAACAGTTCAATCAAAGAACCATTTATTTCTTTATTTGTAATAAATATTTTATACATGGATATCTTCTATAGACACAGAAGAGCTTTGGTCACTTTCCTGGCACCAGTGGCTTTAATAAGGCAGGAAAGATTCCCCAGCTTTAGGCAGAGAGGCAGGGACTGGTGACGCAGGGACACTCAGATGCCAGATCCCACATCTGGGCAGCAGCTCCCAGGGTATCACTTCTGCCCACAGGAGCTGGAGGGCACAGGGACGTGCAGGAAGCTGCAACTCCTGACGTGACCCTGGCCAGGACAGAGCTGGGACATCAGCCAGGACAGAGCTGGCACATCAGCCAGGCTCCCACTGCTGGGAGCTGCTGTGAGAGCTGGCTGATCCTCCCCAGGCCTTCACAGACAGCCCCTTTGTGAGGGACAGAGCCAGCACAGCCTCAGCTCCCTCAAGAACACTGTCCGTGCTTCCCTGCACGTTTATATCCCAAACATTTCCAGTTTACACAACATATAAATAGGCATTGCTGTAGAAGCAACCTGGTTCAGATCACATTTGTGACATCTGGCTCAACTAGAAGTTCATACCACTGAACAGGTATTTCTTCAAAGAGGAGTCTTTAAAAGTGAACAATCCAATATACCCTGTACTTGGATTCCACACTCTCAGAACATCTTCAGTGATACAAACATCCAGAAAGCAGAACAGACTGCAAGAATTTAAACCTACTTTGCTGTACTTTCATGCTTTTACGGTTTCATGCCAAAAGCTCTGAATAGTAAAACCAATGGGGTGAAGGAGGTTAATGGGATTGATTTGTCAAACTATGTGAATTTCTATAATGTTGAAATGATAGATTTTTTTTCCTCAGAAATGTAAGAATTACCATCAGATGTCTAGAGGGCAAATACCAAGGCATAGAAATATGTGAACTCTTATCAGACTATCTTTAATGTGCAGTATTGTTAGAAATAATGTAATTAAGGACAGCAATAGAGATTTTTTAAAAAATAAATTATGCTAATTACATTATCATTTTAAAATTATAATTAAATATTCCATTATAAGAAATACAAAGGAGATTCAACAATTACATGGCATGTCTCTGTCATGGTGAATATGTTTTAAATTAACATAGCAGGTGATTATAACCAGCTGATTTTATCCAACTACATATGACAGTTTTACTAGGTACTTCCACAGACATTTAAATCAAACTCAATATACAGTATTATGGAGACACTTCCATCCACTTGCTTAAGCCAATAATCTTTGTTCAAAGAACTCACGTAACTATGCTTAAATGTATGAAAATGGGGAAATCCTTTATTGTGTGCTACTTTTTACTCAGCTTTTTTTCCATAGAGCTCATTAACAGCTCAGTGCCCAATGTCTATAGGACTCCTACCATGCCACTAACAAATGGTAAACTCCTACTCAGGAGTGGCACAAGGGACTTCTTAAAAAGGCTTCATCACCCAAGCTGGATATTGCCCTGTACTACCTAGCCTGCCTATTTCATTGTTCAGGGAACCTCCTAAAATCTGCTCCAGAAAATGTTTGTCCAAATATTTTGTGATGTTTCAGAACTACTTGGGACCTAAGTTTAGTGGCTCCAGAATAAACAGGCATTATGCAAAGAGGCCAATTTAGAACTTTGCAGTCCCTTTATTAAATAAAAGGAGCTCAAGCAAGCTGAGAATGGTTGAAAGTTTGCCCTGTTCATTTCCTTCCTTCTCCTCCATCCCTAAATACACTATGTTACCACATGCCTTTGGAAACATGTTAAGTAGAACAGAAGGAAAATTAGGCTTTTTCTAAATTGGAAAGAAATAAATTAACATAGTTTATAATAAAAACCCACCCACCTGCATTATAACTTACTAAAACTTTCTGTTACATGGTAGGAGCATTTTCATATACAAAGTAGGAATAAGCATAAGCTTTTATTTGTTGGCCAGTTTCTCAGAAGTTAAGCTAACTTTTTGAAAGTCATTTGAATCACTGTATGCAGGAAATCCCTAAAGCCTCAATTAAAACACTGCTTGAATCATAAGTGACCTCAGAAAATAAAGAGAAATTGAAATTTATAATGAAATATCTGTTTACTTTGGATAAGGTAATGTAAAAACTTTTTCCCCCAAATATAATCTTTTCTTCATGCAAATTCTAAATGTTCCTATTTAGGTTTTTTTTAATAGAGGTTATATTCCACTTAAATACAGATAAATTCTATGTACAAGAGAAAGGAAAACATGAGGATAATTTAATTTATATAGCCTAGTTTAATGAAAAAGCCTCTAAAACCCACCAATTTAGATGCCCAATGATTGCTAAGACACCAGTCATTTTAAGTAGACACCTGTATTGCAACAGTATGGTCTCACATAAAGATCAAGTCCTCCTCATACCTGTTAGTATTCTCAAGAGAAGAACCACAGTTAGTAACATTACAATCTAATTAAATTGTATGCAAAGATAACATCAGAAACTTATTTCTTCCCCAATAAAGCTCCACACTTGTATCTATGAGAGCAGCAGAAGTTCATCATGGCTCTTAGTTTACAGAACTTGCAGCTACATCTGGCTATGCTGTCCAACATCTGTACCCTCTTACAGTACTCCTTTGAAACAGAGGCTCCCAACTTAAGAGACTACAAATGGTACTACCTATAATTTCTGTATGGTTAGAGCTGCTGCTTCTCTCACAGTACCTTATTTAATTGGCTGCCAAAAATCCTCTTTCACCTCCTCTTCAGTGACTCAAGCAAACGGCCAAAGCTCTCCTCAAGGCAGACAAATGTCAGTACTGCACTAAGCACTTTCACACTGTAGCAATACTGGCCTGTGCCTTTCAGCAACCAGGGCGCCATGCCCTCAAGCATCATAACCCATAGCTAGGCTGCCCTCATACCTTCACGTTTTGAATGATGTTTCTTTACCAGGACAGGTATCTGTGGGATCTCAGCACCTCAGGATGAAGGTGCAGAGTGACCGAGACCACCCTTGGGGGGCTCGGGAGTCCTGGAATGTTGCCAGAAGTGTCTGGTGGCTGGACTTTGATCCTACACAGGAGATGACACCTGTATGAGGACTGGGAGGATTTCACTGGGGTGAATGGTGAAGGGATAAGTTAATTAAGGTGTAGAACACAGGGTTTAGGATTTCTGTACAGGGGGGTCTAGAGAAGTAAGATGGAGGAATTGGGGCATGTCCTGTCCTTCTTCTTCTTCTTCTTGGCCTCCATCTTCTGTGGTGATGGTGGCACTTTGGGATTGGTCTTTACTAGAAGTGCACCGGTTAATAAGAGTAGAAGGTATTGGGGAAAAATTATAAATATTGTACACGTAACTTCGGGTATAAAGATAAGTGACCGCCCCAGGGGTTGCAGAGTGTGCCCATGGCTGACTTGCTGTGCAGACCTCTGTCGGGCTGAAAGAAAATCTTTTAGATAAACAATTAATAAACACTGAGACCGAAACAAGATCAGAAGTCTCTCCTCGTCCTTTGAAGCGCAGGCTGCCCAAGGCCACTCTGGGCCTTTCCAGGTCTTTGAAACAGCCGAGAAACCGAGCAAGTGGCATCCCTGAGCTATCTCCGGACATAAATCAGCCAGCAGGAGAAACAGAAAACCAACAAGCATAAATCAGCATAAATCAGCAAAGAAAAACACCTGAAAATCTACAGGTATCCTGTAGCATTCACACACATCAGAACCTGGGTTTCCAACCCAGCCATCTCAGCTATTAACAGAAGTTGTCAGATACTCCAATGTTAACGGGAAGTTAAGCATAATGGAGAACAAGTGATTTTACCTGTCTTAATACTATAAAATAGATGCTTTTGTCCTGCCATCTATGGTAAAATCTAGCTCCAGGGGTCACTCACCAAACCTTGAAGAACTTCCAAATCTGCTGTGAAATTGCTCAGACAATACAGAGAAGACCTTAACGAGACCTTATAAGAAGCAGGCCACCAAATCTGCTGTGAAATTGCTCAGACAATACAGAGAAGACCTTAACGAGACCTTATAAGAAGCAGGCCACCAACCAGAAAAAGGGAAATTCAGCTGCTGAAGCTGCCTGGGAAGGTTAAGGCAAAAGGGCTCCCCCTTTTAAGACTCACAGGAAATGTCCTCCAAAACTGTCTTTTCCATACAGCTTTTGCTGTCCTTCCTTATTTTCTCATGTAAGTGACACACTTTAAGAAAAAGTGAGAGAAATTTCCCTTTTCCCAAGTTCACCACTGTTTTTATCTATACACATGGAAATTACATGAGATAAACAGAAACAAATCTTTACAGGGAAGGTATTTAACAACTCTGTTGTCAGGCCCTACCAGGTCACTTTGTTCTGTCACTTTATCATTTGTTACCAACACACTCCTGTCCCCAGATGATAGGAACATCTGCTAGTCAACAAATGAAAGTTAATTATAATGATGATGCCAAGAATGACCTTTTCACAGCTGTTCTCTTACTACCCATCATCCCCAAGATGTTTGGAAGTCAAATATGAAGTGGCATTACAGTAACTCAATGAGCTAACAACTGATGAGATTATGTGTTCTGGATTTTAACTTTTCCTTAAGTAAAACTAAATATCCAGACCTTACAAATAAAAATAAATAAGGGAAAGTCTCACTAAACATTCTTGTGTAGGAAATAAGAAGTTCCATGCACTGCAGTCTTTACAGAGTTGCCCAGCAATTTTTGCTGCTGCATTTAGTGAAATTCGGTGTTGAACCCATGATATTAAATTACAGCACCGGAGCGGAGGGAATGAGGAATTAGGACAGAAGGATAGGAAGGGTGGTATCTTCACCTGGCAGAGATCTTCTCACCTCTTGCAAATTATGATATCTGCACATAACACAGTCTTGCACCTTTCACCCTCTCTGCTCTCTCCAGGAACATACTAGTCACAGCAAGAGAATGCAAGGCCCAGGAGGACAGCTACACTCTGCTGACTTCTGTACTCCCTCCCTTCCTGCTGCTTCAGGTAATGATAGGTAGGAACAGTTCAAGAGCTTGTTGACAAACTATATCAGGAGGGGTCGGTGCAAGTACATGCAAGCATTCAACCTGCGTAACCCTCAAGCCTCATCACCTCGTTTTCACAGACTCAACTAGGTTGGAAAAGACCTTTGAGATCAAAAAAAAACAACACAAGCAGCTACACATTTGAAAGAGGTAACCAACCAGCAGTCACACTGCTTTCAGGCCTGCCTTGCTCAACGAGCAAGTGTGACAGTACCAGTTGTTGGGTTCATGTTCGGACTCTGGTGTTTATTATTTCTTATCAGTAAAACAGTCTCACTACTGTCAGTTTGGCACTTTTTCATTAGAAGGCACAAAATGGCTAACAATCTTCTGTTACAAGGTCTTTTAAGACTAAACTATCCAATTAAGAACTGACACCTAGATTATTTTCCCTTTTAACCCAGTAACTGATCCCAAAGAGCTGCAATGCGGACTTTTCTGCCCAATCACAAAATGCCACCCAAACCCATGAAGAAGAAGGAAGAAGAAACCCAGGACGACACCCTGTGCCCTCCATCTTTCTTCCATCCACAACATACTAAAAATCCCAAACCCTAAATTTCTCACCAAGTGACACCTCTACACCACTCTATATAATCCATTTCACACTTTTGTGGATTCTAGTCTACCTTGAAATCTAGGAAACTTTCTCCATGAGAGTCAAAGTCAGTGCTCCCCTGGGTGTCAGGGCACCTCAGAGCAGACAGAAATATTCCAGGTGCTCTGGGTTTCCACAGGAAGATAATATGGGGTTTTGTATCCACTGTGTGAAGTGCCATCCTCTAGGCAATGAATGCTTTTATTCGGTCCTGCTTTGTCACACACAAGCACCGTTTGCATTTTCAGACAGTAAGTGCTACCGACAGCCATCTCTTAGCTACACTTCTGTTACCCCCTGATAGAGTGGTTAGAGGTTTTTCAACTGTTAGAACTGACAATTCCCAATGTAGACTTAAGCCACTGGAATAAGGCAGAGAGAAAAATTCAGTTTATGCTAGCAATTTCTCCTGTTTAACAACCTGAATGAGGCTTTTTCATAACAGAACACACAGTCATGCTGCAAATAAGGCAGGTATATGCTGTATCACCACACTTGCATTAAAAAACCCAACTGAACAAGACACCAGCAAAACCAGATTTTCTGTAGGCAGAAGAGGGAAGGAGAGTGACAAACGTTATTGCCCTCTTAAGAAAACTGGAGCACAGAAATGCTTAATATGTCTCAGTTAAATCTGAAAAGGAAAATGCAATAGCTTTGCTTCCCATGGACTGCATATTTCATCCACTTTGTATTTCCCAGGAAAGTCAGTTGGACTCTTTCCACAGACTTCACAGAGAGCTGGATCAAAGCTGTTCTACCAAAACAATAGCTTTCCCATTTGTCCCAGCTCACTAGAACATTTAGGCATGCGAATGCCCAAGGGAAAGAAAAGGACTATTTGACTGAGAGATGAGTGCTTTCCCCCACATAAATACAATTTCTGAAGACTAAGGCAGCCATGCTCCAGCCATTATTGGTACATTTACCGCATCTTTCCTTAAGTGAAAAATCCTCCTGCTTCACTCCTAAAAAGGTGCTAAAAGGCTATGGAGCACCTTAATCAAGTTTCCAGAACGTTGCATTGCAGTTGGCAAGCAAAGGAAATAAGACAGTGTGATAGCCAGTGACAGAAGATGAAGTATTACATTGCTTTGCTTATTATATTATCATAGCTATTCCTCTGAAGATTGCAAGAACATTAGGGAATTACAGTTTCACATCCCTCCTTATCTCATACCCCCTCTCATAAAGAAATGGTCAAATTCCTGGATTATAAAAGGGCAACCTAAATAACTTCCACATGTTTCAGGGCAGCTTACTGAAATACAAGTCTATATAGCATAAAAGAACAGGAAAAGAGCATAAAGAAAGGATAAAGTAGTGGATTTTATTCTGTCTCTTTTCCATACTTTTGAAATATATATGTGGGACAGAAAGTCATCTCAGTTCACATGCCAACAAAAGCCCTGATGGGGCTGTCACTGTCAGCATCAACTGGAACTGCCTTCAGCCACCACATGCTGTGTGAGAGCCAACCAAATCCCTCTTAGCCCTGTGTATAAGGGTGAGATACCTCCCCACACCACTTGCATTTAGTACATTTCACGTGAGCCTGAAAAATTGACCCAGATACTTGCATTTCCATTCTATCTCTTAATAAAATTAAAAACTAAAACTATGAATATTTACGCCTTGCCTCATCTTTATACAGTTGAATAAGTTCTTAGACTGTGGGGATTTTTTCATCAGGTGACTATTATCATATTTTTAAGCAATAGATTACATACAGATAGCATGGTGGTTCTTCACAGCTGAATTTGATCCCTGTTGTGATATTTTAATAACAAGGTAAAACCAGCATGCACATAATAGCAGGCTGATCAGAGTTTAAAAATAAATCTTCTCTTCAAAAGTAATAGCAGCAGCACATTCTCTTCTCTGCTGCTGCTTTCGGAAATGACTTTATTTGGGTACCAACTGTCAAATTCGTGGAAACATTCTGAAGAGTGAGAATGCTGAAATACTTTCTATAACAGTGATCACAGCTGCCATGCGGATGACAGCAAATGACTTTTCAAGAGAAGACAGAAAAAAACACTTAAAAAAATATTTGTCATATATTACCTGTACATCTCAATCCTCCTAAGTAAGGGTAAAATATAATCGATAAGCAGTTTTTTTATTTACATTTTCTCCACAGTACAAATAAAATGCTAAAGTAGGCTCTGACACTGAACTATAGCTATAAAAATCAAAGTGTCATCTATGTACAATGGTAACTATGTTAATCATATATTTTATGATGCTAAGAAACAGTAAGAAAGCTCAATACTTTTCTAAAACTGCTCAAAATTATTACTAAGAAAAATCCTAAGTTTCAGAAATATTATATTAGAAGAGTGCCACTGCCATTAAAAATGCAATTATTTTTTAAGAAATTAATCTTTTAAAAGTATAAGAAAGCATTTCCAATTTTAAGATACATTCTGTCAGAAAACACACTGGAACAAGCTGATAAAATTATTTCTGGACATATGGCTGGTTTTATTTAGAGAATTCAGGGAGAGATTTTTATCACTTCTTCACAGATATTTACACACTCCTCCTCCTCCTCTCCTTTTCCCAGATCAGAGGGATCACTGAAGGAGTTCTTGTTAGAGCTCCCCAGGAAGTCACAGGAAGTCTTTGATGTCTCCTTCAAATTAAAGTCGTTCCTTCTTTTAACATAATTCCCCACTAATCTCATTCTGGCTTCTTATACATATGAGGTGACTTGCCCAGCATCCACTAAAGCCTAGCCAAACTAACAATAAGAACACTTTAATACCTATTACATATTAAGCACACCTATTAGCCACTAGTTTGATGCCTTCCATTTATAAACACTTTCAGAGCTATCTATATTCTGATTCACAGATTTCACTTGCACAGCAAAGCTCACACTCAAGCAGCACAAAAGAAACATCATCTGAGCTTGGTGTCATGAGGGATGAGCTATAACATGATGTAATATCCCCGTGATGCACAGCAATATCCCGTCTCTGCTTGTGTGCCTAGTGCATGGCACCACCTCAAAGAGGAAAGAAAAGAACCAAGGAATCACATCCACAAAACCTTGAAAAAACCATCATTTTCACATACTCAGATTTGGAAATATAGGCACAAGGAAAAAAGGGAAATGTCTTGGTAAAAAGCACATTTCCCTCTAACAGCTCTTACATGACAAAAAAAAAAAAATCATCATTTGCTAGGAAAAGCAGCTAGAACTGACTCCTCAGAGTCAAAAACAAAGCAGTTATATAAATGTCCTAGAAGCATGAAAATTGTGTTTCAGCAATATGAAAGTGTAGAGGCTCTGATAGTAACAGGAGAACTCAAACACAGAGCTCTCTCTCCAGAATGACTAACTTACCCCAATGCTTCAGTTTGGCAACATAAACCTTTCCCTTACCACAAACACATATAGAAGTGAGATGTCAAATGACAATGACCAGCAAGAAAAACCTAAGGATTGGCACAGTCTTATTAAAAGTTTCCTTATGAAAAGAAGGGAAAGCAGCTGTGTCTGATTTTAAAGTACCCTTCCACAGGGTCTCACCAGGTTGTCTGGACTCCAGGCCTGGCCTCATCTGCAATTAGTTTAGAGCACTTGTTAAGAGTGCAGACATCACTTTTGTTACTGTGATCCTGTCCATCTTTCACAAAATTCTCTTAAGACTTCCTATCCGAGCTATGTGTAAATGAATTCATACTTGAATAATTCAGAGAAAAACTAAAATAATGCTCAACAAACATGAAAATCTCCACCCGAATTTGCAGGTGATTCAAAACCAAACAATTTCATCTTTACAATGGAGTTTCACTTACAATTCCTTCAGTTCTTTTTTCCCTGCATTTATTCATTGTTTTATGTTTAAACACATAAAATTAATTACAATTCCCCCCTTCCCCTACCACAAAAGATTTTCAGTTTGGAGATTTGGGTTGGGTTTTGCTGGGTTTTTTTTTGGCTACTACTTGCTAAATTTTTTCTCTTCCTTTAAAATGTCACCATTAAAAAAGAAACCAGTTTTTTATAGACAAAAAAGGCAAAGCTTTACATTTTATATTAGATGCATCTAGTTTGAATAAGCACATTCCTTTATAGAACATCAACCAGAATGAATAATTACTCCCCTCTCATTCGACAAAACTAAAATGGTTGGCTGGCTTATATATATGAAATTTTTTAGTGGAGGAACATAAATCTCCCACATTGCCTTTACATCCAAGTGACAAATCTTTGCCTTTTTACTTCACTGTGTCAGGGAGCTCTGGATTCTATTTATACACAGGAATAAAACTGTTCTTCATTTCCTACCCTAAGGCCTCGTCTTGACAGATCTCCATTATAGCTTTTCATCTGAAAAACTGCATGCCTTTTATCATTTATCCTTGCCCATGTTCCCAAGTATCAGTCTTTCTAAAACAGCATGTATTTTCATTCAGCTGTATTCCATTAGCCCCTCCAAACCTCTCTGTATGTTGTCCACAATGCTGAGACAGCATTCACAGCAAAGCTAATCGAGACAACAGAGAGCTACACGTCTGTTCCAGTCTGGTGGTTCTGATGTGGATGCTTTCCTCAGCCAAGGAAATAGGATAAGAAATAAATAGGAATGCAGAACAGAGGGCAAGGAGAAGTGAGGGAAAGCATGCTCCAGGCCAAGTCTAGGATTATAAAAGTACTCAGATGGGAAAGGACCTCTGGAGGCCATCTGGTCTGACTGTGCACAAAACAAAGTGAAATTCAAAGCCAGGCCACACTGCTCAGGTGTGAATTCAAAGTCAGGCCACACTGCTCAGGTCCTGCCAGGTTGTTTCCCACAGGCCTCCAAGGGCACCCCAGCCACCCCCTTCTCCAAGCTCAGAGACACTGGCACCCTCCAGTTCCAAGGAACTGAACAGTATCTGAAGACACCTGAAGAGTTTTCTGATATCATGGCACTCTACATGTTACACTTATGTGATTAACAGCTGTGGAAATTACAGGTAGCAACTACAATATCTACAGGATTGCTTAACATTCAAGTGATGCAGAAGAGGATTTCTAGACACTCAGAAGCAATCCTCCATGACCTTTGATTAAAACACTGAAATGTAACAATATTCTGCACTATTCTTATGCTGTCGATATTCCTTGGAGACTGTCAACAATTTAAAAGCAACAATCAGCCCACCCCATCTTTTCTAGTATGAAAATATCTCAATTTCTAAATCAAGGGTGAGTAAAATCAGACAGAGAGCTGAAAGGACATGACTGATGCAGTCTTAGACAGGAGCTGTAGGAGTTTCCACACATCTGTAGCATCCACTACTCTATCCCATACTGCTAAACAAAGAAGCAAGAAATTCACCAAAAGGTTCAGCATTGATCTATCTGTGTTCATGGTAAGACCTACAGATTCTGCAGTGGCTTTAATGGAGCAACCACCCCCAGAGAGAACATTTTCAAAGGCTCCCTTAAAATTTCTGATTAGTAGCATCATTGCTAATAAAACTGCACAGACTTGCCATCACCATGACCTGCAAATATCTAGATTGATAGAACTGACTGTCATCTCATATAATAATAGTTGGGTCCTCAATTTCCCCAGTGTTTATTCATACAAAGAAAATTTATTCCTGTGACCTTTGTTTCCTAAAATTAAGCAGAATAAATGGAGAAATTATTCTATAATTGAAACCCACAGGATGAGTATTGGCGGTTCAGCTCCAGAGATTTTTACCTTTAATCCACACCTCATAAAACCTGTAAGAAAAATTACAATTAAATACACCAGGCTATAATAATAATAAGGTGCTGCTTTAAAAGGCCAGTAATTTTATTCTGTTCTGTCAGTGCCAGAAACAGAATGCACAAGAGAATAATCTTATAATAATAAATTCATAACTAGTGTTCATGTTTTTCAACTCCTTTTGAATGAAAATTTTGGTAGAAAAAAGACTGAGTTACTAATTCTTATTTGAACATCAGCAGGCAAAAAGGACAAATGAGACATGTAAAGCATATATAATGCAACTTCCACTACTGTATGAGAAATTAATCTGACAGACTTCTGAGGAAAACATTTTTTTAAAAATTATGTTTGCAGAGTATTTTTTCAATTTTCTTTCCCTTGTGTAGACAAGAAAACAGGAGTCTGCAGGTAAATATCAACCCTCTATAGTCTCTCACCACCACCACCACCTCAAGTGTAATTAACTGTTGCATTTTTTCAATCAGCTTATCTCTCACTACACACATCATCAAGCACCTTTTATTTTTTTTACTGTTTAGCCAAACCTCAGTTATAAAAGAAGAAAATCAGAAAATCCATTCTAGGGCAAGATTAAGAAAATGTTGCTTCCTGATCTGAATTTTAAGTATGTTTCTAGATAAAAAACTGATGCAGCAATAAATATAATTTGGATCAACTGTTCATTAATAATGTATGGTACCCACAGATAATTATGTCACCACCATTTGCAATGTTTTGGAATCATTTGAACTTTGAGACTCAGGTCTGAAAAATAAGGAATGTTTGCCCTCTGGGTTTCTGACTGAGTCATGACCTTTCAGATGGCCTAGACTACACCTTTTCTTACACTCAGCATCCCAAAGACAACAAGAAGGGCTTGGAGCCTCCCATGCTGGCTTTTATTAGAATAAAAGGTAGGGCCTTTCAAAGTAGAGGGAACTCCTCTCTGGTGTGTAAAACAGAGTAACAGTAGGGGAGACTCAAATCCCTCTCCTCCTCTGCTCAGCCTGCCTTTTCCAAAAGGAGCCTTTTGTTCATGCTTATACTTTCTCTGAGGTTTCTTGCTCTCCTAAACCTCCCCCACCAGGCTCTCTTAAAACCCAAAGGCCCACAGAAAGTGACCCCAGCTGCTTCCCATGTGTTTCCTCCTTGCTATTCCCAGGAATTACCATCCTCCTGCACATTTATTTCTCCCCTTGGGAACAAGCCATCATCCTCTTTCCAGAGTCTTCATCAAAACTGGCACACAGCCTGCAGGATAGCACAAACGGGCAGCTGCCTTCTTCCCTGCAGCCCCACCACAGGCAAGAGAGCAAACAAAGGAATTAAACAGCAATATAGCCCACAACATTTTCATTGAGACTTACTGCTGTAGCAGTGAAGGATCTAACCAAAGACTGCATGACTTTAGAGATAGTATGAAGTTCTGACACTGACTGCCAGTTTTCACAAGCCCATCCTCATTCCTACCACTCTGCAGTTCCACCCCCACTTCCATGCATCAGCATCTCAGGCAGCTTCCAAAGCCTGAGTGAAGCAGGGATTGAGGCCAATCATTTAAGTAATTAATGAACCACCAAATTTCAAGGTATATTTAACATGACTACTCCAATACTTGCTTCTGCTGGATTCTCTTCTCTATTTTTGCTTTTTTCCCCTTCTCCTTTTTTTCAAAGGGTTTCTTGCCTTATCTTTGCATAGCAAGGCACATCTGGGCCAGGTACTTGGCCAATTCACAGGGTGGACCTTTGTACTGATTTATCCCTTGTAAAAGGAAGAGTGTTGTATTATAAAGATCTCTAAAAAAAGCCACAAGAATCTCAGTAGTCTATAATCTTGCCCACAATCTGCAAAGCTTCCTGTCTAAAACTTAAATTTGCAGGAAATAAGGACATGGATAGTAGCCAATTGATGTATACAGTTATGTGCTAAAATGTGGATTCAATTTCCAGATCTGATACCAGTTTCCTCCATGATATTCCACAAGCCTCCATTTTTATCTTCAGGTCTGTACATTTAAGATATTGGTATTCCCCTGCATCCTGCAGAGATTCTAGATAAGCTTTCTGAAGGATTATGCTACAGCACAGACAGGAAAAATATAAACTAAAACCCATGAAGAAAACCTCCTAAACAAGGGATTCTGTAAACAAAGAGTAGGTTTCTCAATGTTACTGGTATGATACAAAAGCTGTAGAAGAGGTCTGCATGAAAAAAAAAAACAACAAACCAACAAAAGCCAGTATTCAAATCATAGTATCTGAAGTGGTCAGAAAACAGCTGACAACTTCTTTATTTCCAGACCTCAAGTTTCTACTCTTCAGACACAATATTGAACATGGTATGCTCCGGACAAAAGCAAACTCTTAAAGAAATCTATTATGCAGCAGTAAACTTTACATATGAAGATTGATAATGAATTGATTTTAACAGAAGCACCTACACAAGTTAGGAAATTCAAAGTCACTTTCAAGTGCAAAGTTACCTTAAAGTGCAACTATAAATCAAAATTAGAGACACACAAATTCACAATCCCAAATCTCTACAAAAGTTTCTTGTTAATAAAACAGAAAAATACTTTCATGTAAATGACAGCCAAGCTTTATAAATGCTCTGTTTTCTATGAGATGAAGAATATTACCATTTCCCCCTGCTTTTAGAACAGCTAGAAGCAGAAAGACTAATAATACATAATGGCAGAATCCCACATCTAACTGGTGCTAAATATTCACTGTTTTCCTGAAGCTTTGAAATCTAAATTAGTTCTTTAGAAAATTACTTTCTCCATCTGCATAGCATAAAACTAATCTTACTCAACAATTAGTTTTAAATCTTACAATATGAAACTAAAATCAAAAAGAAATTAAATAGGAAAGGGTAAAACTAGTAAATTAATCTTTAAACTTATAATAGCAATAAAAAGTATCAGTGTAAAAGTCCAGTGGATGTACTTCACATTTTTCTTCAAGTTTAATTTTAAATAACTTCATAGCATTTAACTATTTTTTCCTTCAACACCAGGACTATTAATCTTGCCAATGATTTTGGCACTGTTATCACTATCAGTTCATTTGAAGTCAGACTTGCACCTGGCTTCTGATTGCTGGCACCCATTTACAAATTTAAATCAATTAAACCTATTAGTACGTTCTCTGCAATGCACTTTAATTTTTATAGTTATGCATTATTAATGTAATCATCTCAGCAAGTCATATATCATATAAAGAGAAAAAAATTGAAGGATTCAAGATACAGGCATTTAAGTAGATCAGAAGTTACTGTGCTGTACATTATTTTAATATTAAAACAAATAATTTGGCAAATATTCACTGTAACTTTTATATAATTGACTCACTCTAGAAGAAATATGAGTATAGCTGACAGAAAATTAGCAAACAAATCAACTGGAAGGGGGGCAACCTATGTAAATAAATTGTTCTAGGTGAATAGACAATCAGATTTTGTTACTGTATTTCTGTATGAAACAAAAGTAGTTGTTCCCCAAAACCAAGCATGAACAGTGCATATACAGAGGCTCAAGTTGTAATATCCTGTCTGTGTTCGACAGCTGATAAGTGCATTGTCCAGAGAAACGTGAGGTTGATTGCTGCTGCAATCCTCTTAATGGACTCATCCCCTTAACAAAAACAAGAGTAGCTTTTAATCCAAAATAAAATTTTCAAAATTAGACAAGTACTGAGTGTCATGCAAACAATAGTGACGGAATCCCAAAAACAGTGTTTGAAAGTGTGCTCAGTGCTAAAGATTTTGTCCAATAGTTTATGTTTTGAAGAAATGCTCATTGCAATAATTTGCTGGCAAGGACAAAACCTCCTATCTCTCTAAAACATGCTTCTGTTAACATCAGCCAACTGAAACAAGATTTCTTTCTTTTTTCCTCCTTATTTACTGACAGGTGCATCTTCCAACAACTATGGACCCTCAGTTCTTCCCATCATACTGATGAAATGTTATTTTAGCTATACCCCTTATATAGCATCACTATAACCTGTCTTCAACTAATGATCACCTGTAAGTAATCCCATCTTTAATCAAGGTCAAAATTTTATATCCAATAGGGTAAGCAGGTCTGGAGAAAATTCAACTAAAGCATGCAGTATTTTAATGATCCAGACATCAAATCATTCTTAAGATAGGTTTTCACTATTAGAATTAATTAGTTTTAGAGATTTATGTGTCATTGCTGGTTAAATTTTGTGTTAATGGGCTTCAGTTCAACAAGCAAGACCTCTTTGAAAATGCCAGTTCATGAAATACAGCTGTTTATCATACCTCTTGAGCAATAAGAAGGGCACAGCATCTGATAGCTGCAGCACAGAAAGCAAATGCTATTTCATGCTTCACAGCATCAACTAATCACACAGAGGCTGTGACAGATCTGCTTGTGGGCTGCATCACCTCCCAGGACTGGTGTGTTCTGGGAGCTGCCTCAGCTGAAGCCTGTGCATAAGAGCTCTGTAAATGGGACTGCTGAGGACCCAGGACAGCAATCCTGATGGCTCCCATCCACTGGTGTAAGCCAGTTTACAATCCTTGCTCTGCAGCAAGGCTGAAGAGCTACAATTTGGCACATCTGGGCTAACAGGAAGAAATCTACCACCCTAGAGAGGCTGAGGACCCTCACCTCCCTTTAGAGGCACTGGGAAATGAGCATGATCAACACCAGGCAATATAATGCTTACAGAGCACACACTGTTTCTGTCAGCTTGAAAGGCAGGCTGAGGCACGTAAGACACTGTCCTGTATGACCTCTAGCTCCTGTAATTCATCACTGCCAAGGAACAGGAAAAATGGAGCTCTTAGAAAACACATTATTCATTACACATTATTCATTATTTTTCAAAGTCAGACTTACCACACCTTACCCTGTGCTGCCAAGCCTACGTTTTTATCTTAATCCTAGGACCTGTGATGGGTTTTAGAAAATCTCATAGACAAACTACAGATATGGCAGTAAGAGCTCCTATATCATCTTGTAGCCTGTAAGGACAGGTTTGTCAATATGTCCTAATTAACAGATGTCACACACAACTATTGAAGAAAAGTTCATCAAAATTCACAGTGAGAATTGTTTTAGAGGCAAAATCCAATAGCAGATGTTCACAGCATAAAAATCGCTGTAGCTATAAGGCAAACCAATGTGCCCTGCCAGCTTCAAGCAGCAACTTTTTGAGACCTCTGACATTTGAATCAGTGTATCAGTATCTACTCTAAGTTTCTGCTGGTATGTCTAACACGTTTTGAAAATATTTTTGCTTGTGATCTGCTTACCACTTGGGGGCAACTAATTGCACAAGTATTAGTTTCTAAAAGTTCATAATAAAAATAAGAGATTTCGGTTCAACAGCTTAACCTTGAGTCTCATATGATTTTCAGATCATTTCAAGAGAATGCTAAACGAACAGAGGTTTAGAGCACACAAATAGACTAAAATATAATCATAAAAAAAGGAAAAAAAATTATGTCTCCAACATTCACTGAGTTTCAAGGTCATAATTCCATCATTGAGAAGACACATACATAGCAAGTACAACCCAAGGTCAAAACTGTGTAAAATGTTATATGCATGTGAAATATCTGAAAGCCTACCTCACTCTCAGTAGCTCACATGGCTAGAAAAAAACACTGCTGAAACTAAAGAGATCCAGTATTGTCTCAGCAGAAAAGAACAGGATCTTTTTTGTTCTTTTCTGCAATATATATTCAACCTCTCTCCTCCTTCTAAATGTTTTTCCTTTGTTTTGATTTATTCAATAACATATTATCAAAGAAGGCCAGAAAGGTTAGATGCTATTTCAATACAGGAGGTGGAAAAAAGAGCCTAATATTATCCCCCTTCACCCCTCCAATCCTCAATATATATCTGATTTACTGTTTGAATCAGAACGTGCAGAGGAATATTATGAGCCAGTCTTGTTGCTCAGTGCAACTTTATGTGCACACACAAAGCACCTTCTGCTTTGGAAGGATAGAAAAAAAACAGTAAGAAGGGTCATAATTAGCACCAACAGAACTGAAAATTTTTTCATCTCTTAGATGCACATGGAAGCATATTTGAACATTGTAACCATAGGGAAGAAATGAAAAATTAAAAAGTTCACAGAGAGAGGATAGGAGATATTGGATCTAGAGAGAAGAGGTGAACATCTTGGCAAGGAGAGAGACAGCAGGAAGGAGGAGGATAAACATTTTACAAGCTATGAGAAAAATAAAGAAGCAATTAAGAAGGATTTTAAAAGAAAAGAAGGATTAAAAACCACTGGATACTGTGAAAGGACACTGCAATGCAGAAATAACGAAGAAGTGGAGGGAAAACTATAAGTAATGTGAGAACACCAAGCATTGAAAGACAGATGAAAGGATGAGGCAAGAAAACAATATATGAAGATATAAGCAGAAACTACCACAAAAATTCACAACTAGCCCGTGTCAACCAGGAAGAGAGATTAGAATTCAAAGTGTAGAATGGCAAGAGCAAATATTCTTTCAGGTGTATGAGGTGTCAAAGCCAAACTAGGGTACCTCAAATGTGATTCAAAGGGTTATTATAATCTACAAATTTTCAGGTACAGTACAATTTAACAAAGTACTAGCACCCACACTACTGATTACTGCTTAGGATAAAACTCTGCAAAGCAACTACATTCTTGCAGCATTCTTGATGTGTCTACTGATCCAGATGTCAGTCTTGCCATAGCTACTTACCTATGATGTCAGACAACACTGGGAATGTTTCAAAGACATGTGAGCAAGGACAGGATTCTGGTCATATTTTGGCTGTCCATGGATATCCTTTATCCTTCACAGGCTGCTTTAAGTTTCTACCAAGAAAAGTCTTTATTTCCAGGGCTAGGCTCTGTTTTACATTGCTTTACTTCAGCATGAAACATACTAGAGTCACTAGTAAAATTCCACTCCTCATTACATTACAGTGTAATGCAACATAAACTTCTATATATGTATACATATACAAATATCAAAGCTAGTACACTTTATAATAAACACCTACTGATATAATAGGAAAGAATTTTCATAAAAAAAAAACATTATCTATAACAATTTTTGTAGAAAACAAAGACTTCTGATTTATGATTAAATGGCCCTAAAGGACAAACATTGTCAAGTTCAAAGAAGGAAACTCCTCCTTTTCTACACCACTGGTCCCTGACTATTCTCTAATCCCATCAGCAATTTACCAACCAGTGAATCTGTCAGAAGGTATTTCCCAGGTGAACTGTTACTGTCTGTGTTTTCTGGGCACAACACACATTTTCTATTTTTATTATTTCTTTAGATTTATAGAAGATGTCAGGCATTCTGGAGGGGCCTTTTCTGTGGTGTAGAATTCTGTGCTACAGATAGAATCACAATCTAATCAATGTCATTGCAACAAACAGAAAATTGCTCCATGCTCACTAAACAGCCCTATAATGGTCTACAGACTAAATAAAGCACCAGAGGACTATAAACACTCCCATATCCTTTCCAGTGATTTCACAAAAATACCTCAATAACTGCCTGCTCCAGTTCACCACAACAAAAAGTAATGTTGTCTTTGCCAATGCTATCAAAAAAAGCCTAGATATTCTCCCGCTTAACTAATCTAGAGAAATTCAAAGCTCTCAAATTGCAAAAAACAGGGATTTTACTGAAACATGCAGGTTGCCATAACAGCTCCCAATCCACTGCTTTAGGCAGGCTTTGCTGAAGGCCAGTGGGAAATTGCTGCTCTTACCTAACACATCAGATCAGTGTGATTGCAAGGTGGCAGACACACATGAAGGCACAGAGCAAGGTCAACCTGAAAAAATGACAGCTGCTTTCAATATTCCACTGTAGGCAGATGAAAGATGCACAGTCCTTTTTATGATGGTTACCCAAAAAAACTGCTAAGCCAAACACTAAAATGAAAATGAGGATTCTAGTAGCAGTTTTGTTGCAGGTTTCCCTACAGTACATCCAGGTTGTCTAAATTTCATACTCATTCAGAATAGTGGCCTGTCCTCTTTGGAAATTGGTAATATCACCTCCACATTTGCATAGCTCTATCAGTTTCATGTCTGGGCTGTCATAGGTATGTGCTATGAACTGATTTGTGGATAGCTTTCCTCACTGCACTGACATACAGGGATGTGAATTCATATTTTATTATGACTTTAAGCCATCTACATACCTCCTATTTTATATACACATTGAGAAAGTGCTGTACAGGGCTTTTTTGGTTTTAAGTCACTTGGATATTCACTTATAGCAGCTGTGATATTCAGCTATTTTGTCTTCTGTGTGTTATACCTCATTAACATAGAATGCAGACGCCCTAGTGAATAATTAGCTAGGGTAGGATACTTGACTCCCATAGACGCATTCTTAATTTGACATTTTAATTAATATCAGATTACTGTGGCTTCATTCAAAAGTCACCAAAAAAAGAAAAAAAAACAAATCCAGCAATGGTAACTTACACAAGAATATATTCACTGGAAACAAAAAAAAAAAATGTGTCTTCTAGACATGCTATACTAAAGTGCCAAGTTATTTATGGACTTAATTCTACTGTGCTGCTCAAGAAGAAACAGAACAAGGCCTGTGTCCAAAAATAAATCAAGAGGAGGGAAGCCTGTTACAAGGCAGCAAACAACTGTTATTTAAATATTTTTAAATGTGGATGGCATTAGGTGATCCACTTTGCATGAAGAGCAGCTCTGAAGAAGGTATCCCAGGCTGACTTAAGAAGCATTAAGGTGATTATGTCACTTGAATGAAGCATCCTTTAGCAAATTCACTTATGTACTGATAATGAATTACTTCCTACCTTAGGAGCCCAGCTACAAGGTTTGTAACCTTTCTCAAACTATTGTAATCTGCTTATCGTGGTCAAAAAGGCCAACAGTCTTTATCAGATATCTATCTCCAGCAATAATTTAAAGGATATTTTAGATCTTATGCAGCATCCATGACATCAATAGAGCTTTTTCTGATTTTTCTTCAGGAATCAAAAATCCAGATAAAAAAGGCAAAGTTCAAATTGGTCACATGGCTGGGTGTTTAACCGGTGCTTCTCTCCAGAATTATATTTCTACAGGTGAAGTCTAAAAAGTAGATTACATAAACTCCAGTTCATTACCATAAGACAATAATTTCCATGTTTGATAAAACCTATAATCTTTGTGAAGGATATGCCATACTAGACGAAGTATCTGACTTCTTAGCCCACCAAAAAATTGAGTTATAAAGGTGTGAAGAACACTGGCTCAGCCCCCAAGTTTAAGTTGCCTATTTTCTTGTGATTGTTCCCAGAACTTTGAATTGACAGGATGGAAAATCCAACTTTAATGTCTGGACTCAAACCACAATGACTACATGACATAAATAACTGATCTTATCTAAGCTCAAACAATTCTGACAGTTCAGCTTGTGCAGTTGCATTACAACAGATAAGGTATCACTCTATCAGTAATGCTGTCACTTTATCAGATATTTTATCTGGCACAAAAAGCACTAAGCTAGAATAAAATTCAGTCATCCTTTCTGACTAATGTGAAAGGAATGCATCTGCTTGAATAAAGCTGCCACTGAAGGGCTTGAGATACAAGGAAGCAGGAATGTTAACTTGTCTTGCAAACTTCCTGATTTTCTTCCCATCATATGTCCTCTCCTACAGCAATTTATTTGGTCTTGCTTGCCAGGCTCAGCAAGAAAACAGTCATTCACTGTACAGGGTTGACTGTTGACTTGGGAAAGCTCAAAAATAGATGAAGTCTGAAAAAGCAGAGGCTCTCTGGCTACAAGACATGAAGAACTTCCCTCTTGGACAGAGGGACTGTGTTTTTGTACAAAAGCTGTTAACTGTTTCATCAAATGGCACTGCCAGTCTTGCATTTGCTCAGCTCAAGCGCTGTTTTGGTGCCCCAAGGTCCCAAAGGCACAGCCTGCCATGGGGTCACGCTCTGTCTTAGCTAAAAGGCCTTTGTCCCCTTTGCAGAAGTGTTGGCCACAGGCTTCATAGCTCCTCACAGATTTCAAAAGTAGTCTTGAAATGCTTATGAAGGCTGGCGCTATCTGAAAGCTCAGGTAAGGCAGAAAACAGGAGGGGGAGCTCTCACTGCACCACATAGGAGGAGAAACTGGTCTGGAATTGATCTTCTACCAAACAGGGAGAGTTCGGGCAACACCATTTGTGCCTCTCAGTGCAATGCTTTGGCAGCCTCGTGCTGGTGGGAAGGGTGCATCACTCTTCCAGCTAGATCCTTCTCCTTAAAACAGTTTTAAGTTTGCTGGTTTTAATCTAATATTTTAATTTATTTTCTTTACCAGGAGCAAGAAAATAATAATTTTCTGCCACATGAAAGGCTGCATTTCTCCTACCCTGTGCTTTTGTCTGACTGCTGAGCTAGGAGACCTTCACACATTTTTAATCTAAAATCCTCCCCACCTTTGGTTCCCTCAGTAACTCAGCTATGCTGCATGCATGTGTTAACACATCAGCACTTGGTGTCACTGAGAAGCACACAGCACTACTAAGAGTACAAGTGTGGAAGAATCATAGTTGCTCTGGTAACCACCACTTTGAGTTTTCCTGACTTTTTTTTCTTCTTGCCTTTAAATGCTCAGCCATAATTCCACACGTGTCTGCATGACACGTGTGCCTTACAACATCTTGACAGTCGTAAGATTTAAATAAATAATAGTTTATCCAATGTCAAAACCTGAAAACTGCAATTTTTTTTTTTTTTTTGTTTTAAGCATATTCCTATATATATTTAAAATTATTCTCAACCAGGGCTTTTACCAGAATGACAAAACACACAAATGTAAAGATGGCTTCTGATCTCCTTGTTCCTAGGGAGGGGAACATAGAAATAAAAATTAAAAATATACAAAAAACACAAATACAAAACTAGCCATGACTCCAGCACTGCTTTGGAGCTCTCTTAACACTTCCTCTCACATAACATAGAGATGGGCACAGGGAGCATCCACAGTGCTTTCCATGTCACTCCCAAATACCAGTGCTAATCACACATGCAACAACCATCTACTCCTGATCCTGACAATGTACATTAGAAGTTTTGCCAATACACTTATTGCTAAATAAAAGCAGTATCTACAACCTTTAAAGAAATGCAGGATCTTTTTATTTTATAATGATTCACACATTCAATTTTAATAATTACCTACTTTAAAAATTATTAAAAAATTTTGACATGAAATTAATCAAGGATCTATTTCTACCAATGCCTCCTTTTTCTGTGGAACATCATTATTCCACTGCTGAAAATTTTATTTCAATATAAAGGGCAATTAAAAAAAAAAAAGGCTGATACAAAGAATGAAGATAGCAAAACCAACACAAAGGCTTTTATAGACTCAATGTGAAAGTATTATTTACAAGAAACATAGACTAAAGATAGTATTGGAAAATTACAAGTTCCCACAAATTTACGTCTCCAACAGAGATTTCTTAGCAAGGGATAAATCACACAGTGATTTTCAAATACAGTACTTCATTTGTAACACACATGAAATTGGTTCTTCTCTTAAAGAAATATTAAGAGCCAAGAACTAGTCGTGTTAAAGGGCAGGGGTGGGGGAAGGCAGGATGGACAAGAACTCAGTAGGAGAAATCATCCAGTATGCTGCTGGTACTGGAAACACAGGGGGATGCCAGACTGCTCCAGAAATGCCTCCCTGCTTAGCCAGCCTTTCCTAGGCACAAACAAAGCTCCACATCATCCACTGTAGTTCTAAGTGTTGCACTAACCTTTAAAAACCAAGTTCAGCCACTGTGGATTGGCAAAATGTACAACTTGGGTTTGTGAACAGGATGGAAGAAAACCCTTATCTTGTGATCTTATAGGCAGATATGAATCCTTTCCCCTCTCCAAGTATGTGCACCAAATATCAAAGAGGGCACATGTGAATAGAAGGTACAGCATTTCCTCTGTACCTACAAGTCACCTACAAAATGACAGAAATAAAAAGAAACCACCTTAAATCTTAGCTGGGTGACATTCACTTGTACCCCTGTGAAAAGACTAAGTGGAAATCAATGTCCTACACGGGGGCCATGTGCAGGCAGAGCAACAGCCTGAGGAGAGAAAACTTGGATCCTCACAGCTCATCCACAGGGTCAGCCTTGTGGATGAAAATAAAGGATCTGGAAGCAGATCCAAATCACCTACATGCATTCCACAAAGTGTATCAAACCTTCTTATAAAACTCTAAGGATTACACTACCTCTAAAACACTGCAGCTATCAAACAAACTCAGAACCCAGGTCCTACCTCCCAAAGAAGGAATTTTTTTAAACTCGCCCCATTTTATATATCTCTCCTTCTAAAGTAAAATAAAATTTTAAAAAAGAGAAGATGCCTGACAAGCAGAACCAAATGCTCATGGTTCAAGTCTTGCTTTAACTGCCTTGCTATTACAGTAAGACATATCAAAACAGATTAAGAAGGCTAGTGCTGAATTATGCAGAAATCAGTAATACAGAATTACAGTGGGAAAACCAAGTAGTCTGTCAAACTGCCTGTAGAGAACTTAGAAGTATCTGGGGCATTTGCCAGATAATTTATTTTCACAGAACTATTCTACCATCCTAATTTTTTTAGGATCCCCAATGTCAGTTATATAGAGAGAATGCTTCCACATAAATTTTCATTCACTGAAAAATACCATTAAGATGGTCAAAACTGTATACAAATTCAGAATACATGTGGTGAATAATTTTGGACTAACAAAATGCTGAAAGAGATGCCATGATTCATCTGTTACATTTTACTTTTTTGGTTGATTTCCCAGCAGCCACTCACAGAACTGGAAAAGGAGATGTGGGCCTGCCTTATAATTTCAAGTCTGTAATAACAGGACACAGTTTCAAATCAAGTGTTTCAACAGCTCTACCTGAAGCATTTAGGGGCTTCTTTATTTCCTCTTCTCCATACTAAAAATCAAAATGCAAAAAGAGTAAAGGCAAATTACAGGAAGCATGTGGAGGCAAAATTAATAGGTAGAGCACAACAAACAGAAACAAAACATCACAGTTTCCATTTATCTGATGCCAAGGACTGTAGCTCCAGAGAGGTCTGTACAAGGAAGGCCATGGGAAGCAATACCCATACCCAAGTCCTCCTGGTGCCCCTGACCAGACCCTTCCTGTCTCAATCCTGCAGCTCCCACTTCAGGAACCACTGTTCCTGTCACCTTCTGGTTCCAGCCAAACCCCACTTGTTTTTCTCTCAGCCCCTTCTCCTTCCTTACAAATCAGCTGCCAGAGGTTTCCATTTGAATCATGTTTTGCGTGCAGGTACATTTTGTGTGACACCTTTGGCCACAGCACTGGCTGTGGCCAGTCAGGATATCCTTTACAGACTGCATTACATTTCTGTAACAAAACAATACACTGGAATTCTTAAGGAGTTTTATCAGAGCTACTCCCCAGATGTCCAGATATATCAAGCTTCATGAATAGGAACAATTCCTACAGCTGCATGATACAGAGTAACTCTATATGTAGCTCAAGAGCAGGAATGAATCTGGTCCACCACATTTCCCTTATACAGCCCAAACAAAGCCAGGTTCCTACAGAGTTCCTCTGCTGATTGCTATAGGAGCACAGCTGCTGCATAAATTAGCAAGTTAAGTAAATCAGCTGAAGCCAGTCTGAATATCTGATCTCGGCACGGAGTTCCAGGATGTGCATTACACACAAGGGAACTATCTTCAAGACTTGGTTTTAATAACTAAGCCATCTAATTTTTGGTATTAAAATAGAAATTATATCGCTATATTAACCAAGCTTTTTTCACACTTGTATAGATGCTTTAGATAAAAGCTGCTGTTTTACTGGAAATTGAGCATGCTATCACTTAATGCCAGAGGAAAGAAGTACCCTCTCACTTGTTAAAACAAAACAGAGCTGCCAAACCAAGTTTATCAATTACCTGTCAAATTATAGTACACTTCAGAAACCTACCCCTGAATCCTCAATTATCTCTTCCTACCCAATTATCTGCAAGCTGTTGGAAAAAATTAGTTAAATTCATTAATTGATCCAGTATTTTTTCTGGTTCCCATGCTAACTGAGATGATGCACCTGCCTGCAGACACAGGAACCTGCTTGCTGCAGCTGTACCAGGGCCACCTCAGTCCCTGAGCATCAGTTGCTGTCACCTTTGGAGAGCAGAGAAGCCAGCACAGGATTAATGCAGTTTCCAAATATTCATATTGGCAACTACTCTAGAGCCCCAGAAGGTAAAAACAGACCTGGAATGGATCTCTGCTAGTTAAAGAGAACATGGAAGAATATTTTGGGCTACAGATTACACCCCTGCAGTTCAGTAAAACATATTTCAGTTATTTTGTAGCTAATGGGAAGAACAGAGCAAGTTCTAGCTCTAATTACTCCCCAACACTTAATCCTGCCATTGAAACCTTTTTTCTAACATTCAGTCATTAGGCAATGATGTAGTGAAGAATCTCCACACATCAAAGTACTAACTTCTTGCTTGGATACTCATATCTAGACATTAGTTTTATATACGAATCAGGCTTCATTATAGCAAAAAAATTATTAATTGACCAACTATTATATTTCATACAGTTGTATGAATTACATTATCACATGCAATTATTATTTGAAACAAAATAATCTGATTATTCTGGTTAACTACACACGTGCTCAGACATTATGTTGCTGAACTCTCCCCATCTCCAGGCCAACAAACAAATGTTACACCAAGTGACAACTTCATTTCTCTACATTAGAGGCTCTCCACCCAGCAAAAGAGTACCACAGAAGGAATCAGTAAGATCTTTCTGTAAATTTGTACAGAGATGACCTTTACAAAATAAACATAGAAGTATCAAGTTCATGGTCTGCCCTTCTCCCATAATCCATATACCAATAAGGAAAGGATAAAACATTTCCCAGTTCTCCATTTGAGAATGGCCTTTGAATGTTTCAAGTCAGGCAACAGAATCAACATCTTTGATGAAAGAAAACATGGGATTCCCTCCATAGCCCTTCACTCTCACTTTTCAGAACCTCTCACACCAGAAGGGAAAAGCAATTTTTATTTGGTGAACAGGGGGCAGGAAGCTGAACTAACTTTCCGCTGTTGGCCAACATGGATGTCAGGACACCACTCAAAAACTCCAAGAGACAGGAACGCCCTGAGGTAGAATTTGTGCTCCCACAGTAACACACGTGTGCTAAGGCAGCAAATGCACAGGCACCTCTAAGTTCTGCCCCCCTCCCCTTCTACAGGCTAAGGAGGAGCTCTGCAGTTAAAAACCTTTAGTCCAAATACAATTCCTTCAACCTACGTGCATGTGTAAGTTCCTCCACAGAAGACACTGCTTGAACCATGTCTGAAGAGCCCTTTGTGGGCATTGTGAACAAACAGAACTGCTTTTTTTTTTTTCCCACAAGATTTAAATAAACATAAAATAAAAGTAAATTTAGTTGGTAGTCATTTTAATGTACAAACAGGATGGTAAGCATATTAGCAAAACAGGTCACCAGAAGAAGGAAATTAGGGGGAAAAAAAGCAAAGCTTTGAAAGCCTAAATTAAAAATAAATGAAAAACACAAATATGCATTTTAATTTATAGTAGTTTCTCATTTGTGGTCAAAACAGCAGTAGACAGTAGAAACTATTTATCTAATCTTAAAAATTAATTAAGAATATGTCAACCCTACCCATATTGCCAGCCTCCAGAAAACCACATGATAGCAACAACTATAAGGCAAATTTATTTATGATGTCAACAACTAGTTAAGAACATTTTCATAAGAATGGTCCAAAGCCCACTGAAGTCCCATGAACTAGTCCCACCTCTTCCTAGCTTTAATTCATGAAAATGCTCGTGGGCATACCTCAATTATTTTGACTGAACTGCCTTAATTTAAAGAAAATTTCTTTGTAGAAGCACAGATCTAGCAGCTGGAAAACACAGCCTAGTGGGTTTTGAAGTACGAGCTAATTTCCCTTCTGCCAGCTAGGGCTATCAAACTTACATTAAGGAAAAAAATTATCTGCAGCTATTCAAATGCAGTTCTTTAGCATTTAAGAGAATTTATACTATGGAATTTGACTGACCAAACTTGGAATAACTAGGCCCTGCAGCTGAGGATTAGCAATCAACTTCAATGATTAAATATAAAGGAAAATAAAATATATTTCTCGCTATGTGACAGTTTACTAACCTACTGGGATAAACCAGTGAAATATGACCTTTTAGTCATTAAAATTAATGAATGAAACAGACAAAAAATATAGAGATCCAAAAGGTACAATTTTTGTAGCCATATTTCATATTTTAAAGCACATTTATCCTCTCGGCTAAAGGTACATTTTTATTTTTTGCTAAGACTCTCTTGACAAATTAAAGAAAACAGGCCCGTAGCATTAGAGAAACTGTGAGGGTGAGAAAAATAATGACACAAAGCATATTTTACTTGGCTCACATGACCGCTTGTACTACTACTGAACTTCTATAATGTGTTTAATAGCAACTGGATATATTCACATATATGGGACATATTCACATTTTATTTCTAAATACTCCCTATCATCTTCGGTATGTGCTTTATTATTCAATTTTTAACTGAAATCTGAGCACCTGAATGTCTTGAGGGACTGATGAAACTCTTAGTTAAGCCCTTTATTAGATATAAAAATATCCTCCAAATGATTAATCCTATAAACACATATCTTTCTCCAGCCAAAAAGCTGCTTGAATTCCACTGTGCTCAAATGATCTTCACCAAACACTGCCACAAAACACTAACAACTTGGCACTTTCACTAATGACAGCATTACTAATAAAAATATAACTCTATAGTGAAATCTTCAGCCAGATGCTGAAGACAGCCCACTTCTATGTGGTATACATAAAATGAACTGAATAGTTATCCAGCTCACAAAGACTTTGAAGAATCATCCATCCTGAATTACAAAGCTATTTGAGCTTCTAGAATGAAGAGTTAACAGTATACTCCTATTCCATAACTGCATATTTTTAAAGAAGTGTTCAGAGATGTCTGCAAATGCACAGAGGTGAGGCTGCAAACACCAATTTCAATTATTTGTACAAATTGTTTTAAGACTGGTTTTGATCAATTATATCTTTGACAACTTGAACTATTTCAGTTGAAATAGTCTACCCAGAGTACCTAATCTAGGATGCATTCATTTAACATGGAACGTGATAGCACAGAGTTCCAGATAATTCTGACTTAGCAGTTCCACTACTAAATCCCTGCTAAAATCAATCAAATGAGGTGGTAGTGGTTTGGCTGAGGAACTCTAGCATTTTTAATTAAATTTTTAATTTTTATTTAAAGCATGAGAGAGGAGTGCTTCACGCATCTGAGGAAAACTTCCTTTGGTTACAACTCTCTGCCAACCAGAGGAATTCCTCAGTCTGCAAAGCCTATCCACACCTATTCCTTTCCCTGCATTCTTCTTCATCAGACCACCATCCCCACTAACTGGATGGGAAAGAAGATTAAAACACTCTGAGAAACGGGTGGGGTGAGAAAATGCTGAGGTGCAGGTAGGAAAAGAGATAACCAGAAAAAATGCAATCTGTTATATCCAAGCATTATTACTGGACACTCCTCAGACACTACAAGACAGATTTTTTACAAGAAATTCTCATGAATGGGCACGCACCCTGCATCCCATGAATTGGGGTGGAGACCCCACTCTCAAACAGCAGCACCAAGCTGGTACTGCTGTTTGAGAGGCACAGGTTTCAAAATAGCCAGGCAGCATCTCTGCTGACTGCACCACAACTTCCCATCTCTGAAAATCCCCACTGAGTAAAAGGGAGCAGTCCATGCATGCTCAAAGACTTCCTAGAGTTGGCAACTGAATTCCCCAAGCATCTCCTGGCTCCAACCTGGCCTCAACCGTACTTTTCTGCATCAGTCCTGCAGCTGCTCTCAGTAACTCCACAAGAGCACCCTGCAGTCCTGCTGCCCTTAGTACAGTGACAGTGGCAAGAATAAAGCCCTGGATGCTGTCTGAACCCAAACCATGCTCAGGTAAATAAATTAAACACTTCCCACAGTCCAAGATTTACACACATGAAGCCTCACTTCACATAAACTGAAGCAAGTCATTGGACTTTAACAGGGCTGTAACAACCTGCATCAACTAAGAAGATACTCCATAAAGAGAGTCCATAAAGATATTTTTAAATAGGATTCTTCAATGGTTTTAGGGGAGAGGATGGGGGTTTAAGTTTTAAAAGTCAATAGCAGATTAGATAGAAATATCTAAGTTTTTATGCACATTGTTCTGATTTTACATGGTCCTGCCTCCCTTCTCTAATTGGCGTAATATACTTTCAGTAATAACATCTGAAAAGCTGCTGGATGTCTCAAAAGTAGAGCCAGGTTTTTAGAAAAGAAAAGGACCAGTAGAAAAATGTTATCACTGCAAGGAAACACATTTAGGATAAGTGTCCATCATGTCACAGAAGATTCAGACGTAAACATTTAATGTAACTTGCAATACGAAGAACAATATCCTACTTTTAATTTCGTGAGTATTAATCCCATCATGTTTTCATTTGTTACCTTTTCAAGCATTGTCTGATATTCCTGAAGCATTGCACATCAGTTGTACACATCCCCTTGGATAACACCTCATTTCTTTCTTTGAAATGACATGAAAGCTCTGAACCTCCAAGTTATCTTCTAATTTTATCTAAGCCTTTACACAAACTGTATTCTTTCTTCCTAAAGCTCTGGTAAAGCAACAAAACCATCATCAAGAACGTGGAGCTTAAAAAAAAAAACAGCAAAGAAAACACCAAAAAATTATGTAAAAAAGCCTTAGTTTCTGATAGCATTCACAAACAAAAACTTCATATACCAAGACTTTCCCAAGTGACCAGATGAAATTGTGCATCTCCTAATAGGACCTTTGTCTCTAATTTTGAGCCAATACCCAAACAAAACCACAAAGCCATAGACTAAATGAAGGGAGATGATCTGTGCTCTGCCAGAAGAGAAACAGAGCAGAGGGAGTGAACAAACACAAAAATCAGAGAGAACTTCAAAATCTACCAGTGAAAGCAAACATGAATACAAGCCCAGCAGGGGCTCACACATTTTCTGGCTCACTCTGCTGAACAGGATGCTTGGAGCTGCCCTGTAATGTGCAAGTCCCAATCAAGCAAAGCAGGGTCAGTGATGCCAGTGAAGCTCAGACTGCACTGCTGGGTGCAGAGGGAGCACCTCTCCACATGTGTGGATGATCTGTCCACAAGTGCCAATTCTTGTGCTCATTTCCATAGCAAAAGGAAGAATCAAAGACAAAGATCTGGAAGGGGGAAACAAACAAACAAGTAAACTAACCCCCAAACCAAACAAGAAACCCCTACAGAAGTACCAGGAAAACCCCAAAGTAATCACCTTGTTTGCCTGTTCAGTAAGACAACAAGAGTCACCTACTGGTCACAGAAGTTACAAGTAAATAAAACACACTCTATTCTGGCAACTTAAATGGAAAACAAGCTGGTTTATTAGTAAATAATTTTTAAACAATTTACTAGTGACATAGCAGCAATAGCTGTTTTCCCTCAAATACAATTAAGTGAATGAGAAACCTACAAAAGAATTTGTAAAGCTTGCAAAATGGTTACAAGACTTGTTTGCCCTAGAAGATGTCTGAGTGATCTCACAGCAATTCATTCTTTTTTGTAGAATGTCATCTTAAACTAATGTGTCAGTAGAATAGCTGTAGGACAGATTGATAAAAAATGGTAACAAATTTTCAAGGCCAGATGGTTTCCACCCAAGAGATTTGAAGGACTTCTTATGTGAAATTGCCAAAGGATTGTCATAACCATTGTGCAATAACCCATTTGTACAATCATTTAAATCATCTGCAGTGCTGGAAATTACAGTAAAGAATAGCATCATTAGATTAATAAATCTCCATGATATACAGGAGAAGAGCCAACATAGATTTAGCAAGAGAACTGATAACAGACAAAAATATTAAAAACTCTTTGACGGAATTAGCTAGCATGCAAATAAAAGATAATCTCACGGGTTTACAACATGCCTTTGATCAGGAAGCAGGACAGCAGTCACAAAACCAGCAAGGTTCCAAATTAAAAACTAGGAAAAACATGGCCATCTTGAAATTGAGGAAAGATCAACTTAAAGATTAATATGTGCTTAATGATAAAAGGAATATGAATGAAAAGTACCTTTAGTAACTCTGAAAAATTTCCAAAAATCTAAACTATGAAGAGCTACAGAAAACTCCCACAGCACTGAAAAAAACTGGGCAATAAAATGCAAGTGAAATTCAAGTACCAAAATAAGGCACAAAACCAAGACTTGCTTTGGCTGTCAAAAGCAATAATAGACTCTAAACTTGCTATTACCATTTCAGGACTGTAGTGCAGACCCATTATCAAATGCACCAACTTTAAACAACTACAAGAAACCCCACACAACCAAAGCCACCCCACAGACACTTCTCAGTCTGATGGCTTTCCAAAGGACAACAGAATATTGGGAAGAATTAAAATGAAATCTTCAGCAGATAACTATATATATATATATATATATATATATATGCTGCATAGAGTTCTGTTGTCTAACTTTCATCACAGAAGTCTGAGACAAGAAACAGAGAGGGAGACAACAAATTAATGGAAAAGACTTGTATTAGAGGACTATAAAGCAAAACTACTCAGTTTGAGCATGAGAGACAATATAGAAGCAACATAAATTTCTGTACAATCACAAATCACCTAGAAAGGTAACCAGAAAATAATATTCCCTAATTCTAATGAGACATGGAGTGTCAAAATTAAATCAGGAAACAGAAGTTTGATGATAAAAAAAAGGAAAAGTAATTTCTTTCCAGACAAAAGAAAAGCAGTGGTACACATTGCAGCATATGTTAAAAGTCTAAAATAGGTCCAAAAATGTTTTAGGAAAGCTCACTGCTTAAAATTCAGCATCCAATAGTGTTCACACATGACTTCAAGAAGATTGTAAACTGAGGAGAAGCTAGATGAGTATACAATATAAGCATACTTGAGACTGCTGTGCACTGGTTTGACTGAATACTATCACCTACAGAGAAAATATTCTGCAAATGCATCCTAGGCATCACACTGCTCACTCCCTTCTTTAATACTGGTAGAAACAAGTCACTCATTAAAAGATGAGCCCATTTCACACTGAGAGATAAGCTAGCCAGCACTTCAAAACACAAAAGACACTCAAGATATGAACAGTCATGCTCTCTTCAGTGCTCAGGCATACATATCTGTGCATGTCCACAAAGATGGGAAGCCTCTGAAGCCAACAGAGTTAATGACCATGAGGACATCCACAGGTCTAGAACACAGGATACCTAAAAGGAGAAAAGTGAACAGATGTGGTCCACAAACACACACAAACTTCAACAAGTTTTTCAAATGCTGGTGAGGAGTGCCTTAAGCTGATCACATGTGGGAACACAGTGGACATATGGCCAAGTTGCTTGCCATCCCTATTTCTCTGGATTTAAATCAGTGATGGCTAAGATTATATGCTTTCAGAAAAACGTTCTCAACATTTGGCATCCAATACCAAAAGAGCTGAAAAAACAGAGAGATAGTATAGCCTCAACCATAAATATACAATCAAATTATAAAGGGAGAGGGACAGGATTCACATCTTTAATATATATCAACTTTTCCATTCAGTCTAGATTTACTATGTTGTCAAGTTATCTCATTCTTTAGAAGCAATAAATGTAGAAGTTAATGCAAAGGCTTGTAATTTTCCTTTAACTATCTTTTAATATCAGGCAATAGATCAAATTAGAACTTCAGAATCAATCCACAGATAGGAATTGTGCTCCTCATTTTTGAGACTGAGATTATTAACAGATAAACCAAAATGCTTTCAAGGAAGAAGAACCAAAACAAACACTTTTAAAGTTACATATGCTGCAAATAAAATTAGAGAAATGTTTTGCATAATTTTTCTAAAATTTGAGTCAAATTCTAGCCCAGGACTGTAGACAAATCAATCTATGACAGTTCTGTGAATAATTAAATGACAATTAGCTTTAATAATGAATTATATTTTGATATAGAATTTTAGATTGGACTTGTTCACTGAAGGTCTGTGATAATTAATGACAGCTGAACTTTGGCCATCTTAGTATAATGGAATTTTAATAATGTTTCCTATTAAAGATACTCAGGTCTATTGTTTAAAAAGGTTTAACAGGTTTGAAATTCTTTTAAGTTATGAAACACTGATTATTTCAGAAGAAGGGTGTAATATTTCTTGTAAAACTCAGTCCATTTCTGAGCTCTTCTCCCTTAGAAACTCTGGAGGGCACAGAAAGAATTCAGCTGCATACATTTAAAGGATGAAATGGAGAAGAAGAAAATACTGCAAGATGAGTCACAACAACTCTGTGCAGAGCTACAGGCTGGCAGAAAAGTGGCAGAAGTGTGGCTGCAAAGCAGCCCAGTAAAAAAGAACCTCGGGATGGTGGTTAGCAGCCTGCTGACACGATCCAGCAGTGTGCCCAGATAGGCCATGGCATCCTGGCTTTATCAGGAGCAGTGTGGCCAGCAGGAGCAGAGCAGCGAATCTCCCCATGTACTCTGCACAGGTGAGGCTGCACCTTCAGCACCATGCTCAGTTTGGGGTCCATCACTACCAGGAGGACATTGAGGTGCTGGAGTTCTGCCCATCAGAGATGGGCAACGGAGCTGGTGAAGGGTCTGGAACATGAATTCTGCGGGGGACAGATGGGGTTGTTTAGTCTGGAGGAAAGGAGGCTTGCAGGAGAGCTTATCCCTCTCTACAGCTATCCAAAAGGACTTGGTAGCCAGGTGGGAATTGGTCTCTTCTCCCAGGTAACAAGCCATAGGACCAGAGGACATAGCCTTAAGGGGACATTTACATTGGATATGAAAAAATTTCTTCATGGAAATGGCTGTCAAGCATTGGAACAGGCCTGAAACTTATAGTAATAAACCAAGAACATATGATTTATGGAGACTAATTGCTTAATAATCTTATTGCATATGTTCTTCATGAACCAAGATGTTCACATCCTGTTACCCTTTCGAGGGTGTTGCTCATGGTAGAATGATTAAACACAGAAATACACCCAGAGCAGTGGATTCTCATAAAAGATATTCTTGCCATAGCACCATAAATACTATTGTATAATATGACAGAGAAAACAGGAATCACAGTATAATAGTATTTTAATTGTGCATCTCAATACCCTGGGAGAAATCGAGTTAAGAGCTGCTGCAGACACTGCAAAGCTGTCTGCAAATAGCTGAGTAACTCTGAAGAGGTACCTGTTCAAAGACTATCCCCTTGCACTGCATTCACTGACACAATGGTTTCTTAGACCTGAGCAAGATCACAATTTTGAGGAACCATCAGTGTCTGCTATTAAGGCAGAGTTATAGCTCTAGCTTCAAAAGATATCACACCACTGTTCAGAGGCCATAACATATTCTAAAATAATTTCCTTAAGAGAATCATCTAGCTTGGGAATAAGCCAACAGCACTGCAGACAACATTTACCTTTCCTGCACTGATCAAAAAATAAATTCCTGCACAAGAGCAAGAGAGAGGGGCAAAGAGGGAAATACCATCCTATCTTAACCCACAGCTGAAACATGCTTGATAGTTTCTTCTCTCAACAGAATGCCAATCAAAATCACTCCTCCATAAAAATGTCAGTATTAAACTATACCTCACCAGCATTTCACCTCACCAATTCATAAAGTTGGATATAAATATTTTTACTACACATTATCACTGGCTTTGGGTAGACTTTCAGTTTTTTCTCCTTTGAGGAAACATTAGCATAGCAGCCATCAAGTATTTTACTTCATTTCAGCTACAGGTGTTAAGATAAATTTTCTATTTGATAAGCAGTTCAAGAGTCCCAGTAATGCTACATCCATTGCCCTTTGAGGAGGAAATTACTCTTTAATATTTTCATTAGGGTAACAGACAGAGGTTCCAAGGCAATCAAGATTTTGTGACGTTAACAATGGACAAGGCTTGCAACACTTAAAGGGCAAGATGAGACAAGAGGCAATAAACACATTGTAATGTGACGATAGGTGACAGAAGAGGGGGCTTAGCAGTGGTGGCAATGAACAGTATGATTTGCAAAAAATCCATTACCAGACAGAAAAGCAAAAAAAAAAAAAGAAACACATATTCTTGTAAAAAATAATCTTTCTATAGTAGAAAAAGAGGTCAGGCTTTGAATTGATCAATGTTGTTTCTACATAAGTACTAGAAATAGGAATTATCAGAGCACCTCAAAAATCCAGGAAGGCTCAAGGGTTTGCCACAGGATTAAGTCAAGATTGGAGCAGTAACACAGCAAGAAGAAGAGCATGCAGCACAAGCAAGCTCCTCTTCCCCTGCTCTGACTGTCCTGGCAGGCTACATGCATTCATTCATATGGGATTCACGCGGGTGAGCGCACAACTCAACAGCAGCTCCCAGGATTAACACTCAGGGTTCACAGGCATGGTTGGAGGTATGAGCAATGCATGGGTGTGCCAGAAAGTCTTCAGAAGTCATCTGAGCATTTTCACACTTCTGCTCTGATTTATATGTGAGCAGAGGCACTGGGGAATGAAAGACAGACAGGAATCATTGTGGGAGTGGGGCTGTGAAGCTACAGTGGGGTGGCCAGTCCAAAGCTGTTATCTTCTCCAATACAGGCAAGACCCCCTCAGAGACAGGACACCCACAGACCCAGCATTTCACAAGTAAAGAGCTTAAAAAGAATAATATTTAAAAGTTAAGTTACACAGGGTTTCACAACAGTAGTTCCTAATAAGAGTGGCAAGAGGAAAATCCACCTCTGACTTCTTATGATGAGTACAAAGAACATAACAGTAGAAAGAAGGACCTAAAAGTGCAAATTTGCAGCTTCATTGGGATTACAATTCCCTGTAACTGCATAAAAGTTGCCCTACATAGGGCTGTTATCATCACCATTTTCCCTTGAGAAGTATATATTCATTAAAGGACATAAAGAGAGAGAAAAAGTAAGATCAGCAAACGCATATAACGCATATGATCTTGCACTGGTAAATCAGGCATATGCATGGAGAGATGAACTCAGCCATCATATGCACTTGTGAAGCAGTCAAAAAAACAGCTATGCAAGCTTGAAACTGAATTATTATCTAGCTGAGCATACAATAAAGCCGTGCCAGGCTCTCCAGCTACAGGCTCAAAACAGCCAAATATTTCACACTTAGACAAGAGGATCGGAGGTGCTGCAATCCACAGGTCTTAAAGTGCTTCTCTTTTATTATTAACATGATTAATTTAATTTCACTACTATATAGGTACATATTTGCATAAATGAGTTTTGGGACTAAAAGATTTCTAAGCTGCCAAAGCATAGTTTGCTAAGATGCTGACCTTAGCCAATGGGTTTCACAAATTAGGGTTTGTGTATTGAATGCAGATTTTTAGACAGTCTGATTATCACTTCATAAAGCCAGCCCTCTGCCTCTAGAAGGAGAGTGATGTTTTCTTAGTTTAGACCCCAAAGCAGAACCAGGTTGTATCTCCAGGATGAGACATTCCCCTCACCATGGTACCCCAAGTCAGAGAACCCATCCTTCTTCCTGTCAGCTGAGTAGAGCTCTAGGGCTGTATCAGGAAGCAGCAAATCCCAATAGAGGATTTGCAGTGTGAAGCAGCTGGTGCTGAGTATATGATACCCATGATACACACAGAGTACATGGGAAGGTGACTATTCCTAAGTAACTCCATGGACGAAACACACACTGGTGGTTGGAACATGTAGTTTCATCCTGGAGTTAAGTGTTCCAATACTGCTCCAGGAAGCAAAATGGAAATATTGATTTTAAAAGTGTACCCATAATTCAAGCTCAAACACTAATGTAAACAAAAACTAAACATGGAGTCCACCATATTTAGGCAACAAACACAGGTCATGAGATCAAAATGCCTATCTCCTGCTCTTTACAACTACCTTACTGTTTGATGTGGGAAGCATTAGGCGATTAATGAGAGAACAGAACCTGTCCACTATTCAAACCAGTAGGTGCTCAGAGCATGTCTACATTCCAAATCCAGGAAGAGCCATGAATATTCCTTTAATATGAGCTCATCTTGTCCAAATACACCAGGTCTGATGGCTTAAGTTGCTGCCCTAGCCTAAGGACAAGTGCAGATCTGTTTGGGAAGAGAGAGCACGAGCATGCAGATCAGAGCTCCACAAGAAGCAATACCATTTCCCAAGTGTGTGGTACATGGCACCTCCATCTAGAGTCATCCTGTATTTAAGTTCATGCTAATTTGCATGTGTGGATCTCTATATGGTACAATCTATAAGCCACCTGCTCTGTGCCTACACATGCAGCAAAAGACACAGGGATATATTCCCAAGCACGAATCATCTTTTCACACAGAGACAGCAAAAAGCAGCTCTTATCCTGCCAGTCTTCACCAGCCAAAACTCTATTTCAGGCAATTTCCTGCTAGCATACACCTGCCAGTGCCAAGCCTTGGTCTCAACTTTTTTTCTGCCCTGCACTGGGAGCAACATGCTTGGAATGAACAAAGAATATACTGGTTCTCTCCTCTATGGCAGAAATTTGTTACTGAAAGATCCTACTTGAGTGACCTAGAGCTATTTGAAGAGTTCAAGTTAGAACAAACTCCCACTGTAAAAACCTGTCTCTTGCCAGAGAAAATCTGTACTTGTAGCAGTATCCCCCATCAAAAAGTCACAATTTTAGCCATTGCAGATATTGGCTGAAGTGCTGCCTGACTCCGGGCGCAACACTTACAACCTCAAATGCTTTCTACTAACCAGAGGGTTTCAAAGAGAGGCAGGGAAATGTAGATTGGACACAGCTCTGCCAATTAAATTAGAGCAGATAAAGTTTTGAGGGCAAAATGAAACGCTTTGTCCTCTCTCATCCTTGGGCTGCAGTCTATCTCTTTCAGTAAACAGAGCAAAAAAGGATTTGGCTTTCTTATAATATGTACAATTTCACCAAGCATCTTGAAAATCTGTGACAAAATACACAATTAAATACTGTTACTTTAATGCCATCAACAAGATGCTATTTTTGAGAGCATGTGTGACATGACATCATTCTATGCTATGCTGAATTTTAATACTCTAAGTTCTGCACAGACTGAAATTTCTTGCAATCTAAGAAAGTAAAGACTATATTTTCAGAGAAATGCCTCAGAGAATTTTCTTTGTGACTCATGTGGGAAATCTGGGCTCCAATTTTTATATATAACTAGGTAGGTTTGCTTTATCCTGCTGTAAAGATCAGCAGGGAGGGAAGGTTATTGAAAAAGTCCAACTTTAAGTCCAGTTGTATTGCAAATAGCCCAATAATGGCCACATGGTTAGCTCTAACGTAGTCAGGAACAGTGGAAAGTTATGATTTACATTCTCCTAAGGGCAGGGCTGAAGAAGGGATCTAGTTGATGGGATTAACAGGCCCATCTGGAGCAGCACACAGAGAAGAACCTGGGATTTCATATGTTCATGCACTGTGCATGCAGTCCAGCACACAACAAGGCAGACTGAGATGGTCCACAAAAAGAAGCCTTTGTTCAGAACACTTCTAGAACTGAGATGTATGAGAAGCTGGATCTCATCTTTGTAGACCATGCCTGTCTTTGATCATCAGTGAGCACTGAGAAGGACACATTCATTCCATCATGATGTCCAAATCCACAGCTGGCAAGCAGCACTGCTCACAGACGTCTCAGACATTACTTGCCCTGACAAATGAGAATAGGAACAGAGTAGGGTGTGTCAGCCTGACAAGAAGATCTGACTGTGAAGCTGTGCTCCACAGCAGAGGACAGTATCCTCCTCAGGACTGGAGCTCAGCAGGCAGAATAGGTATCCCACATGGTCACTATCACTGCCCCACCACTGGAAAGTGTGACAAGGACACACCAGTAATTTCCAAGCAATTACAGCCTTTGCAGCACCCTGCCTCTCTAAACCCACCATTATGAAGGTACAGCATGAGTTAATCATATTAAACCTGGAATCCAAATCTGAGAGATGATTCATGAAGGAAACACTGAAACCTAATTGTGATTGCTGAGCATGAAAACAAAGCCACCTGATTTATAAACCAAGTATGGCTGGCAGTTTTGTCATCCTTATTTCCTGCACCACCTTTGGAAATTTTCTTTTACTTCGTAGTGCTGTTTTTTGAATTTTGTGAGGGCTTGGGGCTGTTTTGTAATCCAAACACCAGATACTGAGACATCAAACACAAAACAAAACAGAACCTGAGCAGAACTGTGTTGAGGAAAAGATTTTTTATTCATGGATTGGCCAGGCATAAACCTGACTCTAAAAATAGGCTGAGAAATTATTTTCTCTAAGGCACCAAAGCTTGAAGAGATTTAAAAACTGCAAGTGAAATCTGTATAAAAGCAATGAAAATATTGTTCCATCATTGACATCAGTCATTCATCATCATCCATAACTGACCATCATTGGCATCAGTCAGGGCATCACATGAAACACTAAATGTGCTGGGATATGGACACTGTATTAATTGTATCACACTGCACAGTCAGTTACTCTACTATTTGTAGGGCAGCTAGACTATGCTTCCAATTGCAACCTTAGCTATGAAACCTGCATTAAAAAAGTGATTCCCAGAGCATCTCATTCCTTCAGTGTTTAAGACTCAATACTGAACAGCATGCCTGCTCCAATAAAGCTGCTCTGACCAACAATCAAGGGAAGAATGGCCGTGTTTGTCAGAAGAAAAACTTAACTCAGGACCTATATGAAAATAAGCAATTTAAAACCATGCCCTGGTAAAATCTAGGATAGCCACCTTCCTTGTAGGAATAGCGAGTCAGCAAAAATTTGAAGAAATAGGTATTTCTCCTAAGCAGACCCACACATGTATGTACTGAATCACGGACAATTTAAATAATCGTTACATTAAAGCAAATTGGAAAAATCACACAGTAGACACTCAGAAGAAAAGACAGACATGAGAAAGATTTGACAAGAAATAGACAAGGTAAGACTAATCAGCTGCACCAAAGAGAGCAATCTGCAGAAACCAGACTTTCAAAAATAAAGTTCTAGGGAAATCTTAAAGGATTCTGGCCCAGTTTCTAAAGAGCCTTTTAGAGAGGTGGGGATGGAATGAAGAACTAGTACTTTCTAAAATGAGAAGTGCTGAACTTTTTGCAAGGAACACATCTGCTTGCTTTCCTCACTGAGTGAGCCTAAGGAAATGATGCCCTGTCAGCATACTATTTTCTACATCCTCTTCTCAAGCTACTTACTAGTTTGAAGAAGCAAGTAGTGGTCATATGTCCTCCAAAGAGGGTTTAAAACAGGGAAACTTATGCAGCGAGTTAGGGCAGGTTACTTGTTTCATGCTCAGAAGACAAACAACTCTCTCTGCACATGCTAACTGGCATTTGGTATGGGCTGAAGACTTCACTTAGCCCGAAAGGAAACATGGTTGAATCAAGTACAGCTGTCCTGTGCTGACTATCAACTAAGCACACAAGTTGCACTTCACAGGTTTCTGCAAAACAGCTGCATCACAGTAACCTCAGCTACAACCTGACCATCAACTCTTCCTTGGTATCTGCAGCCAGAGACAGCACCTTGTGTGTTCAGCCAGAGGAAGCCCAGAAATGCCTTTTCCAATTCAGTGGGATCTATGTGCAGAAGGGGATTGAATGACCCAGGTTGTTGGAACTGTTACCTTGCTCCTGGCTGTATTTCACCACTGGTGTGAAAATGGGGCATGTTCTGTAAACAAAATATCTCTGCATTTTTCTGAACAACACAGCAGATTAGTTTTCTACTATCAATCTTTACTTCTCTATCATCCTTTGCCTTGTATCCTTATGCAAAACCATAACTTCCACACTAAAAGATCCAAAAAAACCCACCTGAATGTAAACAAAGCATTTACTGCACCAGGTCTAAAAAGATGAAGCTCTATTACGTGTGATTATTTCAAACATTAGAAAACTTTAAAAAAAATTATCTGCAAGCCCAAATTAACACTCCAGTGACTTATGCACCACATCAACTTACACTTTGGTGAAGGGAGGGTCAGCTTAGTAGCAGATAGCTGTACAATCTAAACCACAAACCCTAATTTAGAAACCTGAGTTCTCCCATTCAGTGCAATGGGGAAGTCAAGAACCAACAGAATCCAGAAATACCTTCACATTGGACAGCAGCTTCCAAAGAAAATGGCATTAAAACCTGAAAAGGCAAAATCAAGTTTAAATCATACCATTATTCTGTCAATGAATTGTCTCAATCTCATAAGAAGTATTTGAAAATATTGAAGTTTTCTGCAAATACAATTTGCTTCCCTCCAGGATAGATGGTAACTGAGAAAGTAATCTGACATTTTTAATTTTTAGTTTAGAGAGAATAAATTACTTGCTTTCTTGTTGGATCTAGCCCAAAAATATATTGAATGTTTAAAGCTGAACATATGCTTAAATATCTCACTCAACTTCATCACTGAAGAATTAGTTTTTCCACCCATTTTTCATTATTTTGTGTTTCTTACAAAATCAAGTTTTAATAAACTCAAACAAAACATTAGTATTCTACTCAAGTTTAATTCTTCCCCCTACCTTTGCTAGTTCTTGGCAAAAATGTTTCAGCCTGCATTAGTTAATATAAAGGGAAAAAATTCAAGACCCTCTTCTGAGAGCTGGAGGTCTAATTTTATCTATGTGACATTTTTCTCCTACCCCTCTTCACAAACTTGATTTCAGTTACTTAATGGGGAACATACTTACATCACCCTGAACTAGAAGATTTCCAGAACCTGTTGTTACAGCTTTAAATGACAATCTTTTTTGCCAGATTCCATGACCAACAATTTACCCCAGCCTCTCTGTAAGATACAGTCCACAAAGCAATGTTATTGGTTGTAGCAAGGTGGGAGACAGCCTCCTCTGCCAGCAACAGGACAAGAAACAGACTCAGACTGCACCAGGAAAGGTTCAGGTTGAACATCAGCAAGAATTTCTTCACAGAAAGGGGTTGTCAAGCATTGGAATGGACTGCCCAGAGAGATGTCCAACACCAGATACCATCCCTGGAAGTACTTAAGAGACAAGCAGACATAGCACTTCATGCTATGGTTCAGTTGGCCCATCACTGCTTTGTCAAAGGTTGGACTCTGTGATCTGGGGGTCTTTTTGAACCTAAACAACTAAACAAAAAAAACAAAACTGAACCTAAACAATGTGATTAGAATAATATAAAACAGGAAATAAAGTGGTTTACATAATCGTGCTGCTATTGGGATTTTTGTTGTTCTTTGCCTTTTTTTTTTAATAACACTAGTGTTGAAATAAAGAAAGGACCTACATTGACAACAACTGAGGCAACCTGTGATATGCAGCCTAGGAAACTACTAGTAAAGAGATATGCCTAGCAGCTCTAAAGTCGGAGGGACAGGGATTAAGAGACAGGCTACTCCTGGATGCATTTCTACTGCTGCAGGTACTATTTTAACCAAGACCACATAAAAAGACATCAATAAATAGTCTATATAATTATTATTTATAATATAAGTTGTTCAGTGGAAACAATGTAAAATAATGTTAAGTGCTGTTAGGATAATTCAAAATGAAATCAGATGATACAAGAAACCTGCTCTTACTGTATATGTGCACAGAGAGACTACATGTATGCCCATGTACAAATTATTCCCAGCAAGCCACTTTCAGCTCAAACAATTACTGAACTAAGTATTCTCCAGCTAGGGATTCACATCTATATATAGGTTTTCTAGCAACAACATTATGTAGTTAATAATAAAGAAGGCCTGCACTAAAACAGAAAATCTTATTAAAGGTTATTAGTGAAAGCTGATGTTCTACAAAAATTAAGTTCTCATAATGTGAATTAACAACTAAGGCAGCCAAAATCCCAAGATGTTATCAGAGGCAAGGTAATTGCTCTGGCTGGGATCTATCCAAAATTAAAACATCCATACTTAAGAGTCTCTGAAAAGCATTCAAGCTCCCAGTATAGTCACTAGTCAAGGCAATGGATTTGAAGTATCTACTTCAGGGAAAGTCAAATCACTCTCAAGGATCTTGTAGCCTGTCCTGACTTGAAGCTCAATGCAATTTGCCTTGCCATCTGAGTTTCACATCATTCAAAGTGCCCAGGGGATGGCAGATACCAGATGGGGTGGATGGAAGACTCACACATCTGAGGAATAGCAGCCAAAGGCCACAGGGGGTGCCCAATGCTAGGCCTGAGGGGTGCCTGTTCAGGAAATTCTGAGATCTTCACCAATAGAACAGGAGTCAGACACCCTATTCATATGTAAGAACTAATGATAAATGTTTAAATTCAGGTACCAGTCTCAAACTGCAATCAACCCCAAGATATATCAGCACATAAGGAATAGGAAAAGGAGAGGTGGTTCCCTGGTGTTTAAAACCAAATATTCTCTCTTTAGAAGCCTGCACACCTTCTCCCACCTTCCCTTTTGGCCAGCATCCAGAGATGTGCACCAACTGCCAAGCTGGAGAATAACTGCAAATTGAATTCAAATCTTATGGAAATGCAATCTGCTTCCCATAGAAACAATAGAAAAATACAGCCCCTACCACCCCTATATATTTAAATAACAAAGGATTAGACAGTACATGTAGAAAACTACTTTTTCAACTTGAAGAGTTGGAGGGTTTGAAGAAGGGAGCAGAGAACACTTTGGCAGCATATTTACTATGCATTGTTCATAAGCATGCCTGGGAGCTATACACTTTGTAATGCAGCTGAAAAATGCTGATAAATCTTAGTTAAAATATATCCTAGGGTATAATGATTATAGGGCTCAGTGTAGTTCAAGGTTTTTACTTGCACAAGATTATTCCAGCAATCTACCCTCACACAAAGTTTTTGTATCTTCACTGTAGAAAAACACCTTAAAATCTCTAGCTGTAAACCTGATTTCAAGTCCGAAAATATGCCTACAATCTACCACTGCCACTGTAATCTTGTATTTAGTTCTTATTGCCATGTTACATTTTATTATAAGCTTAATTTGTAGTTTAATTTAGATAGCTGATTTGTGGCTATATCTTGTCTCTCAATGTTAATGAGAATCAGGAGTTTGAATTACATTCCCACAAGTTTTATTTCTTCACCTTGCACATGATTTTCTTTTACCGCTGCTTCCTCTAATTTTAATTTTACCTTTGTGCAAAGGTGAAGCAGAAATTTGCCTGCTTTTTGTAGTTCACCAAACACATGCAGTCACTGACAGTGCTCACACTCCTCCAGGAGTGGCCACTGAATCTCCCCTGTGGCTTTTACCAAGGCACCTGGAAAACAATTGAATACATATTTTAAATGTGACACCTGAAGAGAAAAAGAAAGGTCTGGCTGCAGCTCGGGAAGGCAGTGCTTCTGTGGATGTCACTGCTCTTCAAAGCCTGCAGCTACCCAGGGAGTTTCTTTTCCAGGAGCCCTTCTGACAAGCAGGGCTGTGGGACCACACGGCCCCACATCCACAAACCTCTCCTCGCATACACTGCAGGAAATTTAATCAATCACAGGGATGCTACTGCCTCCCTAGGGCTCTCCTGCAGGCTGCTGCTAAGGAAAGGATCAATTTGGCAAAACAAAGCCACATTTAAACAACAGCAAATGCATCCCTTTTTCTTTCAACACTTGGAGAAAGGGCAGGTAAGTGCAAACATCATTTTGAGAAAAGCAAAACAGTAGCTTTGCATTCAATACTGCCCATGTTCAAACATTCCTGATGAAAATTCTGAGAGAGAAGCTAAACACTATCTTTAAAAGCTTTCTGGAAATCATTCTTCAGAAGAATTCTGGAAACCATAATGAGAATCATTACTGGCAAAATAAAAACAAACTTAAAAGCAGCAAAACTAAGGAATAAACTATATATTAAAAAAAGCAACAACTCAGTCACAACTACTACAAATTTCAAGAACACAAAGCATAGGGACACCAACTTTTAAAAAAATATCAAAACTAGTTCTGTCTGGCAACAGATTCTACACCATGTCACATAAAACAGACTTGTTTTCCATTTGCTTGAGATTTTACTGCTGTGCAGATTCTACACACCTCTCCTCACAGAGAATGAAATACCTGCTCCTTATTTACTTCCCCCAAGGAAGAACATGAGCAGAGGAAACAGCTAGATCCACAATACCACACTGCACATGGAACTGGCCAAAACAGGCCTCTTTTGGGAGCTACAAAAGGGAAGCAACACATGCATCCTCAGTGGCATTTGTAGTCCTTGCTGATGACAGGACGGTGGTCAAACCCAGGATGACTGCTGGCATCACAGCACAGCCCTTCATTCCCAACCCACCCCATTGTCTCATCTTTCACCTGCAGTTAGTCTACTGTCACCTCAAATATTCCATTTCCAGCTCCCTAAATGCAAGGAAGTACTTCACATCCTCTTAACCATAACTAAATTCCCCCCTGCTACCCAGGAAGAAATCAGGGTAGAGATGGAATAGTCTTGAGCTCTGTGTCCTGGCCAAAGACAGAAGCAGCTACAGAGAGATCTCATTCAGTCCATGCTTCCTGGCTTGGAAAATGCTGCATGAAGATGAAATCTTAATTTCCTGAACAATTCAGTTGTGTCCACAACCAATGGTGGAAACGGCCACTCTGATGAAACTGAAATTTCAAGGATTCCTTTTAAGGATTTCAATTAACAAACAGAAGTAGAACAACAAAACATATTTTCAGTCCTATGGTTTTTTTTCTTTCTGAAAAGCCATGTTTCATTCAAAGACATATCATTTAGGATGTTACTTCTTATTATATAGAACAATTAGAGGAGTCAAAAGCCGAATACAATGTTTTGATTTCCTTAAAATAGTGCTTCAATGAAGCTAAAATAACATGTTTTGAAAAATCAGTTTTATGGACAAATTAATGTTTGTTTTCATCCTCATTCAAAAGAAAATCCAGCATTGGCATTTCATTGAAAACAGGCATGCCAAGTTTCAACCAGCTGTAATATTGTAACTGTGAAAACAGATTCCAGAGGTTCATAATCAGCTTTGAGCAATTGTTAAAAATTAAACCCACACACCAAACAAGTCTCCTCAGAAAATGGCAAAAAGATCCATGCCTTCACAGAAATAAAAAAGAAACCAAGCTAATAAACAAAAAAAAAAAAACCCCAAACAAACAAAAACTCAAATAAAACACTTTAGGAAGAGAACAGCTTCTCAACAATATTCCTGTGGGAGTCTAACATGGGCAAAACAACTCACTTTTCATACACTGGCTCTGAGAAATGGAGAGTTGCTTTTGGTATATTTTCCATATAAACCTCTTTCCCTCAGAGATCTTTTGAGACAAACAGGAGCCACAGAAGATTTTTACCCAAAACTTTAATATTCAGGAAAGTTTCATGCAACTTAAGACATGACAATACAGTGTAACTCTCTTCTAACAGAAAAGGTTGAAAAATAGTTTTTCCCATTTATGATGCCTAAAATTATTTACATTTAAAGCACACATCAAGCTAATTCATACAAATATGATGTAAACATTTTCAGGAAAGACACATGCATACCTTACTGCAGTCTAAACACTATGAACACAGTCATTCTGAGATTTTGATTTTACAAGGGCCAAGTCCAGTATACCACAGCATAAGTGGCAATTCTAACACTGCACCCACATCCAGCAAAAATCAGTTTATGATTTTTCTTTTAATCAGTTCAACAGCCACTACCACCTTTCTTCAGTGTTGAAATTGTTTGAGTGATTTTTGTTCAAACAAGATAAGATTTTATGTTGGATAGAGCTATGAAATTGTCTGTGAAGTACCTCCTTCATCTGCTACTGGTATGCTTAAAGATTATCTGATCAGCTGTGGTGGCTGAATTAACCAGAAATCACACATACTGTTGTTTATCTTGGACAGAAAAGTAAGAAAAGAAACGTATCAATTTTTCAACCAGTGACTGAAGACACTAAACAATCATACCAAAATAAATTGTAAAATCAAAATCATATAATAATTAAGAGTGGAAGAGACTTACAGGATCATGGAGTCCAACCTTTGACCAAACATCACCATGCCACCTAAGCTACAGCACAAAATGCCATGCCCAGAGTTTGCAACACTCCAGGGATAGTGACTCCACCACATCCCTACCAACAGGGCTGCCAACAGGGCAGCCTGTTCCAATGCTTGACAATCCTTCCAGTGAAAAAACTCTTCCTGATGTCCAACCTGAACCTCCCCTCATGCAGTGTCAGGCCATTCCCTTTTATCCAGTCCCTGTTGCCTGGGAGAAGAGACCAACCCCCACCTGGCTACAGCCTCCTTTCAGGCCCTTGGAGAGAGCAGAGTGACCAGCTGCCACCAGGACACAGCTCCATCCACCAGCACTCCCTGGGCCAGGCCCAGCCACCCAGACGGCGTCACCCAGCACAGAGAGCACCAAGCCATGGCTGCCAGCTGCTCCAGGAGAATGCTGTGGGAGGCAGTACTGAAAGCTCCACTGACGTCCAGGCTGACAACATTTACAGCCTTTCCCTCACCCACAAGGTGGGTCACCTGCTCTCAGAAGAAAATCAGGTTCTTTAAGAAGGACCTGCCTTTCCTAATCACATGCTGGCTGGGCCTGATCCCTTGGCTGTCCTTCTTCCACATTCCTCTGGACCCTCAGATAGATTCCTTCCAGCCCCATAGACCTGTGAGGGTCTGACTTGTGACCTCCATAGTAGGTCACCACTTCCTCCTGGATTGCAGGGGGTCTAGTCTGTTCCCCATCCCTGCCTACCAGCTCAGGGGGCTGGTTACTCTGAGGATAGCTGGGCTTTCTGTTAAAGACTGGGGCAAAGAAAGCATTAATTATCTCAGTCTTGTCTTCATCCTTAGCTATGCTTTTCTCTGCATCCAATAAAGAACAGAGGCCTCTTTTTGTTGTGTGTTTATAAAAACACTTATTACCTTTAAAAATGGTGGTCAGACTAAGTTCTACATGAGTTTTTGACTTTCTAGTTTTCTCTCTACATGGCCCAGCAACATCCTTGTTCTCTTCCAGAGTTGCCCGTCCCTTCTTCCAAAAGTACTAAGCTCTCTTTTTTTCCCCTTTGGTTCCAGCAAAAGCTCCCAGCTCAGACAGGCTCATCTTCTTGCCTTCTGGCTTGGTTTTGGGCCTATAGGGATGGCCTGCCCTGGTGCCTTTAAGATTTCCTTCTGAAATTATGTCAAGCCTTCTAGAACCCCTTAGCTTCTAAGGCCTGTTTCCCAAAGGATTCTCCAAACCAGTGTCCTCAAGAGGCCAAAGTCCACCCTCTGGACACCCAAAGTACAGGTTTTGTTGACCCCCTTCCTTATTTCATCAAGAATCAAAAACTCAATCATTTTGTGGTGGCTGTGCCCAAGATGGCCTCTGACTACCACATCTCCCACCAGCCTTCCTCTGTTCATAAACAGAAGGTTCAGCTATGTCAACTTATCTTCCACACACGCCAGAAACCTCCTAGACTGCATCCTCACCACTGTGCTGAGTTTCCAGCAGGCAGTCATCAAGATAAAAGTCTCCCATAAGCCGAAAGCATCATAAAAACATCAGCCAGTTGCTTATATCATACTTCATCTTATATCTTCATCCTGGTTGTGTGGTCTGTAACAGACCCCCACCAGGATGTTGGCCTTCTCCCTGATTCTTACACAAGTAAGGCCCTCAACCTTATCATCACTGTCCTACAAAGTCAAACTACTCCCTAACATACAGAGCCACCCCACTGACTCTCCCTCCCCTCCTATCCCTTCTAGAGAGCCTATAACCATCCACAACGTCGTAAGTTCTGCCTGGAAATTCTCTACTAAGTCAGTCCCATCTAGCACATACAAAATATAAGAAAACACATTAACCTTAAACCACGTACAAAAAGAGAAAAATTTGTGCAAGAAGCTTGTGTTAAGCCCAGAAATTACTTCTGTAGCCTAGAAAAAACCTGCATCATGTAATCGCCAAAAAAATTAAATAAGAGAACACAAAGAGGGACTATTTCTTTAACACTCTGGCCCGCAATGCAGGCATGGAGGAGGAGAAACTCATAGGGATCACTGCAGGACTACTCCCAGTGGAGCCAGGGAATCCCTGCCTCGTACTCAAAAACTCAGCAGCCTGCAGCGAGGTGTATTTGGCCTTCTAGAGCAGAGAAGGTCAGAGTCCAGCTAGCTGAGGTTATGGCTGACACCCAGCTGCATAGTCTGCCAGCACCCCTCGGCGTCGTAAGGCCTCGGGCTGTGCTGGCTGCGGACTGGATCACTGCTAAACGACGAGAAGGAAGGAGCTGGACACTTGCTGGGGGCTAAACAGGTTTATTTGAAAGCCCACGATGTACCAAAAAATGACCCAAAACAAAAGGTGCTTCAGGGTTATAAAGGGAAGGGGTGGACCCGGGAGGGGTTTACAGAAGACCAATAGGGGGAGGAGAGGGGATGAGCTTAACACAAATGACATAGTGGAGAGCCCAATAGGTACCAGGTATGGGAGGGGCCCCGGGACCACAGCCAACCACAACCCCCAAAGAGGAGAAGCTTCTAGAATACTAGGTGGAGTGGGGGGTGATTGACTTGGCCCAGGGAGGAGAAAAAGCATACATATTAGGGAAAAAGGGGAGGAGGAATTATATAACCTAGAAGATTGACAATGTAACTGGCAGGGCTGTGGCGGGAAAACTGAGGAGGGCAGAACCATTTTACACAAAATGGGGGGGAACAGATACATAAAACGGGGGAGGAATTAAATGGACTTAACGAACACACTACAACAGCAGCCTGATGCACCACAGCTGATACTTTCGGGTGGTTCCTCTCAGTGAGACAGGCACAGAGAAGAAGCAGTAGGGTTGTACACTGTCCAAACACCTGCATTATCAGAGAAGCAGCTGAGTAATTCCACCAACAGACTGTGTTCCCTGATGAGCACCAACACGTGTGAAAAACAGTCTGAGTTCTACCTACACAGGACTTTCACTTTGTGGCCTCACTAAAGTGCTAAACTGAAAGAGTAAATCAGAAGATCCCACTGGACCCATTCACCTGAGGGCTCTGGGACATGCAGAAGCAAACACAGATTTCACTCTGGGACCTTAGATCTGCAATGCTCCAAAGACACATTTAGCTCAGATACTTCCTGCATTCCCATGAGCAAGAGAGGAGAGGAAAAATGACACTAAGAAATACTTAAACTAACAATGTAAGTTAGGAGGAAGAAATAAGATCTTTAATTTTTTTGTCTTTTGAGTCTTAAGCTTTTGGATTTTCTTTCTGCCTTCCTACACGTATGTTGTCTACACTACAAGAAAACAATGAGATATTTCCGTAACCACATCTAACATTCACTGTTACAGACTTCAAAGAACTTGAAGGTTTTTCCTTCAAATATGGTACTGGCAAGAAATAGGGAAAATCCATAGTGCACTCATGACTTACCTCATGTACCCCATGTGTTCAGAATAGTAGACTTATATATAACAGAAAAAGTTTTTAGAAGTGATAAAAAGCATAAAAATAAGCACTTTTCACATTGTCATGTGCATGGGTATTAAGTGATAATGAAAAGCTATTTGGAGTATGGCAGAACTGGCACTCCACCAAAATAGAAGGAAGCTCCCTGTTAAGATAGGGAGTTTTACAAATGCACAATCTACCTGCTGTTTTTTTCAGTGCTGCTTTATCTTCAGAAAGAATAAAGCTTACTAGAAAGCTTAATAAATAGACCAATTATCACATGGGAGATACTCCAGAGTGAAATCCAAGCAGATGGTCTTATGAAATTTCTGATCACGTCTACATCATGCTTGGAAATAAGCACACAGCCTTCCACTGGAAACTAGATTAAAAGCATAACCCACAATATGAAGTAGAATGCTTTATGACTAGCTTGACACATTTTAAATTTAATTTGCATCCAGCTACAGTTTTACTTTTATGCCCACCATCCCACCTGCCCTGGAACCCCAAGACTCTCAATGGAAAGCAGAGCATGAGCCTACTCCTCCAGATGCTCCTGGCTGGCAGAGTGACACTTGATGCAGTCAGAGCAACCTTTTGAGAGCTCGGCCTGGCCCCGGGGTTTACAGCTGAAGTTATCAGACAACAAATCTTGTTAAAAGTACATGACACGAGCATTTGGCAAAGCCTCATTTGCTGCCTTCCCAAACTTAGTCCTGCATCTGGATCTGCAGGACAGCATTACCTACTGACCCACCATGCTCTCAGCCTTCTTGCTGCAGAGCAAAAGCTGCCTGGACAGTTTCAGGACCAAAACAAAACAGATGCTAGGAAGTCGTGGCAAATAAATGGAGCTGGGAGCAAACAAGACAACATAATTTAAGTGACACCCAACACTACTTTTTTTTTCATATTATATGCTACTTGTAATTATAAAAGAAAAAAACAACTTTAAAACACCCCTATAGTTCCACTTAAAAAGGAGATTTCTGAATCTCATAGTTTAAGCAAGAAAAAAATACAAAGGCATAAACTGAATATATCCTAAAGGACCAGACATCTAAAAAACAACAAGAAACAAACAACAGAAAACCGCCAAAATAATTATAATTAAAAAAAAACCCAGCACACACAAACCCAAGAACCAAAAAACAAACAAACAAAGGCAAAACTAAACAAATAAACCAAAGCCCTCTCCAACCTTGATATTCTTTCAAGAGCTTGGAAGTTTTTACTCCATGTGATTTCTGCCTTTCTTTTGCCATCTATCACACTCCCCAGACATGGTCAGCCCTCATTGCCTCTGCAAAGGTTTTCACTGTAGAAAAACAGCTTACCCAGCATCTTGTTTTCCCATATACCAACAAAATAAGACCTTCAGTTGACTGCACCCTTGAAAGGCAGCAGTCTGGGTAACAGATAATTCATGTGCTGAAAGCACATGCATCACCCCCCCCATAGGCACCCTATCACCTTAAAAGATCACTTTGAATTATCCTTAAGGTTTCCAGGGTGGTTAAGCTTGACCAGTAGTTTTTAAAAAAATCACATCTACTAAGCAACCAATTTCTGCTAGTTAATTTCATCCTTATTTATGACATTTTAGCCCAATTGCCTTTCTCTCAGGCATATACATTATGCCAACAAATACAATGATTACTAATTAGGTACTGTTTTCTGGATTTCTACCTTAAAGGGAGGTATAAAGGGCCAAGGTTGTCACTATAATGCAATTCCAAACTTCAACCTGCCGAATTTCAGAGTGCTACCACTGCACCTTGAAGGTACATTGGCACAGTGACAGCAGCTGTCTTTGTCAAAAGTAAAGAAGAAAAATGCTACCTTAAAGGGGCAGCATTTTAATTTTCAAGTTTAAATGACATTATTTCATCTTAATTGGTATCCCAAAATCTGTACACTGGAGTGTCCAGGTTATATAGTGTCAAATTTCTTTTTTCCCCTCAATAGTCATTTATATTGTGATGACAATTCTTTTACTTATGAAGCTTTAGAATATCCTGCAACCAGAAGAACACGACAGTGGAAACTAATCCAAAGAGAGCATGCTCTGTGTACAGCTACACAGCCACCATTTATAAACATCTTGCCATGAGTTTTACCATTCTAACTTATTTTGATGCTTTTTCTTTAGAATTGAGGCAAAAAATATATTCAAACACCATAAAAAATAAACTCTACTATGAAACCTCTTTGAAAATATGTTATGTTTTTCAGCTGTTTTGCAATGCACAGTATTCCTGATTTAGGAGTCTCTTGCTGCAAATCAGAACATTACTGTCACATAAATTTAGGTAAATATATCTGTAATTACACACACACAAAAAAAAAAGCACTAACAAAGAGCAGTCTTACAGTAACAAACCACATAAGCCTTCTCTGCCAGCACTAGCTACAGATTAAAACAAAAAGCTGTTGCAACAGCCCGCCAAAGGGCATATAGGTATTTTCAGTGACTCCTCAGGGGGGTCACACAACCTATGCAACAATAGGCAAAGGAAATAATGGATAAAGGGGAACAGGAAACTTTCTTAAGGCACTTTTCACACTAGTGATCATCATTCTGGCAAGTTTCATGTTTCAAAAAGAAACGTGAACACTAACTGAAAGGGATGATTTGAGAACAAGCCCAAGTCAGACAGGTTTTCTTCATGCCTTCTGCCACTCAGGAACCATTTCCTTGCATACTGATCTAAAAGTGACAGTATTAAATCAGTCTGCAACAGTTAATCAAGATTAACAGCTTCAGCACACAAATGTTAACAAATCAAATGGACACACTCCTACTGAAGGTCAGACGAGTTTATCTTCCTTTGCAAGTTGAAAGGGCCTTCTAGGGCTCCTTGATCAATGCCATCAAAGTTTTCGGATTTAAAACTTTGAGACTAGACACGTTCTTCTCCCAACCAAATGACAACTTTGCCCAGCACCATGATTCTAATTAGTGGCCCTTATTCTGGTCTCATTTATCTGGAGAACCATCTGGAGTTTTAATTTTATTTCCCTCCAAAATAATATTTTCCTGTTTTCTTCACATCATTAGGGACAGCTTTAAGGGTATAGGATTTTGGGGTTTTTTTGTGAGGGTCCTCTATACCAGATGCCTGAAGAAGGAGTGTAAGAAAAAAAAAGGCAAATAGAGAAATTCTCCTTTAGCAGTTCCTGGCAACAGTTTAATGGCCTTTTGAGCTTGAGGCTACATCAAGGACATATTTAATAATAACCAACACACCTTTCTCTCAGCATAAGGAATTTAATCAGTTTCTCTGGCACTAACCAAGCCATTCTGCCTTCTCTTAATAAGGCAGAAGGTTAAGTTAAAAATAATTATTTTTTGAAATATGTATTAAAGAGAGATGATCAGAATGACTGGTTAAGATGCAAGACTGAGAGTCAGACTGATTTCTTCTCTTTGTTCCCTAAGCAAGTCGACGATAAGGGGACAGTTTTTGTTAAAAATAAGCTATTTGACTCACTTTTGCAGAAGGAACATTTCCTCTTTAATTTCACTGAGATTCAAGCCATCTTTAATCAGGAGAATAAAACTTATTTTTCAGTCTTAAATTAACTTTTAACTTGAACCTTTTTTTAACAGTCCTAAATTAACTTCCAGTCTTATAATTTAAATTATAAGACTCTAAGAACAGGGTTCATCTTTACTGTGATTTAGTACTCTAGTTTATGGAGGCCAGTCTTGGTGGCTACAGTTTATAACAGTATTGGTATTTAAAATCTTGGAAGAACCAAAATAAGCAGTCTACAGCTCTTCAGCAAATATTTTATACCCTCAAGATAGATTTTTTTTTTTATAAAATTCAGGAAGTCAGAGAAACAAATGCCAATAAAAATCCTATGGAGCCTCACTCCCTAAGACAACATAACTTCCCACCTTCAGCAGGTAATGTAAAGCAAAAAATGAGGACTGATTCATGCAGTTTGTTGAGTTCAGTTCATACATGCAGGTTATCACCATGAGGCTATCACCTTTTCTCTCCACATCCCATACCTTGTTGGTAAACCTGCCTTTGGTATAGCAAGGAGGAAGTTACAAGTCTGCTTAAAGATCAGATCTAATGCAGACCTTCCATTTAGGTTGGTTTTCTTCCCACAGGCTTGGCCTACAATCAGTAGGGACAGAGAAGAAGCAGGCCTACCCCTTGCCGGCAGCCTGCAATTTCACTGGGTAAGTGCAGCATGAACCTACAGTGCTCAGCAACAACCTTCATCATCAAAGCTGCCTCCCCTATCAGCAGTCCTCTCCTATCTTCAGCCCCCTCAGCCATTACTTTCACTCCCTACAGGGTGTTCCCATTTTTAGCCACTTACTCAACAGGCTTGTTGTTGTCATTGCAAAGCTCCCACACCTTCTCAGTGACTTCTCATGGGCAGCTCCTTGCAGCACTGACTCCTTCATAGCCAACAAACTCCAACTCTCTCTTCACCCAGCTATCCCACCCTTTTGTAGCACTCGTCTCCTTATTGGACACAGCTGTGGCCTATTAAGTTCAGGCCTGTTCCTAATCTTTGGTGATTAGTACAGCTGCAACTCCTCAGGTGTGAGATTACCTTCTGCACTATCTATTCTCTTACATTCTATCCCTCCACAGTTTGTGATGAATCAGATCCGAGAATGGGGCTTTTTTCCTCAGCTAGTTCATGAAGCTGACACAAAACCACTGGTGCCAGCAAGGGAAGGCAGCTGGTAGGGACAGAAATAAGCAGGGAAATGTTACAAATTTAATTTTTTTTAGTGGATGTTGTTGTTGGAAGTTGTTTTCAAGTGTGTTCAGATAGCATCTTACATTTATGCAATTTTGGGTTTGTATAAAAAGAAAAAAGAAGAAATTAGTAATATCAAGTTATAATTTTTAGATCTTCAAGAAGTGCCCAAGTGCTATAAGGAATAGATAATTTAATCTCTCTGCATTTGAGTATGTTGTTTCAACAGTTCATCAGCAACAGGAAACACCTATTTATTTAATAGTGAAGTATGATAAAAAGGATATAAGACCCGCCTAATTAATTCGCAGGAGAGCTCATTCATAACATGTTTTAGAGAGGCTGAAACACTACTTGAGTTCACATATTACCATTTGATCATATCTTGTACATTTGTGTGGCAGCTGCTAATCACAATCCTTTCCAAGATAAATTATCCATTTCTGCTATTCACACAATATTTCTGCGTTTTAATTTTTCCTATACTTTTGATTTCAAGAACCAGGTGTTGCCCTACAAAGCCTGGATAAGATGAAAACCTCTCCACTTACCAGAAAAATATAGTCTCTGTCAGATCCCACCTTTGCATGTGGGATTCAGAAGTATTTGAGCAGTGAGAGCAGTTAAATAGTTTTTCTTTTTTACAATGTCCACCCAGTCAGAAGTCACTGTATTTGAGATGTGTTCATTTGAGATATTTCACCAAATATGGTGCACAAAGGGCATATTCAAAATAGGCCATGTGACCTTACCCTGCATTACCTCTTCAACCTTTCGACTCCTCTAAGATGAATATTCAAAAATGGAGAAACACAAAGAACAGATACAAAGCTTTGAAAAGCTTCCTTACTAGTCAACAAATTAATAGAGTTTTAGGCTAAAATGTGTGGTGGCTTCTCACCCTTTCCTAGATAAATTAGCAGTTTCTGCTCTTCACACAAACCTGTGTTCTAATTTGTTCCTGAAAGATTATAAAAGTTTATAGAGAAAAAAAAAAATTAGAAAGGATAGATTCCAGGCAGTGATCAAATAAGAGAAATAGTACTCAGGACTGATTGACCTTTTTGAGGAGGTGAGGACATGCAACATTTTTTCTCCCTTGTTTTAAACAATTCACCATCCTTATCCTCAGCTCAATAAACTCAAGGTGCCTGAGTCAGAGTATCTTCCATTAGAGATCTCAGTGTCAGGGTGCCAGAAGACTCACTGAGAAAGCTTGCTGGAGAAAGCTGTTGCTAAACTAACCATCACATACATTTTAGTTTATTAATGAGTAAAGGTATTTATCTTTTATTTTTGAAATTTTGGTCTTATTAACAGTATTGTTTTCTGTAATTAACGTGAAAGCCAATTTCATTTGGCAAGGAAAATGATTTCTTGCCTGCCTAATCATAGTTTACTTTCCCATAGAAATTTGGAGTGCCATAAATCCATAATATTTCTGAATTTTAAAACAATTAGAATTTTACTGGCAGACATAGGCAATAAGTATATTTACTTAAAACTTCAATAATATTGGAGATCTGGATAAAAGAATTATTCAGTTATTCCAGGTAAAATTAGAATTAAATTAAATTGAAACATTGTCCTATGCCTCTGTCTCTTTCCAGTGGTGTAAGTTGGATTTAAATAGTTTTCATGATTGTTTTATTAAGTCATTCTTGCTATCAAAAAATTAGAAGACTCATAAAACCCAGACTGGGTGGACTGAATAGATAACAAGGTCTTTTGATTGGGAGACTGATAACACCTCCTTTATGTACAAAAATAAAACCTTATTTCAACATGAATGTGACAAATCACATAGCTCTTAACACTTTGTGGTTTAATTCTAGAGGCTTTCTTATAGTCTGAGAAAAAAGCTTTCTTTTTTCAAATTGTGGAATTAATTGAAAAATACTACCACAGGAAAAAAAAAAAAAAAAACACCAAAGGCAAGGGAGGGTGGTGAAGAGAGAATATGTTTAACATTTATATTCTCATCTCCTGTCATTTAAATTAGGACCACAGCCATACAGAAATCAAAGTAGTGAATCCCTTTGTCTATGAAAAACCTCTGCCCCTTTGAAAATCCACTTCTCTAGCATTTCAGTATTTAAGTTTTACAAATACCAATCCCTGCTACAATCTCTTGCCCTTTGCACTTCTGCCCTCTCAACTTGTTGCAAACCATCCTGTCACCCTCTCAGCTCCATTTGTTCGTAAAAAGCCATTTTCCTTCTGTGTCCAGCCCCTTACACAGCCAAAGCCTTGTGCTTACCTTCTGGAAAGCCCAGCTGAGATTCTGCTCTACCAGACTGGGAGCAAACTGTCTCCCTTTGTGAAGAGCTGCACACTGACCTCACAGTCTTGTAAAGGGGAGAAAAACCTTCCCACCTGCAGTGAGCAGGCAATTTTCACAGATCAGGTGGAATGTATAGGAGGACAAGAAGCTGTCTAAAGTTTTGATGTACTATTTCCAAATTTGTCTATGTGAAACTAAGGGGAGTGAACAGCAAGACTCATTTTTAATTAGTCCCAGTGAGTCATTAAATTGTTGCTTATTTTGCAGGCTGCAAGATGGATAATAGAGTTCCTGCATTACAATCTGGTATAAAAACAGGAAAGTAAACTTATTCAAACACACACAAATCCAGACATATTGCTAGTAAAATGTTTATTGATGTTATGCAATATAGTCCAAGCACATCTCAAATATTCGTTAAGAAATAAAGATGAACACAGCAAATAAACATTTTTCCAATTAAGTGAAAGCTCTTTAAAAGTTTAGGCTGTGTTCATTAAAATTGGATTCCATTCTGACGATAACTAAAAGCAACTTTGTGGGGTTCCTCATTTATCTTTTTTCCAGTAATCTGCATATAGAATGCAGCCATCTGCAAATCAAAGTACACTGTTTGTGCTGCCAGTACTCCAAATTCAACATGGACTCTCAACACAAATTCTTCTCAGGGCTGTCTGTTGCACAGTGCTCCTCCACATCCTCCAAATGCATCCAAAGAGCGAGAGCTGCTATTCCCAGGCTGCCCCTGCACACACCACCTGTATGAAGCAGAGCAACAGAGTTCCCAGGCAGGTGCAAAGGAGTGTTCTTTATTGCCAAAAACCAGGCCTTTTTAAGCAGTTAGCTGGTTGTTAGTTTGCATAGTTTTAAGGCACAGCAAGCCCAAGTCAACCAACGCCATTCACCACGATGTGGACATGATGTGGACGTGGCAGCAGTCACGCAGCACATCTCTTATGTCTCTCATTTCTTTCTACCCCTGTTCCAGCTGAGTCACTCTCCCATAGTTCCCTTCTACTTACCCTAAGCAGCAGGCCTGAGCCACGATTTTACAAGGGTAACAGGCCCTTATTTTATAAGGCTTTACCTATATTCAGCGAACACCCTCACTCTCCTCAGCATCGTACGTGGCTCCCTCCTCAGCTGTAGAAATAGGAGTAGTCTGGGGCTTTTCCTTAAGTACATGTACAAAGAATTATTATTTGTATTTGCTACTGTTTGGAAAAGAGATGGGAATACTTTCAGGAAGGGGTCCAACCCGTTTCTGTGCAAGCACTGCCAGAGCAATGCACGGTCTCTCTCTGTGCCTGCCTGTGCACCCTGCTCAGACACTGCTACAAGGCTTACATGTCAGATGTACCGAGCTCAGCTCAGCAGAGTCAGCTGCACTCAGGTGAGTTGGTTGAGCAACAGATGGGCCCACCAGGTAAGGTGTCCCCAACTCCTCGGGCCACCTCCTCCCTCAGCACTGCCTGCTCAATGAGAGCAAGCACTGTGTGTGAATATTAAAATGTAACAAAACTACTTCATGCAGGAAAACTTGGAGTCTTCTGCCATTTCCATGGATTAAATAGCTTATAGTGTCAAAAAGCAGCACAGTCACTGCAAGAAAGGGGTAGAAAATGAAGTCTTGGGAATGGGACAGGAGAGAACAGGAGCATGGCTCTCACTCCAGGCAGCAGCAACACACCAGAGAGACTCAGCAACTTCAGAAAGAGCATTTTGACCACCACAATGAACTGGAAGCTTATTATAGGGGCAGTGAAAGGTAACGACACAGAAAAATCAGAAAAATCACATTGCTTTAGAGAGGCTCTGAAACACAGACATTTCATGTTAAATTTATGTGAAAAGAAGTGCTGAGATGCCAGTCTATGTAAAAAGAATTCAGTATAACACATGAGGAGGGATACACTACTACTGCTACTTCACTGCTGTACTGGCACTTCCTTTTCTCCATGGGCATGAGCAAATACAGCTCAGCACTCTGGGGGGTTGAACTGCAAGGCAAGGTGATACCCTTCCCTCAGAGGTATTTTCCTGTCTATAATCACATTAATCTAGTTCATCAAATGTGATTGGTGGGATAATGAAAGTGTGTTTTGTCTCCCCTGCCCCTGTGAAATGGGTATTGCTGGAATTCACATGCGTTGCATCTGCACTACCTACTACTTGCATCAATTTTAATTCATTTTTAAGAGCTGCTTCTTGCACAAAATGCATGAATGGTAAGATAGAAATGAATGGCTGCACACTGCTTTGCAAAGACAGGTTATTTCATTGACTCAGTCCATTGGTGTCATTAACAATCAACCAAAGTTCACCAATTTCATCTCAGTATTTTGCCTGAAGATACTGTGAATGAGGTACTGTATCTACCTTAAACTTGCTGTAATTTTAAACTGCTCCACTTTATCACAGCTCTCCATCTGAATGACTAGTGCCAGGAACTTGCCACTGTAAAATTAATAACATATTGACACTTCCAGCCCCTCAGTCTATCTTTGAAGTTTGAAAGCAATATCAAGGAAAAGGTTATTTTACTTGGAAGTGATGACAATTTGTCTAAGACCACAATTCTCCAAATGTAAACAAAACAGAAAGTACACATTTTGGCAGTAACAAATAAATCAAATTTGCATTGGAAAGCATTGAAGGCTAGTTATTTCTGGCCTCTCTACAAGGACTCCAGGGCACAGAGGAAGAATGTTAAATGGTCTATTTCCTTCATGATTAAGATCACTGGAGATAGACTGCTCTCTCTCAAGGCTTGATAGATGGGGTCATGATTTCAACTCCCTCTTGGAAAACACTAGCTGTGATCCCAGCTGTAGCATGATGCTTCTCTCTTGTGCCAGGGATGGCTCCTTGCTCCCTCCACGTGGCCCTGCATCCCTTGGAGGATCAGCACTACTGGTAGGAAGCAGAGTCCCTGAGTAAGACCACAGGGAGGCACCAGCAAGATTTAGAGGTAGCAGCTGTGAACTTCACAGGGTGCCTGCTGCCACTCAGTGACTGCAAAGTACCAACCACATGTGCAATTCCTTCCCTGCCACTGCCCTCAGTGGGGCTGCTTCCCCTTGCCAAACATTTATTCTGACAGTTCTCATTGTAGAAACAAATGTGGGTTTTCACCTGGGTTTAAGCTGAGCGACCTGCACAGCTTTGGATATCCCTTAAGGGTGGGACTTCAGTCAGCTGGTCAAGCTTCCCGTTCTTGCAAGAAGCTGCAGGGTGGCGCCATCTGAAAGCATTCAACCCTCCAGTGTTACAGGACAGAATCACTAAGGTTGGGAAAGACCTCCAAGACCATCCAGTCCAACCTCCAACTGAATTTCCCCATGCCTGCTAAACCATATCACAAAGTGCCCTGTCTGTTCATTTTATGAACACTCTCAAGTAACTCCACTACTTTTTTGGGGAGCCTGCTTCGATGTTTAACCATCCTTTCAGTGGAGAAATCTTTCCCAATATCCCCCCTGAACCTCCCTTGGTGCCACATGAGGCCATTTCCCTTTGTCCTTTCTCTAGCTGCTTGAGAGAAGAGGCCAACCCTTACTGGAACTTCTTACAGCCATGAAGCCCCCCCAGCCTGGGCTGTCTTGTTGCTTAAAACTCCATGGGAGCGGAAGCAGGTACCTTACAGAATCACAGAACAGTTTGGGTTGGAAATGTTTCTCTCCTAGTCTTCAAAGAACAGAACAGAATTCCTACAGCTGGTACAGCTGACAGCGATGAGTGGTGGGGAGTTACCCTGGTTCAGCCCACAAAGCTGCTGGGTCCCTATGTCTAATCACATGTGGCTGAGCCTGGCTGCTCCCAGGGACAGTGACAGGAGCAAACCTTTTCTGTCAACATCCTTGCACACAGGTTATGTGTACCAGCTTGTGCATATGCTGAGTTTGGGATGCCAGTACCTCAGGAACACACCCAAGCAGAAATATTTCACATGCTTTACATGGAGCTATAACTTTTCCAATGGATTTACACAAAGAAGAACACAGCAGTAACAGTGGAGAACATGAAAAGTCAGAGGGACAATACTCTTGTCTTAGAACAATACACTACAGAAGTCAGGAATGACCTTTAACATTGCCTGAACATCCTCCTGAATGCAGTATCCAATAAGATTGGTTATTCTTGGACAGCAGTATACTTTTCTCCTCGTAATTTATTCATTGCTAAGTCTAATCCTCATGCTGATAAGGCAATATACAATAAGGAGAAGAACATAATCATGTCTGAGGACAAGAGTAAGAAAGCATGCCCAAGCCATTTCCTGCTTTGTCACAAATGATTTCAACACCGTTTTGTTTTATTTCTTCCTGGAAGCTGAAAAACAGTGTCTAATGTTTCAACCAGAGAACTGTATTAAACATAGTCTTTTCTCTATCAGTATTATTAGTCAAGGATGAATTTCATAGCCTGAAAACATGGATAAGCTGGATTAAAAGGGAAAGAAATGGTGGGAAGAGCTCTGCTCTGCAGGGAAAATGATAGAAAAAATATGTACGATATTATTACAGTTGTCTTGTTCATGACTGAAGCCTCTATTAACCTAAACCACAACTCGAGCTGTTTTGACTGATGATGGAAAATGCCACTGGACTGGTGCTGCTCCTGGAGGACTGTCCTAAAAACCTTCTCTGCCCTTCAATGCACATGCTTCTTGCAAGGCTCAAGCCACTCCTGTTCATACAACTTTTGAAATTCTGTTATCCATCCGGAACCATCCTTTTCAGCCAAGAATCTGTTGTTATGATGCCTAGGGCAGGAAGGGGAGAAGAGGCCTCAGTTAAGGAGTCAATGCCCTGGTTAGAATGTCAGTCACTCTAGGAAAGAGATCTCCCATTGGCATAGAAATCACAAAGCAAATGAATTTTCCATCCAGCACTGTCCCTATCACACACTATGAGGGCATGATCTTCCATCCTTGCTCAAGTATTTGGGTGATTCGTGTCAGTATCTGGATTCTTTACAAGTAGATGCGGGAACATACTGCAAAAATAGCATGAGGCAACTATCTCAGTGTTTTGATGCAGGAAGTTTCAGGAGACTTTCATACACTGCAATTGAATGAACTCTCAGATTAAAGGCCCATCTTCAGCTCTTTGATTTGGTGTGCACCAGTTAACTACTGAACTTGCACAGTTTCTCTTTCCTAGAGGAAAAGAGAGGTTTTACAACAACTAGACAGGTAAGAAGAAACAAGTAGTGCATCCAGAACTCCAACAAAGTAGAACATGGAGATCAGTAAAGAGAATGACATAATACTGGGCAGTGAAACAGATACTATGAAATACAGAGTACACAACATCGGGGAATAGTATGCAACATGTCAGAGAGGTCTTTGGAAGTCCAGCAGAGGATGTTTTGCTTTCATTGTACAAAGCAAGACTGTCTTGAACAAAAGAATGAAATCAGCATTGCATGTATCCAAAGTTAATTTATGTACTTGATACAAGTGAGATGTGACAAGAAGAAAGGAAAAACCAAAGCAAAGGACAACCCAAAGGTTTACAAACTGTCCTAAGGGCTTGAAAGGATAAAAAAGAGCTAATATATATGCATGTAAAAATCTTCAGCAAATACCATCTTCATAAAATAATCAACATTGCCCTGGGAAATCATCTAATGTATCTCACAGATCTTGACTAATTTTGTAATTATCCATTGTCTTTGTTACTTGATCTGCATTTTGGCATCATCTGATATTGTCCAAGATTTGTTTCCAAATGCAGCAGAGATTTTCACATAGATATAAAGTCACATTTTTATACTGAGATACTAGGCAGCTAAGCTTTATTACTGAGATTTTCTTACATAAGTGCTTCAGGTTAAGTATGTGATTTACCAGGGTTCAGAGCCTTAAGCAGCACTCACTGAATAAAAAATTTTATTTCATATATGTATAAGGCAAGTACAATGATCACAATGAAACATGGTCCCTTATATAAAAAAATATTTTTAAAATATTAAAAAAGATGTTGTTTTATTACTACTTTTTATCAGAAATAACTTGTTCATAATTGAACAATTTATTTCTATTCTCCATTACATACATGTTGATTGCAAATGGCTTCTTATTTTAGTGAAGAATTTTTGAGTTGATCTTGTTTTTAGAGTTTTACAAAGTTCTTTCTCTAGTAACTATGTTTTAGTCATAAATATTTTTCATGTTTTTAACCAGTTATATTAGAAGCCAACATCCTTTAAGACAACTTTTCATTAAGCTATTTGAAACAAGTTTCACTAAACAGAAATGAACATTTTAAAAGTGCAATTGTGACCTTCTACAGTATAGAACTGTGACAACTAAGAGAACAGGAGGAATATTTTGATCTTGTTACTGAGCAGAAGATGATCATAAAATTGAGAGAATAGAAAAATCTGGGAGGGTGAGATAAACTTGCCATCCCAAGAATGAGCGAGATAATTTTTCCAGCTGGGTTATTCAAGCACAGCCTGTCAGCCTCAAAATCCTAGTTCTACTTCTGTAACATTTTCCAGACACATATAAATATCATTTTCCATATGAGAGAGCTTCCAATCACAACTGTAATTAAGTCACCATTATTAAGATTATAACAAACTAAGAACACACAAGACACTTGATTTTTAATTGTTTTTCTTTTTTTCACTTTGGGTCAAATAATTAGACTTCTTTGAGTTGTGACTGTTTTCCAGAATTTATATAAATAACAACAGTGGTAATTTTTAGATTGGGTAAAACAACTGCTGGAAGGAAAATAAAGCACTAACGCTGAGGAACAGGTACTGCAGGAAAGGCTTCCATGGCCTAAGGGTATCAGCTAGTAGTACACACCTAAGCAAAAAGTGATCCTTATCATAGACCAAGCCCCCACTGGGCATGATTACCTTGAGAAGAAATCAAAATTAATTTTCCTGTCTTAGAGAGCTAACATGTGGGAAGAGATGAGAAAGGAGGGGAAAGAGAGATTGAAACAACAGGGAAAGTATATGTCTGTCAACTAGCCAAGACAACACACCAGCATGCCATTGGTTTTAACATATTACAACAGGAGGAATCTGATGGAAAACAAACATACACAGCACACACCCCCAAAACACATTTGCAGATATTTATGGGACTGTCACCAGATAGGCGCTGGAGGAAGCACTCAAGTGGTTACATGAAAGTTTTGAAAAAGTGTCTTAAAACTGGCATTGTAAAGGCATTAGTCCATACACCACTAAGAGGGCTTTGGAAGTGAAGTGAAACATCTTAACCTCAAATTAAAGAAATGAATACCAACACAAATAAGAAAAGTGGATGGCAAGAATTCTTAAAATAAGTGATAAAAGCATTAATGGAATAGAAAAACAAAATTGTTAAGAGAGAAAAAAGTAATAAATTTCCAGAGGAGATATATGTCATAAGAAAAAGCAAGTTCCTTCCCTCTCCTTACAGGATAAAAGATCTCTCTCCAACAAAAACCTAATAAGGAGGTACTAAAATGGGACCAAATATTTGAGTAATGCACCCAAAAACTTAGAGCATCATCCATCCTGCAGGGAAAGACCTGGATCTACAGAGTCTACCAATCACCCTAAACAGTGATCTCAGGACTTCCCAGGGATCAGAAGGAAAGTTCCTGTCTGAGCTCAGGAGCTGCCTTGAGTGAACAGCTGCTTTATCTGTGTTCTGTAAAGTGCTGTCTGTGATGGTTCCCTGTAACTGCTGCTCTGGAAAGAGCTGCACGAGAGCTCATGCAGGTCTGTACTGAAAGAGCACTTTCCTCTTCTCTCATGCAACACAAAAGGCCACCTGCTTACATTAACTCTCCTTCACTTGTTTATGGGCAATAACCAAAACAAAAATAAACAGAGGAGATGTCCATGGGAGAAAGAAAACACTTTCTGAGAACTGAACTTTAGAAAAATGCACAGAGAATCCAGGACACTACAGCCTAGCTAAATTCACATCAATACGTTGAACAATACAGGTAGCAATGACCAGGGGAGAAAAAAAATAACCCTTTAACAGTATTTACTGTAGCTTATAATCACACATAATATGTAAAGACAAAAACCCCTTCATAAAGACTAATGCAATTTCAGAGCTTGTTGGCAGTTACAATTCAGTGCTTCTGGAGACTGAAAATCAGTCCAGCATGAATTGCATAACAAATGACTGCATTAAATCCACTCACCAGGCCTCAGAATCCAGGCACCAATCCTGAAATTCCGAACAAAGTGACAACCCAGGATGGTGAAACCTTGGGCTACCATGGAAAGGAGCTCTCTCCCACCAGGCTCTGCCCTAGCATCAGAAGGAGCAGCCATGTGAGCACGGCACCAGCTGGCACAGTGACCTGCCTGGCCGAAGATTAATCTGCCAAAAGGTTTTCAGTCCAATCAGTTGGCTGAACTGACTCACTGTGCACTCACACATTGCTCAACCCAGTACAATGTGAGCCAGAGGAACAGATGAGATGGAGGAAGTGTGGGATTGAACACAGCCTCTACTCAAACCATGTTGTGCACAAAGCCAAGCCCCACACTGAGATGTTCATAGGGGCTAGAGGGGCAAATACATCAGTCTTTGCAACTACTTAATAACCAAGATTTATCTCAAAGAAAGTGCCACTTTCCTACTGGGACCATGTCTGAGAGGCCTGCAGTCTAACAGCTGTTAGAAAGCATAGACCTGAGACCAATATGGAGCTTCTGAAATTGGAACCTAAATGCAGAGCAAATACATATTTCCACACAGAAAATTTGTCAGAGTATGTCTAAAAAATTGATTTCACTTTAGGAGAATGTTCCAGCACAATACTGCACATGAATCAACACACTCAGCAAATTTAGCTCATTGCAACTGAGGAGTTGAAATACCTTCAAAGACAAGGTATTTTCACTAGCTGCACCTCCCTGAATGGAGAGGAAACACCTGCAGCTTCCACAAGATACTCTGTACTCTGTCTAGTGTCAGATATACCCACCAGCCAATATTAAGCTATAATTAAGCTATTTTGGATTTTTTTTATCAGCAGAATCCATTTTTGATTCAGGTACAAATCAAACACTTTATTATTCCTACCACTAAAAGAGAGCCATATGGAAAAATGTATAGATGACTGTAATAGATCATTAAAATATCACAGAAAAAGCAATTCAGATACAAATTTAGACTCTGCAGTACTGACTAGCAATGTATTAAATTAGTGAAAATTTATATACATGAGTGATAAAGATCCCCCCAAAAAATACTTTAAAAAACCCATTAGAATCAAAAAAAATATATAGCCTAATATGTTCCACTTCTCTGCCCCTTCTTCTTGAGTGTAAAGGGTGTGTTTGTGATGCTTGCAGAGCATGCTTCCCAAATGGCAAATGGCTGCCAAATAAATGAAATGTTGCAGCTGACACCATGGAAGTTTGGCTCTTTTCTTTATTCCCTTAGGGGAGTTATCACACAAGCATTTGCCTCTGGCAACCCATTCTAATGCACATTGTGATATTGTCTCATTTGGACACAGACTGGCAAAAATTTTGCATAGTTTACATAGAGACTATCTCATATTTTCAAGGCCTGATCTTGGACATGGTTAATTGAAAACATGGGTCCCTTTATACTTAATGCTTTGGTTGTCAGTCACCACCATATATTTCTCTAGTACAAGCACTGCCTCCCCCTTTTCTAAATCTCATTCCTGTATGTTCTCCAAAAGGAAAGAGCCATGGAACAATGATGTCCTCATGCTTGATTTATTCTGCTGTCCATCTTTCCTTAAAACAATAAATTTCATTTCATTTTCAGGAACTTTGGTTTGCATGTCATGGAAATTGAATGGCATGATTTGCAAATGAAGTAAGTTATAAAGAAAACTTCAAATTAGCATACACGTGATACTCATCTGCCTGTAATAGAGGGAGATTAATTGTGTGTTCTTAGGAGAAGTAGCTATTGCATTTTTTGAACTCTACAGGTGACTGTACACTCATGCTGGAGTTTTATCCCTTCTCAGATACCCTTGGCATTTCTTCCCATGTACTTCTCCATCATGAGGACAACCCTGTGCTTCAGGCAGGGCTTATCCCCCATGGAGCTCTTCTAAGCATGTCCTCAAAGTAAGGCTCCTCTGGCCACGCCAGTCCTTCCCAGGGAACCAAGGCCAGCATGGATACTTACACGCCACCTGCCCACTCTGTGAAGCGTCTGGGCATGAGAAACATTGTCTGCTAGAAGCATCCTTTACCTCAGAGCACCAATCCCACTCCCAACCTGAAGAGAGCCGGCTCATGCTTGCAAGCACTATAAAGCATCTGTTCCATTTTTCATCCCCCTAAACCCCCTTCTGTAACACTTCAGCTATCTACTGATAAACCACATGATTTAAGACTCAGATGTCCACCTAACTCCGTTTTCCACCCCTTCCAAACCTTTACACTTTGGAAGAAGAACTGTCATAAATCTGTGTTGCAAACAATTACTTCTCTCAGCTCCATCACTGGGAGAAAATAGTCTTTGGAATCAAAAGTTTTGTTTTGTTTAAACAAAAGAAACTCTCACATTTCAGTGCATTTGGTTTTACTACAGATTTTTTAAGCCATGTTTTATTTTAAAACTGAGATATTATTGACTGCTTAGTGACACTTATATAAATAGCACTAGTGAATGCATCAGAGTTCTGTGACTGCAAAAACATGGAAAATAATGATGTCGTCTCTCTTTCACCCATGCTTTCCTATATAGTCACTGATTTCCTGTTACTGCAGTACTGCAGGAATCTGATGGCATAGAGCCAATAACACTGTCAAAACAAACAAACAAAAAATTCCTGGCAGCTACACATAGAGATGGATGGGAAGAAGAAAATTCAAATGCTACCCAATGACAGTGTGTAAAATATGTCAGAAATACCAAGAAAACAAAGACAACTCCTGTGATAAAGAAGAAGCAAGGGTCCCTTGCATTTTATAGCTTCCTTCTTCCAATTTAATGCAATGAGATTGCTGGATTATTTAACCTCTTCAGTGGCTGCACTTTGTAATGAATTAAATACAAAAATAAGTGACAGAATCAATATAGCTATTAATGTTGATAGTACAGGCCAGCAAAGAAGCAGCACCCACTAAAAAGGACAGCACTGTCATTTGTGAAGTAGTTGAGCAAGGCTTAAAATTATCAAAGCACTAAGTTTCAGAGTTAATAACTTCTCAAATTAGGTTCTTATATTTCACCTTGTCAAGATCATGAAAGAAGGCACACTTTCCTTAACATTTTTTAAGATTGTTTTTGCAGCAATAAGAGTCAAGAGACCATTTCCTCTTTAAACAAAATTCAGATTTCAGAACCGAATGCTATGGCAAAGTATAAATTTTGAAGATGTACAATTCTAGAAAACAGAAGATTTTTGCTAAATTATCTACCATGCTCATGCTAGGAAATCAGCAATCAGCACTATTTTCAAAGTCTTAGCACCTTTCTAAAAAAGATTATTTGAACATAGCTCTAATTATAAAATGGTACAACACTTTTATTTTTATTAGGCATGTTCCTAATTTGAGATATACATAAAATATGCAGAGAAAAGCAGCTTTCCAACAAGAACTGAATCCACCTCCAGAGAGGTACGTGTATCTACTATATCTCAGAGCAGATAGAGCTTTAGGACTGTAAAAATATGGATGCCTACTAAGTTTCTACTTAATAGCATAGCCAAGAAACAATGTCTCAAACAAAGCTCTAGCTATGGCCTGCCAGAAAAAGTCAGCTTTACTGCCTTCAAGCAGCTGTGGTCTGGAAAGCAACACTAGCCAACAACATCTATCACCATCAAAGGTTTAAACAAAACCACATTATTCCTTTCTCAGATTTTCCTTCTTGCTATCCCTTATAAAGTGCAGTGCTCGTATTCCTCCAGCATTTCCTCATAAAGCCCAAGGTCCTAAATTAAAATATGCTACTGATCCTCAAACAAGAGATTAAGTCATCACACGGGATGGAGTGATCTGTCTAATTAAGGTAAGGAAGACACAATATTTTTGAAGGCCATCCTTGAAGAAACACATTCTTTCATAATTTCACCAGATACAATGTGTATATAGTGCCAGCATAAAGTCAAAAATTGACACCTTCTCATGTCCACCACTCCTCTTATGTCTTAGTCATTGCCCTGTAGTGAAACATGCTGGTCTTCCTTTCTGTGCTGATCTCTGTAAGCTTTGACTGGCATTACCAAAGAAGTTCGTGAAGAACTGCTGCCCATGGAAGGACCTGCTCTGGAGCAGTTCATGAGGGACTGTATCCTGTGGCAGGAACCCCAGGCTGGAGCAGCAGAGATGAAATATTATGAAGTGACCACAACCCCCATTCCCCATCCTCCTGCACAGCTGGGGGGTGGAAGAGGTGGAACACCTAAGAGTAAACTGAGACTGAGAAGGAGGAGGTGGGGAAAGTGGTTTTTAGTCCTGTCTTTCTCTCTCACAGTCCTACTCCATTTTAACTAGGAAAAAAATGAAACCAATCTCCCCCGAGTTAAGCCTGTTTTGCCTGTGATGGTAATCCATGAGTTGGCTCCCTCTCCTTATCTCAACACATGAGTTTATTTTCTTCCCCCATCCTGTTGTCAAGGAAGAGTGGGACAGCAGCTGGATGGGCATCTAGCAGCCAGCCAAGGTCAAAATTGTGCTTCCCAATAATAGCAATTAATCCAGAGCAGTGGAAATAAAACCCCAAAAAAGCACCTCTATAGCCAGTTAGAGGTCACTTACTCCAGCTCTCAGTGAACAGAAACCTGAGCATGTGGGCTGAGCCACTGCCTGTCTGCAGGGACCCACTCCTGCTTCTGCTCTTCCCTTTCAGAAGACAATCCAGATTCAGCTGTGAGAAGGAGTACAGGACAGCACATTTCCAATTTGGTGGTTTTCCATGTTATCTTCATCTGGTGTTCACACTAACCAAACTGAATATTACCAGCAGATAAACAGCAGTAGTGTCCCAAGGACAGCAAACAAATATTTTTCAGCAGGTAGAATATTTCAGGGCAGGAGAAGGGTAGCATTTCATGCAGATATGTTGCTGCAAATCACCACTTCTAACAGGAGTGCTTTGGTTGGTTTATTTCTTGAATATGAATATATCATTTTGAGAGGAATCTTAGGAAATATTTTAGGGAAAGGAAGAAATGCATATCTAAAGATCCCTCAAGCTGAACATCTTTAAATCCTCCTTACAATCAAAGATGGGGTGAATGACAAGATTAGGGATTGAAAGGTTTGGCTTGAGAGAGTTATTTCAAACTGGGCCACACCTTTTCTAGTCAAGAAGCACAACTTCAAAGGACACTGGACTAACAGCACATCAATTGCTGTATGCCAAGCTTTTTTCTCTACTTGTTTTTTTTCCGAAGATGAATACAGAGTGGCATATGTGAGGGGGTACAAACTCCCTCCTGTTTCTGCTACCTTTAGCAACAACCAGTCAGTTTCCACCAAATTTGACAAAGAGAGGAAGTAAAAAAATCTACTAAGTTTCTACAGTGTTTTTGAAGGCAGAAATTAGAACAGGGACGTTAAATTTGATCAGTACCCCCACTGAGAGAAAAGCTAAATTCTGGCTCTGATTTTCAATACACAAAGAAGAATCCACTCATACCAAAGATATGATAGCAGAGACTAAATTGCCTTTATCCCCATTCAGAAAACCAGATTTCACCTCTAACTAGATGTGAAAGGATCCAACTACACTCCATATGACACATGCACATCCACACTCCCAAAGAGTACTAGAGTACTTAGTAAATCAGGCTTCACAAGCCTCAGTGTTCTTGAATGTATTTCAGTGTTAAAAACTAATACATGTTTCTCTCCTTTCTTCAGCAACAAAGGCACCTTAAGCTCACTTAAACACCATTCTTGTTTGGATTGACCCCAGAAAGCTGGGGGACAGCTTCAAAAACAGAAATATCAAGATGTCAGTCAGCAGTCCCTGGGTTCTTTGGCTCACCTGACAGAGCCTCAGTCTGCCCTAGGGAGAAAGTAAATGGGTGTGTAAATGCAAAACATAACATTTCAAGTAATCTGTTTTGAGGCATAACAGTATTTGCCATACTTATTTAAAACCACAGATCATTTCCATGGAGAATACTACAAGACAAAAAAGACAAATCACCCCACTGCATGCCAAAACCCTCTCCATCTCTGCAGTAAACAACTGAAAAAGAGTTCAAGCACAGGGATACACACCCCAGGATGACCTGCACATACCCCCTCTTATAAATGTTTAAGTAAGCAGGCAATTTTAACCTCATTTCTAAGCTCATACTGCACGCTGCCATGTGAAGACAGTTCCTTCTTCCATACAAAGTTGAAGCAGCTTAAAACAGCATTCGAAATCTGGCAATTTCTGCCACTTTATGCATTTGCTGACAGGAATACAATTCTACAATTTTAAATGATTTCCTGTGGCCGCTCCTGTGCATTGCCATATAAAACAGTGTCAGTATTAGTCCCTTGTGCTGCAAGAGGGCATTAACACTACTACATCAAATGTGCAGTGTCAACAAGTAAATCATGGAGAGGAGTTGACGAGCTGAAAATTGAACCTACCTTTCAGTAAGGCTGGAAGACCGACAGTCTGGATGGTTACCATAGTAATCGTGTGGCAGCTTCAGATTTATTGCCTTGTACTGCACAGTTACAAAGGGTCTTCAGCTACCTTCTGCACTGTTTCCAGAGTCAAGAGGAATTCTATGATAAATGTCCACTACCCAAAAGATACATTCAAGGCGATGTAATGCAGGAAAGCTGTACTTTAAATGCAAATTACATGCTTTTTGCCCCTTTTAGAATATTAAAGAGCGATTTCAAGGGAATGAAAACAAAGAACTCTGACCTCTGACACCATGATTCTTTGCTCTACAGATCACAATTTTCTGTGGGGCTGCCTACTGCATATTTAAGTACCATGAAACTGAAAATGTGGTAATAAATTCCACCAAAGATAGTCTGAGTAATGCATTGATTATGAAAATAAGCATACAACTGAGCAATTACTAGAACAGGCAGTCACAGGGTCTTGTTCAGTATATTGAGATCATTGTGTAACCATTAGAAATTAAATTATTTCATTATATTTAATTTATATTCCTTTATATTTTCAATAACACAAAAGGATATTGCTATGTGGAATAAATATGATGAATTAGTATTCCAGTATTCACACTCTATGCCATAAAGAGCGTGCATTAATGTTACCAGATTGCATTAGATTTTAGTTTACCTCCATGATAGGCTTTAAAGGAAAACACTGATAATTTGCCTTTTATTACTACTCTAAATATTGCTTGCTGCTCTGTTCAGCCATGACTTGAAAAGAGCAACTTCTTCTCTTGTTAGTAAACATAGCAATTCATGAAATATTCCATTATATTTTACTGGATTTTTTATGTCCATAATTCTCTTTGATTGCACAGCAATAAAAGGCTGAGGGAACACAGGCTATCTTTTCTACCAAGTGCAGAAGCACCATGCACTAATTTGTGTATTAGCAATCCCCATGTGAATACTACATTATTGATTCTGCCATCTAAATTCCACTATACGACAGGAAGGATATTGTGTGTAGGATTAATAAAATTATTTCCTCAAGCAATGTTTTTAAAGCATTGATTGTGTATTTTTACTTCAGAAAAGCATCTCACAAACGTACATTACAATGTGAAAACAAAATAGTTCTGTGGTGCAACACAGTAAATACAAATAAGACATGCATTGTGACATCAATTCTGCAACGTGCCTGTGTACTAGAACATCAGGCTAAAACTGCTTTTAAAACACAAAGGGAGATGCATACTTTATAGATGTTTCATGCAAAAGGGCACAGCACTCATCTGGTTAGCAGAACATATATTGACATTGTAAGGTAGGCTATCCCAAAGACAAACAGCATAAGGTTTACAGTCTGCTGTTTGCACCCATGCAGCCCAAATTTTGTGAGCTTTGTATTGCAGAAACTGAGCCCCCATTCAAGTGTTTGCTTTTAAAGACAAATTGAGAAAACAGTATCTGAAGTGTCATCTCTTGCTTGTAAGATAAATAAAGGGGAGACTTTGGCTGGCTTATTTTATCCCATAATCACCAAGGCACACTTAGGGTTTCTACAAGAGATGATTACACATGAGCAAATGCCATTTGTTTTCATTAAATTTGGGCTGCCCCTTCTGCCTTAATGGTAAGCCCCCCAGAAACCATCCCACTAGAAGAATCTGTTAGCTTTAAATCAATTCTATTTTGAAACAAATACAAAGAGAAGAATAAAAAATAAATAAATAAATAAATAAATAAATAAATAAATAAAAGCAGTGGAGAAAAGCCCATAAAAAAACCCTCTAAGAACTACATGCACTCCCTCTCTGCCAAGCCAGGCTGCAGCAGAAGCAGCCTAAATGAAATGAAAAGTTCATTCGGTCAGGCCACAGTTCCTGCCTCCATATGTCCTTTCCCTCCCAACGTGGTTTTTAATGACTCTGTATGCAGACATCAGGATAAACCAAATGGAGTTCTGCCCTGATGACTGTGCTGTGGCAGTGGCTCTGGGCTGTGGGTGTAACAGCCCAAGCACTGATTGTTGAATGTTCTGCTGTACAGGCAGAAAAACCATCCTCACACCCACTGGGGCCAAAGCTCCTCTGCTTCCTCTCAGCATCCTCAGATCTCCTCTAGTAGCTGAGGAAGTGCAGGGTGTGAGCAAGTCTTCATCCTGGTCCTGTCTTTACTTTTTATGCTGACCAGAGGTCTGATCTTCATGGCTTGCACACAGACCAGGAGCACTGAGTCTACAAAGCCATAATACACTATCACAACTGGTGATCAGTTGTATTTCTGCCCATTAATTGCTCCGCAATGAGCTGGGGGTCCTTGCATCCTCCCGACCTGGCCCCACACATACCCATGCACTATCACACAGAAAGGTATCCTAACTGGGGTCCTACTTCTCCTACCAGACTTCAGTGCAGCAAAATATAAAGCAACAATGCTCACAGAGTAAGTTTCTTACTGTATGTTATTATCCTTATAAAAAGTCTGTTGCATGGAGGGATCTGAAAGAGTTCTCCCAAGACCAAAGCCTGGTTAATGCTCCTCAGGAATGACAGGTTCAATCCCACATCATTTCTTCCTTAGAAACAAGTCCCAGAAAATTAATTTCTCAGTAGCTGACTGAGAAGCACAGAATCAGGCATTATTAGAACTGAAGGATGGCATTAATAAAACATAAGGAATAGGAACAGATCAAATATGTAAGACTCAACAGCTGGTTGTCAATGAATTCATGTTGCTCGTCAGACACTATTACATGCTGTTCTAATCACTCACAAGGAAACATTTCAATGCACTATATTTTAGGTCACAAAAATATTTATTTCTGTTTCATATAAAAACTCTTACCAAACATAAATGCAACTATATGTTTCTTTTTCTCTCCTGGTCTAAAGAATTTCTATTCTGCAAAGGGCAGGAAGGGATCAGGGATCAGTTCTCCTTACTGACTGTACACACCAGCCAATGCTGGGTCCTTTTCTCTCTGTGCAATGACAGCAATGTGATATTTCCAAGCAGCAATGTTTGCTGACATCATGAGTCACTTTAATGCCATTTTCTGTACCTCATTTATCAGCAGCCATTTAAATAAAAGGCTGTGAAGGAAAACAGAACTCTGCAAATCCTGGGCTATGCCCAGAACTTTGCCCACCTTTCACAGACTTGGGACAACCCAGCGCGAGGCTGGATGCAGAGTTTGCTGCAGATCAGCAGAATCATTGTTTGTCATGCTGCAGATAATAAAAATATTAATTTTTGACTGCACATGCAATCACAAGATGCAATGTGAATTGAAATGAAGTGACAGCAGGATGCAGCCTTTACCCTGCATCAGAGGCTATACAGAAACCATGAGCTTTTCCCTCTGCAGGAAAAAAAACCACTGAGATAAGTGAAAAATGCCAGCTTATGGGTACTGTGCTGCTGACTAGTAAAAGCATTTTGGTCAGCTTGGTACTTTTTCAGTACTGATATCAGATATGGACAGTGAGAAACTCTCAGTAATAAGAGAGCAGGGCAGCAAAATGACACCAGTGTCCAGTTAGAAAAATCTTTATCACCTTCCCTGGTGCTGTACTCCCTGGCAGGAGGAGAGGCTGCTGCTGAAGAAGATGCCCCATGAAGCAAAGGGAAGGGCACAGGGATCTACTGATACACACATCTACCAAGGACCTTATGATATCCTTTCAAGGGTTATATCCTTTCAAGGGCTGCTCCTGCACAAAGCTTTGTGGCATGGAAAACAGGCATGGGACCCATCTCTTCTTCCTCACAAGAACTGAGGAGTAGCTCAAAAGAACATAACTAAAAATCTTATCCTGACCAGCAATTTAGGGTAAGTGGAAGGAGTGGAAAAATGGCAATAAACGTATCAGCACCAACAAGCCCATAAAAGTTGTGGGCCAGCAGTCATGAGCTGAAGGTGTAGCTTGAGTCTCTGACTCATGACCCAGCATTTGATTAAAAAAATAATAATTGAGGTTACCTGCCCAAATTAAAACTGAATGTCCAGGTACTCTCAGGGGTCAACATAAATAGGAGTTGGCAAAAATATAAACACTGTCCAGCTTATTCCAAACTCAATGGTAAAATGTATCTTGATGACAATTTTAAGTTTGTGAACTGAAAACTGTTTATCCAGGTCTGTTTTACCACTTTATCTTAACCTACTACTATCACTCCAGAGACCACAGAAATATTTCTGTTTCTTTCAAAATACTCAGCATGGGCAGAGTCCTTCCCTGCCAGTCCTTCCTGGCAGGTGAACTACATGAACCTCATACTAAAGAGAGGCTTCTGATCATACTTAGGGGAACAATGTTTAATGACAAGATGCTCTCTCTTTCCCTCAGTTTTCCAATGACATAGGAAAACAAAAAATGCATCAGTGGTTCATAAGGTGTAGCCTTTAGATATGGGCCAGGAATTTTTCCTTCCTATGTGCATAGTGATGCAAGTGTACTCCGCAATATTTCTTGTAAGGCATTTTAGAATGAAGCATCAGTTAGGATTGAGGAGCTGAAGCAGTAGGATTTAGGAAGCAATCAGCATATGAACAGAAGGAACAAAATAATTTAGCACTAGCCAACCTCTTGGATTACTCATAATTGAACAATTAAAATACCATCCAAGTTCCAAAGGAATTTTCATTTTTTATTCTGGTTTAGATGGCAGTGATGGAGCAGTAAAGTCTGGAACTAGGATGAGCACAAAAGACAAGGTGCTTTCCTTCTTTTCCACCTCTCTGCAGCCAGTGTGGGATCTTTGATCAGACTTCAAAAGCCTTAACATGCTCAGTTACAAGCTGAATCAGCATGTGGAGGATAAGGAGTGAAGGAATGAATGGGATATGACCAACTGAAAACCTGCTCGGTTCTGTCTGATTCTGAAAAGATTTCCTAGTTACACGAGAGTTCAACTCATTCACATTCAAGCCCTGAAAGACTCTATTTTTTCACAGCTTCTTAGCTGAAGTGGGAGAGCAGCCCAGAGGAGTGTTAACACTTCCTTTGTTCCCAAGATCTTAACTTAGCTAAATTCTATCCTGCCAACAAGTTGGGAATTCACTTTTTTTTCTTTAATTTTTTAATCTATCATGACTCTCATTGCCAGTAGTGGCAATGTCCAAAATCCAAAAATGGTTACATAAACATTGAAGAAATTAAGCACTGAATTTTCAAGTGCATTGTCCTTGTCCCGTTCTTATCAGAAAACAAAGACTTGGACATGTATTTAATTCAATGCTCTAAATACTGAAATACCGCATGATAACATAGTTTTAATTTTTAAAAGGCTGTTCTGGTACAATTAATCATGTGGTTGAAAAAAGGTGAAATTAGTGTTTCAGAACTTGGAAAATGAGCACCTAACTTTTGAATTGCTTAGGCACCAGAATTACTCTAGAAGTCTTCAAAACTTAGCTAGTTTACTGTCTGTTGATTTTAGCAGACTGTATTTTGGTCACACAAGAGAAAGAGGTTTCCTGTAAGGGAAAATACGTACTTTTATGTTGTTGTTGTTGGCCTCAAATTACTATATTGTGCAGTGACTCCTGCTAATAATAGAGGCAGCATTAGACAAGTCCAACATGATCTAGCAAACACCCCACTGCTAATCCACCAAGGCTGTAAACATGAGAACTATTGTCTCAAAGGGAAAAAAAATACTGAATACCTGAAATATATTTCAGGAGTAAAATGCATCCAGTTACTCAAGGTGGGTTATTAAAAAAAAATCCCTCAAAAACATTTAAAGGGAATGATGATTATTTGTGAGGTTTTGGGCCAGGGTTAGCTAATGGCACACAGGAAAGCATGCTGAATGAAGAAATCAACTGGAGGGAGCACTGATTCAGCTGAATAGTAAACTAATATGCTGACCATCTGCCCTCAAGGCATTGTGGTTAAAATTCTGACGTTGATGCTTGAGTTAGGAACCGTAAGTGGGTGATATATGTATACACACAGAGAGAAGATTTCTTGACTCTGGTATATCTAAACAGTGAGTCGGTACTTTGGAGCTGCTGGGCTGGGGGTTTGAAAGAGTAGGTGGCAATTATAATGATTTATTGTTATGAAGCAGACTTATTCCTCTGGATTATGGCTTTCATTAGGATTTACAAAGACTGCTGTTGCTATTCCAGCTTCTCATTGCATATAAACTTGCTCTTGAACAAGAATTTTCCTGCCTCCTTTAGAAATGTCAACAGGAAAATATTTTACCCACTCAGCTGAGAAAATGATAAAATAGTGTGTAATAAAATCATAATACGAATTTCTCATTATTTTAAAAAGAAACATGTTATTATTCTTGCTTTGCAATAACCCTCAGAGCATTTTAGGACAAGGTGTTAAAAGATTATTGGAGTCACCTTAAAAGGGTTTTGGTCTTTTTGAAAATTAGGGTAAAAGTCAGATTCCATACAAATTATTTTAAGTACTACCAAATAGTGAGGTAGTAAATAAAACAAGAGACTTTGACTTCATGGTAAAGAACTGTACCTGTATGAAGCATTAGGCCCACAAAAGTCCTCCTGAATGCTAGGGACGCAACTGAAATTATGTCTTCTTTCACATTTTCCTGTGTGATGACTACTCAATATCTTCAGAATAAGATAGCACAGACCAAGCACAGAGAATAAAGGGCATTGTTTGTGTGTTATTCCTGACCCTTTAACAAAAAATTGGAGAGTCTAAAGTTTATAGTGAAGAATGGTCTGCACTAAAAATTTATGTCACATTACTGATTGAGCAGATCAATTTTCAGTCTCTTCCTACTATGGGGACACGACACTGTTAATACCCCAGAAATATTTTCTATTACTGACAATGATTAAAACTCAAAAAACAAATAACTGTGACATTCAATTCCCAGATATGCTAAATTGTTTTCTGCATGTGTTTTTCTGCCCATGCATATACACATGCCATGCACTTATTTTCCAAATCTTCAGAATAGGAATGCAAAACTGTGCCATCTGGACATTCCGTTCCTGTGTACCCGGGAGTTTTAGGACAAGCTGGCAAAATCCATCAGAAAACCCAACGGCTGTGTTCCTTCTCTCTCCCAAACAACAGATAATACAAGAATAAAATAAAAGTGAATCTTGTTAGAGCAATTGCTGAGCACTGCACACCAGGCATGGAGTGAAGAGGATGTGCCACGTTGTTATGGTAACAAGATAACAACTTTGGTGCACATAGTCGGCACTGTCACCTCTGAGACTGAAATCCAGATTGGCTGGGGGATCTGCCCCCTGCCTTGCTCCATCACATCACTGCAAATGAGACCTAGTGCTGCTGTCCCAGAGGGAAGTCCAGGCCTTACATGACCCAGGCAGGGAACTGGCACCCTCTCCTGAGTCTCTCATGGCCCCCCACAATCCTCAGAGTTTACAGAAGAACATCTGCAGCTGCCAGGACATTACTGGGTATCACAGAAAGGACACAGGTATGACATCTCCAAGTCTATCTATCTCTAAAGATACCCATGAAACCTACTGGCATTTTGGCTGATCTGGACAGCTAGATTGAATCCTTCATTTTAAACAAAGATGTATAGCACTCCCCTGCTTGTGTAAAAGATGCGGAAGCAATTTCCTTTCTGCTAAAAACAGACACCATTCATTCTGTCAGTTCTTTTGTCTCATTCCCTTATACAATGAGTAGTTGGTCTAGTATATCCTCTGCCAGCAGAAGACCATTTCCCTCTCTTCCTGTGTCCCAGCTTAACCTCTCTCCCTCTATTTACCCCATTGCCTTCTCCACCTATTTATGAGATCGTTGTTACTTTGGTATCTCTGTGAAAGGTTGGATGGTGGGTTCCCTGGGACACGGCACTGCTGTGAGAACCTGATGCAACCTCTGTGCTCCAGGTATTATCACAGGTAACAGCTTCCAGCATTTAGCTCAGCATGCATTAAGTAAAGAGTGTTTTCCTCATAGTGCCTCACTGCTCTGTCCCTGACTTTTGCCACTGCTACACAGGGAGCTACAACAAGAGGAAAAAATGAACCTCATTTGACCTCGGCCAAGAGTGTTTGCACTTCTTTCCAGGCAGGTTTCTAGGAAGATTGCCTTCAAAAAAAGTTATATTGCCCACAATCAGTGCAACTGCCTGGAACTGGAAAATCAGATTCCTGTTATATTCCTGGAAGTGAGGTGCAGCACACAGGGATGTCCCAGGGAGCAGACAGGGAGAGAAGAGAGGGTCAGAGTGAAGCTGCACAGGCAGCAGCAGGGAGCAGCGCTGGCACAGGCTGTACAGCAAACCTGAGCTCACACCATGGCTCCGTGTGACACAGCCCTGAGCTGTCACCCACCCAGTGACCCTGCAGGAGCCTTGCTGCAGGATGGTACCTGTTCTCCTCTGAAGGACTCAGGCACCCAGTCCTGCAGCTGTTCAGAGACAGCATGATCTTCCAGGGATGTGAATGGCCAACAAGTACCAATTTGGCACCGCAGCGCTGGAGCTAACAGATCACTACCTGAGGATCAGAGGCTAAAGGTGCGGCACATATCCCCACAACATGAGATATCCTTCGTAGAGAAAAGATTGTGAGTGATGGTCAGATTGGAGATGGATGAGAATGAAAAGAATTTTGCAAACTTCTGCTTTGAGGTCTATTTTTAAATATGATGTATTGGCCTTGACCTGATTGTGCGCCTAGAGAAATTCCTTAAAGAAAATGGGTAAGAAGAGATCATTATAAAGATGAACACCATGTGAGTTTTTTCTCTTACCTTGGGAAACCTCAAAAAACCACAGTTGATATAACTAAAGAAATTTTAGATTCCATGAACCGCTGTGTTACAGGAGAAGCACTCTCTGCACAAAAGGACACCAATATAAATACCTGCTTCCCACAGCATTAATTCCCTCATAGATTGGCTATAGCTATATTAAAAATGTGCTGAATTTTAAAGAAAAAATCCTGCTTTGCTCTGTAAGCCTGCTTCTTTGAGTGTGAAAATACATAACATTTAAGAAGCTGAAAGTGACTTCGATGTCCACGTCCCTCTGAGCTGGCACAGGGAGCGAGGCAGTTGCATCCACTATCTTATGCTGAATTCCTTCTACAGCAACAAATCTACAGAGAGCCAAGATTGATTTATATGGACATTTACCAATTACATGGACATACCTAACCTGATCCTTTTTTTGACTATGTGTAAATATAAAGTAGAAGCATAGTACAAAATGTTACAGAACCAAGCTCTGGTTGTGGCACAGTAAGCTAAAAATTCTCTATATTAAAAGTTCAGCTGACCTGCTTAGGACAGCAACAGTTTCTGCCAATGGAATGCTCCAGCCTCTGGGTTCAGCTGTTCTTCCCCCTTAAATCTTTCTTTGCTAACACAGAAACCACACTGGTCTTAGCAGACCGAAAGTGATGACACTTCAACTACCCAGTAGTTAACATGCACTTTTGTGAGAGCACAGAAACCTGATCCTGATATTTGAAATGAGGCATCGTGCAAGTCTCATCTTAAAAGAAAAAAACCAAAATGGATAAAAATCAGAGATTTTTTTAAAGAAAGATAGGAAATCTGTCTATTTTAAGGTTGTTTGGATGAAAATTATTTTAATTTATAGCAGAAAGTTTAACTTTTTTTTTTTTTTTAAATCAGCCTGCTTTCCAGAACAGCACATGCTTATTACATTCCCCTGGCTTTTTTTACTGCCGTGGTTTTTTTATCCTACTCCTTCACCCTTTTCCTCTTTTCTCTTCTTTCCTGTTTTGAGAATTAAACTAATTGGGATCTCTCCAAGGGAAGATGTATAGAGAAAATTCTGGTCTTCACAACATGCCATGAGCAGGCCCAGGCTCACTCTCACCTCTGCTGGTCACTCAAGCTGTGCTTTAAGTACTCTCAGCTTTGGCTCCCAGCTTCACACTGCGCTGTAATCACAGCAGCATCTTTGTTAAACCTGAGCATCCTGGCTGAAAATGCAAAGGCAGTCTCCAAACAGACCCTGGTCCATTAAGAACAGCAGGATCAGGACCTCAGAGTGTATTCTGAGTCGAACAGGAAGCCACCAGAGTGTGCAGAGCATTAGCGTGACATGCTCCTGGTACTCCTTCCCCCCCAGAAGACACACCATTTGTACAAAACTTTTAGCAGTGCCTTTCACCTTCTCTGCAGCTTATGTCTCTGGCATGATGCCCTAAATCTTAAGTTATATGAAACTGGAAGGGATTAGAGGCTTCTGTTTCATCAATTATATTACTTTTAATTGCCTTGAAGGATTCATTTGTCTTCACTCCAGTAACCTTTGGCAGCAATCAGCAGTTCAAACACTACTCCCACACAGAGCAGCTCTTTTCAGTCATACTACGTTTACTGAAAGGTCCTTAAGAAACAAAAACAACCTCATTCAGATAGCTTTGCAGATGTATTTATTTAAATTCCACCTCTGATAAAATTAAAAGATTAAGCATACTTCTGAGAAGCAAGAAATTGTTTCATCATCACCAGGAATGGGCTTTAAATTCTTGTCTATGTTTTACAAACAGCATAATCAAAGTTCAATAGAGAATATGCAAAGATTGCAAATCTATAGCAGACAGAGAAATTTACATAAATAACAGATATGAATATCTGATGTTTACAGAAATAAAACTGCATACTATGCAAACAGACTAAAGACTACAACTAAAAAACATTTCATTATGATGATTTTTCAAACCAAAGCTCATTGTAGGTGCATATGTAGGAGACAGTCATGTAATGCAAGGAGGAACATCTATAGTAAAACAGTATCTACATATTGTTATGCTGTATTGCTAAAAGAAATTTGGATTAAGGATTGGATCAAAATGGGGATTGTTTCTCCTTCAAGACCCTTGAATTTCACAGCTACAGCAGAGACCTGTACAATTCAATGGGAACCTGGTACCCAAAGACCTTTAACAACCTTAAAAAACCTGTTCTTTAATATCACGTTGAAAGTGGGAATTTGATTTTTTTTTTTTTAAGAGGGTCATGTAAAATACCATATCAAGTACATTGCACTGATCACACTGATTCTGATCTGGAAATACGACCAGGTCACATACAAAGATGGCAATTTACTTATTACTATGAGTTAAAATGTGAACTATAAGGAGACTGTCAGCAGAGCAGCGCTTAGCCCAATTCATCCATGCTAGAACCAGCCTTTCTCAATGCATGACTGAAGGTTTATAAGCCAAACTGGATTCTTGCAAGCAGTTTCCATTGGGAAGCAGGAGGACCCTACTGGTGTGGCAGAAGCAGAATTTTGTCTAATACTCATTGTTTGTTTTTTAAAGGATAAAACACTGGTTTCACTAGTATCTGCAAGACATAGACATCTTATCATGATAAGAATACTGTCAGTACTCACACAAAAGCATAAATAAGAAAGGGAATGTGAACAAGCCAGCCTACAAAATTCAGAAATTAAAAAAAAAAAAAAAAAGAAAAAAAAAAAGCCTGAACACCAAAATTCCCTAAAAAGCAAGGAGAACCAATACCTCACATCTCCAAACATATTGTGCTCGACAAGGTCACCTCCTAATTCAGAGAATTCATTTAATCCTCTGGATGAATGCAGCATGTGTTGCTCTCCCAATGAAACCACACAGGCTCCAAATAAGAGGCCATCAACTACTGCTATAAATGCAGTCAAATGCTGGGAGCCTGAATAGCATAATTTGATTTTCCCCTTTCCAATACAAAAACAAAACAAAGAGAAGTGGTTTACTGTTGAAGGTGTGCATTGTTTAAAAGGCCAAAAGGTGCCTTTCCTTCTAAATTTTAAAAACATTAATCAAGAATGAAATAAATAACATGTGCAGGTCAAAGGTTAATATCCCAGGGTCTTTACTGTGCTTTTGCCACCCACTTCTTTCCATTAACACCATCACCTCCTCCCTGTCTTTCAACACCCCTCCAACTATTCTTGCCTCGTGTCTCATTCACACAACTGAAAAGTAGTAATTATTTTGCAGTTAATCTTCAGGAAACTGCTGCATAGAAAACAGGCTCTGCCTTCTGTTCCAAAGTCTGAAGGGAATGACCACTAGAGAGAAGCTACTGTTTCATTTGTCCTCTAAAGAGTTTGCCTGGGTTTGTTTGTTTGTTTGTTTAAAGATTAGAAGACCAGTTTCACTATTACCTTGAAGACACTGACATCACAACACAACAAAAATATCATAAGCAAGAGGATAACCGAGGTCTATGGAGGAGATTTTGATTTTAGAGATAATGGCATTAATCCAAGATAGATTTAAATGATTTAAATAATGTGACTGTAGAAATTCACTAGCACTTTCCAGGATAGAGTATGGCTCTAATTATATCTGAACAATTAACCTTTACAATTGCGCTGTTTAGAATGCTTCTCTGAGTGGGTATATTCTTAATAATTGGGCCATTAATTAAAATTACTATCTCAAGGGCTGCCAGAAATCTTCAGTAAAAAAAAATATATTGGGCTGGGATGGAACCAGGACAAAACAATCCCTCTCTGAATGTGTGCTCTATCATATTCACTGGGGAAAAAAACCAAAGAAAAGCAAAGAGAGGAAAGCAGACATTGTCCCTATATGTTCTCTACTTTTCTAGAAAATATAAAGCAGTATTTGAAAAATTTCAAAAGCATTTCCATATCAATAAGGAAAGGTACCAAAAGGGTAAAAAGATAACTTAGATATTTTTTCTACTGTTCTTTCCCACAAGGTAGAATGAACCTATTGGTATAATACATCTTTTTCATTTCTAACACAGATGTTTTTTTAATTCTCCCTAAACTGTCTTCATGATACTAAGCAAATCTCTAACATCATTACTCGTATTTACAGAACCAAGATTTTTCCCAAGTTGTCCTTCCAGCAGTGAAAACAAAGGCTACTGTGTTTACTCAGAAAATATTTCTCAAACTCCATTAAGCGATTATGTTAGAAATTAGGAAAAAAAACCCACCAGTGAGATTTAAACACCTGTACATCTCAGTCAGGAGAATCTCTGCCCTCTGGCACATCAAGGCTGGTTGGACAGACTGAGCTTGCAGGTTCCTCATTAGGTTTAATTCCACTCTACTGAACACATGCTTTGCTGAATTAAAGAAATAGATAAATTTATAACTACTCTTCAAGAGTAGCAACTTGTGCTGAACATCTTTGATTTTAGAAGGCAGATAAAAAAAGATCTGACCTCTGATTATATCCAGACTAGCGTCCTGGTGAATACTCTCATATGACAACTTATATGCAAAACCACAGATAAGTCTGTGATATATAAGTCTGAAACAAGTCTCCTTAAAACTTCTGACCTAATTGTATTGTATTGAGTCTGTTAACCTTATTGCTAAATACTCTTCTGTTGTGGAGTTACTCATGTTGCCCTGGATGGGAAAGCCCTCCACATGTGCAGCAGGATGTACATTTTATGATTACTTTGGCCAACTCCAGAAATCTGTCAGGGGAGGTCATTTTTATGCCATGTGGAAAGTTGCCCATTCTGGTGCTTTGCAGACAGATTTCTTCTGCCTTAAACTCCAGTGCCTCCATATCTGCTATTTGCTCTCCTGCATGCTTCAGGCAAAAGGTTGTAGGGCACTGTCAGGATTTTCACATCAGACACACGGAAAATCTATTTCAGGATCTCAAAGTGGAAAGTGGTAGCACAGGTCACTTAACACTGTTGGTCATTTCATCTCGCAGGAGACATGGATGAGAGGGCTGGGTAGAAGGAGGATCGTGCCTCAAGCACCTCAGAACTGGTTCTGCCCTCTCTGCCCCCAAAATAGCATGGGTACACACAGGAGCTAATACACACATGTACAGCTAGGAATGGGCATTCATATTTTTTCAAACACACTGTTATTCAGCAATTTGGGGAAGTGGGCTTAAAAAAGAAACAGAAACAAACATTGTGGGCTGTCTTTAACTTTCCGTTACTCACTGCTTCTGAAAATGCATTTTTCAGTTTTTCCATTTTTCTTCTCAAAATGTGCTACACATTTTCAGAAAATTAATGTGAGGATTTATAGTGCTAACTTTATCAGCAGTGCACATACATTTTAATAACTGAGTTAACCTTAGGCTAACATTAGCCTATGCAGTATTTGGTGGCACACGCTGGAAATCCTGTGTGCCTGTGCAACAAGGAAGCAGCAGGAAGGAACCTAACACCAAGCTTCATTTAATGTTCTGTCATGTGTAACTCTCCTACTGGGAGAAACTGCCAGGTTGTCCACATCCCACAAAAGAAAGAAAGTGAGCTAAGAGATGATGCTGAGGCCATTATTACTTTAGTCTAGGATCACTCTATCTGTAAGGGACAGTGTGTTGGACCTCCTGAGGCCACCTCTGTCTCCCTCCTGAGAGAAACCTTGCTCACCCCTCTCATTCTTCAAGGAAGGACATACCAGTTCTGTGGCTCTGATTGAGTGAAAATCACAAAATATGCGTGTTGGAACATCAGAAGCATCTGCTTCTGGCAAATGTAGTGCTCGCAGTTCAAATATACCCAAGAATCTCTGCCGCCTAATGGCCGGAATAAATCAGGATTTGACTTGCACGCATTGACTGATCATCATAAAATGAAAAATATTGGAGCTCAGAGCCTAAAAATCTTTGCATGAAAAACTAATGTGATATTAGTAGAGAGAACAGCAGTTTGAAAATGGAAGGAGCATGTGATGGTACTGGCAACAACCTGCAGGTGAATCTCAGCTATATTCAGGTCACGAACAACTCCCTTGTTACTTCCGAGCCTGAAATTTATTTAATAGAAAGAAATAAAATGTGAGAGAGAAGGGAATAAATTATCCTATTTTAACATCATTGAATTATGTGCCATGAAGTTACTGCACTGAAGTTTTCATCAGCATGAGCAGAGGATGAGTAAGCTAGGGCGGAGCAGATTGCCAACAACAGCCTTTAGCTACATCATTCTATATGCTTTAAAAAGTGCTTGTAAATTTGTACACTTGGGAATTTCAAGGACCCACACCTGATGTTAATCTGGTCTTTAATCATGTTATTGATGCTAGCAAATTCTTGCAGTGATCCTTAATAACTAGGGAAACTGATTTTACTTTACACAGATTGAAAGCTGTTAACTACTTTGCTGTTCAACATTTAAGCCATCAGTTATTCAGTGTGTGCAACCAGTATGGTTGCCTACCTTTCTATGGCAGATTACAAATAATAAATTAAAAAATTAAGAAATAAACAAAGGAAATACCCCAAATGACCACAGAATATGATAGTTCTTTCAAGATAGTCAGCCAGTTGTCCCCAAATTGGTTATTTTGCATCCAAACGATAACTTAAGGAGCTTTGGTTTTTGCCCATAACTCAAACTATTTGCAATATGCTATGCATGAAAGGGATAAGGTATTTGGTGTAGAACCTCAAAGTTCTCTTACAACTGAGATATTTGTCAATTCCCCCCAAATGAAAATATAAATCAAAGGTATTTGAGTTTAATTTCCTATCAAGGCATACAAAATGAATAGCAAGGACATGGGCTAGAATGTAGCAAGAATTGATTCTTCTATGGATGAGATCACAGAAAATTATCTTACAGTCAACTTATTGTAAATAAGGAAATTTATGTTTTGTTTCTAATGTAGTAGACCTTTAAAAAACAAATTACAGAGCTTTAGTCAAAACTGACTCAGTGTAAAAGTCAGTGTTTCATGACTCCATGAAAATGAGCAGCTACAGATAACAAAATAATCACAAGGACACAAGCATCATTTAAAAGGCACTACAGAAAATGTGGATTTAAATGTTAGTAGTACACTGTCATCCAAACTAATAGTGTGTCAACACTAGGCTCAAATGCTCACTTGCATCTTTTTTAATGCCACTATCACATGCAAGACTCCCATAACACTTTTCCTTTTACCAGCCAAACCTAGCTGAGTGATGCAGACTGTCATTTTGTCTTTATCTGTTTATTAATAACACAGGGTGAGAAACTGCTTACATGTATGAGCATGTACAGTCCTTGTACTACACTCAGAGTAACTTGTTATAGAAGTCCTTTCTTTTAACTCCTTTTAGATAGTTATTAAAAACTAACTAAAATTTATTTCGGTTCAGAATTTCTGAACTTTCTGGCAATGGGAAGTCTACCACCCTTGTGAGCAACCTGTTCCAGTGTGTACCACCCTTGTAAAAAATGTCATCTTTATGTCCAATCTAAACCTACCCTCCTTTAGTTTAAAGCCATTACCCTTTGTCCTATCACACAAGCCCTGCTAAAGAATCTGTTTCCATCTTTCTTGTAGGTCACTTGAGGTACTAAAAAGCCACAATAAGGTGTCTGTGGAGCCTTCTCCAGGCTGACAGCCCCAGCTCAGTCTGTTTTCATACATGAGGTGCTCCATCCCTCTGATCACCTCATGGCCCTCCTGCAGACCCCTCCTACATGTCTATGTCCTTCTTATGCTGGGGACTCCAGAGGTGGATGCAGCAATCCATGCGGTACCATGAGGGACTATGGCAGAGTAGAGGGGCAGAAGCCCCTCCCTCATCCTGCTGGCCACGCTGTGTTTGTTGCAGCCCAGAACACAACTGGCTTTCCAGTTACATCCAGCTTTTCATCTGCCAGTATCCCAGACTCCTTCTCAGCAGGGCTGCTCTCAATCCCTCCATCCCTCAGCTTTTACTGGGGGTTGCCCAACTCAGGTGCAGCACCTTGGCCCTGCTGAACCTCATGAGGGGCCCATGGGCTGATTTCTCCAGCTCCAATCCCTCAGCTGTGTCAGCTGCCCCACTCAGCTTGGTGTTCTCTGCAAAGCTGCTGAGGGTGCACTCAGTCCCACAGCCTTTGTCACTGATGGAGACACTAACCTGTGCTGGTCCCAGTGCAGAGCCCTGAGGGACAGCCCCTGTCACTGACCTCCATTGGGATACTGAGCTGCTGACCACCACCCTCGGGATGTGACATCCAACCAATTCCTCATCCACCTAATAGACAATTCATCACATCCATTTCTCTTCAATTTAGGGAGTAGGATGTTTTGGGTGACTGCACCAAAGCCTTTACAGAAGTCCATATAAACACTATCTGTAGCCCTTCTCCTGTCCACAGATGCAGTCACTCCATCACAGAAGGCTCCTCAGGCAGGACTTGCCCTTGGTGAAGCCATGCTGGCTGTCTCCAGTCTCTGCCTTCTCCTCCATGTCCCTTAGCACAGATTGTAGGAGTGTTAGTGTTGGATACAGGGAGGGAGAAAAAAGCTGAACGGACGTTGCTTTTATTTAGAAGTAATTCATGATCTGGGCACTGTATTCTACTAACAATAAAAATCTCAGCAGGATGGTTTTAAACTGGTATTGGACCACTTGGAACTGTTTATTTTTACCCAGCTCTCCAGACTGAAACCTACTTATCAATGCAGAGCTTCTTGGCCTCTTTGTTGAAATTATCTCCAATGCTCTGCCAAAATAATGACAATGTTGTGACAGTCTCTGAAGGTTTGCTTTGATTACCTCTGCATCATGGTGACACAGAACCACTGGACTGCTTTGATACTCAAGAGAAAGGACAACAGGTTACATAAACAGTGTTTTCTAGCCACAGAAGATAAACAAATTCCTCCCAGACCCTCTAAAGTAACAGCCTAGTTCATTTATTACTGCTTCAGACTAAATAACTGCTAGGTTTTTTCCCTAAAACTGGTGTGTGCATCAGTGCAGACATGACATATTTCACTTGATTTCACTTTTACTGAGTCAATTCCTACATGCAGTTACCCCTTTCTTACATTCTTCAAAATTATACTTCTCAGTTTTCTCACATATATCTTAGAGAAGTAATGCCCCAAAATGTGTGATAGCAACTAAAGCTTACAATGAAATAATTGTGATTTTACTGGAGTTCCATACTGCCTAATAGTGCAACTCAGTGCCTTATGCATGCTGAAATGCCTTCAAATAACTGCATCAATTCTCCAGTGTATATTCCAAGACATATTGACTCTTGCTTTAACTATTTTGGTGTCTTGGATGACTAATCAGCTTTGTTGTGAGTCAAGACTTTCTGTAAGGATATGTGGATTTGCTGCCTCCAGAAGAGCAATACTGCATGAATTCACAATGGTTTTAAATAGATTGTAACAACCCTTATCATCTTAGGTTCTTCTGCAAATTCATCAGCTGCTCCATCAACAGTTTTTAACTGCCTGTTCCTCAACATTATTTTAACTTTTGCGAATGTAATGTACTTCCCCCTGCTTTATTGATTTTTAAAGCTTAATAACAACACATTAGGACATAGTCCACGGATGAAAGTATTATAGTCCAGCTGGAGTTTTACCATAAAACCCATTCATCTGCAGTAAACAGAATTGTTCACAGTGAACAAATAAACAATTTTTGTTTTTACATGCTCTTCCAAGCTGCCATGTTACCTAGGATTGGCTTTCTTTTTAACACAAAGCAAGACATGGACATCTGTTTAAAAACAAAGTGGAAATGAACAAATTGGCCAGAAAAAGTTAGATGTTACACACATTTGAGGAAAAGTAACATTTCCCTGTAAGAGTTAATTGATATCACAGTGAAAAAAGACAAATATAAACAAAACAGAACCCTTAATACAATAATGACTCCTGAAAAAGGTAATTGCACCATAATTTCATATTTGTAACTGTAAACTTAATTAATGCTTCATTAACAGATTGTAGCATCTTCCTTATGGAAGATTTTTCTTCCCAAACCTAAAACAATGATTCTGCTAGTCTTCAGCCAAATATTTTGTTTCAAGTAGCATCTATCATCTTCTTAATGAAAATGTCAGTAACGCAGAGAGAAGCAGCACATTTTCCACAAAGAAGATATGTAGAAGATATATATTTATATGTAATAAATCTAATATGAAAAATGTCTCCTTCTTTATGACATGTACACATATTTGATATATTTTCCCTCTAAATCAAATTAATTAGTACACTGCAGGACATCCCGCTTAAAAGGACTCCAGGATCACATTTTATTTCTCTATGAGCATGGTTTCAAATAAAAAAAAATTCCTATTTTCTATTTGACACTGACAGAAGATTGATTAAAATCTGGGGAAACAACAATTGCTACTTTTTCTGTCAGCTCACAGTCAAGAATTCTCTTACAATTTTTAGCAGTGCTTAGGCTTTTTTTAACTTTATGTAAATATTTTTCTGGTTCGGTATAAATATAACTTGCTTTATTAATACTATTACTTCACCAACTTTCAGTTACTTCTCAATTATTTGCAGTGCTTCCATTTAAAAGGTATCATCAGAGGGCTACCCTCCAAGAATCAACTAGGACCACCTCTGTTTCAAATTAGAGCTTAGCACCTACTGCTGCAGTACAAGTAAACCAAACAGTCATGGCTGCATTGTGGTGTAACAGAATGCAATTATTATTGTTTAAATTAAGTTCAGAGATGGGAAGTCACCAGAGATCAAAAGTCATCACTAGACATAATGTGTGACGGTGACCTTATTTTTCTTGCTCACATTTCCTTTCTGTCTGCTGGAATTAGTCTAGAAGGACACTGCTGTCTCATTTGAAATACGTCTCCTGATGTACGTGTCTGGATGTGGAACACATTTGCTCTGTGGAGCCATGAGCCTGACTTTAGTTCTGCAGACTGCACTTGAACACTGTGAACCAGTCATTGCAGTAGGTGACATTCACCAGCCCATTCCTGGGAGACCTGACCATCTCCATCCACAAAAATTAACAGCCAAAGCTCAGAGGATCTCAAGACCCACTGGCTCCATTTCAGACAAATCCCTGGGAAAAGCCTTTTTTGCATACAGTTTCCTGATGCACTAACACAGAAGGGAGCATTAGTGCTTGCACCATCCAACACTGTCCCCAGAGGACACCTGATTTGCATGCAGACAGCCACGTGAACCAGTGCTCCAAGAAGCTAGTGAGGACCAAGAAGCTCTGTCAGAAGAAGGACTGAGTTTTTAAATGCTTCTGTCCTGCACAGGGTTTCTGTGATGCCTCAAGGTAGTCCAAATCCAGGGGACTAAAAGCAGGAACAAGGACTGGTGAGCCTTGGGAATGGCTCAGAGATGGGACTCAAAGCTGAATCCTGGTCTGCTAATGTCCAGTTGAGAAGAGAGGACATCTCATGTTCCCATTATCCTATCTTTTTTGGGCTAACAGATGAACATTTATCTCTCAATTAAATAGATACAATTCTAAATATAGATACAGAAGTGGAAAAAAAAACAACTACAAGGTGTTATTTGTATGCAGTCATTTTCAAGAGCAGAAAAGAAACACTAGAGCACAAGCAAAACATACAGCAAGTACCAATACAAATTACATATTTTACAAAATGTTTCTGCAAGGAAATTTTACCATGGTATTTCTTATAACAATTATCAGGCGGACAGTGAGAATGTGGGTCTCATTTGACACAGAAAAAATCCCAAGACTTTTCATGGCAAGCATAGTATCAGGTCCTTGCAATGTGTATTATACTGACTGGCATAAGCAGAACGTAATAAAAAACTCAGTAGTGGTTTTGCCCCCATCTTGCTTATTTCTCTGACATGATACATGAAGTTTATCCTAAAGAGGCCCAGTTTTCAGAAGCCAGCATCCATCTGTGATAACAATTTTCCATGCATGCATTTGTCTTTGCAGCAATAACTGATCTACATATAAACAAACCAGCTCCTTACATACAAATTCTAACAGCTCTGAGGCAGATTATTTCATCAGCACATGCAGGCAATACCACAAGGAGGTTAGTACAGAAAAATGCATACGCATCAGTGCAAGTCAGATTCCCTGCTAAAAAACCCGGCTACACATCTCCCAGCCATACACCTCTGATCCATCTCAATGTGGAGCATAAATGTAAAATTTAGCCCAAATTAGCTAACACTTCTCCAAGAAAATGAGAAACTCTGTATTATTACATCCCTGTGTTACCAATCAAACATAATGAATTTTTGATCCTCTGCAGTATAAAGCACAGCACTGCCAGCCATCTAAAGCAAACATTCCCAGACTCTGAAACACAGCTGTAAATATTCTTGCCCAGGGTGCTGATCTTGGTGGCAATTTCTGGCATAGACTCATGCCTACTTTTTCTAAGTCCATACCAGTAAAAGCTGGATAAAACAATAGCTTTATGAAGGCTTCTGTTAGTTCCTATGAATTACTGCAGCTAGCTGTCCAGTGATGTAAAACTGACATTGTTTTTACAATTCTCTCAAACTGAAATTCAAACTAATTTCAGCTATTCTCTCATAGTATTTTTAGTTGAATCAATATCATTCAGCCATTTTGAAAGCTGTTATGACACACATAAACTAATACATACATGAACACATTCCCTATTACAGGAGAATAAAGGTTATGCTGCAACTCTTTTTTATACACATGTAACATTTAAGTGTTCATTAGAGGACCCCAAGAGGGCCATGGGTTCCCTCAATATCCTGTAAGTGCTTTTCTCCCTGCAAGGTAACAGCCTCACATCTCCTGTACTTTAATCCATTCTGTGACTGATGGTGACCCCTCCTCACAATGCATGGCAATATTCACTGGTAAAAAGCCCTTCAACTGTTCTGAATTTGGCCCCCTGAAGTCATATTACCATAGGAGTTTTTGATTTTAACTGTGGTAGTCTAGGCTAGATAGTGTGTGAACTCAGGAAAGTAAGTATATTAAAAGGTTCGTCAATTCTCAGATCTGATATTTTTTCATATATTTAAAGCCCACAGTAGGGGAAAGAGGAAAGAATGATTTTTCTCCTTGCAGCACTTCAGAGTCAATACATTTACCAAGATACAATCTGAATTCCATTCTGAGTTGCAGAATGGTTAGCTAATTGGCAAGCACATACAATTTAAGAACTAGATTTCGTAGATTAAACTCATTACTTCAAGCTTTTCATGTTAGGCTCCGAGTCCCCGCATAACCTCTTCCCCTGCCGATTATCTGCCCTGCTCCCTTTTCCTGCTTCATTCCCCTGCCTGGGTGCTGTAATCCAATGCTCCTCTGCAAAGGCTGCCTCACCTGCCCCCCGCGCTTCCTCCTGTCCAGGCTCCCTCTCCGGCAGCCGCGGCTCCTCATAGCCCAGCTGGACCCGCAGGTTACGGCAGTGCTCCCGAGCCACCAGCGGCCCCTGGGCACCGCTGCCCTGTCACCGGGCTGTCACATCCCCCGGAGCGCAGCCAGCTACCAGGCGGCGGCGGCGGAGCTGGCTGTTGATCTGTGATACCCTCCAGCTGACTGCCTTTTTAGCATGCACGATCTTCAGGCCACAGACTACGCCTTTCTTTTGTGTCTGGAAAGCCTGTAGCAGTTGCTGGGCACTAGGAACAAACCAACCTTTGTATCGGGGGCTACAAAAACTCTTCTTACCTAAGGGGACTGCAATTCCCGTCCACCTTCACTAAAGAGAAAGATTAAATGAGGTCCGGGGATATTTAAGGATGAGTAGACTACACTACTCCGAAGCAAGGCTTGTTTTCTATGTTGACTGCTTTGCACAGAAAATAAAGCTCATCAAAGGCTTGAAGTTGCCTTTACTTTGAAAGAAATACGTCATCTTCAAATATGCAAACCAGGTTTACTGTTGATAACCCAAGAGTTATTGACCTTGTATTTCAGCTGTTCTCAGCGTGCACTTTGGCTTTTCTGTAATAAGATCATCTTACCAGCAGATGATTATTGATCACTTATGACAGAAACAAAAAGCCTTGAGCAGACTAATCTATTCATTGTGCTCAGTGCAAAATGATGTAAAAATTGACAAACCCTCCCCTGTTCCTATCCACCCCAACTCACCCCCCCTCAAAAAATATAATGTAGTCACAGTCAAAAACACCATTTCAGGATGAAACCCAGAGAAGTAGGGAAGATGGCAAGCAACAGTAAGTTTTACCGAGATCTGCTTGGTGAACAACTACCACCCGGCAAGAGCAATGGCACTACCGACCAATCATGGTCACAACTGGACTGAGTCCTCAGCACCTAACCCAAACCTGCTGGGGCCTTCCCCGTGCTGCCCAGCCAGGAAGGGGAGAAAATGTACGGCTGCACGAGAAGGCAGTGGAGCAGGGCTGGCTGGCTCAGGACCCACGGGGCCATCAGCATCCTTGCCAACCCAACGCCGACGCAGTGGCAAGATGTGCCCCCATCCCCAAGTTCTCCGGACGGGCACAGGCAGGTGGGCAAGGAGTAGGTCATGGAGGGAGAAGCTTCTAGACTAACCTGCTCACAGGTTTCCACGATGTGCTTTCTGCCTCTCGGGGACCCAGACCGTGACACCCGGCTTGGGGGATGCTGTGGGCTGCTCTGCCCCTCTCCTCTCCGGCGCGACGGGCGAGGGCGGTCCCCTGCCCGCCCCAGCGGGGGCTACAGAGGCTGCGGGCGCTCCGGGCGGGGGGCACGGCCCGGGGCAGGGGACGGGCGGGATGCGGCAGGTACCGGGAGCGGAGCGGGCAGCCGGCTGTGTCCTCGCTCGCCGCAGATTTTAAGGTTAAGTGCGTGCGATTTCTCACCCTCACAAAAGGGAGGAGGAAGGAAAGATGATCAAGGAAGCAAACCAGGCAGGGGAGCGATGAAGGGGAGGACGGGGGGGTTGAGAAGAAAAGGAGGGAGAAACAAAGGGAAGAATAAAACCCTCTCCGGGAGCAAGCGAACAAAGAGGGTAAAAAGAGCTCGGCGGTCTCCTCGGGGGGTAACCCCCCGCCGGGCTCCCCGGCACCGCGGCACCCCGCCCCGACGTGCGGCCCCGGCCCCTGGCGCTGCCCACGGCCGCGCACGGCGGAGCCCCGCGGGCAGGACCCCGGCCCGGCCGCTGTCGCCCTGGGAAGTTCGGCGGCGCGGAAACACCCCCGCGGGCTCGGGGCACCTTACCTGTCGGCCGGCACTCCTCGGGGAGCGGTGCGATGAAGCGGGGGGAAAAAATCGGGGAGGAAAAAAATGATAATAAAGCCACCCCAGTTTCCGAAATTGCACCGCTCGATCAGGTTACTATGGAAATCGTCGCGAGGAGGCAAAAAAAAAAGCCAGAAGCCATCCTCATCCTCTCCGCCTCCGCGAGGCACCGCGGCGCCGGAGCCGCTGCCTCCCCGGGCGCAGCGCTGCTCCCCTCCGCCCCGGCTGCTCTCCGCCGCCGCCGCGCACCGGCCCCGGCCCCAGCCCCGCGCCGCGCCGCCAGCGGTGCTGCCCCCCGCCGCACAGCTGGAATTTAAAGGGGCCGTGCTCTCCGGGCGCCGCTGCCCCCGCCGCCCGGGGCCGGCTGGGTGTGCCTTCGTAACCAAAAGTTTCCCGCGGGTGCGCCGAGATGCGGCAGCCGCAGGGACGCGGGGATGGAGGAGCGGCGCGTTTGCGGTGCGTAGCCCTGGGCGTTGTGAATTATTATAGGCAGGATCCAAACAGCAGGATCCTAAGGCCTCGACAGAGCTCGGTTGCAGTGAGCGCTTTGCACAGGCACGGGTAAGAGGCAGCCCCGGCCTCTGAGAGCTTGTAATGTAAGCAGTGAGAGCAGACAGAAGGAGGGAAAGTGTATAAAATGCATGAGGAAGGGTTGAAAACTTCCTAACCACCCCAGCCCAGACATCACAATTTTTACATTGCAACTAAAAGATTCAAAAAATACAACAAACTGTTCTGACACAGGTCATCCTGCCTTGTCCCTTTTTCATAAACAGAAGCGCTTGTCAAGCCTGCCTGTTCTGAGAAGTGAGTTTGGCCTGCAGGACACCCTGGCCAGCCTGGAGGCTGGATCCATTTGAAGCCCACCTGTGGAGGGAGCTGTGCCAACAGCTGCCACTCACAAGCACATGCAGACTTTGCCCTGACTGGGTGGACAGAGCTTAGCCGCCCTTGCCACCAGTTCACTCTGCCCTATCTGCCCCCACCTTCACCCCTCACATGCTGCTCTGCCCGGCCCCACTCCCGTGTGAGCCCCTTCCCACTCTCTCTGCTCCAGCTGCATCAGGTGCTGCAGCTGATTCAGGAACTACCGCCCAAAGGATGGGTTTTCACCCCTAGAGAATATATTCCACAAGTTTCTGCTGATGGGGAATGAGGCTTCTAAGTTATTCCAGCTCTGAAAAATGGCTGCCTGCAGAACACAGGGAAACCCCATCTTTGCTCTGCTGTTGCAGTCTAACACTATGCTTCAGTTCCCAAGAAAGGGAAAAAGTGGGGAAAATAGTTTTCAGATGATTGCCTTAAACACCTATGAAGAAAAGGAGCCCTTTCTGGAGTAAAAATGTGCATTTATTCATTCCAGAGTAAGAGCACTTTGCAAGTCATAGGTTTAGGGAAGATAGCTTGCAGTTAATGGTTCCCATGATACCTGTGGGTCTTCAAAAAACCTTCATTTTCCAGTCTATCAGCCAGTCAAGCCTTGCAGCTCTTTATTTTGCACAAATTTTCATCAGTGCTGGTCAGCACAGCTGCAGCTGAAACCACCTCATGAGGTGAGGGAATTAGCTGTTGGATGGAGGAGCAAAAAATAAATAAAAGAAACAAAAAACCTCTCCTACTGAGCTGTGTGGTATTTCCCCATTACAAATAATGCCTGACATTTCAGCTAGCCATTTCTGTTTAAGAAAGCAAGAGGCATAAAGTATACACTAGTGAGAACTTAGTGTTAAGAAATAAGAAAGAGCAGACCAAAAGGCAAGAATTGACAGCCACATTGTCCAGGAATCCAGTTTGCCAAATACCATCCTAACTTGAAATATTCCTACCAAAATACCACCATCACTTGAAATAACCCTGAAAATAAATAAGGATAGATTTAGACCATAGGTTACACCATAAAACATACTGGGACATCTGAGGCTGCCTTTTCTTAAAGCTGTGAGACAAGAGAGTGGCTGAATATCTTAAAATTAGAATTACAAATATATGACCGAAGATCCCGGGTGAGCGACATCTTTCAGAAATGACAGTCCCTGGAGTGGATAACCTGGAGGTTATTTCTTTCAGTGCATGAAAGGCACAGAGCAGTGAGTTATCTCGGCAGTCTCTGTGCTGCAAGACTTCTCCCTGAAAGGTTAATTGTGTTAGAGGTGTAATTTTTACCCAGCAGAGGTGTGCCAGCAGAGGCCTCAGATGTAGATGCAGTTCATACTGACAGAACTATGGTTTTGTTAGCATCGAATCTCTCACTGTGGCGTGGAGTAAGTTCATTTCACCAGCACGAAGATCAGACCTGGTGGTTCCAGCCACCTCTGCTCAGCCACTCTGTCAGTGCAAGGTGCAGCATGCACAAGGCTCCCGCCTCCTTTTTGCCAATGACTACTCTGGAATTGCTGGTCTTTTTCGTAAATGTTTTGCAAATGGATAGAATATTTTTTTGTTTCCTAGGCCCAACCATTTAATCTTATGCCTCAAGCAGTTTTAGGAGTCTGTGTCTGACAGCAAAACAGTAACCAGTCCTCTAGTCCTGTAAGAAGTGATATTCCAGAGCAGAGAAGTATCTTGAAAGTTTTCATATCACCAAGAATTTTCTGCAATGGCTTTTGTAGTTTTACACAGAAAATATCTAAATAATTGTCTATTTTTCCCTTTGTTGCAAAACATTTGACTAGCAAAGCATGGTGAAGAATAAAAATGTGATTCTCACACAGCTTTAGAATAAACTGCATAGTTATACCTTTAATATATGAAACTTCAACACATCAGTTACATTGTAGTTTTCTACTACATGAGCTACAAACAAGTATGTTGGTATCATTGACACGAGATTAAATTTATTTCAGGACATACAGTAATTTGAAATTGCAGTATCTTGGCTTGTATATTTAAATACAATCAATTATCTTAACTAACATGTGTTTATGTCAGTGAATGACCAAACAATGACAAACTTACAAAGTAATGTATTGTCTCTGTGGGCTTTCAGTCCTTTTAAAATTACATCACCATATGACATGTGACCTCATTACAAAGACTAAAGGGGTCTCCTATCAGCCATAAAGATTTAAACGTTGCTAGTCAAATACGTTAGCACCTTTGTCTGCTAAATTCCCATCTCAGACAAAAACCTGTTTATATGACTCTGGTGTCAAGTGGCAGCAGAAGAGTGTGCTTCTTCATCCCCAAAGGATGCTGCATTAAACCAACTGCTTCTTGCTACAGCAATATTAAAAAGTTTGAAAACACCAAATACAAAAATTTGTCTCAAAATCTTAACTTAGTCATCTGAATATTCTCAGTATTTCCTGCTATACAATAAGATGTGAAACCTTTTTTACTTGCCATGAAAAGCATGGTAATCTTGAATCACACATTGGCATGTCCAAATGAAAAACTAAAACTGAACCTTTAATATCTGAAAAAGCTTTTAGATGAAAATAACCTGGTAAAGCTCAGGCATTTCACATCTTACAGGGGAACCTATAGGGGAGCTCTGTGGCTTCTTTCTGCAAAGATACCGGGCAGGACAAGTAACTGATGTTTGCAGAACTCCTGCCATATCTACTAATGCCAGAAGTCCATTTGCACCTCTGCACTTTAACTTTACATTGCCCAGTACCTGCTATGGCTGTTTGTAAGACCCTTCCCTTCCTGCCTACCTTCCTTCAGGCACTGTGACAGAACATTCTCCTTCCACTGTCAGCTGAAAGGTTTCCTCACAATTTCCAGTTTGTCACCCTCAGCCGAGCTCCAGGCCACATCCTCACTGGATAGTGTGCACAGCAGAAGGACAAAGCCTAGATGTACTCCACATGTATTCCAAAACCATGAGCACAACATATTTAGGAGAGGTAGCACCCTGAATGCACTACAGGGGAAATGAAGGAAAGAGCAGGGGAAGGGTCTATCAAGAATAGACAATTCCAGTCTCCATCAAGAGAATAATTGGATAAGACATTTCAGATCACCTGATTCTTGTTAGGATTGCCTTACCCCTTCTTTGTTTAAGTGCAGCCACCTGATAAGCACCATCCTCCTTCCAGGTTTCGACAGTCTCCTTCTTTCGGCATCGTTGGCCCTTTTAGGTGATTTTCTGCATTTTTTTTTCCATAAGTGGAGCTTATTATAAAGTTTTCTGAAACACTGTTGATATTACAATTGTCACTGATTAAGGCCTGTATCTTCCAACAGAAGGTATGTTGCATTTTAAAGTGTGATACTGGAGTCACCATCCACTGGCATGTCCATGTTTTCTACAAGGACACACATGAACCCAAGAGTAAAGCACTACTGCTTTCAGGTGGCTGGGACATCTCATGAGAGGCAGTGTGACCTGAAAAATTACTTCCACTCTTTTGTTGTGACACCAGGCATGGGCAAATTCACAAGAACATGTATTGCAGACGGGAAATAGGAGAGAGAAAATGTGTTTTGCCTTGGGAAAAAAAAAGCTGCAGTAGTTTCCAGATTTCTGTTAGCAGATTGATATAGCTTCTGTATTCTGGAGAACTCCTGGCTATATTGTGATGTCTTATCACCTTCTCCTCTCCAAGATGTCTGCAAGACCCATAGATTTTTTCCTTAATGTTCAGGAATAATCCCCAGAAGGCTCTAATCCTCACTGAAAGCAAATCATGTATACTGATCTCCTGTTTATGTGTACACAAACACATGTACACACACATGTGTGGGAAAAGAAAAATGCAAAGTCAAGCATTTCACAATTAGGAAATAACACAATTTAAATTGTCTGCCAGACTTAATTTGGCCACTTATGCCTAGTCATACTCTTAAATAAACTCATATAAGTCTTGGCGTACTTGTTGGAGGATGTTCACTTGATGACCATCTTCTCAATTATATGTTTTATCCTAATTACTCATTATATGGTCTTGTAATGTCTTTAGCAAGCCCTGTAGGCAAAATTTTTGCATATCTATGTCCCTTAGTAGTGTAGGCAGTAAAATTTCATCATTAATTAGCACATGGGGAGTAACTGAGAACAAAGGAGAGGAAAGTTCCCTCCCCAGTTTCCAGCATTTATACCAGTTTGGAGCAGAGGACCAACAAAAGCCTGGCCTTGCACTTGGATCTCTGTGTAGCTGGGGATCATTGTGCCCTCTTCCCTGCTGGGGAAGGCAAGGCCTGGCTGCCTGCAAAGGTGGAAATGCACAGGAGTGCACAGTGATGGGCTCAGAAAAAACAGAACTGCTGAAATGCAATAATCTGGACAAATGCAGAATCTGCGCAAATGTGATTTTCCAAGATCTAATAGTTTGAGCAAGTTTTGAAATGGCTTTTCTCAGTGAAGACAGAGTCTCCAGCACCTTTACTTTTGGCTCTTTGTGGAGACGGCGCTGCACAGAGCAGCTGGGGCTTCCAAAATGGCTCAAAGTGCAGATGTTCCTTTAGAATGCTGAAGGACATATCTATGACTAATTCACTAGTAATTTTCAAATACCTGCTCTAAAGCTGGAGTTACTCAAAGAAGAGAGCACAACTTCAATACTTGTAAAGAAGCCCCATTTTTTCCAAGTCCCATTTTCACATGAAGCTGAACTTTTCAACAATTTTGTTTTTATCACACTATGGCTGCAAAACAATCTATTAGAAGTATCTAAAACCTGACTATTAACAGGAAAAAAGTAATTTAAACATCTATTTCCTCTTGTATTAGCAATTGCAATATGACTGAAGAAGGAATCAACTCTGCAGTCCCCTGAACCAATTTCTGCTGTTTCTATTAGCCCCAGACCCTGTATGGTTTATACCAGCTGCGTTCAACAGAAGGGATACCCAACTGGGGGTACAAATTGCCTGCTGAATGGCCCTCTCTGACTCCATGCTGATACTTTTGACCTCAGATGGCACAGAAAATGCTCTTCAGTTGACTTGTTTCCAAATGCCAAAAAACCCCAACCCCCAAAATTCTAAACATAAAACAGAAGGAAAGCTAAATTATTTGAGTTAAACTAACACTCAAAACAGTTATATCACAAATATAGCAATAAAAAAGTGTTATAAAAGTTGTGCTTCCTAATACATAAAGATATCCTGAAGAATTATTTTGTATTGTTTATAGACATTGGAAATTTACATACAGTTTATATGCATTAGAAATTAGTTTCCAAAGTTTTCTTACTGCAAACAGCGTTTTCATAGGCAAACAATTTTTTTTCCTGTAACTGGATATCTGCCTGCCAGACATAAATATGTTTCTGTCAAATTCACCATTCTGCCATGGATATCAGAGGACATCTTGGGATGACATGGACATTGTTTTGCTTCCTTTGTTAATCTTTCAGTTCTTTGGTTCTCACATGACCTGGGTCTCTTCTGATTTTCTGTATTTAAATTCAGAAGCTCTTGCCAGAATACTCTTTCAATTTTGTTCATAGTTGCAATGCAAGAGGCCTGCAACTCTTGCTTTAATTTGGGACAGGACTTACTTTCTGTAACTGAAGAGAAATGGCAGACATCACCTTCCTTGTTTCTCCTGAAGTAATGCCTCAGTTCTCTGTCTGGGTTAGCTGGCTAAATTATTTCCTTTCTAAATAGTCAAGTTCTGCTGTGTATAGAGGATTGTGACTTTCAGTGCTTAATATAAGCAAGCACTGAGAGGAGGGACATCCTGAGAAGATTATTTTCTGCAAAATACATAAGATATCCTTTCTGCTCCATGTGTTCCTGCTGCAGCCTCAGCTGTAGCTGTTGGTCCAGATTTTAGTACAGGGTCATATAGACCAGAAACCTGATCTTGTCCTTATATCAAAATGGCTCCTAGCTAAATTTCTGGGATCCTCTATGCTAAAATAAGAGAGGCTTGTCAAAATTAAGCTAATAGTCAGTGGTGAAGTTCCTTATCCCAACAAAACTATTGAAATGTCAAGTGCAAATTAAGGATCAGAAAGGGGAGAAAGAAAATCAGATGTAAAAAGATTCTAACAGATGCTACTGGCTTTTTCATATCAACAGTTGAAGTTAAAAGGTCAGCAGAGGTTGATCTGACTGTTAATGTTTCCTCATCATTTTGTTTATGAGAAAGAAGAAGGGAAGAACACTTCCATCCCTGTTATTAATTTAAGTTACTGTGCTTGATTGGAACAACTTAATATTCCAAATATACAAACTCCAAAGAGGATCACACAAGAATGTTTGTCTCAGACTGTAATTGGAGTAGATCCATTTGTTTGTGTAATTGCCACCAGAGTGGAAATCTGTGCTTCTGTATTTGCACAACTGCAATTATTTTCTAAGAATGAACCATCTGAATTTTAATATCCCGTAGATCCACTGCGATACAGCATATTACAATATCTTGACCTTTTCAGTGTTCCATAAATTGATTGTCTGGTTGTTCCAGTCCTCCCTCCTTTACAGTCCTGGAAACCTTAGAAGAAGAGGTAACATGGCTGTTTCTGAATCCTATCTTGTATATTTATCAGCATTTTCAGAGTCACACTGGTGGTCTCTGGAAGGCTTGACAGAAGTTACACACTGTGTGCCTGAGGTGCAGTAGCATATTAAATCACGCCAGAAAAGGCAGGGATGAGTGCCACAGGCAGGCTCACAAGGTCCACCACAGGTGGTCCTGCTGAAGGTCACGTTGGTTGACCAGCATTGTTATCAAATTGTGATCTCTCCAGTGAGTTATTCTGACAGCCAGATAAACCTCCAGCTAAATAAATATCATGTGCAACCTTCAACCAACCAAATGTAACTGTTTAATTAATGTGCTTTTCCTAAGTAAATTAAAAAGCAGAGGGAAAAGGCTTCTGGTCTTTTAAGGATGCATAAAGCAGAAAATGAAAGATCTAAACATGAAAGGGAGAGAATCCTCTTAAAGCTGAGGATGCAGTGGTAAGAAAGTGATTATTCATTTCCAGACATCACCTCAAACTGATGGACTAGTGAAAAGAAGATGCAAATTGTAATCACTGGAAATGTTGGGGGAAGATGCAGAGAAAAAGCAATTGCCACTTTTTAATTTCTTGTCCTCCATCAAAGAAGGAAGAGGGAAAATTCACATTTGTTACTGTTTATTACAATTATTACGCCCTCAAAAAACCCTCAAAACCATAGAACAAAACAGAAATGCTCTGAGGTGGCTCAAATTCTTCCTTTGAGACTAAATGCAAAATTTTTTTCTGAAGATGTTTTTCCCTTCCAGATGTGCCTTCAGGTCCCATGTGTGCCTTGAGGAAAATTCCTCTGCCTAGTGATTGTGGGGCTGAAGAGCCCATTACTGCTTTAGTAGCTTCCTACAAGCATAGCTCAAACCATCCCATGTGGCCCTTGCAGCAGCAGCAGAAAGAGGGGTTTTGTCTCAAGCCCTGAACAGAACAGGAGGCACATGGAGTTGCCTGCCCTGCTCAAGTGTGGTGAGCAGGTGGGCATGTCCTGCAGCTCAGCCCTGCTGCACTGACCCCTACCATGACACTGCTTCTCACAGATCTCCAGATCAGCTGAGGCCAAACTCTTCTGTGTTCAGATTTCCATCACCTTTTGAAGTCTCACATCCAGTCTGGGGTGTGGGGTGTGCTGTGCAACTATGAGACAAACCATGTAATAGAGCCTGAAACACAAAGGAGACTTCAGTTCCTTTCTTCTCTGCATCCCATGGAGAGCAGTGCTGTCTATCCAGCCTCCTGCTGAAAGCAATATCAAAATGAAAAATAATCATATTAAGGCAAATCCAGACAAAACAGAGTATGGGAAGAAGAAAGCATGTTTAAGAATTCTCTCCTTATTTCAAAAGTATAAATCTTAAGATTGTTAAAATAAGTCTCGCACTCAAGTTTTTTGACCTATTGTTTTTGGATTCCCATTGACCTATCAAATGTCATAGAGTAAAACTCATATGTCTATCTTCAATTAATAAGAGCATTTTGGATAAGCACAAAGTAATAATTCTGGTCACTGCCATGTTGATGTTACTTCCTGCAGATCTGCTGTTGAAACTGGAGCCCCTTGAATGCTGACCAGTAAAATATGTACCAGCCTTTTACCTAGCAATAGGACCATCATATGCTGGGAATTAGTAATAGTAATCTGCACTTTTTCCTTCTTCTTTGTTCAATATAGAACCTAATTCAAGGCCTCTCTTCTGGTAATCAAAGGTTTCACTGCCACCAAATTATGCTATTTAAGGCATTACCTATGGATATGTTACCTGTGCTACCATTTGTGCCTTAACAGAGTCTGGATATCATCCCATTATCTTTCCAACATAACAGAAGAAAGCATCATGGTCAGGAGGTAAGAAATCATTTATTGCCTACATCATCCACAAAAGAAAAAAACCTGGGACATCTATGGTGATATAATTTGACTGACAACCAAAAAGCCTGCAGTAACACCATTCTGTGGCCTGTTGTGAGAAAGGCAGGGGAACAGAGGCAGGCATCTTCCAGCAAAAATAATCACAGTAGGCCAGAAAGAATGGAAATCTATACCAAGAGATTAACCCTCTAAATGATGGAGGCAAATGCTTTTATGAGTATATCTCACCAAATATCTGGAGGCCAAGCTATAAGATTGTTTGGAGTGGGATGAAATAACAGTGAAGTGCATTGTTGTGATGTGTTATTTATTTACACCATTCATGTTATGTTCATTAACCTCCAGCTAACATGAGGAATCTGGAGTAGCCACATCGTAAGCAGGAGAGTCTGCCTTGCAAAGCTTTCTATCCAAGTGAGTTGTGCAGGAGTCAAGGAGAGGTACAAAGTGTAGGGACATACCCGTGCCCACATGACAGATGTGGGCCAGAGCCACAGAACAGACAACAAACTGACAGTGCTTGCATCTTACACTTGGCAGATAGGCTGGGCAATTTACAGTTCTTAAAAGGGTCATAATGAAATATTCCTCTTGATGTCTAAACACTCTAACACATAAAAACAGGACAGTATGACTGAAAAAAAAGCCTGTGTACTGAAAACTTGTTCAGAGACCTTTCCATAAATACGAAAATGTTTTGGTTGTCAGTTTGAAGTGTGAGCCATTGTATATGTCCAATTATAGCCTCTCCAAAGTCACATACAGCAGCAATGCCTCACCAACTGATTTTAAGCTAGGTCAAAAAGACAGAGAAGGCCAAAGGAAAAGGATATTTCTTTCTTTGGTATCCACTACATCTTAGTTTCCTTCCCTTGTCAAGGTTTTTCATTAATTTCTGAGAGAGATTTGGCCAGAAATAGTTTGAGAGGATGGTGCTTATAAATTTGTGCATATTTTATTGCTAGGATATACTGCCAATACATGACACATTTCCAGATCTTTCAAATAGTATGTGCTCAACATACAGTGAGAAGGGTTTTACTCATAAAACTTAGTTAAAAGGAAGTGTACAGGTTTTTTTTCTGGAAAATAAGAATGAGTCATTCATGCATGCATTTGATTTCCAAATCCAAGAGTCTGCAGTCTAGACTTATGGTTTTTATTTTTCTGAACACTTCATCAGTCTCTACGTAGGCTGTTACATCCTGCTGTCAATAGGAGGTTCATGAGGAAATAAAAAACAGAGCAGAAGGTACCAGGGTTTTCTTCCAGGTGAACAAGTACAATAATTTCCCAGAGTGGCTACTAAAAAAATAAACAAACCTGTGACCTTTAAGTTGAGGGACCCCTTAGTCCTCTCTGTGCCTCATCCACAGAGAAATGACTGCCTATCTCTGTTCAAGTCTGCAGAAATTCATTTCTGCCTCCTCAGGGTAAGCAGGCTTTTAAGACTGTAGTTGTACTCTCAAGTAACAATTCAATTTGGCTCTGAGCTCTGCAAGATCACCAGAGGAATGGGGGATGATTTGCCTAAGAGAGAGGCTGCATGTGCTGACAGGTGGAATAAGGGACTTAGGAAATGAGAAAGTGGTGATGATATATGGCATTGTGTTATAAAAAGGAGCCTCGGAGAAGAGGTTTTTCTTCCTTGACTCCATGTTCTCAGAGTGGAGTCCACATTCTCCCTTACTGAGAGGGTGGAGGACCAAAAATCCATCAGAAAGTGTACGCATACACACACAGAGAGCAAAGAACAATCATTCCTTCACTGAGTATGTCCTGGGTTATGTTGTTATTTCCCAGTCACTTCCTGGGACATCAGTGACTGAATGATTTTAAATCAAGATGTGGGTTGGACTCTAGTGTCCCAGATAGGAAGGGGGCAGAGGAAACCCTTCTGCTTCTTGTATAGATCTCAGGTAAAACAGCTTCTCCCTGTTTTCCCCTGATGCAGAAGAGGAAATAAGGCATTTCCAGAAGAAAGACAAGAGAGAAATGTGGGTTAAGCAGCAGCTTCCCCAGTTGTCACTGCAGCAGGAAGTGCATCACTTTTCCAGGGATTTGCTGGTGTGAGTCACTGTCAGACACAGCAGTGCACAAGAGCAGCCTGTGGACAGTATCCTATGCTGGTTCTCCATCCTGCCACCTTCAGCATTCCCAGTGATCTCCTCCTGACAATGTCAGACAAGGATCAGAAATTAGGCTTTTAAAGGAGAATGCTCTGTATCATTAAAGCTGCAGCCCTGTCTTTTCAAAACTGATGGAGAAGTTCCTCACAGCAGGAATGGTGCTTGGATTCCTGTGTTCCTCCAGAAAGAAATTATTACAGCAGAAAACAAAGCAGGTCCTGATGGATGCAGCTAATTAAAAGAAGAAGAAGAAGCTTCAACTTCTGAGTAAAAACTACACATGGACACAGGGATAGTTACAGCATGGTCACACTGTCCAGGTGTGCTCTAACCCTTGAGCTGTGGTGTAGCAAATTTGAGTAAAGTAGCAGTGTCTTCCAAAAAACAATCTACTTGCCCTCCATATCCAAACCAAAGCTGCCAATGCACCTACCATCAAAGCAGTTAGTCACTTACATGGGGCTACAGGGGCAAAACATTGCTTGATCTGCTCAAGTCCCCCACCTTTCTCCTGTGGCATTTAAATCCTGAGAAGATATAAATAACCTATCTTTATCAATTCAGTTGATATTTAGCTTTGAGCAGCATGTTAATTCATAGTAAGGAGCAAAGAGCAACAAAAGACACTAAAAGTAGTAGAAATTGAAAACAATATACCGGAAAAGAAAGGCAAGTCATGAAGCAGGTGAGAGCAGCCATCCCACAGTTTTCCATGCAGAGCCCATGAAGATTTGCTGAAGGTGGGCAATCAAGCTCCCTGGTTCTTTGGCACATCTCCACTCTTCTTTGCTTCAGGTGCTCTGTGCTTCTCATCTCCTCCTGCCAAGGCAGAAATAATAAGTAAAATAATAATAGCTATAATAAGTACTTAAACCCAAATTCTCTCAGTCCCCAAATCTTAGTGAATTACTACCCAAAATAAAAAGGCTGCTTTTGACCCCCGGCTTGCTCACTGGCAGTGCCTTTAGTCTGAGGAGCAAGGTGCACCCGGGAGGGATTCCCAGCAATGACACAAGGTTCAGATGTGGTCACGGGCAGTCAGTGTCCCCTTTGTGCTCTGCAAAGCACAGCCACCGGCAGCGATTTCATCGCTTGAGTCACCCCTGGTTAAAAGCGCACTTGTTTCCTCTGCCTTTTGTCTTTCAAGGTCTTCCTGGCCAGAAGCAAGGCAGAGGCTCACAGAAACCTTGAGGTAAGCAGCAGTGTGCTTGCAGGGATTCTGGCCTTGCTTTGGCCCACATAGGAAACAAATCAGCCCTGCAAAATAGGACTTCTCTGCATTTTCCATGCAGATCAGAATATTCGAAAGCAACTGGAAAGCCCTGCTCTTTCAGAGCCCTGCAGGGGTTAGACAGTTTTTTCCATGAATGTATATTGACTCTACTTACCATTTCATTGTCTGTTTTCCTTGTAAAATAAGTTTTGTAGCTCTGAATTTGATTTCTACTGTTAGTGCTTATTATGGCAGCATGGTTATGTCACAGCGTATCCAAGAGAAGAGAGAGTTGTAGAGAAACATTTATGAGAACAATAGAAACTCTTAAAAAGATGGACAAGCTCTCAGGCTCTGTTTCTTCAGGTCTGGAAATATTTATTATGATTACTGCATTAAAGACAGAGACTTGTACAAACATAGGGAAAAGTACCCATAAATACTTTTGTCACCATCTTTAAAAAGCAGTTTAGAGTCATCACCATTCAACTCTAACTCTTTAAAATTCTAGTTTACATATTTTAATTGTTACTGGCAAGGAAAGTTAGTGCTCATGATGTTTCTGTAAGGCTGCATCCTGACCACAGCTCATATAATCAATTTTCAGGCTCCTCATAATGTTTTCCTGAAATATCCAAAGAAAAGAAATGCACCTCATACAGAATGATGTGAAGTAAAATATGACATCAAAATGACCTGAGGTACTGTTGTTCTCTAGAAATGAAAGAAAATTAAAAGCAACATAAAATACTAAATGTATAGGAATGTTTCTGTATCTGGCAGGGTGAACTAGCAACACAATCCCAGGAGGTTTGTTCTCATTTTCATTATCACTATTGTATAGTTCACACTTTTGAAAAAATAGCTCTGTAAATTTTAGGTTTGTAGTTTTTAGCTTTAAACAATTGCAGAAAAAATTGGGGGGCAGGGTGGGGAGTGCTTATTTTTTTCAGTCCTTAAGTTATTATCCTACTGTGGCTACATTATGTTCTTATGCTCGCTTTCCAGATTTGTCTATATGTATTTTAAAACAGCAGCAGAGGATATTTTTTTATTAAAAGCATTAAAAACAGCCACTTGAGCCATGAGCTGTTTTACCCACCTCTGGTAATGAATTTCTTTCCTTTGTCAACTCTATACTTATGTCAGAGGTTGAGTATTTTGCTTTTTATGCACAAACTCTGTACAGTAATTGCATCTTCTGTGGAACATCTTTTGGCAAAAAGGCCATCATACTGAAGGAATACTTGGTCATATAAATGGGAGATATAATCCAGAATGAGTTCTTGGTCCATGCAATAATGATTGAGATCTCAACATGTCAGAGTAAATGATGCAATTTAATTGTTAAATTTTTCAACATGGAAAAAAAAATCCCACTGACAGTGATTGCTGTTGGTTTGATCTGTATCTTGCCAAACCCCCAAATTTTTAGTCAAACAACAATGAGAACAAAAAATTCAGTTTCCCCTGCAAATATTTAAGCATGTTTACTGCTCACAGAACACTGGAAAGTGACAACAAAAAAAAGAGAGAAAAAGAAAAAAAAGTGAGAGACACCTGCTTCTGTTAGTGACACTTGCTGCTGTTCGTGTCTCCTGCTTGCAAGTTTGTTCCTCACACCATTGGGGGCAGGAGAGAAGGAACACCTGTCCCCAGGCTGAGGGATTTGTGTGGCCCAGCACAGCCCCCATCTCTGCACAGTGAGAAGGATGGCTGGGGTGGAAAAAAGCCCCGTTCTGTCTTTCTGAGGAAGAAAGGGAGGCAGCTGCAATATTTTTACGAGTGGGTGACAGTTGAAAGTATGTCTTGTGAAGCTGCTCTTTGATGAATGTACAGCATTCCTGGAGGAAAAATAGGAGTTTGCCAAGTGCAGGCATCTTCTATTCTCATACAGCTGAAGCTGCTTTGATCTAAACTTGACAAGCGATGTGTATATTGTACTACTGAAACCACTTTAGTCTTTTTAACTCAAACAACAAATAGCCCAGGGACCTAAATCTGCTCTTGGACACCTCCTCCAGGCGCTCCCCTGCTCTTGGCCTGAGAAGCATGAGCAGGAGGTGCAGCAGGGCAGGACTCAGGGAAGGCACCAGTGCTTCAGGTCTCCAGCCCCTGCAGCTTGGCTTGGCATGCCGCGTTCAGGTCCCAGCCTGGATCTGGATTGATTTCCAGGGCAAGGGTAGCCCTGCTGGTGGAGGCATGAGAAGCCAACTCAGCCATAAAGAGTTTCCCTGACCTGCACTGACACTGACTTATATTTTACATCTTTTGACTTGCATTTCAGAGGGATCAGCACTTTATCTATCTATGGAAATTAATAATAAATGTCTTTTTTTCCTTTTTTTAAGATAGCCTATGATATCTAGAAAAGATGATTTATAAACCCTTTAGTTTGCTTCATTGTATCTGTCTCAGTAAAGTTTGCTTGAAATACTGGTAACTTTGATTCATTTATTGCCAACATGAGAGCAGCATTCACTCTATCTGGTATATGCATTGCAATACCTGGTTGAAATTCAATAAAGTAAGAAAGCGTAAGAAAGTTTGTGAAGAAAAAGTGCCACGTGTTGTGACACTGAAGTTTGTCCTCTGCACATAACATTGTTTTCTTCACATATATCCTAAATAAATACCTACATCAAAGACAGCAATTACAGATTCAATAATCTATATTTTAAAATCCTTAAATGCATGTTTGTTTGCTACATTGTATCAGAGTGTGCAATATCCTCTGACAGAAGCCCTCATTCTTCCACTTGTACTTCACAGTTTCCACTAGCTTCCATCTAACTTCCAGCTTTGATTTACTTCATGGAAGACTGTTTCAAAATTATTAACTTAATTTTTAGACTAAGTCTAATCCTGACATATAACAAAGGAGAAAATATTTTGATTACAAAACTACTTTATTGAAAGCTAATAAAAATATTTTTTCAGGAATTAATTTATCTTTAATAAAAATATTGTATTTTAACTGGAAGTTTTAGATAAAAATGTGTTGTAAAAGATTAGTTAAAATTATTTACAGAATGAAGAAACCTGTGAAAAAAAAAGCCTTTTCTGCTTGTTCTGCTGAGAAGTGACTAAAGGAAGCTCAGTTATACTGCACATGACGTACTGAACTGCATGACAGCACTATAGTCTTGGGGAAGAATATTTGTTTCACTCCCATCCTTCAGCTGGGGCACCCCGTGTTGACCAATCTGTTACCACTGCTTGAACTGATCCTTCTTTCTCCAGAGCAATTTACACACCTCTGGTAAATACAGGAAATAGAAACAGCGGCCTACACTTTCCTGCTGGGAAGTTAAGTGAGCACTAAAAAACAAAGAATCACACAATGGTTTGAGTAGGAAAAGACCCTAAAGATAACTTAGTTCCAATCCCCCCTCCATAGGTAGGAATACTTTCCACTAGAGCAGGTTGCTCGCCTCAGTCCCAGCCTACCTGGCATTGAGCACTTCCAAGGATGGGCCGTCCACAACTCCTCTGGGCAAACTGTTCAGTGCCTCACCACCCTCTCAGTAAGGAATTTCTTCCTTGCATCCATCTAGTCTAAATCTGCCCTCTTTCAATTTGGAACCATTCCCTGTTCTCCTATCATGACAGCCCTTGTAAATAGTCCTTCAGCTATTTTTGTGTGTTCTCTTAAAGTACAGGTGACATCTCTTCTCTTCTCTCCTCTTCTCTCCTCTTCTCTCCTCTTCTCTCCTCTCCTCTCCTCTCCTCTCCTCTCCTCTCCTCTCCTCTCCTCTCCTCTCCTCTCCTCTCCTCTCCTCTCCTCTCCTCTCCTCTCCCCAAGTTCTTACAGTCTATCTTCATAGGGGTGCTCCAGCCCTCTGATCATCTTCATGGCCCTGCTCTGGACCTGCTCCAACAGGTCCATGTTCTTTTTTTGTTGGGACTCCCAAAATAATGAAATTCCTTTCACGATACTTACTCATGAGGGCTGCTACCACATCTAGGGTTAAAATGTTATATGTTGCACTTTGCTTTCTTTTAGTAGAGACAAATACTTTCCTCACTTCTTTCACCTCCCTCTTTCTATTGTAAGGATGATTTCCCAGGAAGAGATTTTCTAACTTTACCTTCAAACCATGTCCAGATTGGAAGAGAGAAAGGAGAAAAGGTACAACACTTGAATGAGAAGCTGCACTTCTTGCAAAATTAATTTGTGTTCTGTTAGCAAGGAAGAAAAAGATAGTGTTTAGTTAAATATTTCAGGAAATTATACAGTAAATTCCCCAAGAAATGTAGTGTACTGAGGCCAGGACACAGTCCAGTATATCTTCCCACACATAGAGCCATTTGCCAAGCCTGGCTGATGCACAGTTCTTGTACAATTACTTAATTGTGGGGCGTGACTTTTTACCAAATTATTTTTACTTTTCTAAGAAATAACATCAATATTTTTATACCAGAAACATTTTTCTTTTTTACTTCTAGTTTTGTGCATACTTAGTATAACAATAAAACAGTAGACATTGGAAATCATTTGGGTCATCTATTCCATTCCCCTGCCTGTGAGGAATTATTTCTTAAATTGCATTTGTTAAAGTTTTTTCAACATATGAACAACACTGAAAAGTCATGTCATGCAACTGGAGGAAATAGGATTACAGGAACATCTGCTGGAAACCTTTTCCTTATGAAGTATGATATTTATACCTTGGCAACGAGCAATATTCACATTAAATGCAGATTATTTGTACAATTGAACTATTATTCCTTTTGACAACTCTACCCAGCCTGTTTCCATGGCAGTCCAAGACACTTCACCCCACTCTTTTGAAAGAAAAACACTTGGGCTGCTGGGATTTCAGGGTTTAAGCAGGATGCATGGTACCTGGGTATTGGTTGGCTTCCTTCAAGATAGATACTCACCTATACTGTTTGTGCCTTTAAAACAGGTATTTTTCTATAAGAAAGTGAAGATAATAGTAGAACAGATATTAAAAAAGCCAAAAGAAATGAAGGCAAGGAGACTACAGCACTGCCCTGATCTTTCTTACAGTAAAATGAGGAAAGTTCTCTGCTTTCAAAACAAAACTCGGTTGAAATGTTTTTGTTTTTTTTGTATACACAAACTCCTTTTCCTTGCATTTTTATAAATGGAAAAGCCGTTCTGATGACAGTGCTGCAAAAGGGCAAGAAAAGTTAAATAAAAATTACTTTAAGGGATTAACGGTTTTAATGAGAGTGGCCCTGAACACATAGAAAACTGTGTTTCTAAAGTAAAGCCATGCTTCTCTGGAAGAGAGGTGGCCTTAGAGAATGTGAATGCTCCCTCTGAATTTCAAATTGTCATTCCATTTCTTCATTGTATGTGCGTGTGCAATGGGCTCCTGTTAGATCACCTTGGGGCAAATTCAGGGCCCATCTGGGGTAAATCAGGCAATCAGTCACTGTGTAAATCATCACATTGCCTCAGTCCTGATTTGTGTTTTAACTGAGAACGAGAAGGTGATGGAGTCTTGAAAGGCTTTCTGAGGCAGTGGGTGTGAGTAGGAGTGATGTAGCAGACCAGGGCCAGGGCACCTGGCCAGAGTCAACATTGAGGCTGATAAGGAAACTGCTTCAGCTGGCAAAGAGTTACATATGTAGCAAAAGTGAGCCTTTATTCATTATTGTGTATGCAATTCCAGACTCTTTATACCACCACAACAGAATCATGCTTTTCTCCTCCAGTTCCAGAACAGGGAAACTCAGGGAGAGCACCCTGTTTAGTATCTAAATGGTAGCAGAAATCCTGTCCTCAAATTAATGACTTTTGCTTTATTTCCTGAGTGTGTTCAGCTCCAGTTAGAGTAAATTAAAGTTTTAGGTTATCCTGGGCAGACAGACTAGGGCTCCTCCATGCATCATTTTCTCTTTTCTCACTTGTGCACAGGTCGATAAGGGTTGGTACAGGGCTGTGACTGTCCCTGTGCAGGCAGCTCAGGTAGTCCTTGCACCCATTTAATGGAAACTCTGGCACCAGCCTTTTGGGCATATAGAATTACAGCAGTCAAAATGTTTCTCTAGACATCCAATGAATAATGAAAAGAGTGTAATAAGTACTTCAAACAATCACCCTCCCATCCTTTGGGGTATGGAGTTATCTTTTTGAAGGGCTAAATCCATGCAAGTTTAAAGTTTCCTGAAATGTATACCCTTTTGTGACAAAGGGACATGGATACAAAGGTTGGGAGACAGTCCCTTTTGCTTTGGTTTTATTCCTGAACATGTTGACTGCATTTTGCCTATTTTTGATCCAGATTCATTCCATCATTTAACTCACAAGGCCCCCCTTTGAATATAAACCCCTAGGAAGGGGGCTGGATGGCAGCACCTTAATCCTTGTCTTAGACATGGCATTTCTGATACAGAACAGAGGCAGCCAAATGGCCACATCCACAGCTGAGGAGGGTACAATGACTTGGCATATCCTTTTAGTTCATTTCATGCACAGACTTTTATTTAAAGACTTATTATAAATGATAAGTGTTAGCTAACTTCACAAAACCTCGGGGGAAGCTGACAGCAAGCACATACCAGGGTATGTGGCTGGGCAGTTTAGATTTCAGGCTGGCAATGCCTCTTTTCTTTCAATCCATGATCCCTGTTGAGGGAGTTTCTTGTCATGTCAGCAGTAAATAACTAATGTAGTCTTCATGTGGTGCCAGTAACCCATTAAAGAAGCCTCCCAGCTGCACTTTTACTGCTCTCTTGCTGACTTTGCACCTTACTTGTACAGGCACAGCACAGGCAGTGTCAAGACTTGCAATGTCTTTGCCTTTGTAATGCACAGAAAGCAGCTATATAATAATATATCTCTATGATGAGCCTAAGTTAGAAATGGCAGTGGGTGGGAATAAGGAGAACCAGGTTGTCTGAGTAGTAGTCTGTTTTTAAACCACAACTTTCTCCTGTCTGTTTTTTGCTGTAAAGATGATCTGCGTGCTCTGTAACATCTCAACACTTCCATAAACCCAATTAAAAAACAATTAAAAGGAAATAAGGAAAGGTGATGCTTTTGAGTAAACTACCGAAGCTCAAAAATCAATATATATGCTCAATGGTACTGAAGAGACTGGAACTTGCTTAGTAAATTAAGATGTGAACTATGAACATTAACTCTTTTGAATTCCTTGAAATATGGAGATTAGGAACCAAAATGGATCATGACTAAGAGCTGAGGATTTTTGGTTGAGAGAAGAAGTGGAGAGATAATCACAGAGACAAAACTGTGGATCAAAGGTTGTTATTATTCGGTCTTGTGAATAGCTTTTCAAAATATCAGCCTTTTGTTCAGCATGCTTTATTTAAAATTAGTGAAGAAGAGGCATTTGTATCTCTTTATAACTATTGCTTAATGGGTCATTTATTTTAACTGCTGACTTGTTCTCCATTTCAGGTGGTGGCAAGAGCAGCCTTTCACAGCAAAACAAAATCTACATACACTGCCATTCAGCAAAGACTGTTGAAATCAGTGGGAAATATTTAATGTGTTTTTTCAAAAGTGACCCTTTTATCCTTTTTCAGGATTCTACTTCACAACTTCATGTCAAAGGTCTGGTTTCATGGATCACTGCTAATGAAGGTTTCAGATATGAGCCATAAGTCTATGTGTATTTTGTTGAAAAGAAGACAGGTTTTAATTGCTATTGCCATACCTCATACAGGAAACTGAGCTTCAGTCACATGAATTCTTTGTGTCACTCAACAAAAGAAATATTGAGCAAAAAAGCAAATTTACAGCATGGGAAAAACAAGCATCAGAACTTATGCCAGTTACAACCAGAAGAGAAGGGTGGGATATAAAGAGGTTGATAACTGCTATTTTACAATTACTTGCAAGCACATTCAATAAGAATGTGTTTTTTTATGTGCAGATATGTAAATATGAGTGCCAATTTAACCCATGTAGGTAAGGACAGTGCCAATGCAAGCAAGCTATTTATCATAAGGACAAAGAAACCCCATGTGATTGGCTTTTATACTGTAATCAAAACCTTCAAAATAATATACAGATTATAATCGTAGTAGCTCATGTTGTCATGTATGCTACACATTTGTGTTTCACACAAAGAATTTGAGGTTATTATCAAATACTGGGTGAAAACACAGGGCTTCTGACTCTACTTGCCCCACTATATCCCTCTACTTGAAAAATTTTTCCATTTTCTTTCTTTCTTTTCTTCAGGCAACTAGTCATTGACATTTCATCAACTTGCTTCCTGTCAACCTCCACAAGTAAATGACAGTAAAAAAAATCTTAATTTATGCTACTATTATTTAATTATTCCATGTACTGAAGCCACTGCTCTTCCTAGGCACAGAAAGCCAGGATAGGAGAGGGAACACAAGAGATACCTGCCCTAAAGCGTAATAGATTTAAAAAAAAAAAAAAAAAAGACCTTTTCACAGGGAGCTTAATTAGTATGAAAAGTTTAGGGAAGAGAAAGAAAATCATGAAATAGTGGTCCATTGTGGCTACTAACCATGGAGCACCTAATTTTTACCCATAGTCCAGGGATTCTCCTGTTGCTTTGAAGGTATAAAGAGATGTTCCCCGTTCTGTACCATCCCTCCTCCACAGACCCAGGAGCAAACACACACTTCTTTGTTCTTATATTCCTCTCCCTTAATGTGCAGGGAGGGAGGAAGCAGGAGCAGATGAGCCTTTGCAGTGACATCATGTGGATGTTCCCTGTTATGGTACACGCTGATGTTACAGCCAGGAGGGCACGCCCCTGCTGCTCGCTCTGCCTTCAGACGGCCCTGCAAATCCCAGTGAACTCAGTAAAATCTTTTTTCACATCTTCAGAGCAGACCCCTAAAGGCAAAAGCCTGGTTAATACTCCAGCAGAGAGCATCTGATTATTATATGGGGCTGGTCAGGAAGAGTAATCAAGTTACATAAAGGAAAATACTTAGGATGCATTATTTAAACTGCATTAGATATCTGTATGGTCATTCCCAGGCAGAATGAATATTTCCTCAATTTGATTTAATTTTATTCCATTTAATTTACACCTTTCATTACTTCAGATGAATATTGTTCTACAACATGCCTTCATGAAACAGGTTCTGCAGGAAATGGTGTGAGCTGCTGACATAATTTCTACCATAATTTCTAGTACTATAAAATATTGTAGCGGTAAATAGTTTTCTCCTGAATAAAATATAAACATGAGGTTCTTCTCTGGATTCAGTTATGTGGTAAATATAATTGCAATCTAAACACGTAAGTACAGAAATCAGCAGTAGACAGAAACAGCTTCCTTAATGTTCAAATTAGCAATTTTTCCCTTACTACATGGAAACAAAGTTAGCAGTGCAGTCCCTCCCTCCCTGATCTCTGTCCTACACCATCCTCACAGGCTTTTGGATCTGGTGCCCACTGGCTGAAGTCCAGCAAAACCAGAGCCTAGGTGCCTTTGAGTCATCTAAGTCTTGGAGAACGATCTCACACTCATCAAGGACCTTTGCATCTCACAGGACCTAACACCAAGAAGTGCTTCTGCTTTTTGACCAGGGCAAAAGGCCCCTTCTAAGGGGCTTTGGAGTTTACTAGCAAGAAAAGCAGGATTTTAGGATGCAAAGGGAATTTGATACTCTGACCACCTCTTCTCCCTGCTCTCCAAATGTTCCAATCACTGAGCTATTGTGCAAAAGCCCAAGCATTAAGCACTGCCTTCCTGCTGCTCATCTCCTCAGGTTCCCCACCACCTGCAAGCTAGTCCCAGCACCCTAAAAATATCCCTCACTCCATCAATTCAACAATGGTTTTCAGAGATAAGAAATCATAGTTCTTTCTTGCTGCTACAACATGCTGGGTCTGAAGTCACTGAAAGGCTAAAGGATGAATAATATCTGGATTTTAAATTTCAAGAAAATCTTGCTCATTGTCCTCTGAAATTAGTGGCAGTACAGAAAGTACTGTGATTGCTCAGTGTTGATAGTTACCAAAATTCTGCTTGCCATAAATATTGAATTGTGTCATTATCACTTGTATGGGCTGGGCTTTCATAAATATTGGCATTTAGTAATTAAACAACTGGCTTTAAACTTGAGTAGGTAGTGATTAAAATGGCCATTAAGAGAGTTCAGAGCAGAAAAAAGGCTGCTTCTTATTCATTCAAGACACTGGAGCTCTAAAACAAAAAGTGAAAATTTTCATTTAAGTAGGTCACATTCTGTATATGATGTAATTTGTATTGTATCTCTGACCTCCTCATATCCCTTCAGCCAAAGAATATATTTTGCATTTTCATTTCTAGATTCATCAGTACAAAATTGGGGCTTTGTTTCTGCAGGTCTGTTCCAGAGTCCTCCAAAAAGAAGGATCCATGCAAAATTACTTGCAAGGTCTTTGCATGGATTTTAATACACGTGCTTGAAAATATCAGATAGTAATAAAAGCCCAGTGTGAAATGGCTGATCTATACTATGTTTTCACAGCTTAAATACCAATGCTTATAGTTAAATACTATACCTTCCCAGGAAAAACACCCATACATGTCTAGGAAACAGATAAGGGACAATTTCCTAGCTTGGGCTTTCTGTTAGAAAAATTGAAGCATGGTGTCATTCGTTAATATTTCCTCTTGCATTTAATTTAAAAATACTGAAGAATTTTTGGCAGTTTGTAACTGTTTGTTATTTTTTTTTTTAATTTCACATAAATGAATAAGGCAAGGCCAGATTTCATCTTTTGGATGGTCAGAATCACTCCTGTTACTTGCATAGTCACAACTGTTTTGGGGAAGACAAGGACTTTTTGGAACAGGAGCAAAGCAGACTGGAAGCAGTTCTTCCCAGCACTATTAGGGGCCACTGCTGCTCTGCCAAACATGAGGAGGTGAAGCAACTGGAAAAATCCTTCAGACACCAAAGTCTAAGCATTCCAACAGATACTAGTGAGCAAACAAGCACAATAGGTAGAAGTGAGAATGATAAAAGGTCAGTCCGATTGTGTATAGGTCGTGGTAACGGAGGTTGCCATGCTGCAGAAGACAAGTCCACAGGCTTTTCTCTTTCCGGGAATTCCAGGTGGTGCTGACATTTCTCATCTTCAAAAGCTGCAGTTGCCATTAATTGCCGCTGGCTGACAGACACCTCCATAATGACTATGAAGACACAAGCAGCTTTCAAATTCATGGATTTCAGTCCCACGGCAGGGAGGGAGGAGAAACATCGAGGTGCTGCCGCCCAGCAATCAGGCTCTCTCTCTGTCACTGCTGTTATCTGCAGCTCTCTGCCTGCAGCTCTGATGGGAGCCAATGCCAGCAAGCTTTACAAGCGGATTATTGGTTTACACTCTGCATGAAAGATGCATCTAATAAGAAGAAATAAGATTAATCTGAAATCAGTTTAAGGGAAAGATTGCAAATTGAAATGATTTGTAACAGTAAGTCTGAAAATTTTTGGGGTGGATGCATACAGCCACAGAGGTGTTGGAATTTGGGGAGTTGCTGGTATGGTATGTATCTCTGGAGTCTGCTGTATTTTAGGCTTACTAATTTCACTTCCACATTTTGTTTGTAATGTGCTGCACCACAGCTGCATGTCTACACAGACTCGTGCATATGTATGAGTGCACCTACAGGGAGAAGAAAAACTGATGGATTTTTCTAATTTGAGATCGAGTTATATATATTCACACATGATCCTGTTTGGAAAGAAATATAATCTGTTGACATTTGGGTTTATGAGTGAGCATGTGTATTTGTACAACAGCAGAATGGCATAAGAGAAAGCCAGCAAACTTGTTCTTAGCACAGTGCCTGACAATTCACCTCTTGATCCTGTCCTTTTCACAGCTATTTCTCAAGGAATTATTACTGTTAGGAAGCCTGAAAGCTGAGAAACATCCCATCTCCATGTACAAACTATTATTTTTCTCCCATTTGAGAAGGTTTTAGAGCTACACAGGTGTAGTAGCTACAGCAGGACTTGACAGGTGGCTTGTACCACCCCATGTGATGGAGATATTGCAGTTGGACTCAGTGGAGGGATCTCCACCCCACCATGGATCTGAGTGAGCTCTTGGGCTTGCATAAATTACTACTGTGGAAATCTCAGCTCTGAGCTTCAGGCCCCTGCTGTAAAAACAAGCTAATATTATCTCCTTAGTGCCTTTTTTCTGTCTCTTTCTTCGGAGTTCTCCAGGGCAGAGACTTTTATCTTGTGATATTGGAAGATGTCTCTTTGCCTTTAGTTACGTTTCATCCGGTGGCCAAATCAGCAACTCCCCTGTGATGGGGAGACAGGAGCCACACCAGGGTCTCAGTGGAAGACAAGTGGAAGAAAAGCCCTCAAACTGACCCAACCACAGAAGGGTTTGTCCTTGCTACTTAGGGCTAGTGAAGGGAGGGAATATCCGCAAGCATCTTGAAATCTGCAGGATTTCCTCAAGACACCCTCACCTCAAGGATGAGTCTTGACCCTTCTTTGCTGCGGGGAAAACAGTGTGGAATGTGCTGCAGGCTGTATAGATACACCCAGTCAGCTACCACTGGGCAAGGATTTAGCACTGGATCCATCCCTTGGCATGCTCTGAGGCATGCTTCTGCTGAGGGAAAAGAGACTTGTAGGAGGGGCTGAGGTTGGAGACTGTGGGATACAGCTTTGCTCCAGCTGTAGCAATTACCTGCACTGTCAGAAAAACAGCAGGTCTTAAATTTTGAGCAGAAGGGACTAAATGCATCCTTGGAGTAACTCCAGAAATTTCTGCATTTTGTAAGAGAAAGATTTTGGCCCTCTGTCAGGTTTGTGCACAAAAGTAAATATTTTTCTATCACTGAGTCAAAGGTCTGAAATTATTTCTAAGATTGAGAAGTTAGATATTAAAGCCAGAGGAAAGAACATACCTTACTGCCAGTGAAATTGGCCTCTCCATATTTCTAGTGCACGTCAAATAAAACAACATTTTTCAGGTTTTTTTCAGCATTTTTCAGGTGGTTTTTGCTGATGTTCATTTCAAAATTTCAATTTCAAGTTCACTAGAGGGTTTCTCTATGAGAGAGGTTTGATTCTTACCGTCATTTTTCAAAGGGTTGTTGTGAGAGCAAAGAATTGGCTTCCTTTAAAAATCCTGCAACATCCTGAGCTCATTTGGTGGTGAAACATGCCCTCTACCAGTTACTGCCTTCCCTGTCTTGATGACTGCCAGAGTGGAGTTGTCTGAAGAGGTTATCTCAGACTTTAACCCTAAATGTTTGTGGCTGGTTGCATTCAGATGGACTAACAATATTCTAACAGATGAAACACGAGGCAGTGATGCATTTGGACTGTGACACATAGCTCAGTGGGATTCCCAGCATTTCTTGCAGGATAATTCTGGCTACTTTTGTTTCCAATGGACATCTCATAGGCATCAATTCCTGGAGGTGGAAGGCTTGACATGCTCCTGAAGCATAGCATGGGGGCAAAGGCAACAGATCCCATGCCTGATGCTCCAGTCCTGCTGCAGCTCCCCAGGATAAGGTTCACACAAGTAACTGTCACAGATGTGTTGGGGCTGCAAAGGGGAGGATGGAGAAAGAGCCTGAAGGTACTTATCTGAGCAGGAGGTTGCTGAGCTCTATTTCCAGGGAGGCCACTTCTGTTCAGCCTTTTTAAGTCTCATTTTCCCCATCTGCTGTGTAACGCTCATTTGCCCATTCTGGTGTCAGGAGACCTCGCTGGTATCTATGAAGTTCTTTGATGCATGACAGCTCTACATGAAAAATAAAATGATCAGAGCTTGTTTCTATCTGTGCCACTTTTACTTGGACATCAGCAGCTGTCCAGTGTTACTGAACACATTCAGAAAAAAAAATTGTTTTTGCAATGAACTCAGGAATGGTACTTCCCAGTTCAGAGCTGGTTTCCTAGTCTTGGGGTTTTCTGCCAATAATAAGACTTGGTGTTATTTGTTTTTCTATGATACTGCTTATAACCTCCTTTTCCTTCTTAAAACAATGCACAAATTCCCTACTCCTCTCCTATAATTACCTTTCCCTGGAGTACAGCAATCTGCATTGTTTGCAAATTATATTTGACAAAAAACCACAAACAAACAAACAAAACCCCCAAAACAAAAACAAACAAACAAGCAAAAACAGGAAAACAAAACACTATTTCAAAGTGTTACAAGCAATTAAAAAAAAAAAGCAGACAGTGATTGTAAACTGCGAGGGATAGTAAAGGGTTTGCTCTGAGGATGGATACACACGGAGCAGCGAGCACTCAGTTCCAGGCTGCTCCTCCAAAGCCCTGGCACAGGAACAGATCCTATCACTTCTGCATGGCACCACAGGTCTGTGGAGGCTGCAACTCCACGAGTGCAAAAGCCAAAGCACTCTGCTCATCCGTCAGATTGACTCAGTGAGCCTCACAGATGTGGCTGCTGAATGCAAAGCCGCTGGCTGACAGGCGCTGCCATTTACGTGCTTTAATTAAATAGAGACAAGGAGATGGGAAAGGTCTGAATCAGGACAGCAAGAGGCAACTGAGCACCAGAGAGCCTGGATTTTTTCACTCTCTTATCTCTTTGCTTCATCAGCATCATTTTTGCTGTCCAGGCTAGAGCATATTACCAGGGGTTTTTATTTCTAGGTTGAATTTAAACCTTTGACTAAATCTGTCTGATATAAACAGACTCTTTTCAGCTTTGTATTCCTTACATAAACTTAGTTTAAATGTCTCATGTTTGATACATTCATTTATTTTTAACTTTCAGTTATCCCAGATTCCCCACTGGTCCTGAACCCTCGTGATTCTCCATCTGCAGAATTATATTAGTAACCATCACGGGCTTAGATATTGTTATGGAGATGCTGCGTGGTGGTTTTGGCTTTTGGATGTCCCTGCTGGCCTGATTATGTATGGATTCTCCACAAATGGATACGTGCTGCAGATAGAGCATCAATCTCAGCACATCCCCATTAAAGCCCCCCCAGGGACCCTCTGGTAGGCTGCAGCTCCCACACCATGGCTGTGGGGAGCATTTCTGGGTGTGGGGGTGCCTGTCTCTCTGCATGTGGCTTCTTTGTTTTCGGCAGAAACATAATAAATCTAGGAGGAGTATGACAATGCACCTTAAGTGGAAAATGACACAGAACAGAAATATACAGTGCAAATTTCTCTTGCTCATTTACAGCTAGTCTAAAAAAATCTATAGCTCCATGGGTCTTGTACATTGTGTATCTTTTTCTGCCACAGATTATTCTGATTTTAATTTGCTGCTTTGGGTTCATTCAAAAATAAGATCTTTTGGAATTTTTCATGTGTTTCTGAAAACGCTGTTTTTAGCTGCACTGCTGGTGAATACAATCTCATAAAAGTGAAATAGAACTGTGCTACAACTCTGCAGTTTTACCACAGATAATGCTGGAAAGATTCATGCTAACTCCCGCTCCTTTTTCTTAGTTGTGGAGCTTGTTCTCATCTTCCATTCAGCTCTTTTTTCCCTAATGAGTTACAAACTCTCTGTAAATCACAGTGTTTGGGTTAGAAGGCACATGCTGTAATCTCCAATGTAATTTACAAACTACTGTGAGATTTTCTGACTATATCATAAATAATAAATAAAATCTCAATAGGAACAGGTTCAAATGGGGGCTTTGGCTGTGAAGTACTGCTCTTGTTCCATAAGCATGTACTAGTATTTAGCCTTATGTGGGTAACATTGGACATGACTCACTCACTTGAGTTTTGACAGCGAGGAGAGATTCCTGAAGGGAACCTCATAAAAGCCACTTAAGTTGCAGGGGTAAATTAAGGAATGCAGGGATTCAACTTGTAGAAGACTCATGACAGCAAGAAGGCACCAGAATAGTGAGGTATGATTCATCTCTTCTAAACTTAACTCTCCAAAAATGGCACATCTCTTCTCAGGTTGTTTGCTACCCAATAAATGGAAAAAGAAGGCTACCTGCAGGATGGCTGACTCACCAAGAAAGGATGAATTAGGAAGGACCCTAGGTGGCTGAACTTAGGGCATCAAATTTGAGTTAGACAAGCTCAGTTAGCAAAATCAATCAAGCCCCAAATGACCTTGGTCCTTATAGGATTTACAAAAATCTGTACTGCAGACCTTACTTCAGAAGTGACAGTGACTACCCCATTGAATTTGATAATAATAAATAATTCCTGCAGCAGCTTTCCCGTGGGATTTCATCTTTCACAAAGCCTTGGTTTTTGCTAGAAGGAAAGGAGAAGGAAAGGAGAAGGAAAGAGAAGATGGATATGTAAGGAAAGAGCTTTAAAGGCCACTGTTGTTTTAACACTTTGATATGCTGCTCCTTGGGAGGTTTAAAAGCTTCTGGCTTATCTTAGAAGGGATGAGTGAGAATTACAAATAGGACAAGCAATAATAGGGCAAGGGGAAACAGCCTTAAGGGGAGGTTTAGATTGAACATTAGGAAAAACGTCTTCACCACAAGAGCTATCAAGCACTGGAACAGGATTCCCAGGGAAGTGGTTAAATCACCATCCCAAGAGGTGTTTAAAATCTGGGGGTATGATTTAGTAGTGGACTTAGCAGTGCTGGGTTAATGTTTGGAGTCTCTGACCCTGGAGGCGTCTTCCAAACTAAATGATTCTATGATTCTATGACACTATGACACAGAAACTGCAGAACTTAACTTCCTGATATTTCTGAAGGAATTTCCAGTGACTTGGTTAAAAATGGACATAATAGTTAAAGCCATATTATTCCCTTGCTAAAAAGAGAGAATCAAACTCAGGTAACATAATAAAATTGAAGGATGACTATAGAAAAGCTCCTTAAGCTCATTTTCCAGGCTGTTCTCTCATCAGTTCACCACCACAGATGTAAAAGGGTTTACAGGTGCAAAACCCCTCAAAAAGGGTTGAAATGATCAAAACAGTGGCACTGGCTGTTTGGGATGGCCGAGATCTCCAGGAGCACAGACTGAAGGATTTTACAGTCAAGAGCTGACAGGCAGGGAGAGTTTAAATTGTCAGTTCAGTGAATACATAAAGAAAAAGCAGAGCACCTAGCTATAAGGCCAATGACTCAAATGCTCAGTCCAAAACTTTATCTTGCAGCAGGACTCACTTCTGCTGGATGTTCTCAAGGTGGTATATTGCCTACAGCAAGGAAAATAGGAAAATGTAGAACATGTCTACAAAAAACACTCAAAACATTGATTACCAAACAATATCAGTTTGATTGCAGCTGTAAGTATGTGCTATGGCTTTACTCAGAGCTGCAAGGAGCAAGTGTCTCTTATTGAGCAGCTGGTACAAATGGAGTGTCCCACCAGTGACAAAGGAACCACCAGCAGAGAGGTGTCTATTCTCTCTGGGGCTCTGAGCTGAGAAAGGAGAAAGGCTTCATGACAAAGAAAATAAAAAACTGATGGGAAGTGCTTCTTTCCAGAGACAAGACTGATTACTAAGTAGAAGGAAAAATGTGCAACTGCAAAAAGGATTCCAAACTAAAGCACACTATTTCTAATGAGCATTTTGTTGTAGCAGCTGAAAGGTGAAATAAATTCAGTACCTCTGACAAGGATGGACTTTAATCAATGCCCAAAACACAGGACTTTTGTCTCCAGTACTCTCTTTCTGGCTTGCAGACAGGAGCATAGACAGCCCATGGGCCAAGTAATGCCCTGAACTTCCATTAGATGTAAGGCCATACTATTTTTTCCTTGCTATAACTGAGCAACTTTAAGGTATGTTTTGCTGTCTGGTCTGGCAAGGCTTTCAGAACACTTTTTTGTCTCCTACCTAAAAAAAAAGCACTATTTCCTGCTTCCTTACTCCTTTCATAATAATTATCTGTACCATAAAACTGCTTGAAAACAGAAAGGCTGGTAATTAAATAGAAGGATAGGAATCAGGTTGCATTTTGGTTTTCTTTGACGTAAGTGAAAATACTCCTCAAAAAGAAAAAAAAAATAAAGTACAACATCATTCTACTTTATTAAGACATTATGTTGCAGAGCTCCAAGGGATGATATAGCCAGACTGAGTGGTGTCTACAGTCTGGAAGTCAGGTGTTTATTTTGTTTTTAACTACCAGAATGAAGCCAAAAGGCCCCAGCTGACCTTTTTCCTGGAAATTCCCTGAAGGCATCAATATGGTGTAGCATAACTTTGCCTGGTTTTGCTGGACTCTGCACTCACAATAAGGAGCAGGGCATGAGAAAAAGGCTGTGGGCAATGTGCTTCTGTGCCCCAGCTATCCAGACCCTGACAGAGGCTTTTGTAGCCATCAGGCCATATGTAGGTGGAATTCAATGAAAGTTTTCTTTCTTTCTGTTTTCTTTTCTTTAGAAAATCTAGATCCGAGGAGATAATCGCCTGATAAATATATCAGGCTAGCCTTTCTGAAGGCAAAAACAGGCTGCAAAATGTGGTTATTTCTCCACGAGATATTTTAAAGTAGGCAGTTTGTTCTCTCCTGCAGCAGGACTCTGCAGCACACATTTTTCCAGGAGAGCTGGGCTCACAGGTGGGAGCTCCTGCCAGCCATGAGGTGCCTCACACCTACTGGACTCACCTCTAGTCCAAGTGCTCAATGCTCTGGCAGCATTTCCCTCGCTAGAAAACACAGGGCTCTCAAAACACAGCCATCTGTGATGATGCCTAATAATAATATGAGATCAAAATAAAGCCTTGGAACTTAAGCAGGCTGAAAAATGTTGCCTCTAGAACTCAATTTTTCTGCATGCTGCTTCCCCATGCGGTGAACAGAAGCATCTCCTAACACCTCTTCTAGCACAATAAGCCATAATTTTGGACCACTCCAAACCCAGTAATGTGTATGTAAGCCACTCACAGCCAGACCATTTTAATAAACCATTTATTAGCTAAACACGGGCTGATAACAAAGACATCTATACCGAGAAGGATCCCTCCTTTGAACTGGAATTTGCACAGTTCAAAATCCTATTTCTACAATCGTCGGATTAATGTCTGTGTTATCTGTCTGTGAATGCAGTTCTACTTTGTCCCCATTGTAACAAGGGCCTGTACACCCAGGATGTACATGTTTGTATTTGTAGGAGGATTGTATTCAAGGCAAGCACGCCTTGGCTTGGGGAGGGAAATGCTGCATAATATTGGTATTACCATTAAAAAGCCCCCATGCTGGGCATTAGGCATTACTCCTCTCATACTTGGCATGTTGTAATAGGTTCTGTATGCTGTAATACCCCTTTGAAATATCGCTGGAAGTAAAACCATGCAGAGAAATAGAGAAAAAAAATCTGTCTTGCACATTAACCTATTCTTGAGCTCGAACCGCTTCTCACACTTCTCTTTAATTTAGGCATGTTGCTTATATAAATTCGGAAATATGCCTATGCTTTATCTGTTTTGTAACTTAGCAACCTTTAATCTGGGTTTCTTGCTTCTCCTTATAAAGCAGCTGATAAATCTAGTCAAGCACTTACAGTATAGTTGGTAGAGAGAGTATAAGGGCTTCATCAAATACATAAGGAATACCCAAAGCTCCATTCATTTTGCTGACATTTACCTTTACGCATAAAGACAAGCACAAAACCACCCACTGCTCAAAGTCACACATGATCAGATTGAGTGGCTGTACATTGCATAAAACACTTGCTAGAGGGAAGGCTGTGATTTGCAGACTGAAGAAATTCCATAGAGCATTATTGGTCTGAAATAGGATGATCTTTCATTTAATCACTTAATTTGCTATCTCTGCCTTTGAAGAGAGAGTTAGCTAGAGGAAAAATGGAAAGGAAGCAACAAAATGGAGAAGATTATCTTGGTGCAGTGTATTTTTTACAATTATTTGACCCCACTGAAGACCATGAAGCACTGTTGGGCTCAATCCTATTCACAAGGCAAACATATTGCAGAAAATAAGACCTGGGAGCTCTGAATGACATAGTTATCACAAGTGTTTGGTGTATTTATTACAGCATTGCACCTTATCAAAACATGTTTTGGCACACTGCTATGGGATTCCTGGAGGATGCCCTACAAGCTTCTCTCTGTTTCCCTCACACATTAATGCAGCTACATCCTCCCAGAATTGCATCTTGATGCTTCGCATTTCATGAATGGCAGAGAGACATGTCCAAAGGGCAGGGCTCCAGGCTCAGAATTGGAGACTGCCTCACGAGCCATTTTTAGACACTTAATTACACTGCTGCATTTGAATCTTGTTCTGAGCAGTGTGGGTATTTCTCAAGATGTCTTGATATTCTTTTTCATCTCCAAAGTAAGCCCTGAGGTAGGGTGGGCTCCAGGAGACCAGTGCTTAAAGAACAACAGCTAAGGGATTGCTGTTTTGCAGGCTTCAGCTATAAGAGTTTGTTTCATGGGAAGTGAGAGGGGAATTTTATCCATGCTATGAAATGTGTCCTTTGATATAAAGACAGTGAAAGCTATAGACAAAATGCACCTGTCCAATAGCCCAAAATATATAGCAAAGGTCAATCCACGAGAAGGGGATTTTTATGAACATGTCTAAAAGACATGAGTCATATTCATTCAGGATTTTTATAGTCTTTTCAGTGGACTTTATTTCAGAAAATGAGACAGGTGCCTGATGGTTTGGCTATAGGATAGTACAAAAAGAGGTACTTCTATCTATCACATGAGAGCAGGGAAGGGGAAAGGGTCACTGCATGATCCACATCATTAGCAGACTGCAAGAGTTTGTTTAGCCCTGATAATTAATTATACCCCACTTCAGCTTTCTACTGAGAGTCTGTGTGAGCCCAAAACTAGGTTGGATGGGCCAATCTACTTTTTTTATCACACTGGTTTCAGTGACTACTGAAGAAAGTTAACATTTTAGTTCTGATCACCCTGAACCTTTTGAGTGTCCATTGCAATTGCTTGTGGACCTCATCACCCTACAATGAAAGGAAGTATCTTCCTCCTGCTTTTTTCTTCATGGGTGAGATTAGATTTCTTCACATGGTCCAGTGTTTCCAGTACAGAATATAAAGCCCTGTATAGATGGGACTTGCATTTCTATTTTAAACATCAAGATCCATCAAATTAACTTCTTCACAAGGCAAAAAATGGTCTGCAGTGCACTGACATGATTTCCTCTGACAACACTGCCAGTTCATGTAGGAGTAACACCAAGGAGACATGCTGGAATTAGAAAATAGAGGCAAGAAACAGCCAAGAACCACATGAGAGCACAGCTTGGTGATAGCTGCCAGTTGCATGTTCAAGTTAGCCGATGTCTGTGGGGCTTCTGAGTTTAACATCTCCATTAGTTTGCTTAGACATATCATGTCTTTCTTGTCAGGCTTTGTGTGTTCTTTTCTCTCTCCCATGGGCTTTTATGCAGTGGTGCCCTTTCAAAATTTGACTATGATAATTTAGTTAAATAGACATTTCTTCTTTATATTTGCAATAGCTGTGTGCTTTTTGCATTTACGACATCAAATAAAAAGTTTCGGATTTTATGCCCTGCAATAATAATTTCCAATCTCATAATTTCAGGCCTGACTTTTATATCAAAAACATGGCTTGTATCAGCAACAGTGTGGCCAGCAGGATGAGATCCCTAACTGTGTCCCTGTACTTGGCACTGGTGATGCCACACCTCGAACACTGCATCCAGTTCTGTGCCCTTCACTCCAGGAAAGATGCTGAGGTGCTGGAGCAGGTCCAGAGAAGGGCAACAGAGCTGGTGAAGGGTCTGGAGCACAAATCCTTGGCTGGGGCTGTCTAGCCTGGAATAAAGGAGGCTCTGGGTGACCTCATAGCTCTCTACAACTACCTGAAAGGAGGCAAATGGGGGTTGGTCTCTTCTCCCAGTTAGCAAGCCAAGGAACCAGAGGAAACTGCCTCAGGTTGCACCAGGGGAGGTTTAGATTGGATATTAGGAAAAATTTCTTCATGGAAAGGGCTGTCAAGCATTGGAACAGGCTGCCCAGGGCAGTGATGGAATCACTATCCCTGGAGGTATTTTAAAGATGTGCAGATGTGGCACTTGGGGACTTGGTTTAGTGGTGGACTTGGCAGTGCTGGACTCATGGTTGGACTCAATGATGTTTGAATTTTTTCCAACCTAAACGATTCCATGATTCATATCTGGATAATAGAGAGGGAGGTGAAATTCCCCAGAACACAGTCCACTGCCCAAATTATCTAAGGTCTAAAAGGAGATACTGGGAATACTCTGCTCCCACTGGAAGAACAAGAAGGGCTGAAGTCAGACAGCAGAAGAGAGGCTGAACTGAGCTGAGCTGAGCTGAGCTGAGCTGAGCTGAGCTGAGCTGAGCTGAGCTGAGGTTCCAGCCTGGTCTCCCATCACCACTGCTCCAAGCCAATGAGTGCTCCACCACTCCAAGCCCCACTGCTGCTCTGCCCATGCAGCAGGACTAGGCAGTGCAGAGGACAGTGAAAGGACCAAGGGCCATGTCACTGCAGGCATCCATGCAGACATTTTGTAAAGCAATAGCCAAGTTTTTAACATGAATAGAGAAATTTTGCAGCTTGCATGTTTCCTAAGTAATTTCATTTGGTTTGTTTCTTCTTTATTAAAGATGTCCATTATACACCATTCATAAACATACATAAACATATATATAGCTAAAATTTGTCTTAGCTAGATGTTTTTACAGTCACATACATATGTATATATCTTTTTTGTTTTTCAAATTCCATAATAAATGGGTATTGAAAAAACCTAACATCTTGAAAATCCAGAAATGTTTGTAAGATTTGTTATTTTCTCCTCCTTATTTCCTCAGCAAATTGTGAACATGATGAAGAAAACCTAATAAACTGATTATCTTTCCTGAAAAACTGCAATAAAATTATTACATATCTTCAAACAATATCTATTTTAATTAATCCATTCTAGAAGTTTGAAGAACAGCAAAACAATTGTTTTTGCTTGTCTCCGCTTTTCTGATTGTCACTGTGAAGCATCCCTGTCTGTCAGGTGCTGTGATTGCAGTGCCAACAGATATGAATATTCTTCTGCTTCAGCAATGCAGCCTCCTAATATTGCCTCCAAACTAAAAACAGAGGTGACATCACCCATCAGCACCATTGCTTTGTATTGGGCCATTCCCATGTACTGGTCACTGAAATGTTTGAATTATTACCCATGTTCATTATTTGTCTGGAAAAAAAACCAGCTGAAATTAACCTTGCTAATTTTCTCCTAAAAAGTCACCTCCTGCAGCAGCTTACCTTACCATGGTATTTGCCAGGAGTTCAATTAGGGCTAGCATTTGGAAGTTATTTCCCAGGCAGCTGCGTTTTACTCAGACCTCAGGAGACTGTGGGAGGGATGCTCAGCTGGCACACAGTCTGTTCAAGTTCTTGAAAAGCCCTCCTCTCAGCAGGGCCCCTTTTGGCCGCCAAGGCCTGGAGCCCACAGGTATTTGAGGTGAGTGGCACTGCTGGGAAAGCCCGTGTCAGGGAGACTGGGCTTGGCTCAGCTCCAGTGTGTCGGTGCTGCAGGTCGCTGGCTGAGCTCCTGCAGGCACAGCCGGGGCCGGGCTCACCCACAGCCAGGCTGGGCTGCTGCAGCCAGAGCCAAGCCCTGTTTGAACGTGAGCCAGAGCACCACCTGCACCCCATGGTGGCTCCAGCACCAACCCTCACCCCGGCCCATCTGCTCCTGCAGCAACCCAGCACTCCTGGCTTTCCTCCTCCAGTACCCAGCAAGTGCCTGGGCTCTTTCCCCCCAGCTTGGTGTAATCCCCAGTGGTCTCCTGCTGCAGGGATGGCCTCCTGACACCCACTGGGCTACACAAATGTTCTCTTTTCCCTCTTTTTCTCTGCTCTCCACATCCAACCAAATGCAGTGGCTCGGAGGTAGCAAGGTAGGGATAGGTGTGAGGGGACAGGCTGGGTAAAGGTGCTGTGAGGTCCTCAGATGTTCTGATTTAAACTAAAGGGCAAGGGAAAGAGTGCAGAAAAATACTGCTGACATACACTGTCCTCAGATGTTCTGATTTAAACTAAAGGGCAAGGGAAAGAGTGCAGAAAAATACTGCTGACATCCACACATATTTTGTGGGAAACTGGATCTTTCCCATGATGCCTAAAGTTGCAAGTAACTTTTGCTCTGTCCTCACATTACATTCTGCCTCTGGACCAATACACCAAAGTTGCTCCTTTGTTGTGGCTCAATTGCTGCTCAGGTGAGCCTGTTGTATCTTGAAGAACTGTATCTTGAAGAACTTGAGAACTGCTGCATCTTGAAGGACCCTTTTGGCTCAGAGCACTTGGAGCTCAGGGGTCCAGGGTCTCATCAGGGGCTGTGATGGAGCAGCAGAGCAAAGGTTCTGTCTCCATGCACCAGGGGCAGACAAAGGCATCAAAGCACATGGCCCTGATGCACAGAGACAGAGTGACCCTGGAAAGAGAAAAGAGCCAAAGCTAGGTGAAAGCTGAAGGGCAGATGGATTTAGGGCGCCCTAGCCCAATTGCCTGACTGTGTTTGGTTGTGGTTGTGATGTTTTGGTTGCCTTCAAAGTACTGGTAGGAATGGCATTTGCTTAGACTTGAGGATCTGAGCTCTCTGGGGACAGCAGTCTTCACTACCTGCTCATTAGTGTTTGCACAGCTTGTGGAGTCTTTCTGAGCTCCAGTGGGGGCAAATGAAAAGTATTTTTGCATTTAGGTTGCTTTGTCATCTTCTTGTTAGTGTGTGACTACCGTGGCAGGGAGAAGATGTATTTTACCAATGGGTCTGAGCAAGTTCCTGATATTCTGCATTCTTGGGACCTGTCCGTATTCAGAATCTGTGCTGCTCCAGCCCTTGTAAGAGACAGATGGAGGGAAAGACAGAGCAAGAGCAGAGAGGGAAGAAGATATATAAGGAAAACATGATGGCAAAATACAAAGGGGTTTTTTTGTATCCCTTTTATCATGGTGATCATGTGTATCACCACCCCAAAAGAGAGGCAGTAAAATCTCTATCATGCTGTACCAGATTCCTGCTCCTCTGCAAACTCCAGGGCAGGTGAGCTGGAGGAGCAGTGCCAATCTCTGACAGGGCTAGGCTTTTATTCTCCCTATAAATACTACAAGTCTCTATCCAGCTCCTCCAGCAAGCTGTTGAGACAAGATGCTCTGAATAGCTTCCTGGAAATGCCTACTGATGGGATCTGGGGGCTATGCCTATTCTAGCAAACAGAGCAGGGTGACAGACAGAGCTTTGGCCTGTGATCATCCTGCTATTTAACTGAGTAGATGGAGTAACACATTACCCAGCATGGATTTGACCCATGCCAAGTGGTTCTTTCCTGGACAGCCCCCAAGCACAGTTTGTGTGATACACAGGCCAGGATCTGTTTCCAGAAGACAGAATAGATGCAGTCACTGCCCAGGAGGAAGTGGGGAAGCAACTTCTGCCACAGAAGTACAGCCCAGAACTTGACACTTCCCTTCAGGGAATGAAGAACAGACCCTCTACCTAATTTATTAACATTTATGTACCCAGAGACACCTCAAGTCATGAGGTGGTTTTGGTTTTTTTTTTGTTAATATACATCAAATTCTACAATTTTGACCAAAACAAAAAACCCAACCTCAGCATAAAGAAAACATTCCAAAATACTTTTTGTATATTTTGTATATTTGTATACAAGGTCCATCTTTTAAATCCCAGAGTTCAAAGCCAAAGGAGATTCTCCTGAGAAGCTGGACACTCCCAGTGTGAAGACATCATGAGACAAATTTTTGAGTCACGACATTTCTAGAAAGATAGAACTGAGCTTGGCCAGCACTGAGATAAGGACAGGCAGGGAGGGTTACAAACTCATGAGAAGAACAGTCAGAAGAGGAAGATATTTTTTCACAGGAAGAGGAAAAAGCAATCAAAAGGAAACGTTTGCAGATGCTTAAGAGTTGTCTCAGGAAGTACATTAGTATGTTGATTGAGATGTCAAGTACCTAATAAACTGCACAGGAATATGCAGCTTTATGCATGGATTTTATTTGCACATATGGTTCAGATGTCCTATGGGGAAATTTAAACAAAATCTAAAGCTGCTAACAAATCCCTTTTGGTCTGGATTCAGTTTACTCTGCTTTGTTGCAAACCCAACTGGCTGATTTTTGCATAAATGTGCATGTTGGTCTTTCATATGATTTTCATTGGCAATAAAACTGCCATCTTTAAGTTATGGCATATTAAAGCAAATTTCTTTGAATTACCTCAATTCATGTAATTTTGGTAACTCCTTAGTGGCCCTTGAGGCACCTGAGGGAAAGCAGAGCTGAGGCATTATGCATTGGTTTAAGGTCATGCAATTGTGCAAGCTTCTGCCATCCCTAATCTGTGTGTGCTACCTTGTGCCCACGGCTTTGGTAAACTCAGAACTAAATTCAGTTTAGCTAAAATTTCCTGGATAATATCTCCAGTTACAAGCATCAATCCTGAGTTGATCCCAATGGTAACTACAAATGAACTTCAGGAAAAAACCTCTCAGTGTTCTGTCTTGCGTATGAGCTGTACTGCCCCATGCCTAATATGAAGGGTTTGCTGTTCCTCTGCATTTGATCCCTTTTCCATAAGAGCAGCAACAGTGGGAGAAAAGCCTGTGGCTCATCCTGCCCTTTGCTATGTGGCATTTATCATTCACTGCACCCAACTGTGCCTATGGTGGGGCTCTGTGTCCCCTTGTCCCCAGGGTAAGTTTGCCATCAGCCCTCAGGGTCCAGCTAAGAAACTGAAAAAAATAGACTGTGCTTAGACCAGTGTCACTAAGACTAAACTGCAATATCGTTTATGGGCTTTTTCTTTTTTTTGGAAACTACTAATATTTCTAAACATTTATAATATCCAAGGGATGAATTAAAATATCAACTTGACTCTGGCTTGTAAAGTGAAATGTATTAAATTGCACACTACTTAATAGAAACAATATTTTTGTTTGAGATATCCTCTGCCAGTCTATCAGCCACCAATTATTATGCAAGTGTCCATCCAAATGTTATTTTCTGGCTTTTCCTATACAAAAAACATCATACAGTACAATATACCACAAACTATCAGCAACAACTAGTGCTTGCACAGTACCAAAATCTCTTCTCCTTAACTTGTGAGACAAATAGTCTCTTTCCAGACAATGAAATCAGTAATGTTACTGATTTGTCTATGAAAACGTACAAAACTTGGGGATAAAACCACATTACATGTGAAAAGAACAATGTCAGTCAGTGCAGATGCAAGTGGTTATGATAATTTACTTGCTATAGGCTATTACTGTAGTGTTCACCAGCAGTCCATACACTTGCTTCTTTGAGAACACCACTTTTACTAAAGCTGAAAAAAAAATGAAGCTAAAGCAAGTAGGAGAGGGTCTGTTGACAGCAGCTTCAGGGTAGTGATAAACAATGAATGTATGTGTGGTAGCACTCGAGTAAGTTTGGCTTTTTCTGTTGGCATTTGCCCTTCTTGGATGAGTTTCCATACCAAGCAGAGATCCAAACCAACGTGACTGTGCTGCCACAGCCCATGGTAGCCAGCCATCCCAGAGAGAAGGCAGGGTAACATCTGCTGTGGCCCTGGTGGGTCAGGACAGGGGGCTCCCACAGGAGGAATGGCTCCCCATGCCACAGTGGTGTTAGTTCCAAGGGGAAGGGTCTCCAAACACACAGAAACTGTCTGCTTTTGGGCCAAGGGGATGAGGAGCCTGTCAGAAGAGCAGCTGTTAAGTTGGTACCACTTGGAAGTCTCTTCTCCCCTTTCATTTGGGGCTGGAGGAAGGAGCCAGGTTCTCCAGATAAAATCATTGCAGATTTTATCCCACTTCTGCCTCTACTTCAGCAGCTCCACATCACATTCAGTCTGTCTGTTCTGCTGCAAAACCTTGAGGAAACTCAGCGCTGGAACCACAGGGACAGGGCTGACCACAGCCAATGAACCCAAAAAGACACCATCTTAGGGAGGCCAGTTCTGTACTCTGGTGGCTATTCTCTCTATTTCAGGTTGAGAGATTGCAAGTTCTGCCGAAAATAGAGCAGCGGCTCCTAATCACCCATGTCTGTGCAAAGACTCCTCAGTTCCTCAGACGAGAAATGCCTCCCTTCATTAAATGATGAAAGGGAGATAGAAATACTACTAAACCCAAAATGATCCTGATAGTAATGGGCAGAAATAAAGAAATTTGGAAATATAGGTAATTACTAAGGCTAGAAAAGATACCACTGGTCATTCAGGGTAGGTCTAGCCCCGAGGAGTTATTAAAATACATCATGAGCAAATGAAATTAAATCCCATTAACAGCTTGGACCTGCCATTAGACAAAGTAGAAAAGGCAGAAGTACTCAAGCAGGGGTTCCCCCAGGTGCTGAGAAGCTGAGCTACCAACAGCCAGTCAGCCACTGGGGACTGGCACAGCAGAGAGAACACCTTCCCATGCATCCTGTTTAGACAGTCATTAGTCAGAATGACTGCAAAACCAGGTAAGTTGCATCTATAAGAGATTACAATTGTGGTCAAGAAAACCTCTGAATTATTAATGCTAATAAATCCTACAAAGATTAAAAAAAATCCGACCTTCAAGGTTACAAACAAGCTTAGCTTGACATTGGTCTCTAATAAAATCCAGGAAAGGCTGGCAGAGAAACCAATCAGCAAGGAGTCAAAAGAACAAAGCATTCAATCAATATTGTTGTTTTTTTTAAAATTTTTTATAATCTACCTCAAAAGTTTTGTGACATTACAAATTTGATTCGGTTGCCCAACTCTTATAAGTCATTAGAGCAAGTTCCTTCATACCATTCTCAGAAAAATTAGCGGTACAAGAAAATCAATACAGACTCATTTTAAAGAGTCTGAGGTAGATCTGAGTAAGGTATTTGCAATGGCTAGGGGTTTTTGTGAGCAGAAGCCTCCAGGGAGCTGCTTTCATCCCATTCAACGATCTTGAAGAAAATATTAAATCATTGCTGATAGAATTTGTAGCAAAAAGAAAATAATGAAGAGAGAAGAGATGATGGGCATAGGTCAGGGTCACTTGGAAAGGGAGTTTCATTTGAATGCATGTTTCAACACAACCACATGTAAGGTCATTTTTCAGGAGAAAACAAATCCTGTTTATAAAGGACAGCAGAGACTACCAGAGGTAGCAGTGGCTTTTAGAAGGTTTTGGTAGCTGTAAAATATAAGAAAAAAATAACATAATGGCTAAAAGGGCAAATAATTTCCATCACAGCCAAGAAGGAATAAGGAAATACCACTGTTTTGTTGTACATAACGCTTGTTACTTTAAAATACAAAACTGACCGTGAGCACCAATGGGGCTACCCATGTTGTTTCTCCGGTGGCCAGTCTGTTTCCACCTTCTGCTTTTTCCCTCCTGCCACTGTGTGCCAGTGACAGGGTCCAGCCAGGCTCAGCACCTGAAGCAAAGAGCAGGATAACTGAGGGCAAGGCACTGGTTATCCCTGTGCCCAGGGCATCCAGGGATGCTGCAGTGTTGGGAGAGTTGCTAAGAATTGGAAAAGTACAAAGCCGTGGCTAATTCCAAGTCCTGCACCTGCAAGGTAGCGTGTCCTTGGGCCTAGCTGTAGTATGATAACAAATAGTGAAAGAGACATGAGAAAAGAGAGATGTAACCTCTGAGGAATGGGGAAGAGCTGATGTTGTGGTGTAGCCAATGGACGGTGTAAATTACAGAATATTCATGAGCTTATTACTTGCTGAATAAGTGTCTGATGCTCTCTTCAATAAACGGAGCTTGCTGATCTCATACTGAGTGTCCCAAGTTTTCCCTGCACCCGACAAATGGCTCATTCCCGACAAATGGCTCATTCTGCAACACTGCAGGGGTGGAGATCAGGGGTGTTATACTGATACAGTAGGGAAATACAAAAACTAGGGAAGAATGCTCAAATTTGATAAGCATCTTATGGTAAAAATGCCTAAAGTTTTAGTCTATTTGTCTTATCCAAGAAAATTATAAGAGGTTGTTTTATTACAGTGTAACAGAATTTAAATGCTTTTACTGATAGAAAAAGATGCACGATTCAGTGGTTGGAAACCAGAGTCAGACAAACTTAGTCTAGAAACTCTTCCTTTTCAACAAAGAGAATACACAATAATTGATCCTTCACTTGCAGCTTTTATAATATGGAAGAATTTATTATAAAACAATATGCTATAGTTCAAGCAAAAGTTTAGGATGGAAGGCAAAATCATTGCACAATGAGTTGAGAGACTCAGTAGGTCGCATATGGCTCTTCTATGGCTACTTTATTATTTTGGTATTTTTCCCAGGCCTTGGAACTCCTCAGGAAATCTGCTACTATCCTCCTTGACTTTTGTTGTCCTTTTCTGAAACCATGGCATAACATGGAAAAAATGTAAATACAAATTATATATATATACACTTTGTGTTTAGGCAGGTTTTCAATCCTGAATTTTCAAACCTATATAGATTGCTCAAAGAACTTATATTGATTTCAAGAATTTTTTTCTAAAAATGTGGAAATTACTACTTGTACTAGCATTTTGTACTCTGGCCATGAATTAGCTATAACTATAAAGATTTCTGCATCTTTTAACATGAAAATTTTTTAACATCGTAAAACCTTATTTGAAGACTATAACATGCAGTGGTTTCAAGTTACTCCTAAATTGTGATGGTTATTATAATTAGACTTTGCCTGTACATCCCTGAGCACACCAGTTGTACAAGTTGGGGGTTGTGCCAATGACTGAGTTACTTTTTGATCACCTAGTGTATTTTTAGACTCTGGACACACTCAGCTGAATTTATGCTGTAATAACAGTGTCATGTGGTGCTAACCAGAGTATATCAATTAGTTGTAGGTAACATAGAACTATAGAACTATGATCATTTTAATGTAATTGCTGTGTGATTATTATGTAATTCTTGTCTGATTACAAAATAAAACATATTTACTTTGCCATTAATGTTTTAGCTATATTTACCTATCTCTAATAGATTTTAGCTCTCAGGTAGTGGCTAAAGTAGAACTGATTTTTTCCAGGAAATAATCCTGATTCCCAAACACTCATTTGAAAGGAAGAGTCCTTTTGCTCCATGATCCAGCAAAGCAGTTGTCTCATTTTCTGTGGTCCAGGAGACACATTACATGGTCAGGACAGACTACCAGGAGCATGTGCACCATTGCTCTCAGCGTGGTCAGGATTCACCCTAAGCAGGAAAATTCTTAGTCAGATAAAACTCTCCTTTAGTGTTAAAAAAAAAAAGGCTGCAGAATTACAAGAGTCTCTTTGGAGGTTTTTGTAAGTGATGGCATGGAAGAAAATTACAGAGGATATGTGATGTTTTCTATGGTAAGTGTCCAATACTTTTTATTTGACTATTGAGTTGGCACCTCCCCAGGGCTGGCTGAGACAACTGCAAGGCTGAGGGCTGCTCTGATGCCATGTCCATCCAGAAGCTCTTGTATTCAGGATAAATGCATGGAACCAAACCAACAGAGGACATTTGTTGCAACATGCACCACAGAGAGCTACTGTTGCTTCAGCAGTGAATTGCCTGCCCTTATGTTGTGAGAGCATCCATTTGTATTGACCCAAAACTGTAAGTTCTTCTGTAATTAAATAAGTAGAAATTATTTTAGAAAATTGATATTTGAGTCAGCTTCTTCTCTTCCCCATCTCACATCACTATCACAATTTATTCCCTTTCACTTTTCCCATTCTTAACATCTTATCTTGCTTCTCATAAATATAGTTTATATAAAAATCAGTACATTTCAGGCAGAAGTATAATGGAGAATTATTTCTGTAGGCCCTAAACTAGAGACTCGTGCTGACATTATTTACCTCTTTTGAGACTTAACATGTTTTCTTTCCTTGATAAAATCACACAGTAACAGCTCAAAGTCCTCTCACAGATTAGATTTTGTAAATAGGTCCTTCCCTTTTTAAAAATTATGTATTTTTTCCATTTACTTGTGTCTTGGCTCCAGGGGTTGTTTTGGAGTAAAATACAAGACCTTCTATTTCCTTTGGACGCAGTGTTTCAAAAAGGGTTTGAAGGATCTAAACCACTCACTAACTGAGCACATTACATGGTACAGAAAGGGGACTTCCTTTCAGCCTCTTGGACCAGCTGGGAGGCCGTTCAAGGAGCCACATGAAAGAAATTATCCTGACTGAGCTGCAGCAGCCAGGCAGAGCCCCAGGCAGAGACAACCCCACAGATGTGGAGGGAACAGCAGGCAGTGTTTTTGTGACAGTAGAGAGTATTAATTCCATTCCATGGCTTCTAATGAGAAATAGCCCCTGACTTATCCTTTTATAAGGTCACATGCATGATGGAAATATTCTTGGAAGGGGAATTCAGAATTACAACACTGAATCTCAGGTTTGTAATTTAGGGAACTGTCATGATTCCTGTGAGAGCCCATGGAGGTCTCATCAGCAATGTCATTGGAGACTGGGGCTTATCTCAGCTGGCCAGCCAAGATGCATCCACCTAATGTGAGCAGAGGCATTCCCTACAGGAAGAAGATATCTGCTGTCTGTGACATGAGACTAGTCTCACAGTTAAAATCACAGAACTCTAGAAAGGTTTGAGTTGGAAAAGCCCTTAAAGATCACCTAATCTCAACCCTCTGTCAATCATGTTAGCACAATTTGCCTTAGTGAAGCCATGTTGGCTGTCACTGATTTGTGACACTTCTGTATTTTTCATTTGTCTTAGCACAGTTTTCAGGAGGATCTGCACTATGATCTTACGGGGCATAGGAGTGAGACTGACTATTCCGGTCTTCCTTTTTTTCTTTGTAAGAATGGGGATTGTGTTTCCCCTTTTTTAGTGGGAAATTCACCAGACTGCCAGGAGTTCTCAAATATGATGATTAGTGGCTTAGCCAATTCATCTGCCAGTTCCCTTGAGGCATACAAAGGTATCTCATCAGGTCCCGTGGACTTGTGCACCTTCAGGTTCCTTAAATGGTCTCAAACCAAATTTGCCCCTACAGTGGGTGCTTCTTTATTCTACCAGTGGGTTTGCCTTCTGTGACTCGGCAGTGTGGCTGGAACACTTACCAGTGAAATCTGAAGCAAAAGTCATTGATTACCTCAGCCTTCTCCATATCCTTGGTAACCAGGTCTCCCATTTCCATCCAGAGAGACAACATATTTTCCCTGGTTATTCTTTAATACTAACATACCTATAGAAGCTTTTCTTGTTGACCTTGATGTCCCCAGCCATATTTGATTCTACAAGAGTTTTAGCTTTTCAAACCCAATCATTGTTCACATAGACAATGTCTCTGTATTATGTCCAGGATCTCTGTCCTTGCTTCCACCTCTGCAGACCTCCTTTTTGTGCTTGAGTATGTCCAGGATCTCCTTGTCCACCCATGCAGGCCTCCTTACATTTTGGCCCAATTTCCTCTTGGCTATGATGCATTGCTTCTGAGCTTGGAGGAGGTGATCCTTGAGTACCCAAAACCTAAATTCTGATTTTCCTATTTGAGGAGCTGGGCACAATCTTAATGCTTTCATCCTCCCAGTTTGTCCACAGAAATCTCTGCACAAACATCATGAAAGGACACTCTAGCAAATTCCTAAATCCAGTTCAAAACTGACACTGAAAGCACTAACTAAAAAGCTGTTCCATAACAGCAACTATCTTTTATCCAAATTATTCAGCAGTAAGTATTATTTATAGTAAATCTCCTGATTTATTTCTAATGTTTATACAAAATGTCAGAACAAATTACTTACATCCAATACAAACTCTGCTTTACAATTCCATCCATTTTGTCAGGGTTTTAATACTGGTCCTAATTTGCATCTTTATGTTAAAACATGAAAATAGAGCTGAGTTTTCTTGAACACCCTCATTTTTCATAAACTTGAGTAGAAATGTCTCATGTAAAAGGAATGCTAGATCAGAAAGTGGTGGCTACAGTAAGAGCAAGCTAAAAAATGTCATGCCAAAGGGGACAGTGTCCCCCAGTGCTTTACCAGAAATATCCCTTTTAAATCAGGAAATACTGTGCATAAAACTTAGCAAACATTATGAGCTTCACTTTAGATTCCTCGGGTACAGGTTTTTTTGGGTCCCATACTAATTTCAATAAACATATTACAGTTCCAGAGTGAGTTCAAAAGGATCCCTTCTTTACCTACAAACCTTTAGACAAAATGCTAGAAGTCGGTTTAAAGAAAAGGGCACCCACTTACAGCAATTAGCTTTTAAGAGCAAAATCCTGGGTATCTCTGTTTTGGTTAACATGACAAATCAAGGGAAACTTAGTTCATGTGTATAAATTATTCTAACAGCAGTATCTTAAAGATCCAACACAGCATACATCAACATATCTCTTTAGAATAAGTGCTTCTAAATTTAGGCTTTAAAACATTTATGGGTATACACAGAATAAGCTTTCTGCTTCTACAGATGATATTCACCATCATTTCCTTTTGATCCATCCTCAATATTTGCCCCTTTAGCCATATGTACAAATGGCAGTGGTTTTCCCCAGAACAATTAGGAAGATTGCAATGACATTGAATATGACCTGGTTTCAGTAATATTGAAGAGATTAAATTAACAAAACAAAAGCCCAAAACAACAGAAAAACCAGATCACACTCTAATTTGTGTTGTAAACCAAAGGTGTTTCTTTTAGTCCCACCACATCATACAAGTCACTTCTGTCTGCTTTTGTTAAAGTTACATTCCTTAGCTAAAAATTTGCATTTTATTTCTGATTACATTATGTATTCTCACTGAGAAAGTGCAGAGGACACAAGTACTTAAGTATGCGAATCAGACAAGACTGCAACACTGCCAATTTTTCAGTCTATTTTTTCACCAGTTCACCAGAGGTTCATACTGCTTCCTAACCATTAATATTAATATTTGCCACGTGCGTCTCATCCACTCACTGTGGAAAACTGTAAGGTGGTTGGTTGGTTAGTTGGTTGGTTGGTTGGTTGTTTTTACAGTGTATTTAGTGTAAGAACATGTTTCTGTGCCAGTGATTTCCTTGGATGCATTGTTACTGATGTGAGCAGGAGCTCCCATGATGGAGGAGGTGTCCTCCTCTTCTTTAGACAGAGTGGCAAATCCATTTCAGACATTGCCAGATGGGAAATGGTATGCTAATTAACCAAGTATCTGATACTGTTTCTAATAAATGTTTTAGTATTCCTAAATGTTGCCATGAAGATGCTTTAATTGTGGGTTTGAGGTAATAAAAACATAGAAGTCAGTAGAACAATATGTAGAACAATACAGACCCATAACTGACACCTACATCATGCAGTAGCAAACAGGAGGTAATTCTGTGCCTGTTAGTCAGCTAAAAATGCAGAACCACATAGATGGATACACGGCTGAACACACAGGAATAGCAAGTGACCTTTCAGGTGACACAAACCCTGAAAATTTTCTGAAGCAAAGACAAATAAAGGCAAAACTTCAGTGTAAAAATATTCATTATGTCAAGTCTGCACAGTAACATCAAAGTCTGGCCCAGAACAGGAGCTCTCACTGTTGCCTTTAGTGATTTTGAGAGAAATCAGTCTAGAAATGCCCCAGTGTCTAGAGATCTAGTTCCTTTTCAAACAGTAGCAAACAGGTGGCCTGACACAGTGGGGTGAGTTCCTGGAGATCTCTATTCTCATATTTACAAAAGATTATTCAAAATACAGAAGAGGAACATTTTGGACATCAAGTATCCTTGTCTGTCTATCCTGAATAGTCTTTGTTCACAAAATTTATTGTGTTAATATTTATACTCTTGTGTGAAAATCTGAAAGGTAGCATATTAATGTGTTTTTCACAAGCTGTACTTTTTTACCAGGGAAACTGGAAAATTTTCATCCAAGTGTGTAATAAACTTCCTTTTTTTTTTACAGCTCATGTTCCTCTTAAATAACCGTAAAACCTTTTACAGAGGCCATGTTCCAATAAAATTTCAGATTTATGCTTTGATTTAAAAACAAGCAAACAAGAATTTATGTTTTCCATTGAATGAGGGAAATATTATATTACTGTTTTAGCTCTCTTTTTGCTGTGCTATCTAAAGCAACAGTGATGATGTATAGAGTAATTTGGGAGGAAAAAACTCTTCAAAATATATCTCAAGAAAGCACAGTGAAATAACACACCATGGGAGGAAGATGAATCCTCAGCCAGACATCCTCTACTTCTCTCAAAAGGACATCACAGGCCTAACCTACAAGCATGAGTGCTGCAAGGAGCACTCTGTAAGGCAGGGCATGGCCCTGCTACTACAAAATAACGTGGCTGTTTGGTGGGATTAGGCTATTTTGTAAGTGTGCATGGGCATTAGCACAAATCTGTGCTCTCTTAGGCATAGATCCTTGGCCCAGCCAGCTTGGTGCCTGGGGAGGTGCTCATACAAGGCTCTTCCAGGTTCCATGGGGTTTGCAATGCTGTGCTGTCCTGGGGTGTTTAAGCAAGCAGCCTCAGCATAGCCAGGAAGGAGGGGTCTGGGAACAGCTTTTGAAGGGATGAAATTTCCATTGACATGTTCATTTGGCTCCTGTTTAAACCAATGAACTTAACGAATATGTCATCATAATGCTTAAATGACTAATGAAATTAAACCTAGGGTAGTTCATAATAGTAATCTAATCAGAAGCATGTTTGGAAGCCAAATAGTTCTACTGCCATCTTATCTATTGTCAGCATTTAATACAAACAAAGCTCCCATTTAATACAAACAAGCTCCCAAGTAAGGCACAGGTGACAGTTAATTTAACCCTGAGAGAAACATATTAAAAAACCTACATGTAGTGTATCTTCATGAATAAAGGGGGAAAAAATTGAAAACAGAAAAAAAGATCAAAATATTGTTGAATCAGAAGGGTCAAGTAAATAATTGAGTGGTGACGAAACCTAGGGCTGAATAAGGCTGATGTGCAGAGCAAGAAACAAGGTTGGGTAGAGGGTACTGTGTGGGGCAAGGCACCTTGTTCAGGCATTCCCTGTCTGACCTGCGGCAGAAAACTGGCTGCACCTCCCCAGGAGCACGGGGCTCAACAGACAGCAGGTGTTCAAACATGAGCCACAGAAATCCTAATAAAGAGTACTGTCCCAGAGAAACCCTGAAACGTGGGGTTCAGAAGGATTTCCAGTGGATCAGAGAAAGGATGGTGACATTTCACCTCTAGCAAGAGCCAAGGTGCTGTGCCTGTGATCCCCTCCACGGGTACCCCTCCCCTCCCCTCCCCTCCCCTCCTCTGAGGCTTCTGGCAAGTACTACAGGGTGGAGTTTATTCACATAATTTGAGCCATTAAAAATAAAAAGAGGCTTTAATCATCTGTTTCTCCAGCTAGTGATTGGAATTGGTGGCTTTGGGAGAAAACCCTCTCCCAATAACCCTGTTATACCATGTGACAAGGTACCTACTGGAGTTTCCTTCTTGATCTCTCCTCTCACTTCTCAGATCATGGAGGGAGTCAAGGTGAACAGCTTGTGCAAGAGGCCTTTTTTTTAGATGAAAAGGTTTCATGAAACGAATTCTGCTTTCAGCTTTTCCTTTCATTTCTGGAGACTACCACTATGCCAGATTAAGACTGGCGGCTTCCCCTCCTGGAAATGCACAGTGAAGGACTGCCTTTACTGAATCATGCTTGATTTGATGTTTCTTGTGTTCTGTGTTTGAAATAATTTCCTACATGTAATTATACACTTAAAGAGTATTTATGTGCATAAAAGAGCTACACAGTTTTCCTGTTTTCCAAAAGAGATTGGCTTGCTCTAGGAACATTTTGCCTTACTACTGTGTTTTTGGACTAGATGTTGCTACTTAGGATACAAGTAAGGGTAAGAGACTGTTAATTGTGCTTTTAAATGAATTGTACAAAATGGTCCCATGTGAGGTCACACATTTATGCAGACAAAAAATGTGTACACACTGTACAGAAGTGTAATTATATTGAACCCACACATGTGTAATAAAAAAAAATTGGAAATTGACTTTGCTTTAATAATGTGCCAAATATTAAATGATGCTTTTAAAATTCAGATTCACAGTAAATCTTCTGAATTCTAAATAATCTGTCTAGTGCCATGACACTAGAGTCTCATTCATCTGCTTCCTGACAAAAATCTGCCTCTGTCAGATTTTAGTGAGTGTAACATTTAAAAAGAAGTTCAATGATAGCCAAATCCTGCAGCACTCATACCGCTAAAACCCGACTGCAAATTGGAAGCGGTTAGAGATGGTGAGAGAATGGTCTCCTGCCTTTGTTATACCCTCCATTTCAGGGTTTAACAGCACAGCTCTGAGACTGCTAGGAATAGTCCTGCTTTAATATGACTCATTCGATTTTTTGGTAGTGTATGTGTGTTTCCCTCTTAATAACTCAATGTGATAGAATATACAACCCCATGACCTCCAACGGAATTGCGAGGATGTAAAGGAGAATGGAGCTTAGGCTATAATAGTGCTTGTGTAAAAGCCTTTGGGAATTAGGCTGAAAAGAGCCTCTGAGTGATACAAACTTAACAGCTTTTAGGATTTTATTCACTACAGATCTTCAGCAGCCTTGTTTCCCATGCAGCCAGTGGAGGCTCACAGCACTTCCAGGCTGGGCTGCCACAGTGCCTTGAAAATAGGTGGCAGGTCTTAAAATGCTGCCAGATTGTTTAAGAAGTAAAATGTCCTGGATCCTTAATTTTTCTGCACATGGTCGTTTAAATTATGGCACTTGAAAGAGTGTCCAGCAGGAAGGAGACCCTCGCAGATGCCAGAAACAGCCTTTTCCTTCTGCAGTGGGATGGTGATGGAGCATTTACACCAGGATTTGCTCAGTTGGCACAAGCCTCCTACAAGGTGAAGTATCCCAAACACAACAGGCTTCAGCACGTACACGTGACATCTTTAAGGACCCAGAAATAGGACCGGCCCCATGAGCTCTGGAGGAAAATGAAGTGCAGGTGCTGGGACTCAGCCCACAAACCCTCATCAGAGCTGGCAGGTTTAAATGTGCTTCCAGTGCCCAAAGTCAGGAAAGATGGTTTCATCCCAGCTCTGTGGGAATGGGTGTGTGCCTGCTCCTCCACAGCTAATAAACATCAAGAGGTTGCTTGCAGTTGGAGGCTGTTTCTTTAGAGAGATTTGAGGCCAACCCTGTGCAGCTGGGAGAGGGTAACAGATGCATTTTCTTGTGAATTGAGAGGAAATGTCTCCTTTCCATGCCAGGCCAGGGATAAAAAAGTGCTCTGTACTAGAATGGCACTGTGAGGGTGTTACTCTGGTGGACTGGAGGCAAAACATGCTTTTCCAGAATTGGCTCTAAGTCCTGTTCTGTCAGGTTTGGTCCTTTCCTCCTCCCAACAATTTTATCCAACAATTAATGGAAAAGCGCAATGAAACCGCTCCTAGCTACAACCTATAGCCCAGAGTCCCCACTTTGCTGGGGTAAGAGGGTGGCTGTTGCTTGTAATCTTGTTCTTAGACCAATAATTTTTCCTTTTACAATTGCACAATTTCAACTGGCAGAGGTAAAGGAACCTATAAACTTTTCTTCCTCTGTCTCCAACAGGCATCCTCTTGCCTTTCCCCATTCACCTTGTCTTTTCCGTAATAAGTAGCACTGTCTTAAAAATCAGGAGCAATGGGTTTAAACCTTCCTTATACTGAAGTAGGCATCAAACCCCCATTTTCCAGTCCTTGACCAAGACCTTCAGGCTACCATGTAAAAGATGATTTGCAGAGTGTGCTACCATTTTGGAGGAAGAAAAGCCGCAATTACTACTATGCTTTGTGGTGTCAGTTCTTACCCTGACAGTCAGCATTGACATTACAAATTGCTCCATTTATTGAGAATGAAGAATATTTTACACGAGTCTAATACAAAGGGAGATGTATCCTATTCAGGCTGAAATATAGATTATTCTACACTGGATCAAGCTGCCACGTTTGGCACAGCAGACACTTCAAAAATACATAAAATTCTACAAAATAGAGTTATAGGACAGCTTTTTCCAGACCCCTAGTGCCTTAACCTGGAAGTATGAGGTTCAGGCTTCCCTTCACCCACACCAATCTTTTAAGGAGCTTAGTGTTCTAAATTTATTTATTCTGCTTCTTGGTATAAATACCTGCTCTCTGTAACCTGAATGTTCCTATGGCACTGGATTTCACAGTTCATTATGCAAAAAGACATTTCCTTTGTGCTCAGACTCTTTCGCTCAGTTTAAAATGTCTACAATAAATCATAAAATGTCCCAAGTTGAAAGGGACTGATCATCAAAATCCAACTCCTGGCCCTGCACAGGACAGCTCTAAGAATCACACCATGTACCTGAGAGCATTCATCTCACATAGTATTTGTATATGTTGCCTGGTATTCACAAAATTTCTCAGCAAAGGTGGAAAGCATGGAAAATCCAATAAAAAATACACTTTGAAAGTCAAGATTGTTTGAAACTGATAGATTTCTTACTGAAAATACTATTATGTCAACAGCCATACCTTTTGCCAGCCTTAATTTGTCTCAGTCTATTGATGGTCCCTTGTGGAATGTTCCTGCATGGCTCCTCTATGGTTACAGAAGGAGGAAGGATCACTTCCACCTATGGCAGCAACCCACACAGCCTTGCTGAAATCAGTGGCATGACCTGCCATGTGAAGCCATTAATGTAACATTACAGCTATAAAGGCTGGGCCAGCCCTGGCTGGCAGGCAGGTGTACATACCAGAGGATTTAATTAACATCAGTAACACTGGACTGATCCAAAAGCCTCGGCAGAACCACTCTCCTTGCCCACAGCTGAGACACGAGCTTGCCTTGTGTGTGCACTTGTGTTTGCTTAGGCAGCTTTGGTCTTCAGATGTACTCCAGGCAGAGCAGCCAGAGCTGAAGGCGCATAACTCTCTTATCAGTTTTCTCCCTCTTTTATCAGGCTCATGATCTGGACTGATTTTCCCCTCCTGGAGGGAGGGTCTTTGCTTCTGGCTGATGGTCCATGTGCTATCCATTTCACTTTCTGCTGGGATATTTCACAAAACCACTCAAAACCCTTCATCCCTGCTTTGGCTTTCTTCTGGGAAGAGGATCTGTGTTGACTCAGTGGAAGCTATGAGTTACAGTCTGGAGCCCATCCAGGGGTGGGTGTTAAGAGCTTGCTGCATTTCAAAGCTTTTCTGAAGGAGGCTTCACACACTCCACTTGCAAAGCAAATGTCCATTTTTTACCTCTCAGCCTGGGATTGCTGAAGTGAGACTGAATAACTCCAGGCAATGTTGGGGGTCAAATTCAGGCAAATATTGCAGTAGATACAAGAACTGCATGAGCTTCAGCCATACAATCTGAAATGGGATAATCCCTTTTGCATTTTATCACAGGGGAGTCTAAAGATAACTGTGCTGATATTTGTGAAGAATTCCAATTTCCCAGCAGTTCATGCTTCAGAGGAACACACGAGGAAAAACTGATTACCTCCATTTCACGCAGCTTGGTGCTTAGTCAGAGTGACACAGGACCCCTGCATGGAAGAGCTGGGAAAAGAGGACTGCTGAACAGCTGCCCATCACAGAGCATCCTCTGCAACAACTGAAGCAGGAGTTGAATGTGGAAAACACCGTATGTGATCATGTAATTAACAAATGCATCATAATGCCTCAGCATAAGGGAGCTAAATTAAGCTGTGGATGCGTAATCTAGCTTGCATGTAAGAGCTTCATAAAGACTGTATCCCTTTTATTGTTATCAGTGGATGCTCCAGGCAATAAACAGCCCTGCAGTTACATTTTCTTGCTTGGGCACACAGCTGCTAAATTCAGCATTTATTAGTGGTGTCTGAGAGGGAGGCTGGTGTTATTGATGAGAGACTGTACAAGGAATAGTTGCAGTATTGCAACTGCCTCTCTGTAAAAATGGCTAGGAAAAATTTAGCACTTAGAAATTGCTGTGCTTGGGGAGAAATCCACAGCATTCTACAAGGAACCTGAATAATCAGAATATAAGATAGTTTTGAACAGAATAACTCTATGGGCTGAATGACAGCTGCCTCCACATGTTTACCTACTATGAGGCTCAGCATAGATTGTCGTAATTGCTTGTTTGGTAATGGCATTATGAAGCTGAATTAATGGTGTGTATGATATATCTTAATGCTCAATAAAGGTGCTTCAATATTTCAGGCTCAGAGAGACTACTGAGTGCAAAAGATATATGTGAAAAGGGAAAGACTGATGTGCCCATTTTTCATTTTCATTATGGATGGACCTGATAACAGTCACCCTGCTTCACAGTCTGCCTGGGAAGAAATGATTTACATTTCTGCTTTGCAGCCTGTGCCTTCCCTGGGTGAATGCCATAAAGGGTATCGTCCGGCTCACTGCTCCTTGAAAACCAGATTCCTCACTCTGAGCCGTGACAGGTCTGTGGTGCACCAAGATAAAGCTTATTAATGTGGAAATTCCATGTGACAGTAAGGGGTGTTGGAAGGAGGGCACCCCCCATGCACTGAAGGATGCTGCACTGCCGTCACACAACCTGAGCTGATTCATATTTGTATTTCTCACAGAAGCGTTAAAATGTACAACAGCCTTCAGTTACCAGATAAATTCAATACCTGCATCTGTGTCTTTGCAGAGAATACATGTTTACCTGTTGTGGGGTGGCTGTCCAAGCAGTAGGGTGTCTTGAGAGCCTGATCTAGATCATATTCCTCCCAGGCAGGGGCTGGGCTCATCACCCTTCCCATCGAGCCTTCTCTTGTTAACCACAGACAAAAACCACCGGCTTAGAGCAACAACATTTTTCACTGCATTCTCAGAGATGAGGCTACAAGGAGCACAGGTGGGTCCCGTTTTGCCATCTGTAAGAGTTTGAGAAGGTAATTTGTTGCGTCCCGCTGGTGCTGGGGGGTTCTGTTAGTTGCCATTTTGTGCTTTGTATGCAGAAGGTAATACACAAGTGCATGTTTGATACAGATATTTGCCAGAGGCTTACAAAGCTTCCCATATGGCATCTCCACGCAGTGCTCATGAGCTCGGATTTTCTCTGCACGGAACTGAGGCGATAAAATAATGTCTCTGTCAAACTGGAAGCCTCCAGAAATCTAAGTTAATGCCTCAGAAACATTTCAGGGACTCTCTTTATTTGATTTTTTTAAAGCATCTGAAAGTTTTCTGGACTTTCAAATTCCTAGTCTAATTCTCATCCTAAATGCCTTCTGCTCCAGCCCTTTAGCTTCTTTTTCTCCTCAGAAACCAAGAAACAGCTTTAAAAGGTTGAAGTTGAATAGTTGTGCTTTAGAACATGTACTTTTGAAATAACATTCCCATTTAGAGTTGGAGTTGTTACCATATGCTGAAAGTAAGGCTTTCTTTCCCTTTGTGTCTTAACCTTGAACACACTAATGCAGGTTTTTCACCTAAATGTAGACAAAGAATGTTTCTGCCCACTTTCTAGCTTTAGTAATTCCCTCTCTAAAGAGAACAGTGTGCAGGGCTGGGGTGGACAGTTCCTAAGGACAGAATTTATCACCTGCCACCCTACCCCATCCCCTCCATTGTCCTAATAACAAAAATCACTTGCTGATTCAAGAGCTATACTAAATTTGAGCTAAGTCATGTTTAATTATGACTGAGAGGGATAATTTTCAGTCAAGCTTAATGTCATGTTACATAGTGGTACATAAGGTCCTTTTTTCACCAAGGGAGATATATGCACTCATGCTTTTAATAGCTCATTCATTAATTAATTTGCTCTGAATATATGCATGGTACTTCTCAAGGATGCAACATATGGAGATGGAACATAATAGGTCACACTGAGCTGAGTGACTTGCCTCAACTCAAGTCTGGTACCTGTGTCTGACCTGAAGGTTAACTGGTACAGTACTTTGATTCACCTTCAGCACCCACCAAAATGGAAACTTTAAATATAGTAGAAGAGAAAGCAAACATAATTTAAGAAAACTGTGCTTCATGCTGTTTCTCGTTTTGCCTGTAGTCCTGAAAATGGGACAAAAGCATTTGGGACAAAACATTATATCCCAAATGAAAGTCAGAAAACCAAACAAGATTTAATTCAAACCTAAAATGTACTTAGAAAAAAAACACCAAAACAAACACATAATATTATCATTAAAGGTCACCCAACAAATTCACAAAATATCTTAGCCATCTCCCCACTGCTGGCCAGTCTGTGCCTTTGTAACTGCCAGATCTCAGTGACCCAAAATTTAAAGAGTATTTTACCCCTCAAATACCAGCTTTGTGACATGGAAGAAGCATTTATCCCACTGACAGAAGGATTATCAAGACAGTGGACTGTTTAAGAGCATGAAGGCAGCTTTAATTTGGAGTGAGGACAAGAAGCTGTGTTAAAATAGGGGAATTGAACCCCAGCTATTCCCCTTCTTCCTCCAGAGGAGGTTGCAGCTGGGGCCAGCCCCAAGCCTGCTGCAGAGCCTGCTAGCTGGTTTCAGGAACCTCTCACTGTGGGGCTCCTCCAGGCTGAGGGCTGAGTCCTGTGTCCCCATGGTGCCATGGCATGGCAATGTCGTCCCCAATGCCTGACTGTGACAGCCCCACTGCTGCCCCTTTGGGCCCCATGGCTTGTGAAATGCCAGCCAGGAGGAAATTGTGTACCCAAGGCCACAAGAGAGCTCTGCATCTGACCTGGCAGTCGTACCTACACCTTGCAATGCCCAGCAAGGCATCCCCCAGCTTCATATAGCTCCGGTTTGAGAAAGGAACTCAACATGGTTAAATGGATGTATAAAATGGTAGAGATTTGTGGATTCAGGGTCTTATCCAGGCTGTTATGGTGATTTAGAGTTGGGTAAGAACCAAAACCTTTGATCGCACACACAGATTTGGGTGGCATTTGAAATCTGGACCCACTTCTAAAATCTGCATCTGACTCATTTCTAGCTACAGACATGGGGTTTTATGGTTCTATTTCTATTCTAGGGGGACATTTTCATGCATGCCTTGTAGCAGACAGAGGAGGTGGGGATCTCCATGTGATTTATATTCAAGGTAATGCATATATAACTACATCTCTATTTCTCTAGCACATAGAGAGATGTAAATATAACTTTATTCGTTTGCTGCACTAGGAAACAATGCAGCTCCCTTGGCAACACATCAGCCACAGACAGGAGTTAGGTAGAAGAGAGATTCAAAACCAGTCTCCTAATTGACTTTTTGAAGTCATAAGCCATTTGTAGCTGTAGCAGTAAAGGCAGTAAATAGATCAGTTGAGGACAGCAGAGAAAAAAGTCTCCAGCACCAATCTTTATTTAAGTGAATGCTGGAACTCTTCAAACGTTTTGTGAGGATTTTCAAGAAGAATAATTTCTTGTTTTGCTTTAGTAAACCACTCTGCTAGTCAGACTGTTGAACAAAAAAAATTGAAAACTTTTGATATTATGAAAGCTTAAGACTTATGGCTTTTGAAACACAGTAATTTAATCTCTGTGTAACAGAAGATTGTATTAACCTGGAAGAAAATTCATTTAGTTGGGAAGAAGTGACCTCATTGAATATAACTCACTTATCTGTGGATTTAGTTGAACAGCTTTTCTTAAACTGATCAGGAGAACAAGGTGTTCAGCTGGCTCCAGAGGAAAAAAATAAAATATTATTTTCAAAAAAATAATATGTTTCATTCTGTGGAAAATGTGAAGTCTAACAGGTGTAAGGCAGAACAAAATGAACATGAAAGCAAGAACACATTTCCATATGCTATTTTGAGATCTCTGAGTGAGACTGAATCCATTTCCACATGGAAAAACAGCACACACAGGCATATTTCTGGGGTATTTCTGTTCTCCAACCAACAGATGTATCTGCTTGAGGGGATACAGAAGTACCAAAGTACACTTTGAATTCCTGGGGCAAAACACCAGTATCAGGAGGTTGTATCAGGAGCTTGACATCCTCTGCAGGCAGCAGCACCACTGTGCACTGTGACAGAGCTCCCTCTTGGCTGCTCCTCATCTCTGTGACCCAGGAGAGGTCCCTCTCACCAGATTTCTTTCTTCTCTAGCTGCACTTCACCTGTCTGCTGAAGCATCCATGCCCAAGGGCAGATTTAGGGTCCTTTTGGGTTGCACTGTCATATTTCTCAGCTGTGCCACAGGATCCTGTCGACCAGCTTCCAGCTCTGAGACACCTGACAAAGTGATGGATGCAAATTCATGGAAGATGCTGTGTCATGGGTCCTGAGACAACTGAGGTAGAAACTGGATGAATCAAACTCTGAGGATCCCAGTTCCCACAGTTAAAATCACTGCTGCAATGGAGTGACATGGTTTTTTACACCATGCATGGAGAGAGCCAGACATCCAGCAGGACAATGATGAGAAGTCACCATGCTGAGAAGGGAGCTGTTATATCTAGCCAGGAGGAAATAACAGGAAAAAAATGGGACTGCAAAGCTGCGTAACTTCTAAAACTGCAATAACAGCAATTCTTAGCTGTACACCTCTTCCTGGAGCTAAATTTTTCAGCCAGGTCAGTCACAGCACAGTCACAGCTGTCCAAGGGAGACATTACCTTACGCATTCAAGATACCTTGGCACACCCAAGAAAGGGATGACAAAGGAAAAAGAAATTAAAAAAAAAAAAAAACCCAAGACGAAAAACCCAGGAGTCTAAATTACTGTAGAGCATTGGATGTAACCCCAGGTGTCACCAAGCAATTGAAGCTGACCCCTGTGCAGCACACCCACCAACACTCCACTGGTCCTCCAGAACCATCCCTTGAGGGCTGCCAAGCCATGGCCTCGTGAGCCCAACATGTCTGTCAGGACTGCCTCAAAGGCTGGGGTGTTCCTGCCAGCCCTGCCCTTCGGTGCTGAGTGGAGAGCTGCTGGCCTGTGTTGAGGCTGGATTTCATCCCTCCGGCGAGTGGGACATGCATTTGGAGCTGACATTACAATAAATGCACCTTACATCTGTTAGACTTAAGCTAATTATTTAGTGGCCAGCACTGACTCAAGGAAAGATCAGAACAAACTACAGAAATTTCCAGTGTGTTCTTTGTGCTTCCTGCTTATGCACAATGTGGAAAGCAGCACTGCTAGCTGGGCTGGTGGGAACCTCTTGTCAAAACCAGCATTACTGAACATACAAGCTTCAGTTACCCTGTCCACACAGAGGACAAATTCCCTGAGCTCCACATGATGATGGAAATGCCACCAATGTAAGGCTGGAATCACAAAGCAAAAGGGTCAGTGTGCTCAAACAGGCCCTGAGAACGCTGTGAACAGTACAGCTAAGAAAAGATGAGAGATACTTGTTGCTAAGAGGCTTGATCCCAATTTCCCCTTCTTCCTTACACTTTGAGCTTGGCAGTAGCTCTTGATTCAGCAGTGTCTGGGCAGACAGGGGAGCACCAGCACCAGGAGAGTGATGTGAGAGCAGGAAGAGCCAGGGGAGCACTGCTTTCAGAGACAATTAGCTATTAAACCAAGTCACCCACAGCATCAAATTGCACCACCAGAAATGGCCTCAGACCTTTTCCAGTACAACTTTCCTTTAACCAAAAGCCCTGGTGGAGGGTCTCACTTTCTTTCTATCCCAGTAGCTGGATGATTGCTGCTTCCACAGGCAGAATAAACAGCAGGTTTCAAGTCTGAGGTAGCTGAAGAGCACTTGTTTGTGCAAGAGGATTTTGGTGGTGTTATTTTATCACTCATGTTTACACATCTTTTAGCTTCCTCAGCTTACTTGTGAGGACATTCCAGAACAATCAGCAGAGGATATAAAGCTGATAGCTTATCACCCAGGGACCAAGAAGGCACATGCATCCTGATATACATCAGGATAGAGGAAGGAAGTGATTTAGCCCCTGGAGTGTGTATGCTGGTGCTGTACAGCTCGCAGAAGCCAGCACATGTGAAAGATTTCCAGAGGCTGGTGAGTAATTCAGTGCTGACTTTTTCAGCTGTGTAGAAAACTACAAACACAGCAGCTCTGCCATATTCGTGAAATGTAAAATGAAAAGATATTGATGGCTGGTATCTGCAGCTGGGTTTGTTCTGCTATTTAGGCCTTGTTTCAAATGGAAAAAATTTAGAATAATATGTTAATGCTTACACTAACTGTATTCACACATCAAGACTTGGACTATAGGCATGCAGAGCAATTCTGCCTCAATTATTGTCCTTCTAAAGACCTGCTACAGGAAAGAGATGGCAAGGCAGCCTGCTCATTTTCCATAGCTTTAGATACACTGGATTCCATCCTGATTTTTTCAAATTAGAAAATAATAAAAAAGAAATATCAAATAATAAATATGTCTGTTCAGATGATAGTTTTTAAGAGGATATTAGAAAGGTTGAAGTATTTCCTTAATGCCTTCCCAGAGTTCTGAAATAAACACACAGGTATCTAGGTCTTTGTAAATCAGTCTAATACCTTTTGTCTCTGTTCACTCTCTTTTCCTCTCTCTAAATTACAGTTACATGCAAAAATATTCAAAGTGAGACCAAGTCTGAAAATCATCTAGGCCCACAGAAGCCTTGAAACATTAACAAGGAACTGTAGTCCTTCCCCCAGACCATGTAATATAGTCAACATGTCAAAATAAAAACACCTCATGCTGTGAAGGCAGAGATGTTAGAGAGGGCCAAGAACCTACATATCCCCAAAAGGAATATGTAGAATCCTCCATGAGGGAGCTCCCACAGGTTTCAAATGTACTCCTTCAGCTGAAGTGTTTCCTGACTCAGAAGTGTTTGTGCTTGTATTAAAAACATCATCTTAAGGTCTTTTTTGAAGGTTGAGATCAGAAATTTGTTATATAGCTCACCTTGACTTTAATTGAATTTTATGTTTACATCATTTCACATGAAAACTCGATTTTAAAATTCTTTTTTTATCTCTCTGGAGATTGCACAAATCTGGGAAGCAAAACATTTTATTGCACTGCAGACTGAGATTTGCTGTTTTCACAGTAAATGACCATGATGAATTGGTGCCTGAGACACTGGAGCCAGTTCCCAGAGACATCACGTCCTCTTGATAAAGGGTCTGCTAATACTGTTTGCAAGGCAAAATCTTGGTCATTAACCATCAGCTTGATAGCTTACATAGCCTCTTAGTCTCACATAAGACTAAAACACAAGAGGGGGTCATTGTGGAAAAACACAGTGGGGTTCCATTCCACTAGATGGAACATTAAAACTCAACTCCATCACTCTGCTCACTACAGGTAATCTTCAACACAACCATTCTGAAATGTACAACTATTCATTAAGAAGAACTAAATAAAACTATACCTTCAAACTATGGGCACAATGCCTTGCAGCACAAAGCTCCCTCAAGCAAAAGAGTTTTTTGCCAGCTCTGACTTGGACCCATAGTAAAATTCCAGCTACAGCAGCTCCCAGTCAGTGAGCAGGATCAGCTCTGTGCCATGTCATTATGAGTGTTAGACATACCAAAAGTTCTCCTACATTAATTTTTTTTTCAGCGAACAGGGGATTGATTTGGCCAAACACTTGATCTAGGTCTATAGTCTTCCACGTGGAATTTGAGCTTCATTTTTAACACAACTTGCAGCTATTGCTCATTGCTTGAGACAGACTGACATGGTTTAACAACCAACCTCTGTGTAAAACTCACAATTGAAATATTCAGAATGAAAGGGAGCATGTAAGCCCATGAAGCACAATACCCTTCTTTAAGGCATGTTTTTTTTTCCTCTATCTTAAATTCATGGAATCTACCTGTGATTTACTCTGCTTGGAATAGAATATCCCCTTGCCAGAGTTTTGCCAAGTTATCCGACTCAAGAAGGAATGAAAGAAGTAGGATTTGTGAACACTCAAGACTGCCAAGAAAGCATCTGAATGTAGCACAAAATCTCTTGGGTTCCAAATATTTAATCTTCTTACAATACTATAGAGGCCAATACTTATTTGCTGCTTTCATACCACTGTAACATACACCCTACCTGAGAACCAACACATTTTGCTTTTCATGGGGACAGCATCCTAATAAGTGTCTGCAGGCAGATTTAAATCTCAAACCATTGTAAGGGAAGATCATCACTGACTGCTGCTGCAGCCACTGCTTTAAGGACTGCTCCTGGAGGAACTGCCTGCTGCCATCTATTGATGCACTGCAGGAAGGTGCTGGACCAGCAATCCCCACCCTGGGGTTTCAGTGTGCTTGGGGGAGAAATCCTGCAGATCTGAGTTCTGGGACTTGGAGAGAAACCCTTACTAGGTGACTCAAGAGCAGCAGAATTATTTAACATAGCTCAAGCCAAGAGTTCACTACAGGCAAGCCTTAGCTACCTGGGCTTAGGATGGCCTGCGGTCCAGAACCTTAAACACCATGAACGTCCTTATTGCATCCTCTTTCCCCTCCACTGCAGGGGAAGCATTAAGATCTTGACTTTTAGGGGGCCCACCTTATGGAGAGGTCAAAGGATCTGTCCACTACTTCTGCAACTAAGAACTGGATGAATTTGTGATTGTCACCTTCAGCCAGCCCCCACAGCACTGAGGTCACTTGGCCTGGGTAAAGCTAGGACCCTCCTAGGCAGTGGTGGTAACACACCAAAATGAGAGCAGCATCCCATGGGAGCAGCAAGCTCCCATGACACCAGCTTTGTGTGACACCGCTGCAATCGCTGCAGGGGCAAACTGCATCTGAAGAAATGGGGTGGTGACAAGGCAGCCCTTCCTAAAGGGCAGCTGCCTTTGTCCCTGCAGTTCAGAAAAAATTTTCTTCCAAGTACAGAGAGGAATAAGGGTCTGTTGAGCCTGGTGCTGGATCCCTCAGTCCTAAGCAGCTCAGCACCCTGGAGGTGACCTACCCAGCACCCAGAGTGTCAGTCAGCTGCGATACAAAGCCAGTCCTCCTGCACACTCATGGTGTACACTGACAGAGCACAGAGGGATCACAGTCTCCAGCTACATATTGCAAAGATTAGGGTAGAAAAAGAAAGAAGCAAAAACAGCCTTAGGGATGGGATTTATTTATGGTTGGCACCTGGATTGCCACTAACCTCTGGGATGAGTGTGAATGGTAGGGACTCACTGGCAGTGAGTGACTGCATCTTTGCAAGCACAGAGACACCAAGGAGATTTATTTTAATTTCTTCAGTGTTAGGCAGCAAAGGGATGGGAAGGTTTCAGTCTGTGGACAGAGGGTAGAAAAATCATTTCAGAGCATTGTAATGAAAGAAGCAAGTTTTAAAAGGGAGTCTTTACTCATGATCTGATCCTAGTTAACCCTGATAAGACGAATTAGAGGAGCATCTTTGAGTTAGTCCCTGTAGATAGCAATAGGTTAGAGAGGTAGAAGAGAGGTGAGCAAAGAGCTGTGATCTCACTGGAATGGATATTTTAGTTACTATTGGCAGCCTGCTGATTCAATGCTTCCATGATTTTCTTAAATCAAAAGATCTTTCCTCCTTCCATCCCCCCTTATTCAGTTTTAGATTGCATTTATGTTCAGATTTGAACCCTGAAAGTGGAGAAGTACTGACCCCTGAGGTCCTCAGTGGAGATAACAAGACTTGGGTGCAAGTGGAAATTGTGGGCTCCCACCTCTTTTGTTTTATAGCTTTTTAGTAACTTAATTTTTTTCTAAGAAGTGCTTCCTCTGGCTAATGACAGAGGATGGTTTTCATGAATGCTTTTGTATAGCCTGCACAGAATAGTGGGGCATCACCAAAAGACCCCCCTCTGCCCACAGGTTTCATGCTATTTTATGAAATAATCACAATGAAATTTTCAACCCCTTGAAACCTGGGCTCTTTCTATTGGGATACACGTCATATATGAGGGGCAGATGAAACAGGTGCAGCAATAGAAAAACATTCAAAACTCTTGATTTTTGAACCTACATATAGGCTGTGAGAAAGGGGCAATAGAAACTCTTCATCAAATAACAAAAACTTGTTTAAGTTTTAACCCTCTTACTTGACATAAAGGCCTAGACTTTATGTACCCACTGTTTTACTTCATACTTCTCAAATTTCTATTAAATTGCCTTTGGAGTGTGAATGCAAAGAAAATAGGTTGGCTATCTGTCTGGAGAGACAAATAACCTTGACAGATTATCTCAGGAGAGCCCTGTAGATCCTAAGGGTCTGAAAGTTTAGGCTCAGGAAAAGATTTGGTTTATAGAATAATTTCTTGAAGGACAAATTTTGAATTAGGGAACCAACCAAGGCTTTTGTCAGTTAAGATTAACCATTCTAATATCTCATCCTATAATTTAGCTTTCCCAGCTGCTATCTGGTGCACTGAGTAACCATTAGCATTTCCATTTGGATCCTTGTGTTCTGATGATGTATTCCAGAAATGTTTAGATTGAATATTAGGATTTTCTTCGTGGAAAATGCTCTCAAGCTTTGGAAAAGGCTTCCCAGGAAGGTAGCTGTTTCTCCATTTCTGGGGGTATTTAAAAAATGTGAAGATGTAGCACTTTGAGACATGGTCTAGTGAGACTTGGCAATGCTGTGTTAACAGCTGGACTTGAGGATCTTAAGGGTCTTTTCCAACTCAGATGCTTCTGTGATTCTATGCTCAATATGCAACCTGCCTCCATGCAGAGTGATGTGGAACTGGTGGCTCCTTTGACCAGCATTACATACAATTTGAAGAACCACAAAGAAAATATTGACATAGATTTGATCTACAACATGTATTGGTAAGCAACATTTCCCAAAGCCTGACAGTAATAAATCTGGCTTTTTTCTCTCCTTTTTTCTTTTTGTGAACATAGGTGGTTTCAGTTTGCTGTTTGAACTGCATATGGAAAAGCCGACCTTGAATAATTTGGTAACAATTTTATTTCAAAGTCAAAACAATGATCATGTAACTCCTAAGTTGCATGTGTGCATTTAAAAACAGTATATATATGAAGAAAAGTGAGAATTTAAATTTCCATTCAAGTTTCTTTTTTACTTGCTTCTGGAACTTTATCAATTTCAGTTTCATAGTAAATACCTTTCTAGACACTCATTGAGAAATCTAAATGCCTATGGACCACTAAGGCTTGTAAATCAAGTTTTAGGACTCAGAGCAGAAACTCTTCAGCTTATATTTTGTCTTAACAGTGATCCTTTACCTCTTTTCTTGGTGAGTGTTTTCTCTCACAACTTTTGGCCACCACAATAAAAACAAGATATTAGAAAGCATCCAAAGGAGGTCTACAAAATTTATGAAGGATCTAGAAGGGAACATATCCATGGAATACCTGAGGTCACTTGGTTTGTTCTGTCTGGAGGAGCCCTCTTAGCAGTCTACAGCTTCCTCCTGAGGGGAAGAGGGGGGCCAGACACTGATCTCTTCTCTGTGGTGCCCAGTGACAGGACCTGAGGGAATGGCCTGAAGATGTGTCAGGGGAGGTTTAGGCTGAATATTAGAGAAGGGTTCTTCACCCAGAATGTGGTTGGGCACTGAGACAGGCTCTCCAGGAAGTGGTCACAGCACAAAGCCTGTCAGAGTTGAAGAATTTGGACAACATACTCTTGTGCCCATGGTGTGATTCTTGGGAATGATCCTGTGCAGGGCCAGGAGTTGGAATTTGATGATTCTTGTAGGTCCCTTCCAACTCAGAATATCCTATTCAATGATTCAATGGTTCAATGATTCAATGATTCTAGGATTCTGTGATTCAGAGGCAGCAACATTTCTTTTCCTGCATATCTGCAACAGCGACAGAGGTGTGGGATAGTTAATAGCACATGATAAGGCTATTCCAAACCCCTGGGAATCTGATCATGTTTCATTGTCTGTTCCTTTGTGAGGTTAGGGCATACAGCAACGACACTTACTCATGGATCAGTCTTTACCAGAGGATTAGAGCTCTGAATTGCTCTCTACAGTTTCCTGCAAGGATGCTCTATGTGCATCTATATTACAAAATATGAGTCTGATGCACAAGGTCAAAAGGGAAAAAGAAGCTTATGCCAGCAGATTTTATAAATATACCTTATAAATGAAATTTTAGTGTAAACAGAATAAGAGAGTGATTTAATTCCCAAAGATCCAGCCCAGAGATGTCCCTAATGTGCTAAAGAGATTTGAGCATGGTTATGTCATGCTCAAAACTAGAAAAATTAAACAAGCTGTGGGTAAAGTATTGACTGGAAGAAGGAAGTCGGGATAGAAACTCTTAGCATTTCTCCAATCATAATGACAGCACTTTCCACTAGCTACTTGGGCAAAACAGACTGAACTTGGGCAAACTAATTTAATTTATTCCCAAACAAAAGTCAGAGTAGGCTGATGAGAAGTAAAACCAAATAATAAAATACCTCCCCTCACTTCTCCCTCTTTCTGGGATCAATTTCACTTCTGATTTTATCTGCCTCCTCCCATCCAGAAGTGCAGGGGGATGAGAGTGGGGTTTGTGGCCAGCTCATCACACATTGTCTCTGCTGCTCCCTCTTCCTCAGGGGGAGGACTCCTCACACTCTTCTCCAGCTCCAGTGTGGGGTCCCTCCAACAGGAGACAGTCCCCACAAACTTTCCAAATGTAAGTCCTTCCCAGGGTTTCAGCTCTTCTGCTCCAGCATGGTCCCTCCCTCAGGGTGCAGTCCTTCAGGAGCACACTGCTCCAGAGTGGGTTCTCCATGGGGTCACCAGTCCTGCCAGCAAACCTGCTCACTGTGGGCTCCTCTCTCCACGGGGCCACAGCTCCTGCCAGGCCCCTGCTCCCGCACAGGTTTCCCACAGGGTCACAGCCCCCTTCAGGCCTCCACCTGCCCCAGTGTGGGCCCTCCCCAGGCTGCAGGTGGATCTCTGTTCCTCCATGGGCCTCCATGGGCTGCAGGGTCCCATCCTGCCTCACCCTGGGCCGCACCACGGGCTGCAGGGGAATCTCTGCTCCAGTGCCTGGGGCACCTCCTCCCACCCTTTCTGCCCTGACCTTGGTGTCTGCAGAGCTGCTCCTTTCACATGTTCTTACTCCTGTTTCACAGCTACCATGTCACAGCACTAAATCTGTTATCCCAGAGGTGCTACCACTGTCATTGCTGGGCTCAGCCTTGGCCAGCAGTGGATCCATCTTGGAGCCAGTTGCAGCTGGCTCTGGGGGACATGGGAGAAACCTCTGTCAGCTTCTCACAGCAGTCAGCCCTGCTCCTGCTACCAAAACCTTGCCATACAAATTCAATGCAAGCATATAGAAAAGGGATTTAAAAACAGTGTTTAAAACCATGAGTTAAACTTGTGGATAACCAGGCAAAGTAGAAGAGCATTATGGTGTTTATCTCTCTCTACCTGAGGCTGAGACTATGAGTAAATTTAATATAATAAATCCAAAGCACAGGTAATCCCTTTTTGTGTATGAAATTTAAAGAAAACTGATTTATCTCTCCAAAACTAAACCCACCTTTTCAAAGCATCAGCACACACATTCTGCACAGAGTAAATAGAATTAATATGGCAATTCTTCTACCTTGCTCATCAGCAGTCTCTACTCCTTTCTTTACGTTGAACTGTCAAAAAAAAGGCAGAAAAAAAGGGTCAACAAATAAATCACTACATATATATTTTAATTATATAATATACATAATGTATGTATTTAATTATAATTTATAATTACAGACATTTTTTCTGCTATTAACAGGATTGTTTGATTCCTTTAAGCAAATGCTTTTATTGTTATAGCCACAGCCTCCTCCCCCTTTCTTTCGACAACAACCAGAAAACCCCACAACCACCCTTCATTTTCTTTTGACAAATTCTTATTGCTTTGCTACAGACTTGATAGATAATTTCTGCCCTCTTCAGGGATCCCACCTGAAATCCCAGATGACAGTATGGAACTTAAGTTCTCCTTCCTCAAGCTGTGGTAGGCAGCATGACTTTGGAAAGCCTTGGGCTCCCTATTCTCCCCTTGCATGTCTGAACTAAAAATTGAAAGAGATTAAATAAATGAAACTATATTTTCCATTCCTGCAATAAAGTGATCTACTGAACAGAAGAATAAATGTCAAGAAATACTTCAGGGGGAAAAAAGATACATAAGAGATACTGTGGTTAAGACAGTGTCTGCTTAGCATTGTGGAGCTATACCTGTGAGATTAGCAACAAAATACTATTGTTAAGCAATGACTTGTTGGCTAAAACCCTGCCACTGATGGACCCCCAGCACCTGACATTGTCATACTGTCTCCAGCCCTCTGCCCTTGCCTCTGCCACATATTAGGCTCAAGAAGCACAAGTCCTCTCTTAGTCTGGAAGTTGCTGGCTGCTCATTCAGAGACCTCTTGGAACCTTGCCTTTTCCATGGGGCTTGTCAATTGCCATCAGCCAGTAGTGGGAGCAGACTCTGCTCACAGTTAACTCTGCTGCTAATCACACAGCAGTATTCATGATGATGACCTTGCTAAAATCATTAATGTTCAAAATAAAGCACTTGCAAGCATCCCACAGGACTCCTCACTAAATCAACTTCAAATTCTTTGCAGACATCTCTTGTGTCCTTTTTGTTCGTATCTCTGTACACACAAACCCAGTTATTTATCTGCTGAGATCATTCTGTCAAGAGTTGCTCATCTTCCTGTCTGTTTTTTTATTCCAAACAAACACAAACTTACCTTCTCTCTCCCTCAAAAAATGGAGTGAAAAACAATGGCCTGAATAAACCACTATGTCCTAACAAAAGTTATAGATGTTGCATTTTTATTTTCAGAAGATAAAATACTGTGACTGGTAATTTGCTGTTCTGAAGTAATTACTAAGATGGTAATTTTTTCCAATACTTCAGACAGGATAAAAAATAGCTCATTTAAAATATGGCAAATAGACCTTACAGTAGAATGAAAAATATGAAAGAGGAGACTTTGAAGACAATCATCTTTAGATTTAAAGTAGGATTAATAATATGTCATTGGCTGGCTGAAACTACCCAAATAACTAATGGCAATTAGCAAGCAATTTTTCAGTACTATTCATCAATAACAACACAATTTTGTGAGGTCCCTGTGCTCCTTTTGTCTGATACAGAATAGCCTCAGTGTTCACAAAAGGATATAAAATTAAAAGTTTGATCAAATTCCAATAAAAGACTATAATAATGATTTCAGTAGGAACTAGATTGGACAACCTTTGTGCAGGAAGCCCTTGAGCAGATGTAGGGCTACTATATTACCTGTTACAACTATTGCCTGAGAGATTAATTGGTGCTGAGCACAATTAATACCTAACAGAGATGACCTATATCTAAAGAAACATTGAAAAGTGCAATAGAAACATGGTTAGATACAAGGTTTGGTGGGGAAAAAAAAGAAGTAGATGGAAGAAGGGCATTTCATGAGATAAAATTTATTGCTTAGTATTCTTCCCATCAGTTTTGGAACAACCTGTTTTATAAAGTTCTTTCAATATCTCTGTTTTCTAAGAGAGGATATCCCTCAGCATCATTTGAAAATATATTCCAAAATAAAGTTTCTTCTGGATATTTCTCCTCTATTCACAGACTACCTCCAGAAACAAAGAATCATTCCCAGATCTTGCTTCTTCCTTCTCCTTGAGCAGAAACTGAAGCCCAGAAATTTTAGCCTGAATATAAGGAGGAACTTCTTTACTGTGTGGGTGACCATGCGGTAGAACAGATTTCTCAGAGAGGTCCTAGAGCTACCCTTGATGGAAGGTTCAAGAAGTATCTGGACACAATCCTGTGCCATGTACTCTATAATGACCCTGCTTGAGCAGGGAAGTTAGACCAGATGACCCACTACGGTACCTTCCAACCTGACCCATTCTGTGATTCCTGATGGAGGAAGAAGCTGGCAATAAATGTTGTCAGAATGGTATCATCTCTCCTTTCAAACCCAAAATTTACAGCTCATTAGCTGTTCAAGTATAGGTAACTAAAGATTAAACAGGTGCAAATCCAGAGTAAGAAGAATTTGCTAAGGGAAATGCCAAATTGCCTGTAAATATTTACTCTAGAGTCTTGTGGTTCATCACAACTAGATTTAATTATAAATATAACACTGGTCCTTAGAATAGACTGGGATCTTCAGTAGCATCCTGGCAGTGACATCCTTCACCCCTCCATGGTGACTGTCATCTAACACAGACAAAACAGACAGCAATTGCAGTGACTTTACTCAAAATACTGGGTTTGATGTGTGGTTGAGTTCTGTATTGCATGGCCTCTACCTCAAGTCAAGGCAAATGCTGAAGTAAAACACGCAAACACACATATTGGTCTGTATTTGTTGAAGTTTTCCTGCCAGCTTGGATCCATCATTTCCTCTGAAACTCCATTTCCTGCTCTCTGGAAGAAACTTGTAATCTCTGACCCAGACCCTTTGCCTCTGACCCTTTCCCTGACCAGCTGCATTTCTCTCTGGACAAACCTGGGTTGGATAGTTCCTGCTCATTCTCAGAGCTAGAGAACTCTCCTCACTGGAAAGTGGAGTGTCTGATGGCCACACCATTGAACACCAGGGCTCCAGTAAGTGCTACACCTTCTGACATAACTCATATCTCCTACAGAGCCTACCACTGAAAGACTCATAATACCATCACATTAATCTGAAGGCAGAAGTATCTTCTGTTCAATTCACTTCTCTGAATACAGTAATCTAACATCCTAGCCTGCCCCAACCCAATTCCAGATGCCTCTCTCTTAAGGCAGGAGCCATTTAACCTGAAGAGAGATGAGCCCATCTCTCTCCAGAGGCCCTACATCACAACCTGTGGGTTTCATCTTGAGCAGGAGTGGGCTCACCCTCTGGAACCTGCTGTCCATCATGCTCTGAGCATCTCTTACCCCTCAGCACACCATGGGAGAGATAGAGCATGCAGAAGAAGTTCAATACCAGTATCAGCAATAATGTGGTTTTAAAAAATTGCAGCTCAGTACATATATTTTCCTAACAGAGCCAGTCTGAGTTTTATTAAGTTAGGCATCCATTAATAAGGACTGTACCCAGCAGAAGCATGAGTTACATGAAGGAAGCAGATTTAACCCAGAGAGCCTGAATCCTGTGACAGATGGGCTGGCCATGCTTGCGTTCATGGAACTGGCTCTCCTCTCGGAGTCTGCATGGCATTCAGCAGCACAAGGCATCTGCTGGTGAGCACCACGCAGGCTCTGAGAGAGGAGCCAGCTCCCCACACGCAAGCACGCTCTGTGCTCAGTGGGTCACTAATCCTTAGTCGTGTTCACAGCTCTGCAGGCTGACGCAGAGCCGATATAAAAATACACCAATCTGCCAGACTGAAATCCTCCCACCTCACTCAAGATTCATGAAAGGACATGGGAGTGGAAATGGTTGTATGACATGTAGGCTCTGAGGAACATTCTTGGGCTGTGCTACAGCCAGGTGTTGTGTGTGGTGCCAGGTGCAATATTATTGCTCAGGGAATGGAAAATTAAGTGTTGGGGTTTTATCATTTAGCCAGGCTTCAGTCATTGAAGTTAACTGTAAGCAACTGAGTTACTGTGGTCTGAGAGCTGACTCACCACCAGAAAGATTTTAACTAACCATCTGCATGCTTCTGACTCATTGCAACGAAGGAATAAATCCTATATATTTTGCAGAGTTTAATATGTTTTGCTTTACCATGACACCAAGTCAGGAGTGCGTATACAGGCCAGGTTAAGGCATTTCAGCTTTCCATTTGTAAACTGATCATCTGTTCAGCTGTTAATACTTTTAGACATTCAGCACAAGCCTACTAGGAAAAGTTTGCAAAACATTTTGGTCCCTAAGCATTTTGTTTCCATTTTGTGCTCAGAAAATCCCTGTTTAAATCAAAGATATCCCCTAAGCCTCATACTCCTAGCTGGAGATCCAAGGAAAGCTGTTCAATTTGCAGGGAGAGGTTTGAGCTTCTACAGTGCATCCCATTGAATATTTTGCTGGCAAGATTTTGACTGATGTTTGTAAATCCTCACAAGTTTAATTAGTTTGAGTCAAACCTAGATTTCTTTGGTTCAGTGAGTGTTCTTGAATAAGAAGCAGAATCCAGTGAACTGTGGAATGATATAGCACAGGTCCCTCTAGAAATAGATTAAATTCCATAACTAGAGTAGGGTTGCATGATATGTTTTTCAAGTGGCCAGATTCAGGGGTTGTTTTTGTTAAAGCTTTCTGGTAGAAAACACCTCAGCTACACAGAAGCACACTACAGACTTAGATTTTTGCATTTCACATTACTAAGCATTCGAGGTTAGACTCTAGTTTTGTTTCCAGAACAGTTCTTTAACTGCATTCATCCTACAAAAATGTTCAGCGCTAAAATCAAAGCCAAAACACTGAGAAATATTTTATTTTGAGGTAAAAGAATGCTTTCCTCCTAAGATAAATATTCATTCAGACACAAAAAAGAGAAAGTATTAGCTCCTCAAACAAAATGTTCGGCCTTAGGCTATTGTATCATTTTGTTCCATTATGTCTGCAGCAAAGCTTAAACAGACCAGTGATAAAAACACACATTTTATTTTGTTTATGACCAAGACAAAGTATTTGTCTGCAGAAATGAATAAAAATTCTTGCCTAATGCAGTTGAAGATGTATTTCGTAGTTCTAGGTTGCTTTAATATGATTGATTTTCCTGTTTTATCCTTATCTTTCTTAATAAAAAAGTAATGTGGACATATATCAGCATAATTCATGCCTAGCCATTCTCAAGGCTCTAAAGAGCTTTATAATGTTTCCCTTTAAGTCAGGGTATACTTTACCAGATCAGCCATTTGATGTTTTTATGTATAGCTTCAGGATTCCTTTGCCCAGTAAATCCCTTGATGCTAGTAGCTATTTGATACACTTGTGTCACTTTGGCAGCTGTCTAGTTCTACTTACAGACACCAAAACCAAAGAATGATTCTCAAACTTTCCAATGCAGGAAAAATATGAAATGCAAAAATCACAGTAAGAACAACTTAGGTAGTAAATAATAAAATGACACATAAAATGAACAATCTATCTTTGATGAGTTTTTTAATGTATAGCTGTTGGTTGGTGATTTTTCCCCTGTCTCAAGGAAAAGCCTAGCTTTTGGAGATACTCAAGACATGATATGGGGCACAAGAAATGCATGTTTTGTGGGAAGAATGACCAGAGACCATGCATTGTAGGGCATTAGATCAGCATTACCTACTAGTCAGCAGAGGACAGTCACAGTCCTGGGCTCCAATTCTGCAAGGGATCTGGACAACAGATTACAAACTATTGCCTGCCCTGAAAATGCAGGACACCTCATTAGCTGGCTAGGATTCACTCCATACCTGAACCACTGGCTTCACTCATGGGTTTCCCAAAAAGAGAGCTCAATGGGAGCATCTAAGCTCATTGGAGTCCAGTGTTACAGATCCTAGAGCAGAAGCAGCCCAGCTCATGCACAAAAGGCATGCACATTTTGTCTCCTGCTACTCTATGTAAAAATCTATGTAAAACATGTTCATCAAGTGACATGATGAACAAGCATGAATGTTTCATGTTGATTCATTATGAGGAATACTTCCCTTAATTCAAACATGCTCAGCTGGCAGTTCATAACTGCAGAGAGGATTTGCAAAGGTCTTTTTTCCTCAGTGGTAACATGGGAGAAGGCAATTTTGAAACTTCTGAGCTGAAGGCAAAGCTCACATAAGGAATAGGTGTACAGCCACAACACTGTCATAAGAAATGGCCAGCAGGTATATAATGAGATCTGGTTTTATTTTGCTTTTTTGCATTTGTAGTTTTAGGATTTCTGTGCTTTGTGCTTCTTCTGAAAGGTGGAGGCTATCTTTAGAGACGATGAAGATAAAAGATTTCCTTAAGCACAGGCTGTCACATAAAGTTTTATGGCAAAGACCAGATATTATGGGATTAAATATAAAATCTGAAGGGAATGTCAGAAGCCCATGACCTTCTGAAGGGCCCCTCTTGCCTCAGGGAGCCCAATGGACCAGTTGTCTGTGATTTTTCTCCCTGCCTCTTCTTTTTCCAACACCTTCCTCCCAAGGACAGTGTCTTTCTGGGCTTAACACGTGCCTGTATGGCTTCAGCTGAGTACAGTCTCTCCTGAGCTGCAGGTGACTGCTCCAGCATGTCAAGCAGGACCTTGGACCACCCTCAGCTCCTCCTGCCTCCACAGACTGTTTAGGGCACCCAGCTGGAACAGTCCTTGGGAATCCTTGTCCACATTGCAGTCACCTGATAGAGTCCCTGCTTAAACCTAGGAAGGAGACATTAAAATTCTGTCCTTTACTTTTCAGAGCTGTAACTTCTACTGTGGTGCCTGCAGAGTCTACTTCTCAGCATAAAATAGCAGGAGGCTGCACAGTACCCTTGAAATTTCCTGGTAGTGGCAGAAGGGCCCCTGCTGGGACCCAGACAGCTGCCAGGACTAGCAGGCTGCCAGCTACACAGCTCCTCAAGATCCTCCAAGAGAAAAGCTTCCTATCCATGCAAGTCCAACATCTCATTAAAATCTCGTTCGCCAGACATGAACTAATCAGCCCGACCAGATCTGTAAAGAGGCATTTTCAGCTCGTTCTCACCCTCCTCAGGTCCTTTCCATCTACAGCAACAGTGTCCTTGTGGCAACAGCCAGGAGCTCCCAGGCAGCGAGTGTCCTCTTCCCACAGCCTTCGGATGGTGCCCTCCCCATGCTGCCTGCGGCTCTCAGCCCATCTCTCTGAGCCCATCTCTCTTCAGGTCAAATGGCTCCTGCTACACAGCATCCTCATGGTGGAACACCACCTGGTGTCTAGAAAGGGGAATACAGTAGTACGGCATGTCGTGAGTAGAAGGGAAAAGATGGTCTGGTAGACTCATATGCTAGCACTGGATGAGACTCATATGTAAGGGAAAAAAAAAAAAAAAGAAAAAAATTCTGAAATTCATAATTCATGCATCCCAAGGATTATTATTATAACTTCCTCTGCTTTACTGACTCACTTCAACATGCTGCCTTTGTCTCACATCCACTGCTTCCCGTTGCATGTCTGATGTGTGCTCACAGGCATGTCCAGGGGCTTACAGATGTTATGATTCCTGGCAAACAAAACCAAATATATACGTTTGATTCCTGGCTGGACAGTCAGGATCTTTGCTCACTTCCAGACACCCACCTTCCTCTACTACATCCCTTTACATGCAATTAGTAGCTTTTATAGTACTATAGTACAGCAAAGATATGTATGTGGAAGAGCACATGAAACCCACAATATTTTGTTGTAACACAACTTTCTGTGTTTCTTAAGGAATGACAACTGACTGCAAATATGTTTAGTTTAGGTAGCCTTTTGCAAAATGTCTCAAAACAGTCCACTGGAAAAAAGATGATTACTCTTTACAAAGATGAAGGCACTTCCAGGAGTGTGGGTTATGTTTCTTAGAATGGCTATGACTAAATGGACATGAGGCACTTTTTAAAATCCCAGGAGCGAAGTTACATTCAGCTGCCTGCTCTTTCCTAAAGCAGTAATCTGATAGACTTAACCCTACCTCTAGCCAGAGTTCTGTCAGCCAACAACTCACACAATATTTACACCTGGTATAAATCAGAAGCCAGCTAAATCATGTTGTTGGCAGCTGAGCTAAAACTTAAGTATATTTGATGAGCTTGAAGAATGGCCCATACTTGTTCAGAGAAACCTGCTCATCTGTCTCCTTAAAGGGCACTCAGTAGCCTTGGCACTGATCCCTATCCCTGCTCCAGATCGGTCTGGGCCACCTTTCTCCCCCATGTTCACCACTGAGAGCAGATCAGGGATGGTGGGACTTCCTGGGCTCAGGAATGCTGCTAGCCTGGCAGCTGCAATGGCGCTGGTGATTCATTAGTTGTGGGATGTGTACAGTGATTCAGCTAGAAGCAGGTCAGCAACGCTTTTGGGGGGATTCTCCTTGGGGATAGACCTCATTGCCTAACTCCAGCTGCCACTATTCCACAAGAACAAAAAGCACAGGGCCTTGTGAACAGGCAGGCTTTGCGTTTTTAAGTGCATAACAGCAATCACTATTTTCCCTCCACTAATCTTACTCTTTTCTTCACCTGTCTCTTTTTTTATGAAACCCCTTGTTCTCTTCTCCTTTCCTGCTAAATTTTTCTCTGCCTTTAGCCTTTTGCCTCGTTAATTGATTATTCCTTCTTTGTCTCTCTTTCCTTCCCTCCCTGCCTCCTCTTTGACAGAAGGTGACACAGTGCTCATGCTGAGAGCAGCTAGCAGATGACTGTGAAAACAAGCTCTGGCTTGTAGACTGCTGGAGGAAATGACAGATGCCCCTTTCAAAGTGACGGCCACACAAGTGCCAAAAAATTGAGAGATGAAAATCAAGTTATTTTCAGGCAGAAAGGTATCATCCTACCAGGACCTGAACAGCAAACAGAAACCTGTATGCAGTACATGTATGAGGCTTTCTGCTCAGGCTGTTGTTCAGGTCTGGGAGCTCTTCTGCAGCAGCTTTTGCAGATACATTTCCCCTTGACAGATTGAAGATTTTGTTCCAAGACATCCAAATTTGACCTGAAGCAGATTGCATAACTAGGACACTGCATAAATAAGTATTAATATCTTCCTATTTTCATAAATAGCTTTACCAAGATCAGCATCCTCCTCCCTGCTTTGGAGACAGAGAGACTGACAAGTAGCACAGTGCAGTGACCAGCTCTGTGTCACACAATAAAGCAGTGACAGACCCCATAGCTCATCTGTCCCCAGTCACAGCTCCTCAATAATTATTAGGATGCTAGTTGGGGTTTAAATTCTCTTCTACAGAGATACCTTTCAAATACTATATGATCTAATTAGACATCATTTAATAGTCTTAATAGTCACCCTTTCACAGACTCACGTGGCAGCTACATGGCACTCTCTTTCTGAAAGGGCCAAACCAAAAGATTTTACTGCAAACTGTTATTCCAGAGTGGTTTGAAAACTTCAGGATTTTAGAAATATGAAGGGTCAAAGTCAGGATCGGAAATCCATCTACTGGATATGAATTTCCATGCACCCTCCATTGGTAAGGATTGTTTTGACACATCTGACTAGAATTATGACCTGATCATTTTGGTTTCAAATGGCTGCCTTTGGAGTCTGAAGAACTTAAGCCTGTCTGGAATTTAGGCAAATTCAAATTTTCAAGGCCACTAAATCTTCCAACACCTGAGAGATGGTTTTGGCTTTAAAGCTTCATGTATTTTTGATCTGGTACATGGTATATAACATTATCTACTTGGTCCAAAACATATTTATGTTAATATTGGATGGTTTTAATGCTGCATTTCATTTACAACTGAAAGTTATAGAACAATAGATAGTTAACAGGATAGCAAGACCTGTTCTGAGAGCCCTCCCTTTTTTAATAGGTTTGCTATGGTAGCTAGTTTATCCCTTATAACTATAAAGGAGAACATGAATAAGAGTGAATGAATCTTTCATATACTCCAGCCCCAGAAAGCACCATTTTGTTCATTTAGTTTGACCTCCTTTGCTTGAAAACTAAACAAAAACAAAAACAAGCCACAAAGCCTCCAGGACATAAAATTTCAAGGTGTTGCTGTGTCAAAGCCATAAATTCAACATACTAGAGCCAAGATAAAAAATTCTGCCAAGTCTGCATTTTACAATAGCTAAGATGTGGAGAAGCTTTTTTTTTTTTTTATAGAAATTGTCTATAAAAGGCTTGTAATGCCAACACTGCTGCTTTTTCCTACACATTCAGTCTTGTCTTCAGCCCATCATGCAGGAAAGGGTGCTCTGTTACAGCTCTCACTGCCTCAGGACTCCTCTCCAACACAACAACATCTGCAGATCCTTTCAGACAGCTCTGTGCTTGTCTGAGCTGTAGTAGAAACTGCACAAAAAGGCCAAATTTCTTTCACATTTAGAAGAGTTTTGCCTGTACCAATATCAGCTGTATCAGACTGGTGACGACATTAGAGATGTAGTTTGCTATGGAGAAATGTTGGGTTTGTTGTGGAGGCTGTGCCTTTGGAGTGGCTGGGTGAGTCATATCTTCCAGACTCAGCTGGTCCCTCATCCCCATGCCCCAGAAGTCTGCAGCTCACTCAGAAGAGCCAATTGAAGAGAGAAGCCCCTCTAAGGCAGTTCTTGTAGAAACAAAATGCTACTGCTTTTTCTGTAGGAGATAGTTGGAACTCTATAGTTTTTTCCTTCTGCTGCAAAGCCAATTTAGAAGAGTTTTCCTCTCCTCACCCCTCTTTTCTGGACTCCAGAAATTATTTCCTTCACTCTTTCCAGTATTATGTTGAGGCAACTTCTCAGCATATCATGCTCTAAATCATATCAGTAGAATGATCCAGATTAAAAATGGATCCAAATTAAAAACATGCCACAAACAGGCATTAATGGAGATGGGAAGGAGAGGGAGGGCTATGGAAAGATCATCAGTCCTTTGGCAGGTGGAAAACACCCCCATGGGACACCAGGCCTGTCCTTGGGCTGCCTGTGCCCTTCTGTAAGAGGCAATCCTGTCCCAGGAAGGTCCTGCTTCTCTCTTCTGATCTTGAGATACTTCAGATACTTCAGACACTTTGTCCCTCACCACAGTGCCAAGCACTTCTGGGGCTGTGCTGGCAACTAAGCAAGGCAATTCCTCAGGGTCAGAAGGAATCCTTTTGTACCCAAGCACAGGAACCCCTGAACCAGCATGTCTGCTAAAGTATGAGAAGTATGAGATGGCAATAACCTGGATTTGAGTGTGTGTGTGTGTTTCAATTCATTAAGCCAAATCATTCCAGATATTTAAAGAGCAGTCAAGCAAACACCTCAGCTGGCAGTAACCTCCAGAAAGGCAAGGGGCAGACAGACCAGAATGAGCAGCAAGAAGAATCACTATACCTCAAGCACAGTCACATTAAATATTTAATAAATAATCTAACTTCCTTTCCAGCTTCATTTTATTTTTCTGTCATGTCCTTGTCAATCTGTCAAGAAATAGCGAGAATATTTCCAGACTAAAGTTCAGGCTGAGTCAAGTTGCTCATATCCCTTCACTTAATTATGCTACTGTCATCCAGTTGATCAAAATCAGGCCACAGAATCTGGACCCAAGGCTAGATGTATTGAACGGCATGTTGAACAGAGAAGTCCAGTTGCTCACAGAAGGTGGTTTCCTGGAAAACACAGCAACACACTCCTTCTTGAGAACATCTCTTTGAATACTCTGTAGAAACACAGATAGGACTTTCATAAGAAAAGGAAATGTCATTACTTAAAAGTAGTATGTCAATATCATCCTTCTCAATAATAACACATAGGTTAAAAATACAGGAATGACATGAAAAGTTCTCAAACACTTGTCTTGTGCTTTGTATCCAATTCCTTCTGTCTTTCAGAGTTTAACAGAATAAAAACCAAGGGGGTCTACTCTGAAATGACACAATATCCACTCAATGAAAGGTAAATGTTTCAATCATTAAACATCTCAAAAGGTGTGTCATGGGCATGCTATGAGTACAGAACACTGGAATCCACAAAGGGGAGAGAAATTACCAAGCAGGAAAAGTCTGGAAAAATCATTGGGAGAACAAGACCCCATGCTGCAGTAAGGGACAAAACACCCAACATCCTCTCTAAATTCGAATTTGATGACAGTATAAACCAAGTGCATGAGAAAAATGCAGATGTGAGTGTACACTGAAGTCCTTACAGTTCTTGCTGACAGCACACTGAATTTATCCTCTGCCTACATGACACATGGTACAAGTCATGGATCTTTCTGTAGGAATAGAATATTCACAGTCTGGTTTGAAAGAGTAGCTGAAGCATGTCTTTGTGTCCTTCCCCCCAGGTTTAATAGGGTTTTTCGCACTCCAGTTTGAGTTACCTTGTTCAGTGAACAGATGGTATGTCAATGTACTTTCATTGAAATTACTTGGAAAACAGAAGGCTATCCCATGCATTTTTTTTACCACATCCTCTACATACTGTTGTTTTCACCTGTGAACTATTAATAGGCCTTTTTTTCATTTCAGATGCCAGTGTCACACCTATAAAAATGGTCAGGAAGGACAAATGTAGAGTGACAGGTGTACACTTAGAACTTTTATTCTGTCAAATTCATTCCAGCAACAGTAGATTTCCAGAATCAATACTGACTGACAGCCAGTCCTTCTAAATATCAGCATCTTCATGAATCAAATCTACTGTATATCACACTGCACCTGCACAGACAACATAAGAAAAGCAAAACCCTGAGACCTTCAATTAGGCACATCTATGATTGATGTGCCTAAGTTCACTGTATACACAAATGCTGAATAATTTGTACTTAACATGCTTCCCATTTTTGTGGGGAATGCAGCAACTTTAACAAATCCATCTACATATTTTTGTGAGACTGATAATACAAGCCTCTTCACAAGAAAAGAGGTATTTCTTTATTCCCAGCTAGACAAGTTATCAAGTCTCATTCAGAGCAAGGACATTTCATTCCTGTTAATACTTCCTGCTTATCTCTAGCGATGATAACAAGATTCTGACCTTGAATCAATGTCACCAGTCACCAGCCAGTGGCAGCAGACCCATTTGTTCTGTGGTTTTGTACAAAAAGCCACATTATTGTATGACCTGAATGCTTGAGAAAGCCTGCTGTTCTTGGGTTAAATGCAAGTAAGAATCCTCACTGGAGATGACAGTGGGATGCAACTTTATCTTCCAAATCACTCAGCATTTCCCTCCATTGTCCAGCATTTCCCTCCAGTGCCCTAGGTACATCAATTTGCTACACATCTTTCTGTGTGACTCCTCTAAAACATGTAGGAATGTCCACATCCAACATAACTGGGAACATTCAGCGTCTATGCATGAACACCATCTGGATCTCAATTTCATATTTAATTAGGGTACTGCCAAGCTCTATGTGGAACTCCTAAAGCCAAAGTCTTCTTGCAGAAAGTACAAAATTAGGTATTCAGAACCATGTGCACAGACTGGGTCAAGCCTAATCCAGCTGACTGCAGGATGATCTGAAATCCTGTCTCTCCTCTGGACCTGAAACCAGTGCTTCAAGCATCCTTCCATGTCTGTAACCTGGTTAGAAATGCAAGACTAAAAACACCTCCTGGATTTTTGATACCAAGCTGCCCTAGTGGCTATTAATCAGACTTTCATGGAAGCCAAGAAGTTCAGATTTCAGTGGCAGATTTGTCTTTATTCCAAGACAACCCACTCTCCCAGGCAAGGGTTTGAGCTTCTAACTGTGGGCTCCAGAGTCCATTCAGCTGAGCGAACCAAGTAGCCCTTTACTGGCTGTAGTAATTTTGATTTTTTTCCTTTTTTGTTAATGTAGCAACAAAAGAATTGTCAAACCAGAACAAAGCTCATTATAAACTTTAAACCTTGTAAAGCTCAAAACCAGAATATACATGCTAACATTTTTCATTATTTTCTTATATATTTGTTGAGTAGGGACAGGTGGTTCTTTAACAGCTTTCCTCCCTCCTGAGCATCTTTAAGTTTCCCATTTGTACGGATTATTTGAAAAATAAAAGAAAAAAATAAAAAGGACTAACTGAAAATAAGAGTTCCTGACTTTTCTGGAAATTATTCTGATTTCTTAATGAGTGAGAAGGTTTAAGCACTAGATTATTAACCATCTTTACCAAGCAATGAAAGTAAACCCTGAGCTTTTATTTAGCCATCCTTGGTATTCAGACAAAATAAAATAGTTTGAGTGGCTTCCATTCAATATTTGGTGCCAATTATCTATGTTGGATATGGCATTCTTCCTTCATAGTGTAGGCAGCACCAGTAAAATCAGTTCTTGGTATTTCATCTAAAGAGACAAGCCACTACACTGAGCCCAATTATTGGCATTCCCAGCTATGTGTCAAGAGGACACTAGATATGTTGAATAAGCAATTCATTCAATGCTTGCACTGAAAATGAGTAGTGTTTTAAAGGCATGTGATAGACTACCCAAACCCATTTTTTGCAGCTTTCCAGACATTTAAGAGGGAAGCAGTGCTGTTCTTTATTTTGAGCACTGTCTCATTTCAGACAATTGCACACTATGTCAGCAAGCTGCAGTGCAGGCATATTCAGAGGTTTCACTCAATTACTAGGGGCAACAGAGCCTTGATAATTATTTTCACTTTTCACCTGCTCAACCAGAGTAGCTGAAAGAGATCAATTTCATGCTGCAACTGAATTCCCAAAGGAGCCAGAAGCCTCTGGTTGCATACACTGCAGCCCAAACACAGCATCTCATTCATATGCTCTAGAAGGCTTTTGGGAATAAGAACAGCCCTGCCACTTGAACGTGTGATTTACACCTGCAAGTCAACCAGCAGTGTTAACACACTTTGAGATCAATCCTATAGTGGTACATCATAGCAGACCTTTCATTTGTTCATTTTTACTGTTTTAACATACAGCTTAATGTAAAGAAAACCTTTGTACTCAGTCCAACATCATATTTCAAAGCAAAGTACTCTCCACACTGTGTAATTCCACTGTGTAATTACAGTGCGGAACTTGTCATTTCAGAACACCAAGGTGGCCCACAGTGCAGCTGAGTTCAAAAGCAGCTTTGGGCAGGGGAGGTTCAGAGGTGGCTGCTCAACGTGACTGCCTAGGTGCCAGTGCTTTCCCAGGAAGCTCCTTGAGGTACTGGACCTGGGAAGAATTATCAGGGAAAAGAGCACTTTCTGTATACTCTGATTTGAGCTACTTCCCTCAAATGTTTGTCCCTGCTAGCTGTGAGTCACAGGGCTGCTCAGGGCACACTTCTGGCTTAGTCTGATGTGCTTGTCCCTGTGTTTTCCCACACCCACCCACACTAACTGTAATTACTGAGCAACATGGATGATGTCAGCTTTGCCCAAGGTAACCTCCCTGAAACTGCTATCCTTCCTGTGGCTGACAGATTGTATGTGCATGGGAGTCCTTAATAAAATGGATATTAAGTGTGTTTACACAAGCTAATTGCAGCCAACAGGCCTGACCAGACCCAGTCTAAGTGATTTCCTTCTCTGCCCTTCCTCTGATTTCTTACTATCATCTCCCCTACAGGGCATATGGCAGAGTTATGTTTGAGGGAAGGTTATGTTATCTCTGATTCAAACAGAGGTATTGTTTGTATTTTTCTAAAAGAATATAAATAACTGAGTTTGATTATCTTTCTAGTAAACCACTGCTCAAACTCATTCCAAAGGCTCCAGCTGAATATCTTATTTCCCATTTGTTTTGTATGATCTATACCAAGCTTAAGCATATGATGGTTAAGTTAAAAAAAAATAGAGAACAGTACATTTGGAAATTTTCCCAGTTGATGAGAAGGGGCATTTTCCTGTGGCTTTCTCTATAGTGTACTGAAGCAAGAAATGTAAAAAGGGAAACAAAAAGAGCAATTGTCTAGAGGGTAGATGGGCTTTCTGGGCTTGCAAGCTACTTTCATATCCAATCCCTTGCACTGCAACTGATAAGCTGTTGTAGTAAGTCAGGTCCTAAAATGCACCAAATTCCTAGCAGCTCCCCAGCTGATTTGTGGGGCTTATAGGGCAAGTCTTGAGCATCAAATAGCACTTGGTTTTTAGCAGAGACACATACCTTCATATTCTATTGGCATTTTAAACCTTATTAGGCTGGGGTTCTGTTGTTAATTTTATGGCATTGGTTGACCCCTGCCAAAGTAGCCATTTTCATACATAAAAGAAAGGGGAAAATATTACTCTGGGCTTACAAACATTGGAGAAATGAAAATGTATTTAAAGAAATCTCCAGGACATCTCTTGTAATATATCCCACAAAACACATAAGATGGCAAAAAATATAAGATGGCAATGCTATTCTCTCCTCTAGCCCTGACAAGATCATTACAAATAGGTATTTTGATTTATTTCACCTCCAAGAGCTTTCTTTCATATTGGGGAAGAAATTTTGATAAATCACAGCTTTCATGTGCCAGCCATAAGACTTCTATTTTCCTTGAAGTGCATTGTAAGTATAATACTAAATCCTTACAAATACCAAGAGATTTAGAGTCTGCTTCTGGAAGGTGCTAAATATCTTCATTCCTTTGCAGCTCAAATAAGCCCCTACCATCTATCAAATGTAATACTGGACCATTGCTTTTTTTAAGTCTCATTATTTTTAAAAACACAGTTGTACAAGACTTCAGATATATATTCAGCTCCGCTCTGTTTCTTATTGGCAATTTATCTGGCTTCCAGACTGACCTCAGCTCAGCTGGAGACACATGATATGTCTCTGTGCAGAAGCAGTTTAGTGCTGGTTTATTACCCCAGGGACAGCCCTACATGAGTGCATCTGTATTGCTCCATGCTACAGCCTGGGAACAATGCTTCTGTGTGGAAGGAGTCCAGCTAGCAAACACGGCTGCTCTGCACGATTGCAATTAGCCCCCTGAAGAACCATGGAGCTCTCTTTGCTCAGAACTCTAAGAAATAATATATTGAAAAACAGCAGACATATCACTGCCTATAAAAACCACAGGGCAGCTCCAACCAAACTGGTTAATGGCCTTGGGGTAAAAGAGAAGAGTAGGGGCACAGAAAAAAGTAAAGTGATATAAGCAACAGCAGTTCTAAATACTACTTTGCCCATGATGCAGGTGAGGAGGGTTTGTTATCCTGAGGGCTTATTAGCATGAGTGCAGGGTCAGGGGGCACCAGTTCAGGTTCAACATCCAGACAATACACTTCTGAAACCAAAATCTCCAGATAATGTGGCATGCAGTCACCAGAGTGTCTGTGCAATGTACACTCTGAGTTCAAGACTCCAGCCCAAGGTCTGGTTGCTCCGAAGACTGCTGCACCAGGTTGTGTCACACAGGACAGACACTTGCACAAAGCTGTGCTTCAGGGCTCAGTCTTGTCCTTATCATCTCCTGCTGTCTGGGTGAAAAGGGCTTCCCACTGTGCATGTGGGTTTACATTTCAGTGTGGCATCTAGCTCTGCAAATGCTGAATGTGACCAGCACTGGGTTTCAGATTCCACTCTGAGAGTCAGGGACGTGTAAGTTGGCACTGACAGCCCCCAGTGCCTAAATGGTGTATTATCACTCCCACTCCACAGAGCAAATGCATTGTGCTGGCCATGCAAATGTGTTTGTACCAAGTTTAGAGCTAGCTATTGACAGTAACTACAGCTGATGGTCGTGGGGTAAGTAGCCCAGTTTCAGCTCTGGCTGCAGCCTAATATCTTCTCAGGCAGCATGAACTGCTAAGGTAAAAACTCCATATCTTCTGCAGAAGAGCTGACTTCTGAGGTTTGGTGGCCAAAATTCCAAAATAGATGTTTGGTGATCACAAGATGCTGTCATGGTAACAACTTTCTACTTTAGATGCTGAAATCTGCCTAATGTGGTCCTTAGCTTCAAGTCTGGATCTTATCAATGTCTAAGAGCTTCTTCAGTCCTTCCAGCAGCACAGATTTTTTCTCTTTTGTTGTTGTTATTGTTGTTAAGTGGTTTTAAGTGTTTTTCTTCATCTGTTTTGGTAGCCTTGCTTTCTAGAAGCTGGTGTCAGCCAGGCAGTTTTGTTTGAGCATGGCACATATATGACATGAGGGACCAGTGGGAACTGTCCTCCTTTCCATAGCAGGTAGATGGGCAGCGAGTCCAGTGATTTGCTGATGCTTGCTGAAGCAGCAAGCCTTTAAAGCATACTGTGAAAGGACAGCTTTGGTGGTATCTTCTCAGCATGTGCAAACTTCAAACAAGGACAAAAAACCAAATACTGATAAAATTCACAGGTGAGGAGGGCTGTCACATTGGAGATAAGGACTGCTTTATGAGAAGAATGATAAAGATCTCCCCTAAGCCTCTTTTCTCCAGGAAAAACAACCCCAGCTCCCTCAGCCACTCCTCACAGGACTTGTGACACACTCCAGCCCCTCAATGTCTTGCTTGGAGTGGTGGGTCCGGAACTGGACACAGGATTTGAGGTGGGTCCTCACCAGTGCCAAGTACAGGGACACAGTCCCTGCCCTGTCCTGCTGGTCAGGATTCCATTGGCCTTCTTGGCTGCCTGGGCACACGCTGGCTCATGTTCTGCTGCTGTCAATCAGCTCTCCCATGACCTTTTCCACCAGGAAAAGACCAGGCCACTTTCCAGCCACTCTGCCCCAAGCCTGTAGCCCTGCACTGTGATCCAAGGGCAGGAGCTGGCATTTGGCCTTGTTAAACTTCATACAATTTGCCTCAGCCCATGAATCCAGCCTGTCCAGATTTCTCTGCAGAGCCTTCCTGCCCTCCAGCAGATCAACACTCCCACCCAGCTTGGTGTTGCCTGCCAGCTTACTGAGAGCGGACTTAATCCCCTCATCCAGATCATCAACAAAAATATTAAACAGGATTGATCCCAACACTGAGCCCTGGGCAGCTCCACTAGTGATGGGTTACCAGCTGGATGTATCTCCATTCACCACCACTCCCTGACCTTGGCCAGTTTTATACCCAGCAAGCAGAGCACCTGTCCAAGCCATGGGAAGCCCTACTCTCTGGGAGAATGCTGGGGGAAATGGTGTTAGATGCTAAAGTCCAGGCAGACAACATCAACAACCTTCCCCTCATCCACTACAAGGGTTAACTTGTCATAGAATGAGACCAAGCTGGTTAAACAGGACCTGCCTCTCACACACCCATTCTGGCTGGGCCTGACGCCCTGGCTACATTATGTGCTGCATGATGGCACTCAAGAGGATCTGCTCCATAAAAATAAAAAATAGCTTTTAGTGAGAAGTGAAGTCTGTTAAAATGAGCAAGAGGTGACCTGCTTATTATTGCCATGGGAAAAAGCAATACCTGAAAGGCCTTGAGTTTAAGGTAGGAAAGCATAACAGGAACTAATGGCTTGAAACTTAAGTCAGAAAAAATCCAATTAGAAATAAGGAAAAAAATTAATAGGGACAATGGGATAATATTTAAACTAATAATAGTGGAAATGATGGATTCACAGTCTTTTGTTGTCTTCAGATCAATACCACATCCTCCTCTGGAACACAAGCTTTAGCCAAGCAGAAGTCCTTAGAATCAATACAAGGGTAATGAATACAATTTTAATGGCCTGCAACACACGAGGTCAAACCAGATGATCTAATGGTCCCTCTGGCTTTATAATCTAGGAACAGTCATATCAGATGAAAGAGTACAGGGCAGAGAAATTAAATGAGTTAGGAGTGTTTATGGCAGTCTTTGCCAGGACTACTGTGCTAAAAATTTAGCACATATGAGACTTTGTTTTTCTGTCTTGCCTGTCCTTCTGTTGATTTTCTTTCTCCATTGGAGGATATTTCATGAATAGATTTTACCACTAACTGTAAACAGTCTTACTGAATTCCCTGGGTAGCACATCACTAGGGTCATATTGAGACTTCTGTTACAACATTTATGATAGTAATTTCAGGTAAGAGCCTATTTTTCAAATTTATCTTTTCCATGTTTGGTCTCAAGAGAAATTTTTAAGTTATTAAGAAAAGCAGTTGTCTTGGTTTTAGACAGGAAATCAGGAAGGAAAACCATTAATCTGTAAGAAGATACTTGGCATGATATTTCACTGCCAGTTCAATAGTTAAACTTTCAGGTGGCAGGTCCATGGAGGAGTCCAGCATTGCTGAACCATTCTGCACAACAAAATAACAGCAAATAATCACTAGAGAACAGTTCTGAATATTTACAACACAGAATGCTTCCCTTTTTGTGTTAAACTACTGACAGTTTTATGGAACAAGAAATCTTTTCCTGTGAATTTTAGGCAGGAATAGTTTATGTTGGTGTTTTCTTAATATTCCACAAAAGAAACAAAGAACTCTAGAGTTTAATTTCATTGATGGAGATTGCAGCTCCATAGATGTGTGGTGTCATGTTTGAATAGCATCCTGTGCTGTGAGGTCCTGATTCATTTTAGGATGAGTCAAAACAAGCCATCCAGAGATACTTAAACACTTCACACTAAAGGTAACCTAACAAGACACAGTTTGCACACAGCTTCTCTCTGCTACAGCAACCAGATGAAAGATGTCCATAGACCCTTTTCTTTCAGATCAAGCGCTATCCAGGATGAAGATATTATACAGTGTGCAGGAAGACAGGGCTTCAGCCACCAAGGTGGCTTTCTAGAGTCACCGTGTATTATTTCAGTAATAATTTTAATATTTTTTTAATGGTTTTGCAGTTAAGTTTTGGTCTTTAATGCAAAGTTATATACCTAAGCCCTAGCAGAGAAGGTTTGAGGTAGGAGATGTTAAGCAAACTGTATCCCACTTAGAGAAGAGTAATGAAATTGGAACTTTACACAGAGAGTATGCAAACAGCAATTTAATTCTGAACAAAATAATGGAGGTACAATGTTGCCAGTGCAATCCTCTGTGAAGAATTCAGATGTTTTAACAGCAGCAGCTGGAAGTGATTTTCAGGTGCAAAGCTGATTCAAGGGCCATGTGACTTAGCAAGCTACCTGCTCCCTTATGTGACCTTTGTCAGGTTACTTGAGATCACACCCATAAAAGGACAGAGGCATTGTCGTTCCAGCTCCTCAGCTCCTGGGGGGGATTTTTCAAACCAGCTGGAGCACTTGCCTGCACTACCCACTAGTGAGGAAGTCAGCAGCCTTGTGTGAATCAACTACCCTGAGCAATCAACCCTGCTGATTGTTGCACCTGAACTAAGCAGTGGGAAATGCCAAAGACCTGAGGCCCTCCTATGAACCTGTAGCCTCAGGTTAAACATCAGTGGTGGCTTCCTTGATTTGAGTTCAGGGAAATCACCTACTGTTTTAATAGATAAGACAGAGCCAAGAGACAAAGCAATGATACTGATAGAACATTAGGCAACCACAGCAGGCAGAAAATGGGAAACTCACCCAATGCCCTTCTCATGGTTTCCAATGTGCCTATCTTCCCTGTCACTAAGTGAGCCACTCACCTGTGGTCTATTTGTAACCCCTCTCTGCCCATCCTGTCAGAGCTTGGGTTCTATATTACAGTGCTGCAATTTTCAAAAGCAAGTGACCCCACAGCACAGAGGGAGAAGAGCTTTGCTGGGTCCAGGTCCCACTCCCAGCCCTGCTACTGATGCCACATGTCCATAGAATCACTCTTAATGCAATCTCCTCCAGCTGTTTTTGAATGTCACATGGTCATGGCTACTGCCCCTGCTGGAGCAGAACATGCCTGGGTCAAGGCAGGCCCTTGTAGGGCGGGAAGTTCCAGGCCACGCCAGGGAAGAGATGAAACCTAAGTCAGCAGAGTTTTGGGAAACCATCACCAACAGACACTGGGCACTCCACTGCCTTCTCTGGTGAGAATGCTGGCACACACACAGACTCCCTGATGGTTCTGCAATTGGGTGACTCAGTCTGGCTTTTAATGGAATAAAAGCTCACAATTGGATCTGTCTCTTCCTCTCTCCTAGCTTTTGACCTGAAATTTCAAATACCAGCCAAAACAGATGGAGAAATATAATTTTCCATCACAACTGAGCTCATAGGAAAAGGCAGCCAAGAAAATGAGAGAGAATAGAGGAACTACTGGGTCTTTGGTCCATCATATTTCTCGTATTGCAAGATGTCATACAGGTTTAAAGGTCTTAAAAACTATTTCCTATTCTGAGATGAAAAATGCTGTTGAACACATTGATATTTGTTTTTATCCATCTCCTCTGTCAAAGGTATTGGCTTTCTATCACAAAGAACTGGCCCTTTCAACTCTACCTTGCATGAAGTACTGTATTTACAAGTCCAGAAACAAATGGACATAAATATGAATGCTAATAGAAATGCTTAATTCTTATTAATATTCATTCTAAATAGAAAAAATATACATATATGTGTGTGTATAGTATATATATATTTTAGTCCATGTACCATTCATTCCAAATCATAAATAATCAGATAATGGGTTTTGGTTCTGAAAAAAAGTTATATAACAAAATCATTCAAGAGCAGGCACTTGTGTTTAAATTTAGTCATCAGTTTGTTAACTTACTCCTGCCAGTTGTAGTAGATTACCTGTGCATATCAAAATAGATATAAGAATTACCTTGGAAAATGTTATGATATATGATGGCTGCAACAATTAATCTTATCTGATAATCAGCCACCTTCTTTCAGCTGCTATAGCTAAGCAAGGAAATGCACTGTCATAGTTTTGTTCTGGTTAACTTGTAACTTGTTTACCAGTTAAAATTTGCATTTCACTATTAGAGATTTTGTTTTTTGTTTATTTCACTGAACAAAAAAAATGCTTATTAAATGCACTACAGCACTGTGTATTCATCTTATGGAAAAGATTAGCATTGCTTAACAAATGTGTTTCTATATAAAAATACGTAACAAATAGCAAAGCATATTTTCATGTTATATATAGTCAACACATTGTATAACAGTCTAATATGTTAATCTTGAGCATTCTTTTTTTCCGTATTACAGGAGAATCATTGAACAGAGGAATACAAATCACTGCCAATACCTCCCATGAAACGCACTTCTCCAGTCTAAATAAAAGTCATTTCCTCAGACTCAACCAGCGCCCAGTGTCCCTTCACACTCCCTGTGGCTCCCACAGCTGCCCACCTGGCGCTATGTCTCACTTCTCCCACCTCAGTCTATATCTGTGACTCACACACACCCCTTACTGTACTCAGAGCCAAAGTGGGCTCTAGCACCTCCCTCAAGCACAGGCATGACGCCTCTCTTCCTCCAACTCTGCTTTTCTGCTTCTCATCCTCATGCTGAGCTCCACGCCTTCTGGGGCTGAATTTAACCCAGCAGATTTCAGCCAGGGCCCTTTGAGCAGTCCCCAGCTCTGCTGCCAGGAACACAGTGTGTGTAAAATGACAGCAACATTGAATGAAGGTGTCAAACATGATTCAAATTAGTTCTCCCTTGAGGACTAGGAGAGGCTTTAATAGTAACTCATTTGTATTCACAAGCATCCTCAACCTGTAAGAAGTCACAAGTCTTGAAGGTCAAATAAGGCCCCAGGTCCATCCCAGCAGCAGAACTATATTATTACAAGTCAGTTACATCCCAAGTGCAAAGTGCCCCATTGCCTGCACAGCCTGTAATGATGTTGACAGATATTCAGACTTAGGCCTCCTGAGTCTCGTGCCAACCTACAGATATTCCAGATTTCTAAATGACCAGATTTCTAAAGCCAGAAACAATCACTGTAATGATCAAATGAACTGCTACACGCACATGCCATGAGATTTCAGCAAGTGACCCAAATATTAAGTTCCTAATCACCATTAAGGTCTTAACAAGAAAGTCTCTGTGCTAGAGCTGCAAATGCAGCTAGACCTATTAAACTTTCACACCTTACAGTAGATGTTGTTAATTGCCAGTGGATACACAAATGCCTGTGACAGATCTAAGATAAAGGTCTGAGAATGCATATTTCTGTGTCACTTTAGTTGAAGCAGATGACTAAAAGGGACAGATGGCAATTTCCTGTCACTGGGGCCACAGCACACAAGCAGGTTCTCAGCTGCTTCTCAACTTCTCTCAACTCTTCTCAACTTCTTTCCTTTGGTCTAGAAATCATGCCTGGGCTTGTCAGCCTGTGACACGAGATCCTGCCTACATTTTCCATGACTCTGCATTTCTCATGATTCTCATGAGTCTGTTTTTAGCGTTCCTATGAGTGAGAGCAGCAGGAATATTTCACTCCTTAGAAATGTTTCTCTCTACATATCTGCAAATATGTACCAAGAGCCACACTTTGCAGTTACGGAGTTCATGTTCCTCTTAAAAATAGGTAGGTTTTGAAAGCCTGAATAGCTGTTTTATATAGGGCCATTTAAGATTATTTTTTAAATAAAAGAAGGTTCTCTGAGAGTTTATATTTCGTTCGCTTCAGTAAATTGTGGTGTATTGGAACTTGCTGAAAAGAAAAAAATCAAAGTATTTTAAAAATTAACAAATTATAATTAATGCAAGAGACAATATTTAGCTGTTTTCTACATTCTTATTGAAAAGAAATTTTTTCTATTATTCAAAAATTACTAAGTGAATATTTTTATAAATTATCAGAACCATGCCTTGGATTTTTTCTTCTGTGACAACCCATTAGTAGCTCATGAGCTATTTCAGAGGGAAGTTCTTCCACAACAAAACAAGACAGGAATAATGCAGCAGCACGTCTGCTGTTGCAACTTTAATAAAAAATCCTAAATACAAAATAAAAATCTGAAATACACTTCAAAACACAAATTTAATTACACTGTACAGAGCAAATTTCTCCAGAAAAGATCTCAAGCAAAGAGCAATTACTTTCATAACTGAAGTATTCTGCATTGCAGAAAGTGATGATTTTGACAATTTCACTTTTTTTTTTTTTTTCCTTTTGCTTGTGTCTCCATAGTCTCAACAGGTACAGCTATAATCTCATCACTGCACCGCTCCACAGGCTGCCGGGATTTATTTGATTTGTTAACTTTGGACAGGCTCCCTTCCAGTTCTCCCTTTATCTGGGTATGTAATGAGGTCCCAAGGGAGGGAAACCCACAGAGCCGAGCCTCGGGGAAAAGCGAGGGCTCCACACCGCTCCCCATGGCGTCTGCTCGCTCTACCTCCCCGGCAGCAGACTCGTTTCGGGGGATGAGGGGGAGGCCACAAGGCCGTCCCAGCTGCCCGGGGCGGCTGAGCCGCTCGCCCCCGCCCCGGGCGGCGCTGCCCGGGCGCGGACACCGTGGCGGCGTTCCCTACGAGCCGGCGGCGGGGCGACCGAGGCGGCTCCCGCCTCCCGCTGCCTGAGCCGCCGCTCCCCGCTCCGGGGCAGAGGGGCAGGGGCTCTCCCGGCGTTTCCCGCGCGGCCGGCGGGGCGGCGGGAAGGGCGGGCGGGGGAGGGCGGCGGCGCCAAGAAAAGGAGCGAAACGGCTCCGCGCGGGCGGGAGCCCCGTCCCGCGCGCCCGCTGCCGCGCGCCGCCTGCCCGCGCGCCGATTGGCCGGCGGCGCGGCCGGGGCTCCCCGGCGGCCGCGCCTGATTGGCCGGATTGTAAAGCGATGTCTGAGGGCGCCTGGCGGGAGCGGCAGAGCCGCGCGCCCCCCGCGCGCCCCGGCCCCGGCCGAGGTGAGGGCGCGGAGCCCGCCGAGCCTCCCGCCCCGTGCCCGCCTTCCCTCCCCGCTTCCCTCCTTCCCTCCCTCCCCGGGAACGCAGCCCCGAGCAGCCGCGCTCCCCGCGCGTCCCTCCGGGGACGGCAGCGGCTCCTCTTAAGAGCCGGGCTAAAGGCGCCTTCTCGCTTTGCAGATGGAGGTGAGCGTCCTGGCGCTGCGGGACCTGGCGAGCGCCCGGCCGGGGCGGCGGGGCCGCGCCGAGGCGGCCCAGAAGGTGAGCGGGAGGGCCGGCGGCGGGTCCGGTCCGGTTCGGCGCCGCGCGTTCCCTGCAGGCGTTCTCTGGAGCCGCGGGCCGGTGCGGGGAGGAGAGGAAGAGAAGGAGGGAGGGAGGGAGGGCGGCGAGAGCGGGGTCGCCGCGGAGCCCGAGCCCCCGAGTGCAGGGCCGCCAGCCGGGGGGCTTGGGGGGAGTCGGGCTCTGGGTCGCGCTTCCGTGGCTCCCGTGGGCAGCGTCTGAGATGCTGCAATCGGACCTGCTCTGCCCTGTTACTGTACAGCAGCATCTAACCTGTGAGCGCTTGGGCACTGGGATGGCCAGCACCACCCTTAAGGTAAAGAAATAATCCAGTGTAAGAAGCCTGAGTCATGTCAGTAAGTGAAGTGATTGCGCTCTGGCACTACACAGCGGGAAACACCATTTAGCTGAGTAGAATTCACTCAGTGATCTCAAGTATCCCAATGGCTACCGTGTGGTAAGGTGGAGAAAGCTCTTGTAGAGACTCATAGTTCTAAAGGTAAGAACCACCAGGTTCTTAACTTGGCACAGGAATAGTATGGTTCTGTTGATTAACAGTAGTTTGAACACACTCATGGATATGTCCACCATGCTTGCCTTCTGGCCTGTATTCATAAAGTGCAGTTCTCCAGTCAAGAGGCTAAGTAGGGCCACTCAGCAAGGAGCAAGCTCATTGTTTCAGTAATGTCTCCTGAACTAGATGCAATTCATGACCTGTTGTCCATGCCAAATCTGAGTCCTCCAAAATTCACACAGTTCTTGTCAGATCCCACTCCTGTTATATCAGGGATTTGTTTCAACTCCTGCTCACACACTAAGTTCATCAGACTGGCCTTTCCTGTCCTCTACCTCATACTTCTACCAACTGCCCTTGAGATTTTGTGCAATACAGATAGGACTTCACAGAGTGCAGCTGCTGAAAAAAAAAAAAAAAAGAGGGTAAAAGTGTTTCTTACCTTAGCAGGTAATTATGATAGTAGAAAATAGAAGATCTGGGAAATAAAGATTTGAAAGGGCATAGTCATGTGCTTTTCATTGTGGTATTTGCACAAAAACATGAAGATCTGAGGTACTGAAACAGGTTGCTTCAGCTGCCCTCACTGCAGTTCCATTGCCACCAGCCATAATGAACAGGAACTTTAGGGGAAGATAGACTTTCTGCATCACTTGGTTGATTCACTGCCAAACGTGAAATTGCAAGAAAATATTGAGTGTTAACACTATATGAATATATATTCTAAGAAGTACCATGACCTCTAAATTGACCCCTATTTATCACAGTGTAGCAAGTTATAACTGGCTGACTGTTAGTTGTAAAGAAAGAGATGTATTTATTACATCCTTTTGGGTAATTCAAGGATGAATGTATGCAGAAGTGTTCATCAGTACTCAGAGCACAATGCTTTTGATATGCCAAATTTATTTCCAGTCTGAATGCTACAAAACTGCTCCTAGTAAAAGCCAGTTTCAGTTGCTACTAAAACTTTTTTCTACTTTCTAGCTAGATGCTCCTGTTAGGATGACCTTTGGAATCACCCATTTAAATATATTTCAGCTACAGAATAATTAAATTACTCCAAGTAAAAGGCAAGACTTAAGAAAGTTCTTACGGTAGTCCAGTATAAATTAATATTTTATTTCAGGATTTTATTCAATTTCTGAATTGGATTTCTTACAGCACAAAATAAAATACATTATATCAAAGTACCAATAATGCTTCCTTCAGTTGGTCCCTTGAAGTGAGTTCATCTATAGTGATAGTTCTTGCAGATCCATAGCTGAAATACAAAAAAAGCTTGATGGCAGCTAGGGACTGGAAGGAATTGAGCTTCATTCAGGAAATGATAAAAATCAGCTGATGAATCAGACTTTTCCTCCTAGCAGCTCTTAGCTGTAGTAAAGGAACAGTTATGGAGATTTTCTTGGTTGGTTGCACAGCAGACAGTGCAGATGCAAAACTTGCCTTGCTTGCAGATGATGTTATGTCCCCTTTAGTTTGATATTTTGTGAGCTTGAGCTGCATCCCCAGCATGGCTTTTAACCTGGGACCTTTCAAACAGAACTCTACTTTCTTGCTAAGTGTAATGTGACCAGTGCATGATTTCAGTTTCCCTGCAATTAGGTGATTTATGTTTGTGGGCAATGCTTTCTTGCAAGAACAGTCAGGGTTTAAAAGCCTGGTGGGCCACAGGTTAGACTGGTTGACCTCAGGTTCTGTATTTCAAGGCAGTATCTCAAATACACTTCCTCCAGTATAGCAGCATGTAGAATATTTTAACATTCCCAACAAAGGCAGAAGAACTGTGCTAAATATAGCTATGAGTGCCAAGGCACAGGTCAGTAAAAATAACTTGATAAGAATCATGAAATTGATTGATGGAATGTTTTTTTCCTCTTGTGTCTAACAAAACTTTGTTTTTAATAGGAAAACATATATGATCGATCCAGGATGGCCCCAAAGACTCCCATTAAGAATGAACCTATTGATCTATCGAAGCAAAAAGGCTGCACACCAGAAAGAAACCCAATTACACCTGTTAAGATCATTGACAGACCTCAAGCTGATCCCTGGACTCCTACTGCTAACCTGAAGATTCTGGTTAGTGCTGCTAGTCCTGACATGAGGGACAGGGAAAAGAAGAAAGAGCTCTTCAGACCCATAGAAAACAGTGAGCAGAGTGACACACCTGATTCGTTACAGGTGAGACTCAGAACACAATTATCCTGCATTCAGTTAGGATTCAGACCTTCCTTAAGTTGCTCCTCAGATTTCTTCCAACTGGTTCTTTGCTCCCTATGGAATGGTGCAGAATTGCAAGGCATTCCCAGGGACTGCTGCCTACACAGCAATGTCTGAGCAGTAGGACTTCAAAAGTAAGTGAGTTACTAGAAACTGACCTGAAATTCCCTCAAGAGCCTGAATATTACTTAAAAGGACAATGAAGGAAGTAAAGCTTAAATGTTTGATTTCCCCAACTGAAGTACTTTTGAACCACGTTAGAAAGAAAAATGCCAGATCTGTTTTGAACAAGCATCCTTTTCAGAAATAAATTTGACAGTGAGAGAATATACTCTCCAAATCTTAGACCCCATCTGCAACTGTCCTGCAAAGTGGTCTGCCAAAACCCTTTATTCCCACTTTCCCCCCCAGCTCCCAAACTAGCGGTCAGAAAGCAAGGTCAGGCATTAAAATTTCTACTTCACAAGACTTAAGCAATGCAGGGATTGATTCCTGTCCTCACTTCATGAAGTCTGTCCCTAGAGACAATGACATCAGATTGTAATAAGCATCATTGCAGTTTTCTTCCTTTGTGCCTTTTTTTTTTTTTTTTTATTCCAACTGCTGCTTTACCTCTCCTGCTTTATTTCTTGTAGGCTATCCTTCCCTGTTGATTTCAACTACAAGATAATAGTTCTGGGTCCTTCTACTGAGAAGCATCATTTCATAGGTACAGATCACTCTGGAAGTGTAGTTTTTACAGCAACTGCAGTAGCAACAGTAGTGTAAAAAATTCTGCAGCTTTCATGGTCACAGCAAAGCAAACAGTTCCCTAGAGATCATTCCTAACATAGTGTCCAGTAGGTAAAAAATAGTTGATGTTTAAGGTTAGTCCATTTCACCACTCCAAGCCTGCTGAGATCACACAGCATTTTTGGAGTGGCTACTATAAAGAGTTCAATTATTTTCTAGTTTGTTATATTTCATTTAATAATCTTCTATACTTAGAAGGGTAACATACAAAAGAAGGAAAAGTTTTAGAGTAAGAATACTGCTATTTCCTTACCATGTAAAACTCAGTTCTTTCAGAGCACCAGCCTGCCACAAGGTAACTTACTTGCAACTAGCTAATGACAATTTAAGATCCCATAAGCTAGGAAACACAGGTTTCCACAGCTACCATCACCTTCAGCTTCTCTTTGCCAGAGGGCAAGACTTCTTTTCCCTTTTATAACACAGAAGATAACCCTAGAGTTACCAGTGCAAAATAATCCTCCATCATTCTTGTTTTGTGATAAACATGCCTCTTCCTACATTCTTGCCACCATGGTTTTGCTGGCTTCTATTTTTTCCCATTGCAGGGTCAGAAAGACCACAGTCAGACCATCCTAAAGAATTACTTGAGCTAACATCTTGACTAAGTTTAAGGTTCAAAGACTGAGTAGCACCTTTTATAGCTTCTGAGGAAAGTGCCCCCAACCCCATCCCCAATCACCAGTTTCTTCAAGTGATAGAGTCACTGTAAAAGTCACTGAACGGAGGTATTGCAGGAACTTCTTGATGGCTTCTGCATCTCCTGTTTTATTAGATCCAGAAGTATTTGAGAGCGTATTCTTCCTTCTTTCCAAAAGAAATTCTCTTTCCAAGTATAGTCTTGCCATCTACTAGTCTTGGGTGTTGATCTTACTGGTTTTTTTCCTTATGCATGACCACTATTTTATGACTGCACAGATAGGAATTTTTCTGTAGCTATCTTGTGTGATGAAATAAGAAGAGCTTGCAGTTGTGTTATTAGAGTGCTGTGTGCTTTCAAGGAGTCCATGTTTTTATTTTTTAATTAGAAAATCTGATCTTAAATATTGATAACATCTGAAATAAGCCTCACTTTACTATGTCTTGCTTTTAAAAGCTCTGCACTAAAGGGTTAACATTTATTTTTTAACAGTATGATATAGTAGATGACAGCACGGTTGATGAATTTGAAAAGCAGAGGCCCAGCAGAAAACAGAAAAGCTTAGGACTCTTGTGCCAAAAGTTTCTAGCTCGCTATCCAAATTATCCATTGTCAACAGAGAAAACTACCATTTCTTTGGATGAAGTGGCTTCAATTCTTGGTATGTATACCTGTGAAACTGGGGTAACTGATCACCTGGGGTTACCTAACAGGTGGGCCTTCCAAAGATCATATTCTAACAGACTACTTTCAAGATCTGCCTTTCCCAGGGTCTGGATGCTCTTCTAACCATACTAATCAAGATTTGGAAATGCCTGATATTCTTCAGTGTCTTTGTTGTTTGGTAGCACTACCATTTTGAAATCTGCTTTCTGACTTTCTGCACTTTTTGCTAGACAGATCTTGCTTCCAGCTGTTTACCAACTCTGTTACTTTCTTAAATATTCAATTCATTAAATACTGAAGGAAGTAGGATTTACAAACCCTCTGAAGGAGGATTTATAGACCACAAATTTTGTCAAAATGAAACATTTGGGGAAACGATTGCAAACTGGCATGCATAGAAGATCAGCTGTGTTTATTCGGTGATTTCTGAACAGGTTTGACATTGTATCTTCCAAGATCACATGGTTCATCAAGGTTACCTTACCTTTCAATATCACCTTGTGATGGGAAGGTGCTGGGAGAACTGCAAGAATACCATGAGAAAATGTCTTGTTTTAAGTAGCTCATTTGCTGGTTCTGCTGTTAGGTTTGGTTTTAATTGAACGATTAAAGAACTATCTGCAAGAAGTAATAAAACTTGGGAGAGAAGACTCAGACAGGACACATTAATAGCAAAAATATCTGACTCCTTGGATAGGTTGTTTCTTAGCTAGGAAGGGCTTTACAAAATTGGACTTAAATGTAGATACAAGATTTATTTAGTTTAAAACTCGGGTATCAACAAAAAAGATGTAGCAAAAATGAATTTTGTCTGTTTTAGGAAGAAAAGGAACAGGAGAATGATGTCTTCTGTAAATCTGTTAAGAAAGGCCTCAAAATACCCATTTATTTGCTTTGGTATAGTGAATTGGAAACAGGATAGAATACAGATTTGGTAAATAGATAAATTAATTTTAAATTAGATTCTACAGTTACTTCTTTATGTGCTTGCATGAGATGCTCATGCTCCAGCCTTGTACAGCTGAACATGAATAGTGCTTTGTTCTGTGTTGGGAGTGGCATTAACTTGCTTTCCTAAATAACAGAAACTTTCTTCTAAAAGTTAATGTTGGAAATTTTACCTCCCAGAAAGGGGAAGTTTTGGTTGTCCTTCTTCCCTTGGTTTTCCCTTCCTTGCTTGTATTCATTTGCTTCAGCGACCACGAAATTCCCCCCTGCTGATGTTGCTGCTCTCAATGTAACAGATGATGTCCGTGATACAGCTTTTGCTACAAATGTATATTGCTTTGTTCACGGAAGGGATGCGGAAGGCCGCAAAGGGGGCTGTGCTGCTGGTGCCTGACAGATACCAGGATAGGTGTAACTGGTATCTTGTTTTTCTGAATTCTATTTTGTTCCAAATTCTTCACACACTTGCAAATGCTCATGGATTGTTTCACACAATATGTATTTTAAGTTGGTAAGTATTATGCCTAGTCTTCAAATGGGTAAACAGGTACATTACGGCCTTGCCTCCCACAGGGAGGCTTTCAAAACCTTTCACCCTAACTAGCACTTGTTCCACTCAGCTGATGTTAACTGTTAGAAGATTTTTGGTGCAGATGCCGCCATCAGCATATAGTACATTGTGCTACATATAAGAGCCAGGCTTCAAACAGCACTGGACACAAGCTCACAAGGACCGTGAGCATTGCCACCAACCAGTTCATATTCAGTCCCCAACCTTGCTCATATCAGTCAGGCTGAACTCAATATTGGACATATTTCATAAATTTCCTATAGGACTAGACCCAGCCAGCACTGATAATTTGTTTCTGTTGTGTTTGGGAGCAGTAGGTCTCATTCTACAGCACTCTGCTCCTTGTGAAGCTGTTGATGCCCCTTTACTTGGTACTTGCTTAGCAAGTAAAAGTAATTGTGTCACTGTAAATGCAAGTGGAGGACTGCACTCCCCCTGGTTCCTGTATGAGGGTCTTTTATCTCTATGCTGTGACAGACCCTTTTCTGCCCTGTTACACACAGGCTTGCGTACAGGTATGTGTCTGTGTGTTGAAGCTCTCTGTAAGGAAGGGCCACAGTGCTCTGAATACCCTGAGGCAGTTTGGGTAGGTCTGAGTGAACGGGGCTGGCAGACTGCAGTCAGTTCTAAACACAGTGTAGGTGCTTTGACCTGAAGCCGTGGCTGGGCTGGAAGTTATGAAAGCAGACAAAGAGCAACACACCATGAAGCTGGCCATGCATAGGGCAGATTTTCAGTGTGCAAATACAGATGTAGCTAATAGAATGAGTCCATGTGAACACTGAAAATGTCTATTAGAGAACAACCTGTTCTCTGTTTGCTTCTACTGAACTAAGATGAGCATCTCTGTCTCTTTTATCTGCTCCCCCCACTTCCCAAACAGGAGTTGAGCGGAGACGAATTTACGATATTGTGAACGTCCTGGAGTCATTGCAGCTGGTCAGTCGTGTGGCCAAGAACCAATACTGCTGGCATGGCCGGCACAACCTCAGCCAAACTCTGAAAATGCTTCAGGAGGCAGGAGAGCTGCAGTATGGAGAGTTAATGACCTCCCAGCACAAGGAGCAGGACTTAGAGTACAAATTTGGAGAACAGAAAAAGGAAACTATTCCAGATTCTCAAGACAGACCATTACTGGACTTTTCAGAACAGGATTGCACCTCTGGTAGGATGATTACTAAATGTGTGATGATACACAGACACAAAGTCTTTTTCTCCAGTTTACTATGTCACTTTTTCCCTTGCTTTGCCTTTAAATTAAATAATAAAAAGTTCTCCTTTGCGAAAAGGTGCTGAATTCACCATGGAAGGTACAGAATTCTTCCTTCTATTCTGTCCCTAACATAGGTCTCAAGACAGATGTTTCTGTCTGTCCTACAGACTGGCAGGAAGTTCTGCTGAACAATCCAGTTTTTTCCCCACCTGTATCTGACAGTAAATGCTTTATCCTGTCAGAAAGAATCATCTTCATTTGTCCACTCTTTGCATGCTGCCCACATAACACGTGATGGTTTTCAGTTACAAAGTCCATTAGAGTCACAAAATTACAGTGGCACAAACTGTGTAACATAACATAGAATCAGCTTTGGAATTTCACTTTCTAAAAGCTATTTCTGCAAGTCTGAATTTTTCTTGTCCTTTGAAGAGAGACTCCTGTCTGCATTAATCAGTTATTTGCTGCCTTTCAATTAATTTCTGCTTTCTGGCAAGGAAATGCTTTACTTATTTTGTGTGTGAGAAACCTTCTTACTAGCTTTCTGGCTGTGATGGATGACATATGCTAAGAGCCTTGGGTATTATTTGTAACACAGCATCTGCAAACAGCAGAAAGGACAAGTCATTGCGGATTATGAGCCAAAAGTTTGTCATGCTGTTCCTTGTCTCCAAGACCAAGATAGTCACTCTGGACATCGCAGCAAAGATACTGATAGAAGAAACCCAGGATACAGTGGACCACAGCAAATTTAAAAGTAAGATGGCTAATGAGAGGCAAATCAATCGGTTAGTGAGTAAAGAAAACAGGGCATGTTTGGTCTGACAGCAAACAGACACCAGTACGGAACAGCAAAAGCAATTTGTGCATCTTTTCCTGGAATATGTTTTGGGTTTTTTTTCATTGCAAATGCATATTTGTGAAAACAGAGCTTGGTGTGGAGAAGAGTCACTTTGCCAATTATCTCCCAAGTTCAGTTTCAGAATAACGAAGAAAATTCATTGTTTTTGATTTTTTTAATACTTAAACCCTGTTTCCTGTACTGCTCTGAATGATGTTTCAGAACTGAAGCACATTGATTAATTTAATGGAATTAATTTTTTCTCTGGAAAAGTATGTTCCTTCTCCTTTTTACCCCAGAAATCTTTTACAGCTGGATGGCAGGGTTTGCTTTCAGTTAGTGAGGATTAGTACTTCAATCCCTTGGATAACATGGGAGAACTTAGCATTAGTAAATAAATCTTCTGAGATAAAGACTTTAAAGACTTAAAAGTACTTTTAAAATACAGTACTTGCACTTCAGTCTTGAAATTCTACCCCAAGTATAAGAAGAAATGTGAGGAGTTTAGCTGGAAAATATGTAGATATCATAGTCAGCTCAAAGATGTTATTTACTAGAGTCACAGAGATTTTCTGAGCTGATTTTCTGAGTGTTACATTTTTAGAAATTATAAATATGTGTCTTCTTGTGTTCAGCTGTGCACTCTTGTGCCAGCTTCTCTTTACCCATGTGGAGGCAGCTACCTCCACCTCTTTACCCATGTGGAGGCAGCTACCTCCACCTCTTTACCCATGTGGAGGTAGCTGTCTTTTCTGGGCAAGTTGCTGTAATCACTCCCTAACCTATATCCATCCAAATGAGGTAGACGTGTTTGAACCTGAGAAGCTAAGCTATGAAGTAGCAGTGACAATCAGGTGGGAGCTGGCATGGCAGACTTCATGGAAGGTGGCCTAGGTCCATCCCAATTTGATTTGCCCCCCTCATCTATGAAAGCTGTGGTGATAGTCTGGAATGAAATTAGCACATGAATATGTCCTGTATGCATTGTAAACCTGACTCTCTTATCTACTCCTGCCCTCTCTTGTTAGCAAAGGTACGAAGACTGTATGATATTGCCAACGTTCTCACCAGCCTGGGCTTGATCAAGAAAGTCCACGTCACAGAGGAGCGAGGACGCAAACCAGCTTTCAAGTGGATTGGGCCTGTGGAATTCCCTGAAAAAACTGGTAACTTGTGTAGCTTGCATTTATTTTCTTTTTGCTCTGACTGTCCCTTCCCAAGTGGTAAAAGGTTGTTTTCTGTGTGTAAAGAATGACTCAGTGTCCAATGCGCACCCTGCAATTATTAATTGCTGCCAGCTCAACATTTGCCCTTGTTAGACTTTGCACCCAAGATCTGGGTCTGTGGAGGGGTGTTAAAGGATACTGTGTCTTGTAGGTATTTTTACACTGACTTAGATAATGGTATGCATAACCGTGTGAATTGTAGAGCAACAGCAGATAGCACTGACATCTTCAAATCTGGGTCCACAGCTGTTCTGGGTTGCAAAATTTTGGTAATTCCTTAATAATTATACAATGCATTATTTTCTTTGTAAGGGGCCGTAACAAAGTACAGCAGGGCTGTTTCTTGCATATGGCCCCTTCTACCAAAGCTTTGTCTGCTAAGAACAAGGTGATGGGATAGCACATCTCTAAGATGATGTTCCTTGGCAAGAAGCCAGAGCAAAGGGAAGCCCCTTGGCTTTGATATTTGCATCAGGACAATGCCAGGAACAAGTAAAATGAAAGATAATGTAAATACTATCTTAGTACACTTTCTCCTCCTGGCTAGCACAGTGGAGTGTAGCTGCTGCTGTAGCTGCTATGGATTGGATAGGAAGGAAGCCCTTATCTTGTCTACTGGTGCTTACTGAGTTCTGGGTTTGTTGTGAGGTTTGAGATAATATGGAGGTTGTCTCTTCCCTTAACGCCAAGTTTGGTGATATGGCAGAAGCATAAATGATGAGCTATGTTACCTGAAGGACTGTTGTACAATATTATGTCCCTACAGATGAGCTGAGAGGACATAGCTCAACATCAGATCCTCTGCCAGAGACACAGAGAGGAGCCTGTACCCAGTACCAGACCAGTGCTACTGGAAAGCAAAGGTTTACACGTCACTCTTCATTTAGCCGTGCACAGACTTGTGAAGCAACCAGAAGGAAAGTCAGTTCTGAGCCTAACAGCCCACATCAAGAGAGGCAAGGTAACTACTAATGAAGCATGTTCTTTTCTATCCCACTGGACCTGCCCCAATGAGGGCATGCACCAATTTAAGGCACTTGATTGAGTGAGTCAGCATAATTAAATATGTGAACTATTCTTGGGAGGTACCTATATTTCTACTGTGCACACGGTAATGAAACTTCTGGTTTAGAGCCTCCAGTCAAATGCCTAAAGTTACATGAGGTGGATTTGGGCCATAACTGCAATTGAATCTGCAGTTTATTTTATACAGGTAAATATTTCTGTTCTGTACTAACAGCAACTATACTACAATTTCTTCTGTGTAACTTGATTAAGTAAAAATTTTTAGCCAGAAAATGCTTGCTTCATTTTATGGTTCCTAACATAGTGAAATTTATTGTAACAATCTAATGGATAGTTGTTAAAAAAGATAAAGTAATTACAGGGCTTTTCACAGTTCCCTCTTATAGGAAATAATGATGTTGAACATGTCTCCAGTGGGACTGAGAGTTCTGAGTGTCTTGCAGGTTCTGGCTCTAGGTGATTAGTGGATGTTATAAAAATGTGTCAGGACTGAAAAATTATAGCAATTATTTTATATGGCCAGTATCAAAATATGTTTGGTAAACCTGTCTGTGATTAATTGAATTCCTCTTTGTTCTTTCAGCCGGTATTGTGAATTCAGATGAAAATTGCTCCAAAATGATAAATCTAGCAGCTGTCTGCAGGCAGAAAATAGAGGAAGATACTGGGTAGGTTGGTCTTAGCAGTTGTCCAGTTACAGCTTTGTGCTTGTCATGTTTAGTTTAAGGAGAGATTCCATTGATGAGACTGAGATATAAAAGTTATAAAGTAACTTAAATAACAAACCTAATAAAGTCTTGTTGTTACAATTTTAATATTTTAATATTGCTGGATATCAGCATGGCTTTTTGTTTTTTTCCCATGGTCATTTTACACCCATCTGTACTTGTACCACTGTTGGTGTTTTGCTTCAGTAGTTCTTTCTGTCGTATGTGTTTATAAAGGTCATTCCTGCATCCTTTGACCTATTATCTGGGTAGGTTGAGCAAATTATGATTCTGTGGAAGGGCATCTCTGTCTTCTCTACACCTATTCCAATTTGAATTCATTTGTGAATGACTGACTAGTCAAGTGCAGCCAAAAGCATTATTGGTCGATCAGAAACCTGAGAACTCTGCTTCTGTGTTACTAGAAATGATAAAAAGTGACCCTTCTTGTAAACTGTGTAAAAATTGTTGTTTGGGGGTTGAATTTTTCCACATTTATGTCCAAATATATATCTCTTTGCTTCTAAGGATAAAATAGGTGTTTAATTTTGGAATAAATATTTTTCCTTTTTTCATTACTATTTGGGGTTTTTTTGTTTGTTTTTCAGGAATAAAGCTTGTGACACCAAAACGATACTAAACTCAGCAAAGAACTCCAACTTAAGTTTACCATTCTCCCTTCTTCCGGTTCCTGGGGACTCTGATTTTTGTGTTAACCCTTTGCCTCAGGCAGTATTCCCTGTGGTTCAGGCAGATGTGCCAAGCTTCTCCCTACCAAATGGTATCAGCAGCCAGGCTTCACACCCTTCCACGCCAGCAGCCTCCAAAACAGAAAATGGAAAACCTACCCTGGTCCCCAACCAACCCTTCCTGTGCTTCCCATCTTCATCCCTTTTTATGTTGTGTGGTGGTCTTCAGGAAAATACCGTGAGCGAGCCCCTGCCCGCTGCAGGAGAGCTGGCAAACAGGAGTGCAGAAGGTCAGGCTGCTGCACGTCCCACTGCCTGCCAAAAGCGCAGCTCCCACAAGTGCTCATCGCCCTCTGCACCTGCAGATGATGAAGAACCAGCTGCCAAAAAGCAGACGTTGGAGCACAGTGAGCTGCCCCTCTCACTTGTAGTACCCAAGGTAAAGTGAGTTTCATTATCACTTAGGCTTTCTCATAGCAAGGAAAGACTTTTGCCTAAGACAGTGTTTTCAGAAGGGAAAATTCAGTGCACTGCTCTTGAGAGATAAACATGCTGCCTCCCACATGTTCATGAACTTGCAAGTGGGCTGTGTCAGGAAGTATGAGCATTAACTGGGAGATGTTTTCACACTACCAGGGGAAAATGGACTTGGGTTGCTTTGCATAGTGATGTGATGCTCAGCTGTTCTTTGGAATTAGTGTCCTGATCATTTTCTGCAGCAAAGCAATTGGTCAGAGGGGAAGAAATCAATATAGTTATTACTTCTCATCTTCCCCTGTTAGCTTGAGCTTTCCCAGACAGCAGCAGCATTGCTTACTCTATTGAGCTATAGCAAATGTGATTTGCTCTTTCCCCCTACTCTCCAGCCTCATCACCTCTCTCTTGTTGCCCACAGCAGGCTGGTTAGAGAAAGATAATGATGAGGAAGGTGATGTGCAGTTATCTCAGAATTCTCTTAAATACTGAAAGTAGGGGTCAAGCACATCATGTCATATAAGCCATTTGAATATTGAATCTAAAACATTTGATCAAATGTTTTTCCTTATCAATAAAAAAGTAGTCCCAGAGGTCAGGTATTTCTTATGTAGTGTATCCAAGTACTGAATGTGAACTGCAGCAAACAGCACAGGGTTTAGGTATCGCTAATATGACTCTTCAAATCCCCAAACAAAAATTTTAACTTGGTGATTTGCTAATCAGGTTTGTGCTGGTCCTTTGCACAGATGCATGAGCAAGGTTCATGAGAGATATTGCACTGTTTTATTTCAGTTTGGAAATAAATGGAAGTAAATGGAAGTCTTCATTTCCATTTTTGTTTTTTGCTTAGAAGCCGCCTGAGTCACCCAAGGCAGAACCTTCCCCAGGAAGTGGCTGTTCAGCTGCTGTACATCTAGAAACAAATCGTCTTGGCCTTGCAAGTCCTGCTGCTCCAGAGGATGCAAACCAGGAGTCCACTAAGCCTTTAGATTGTCAGGAGCAAGAAAAACAATCCCAGAGCAAAGACCCTGATGAACCCCCTCCAGGAAATGAGCACATCTCTAAAGAAAATGCCAATCAACCTTTCCAACCACAGTATCTTTATGTTCAGCCTACTGCTGGTAAGGACAGCCATGAGACCTAGAGGCACCCAAGCCTCTGTATCTGTTCACAGAGCAAATACTGAGTCCTAAAAATAGGTGAATATTTAGCATAAAAAACCCTGACAGCAGTTCTCTGTAGTAGTTTAGTAACTCTGAAGTCTCTTGACTCAATGTGAACTATTGCTCGTCTGAAAAGAGACATTTTTCTGAGGTTCCCAAACATGAATAGCATTGAACAACGTGGGGTTTGCATGCCTGAATTATGTGCAAAAGACAGTTATGAATTATGAATTCTGAATTATGTACAAAAAAGACAGTTATCCAACATTCAAAAGTCAAAGGAGCTGGAAGTCTAGATTTGGCAGAAAGCTGACCAATAAAGAACAGCAGCATCCCCTGAGTGTATGAATTTCATCATCTTCAGACCTTGTACTGTCTTGTATCATGCATTATCAGTGTAACTCCTGAAACCCAAGGCACTGGGAATGTAGCCAGCCTTGCTTGTATGACACTGTGGGGATCTAGAGGAAGCAGCTGCAAATACTGCAATGGGATTTCGTGTCCACCTTGTTTTGTGCCTGTGTTTGTGTGCAGTGGATGACTGCTTTGCAGGAACAGGATGTGTGGCAGATTTCCATGACTACTGCTTTAGTTTTGATTCACTTGTGACATGGAGTGGGGTCTATGGCATTTCACTTAGGTTGGAGATGCTCAGTTTAAAAATGCTGATCCTGGTGTTTTGGAAGGTCAGACAAACTGGGAGCCAGAGCAGCTTCTGCTTCAACACAGTAGTTCAGCTGTTCTCGGCAAAATTAATGCCTCTGTGACATATCCTTGTGGGTGTCTCCCATTATTGTTGTTGTTGTATTTCATATTTCTCGAGTCTCATACTCTTGTTATGATATTCTTAAAGTCCATACCTTCTAGCTGGTTTTCTACCACGCAGCTCCTCTCTGCTGTGCAGTTCCTCATGGCTTCACAGGGACTCCTCCTGGGTTCTCGACCCACCACCCCCTTTTATCCCAGTTATCTTTGCAAGCCACAGCTGCTGCCCAACTAAGGACTGCACAGCTGTGGCTCATTTAGAGCAACTAGGACCCACTTATCCAATACATAGGGCTCTCACTACATCCCGTTTGTTGGGTTTGGTTTGTCTGGCTTTTTTTTCCTCATTAAAAGTAATGTCTATGTTTTCATATAGCAGAGGACGATTCCAGTTAGTGGAAAAAAAGAGTTTGTTTAGCCAGGATGTTGCTTGTAATCAAAGTTAGAAGCAGAAAACACCAAGGGGTGTGGTTGGTACTTCATATGACCAAAGTAAATGGATGCATGTACAGTGAATAGACAATTAGGGGGCGAAATGGAGGCAAATAAGGAAAGGGAACTGGACAGCAGAGTTAGGGGATTGTGACACTTTTCTTCCTTATTTTTTATTGTTTTGTCATAGTTTACTTCCTTGGCAGACTTTTCTCTAATGTCACATACTTTTCCTATTGTAGATGAAGTTACAATAGTTTAATTCCCTTTTTCAAGATTATTAATGCTTTGTTTTTTTCTCTCTTTGGTTTAGGATTAAGCAGTTTTAATTTTCTGTTCTCTGCAAACCAAGCCCCTGGTGCCATCAGCCTGGCTGCAAACCAGTTGCCTTCTCTAAGTGTACCCTGTGTCATGGTGCCATCAGCAGCCTTGGCTTCCTTCCCTCTCGTCTGTTCTCCCTCGTTCACCAGCCCTCTTTCCTCGGTTCCTGATGGCTCCTTCTCAGCTGCTGCCTCCACGAGTTTCAGTGTGTCCAGCCTGGCATCCCCCACCCCTGTGTTCATAAGCACCACGGCCGTTGTCACCCCCAAGGTCTCACCCGCCCCTTCGGTGGATCCACAGCAGCCGGCTCACCCCGCTCTGCACCTGAGCCCTGTGCTCACAAGATCCTGCAGTGCTGTTAAGCTGGACTCCCCTGTGTGTATGGGACACCCGGTGACCCTTCTGAAGCTGCAGCAGGTAAGGGGGAAAGGTGGGCAGGAGTGGTGATGAAGGAGCTGTGCAAGGTGCCTGATGGCAGCATGTGTGGCAGGCTGGTGCCTCTGTGTCAGTGCCCAGTTGGCACTGAGAGCTGCTGTCTTCCACTGAGCTTGTGTGTGTCCATCTTAGGGGTGGCACAGCATATGGGACACTGTTGAAGTCATAGCCCAGCATAGCACATTTAGTCCTGAACAGTGAAATGGTTTTATGACTTACAGAAATTCTAAAGTCCCCCAAGCAATCTAAGAGTTTTCCCCCCATCTGTCATTATGTGTTATGCTATGGCTACAGAGAAACATTAGGAGGACAGGAGGGTTGTGTCAGAATTCTGGAATCAGCTGGTTGCAGCACTTTTCAGGTAGTAGTATCCTGGATTATCCCCTCAACCCTGTTCTGACCTCTCTTCACTATGTAATGGAAAAGGGTACAGGGATTAATGTCTTCTAGCAGTCCTCTGTTTGCCTGCTTATGTGTAGACTTTGAGAGAACTCTGCTGAATCACCTTGGGGTTTTGTTTTTTTCACAAATAGCCTTCATCAACTCCTCTCACTCCCAAGAGTATTCGTCCTGCACATCATGAGGCATTTTTCAAAACTCCTGGAAGTCTTGGAGACCCTGTGGCATGGAAGAAAAATGAAGGCAGCCAGACCAGAAGTGCCAGCTCTGTGCAGAGGAGACTGGAAATCTCTAGTACCAGCCCTGACTAATTCCACTCTTTGCAAGAGGTGGGCAGATTGTCCTCGGACCCTGTAACAATTCCAAGAGACCAAGCTCTTACCTGGCAAGAGGAGCATGCTAAAATGTCACCCCTTTTGGCATGCTTCCCCACTATGCATTCACCCACTGATTCTGTTAGCCATCTTCTTCAAAGTCACCCTTGGTACAGAAATCCTTTTAATGAATTGATCCTTCAGTACTGATTTGAATCCAGATTCTGTGCTTCACACAGCCTTGTGGGCATCAAATTGTAATTGTGATTTTAATTTGGAAAACTCTCTATTTCTGCGAGGAGATGCAAACAAATTCTTTTGGAGTCCCCAGGGGTTCTTAATTCATAGTTTAAATGAGATGTCTAGCACTTATCTGGGGTAAGCATTTCATTTGCATGTACTCTACTTACCCTGAGTAAATCTGTGGTGAAAATTATAAACTCTTGCAGTTGTGAAAGCAACTGCTTGCTTGGTTCCAAACTATCAAAGCATGCCTCTGCAGTGCAGCCTCTTGCTTTTAATTTTGTATGTTGGAGTGGGATTAGTGCAAAAAAGGATTTTTGCAGTTTCAGAATAACAGATTTTCTCAGGGTAGGATTACTTGAATGTCAGTTCGTTGTTGTACAATTTGCCCAGCACTTGTGGTTAGAAAAACCTAATAATAACACGGTATGATTGAATGTATACATGTGAGAAATATTAAGACCAAAATAACTGTGAATGTTAACATTTTTATAGTTATGTTAATGAACTGTATTAGTCCTTGGGTTGGTTGGGTTTTTTTGGTTTTTTTACTTTGATCAAAATTTGCAAGTTAGATGTAAAGAATACAAAACCTGAATGGTTTATCAGATTTGACAAAGTGATTTGAGAGAGACAAACCACTGAGAGAACTGTGCTAAGATTTCATCTCCTGTTTATATATCCACTCTAGACTTTATGACCAAGGAACACTGATAAGTCATTAACCTCACTCATGATTAGATTCAGTCTAACCTGAGTCTACTAAGTGCCTACTTAGCTGTTTACTTAAGTGTACTTAAGGGGTATGTACTTAAGTGCCTAACTCTTCACTTGCAGGAATTTTATGACTAGTTAATAGTGCTTTTGAGCATGTTGGGAAGACAAGGGAGATCTTATCCATATAAACCAGAAAAAGAAGTTGAATAGAGCAGGAGCCTTGAGTTTTAAAGCAATATAAAAAATTAATAAAAAATTATCAGTATACCCTAAGAGAAGATAATGAGGAAGAAAAGTTTTAACAGTTCACATTCAGAATTCTCAAATAATAGATGGTGCTATTATCAACATAGGATATAATTTTAAGAGCTAATGCTCTTATGTTTGGGTATGTTTTCACTAATGTAGCAAACTGCAAATAAATGTGTGCAGTCTCCTGTTCAAAAGACAGAAAGTATTGCTGTTGACATTACATTAGCCTGGACTTTTAGCAAATGGCTGGCATGATCAGCGCTCTTTTTGGTACTGGCATTGATTTTCCAAGGGTAGATGCACTCTTGGATGTGCTATTTCATTGGTCAAGGGAGGTTAGGACTTTGAGGCTGGGGATTTGATGAGGGCATCCTATTTTTATAATGAAAATGAAATTTAAGAAAGAATTTTAGTGAAGCTGAGGGTTTGAGTAATGTGGCCTTCTCTTAGAATAGACCAATAACAGGTTTTGAGAGGGCTTGGTTAGCCCTGGTTCAAACAAAATCTGTAGCAGAATTATCATAGGAAATTTCAGGGATGGTAAAGACACATCTTCAGACTGCTAATTTTTTATATATTTTAATGACACTACAGTTATGAAAGTTTACAGTTTTTTCTTCTGAATTATTTCTTCTTATACACCCACTTAGATGAATTTTGCTTTGAAAAGCAGTGTGTAACTAGCACAGTGCTGCCCCTGCACTTCTGCTGGGGTGCATGTGTTGCTGCTGGGGTTCCAGGGAAAACAGTTGGTGCTGATTCTCCAACCCTTGTCTCTTCTCTCTCCCTCTACTACAGTACAGCCTTTTAGTGAAATGGCAGCTGGAAGCAGGGAGGAGGATTAGAGCTAATGTTGGCTCTTTGCTCCAGTTGAAGCATCATCACCAAAATTGCCTTTCTTTGTTGGTGATGTTACTGTGTGCCATAACTAACTTAACTATACTTGAAAATGCAGGGAGTGAAAATGGATTTTCCGTTTCCAATTTCTGCTTACAGTTTTGAGCTTCTGTAAATACAGCAGGTATGGAAATGAGGGTTGGCTCCCTCTTCTCAGTGAGTCATGGCTGGGAAGGCAGGTTTTGAGCCTAGGAGAAAAGGATGTTGATATGCTGTCTTGATTTTTGTCAATGCAAAATTCTCACTAAAATAGAGTGAGACCACTGAAGCAGTCGGGCAGCTATGTTCTGTACCCGAGCTGCTGAACTGGGCTGGTGAGGGGGAGCAGTTGGCTGTCAGGAAGGAATGAGTTTACCTTTCCTATCTTTACCTTCACTGAAAGCTAAGAATTTAAATAAACTACGAACAACTCATCAGCAAAGCAGCTTTGGAAAAGCAGAATTTGTATTTGCACTGAGACAAAGTGCATACCCAGGAAGTTCTGCAGGGTTTGTGAAACCTTTCTGTCCCAAGTCAGTTGTTGAGGAGGCTGAGCATGTAACTTATACTTGAATCTATCTGCCACGTTTACATTTCTGATTGTCTTCTGTAAATTGGTGCTATTTCTGTATTTAAAAAGCTGTATTTTTAATGTAAAGCTGCTTCCAGTTTGGTTTTTTTTTGCACTGCTAGTTTAATATAGATATTAATTTTATTGCTGTTTATAACTGTTCTTCAGTGATTAGATGCCCTGCTTTTCCTGCTGTCTAGCTATCTGTTTACCTGTCAGCATATAGCTTTACTCCAATCACACTGTTGGTTTGAATATTTTTTTATACTATCTGTTAGCAAAATATTAAACTTTTACAGAATAAAAAGTGAACTTAAAACTGAGGCTCTGATTTCAGTACGGAAGAATTTCAAGGGCAATCTTGCAAAGAAATATTCCTGCACCACATGTCCAGGTGAGGAGTCTTTGTTGGCTGTGAGCACTGCAGGACTAGCAGAGGATAGATACTAGCTCACCCCAGTGGCTCCAGCCCCCAGCTATTGCCCACAGCATGGGCACAATTCCCACCCAGCTGCTGCAGGCACCAGGAGCAGCGTGATGTCAATTGGCTCTTAAAGTCCTGGGGCAGGCCAGGGCGAGACTGGGTGACTGCTGTATGTTGGAACATACAGCAAAAACAACTTCATTGCTTAGTACTGAGACAGAACATTAAGATGAGGCTCAGAGACAGAACATTAAGATGAGGCTCAAAGCCATGCCCGGTGATGCTCGGCTGGCCGCCCCGGGAGCGCCCCCAGGCCTGCCCGGAGCCGCGCCGGAGCCCTGTGTGCCCGCAGCCGTCCCTCGGTCCCGCTCTCCACAGGAGGGCAGCAGTGCCCGCCCGGCTGCGGCCGCAGACACCGAGCCGCTGGCGCTTGCTCTGCCTCCTTAGAGCCACCGGCTGCCTGGAAAGAGCGAGTGGACAACAGCCACAGACCTGTGGCTTCCCCTTCCCTTTCTCCTGCCCTTGCCTAACCACACACAGAGGACACAGCACGACCAAAACAGAGCTTACTCCCATTAAAATCAATGGCAGGTTCACTATTGATGTCAGCAAGCCCAGTATTGCAGCCTTACCCTTCCTGGGATTAGAGAGGTGTGAGTTAATGCCCCATGTCACCAACAACAGCTTTAAAATGACTGAGTTGCAAAAGGGTGAGATGCTCAAAAATAATTTCTAAAAGGAAAACTCAGCAGCTCGCTCAGTGTTGTTTTAGGATTTTTTCTATCCTGCTACTCCAACAATAATACCTTTCCCTTTCAATTGATCCAGAAAAAAATAGAAGTTTAGTAAGATTAAATACATTATGAGAATCACTAACAAGCCCTAACCCTGCTCTAGCTGCACTGATGGGACCATGGCCATCGTTTCCTTGAGGTGGAGCAGGGCTGTATCCTCCAACAGTTCTTGTCCTCACTGGTGCATTTGGAACTCCCTTTTTTTGAAGTAAGAAGTAGTTAGGGGAGTACACCAAGCTCCATCTGATTCAGTTCTCGCCATGAAAAAGGGAAATTAACATTGTGGATGAATATCTTACTGCTTCCCAGCCTGGGCTGGGCAGCCCAGAGCCGGCTGGGAGAGAGCCCCTGGTGCTGGCAGGGGCTGAGCATTGCCAGCAAACGCAGCCAGAGGCAAGCAAAAGCAAAGCCTCCAATGGGCAGCTAAGCAAAGCCTCCTCCCACCATGGCCAGGGAAGCAGATCTTCACCACCTGTCTTGGTCAACAAGAAGGGTTTCCTTAGAGGGGCTTGGGTCATGGCAATGCTTTCTCCTTCCAGCCCAGGGTTCCTGAGCAAGGCTCCATGCTTTGATTAAAAATTTAAAGTTTAATAGCTTGGGATGTAAAGGAGTGAAAAGAAGGGCTGCGCACACACGACTGAGGCAAATTCAAGCCATGCTGTGATCATCTGAGACGATCCATGCGTGCAGGAAGCATTAGTGCCCAGATTCTTTCCAGATTCATTTATTGCAGCAGAAATGCGATGAGAATTTAGGATATTTTTTCAAGCACTTTCTCCAAGGATTCCTAGAGTAATGAAATGAATTCTAATCATGTCAGTCAACGCCGGCTTAAGTTCTGAGAGCACAAAGCCTTCCCCCCTTGCAGGCCATGGTAAGTTTGTTTGTGGGTGGCAAAAGGCTGCATTGCTTGTTCACAAAATGTTGGGACCTCTAAGTCTGCTATCACCAGACCTCCTAGGAGACAAAACTTTCTGCCTCAGCTGGAGCACCTCCATTTTACTGCATTTTCCAAATAAATAAATTCTCATTATGGCCCCAAATGCCAGGCTTTTATGCCTTTCCCCTGCCTCTGGCTGGGTATTTCTCACCTTGGATGTGACAACAGTGTAATTTCATAGATGATATACCAAATCTGGGTGGGAGGGGAGCATGAAGCTTGTTTTTCTCCAACAGCTGCTTTCTTGTTTCAACACTGACAGCTGTGAACCAGCAGTTTACACTGCCATCCCCCAGCATGGTGTGATTGCAAAGGCAATGTAGTGAGACCAAACAAACCACCAATATATGTAAAATACTGCATCTTGGTAAGTACCTGTAGCAGCAGCTGAAATGGGCCAAGTTGGACCAGGCTTAATCATTTGGGAAGAAAATGGAGACTTTTTAAGCCTAGAAAATAAGAAATAAAAATGCCACAATAAATTGTCCAGAAGGAAACATGTCCCTTATTTGGGCAGCCAATTCTTCAACACTAAAGAAAAAGCTTTGTCTCTCCATAGTCTCTGCATCTCACTGATAACCAACCAGCATGTAATTTAATCACCCTGCACCCCTTCAAAATCTTGATTAACTGCTAATGATTGGTTCTGTGCCTGAAAGGCACTAGTAATTAAATGAACATGAGGTAGAAGATGTTAGGGAAGAGTTGACTGGAGCTCTGCTCTGAGGCTTGCTCCAATGGCAAAATCCCCCACTTGGCAGCTCACCTCCATTAGGGTTTTTTCCTTATTGTACTGAACCTCAGATGTTTAGAGGATGATGGTTAAAAATTGTCTCTACAGACACTAGGCCTGAGTGGCAAACACTCAAACACTCGTTTTCTTCTCTGCCTTTATAGTAACACAATGCCAGTGATTTCACTGGACTCACTTGGTCTACCTTGGCCTGAAGGGGAGAAGGGTCAGTCTTCTGGTTCTGGAGTTCTTAATTCTACCCATTATCTACCGCACATCACTGAGCAAAGCAGCCTTTGACTTCTCTAAATCCAGAGAAACAGCAACCAGGAATATCACCTGGACTCACAAGAGCTGGGGATCTAGCTTCTGGATGTGGAGGAAAATGGAAAGGGTGCAGGGAGCAGCCCTGTTGAGCAGGTCACTATACTCACTGATTTGAAAATAATTTTAAAAATAATTTGGGGGTTTTCTGCTCAGCCTTGCTTGGATCTTCCTGTTATTTGGACATGTCAGAGTCTGATAGCTTGGGACAGCATCAAAACCTGCCCTTGTGCTCCTGCAGTACAAGCCTGATGGTCTTGGTGTGACCTTCCCTTGCTGTCTGATCATTGATTTTTAATGTAAGCTTCCACTCCATCATTGTGTAGCAGAAATCACATAGTTTGAAGCCCTTATGCATATAAGACACTTACAAAAACATTTCAAATGCATTAGAAAAAAGAGTATTTTAAGAGGCTGAGAATGCAAAAGCTCTTCCCAGCATACACAATTAAAGAGGAAAAGATGTTTCAGGGAATATATTTTGGTATAATCAGATAACTGTGCAATGCCCTGCCAGAGCAGCTAGAGCTGAGCTCCAGGAGCCTCTGCAGGGGATAAAAGGATTCACTTAGGCACCAGCCTCCCTCCTGCCCTGCTAAGAGTCTCTCTTCAAGTTAAGGCAAGCTGCAAAGTCCTGCACAACCCTAGCAAATTGTTATCTCTGGGAAAAAACAGCAGACAGGAAGAAAGTACCAGACCACCAGCTTTTTCCTAGCAAAGTCTTTGCCATTTGTTATTTTTTGAAGATGTTTGTAAACCTTCCCTTGGCTTTCTCAAGACACGAGCTTAATTAGAGAGAGCAAAATTAATCTCAAAGGTTCATAAACCTTCTAAGTCTGTTGAAACTCAGAAAATCTTGGTCTGAATTATGATTTTGCACAGAAAAATGTTATTTTTGTAATTCTATGCAAAATTGGGTCATGCTTATTTGCTCTGTTTCATTTACAAGGAGGGATTCTGCTTGGCCAATATTAAAAGAAAAATGAGATGCAAAGGCAAGTAGCAAAAATCCCTCCCTGAAATATCTCCCCATGCAGGGCTGTGAGGCACCAACAAGGTCTGAGGCATGACACTGACCTGGATCCTTCTCCTTCAGGAAAAACTCGTGGCAGGGCACAGCTGCTCCCCAGGGAAGGACAGCTGGGAGCCAAGGGTGGGAGCAAGGCTGGGCAGGCAGCAGCCTCAGCAGCCAGGGGCTGAATGCCTGTGAGGGTCTGGTTTGGGCCCAGAGACAGCAGCCATGGCCAGAAGCAGCCCAGCAATGACCCAGCCCAGCAACGACGCAGCCCAGCAATGGCCCAGCTCAGCCATGGCCCAGCCCAGCAATGGCCCAGCCCAGCAATGGCCCAGCTCAGCCATGGCCCAGCCCAGCAATGGCCAGAAGCAGCCCAGCCATGGCCCAGCCCAGCAATGACCCAGCCCAGCAATGGCCCAGCTCAGCAATGGCCCAGCCCAGCAATGGCCCAGCCCAGCAATGGCCAGAAGCAGCCCATCAATGGCCCAGCCCAGCCATGGCCCAGCCCAGCAATGGCCCAGCAATGGCCCAGCCCAGCCATGGCCCAGCCCAGCAATGGCCCAGCCCAGCCATGGCCCAGCCCAGCAATGGCCCAGCAATGGCCCAGCCCAGCCATGGCCCAGCCCAGCCATGGCCCAGCCCAGCCATGGCCCAGCCCAGCAATGGCCCAGCTCAGCCATGGCCCAGCCCAGCCATGGCCCAGCCCAGCCATGGCCCAGCCCAGCCATGGCCCAGCTCAGCGACCAGGCTGCTCTGAGGCCGAGCCAGAGGCTGAGCCCAGGCACAGCTGCCATCCAGCCTGGGTGAGAGCAGCCAGAAAGCTGAAAAGCAGCTGCTTTTCAAGGGAATGGAGGGGCAGTGTCTCACCTTTAGCTCTCTTCACCGCAGCCCTTATCAGCAGAGGATCCCACCTCAAACTCAGCCAGCCAAGCTCCTCAACTTAGCCAATGACACGTCTGGACCAGGGATGTCTCCCTCCAAGACAATGACTTTAACATGTCGTTCAAGTTCAGGTGAATATTCAAAAGGCTAAAGTGAACTTAATTCTGCAGAGCCACATCCACACAGATGCAAAAGCTTGATCATATTTTCCAAAGGAAATTTGCTTCAGTTGTGTGAGAGTAGATTCCAAGATAGGGAGGAAGGTTAAAATGACTCTGTTTAATCCAATAGTGTGCTAATGAGACAAAATGATTAATTACACCTCTGTAATGAGAAAGAGATTGTGTAAAGGCTTGAATCAGCTTTAACACATCACCCTGTAAACTGACACCATGTTCACATATACCTACTGGCTTCTCTGGGCTCTAATTACTGGTGTTTCTCTGTTAAACCAGTGTAATTAAGAGGGAGAGAGACTGTTCTTGTCTTGGGCTCCTCCTTGGCCCAAGGGAGCCTGGCTGAGAAGATTAATCATAACCAGATGGGAGTAAAAATCTTCTCCCTTCAGCAGTACTTCAAACAGAGGACATTTGGATCAATGGCTAGCAGCATGAAGAGACAGATTAAATATCTTTCCAACCAGAGGATCAGTGGTCACTCTCTCTGTCGTGCTCACCAGGGCCAGTTGAACACAGCCATTTGTGGCATGAGGGCAGCAGCCACTGCTCAATGAACAGTGACCCACCCTGGGGGCACAAGGGGAATTTTGCTCTACTACCCTGGCTAAAGCTCTCCTCGAGCAAACAGAGTCAGAGCATTTGCTACAACTGACAGATTTTTGGTCTTAGCAGCTTATCAGAAAGCCATATCATAAAAAGTTTGCATATCCCTCCAGCAGCCCAGCACTGCATCATCTACTTGCCACACTCAATGTGCAAATACCTGCCTAACCACAACTGATGATACTCAAGCTCTTTTCTGAAGGGAATTAATTTTTCTATGTTCTTCTTATCCTTTCAAGTTGTTTCCTGTCTGCTCACCAGCCATACAATTTGTTTACAGCAGCTTGAAATTGTATGTGAGAGGGGAAAAAACCCATTGAAAACACTTTGGAGGACAAGATGCTGAACTGAAACTGATTCTATGGAAGAGTAAAAATTAGAAAATAAATTCAAAACCTTTGTAGTAACAGCAGCCAGGCAGTGACCTACAGCTGAACCAGAATAGAAGCTAGATAATTTCAACCTAGGAAAATGTGAAACAACTGTGAGATGATCACAGGTTCAGAAACAATTCTGCAGAGCAAAAAATGTCAGCAAATCCAAGCAATTTGAGTATTGCACTGGGATATTTTCTCATGCCAGTTTTCTCATCCCCTGAAACTATTCACCTGGTCTCCTGTGTGATTGCATTAGCTGGCACAGCTCTGGTGTTCATCCAGCACAGCACAACAGCTGGAGACAGCACTGCCTCTGCCTGTGTGCATTAACCAAGGGTGAAACCCTTTGAGTCAAGCACCCTGCATTTCCAATTCCCACGGATTCCTGCTATATCACTGCATTCTGACATACTCTGATTGGTCCCATCACTCTCCATGCTGTAAACCAGATGCACATCCTAATTAAGTTCTGTAAAATAGGGAAGATGTTGCAAGCTGAGGTAAATCCATATATGTGCTGCCTGGAAAGTGGCTCAATTGTTCAGGCACGACCCCCCTCACAAATCCATCTTGCTTCAGGGGGTAATTTTCTCTAGTACTGCCCCCTTTCATGGGAGTGGAGGAGTCAGGGATGTGCATTCACATCCTTTGAGAATGTAAAGGAATGTAACTGTATCACCTCTACAGGGACAGTCCTGCCTTTCCTGCCGCAAGTTGTCATTTAGAAATCAGCAGTTCGAATATACAGGAAATACAGAGAAGCTCCTGGAAGTGGGGAGAGGGAATTTACCTCACTGCAGCAGTTCTTGAGAAAAGCAATAATTTATTTAGTCCTGTTAACAGTGGACTGTTCCACACCATACTGTCTCCAGAACATTTGTATGCCACATCATTGCTTTTTAAGGAATCAAATGAATCTGTGTCAGTCTGTTCTTGAGACCTTTTCTGCTATATTTTAATTCAGCCCTTGTTGCATTACAGTTGAACTTTACACTAAAGTGTAAAAAATCTTTTTCCTTTCCTTTCCTTTCCTTTCCTTTCCTTTCCTTTCCTTTCCTTTCCTTTCCTTTCCTTTCCTTTCCTTTCCTTTCCTTTCCTTTCCTTTCCTTTCCTTTCCTTTCCTTTCCTTTCCTTTCCTTTCCTTTCCTTTCCTTTCCTCTCCTCTCCTCTCCTCTCCTCTCCTTTCCTCTCCTTTCCTTTTCTTTTTTCTTTTCTCTTATCTTCATTTCCTATTTTATCAAGTCATTGATTCTGCTGGAATTGCAGAACAAAACTTTTGCTCATTCAGGTAAGTAATGAATTCTGTCAGCAGAAACACACAGATCAATTTGAATCCATAAATCACATTTGTGGTTAATGTTAGAGGAGTCAATTTTTTTATTCTTTCTCTCAAGATAGTAAAAGTTATATCATGAGTAAAACATCCATATATATTTGTATATAAAACACTGAAGGTATTATTTAAACTCTCAGTTTAGTGGATTCAGCATTCAGCCTTACCACAATCACCTCCTATTTTTACCAATGTGTAATTCAACTGTGCAGTTTTGGTTTGTTGTTTGGGAGCAGATTTTTTCAATGAATTTCCTGTTGCATAGTGATCCAGTTCCAGGGAATTTTAGGGATGAATAAGTCACTCCTGTAGCACATCGGTCATGCTGTAACATAGATTTAAAAAATTCTGCTTGGGACCTGGATTAAATATCACTGGAAACACATACGCATCAGAATTCATATTATGACATACTACAAGGAGAGAGTTTTTTGCACAAACAACAAGGCTATCAAAGGAGGTTGCTTTGATGTCTGCTTCCTAAGTCTTTCCATTTTGTGAGGCTTGTGGGACTGATTTCTCTGAGCACAGGACAATGGATGTAGCTGGAGATGTGGACAAAATTAATGCCTAAGAGAAATATCTTGGCAGCATGCCAGCTAGGCCAAGGTGTCTCATTGCAAGACATTTTTTAATGCCTGCAGTAAGGTCATATCACATAAGATTGTTATCTCACTGCATTTATCTCAATTAAATTCTGTCCTATCAACACTTATCCCTGGAGCAAAGTGTGCCAAAATGTTCATAGCTTCTGATTTCATGCCATTGAAATGCACATCTGGAACGGGAGCTGTGCACACTGAAAATATTTCAATTTATATGAAACCAAGCAATGTTTCTACTTAGCAACAAATGGCTGTGAGTGCTTCACCACCATGCCCAAACCACAGTCTGCTGTGGCCAGGAAAATCACATACCAAGCATGATGTATTTGAAGATCTGAGAAAAGTGCTGTATGGGTATTCTAGCTAACATAGATAGGTGGAGTCTACTACCCTCTAAAAGTACTGTTTGATATTTTTTCAGAAAGGTAAGAATGGGGAGATGGAAGTGGAATAGTCTCCAAGAGCTCCTAACAGCCTAGCTAGCAGTGCTCCTCATCATCTATTCAACACCATTTTGTCACAGCTCTTAGTGCACTTCCAGCTGGTTCCTCTTCCAATCACCTTCTCCAGATAGAGAATTACAAAGGTTTATTTTGGCCCTAAGAAGCTTACAATCTCCACAAGGTCCCAGACACAGATGCATCTCAATAATGGGGATCTCAGAGGACGAGCAAGTGGGAGTGTCCTTCGCTACACAAGTGCTGATATGTTTGCCAAGCTTTGTCCACATGAACAGCTTGCTGATTTCTAAGTAAATAACAACTGTGAGGTTGAATAAGAAGCTTTCATAACTCCACTTTAACCACTCCAAATCCCCAGCACCGGCAAAACTACAGGCACTCCGTTTTGTACCACTAAAGCTCTCACCAAGTGACCTCAAATTGATGACAGCCTTCAATAATGAAATCTGTTATGCTGCACACAAGACCCAAATATGCTCATAACACAAATATACTTTAACCAAAATGTTGTTTGGGGGTTTCTTGGGGTTATTTTTTTTTTTTTTTTGCATGTATATGTGACATATGGTCCTGCATAGGAGGGGTTTAGAAGAATCCTGAGCAAGTCAGTGCTTTAGTCTGGGGTCCTGACAAGCACTGGCAATGTCTCTTGCTGGAATGAATGCACAAGCTGCTCCTAGAAATGCAGCATTGCTGACAATAGCTCAACTGCAAGAATAAAACTGGCCTCTGGGTCCAGCCAGCTTGCCAGTGCCTGCCCTCATTTTCCCTCTTTGTAGCCAGGAACATACATTTCCTCAGGGTATGTGCAAAGCATAACCTGTGCACTGGGCAGTTATTCTGTCGGATGGGAATTTCAAACAACTGTTAAGGTGTATAACTGCTGCCTCTTTATGTAAAGATAATAGCTACTAACCTGACACTCTTTGGTCTCAGATGATGTCAGACACTGGCTGTGCCAAGGATCAAATGATGCTTCTGCCTCCAGGGACCATCTCTATCACGTAAAGCTCCCTACTCTTTTCCCCAGCATTACAAAGTGATCATATTGCAAAAAGCAGTGAGTGATTTCAGCTTTCCTTAGTAAGCAAGAAATTAAATCTATGCATGATATAAACAGAGTGGGGTTTTCCAGTTTCTAAACAGTTTAATAACACAGATGATACTATCTTGGCATCTCCTTTAGTTTTTCTTATGTTTATTGCTCTTCTACCCAGGTAGGAGTTTTCACAAGCAGCCATAAATTCTCTGAGACTGGAAATACCTCAACAGCAGAGGAGCACAGACAATAATTTCTTTTTCTGCTCATGGTTTCCATCTTGGAGAGAGAAATGTCATTCCTCACATTTTTCTGCCTTTTTTTTTTATTTTCTGAAAAACATTTTTAAAAATACTTCAGCTTTTGAGAATTTTAGAAAGTCTTTTCCTTGACAGCCCTTGGCATTTTTTCCATAAAGTTATCAGTCTTCACATGACAGAACAGTTTCCATGTGAGTAACATCATGCTTCAAAACTGGAGCATCATTCCATGACTGCTCCATGGCTGATACCTCCTGAACATGTAAGGCTCTGCTGGGAGCTAGACTGTCCTTTCAAATACCTGCACTTAAAGAGCTGTTGGATTGAGTGAGGAAGTGAAAACATTATAGAGGGGACATTAGAAAAAAATCCACCTTCTTCTCCTCTGGGAAAACAAGTCAATTTATTAAAAGGAGTGAATAAAACACACCGAAGAGTGAATGAATATCATCAATGGATGTTAGAAGGCGTAAATGCACACTCATAACAGAGATGGTGGTGGTTTAGGCAGCTTTGCTCTTTCCTTTTAGTCACTTATCAGTAGCCCATAAATCCATCATCTAATACTGTATTTTTGTAAATTTATTTTAGCTAGTTCTATGTTGGTTGGACAAACTGTCCTTTTCCAGGCAATACCTTACATCCTTTATGAATAGAAAGACAGAACTCTCTACCTCCTCTAGTCAGCTGCATTTATTGCTTTCATAAAAAGCATACTGGGATCCTGTGCTGAACCCATATGCACATATGAAAACATAATTCCTTCCCTGAAAATTTAACTCCGGTTAAAGTATGCTCAGAGCATCACCAACAGCATCCCACAGTTAAGGATGCACCAAAATACCCATGCTCTCTTCCCATCCCCAGACCAGCTGCAAGTAAATTATCACAGAAAGCACTTACAGGGCCACAAGTGATTTAATAAAGCCGTCAGTCAGGATAATATAAGGAGCATGCACATAACTCCACTTTCTTTGAATCTGATTGGCACTTCACACATCCTTTACTTTAGCTCTTCAAAAATAACCCACATTCCACCAGTCTGGACCTGGGGAACATAAAAAAGGAATGTTCTGTAGAGTTTTCAGGAGTTCCCAGCTCATAAAGGAATATGAAGTCCACCCCATACATTGGAGTGGACTTCAGAAAGACTGAAATTATTGTAGAGGCATTAGTGTGTTGATGCAAAAATCAATTTGCTTTAACCTGGCTTTAATAATAATTGTCCTGCCACAAAAGTGTTGTTTAGATGGCTTTACATTTAGAAATGTACATTTCTGCAGCAGGAGACACTCTCATTTTGACAAAGTAGTCTATTTTAGTTAAATGGATTTAAAACAATTATTTGGTGACACTGACAATACTTTTTGAAAACTCTTTTGTTTTAAAGCTAAAGTTACTCTCTCATTTTCTCTCAGTTAAAGTCCTTTATTTTACCTAAGCACACATGAATGTTTTCCCTCTTAATCAGGAGCAGAGGCTAACCATGGAGCCCTGCCAGGCTGAGGCCCACAGGGAGCACATGCAGTTCATGCCACTGCCCTGCAGCCACCACACGAGTGGGGTGAGCTCTTCAGGGCTGGGTACAGGGGCATTTCTGAACAGAGACACCACTCCCTCCTGACCCACTGGACCTGGGGAAAAGGAACAGCTGAAGGAGGCTTGTGGAGCAAGGAATAGTGGAAGAAGGCTTGTGGAACAAAATCACTTTAAAATATCCCTGCTGCAAAGTTAAGAGGAGAACCCAGTGCCTGCAATGCATAGGCCAGGACAGGGTCCCACAACACCCAGGCTCTTCCTCCAGGCAGCCCCTGGGTGGGCCATGATGGTTCCTTGGACACTGCCAGCTCCCTCCCCTGAGCCCATCACCCCAGCACTCTGAAGCAGATGTTCATGGGGTGATATCTGTCCCACACAGGGACAGCCACAGGGCCTGGCAAGTGACGCCTGGTGCACAGCACTTGGAGAGGGCTTGTGTCTCTGGAGGTGCTGAATCTCAGCCTCTGCCCTTGAGATCTCCCCCGTACTTGGCTGAAGGGCATTGTCCAGCTGACAGCTCCCCTAAGGAAGGTGGAGCATGCCCTGAGCCCTTCCAGCATGGAAGGGTGGCCAACATCCCCTCCCCAAGGCACTTCTTAAGCTACTAAGCACATCTTTGCATTCATATGAAATCTAATGTGATTTAGAGACCTAGAATGTAAATTTTGGTTGTATTCCTAAGCCCTAGGAAAAAGCAGCATCACAGAAACTCAGCTGAGTGTGGGCCCCAGAGTTTCTGATATGCTCTTCAAAGGCAAGTGGCCCTTGCCTTATTGTGATGTCCAATAGAAGAAGAATGGGAATAAAACTTCTCACTTCATCTTTAAAAAATTCAGTCTAATCAGATTTGGCAAGAAATTTATTTACTTTCAATAGTCTAAAGAACACAGTGACAGGGCAAACTTACCTGTATGATTTGTGTGTATAGTCCTCTATCTTCACTTGTCTCAGTTTCTTTTAAAGCTTAACCTTCAGGCTGAGTGACCTGGTTAATCCTTAGCCTGAGCCTAAGCACAGCATTATCATAATGTTTGTCAGCCTCCCAAGAACACCTCAACCCAGGTTTAGCCAATGTATTCCCTCCCAGGAAAACACATATGAGATCAGTTGTTCCAGAACACAAAACATTTCTTTCTACAAATTTTTAGCCTGTATTACATTAGCAATTGAACTTCTCCTCAGCAACAAAACCATAATAAATGTTCAGTTTCCATTGCACAAAGGGAAAATCAGAGTACAGTCTGCTTTGCTTCCTTTGCCTGTGAATTAATGAACACAGACCATAAATGACTGTCTGCAAGACATAGTTATCTGTCTCTGCAAAAGGACCATACACTGCAGGAGAAAATGAGATTGAAAGAAAGAGAGAAGCTGGAGGATTATTAATTACAGGAAAGGAAACTCATTTAGGAGCCTAACGTGGTCATTATGTAACTAAGTTCTGTTCAAGACCATTCAGATGATAAAGCAGTATAAACTCAGAATCAGCTAATGGCTTGCTTGAAATGTCTTACAAGCTAGAGGGTTTTTTAGCATATGCCTTGACCAAACCTTGATCAAGGTGACTGATATTATTAACTGATTATTTTAAAATGTGGTTTGTACACACAAAGAGTGCTTTCCTTTCCGCAGAATTGAAAATGGCTCTTACTTTGCTCAGAAGGTTTGTCTTTAGAGGGCATACCTGAATTTTCCTAAGTCTTGTTCTTTTGGGCGCACATCTCCTTCAATCCAACAGGTCCAACAGGGGAGACCAGCCTGTTTCACTCCTCCAGCAACAGGAGTGAGTCTCAGCTAGTTCTGCTTCTGAATCTGCTCTTCCAGAAAGAAGCCACCTTTGAAGAGTCAACTAGCCAGAGTGGCCAGCTCAGACCTGAACCATAACCCACATTATCCCCCAGCTACCTCAGCAATCTAATATTCTTCTCTGTCCCACGGGGTGGATGTATGTCAGGCTGTCCATCTTCTGCTAGATGGCAGCAAAGTCAAAAAACCTGTGGCTTCTCTGTTTGTTTTGTCATCAGTGAATGGTGCTCATGGTTTTCATGATCTCCTTTCTTTCCTGGTAACCCTTACTGGTAAAGGAAAGTAGCCCCATCCACTTTTTCATGGCCCATTTTGTGCCATTCCATACACACAGCTGTTGTGCCCCATAGCTCCATGAATGTCTCCCTTCGTGGTGGAAATGAACACATTAGTCTCTAATATAAAGGAACAGAAGAACACAGGGAAATGGAGGCATCATTGTAACTGTATGCTTATCAACATGGAAACAATGTCAAACTACTAGTTTTTAGTCCCTCTATACTTCCATGCTGTTTTCCAGTGTTGTTCCTTTTTTGCAAAAAAAAACCCTAAAAATAAATTAACATCCAATTTGGGACAAAGTCCAATTTAACTTTAATTGGTGGAAATCTAATATTCAGCAACTTATACTATTTTTAGTCTGATTTTATGAAAATGCATATTTTTTCAATAGTTCTGATCAAGATTTCTATGGTTTCACTGTGCTAGAGAGATCTGTCGCATATTAAACTACAGTCTAAGTGTAAATATATCAGTTTAGTAAATTCATCTGAAAGTTCAGAAAAGACACAACAATGCCATTGTGTCCCAGGGATTTGGCATTAAATAAATTTATGAATTTCAAACTTCTTTCATTTTAATGGCATCCCCTGGTTCAGATATGATTCTGCTGTTTGCCTGGGAAATGAAGTGCTATGGTTTAGATGAATGAAGGAATGATTGAAACCAAATCACCCTGTATTTGTTTGGAGTGCCAAATCACACCAGTGCATTCAGAAGGTTTTCATCTCTAGTGTACAATTTTTGCAAAAATGATTATAATTTGTTCCTTAATTGCTATAAAAGACTGGGCACTCATAGTCAGTGTATAGCCAGTGACCATGCAGATTCATAATGGCATTTAGCAGAAGATAACAGCTGTGTGCAAACACCAATGTGAAAGGTGCATTTACTATGGACAGGCACTGCAGGCCCCAGCTGGCAGTGGGATGCAGAGGGTATAATGCCCGCTTGATCTCAAAATTCAGCATTGTTAAAGTAATAACAGTATTTATTTATGTTTCAAAGCGCTTTGTAAGCAGTAACTAATGAATCTTCACTACATATCTGTGAGGAAGACATTTTGTAGATGAGCTTATGCACAAAGAGATGCAATGATTTATCCAATGTCACTACACAGTCAACGTTAATGGGACTAGTACACAGTGTTCATTGGACCCCAATCACATTGGGAACAGGGTCTTCAATATTTCATTGAAATTACATTGCACACCATTCTCATCCAGAGCAGGACACTACTGCAGCTGTGACACATGTCCCATGCAGAAACAAAATGATCTTGAGTAGGGTCATCTCCTCTACCTCTTGTCAAATATACCTCTGTCTCCTTGGTTTATTCCCACAATATTGAATATAAAGAGAAATTATTGTACAATGTAATTGCCTACACACTCTTCCACATCTTGAATTATTTTTAATTAGTACTTTATATATAAAATAAGAGGATTGCTTGAGAAAAATTTCTTTTAAAGATCTGTCTAGGTTTTCATTTACCGTAGTTAACTAATGTCCTAATGCAGTTCTAGCTGAAGGAGTTGGTAAAAACATTATAATTATATGCCTGCTCCTGGAATTCACAGTTGGAACCAGCTCCCTGTTTACAGGATGATAAATTACTGTGCCAAATTCACAGGGCCTGGCACCAAGGACAAATGCAATACTGACAGCCAAAGAGACAAGTGCTCTTAGCTTGCTGCAAACCACTCCTCACCACTCTGCCCTGCTCCTCAGGAGCATCTCCTCAACCCCTTCTTAAATTCTTAAAACAATTCCATTCAGAGACGTTGGTTACCTCAGCTCATGGGGACTGAATAGAGGAAGGGAGTTTCATGAGTTGCCCTACCAGCAAACAGGAGCTTTTGGCAGCCCAGAAGAAACAAAAAGGAGCAGGTAACACCCTCTTCCACTGCTGCATCTGTTTGCAGTGCATGCTTCCTTGCACGCTGGGACCACACATCAATGTCACACCTTCGGTCAGCAGACACAAGCGATGCTTCAGTCCCGCTCCTACTTCCATTCTATCATAGCATCACTTCCATTGCTCCTGTAATCCCTCCACAAAAGGACCAGATAATGAGGAGAAAGCCAGAAACAGTGTGGCATGTCAGAGCACCTCAGCCATAGCTGCCATTCACAGCACGAAAACATTTAATCCTAAAGGTTGGTACATCCCACCGCAACATTTTACTACAGCTTCAGCTCCTTGGGGATCAGAGCTTGGGAAGCAATAGAAGGATGACATATGTGAATTTAACCTGCACCTCTTTTGTGACCTGCATACTTACAGCACTGCTCAGCTTTTAACTTCCTTGTTCAGGATCTGCACCTCAGTATTGTCATTGAAACCTATCTGTGATATAGGTATCAGTGTCTGATCACTGATGTAGGCATCTTTTTATTGTTAATTCACTCAGACCTGAAGAACAAGGAGGATGTCTGTCCTATTTTATTCATCATTTCACTTTTTGAAAATTTTCCTTTCCTGTCTGCAACGGAAACTGGTTTTGTCTCACTGTTTGTTTTTGTCTTGCTTTTGCTGTATGCTAGACTGTATCCTGCTTTCCTCCAATTGTAGCTAAGGTAGACAAAGCCTTAAAGGGAAAAATGAGTTTGAACACTGACAAAATCCTACAGGGATAAGTCTGAAACAAAGGAGATGTCTATATGCCTACCTGAAACATCTGTAAACCATAAGGTAGTTAGAGTAAGCCTTCCTTCTTTTTCCTTCCCAAACTATTCCAACCTGTTAACATTTTGGTGTTTTTCAACTACATCAGAAATAAACCAGGACATTTCTGCCAAAAATGCATGATTTTTTTGCTTCAGACAAAATAATTGTATGTCTTTCCATAGTAAAGCAATATTAGCTCACTTCTCACCAGAACAGACATCCTTTCTTTCCCTTAATTTCTGCATGTTCTGCCACAGGTGAATGGTTAGTAAAGGGTCAAAGTTGGATCAGTTTATTTATCCAAATAATCCTGCTAAGAACAGCAGGGAGCCCAAAGACTGGTAAGAAAAATAACCCACTTGTTGAAATAAATGATTCCCATCTGCTTTTTATATATTCTTAAGGCAGAATGAATAACCAACGCAGGAAAATTATTTTCTGGCATGTTTCAAAATTTAAAACTAAGAGGCAATTTTCAGACAGTAGGAAAGAAAAAGGTTTTTTGGAAATAAATACTTTACCAGGTTCCTGGTTTTTAATAGTAGGGCATGGAGATTCAGTGGGACAGAAACCATTACTAAGTATAGGTTTGCTACACTTGGAAAAATGGACTTCTCTTTTTCAATGCAGCTTTTAAGCACCTGTTCTTATAGATACCACCAAGGTAGTAGATTTTGTCTCCTAAACTATGCTATTAATTACATTTAATAGCACTTCATCTCAGACATTACAAGCTGGGAATGAAGAGAATGCCTGGGAATGAAGAGAGCTGCCAGCCCTGGAGAAGAGAGAGCAAAGGGGAGAAGTTCCTTCAAAACAGGATCAGCCCCTGCTCTAATTGATTTTTTTCCCAGTTTCTGACCAATTCCATAAAATAAAATATTATTTCTTTTATATGCATTTCAAGAAAAAATAATGGGAAAATGCCAGGAGAAGAAAACAACCGCCAAGGCACCTACCTGAACAACTACAGCATTGCAGACCCTGTTATAGTTCATAGCAACTGGGATTAGAAATACCACAGAGTACCCTCCTGCCATTCTTTTACAGACAAATCTGGGCTCTTCTGAAGAAGTGCCTGCCAGATTAGGCCTGCAGCACTGATTTCCAAGCAGACATATGTTAAGTGTTGACAGGCAGGATTCAAAGCCCCTATCACTCTGTATAGGCCTTTGGCACCATGAACACTTTGGATCAACGTCATCGTCTAGTGGATAAGTGGGGCAGGAGAACCTATTTGTTTTTAAATATTGAATTACCACAGCTTAAAGCCCCACGAGTCTCCAAAACATTCTCCAGAATCAGCTTGGGCAGCCAGCATTCCAAGAGTAGCTTTGTGTTTCGTCTCTGTGGCCTCTTTCTCTCAGCTGTTCATTTGCCCAGGCTGTGCCAAGTCACCGTGGGGACCGGAGCAGCCGGGAGTGCACCGAGCCCTGGAGCCCTGGCCCCTGCCATTTGTGTCACATCAGGTGTGGGTGCTAGTGCCACACAATGTGTGGGCATTGCACAGAGTGGGAGTGCCAAGATGCTGCCTTCCAGGCGCTGCCAGGTGCCCGGGAGGCAGCCTGCACCTGATCCATTTGGGTGCACTCTTCAGTGTGACCAGACACAGGCCTGGGATCCAGGCAGGCTGGTGGGATCTGGGCATTGCTCAGCAATGCCTGAGCAGCTTCCCCCCCACCCAAGTAATTTTCCTCGGCATCTCAAGCACAACTAGCGAAAAGTAAAACAAATGGAAAACCCTAGTCCTGAAATATTCCTGAAGGCCAGGACATTAGCACACTACTCATTTTATATAAAACCTTAAGGTGGCTTGCGATAAATTCCCACAAACCAGCACAGAGCAAAAGCCCCTCACTATGCTTGCTCATCTCCACAGGTGTTTCCTTCCTGCCCATGGGCACACGGGTGTCCTTGGGAAGTAAAACATGTTCTGTGCTTCTCTGGGAAAGCAAGGCAGCAAGCTATTCATGAAAAAGAAAAAGCACTTCGAAGTCCCATGGAAACACTTGGTTGCACGTCAGTGGCCATTGTTGCTGTCCCCTGTGCTGGCCAGCCATGCTCTGGCCTGGATGCTGTGCAGCTGCTCCAGGTTCCTGCAGAAGAGCTCTCCTGAGTACTGCAACACTGTACTTGTCTCTGCACTACTTATTTCTGCCTAGATGAACTAAGAATTTCTATTTCTTTATAAAATAGACATCCTCCAGATGATTTCCAGTGAGGTGGAGCCCACTCTGCCTGCAGCCAGGCTTACACAGACATCTGAGTCATTCCTGATTAATCCAATACCTTAAGTCTCCAGAGGAAAATTTGAGTCCCTCAGGAATGTGTGGAAAGTTCCAGAAGTGGAACACTGGAGAATTAGATAAATACAATCTATTGAAAGGCAAAATATGTGTTAATTCAATTAAGTGTTTGGGATTTTCCTTCCACTTTTTCAAAATTTCCCTTTTTGTTTACACAAATGGATCGTGTGGCCAATAGATGCACAATGAAAGGAAGAAGGATTTCCTACACTCAGAGATACTTTTATACAGACATGGTGCCTACACTTTGAAACAAGAAAAGAAGGAAACTAACACTCAGCATGTGCTTGCAACTTCAAACAAGTGGGTATCTGCATGAAACAAAAGGTAAATGTGTGTTTGGACATCTGAACAGGAAAGCCAGCATCTTTTATGAGCAGCAACACCGTTATTTCATAGAATCAGCTCTTGAGGCTTGGGATGTGTTTTGTCTCTGTGGTGCCCCTTTCTGTTTCTGTCCATACACTGGCAATAAATACTTTTCCTAAAGTGTGACACAACTAGTGTGTCCAGAAAAATTCCTGGTGAGTGTGATAAATGGAAGGGGAGATATCACTGCATTCCTTCTATTGGGAGAAGAAATACAGTGCCATCCTTCAGAACTACTTGGAGATGGTGCTGAGAAATAACATGATTGCATCAGCTCAGGTCCAAGAGAAGTCCACATAAGCTGCTGGTAAAGAAACCATTAACAGGGGGCAATCCAACCCTAAGGAAAGCTAAATGTCATTATCCTCAACACACTTAGTGTGCAAAATGCTGTACAGAGGGATGCTACCCCAACCATCTCACAGCCTTCTGAAAGAGCCCAGCTGAAGGGGCACAGGTCAGGGAAGAGCCCATCAGCTCATGTTTGTGTTGAGGAGCACACCTGGTGCAGGCAGCTCGCTGCTGGGGGAGATGCACATTGAGGTACAGGTGGAGCTTTGGTGGGAGTGCAAGACAAGAGGCCAGGAACTGCCAACCCTTTGGATAACAAAGTGCACAAAGACCAGAGGCATCAGCCAGGTGGATGGACACTGAGGGAGGGAGCAGGAGAGGAGGTCTCAGGAGAAGAGCACAAGTAGACTATGAGGGGTATGAAAGCCATGGGGTTCCTTGGTTGGGAGATCTCTCTTCAGAGACACCAGCTTAGGCTGTTTCTGTGTTACTGCAACGTGAACAAATGGTTTTATGGAACGAGACACCTGAGATGCTTCTGGGGAAAACCTGGGGTTGAACCAGTCAGGAAACCTGGTCTGAGTGTAAATGGAGTTTGCAGGGAGTCAGGCAGGGCACCTGTGGGCTCCCTGGAGATGTGAAAGGGCTTCAGTCCCAGCAGTGAAAGTCTGGTAGGAGTGTGATGGGCAGAGAGCCATGTCAATGGTCAGGCTGGGAAATTTCTTGGACACTTGCATGCCCAGTGGGATTGGATCATCCAGAGACTGAAAGAAGACAAAAGAAAGAGATGGAGAGGCAAGAAGATAAGTGCTGCTAGATCTCTTTGGCAGGTCTTCCTCCACCTATTTATGGCTCCGAGTCTCAAACAGCTAGCAACAGAGTCACTGTAGGTACAAAGAAGCTCATGGAAATCTTGCAAGTCTGTTCTCAAGACATGCAGACCAATGCAACAAACCATACAGCCTGTCTGATGCCTCCAAGAAGGAAAGAGAGGGAAGAAGATGGAGGGGGGACAGCTGCAGCATGTTGACAGTGCTAGGTTTCTGTGCATGCTCATCTGTGGAACTATTATTCAAGTTCTGATCTTACCTTTAGCTGATTTCTTGCCCATCTGTCCACAGCAGAGTCACTGAGGTTACTGGCTCCTTTGTTTCCTCTGTAGCACCCTCTAAATGGAATAGAGTAAATCAGCAGTGAGTCAGCCCCAGGCTGGCTCACAGCATCAAATCATACAACCAACAGAATTAACCACAACCTGTAATCTTTCCATAGAAAAATATCTAGATCCCGAGTTTCATACCAAAATGGAAGTTTTGGAGTGCCTCCCTGAGTCACCCAAGGCTTCCTGAGCATCCAGTGAGACACAGTCTGGAAGAGTAATTCAGGTTTAAGATGAATAAATGACATTCCAGGTACCTTGACTACAGGAATAAGAGAACTTAAAGCATTTAGACTCTTAATTTAGATGCCTCATTAACTGCCTATGATATGATGGGATGAATTTGGGCCAAAGGTGTTCATGCCACTGCAACAACAGGACTCTTGAGAAGGTTTCTGTTCTGTTTTTATTTGGATAAAGTCCAGCTCATCATTCTCCCACGAGCTTTGATCTCATCTCGGTGGCTGTGCTCAAGTCACTAATCCCAAAAGCACAAAGCATTCCATTTTCAATTTAGAAAGAGAGTGGGTGTATAAATGAGTATACCAAAATGGGTTTTGGGTAACCAGAGCAAGATGGAGAAAATAATTTCCAAACGCTGTTCTCAGCAAGGAATGTGCTCCATTATCCTCTCCCATGATTCAGAGGAGAAATCAGAGCTTATGCTATGCTGTAAAGGCTGAGTGTTTAACAGGACATACTGTTCTCTTGTCTGAGGACGCCTGGAATACACTAAGTGCACTTTAAGAAACCATTTATTTTATTAACTGTAATTATACGGGCCAGTAATGAAAACTAGAAGGAACTATCCCGAGTCCCTCCCAGCTATCAAGACTCATAACAACCAACATCAATTAGCTAAGCTATAAAGCAAACAGTTTTAAGACAACCAGAAATATCCTGGGTAGGAGTGTAACTGGCCCAACTCCCAACTTTCACACAACACATTCATATTCTTCTGTCTGCCTTATGATTTCATGGTAAGTGTTCTTGCCTGGGGAGGGAGATGGCTCTATGTGGAAAATCGAAGTACTGTCTAAATTTCACACTAGATGTATACTACAGAGTGGAGTCTTTCATACATATTTGCTGGGAAAAAAAAAAAACATTTAAAGACTAAGCTGCTGTTGATATTGAAGCTATAGGATCATGGATATGTGGGTTAGAATATATCTTTATATGCCATCTACCCCAATCTTGTTCTCAAAGCAGGAGTGTTGCCATCCCAAGTCTCTTCCTGATGGAAAGCTACATTAGGTTTTTTCTTATTTGCAGGCAAGATAGTGGTTGACTTATCTGCAATGAGAGTGCCTTCTCAGCATCCATCCCCCATGAACACCCAGGACTTTCTGAGCATGGCTGCCACTAGCCAGTCACTTCCCAGCCTGTGCTGATACATGGGGTTATTCTGCAACAGGTGCAAAACTCTGCAATTCTCCTTATTAAATTATTTGAGCTGTTTAGGTTGGACTGGTTCTTATGTTTGGCAAGTGTGTTTTAGAAGCTCTGCCACTCATCTCATCAAATGTTAATTTTAATTAAATATCTTGTATAAATTCACTGATGGTTCATTCTGTGAAATCATTCAGGCTGCTGATAGAAATGTTAGCAACATCTTCAGTACTCCTCTCATAAGTGACAACTGATCAGATGTAAGCCACCCTTTGAGTCCAGAGGTTCACTGCTCCTCAGTCCACCAAGCATTTTGTTTCTCCAGCCCATATTTCTTCAGCTTTCACATGAGACTGCAGTGGGTGATGGATGGCACCAATATCATTAATAAAGTCATAGTGTGTGTATTGCCTACATGGCTCTCCTTCTCCACACAGTCACACTGTTGTAGAAGGCAGTCCGTGTCAACTATTTCTGAGTACCCTCTTGCCCATCTCATGTCTGTAAATGGATTCCAAGAAGACATATCCCATAATCTTTTCAGGAACAAAAGTGAAGTTGGCTGGCCAAAATACTTGCTGCTTTTTCTTTTCTCTTTTCCTTCTTTTCTCTTTTCTTTTCTTTTCTTTTCTTTTCTTTTCTTTTCTTTTCTTTTCTTTTCTTTTCTTTTCTTTTCTTTTCTTTTCTTTTCTTTTCTTTTCTTTTTTCTTTTTTCTTTTTTTTCATGTGTGAGAGAGAGATTCTCAAAGAAAAGTCTGTCAGGACTTACCCTCTGCTCTATCATCCTACTCCTTCACAAAAGCATATGCTTTAGACAGAAAGTTTTCAGTTTCAGAAAAATGGCAGAAGGCTTTGGCTGTGCTCCTTTCTACTCAAATAGTTACATTTTCATTGAGAATAAATTTTTTTCCCTGCTTGTATCCTGCACCTCAGACTGGGAAAATCACAATCCCATTACCCTTGCAAGAAGGATCTCCTTAACAGCTTTTTGGATCTTCCTGTTTCTTAAATCACTCCCAGCACCTTCAACAGTGCTGTGTTTGTTGGCCTCTTTCCTTATCTTATACACACACAGAGTTTCTTTAACTCCTTTCAAATGGGCTTTTGAGGTTTTGTTTAACACTTTGGATATCGAGTTATCCATTAATACTCTTTGCTGAGGCAAAGCACTCAATGGTTATACTTAGCGCTGTTTCTCCAGCCTCCCTCCCTAACCAGGATGTTTATTTTCCATAATACTCTTACAAGTTTAATCTCCTCACTGGAATTTGCATTTGTCTAGTGAACACAAATCCCCTCCCACTGGCACCCGCTAGCCTCTAACAAGGTAAGCTGTTCTTACAGGGTGTCAGGCACCCCAGCAACAAACAAAATCTCTCCTTCCCAAGATCCCTTCAGCTTTTGCAATATGCTGGCTCTGGAAACATATTGATGGGGGTGCTTTTTGAAGTGCCTTGTGGGTGTACAGTTTGAAGAAGCACCAGCTATCTTAGCCTGCTTCAGCCAGCTGGCTGTGACTCTTGCCAAGTGCAAAGGCTGTTTACCAAGATTTACCCTTCTTAGCAGAATTTTTGTGAGGACTTACCAATAATGGGGACTAGTCCTGATTTGAGCTCTCAGTAGACCAGACGTCAGTACAGGCCCATCCATGCAATCCCCAGCACACAGGAAGAACCAGCTCCTTCTGCACCCAAAGCTTGTCCCTGTTGGAAGGTGCAACCTGCTGCACCAGTGGTGGGAACCACTGGTTTGTGGGGCTGTGCTCAGGACAGCAGCAGCAGCCACCATCCCCTGGCACGTGTGTTGTGCCCAGTTCAGAGACAATAACTCCTCTTCCAAGGCCTCAGATCCGCAGCTTCACAGGAGGCACTAGTTCAATTCCTCAAGTGGATGCCAAGCTCTGGAAAGGGAACCTGTGGCTCTTATACTTTGTATACACTGTGCTGGCAAGAGCACTTGTGTTAGCATGGCTGCATCCTCACTACGGCTGCTGCTGGCACTGATCTTCTGTATTAAAACACATGCCTCTGCCCCAGCCAACATTCCTGCTGCAGCCAACGTTTCTAGGGTAAGCCTAGCTGGAGCTCCCAGCCAGCTGCAATTGCACACAACCAGCAATGTCTGTTTGCCCTTTGGTGAAAGCTTTGTCCTGGAGCACAATGTTCCAGAAATGGCTCAGCAGTAATGCTTAACCAGGCATGGGAATGCTTCTGAGTTTTTCCATCTTTCAGCCCATAGAAATGATCTTGGAATAATGGTAGATTTACACTCATTACATCACCATGAGGATTGCTTTCTCACTGGAAATCTTTCCTGGACCTCAGAGAGAATGGAAAGTTTGGAGGGGAGGTGTTTTCAAAGCAAAACCATTCCAAAATACCTACCTCCAGCCAAACAATAGATGTTTGGCACCATCTGTCACAGTCTAACCAGCTTCCAGCTGCATCTGAGCATGCTTACAGGAAAGAGCCATGATGAGAGACAGCTACTGCCACATATAGCAAAGGAAAATGAAACACAGCTAAAAGCTCTGCTTCTCACCTCCCACTGATTCTCCCACGATAAATTCTTCCAGAAAATTAATTAAGGTTCTTTGTGTTTTGAATTCTATATTTGGTTGGATTTCTTTACACTTGACATATTGTCTAAGTGCCACAGGGAAGAAAAGCCTTATAAGTTGTTGCATGTTATGTTGCAGAAACCATTTCTTCCCAAGGCAGTAAAATTGCACTCACTCAAGCTTAATCAGGCTATCTCCTAGGGCTGGCCTAACAGAAAACCTTCCCGAGGCTAAGCAAATGTTCCAAAGAGATTAAATACGTGCTGCAGTGATGGTTATAGACAGTCAGTGTGAACAAGTCCAGCACCCTGAAGCTCAAGGACACCCCTCTGAGAGGTGCCCACTTCAGAGGACAAGGGCAAACAGATCAATTCAACAACAGCAACCCCCAGCACAGTCAGGCAGGGGTAAAAAAGATTGGGAACTACACATCCTAGGAGGTCTCCAGCTGCTCCATTCGTGCTGGGCTCAAGGCAGGTCTCCTCCAAGTGAAGATGGTAATTTTTTGGTGTCCAGGCTTTCCCAGTGCCAGAGAACTCAGCCTAAGCTGTGGTTTGTGGCTGCTTTGTGTCACTGCCAAAGGGCCACCACCAAGCTCACAGGTGCCAGGACAAACTGTTGTACAAGTCCATAGGAAGGACAACTTTGTGGTGAAGAGGAGGAACAGGTGTTGAGTGGCAGTGATGTTCAGGGAAAATGGAAGGGAACTAATTAATTCATCATTTTAAAACAATAAATTCCCTAAGGGGGAATTTACACCCCAGGATTTTCTCCACTTTTTCTTTTTATATAGTCTCTTAGTCCCTGCCCAGTGATAGTGGGCATAACGTCATTCACCTAATTCTGCTTAGGATTTAGCTTTCTTCCACAAAACCTGGGCTTGGGGACCACTGTACATGGAGCAGAGATGGCAGTAGTGTCTTCTGAAAAGGCAAACAGACCTAAAACCACAATAAGCTGCTGCAGTAGTGACCAGCTTTTCAGCTGGCTGTCTTCCAGAGAGGGATTTACAGTCCTTGACCATGCCAGCATTGGAGGTTAAGAGGCAGAAACCTGACCTAGCCAAAAGGAAATGCTTAAAGGAAGGGCGTAATATAACCTAACCCTCTTAACCTCATCCTGGGCTTGGATGTTTTCCTGCAAACTCCTGGAGCTGGACTTCCAGCCCAAGCCCCTCCTGGCCTGCTGTCTGGCCAGGAGTGTGTACCCTTCTGTCAGACACACTGCTTGTTGTGCACTGGGGATGTTACCTCCTCTCTCCAAACCATTACCAAGTAACTCATGCATTCAGCTATAGCCTCTTTTGCATTTCTTCTGCACCTACTGCTCACACTTGATACTTTGCTCTCCCCTCCTTGGCAGCACTCTGGTGATGCAGTTATGGGAGGAGCAGCTCTGTGCTTGGGGCAGTACCTCAGAGGACACACATCAGGGCAGGGACACTCCTGCAGCTGGTGAATAGATGAAAAAGTAAGAAGGAACTAGCAGTTGAAAGAAAACCTTATGCACAGATCCACCATCCAGCAGTGCCTCACCACAGGACCTGGAAGGGGCTGGGTGTGAGGGCTGGCAGAAACAAAGGAATCTGAGGCTTGGGAGGTGTCTGGCTTAAACTGAGTTAGGAGAATGGGGAGGAAGGTGCTTTCCTCTTTGTTTAATCATCTTAATTTCCTCAAAGTCCAAAGCGGTAATAAAAAATATATGTTAATGTGCTGAAAGGTAAGTTAATTTCAAAGTCAAGTTATTTTGCCAGTGTCACATTGAAAACAGCCCTTGGACTTGAGATAGATTTGAAAAACAGTTACAAGCCCCTCACATGACTCAATTCCTCCAAAAAACCTTTTACCCCTTTTACCTACTTCTCCTTTCAGTTTCTGAGTCTATATTATTCGTCTTGAAATGAATAGTTCACTTTCTTTGATACTGCTTGCTGCCTCAACAGCTTGAGGCACACAGTTGGGAGTCAGCTCTGCATACATAAACACATGCTCAGTAGCAGGTCTTTTCCTAGTCTTTATTTTTTTAAGGAAAAAGCTGTCAGACAGATCAAACCCCATCACTTCCAATGGACACCTTTACAAGTTAAAGCTTGTTCCCTTTTACATGCTCACTCCTCCCACACCCTCACCTGTAGCAGAGCCCTAGGTGCAGCCCACCTCCCCAGCTGGGGAGGTTTTCCAGTGTGTGCAAAGAAAAGGATCACCACATGCAGCAATGTTTCATTTCATGCAGAAAATGGGGAAATGGTTGTGCAAACCACTATACATATGGAAACTATCATACCCAAACCTTGGCTAGCTTCACTGGAATTCTGAAAGTCTTGTCACCTCTCCAAGGACTATTTTCCTATACTATTTCAGTCTTTACTTGCTCCCACCCATTTTGACACCAAAGCTGTTCAAAACAATCTATCACTTTTTTCCTTTTTCCTTCAGATGATGGGAGATTTTCCTGCCTACAAGAATAGCTGCTCTTTGTTAACTACCATCTAAATAAAATTAATCTGGGGTAAAAACCTGGTCTGGAAAGCTTAAGCTCAGAGGCCCAATTTTTCAGTGGGTAATTATAATCTGAAACTACAGCTGTTAAACAGGAATGAATATACATCCCAATTAAGAATGAGGAGATGAAGCACTCTTTCCAGGAGGAGCACAGATACCTATCCCAGCAACAGCTCTGGCAGTTCTCAGTTGGTACATCTTAAGGACTTCTATTGCCTTTCCTTTCGATTGTTGAACAACTCCTCCCTCTTCAGCATACTTAGTATATCTGAAGCATAAAATAATTTTTTGCTCTATACAGATAGAGCACCCTATGATGGGGATACTGAGATGTGAGCCCTCAAACGTATTTTGGCTCCTAATTTCAAGGAGATTCAACAACTCAAATGCATGTGAAGGTTTGGGATTCGTTAACCTTCAAAAGCTGTGTACCCACTGCATGGCCTCAAATCACAATGGGTTTCCTGAGCTCTGGGCTTGTTTTTGACACCTAGAGATGTTTTGCTCTGTTACAACTGTTCCCGAGTTCAGAATACTTTCTTGCTCAGTAAGGGAGTGGGACCAGTGCACACATGACATGGACAGACAGGCACAAAGAACTCCTCCACTGCAGGTTTCTGTCTTTGACACTTTGACTACGACCCTGCATCAACTGCTCATGCAACTTTGCCTGGGAAACAGGGGCAATCACATAAACACACACCCTGCCTTTGCCCTGCTGCTGGGGTGCTGCTGCTCTCGCCTCATCATAACCTCACATCACAAATAAAATTTGACATTCACTCCTGAAGCCTTCTTCTTTTTCCTCGTGAGTCCCAAGAGCAAAGAGCTGTACTTCACGGAGAGCTATTTTATGAGAGTCTCCAGCACCCACAGTTAGACCCAATGGCAGCAGATTTTCAGAGAATTAGCTCAGGTGTTTTGGAGCTGAGCCCTTTCTAGATATTGAAACTCCACAGATTTATTCCCTAAAGTTGGTTCCTAAGAGCCATACCTTCAACCTCCAAAGCACAAAAATGTCTCTTTTGTTCGAGGATTTAACTACTGCTTAGATTCATTAGCAAAGGTAATTTTGGCCTAATTAGTCTTCTAATTTCTATGTTATCCCTTGTAGGAATATGCCCTCAGAAATTAGTAAAATGACTTATAATATATGCTAATCACCATAATCTGATTTGTCTTTAATTATACATGTAATGGGGAAACTAATTGGAAGATAAAGGGTATTTGGAAGGGCCAAAACATGTAAATCAGGAAGAGAATATAATACTATCATTAAGCAACAAAAAAAAGGTTTTGAGTTTGTGGAAGATTATTTGTTTCCTATAGAAGAAATATCACATCGCTTTGCTTCTTTTAGAGCTCCTTATTGGAGCAAAATTGATTCATAAATCTAATGACAACTGAGGTTTTGGCCTTACAAAATCTGCCTGGCCTCAAATGGACCACCTAATACAAGGACAAAAACATAGAAAACTTATATGCAGAATAGAGGGCAAAGTAGAAATAAGCTTACCACTTATATTAGTGGTTTCTGAATGAAATTTTCTTAGTTCAAGAATTTCCTGCTTGCAGAAAATATCACTGAAGTTTCCTCTGTGTTTAAAAACCAGATTGAGCTGGTGGGTCTTTTATCAACTTCGCAGTGTATTTTTCTCCATTTCCGTGGATTTAATGGACAATAACAGCAAAAAGAGCAATTTCCTGGGCATTTATTAATTCTGTTCCTGAAAATTACCTTTGGTATGAGGTACTGTCAAAATCTGTCCATGCTTAAAATGTTGCAGTGTAACGTGACTTTACAAAGCACAGCAAAAAAAAAAAAGGGAGAAAAGAAATAATAGCTGTTATATAAAGTTATCAGAAGGATGTAATTTAAAAATATCTTGTTACACAAAAGGACATAAATGAGCAAAAATGAAGATACTAGAGCTATCTATTGTGGAGGGATAAAATGTAAGAAAATAAAGATAGTGTGGAAGGTAGTCTCACACCTGAGAAGTTGCAGCTGTACTGATCACCAAAGATTAGGAACAGACCTGCCCTTAACAGGCCACAGCTCTGTCCAATAAGAAGATGAGTGCTACAAAAGAGTTGGAGTTTGGTGGTTGTGCTGCGAAGATGGTGGAGTCTGTATTGTGGAGGAGATGACCATGAGAAATCACTGAGAAGATATGGAACTTTTGCAATAAGAGGACAACTATCTGTCATTTTGCATAAATATTTGAAAGGATAAGCATTTTGTCACCTTAGTGCTTTCTGACAATAGGAGAATTGAGGTGCAGATTTGTAATTTGTCTTGATGTAAACCAGTTTTTTTTGTTTAATAGTGGGTGTTATTGTGGTGTATTGTTTGGCTGTTTTTTCCCTGTTGTTAGACTGAAGTTGACAAATTGTGTTTTGACTATTCCAGTTCAATGAATATATCAGTAGCCATTGTTTTTTGTAGCAGAACCTACTCAGAGGCTGAGATGTGAATGGGGGAAGCTGACCCTCTCAGCCCTTTACCAGGGCTTGTCTCACCTGTGCATCTTTACTTTGTGCCTGCCCCTGAATTGCAGCTATAATGGATTTTCTTTTAAAAAAGACCAGCAGCAAACATTTGCGATGGTTTTCAAGCCTTCAATCCTTATCTTTGCTGATCCCATGGGTAAAATACACACCTTTGATCAAGTATGTGGAAAGCATCCACACCAGATTTTCAGGTATTTAAGGAAGCTTGAGTTATCATTTGATTGAATGTTCAAGTGCAGTTAAATTGAGCACGTTCTTTTGGGCAAAAGCTTCCAGAAACCTGAGAGACACCCTGGCTCTTCAGCTCTGTCCCACAGACCAGCTTCTGTAACTTAATGCAGGGGAAATCTGCTCTCCCCAGGAAAAACATAATCTCCTCGCTTGGTACAGCTTTCTGCTCTACCTGGTCACATTCTCATCCACAAAAAAATTACACCAATATGTCCCAGCAAAGTGTCAGTGCTTTGCTGGGCTACAAGCCATTTTCTTTCATACAAAAGCTCTTGAGGAGATTTCATTAAATGACAAGCTGCATGTTATTTTTCAGGAAAAAAATACATCAGCATCTACCATTTTCCTACATTTTAAATCAGAGTACATTTGAATTGTAAGAGACTTTTACAAAATTTCTCTTTAGTACCTTCAGATCAACAAATAGCCAAAAAGAGTGGTGGCCACACCAAAGTCATGAGTTGGAGCAGGACACAGACAATAAACCTTACATACATGCTTAGCAAATACAATATATCATACAAAGAATCTCATCTGCACTGACCCTTATTATTTAAACACAAAACTATAATAGCTGGTATTTTTATTTTGAAATTAAAAGTCTTGTGCTAAAGGTTTTTCTAGATCTTTAGAGTCAGTTGTGTTTCTTTCTGTGTCTTTATGTCAGCAAAGAATTTGAACTAATGACTATGGTGCATATCTCCCAGTTCAGGCAATATCAGGACCTCTTCTAATTTAGGCAACTTTAAAATATCAACAACTATATTTTTTAATGACTTGTGCATCCCCACCTTTGAGCCACTGGCAGCTGGGACCACATCACAGCTAGAATTGTCTGCTAATCTTCTTAAGAGAACTAACCACACAGCAGGATGTGCCTTAAAGCTTGTTTCTAATTTTTTTATAAGCTTTATTAAGTAGGGAATTGGGGAATCAGAACACGTTCATACATTTTTTACTTCCTCTATCAATAGGACAAAACCAGGCCAGCTACACAGAAGAAATGAAACATGAGTCAGTTGAAATATTAATTTAAATAATTTTCTGCACAGACCTAGATCTTTTATGATGACGAAATAGTCAAATGTTCTATTTGTCTGAGAACTTGCAATATTTGCTGAATAATTTGAACAATTAACTTTCCCATGTGGTATTACAAATTGTTTCAACCATCCACTGGTCTCTTTGGCTGGTAACTTAAGTCATCTGGTATTGATTACAGCTATTGGAAGTTTAAATGGCAACAAATCTAAGCAGACCCAAGCTGCACCTTGTATAATGTTCACAACAATGAAACAGCATTACTAGAGGTAGGAAGCCTTCAGCACAGCCTCACAAGTACCTGGCAATTTTCTGAATATTTACAACCATCAAACAATAGCAGCAGCAGCAGCCAAGCACAAAGAGGTTTGGGGTTTTTCCTAATAAGCACATCCCATTATTTAGCACACCTTGGCACACATTTCACACAGTGCCACCAGTCATCCCTGTGGAGTTCACCGTGCCATCAAATGCCATCACTGCTTGTGACATTGTTCCTTTCAAGGAAATACTGACTGCACCTTTACGTGGGAAGAGGTCTGTGCAGATGCCATCTGTCTACAAATGAAGCCACAGGCTAGAAGGTAACTTTGATTCCTTTAAAAGAAGACTTAAATGGGAAAGATAATCACCATCCCAGTGGGCTTCATTTGACCTTCATCTAGTGTTTTTCCATGGGTGTAAAACTGAGCAAGCCCAAATGTGGCCACACACCATAAATTATGAAAGCATGCCCAGAAAAGATACAGTGCAGAGGAGAATGATGTGAACAAATCTGGATGACATTTAACATAGAAGTTAATAGTCATATTGTTCTTGGGTTTTACTGAAAATTACCAGGCAGCCTCTGGAAAATATGTGCTGTTGGGAATCTGTTCAGAGTTTTATCAAAGCTTCTTTGCAATTAGTGGCAAATTATTGTTCATTCCTCTGGAATTCCTTGGAAAAAGATCACCCTGAATTCAGCCTTTTACTTTTCATAGCTTTGCAATCTGCAGCTCTATAGGAAACGTGTTTTCATAATGGATGTAATAGCAACTATTTGTGCAGCAAGCAGCAGTGATAAAGTGTTAGTGCAATTCAATAGCATTTCACTGTCAAGGGACTTGCCAACCTTAGTCTTTGCAGCTCCCAGTGAGGAATGTGTGTGATCAGGTTATCTCAGTAACCACAGTGACAGGAGTGGCCAGTCTCTCCATCCCAAGGCTGGTGGGTCGCAGCAGCTCGCTCTGGTGTCACTGAGGTAGGCTCAGCTGGATTTAGGTGCTGTTCAAATATGCGGCTCTTTTCTTATTCGAGTGCTTCACAGCCATGTGAGTTAATTATTAACATTTCTGGCCAGAATGAAGGCACATAGAAGGGAGTTTCTTGCCTAAAGCCAGGGTGCTGGAGCTGATCCTGTGGCCCATTTAGGAAGCCCATTGTCCTTGCGCTCCCAGTGCTTGCAAAGGTTCCACTGCTAACCTGACAGTTCTGGGCTGCTTCTCCACACCTCAGAAAGGGGAAATATTTCACTCTCTAAGTCCCATTTGTCCCACATGGTTATCCTAAGTTCTGTGTGGGTCTGATGCAGCCTGGCCAAGCTGCAGAGGGGGAAGGTCCTTGCTGGAGATGTGGCACAGCCCAGCTGCAGCTCTGCTCAACCTTTACTCCTTCCTTCCCACCACCATTGCTACCCAGGGTAGCAGGCAAAGGAGTGCACGAAGGAAAGCAGAGACACCTGGCCAAGCTTTTTTCCCTAAGGGAAAGTTTTCATCCCTGTGTCATCCATGGGTTGTGCCACTCCATTCTTTCTAAGGAGACTCTGCAAAGTCACTTCAGTGCAAGAGAAAATCAGAATTATATGTTCCCTCATTGAGGATCTGCCCAAAATCTTGAGCTAGCAACATCTACCTCATCGACAGTGATGGGCCACAGGGTACACTAATAGAAAAATAGATTATTATTAGCTACACCACTGAGAAAAAGCTGATATTAAAAGTACTATAAATATCTAGGGGGTTTTTTTCTTTTTTTTCAAAGACATGAGGTATGAGGCAAAGAAAATTAACCATAAGGGAAATAGTTGGAGTGGTGTCATGACTTTCATGGTTATTCCTAGCAGCATAATTGCCAACAGTATGAACAATGGGAGAGCATTGTTAATTTAAACAGCAAAATATTTTCCAGCAATTTATGTGGCAAAAAAGCAGCCAGAGTGAAGGTATGCAAAGATTTTAAAGTCAAAGATGCAACTAACAGTTCTGCTAGAAACATACTCTTTCTTTTTTTCAAATAACAAAAAATGTTACTAATTTGATTAATTAGGAACCTCCAGAAATAAAAAATGCAGCATGAAAATCTTGATTAGCAATCATTGCTACCCAAAGTTAATGACTGTTAATGATTAATTAACAATTGCTCAAATGAGTTCCTGCAGCAGTAGGATAAAATTATATAGGAAATTACTGTGCCATGGTACACTAGACAAATGATTCCCCTAGTGTGTATTTATAGAAGTAAATTGCACAAAGCAAGCAGCAGAACAATTATCAAAACTAATCAGTCCTGGAACTTAGGATGTTGTTTATCTTTTATCTGGGGCTATGAAGCAGTCAGATAATAACCATGAAAACCATATCACCTGTGGCAAGGCTCAGCATCTGGTGATGGATGCTCACCCAGAGCGCCAGCATTACAACAACACGTGCTTTTCATGCCCCCTTGTAACCTTCTAGTTCTGAAGGAAAGTAAAAAAATTTGTGGAGACTGTTTTCTTCCAGGATCAGGGTTGGGAATTGCAATGATGGCTCTCGCTTTAAGGGCTTTATCCAGCAGAGAAATGCAGTCAGGCAACTTTAAATACAGCTGTGTGACCATTGGGTTCAAGGAACCCTACAGTTGTATTTGCACTCATCTCACTGCAGGATCAGTTCTTGGTCACTGACTTTACTGAGCTGTGCTTGCAGCAAAGTGAGGCTGGAAACTGCTTTCTATTAAACTGAAAAGAAGAGGAGGAAGGGGTAAAGATGAAAAATAATGAAATCATCAGAAAATTATTTGAGGCAGTAAAAACCCATTGGTAAGCTAATGAAAAGGAGAGACAAACCTACAAAATGTGTCACATGGTTGTATTTTGTTTAATAAGAGAAATTATTTTTAAGTGAATGGATGATTCACATGGAAAAATATGTCCTAAGTATTCATCATCTGTGGGAGAGTACTGTTACAACATGCATAATGCGGTTTCAGAGAGAACAGTTTGGCTTTGTAATAAAGATGTGGGTTTCAGTGGTAAGAAATGGCTATGTTACTTTAAAAACCTGTCAGAGTTCCAGAAATTAAACTTTTGCTAATGGAAAAATGTACCGGAATGATTCCCAAGCTGTTATTACAACTTAGTCTTGTCATGCAGAGAAATCTGCAGTTAGTTATCCATGCTACTGGATCATTAGATAGTCTCCTTCAAAGATACAGTCCCATTCATTTTATAACATTACAGCAACACAGCTAAGGTTAATCATCTTCCCTTTCACAATATAGGAGAGTTGTAACACTGCAATGGGGAAAAACCTCCACATCCTAAAACTTTCATTGCCCCTTCTGGGCTATTAACTCCTTACCTACATCTGCTGTTGTGCTTAGTTCTCCTTACTCCCTGCATTCATTTGTTCAGCACGGAAATCTACAGGCAAATAAGCTTCCGAGTCAGTTTTCCTAAAGCAGAAAATTGTTTCATGGATGCAAAGGGAGGCCCAAGTTCGTTGCCTCATCCAAAACCTGTTCTGTCAATGATAGCCTTTGATGGGACCCCTTGGACCAGTGTTTACTCACCACAGGGTGTTTGTACACAGCACATGGGGAATATATGTGTGGTCCAGGGCAGAAATGAACTTATTCATGTGGTCCAAACCCCAGTGCCTTCAGCTGAGCCAACTCATGCTGAAATGGGTACCAGAACCACAAGTAGGATGCGGCTTATGCAAATCTCAGAACAGAATCCAGGTGAGTACTGAATTGAAAATAAATGTATGAATCATTTTTTAATAACCCTTTCTGAGGGGAAAAAAAGCATGAAATTTATTACTTTGATTGCTCATTCATTCAAAAGAGTACAAATGGAGTGATTTTCTGTAGCAGAAGTACATTTACTGCTTGTACAGCATAAGCTGGGCCAATCTGAATTTTCTTTCCTAACTATACTACTATATGGAAACAGATAACTTCTGGATTTTCAAATTAAACACTGTTACAAAGTCTTAGAGAAATTGATGGATGTGTTTAAAACAAATATGTGAGCTGGGTAAAGGAAAAGAAGGCATCTGTTACTGCAAAACAGTTAACACCATCTCCATGCATTTCAGGCTGCCAGAGCACAGGACAGGAACAAATAACTTGTTTAACTCATTAGCAAAAAAAGCAAACATAAAGCATTACTGCTGCCCTTTGATCATAACTTCCAGAACAAATTCTTTTTCCTCAAACTGCATTTCCTTTGATGGTATCTCCTTCCCAGAGGGTTTCTACATCCTTTATTCTATTTGCAGGATTTCAACAGGGATCAATTTTGGCAAGATTTGCAGCATGTCCCTGCCCTTGATGGCATGCCATGCCTTTTGATGGCTTTCACTTTGGTGAGGATTTTTTCTTTTTCTTTTTAACTATCCATGCCATGTCCCTCATATCTTCCCCTCCAAGTTGTGTCTTCCTCCTTGACTTTTTCCCCTGATTTTGAAACATCTGTGAAATTTCATTTCCTTTTGGGAAGGGAAAAGGAATCTTGCGATTTCAATGGGCACCAATAGAGGAATCTTTGGTGCATGTCCCTGCACCTGATGGCATGCCATGCCTTTTGATGCCTTTGACTTTGGGAAAGATTTTTTCTTCTTTTTTGCATATCCATGCCATGTCCCTCATATGTTCCCCTCCAAGCTGTGTCTTCCTCCTTGGCTTTTTCCCCTGCTTTTGAAACCTCCATGAGTTTAGTTTTGGCATCTTTTGGTCCTTTGCACTGCACCTGTGGTGGTCCCCTGCCATTTTCTTGTAATCACCAAATTTCCCAAATTTTCTTTTTTTCTCCTCCAATTGCAATTCCTTTGATGGTACCTCCATTCCAGCGTTTCTGTAAGTCCTTCTCATCTGTTTTGGCCTTCAGTGGGCATCAATTTTGGCAAGCTTTGCTGCATGTGCCAGCACTTGATGGCGTTTGGCCTGCCTGCATTTTGATGCCTTTGACTTTGGGAAAGATTTTTTCTTTTTCTTTTCTTTCTTTTTGAGCATCCATGCCATGTTCCTCATGTCTTCCCCTCCAAGTTATGTCTTTCTCTTTGACTTTTTCCACTGCTTTTGCAACATCTGTGAGGGTAATGTAGGCACATTTTAGTGTTTTGCACTTCACTTCTTGTAATCCCGGTCCATTTTCTTCTAGTCACTAAATTTCCTAAAATTTTTTTTTCTCTTGAATTTCATCTTCTTTGATGGTATGTCCTTTCCAGAGTGTTTGTAAATTCTTCTTTTATCTTTGCTGGTTTTTAGCGTTGTTCAATCTTGGTAAGCTTTTGTGCGTTTCCCTGCCCTTTTTTCATGCCATGCCTTTTGATTGCTTTCACTTTGGTGAAGATTTTCTCTTTTTTTTTCTTTTTTGTCCTTTTCTGTTTTAAATATCCATGCCATGTCCCTCATATCTTTCTCTCCAAGTAGTGTCTTCCTCCTTGACTTTTCCCCCTCCTTTTGCAACAGGTTTGAGGTTACTTTTCGCGTGTTTTACTCCTTTGCACTGCACCTCATTTCCTCCCAGACCATTTTCTTCTAGTCGCTAAATCTTCACATTTTCTCAGGGTTTTTTGGGATTTTTTCAATTGCATTACATTTGATCATATCTCCTCTCCCTAGTGTTTGTAAGCCTTTCTTTTCTGCTGTGGAAGATTTAATTTCCCTGTCCTGAAAGGAAATGAAATTTTATTTCCCTTCTGGAAGGGAAATGATATCTTGCAATTTGAATGGGGAACTATTTTGGCAAGCTTTGGTCCATGTCCCTGTACTTGATGGCATGCCATGGCTTTCAATGTCTTTTACTTTAGTAAAGATTTTTTCTTTTTCTTTTGTTTTTTTGAAGTATCCATGCCATGTTCCTGATATCTTCCCCTCCAAGTTGCGTCTTCCTCCTTGACTTTTTCCCCGGCTTTTGCAACACCTGTGAGGTTTCTTTTGGCATGGTTTGGTCCTTTGCACTGCATCTCATTTCCTCTTTTCGTGCTTTTGTCTGGGGTAGAGCTAATTTTCTTCACAGCGTCTGGTATGTCTGGTGTGGGGCTGTGTTTTGGATTTGTGCTGAACACAGGGTTGGTACTACATTTTTATTATTGCTGGGCAGGGCTTACACTGGGCCAAGGCCTTTGCTGCTCTTCATGCTGCCACACTGGTGAGGGAGCTGGGGATGCCTCGGGGGTTGGGAGGAGACACAGCCAGAACACCTCACCCAAACTGGGCAAAGGGGCATTCCAGATCATCTGACATCATGCTCGGTGTATCAGATGGGGGAAAGCAGGAGGAAGGGGGTGATGTGTGGAGTGAGGGTGTTTGTCATCTCAGGTCCTGATGGGGCTCTCCTGGAGATGGCTGAACACCTGCCTGCCCATGGGAAGTGATGAGTTCATTCCTTGTTGTGCTTTGCTTGTGTGCACAGCTCCTGCTTTCCTTATTAAAGTGTCTTTACCTCAACCCATGGGTTTTCTGGCTTTTACCCTTCCAGTTCTCCCCCTGATCCTACTGGTGGGGGAATGAATAAGCAGCTGTGTGGGTTTGGCTCCTGGGTGGGGTAACTGTGATTAAAATGTCCATATACCTCTCCTCTCATCACATGAATCTAATATGTTTCATTCCCTCTCATGAGATGTGATGCCAAGAACTCTTCAAGTAGGAGAATGCATCCACTGCCAGGTACTGTAGGATGGTGACTATATTTCTTCAACATTACTTTCCTGTTAAAAGTTATTAGGAATGCACTGTTGCAATTTTGCATCACTTTTGACCCAGGCTGTAGCTTTGTTCAATAAACATCACTGACCACACCATAAAATATCTATCCAGCCAAAAAGGTAACCCCTTAAATGTGTACTTTTAGTAAGTAATAGTCAGGAAAAAAATTATGAAATTGAAAACTCCAGAAGCCATGCTAAAGGAGAAAAACGAACCTTTTAGTAATGTTTGTATTAGTGACTTGTATCAACAATCCTGATGCAAACTGAAGTAAAATCTCAGTGGCAAATTCTAATGCATGCTGCAGAGAATTTGGAAAGATCAATATTTTGACACCTTTCTTTTGGCTGAACTCAAATTAAAACCCAAATCCTCTGCATTACAATATGTTCCCATACCCTATGGGGTTCTCCCGTTTGCCCTTGCTCCCAGTAATTCAAAGCTCCCTTTATGGCAGATGTTTGCGCAGATCTATTTCAAATAAAAGAAGCATGGGTTCCAGTTTCCTCTTGGGTATCATTCTAGGCCTGGGGGAATTCAAGTCAGGTAGAAAACTTTTCTTCTGCTGACAGGAGAAATCCCAGTTCCACAAAACAAAGCTGCACAAAAGTCCCCAAACATGGGACAGCTGCTCCAGATCTGGCAAGTAACCAGAATGCACAAACTGAGCTCTGTCTCTAATGATGAAGTTCAAGGAAATGGCCTTAATTGGTCCCTTTGAAAGTGCCAAAGAATTGAGCAAGTCCAATGAGCCAACGATGACCATGGAAACAAGCCACGGCAGCCACTCAGCCAAAAACAAGCAAAGCGATGAGTTGGCCAAAACACTGAATCAAAAAGTAGCTGAATCTTCTTGTACCCACAATGCTCTTCTGTGTTAAAATCCATTCTAGCTATAAGCCTAGAGACCTGCCTTCCTGTAAAACCCCTCACCCCCCTTTTTGCCCTTCAAATTGTTGTTTAAATCACATTCTTTACTTGTAATTTTCCAGCTCCCTCCCTCACTGTAAGACCTCAAATACTGATGCTCTTGCTCTGTATATACCTCACCTCATACAGACAAACCATCTGATGTTAACAGCCTGTTTGAGCAAATAGCAGCATGAGGGCTTCAGGGTGTGGCCAGCAACAGCACACTGGTACCTCTCTAGCCCTGGTCAGTGTTGCTCACCAGCCTGCCCCCATCAGCTGAGTGCCAATGTCTTTGGGTGGCTTCCCTTCTTTGCATCCAGCACTCCCTGTCCTGTCACTTCACATGAACTACAAACAAACCAAAGGACAGCTCTGAGATTTCAAAGCCTTGATTCCAGAATTAGGGGATTATATACAAGAATCTTGGGGCATGTCCTTCCTCTCAGGCCCCCCAAAAGGTGTGGATAGAGCCAGAAGCCCAGGTCTCAGGAAAACAGGGATGTTGGGGTACTGCATACACCTGTGACACAGAACTGTCCACATCAACTTCTTCAGCTGTGTTTCAGAACATCCAGGTGCCTAAGCCTCAAGTAACCACTAAAAGACTACGAAGTACAGCCCTATGTTTTAAGCAACACTGCAAGTTGACATTTAGCCATCTAAATTGTACAGACTGTGTGCATGTTGGATAAAAATTAACCAAGTGTTGAAACATACTTTCATTCCTCTAAAAATCATTTAAACTTTTGTTATCAGAGCACCTGCAACACAGGGCATCAGTGACATCCACCTGCTGCTTTCATGAGCGCTGGAGTGAGATTTCCAAGTAAATGCTGTCAAATAAATATTTCCAATATCAGGTCTCTGTGTTCAGGCTCTTCAAACACATGCTAATGCAAGACAGAGTTGTACCAAGCAGGGCTCCCTTGGTACTTGAGGTAAACTTTTGGGTTTACGTTTGCTGAATTGAGCCTTTTGCAATGTAAGTTGGGACTCATGAAAAATGAGGAGCTGTCTCCAGGAAAACTGGATTCCTGGAGATATTTTCCTTGATTGACATTTTAATATGTGCCCTGATAAAATATGGAAGTACTTCAGTTCAAAGGCTGAGGAGTGAAAGATATTTTACGAGCCTCAAATGAAAAAAATGTTTCAAGTCTACCACCTCTGTTGAACTCTCTAGAAAACATGCCGTGGCAGGAGAGTACAGAAAGAGCACAGTGCCATTTCTGTGCTATACATCCAAAGGGGTGGTCATGTCTTGACTCAGAATCAAAGCCTGAAACCCTCACTCAGCTCCAAGACCTGGGCTGTAGCATGGCAATACCAGCCCCCACCGACTACAATGCCTGAGCAGGAACATGAAATCAGGTCCTGTGGGTCACAGCTCTGCAAAGCAACTACAGGGAGCCTACTTAAGATCCATTCAAGCTGATGGGGACTTAAGGATGTCCTGAAGTGGGCATTTTATCAGGGAGCATACTTACTGACCAAACAGTGCCCTGGCCAAACAAAAGGCATTGTTGGCAACTTGTGCAATAGAAATAGCATAAGTACAGAGCCCAAATCTAGAAAATTGCTCTGGATTATAAATCAGTGGAGCCCACCGACCTCCTGAGCTTCACAAAAGTCTGTCTTAATTGTGTAACACGGTGAAAGCCTCAGCTAGGATCAAGCCCCCAGAGCTGGGAGCAGATGCTCAGAGCCCTGTGGATGCTCTTAGAGGACGCAGTCCCTGAGTGATGCACTAAAGGAGGCCTAGGCACGAGGAAGAGCAGGGTAGATAAGCCTTTATTCCAACAGCATGGACCCCTTCTGGACCCACAAGTGACATTCCACTCCCACAGGTCAGCTTGGAGCCCAGCAAGGGGACAGCTGGCATTCCTTCCGCCTGGACAGGGACCTAAGTCCAGGTTTCCCAGACTCTTGTTAACTGCTCTAATTGCAAGGTTGTCGCACACAGCCACACCACAAGCTGCCTTCAGGGAAGCTGGCAATGCTATTTCTGCAAGAACAATCCTGCCTGTGTACTAAGCACAGCAATGGCTGTGGGACAGACATTTTGCTTGGGATCCCAGCTGGTCTCTGGCATCCTCCACACCCCGAGGTAACATCTGTGCCAGGGCTGGGCAGCTCTGGGTTTCTGTAAACATGCAGGTCGAGCCATCTTAAAATCAGGAACTGAGGAAGTTTTGCTATCAAGTAAAAATCCCCACACTTTAACTGCCCAAGTCCTCTACCAGATTTGACTCCGAGTTGTACACAGTGAGGTAACAGTTTTAAGTGGAAAAAAATATATGGTTCAGCTTCTCCAGGTACTATTGTATAGTATGAAAATCATATCTGACATCTAGTGAATGTCAGCAACAGTGACAGCTGCTGGTTTTAGACAAATGCTGGAGTGCTGACACTGCAATGTACAAGCACAGTATTGTACATTATCTGCTCGTGTCCCCCCCCACCCACCTGAAATTGAGCCTTCTGGGAAGACATCCAAGAAAGGAGAGCACCTAATACTCAGGCCTCTTGTCTCCTTTGACAAAACTCCATAGACCGGAGTAGATTAAGAGAAAACCTTAGCAAAACAAAGAAAACCATTTTTAAGAGCTGCACTGAGTGCCAGAAGGCTAAACAAAGACTTTATCTACTCCCAAAATAACAAATTGGTCTAGTGCCATGAGTAGTCTAGCAGTTCTAGAAAGCACATTACTTAATGCCAACAATAACAGACACCTTCGGTCAAATATGACCCCTTTAGAGAAATTTACCATATATGACTAATTCAGACAGCCAGTAGTAAATCAAAAGTCTGTTCCTCATCTCTATGTGAAATTATTTATAGCACAGTGAAATTCTAACATTAGAGTATATTGCATGATATATTCATATATTAGTGGTATATTGCACAATAATTTTATTTCGTATATATTTATTTTTTCCCAACATTTCTTTCCTGAAGTACAGTTGAACTATGGAAAAAAGACTCTAACTATAAAATACTATATAAATTCAACGGCAAACTTGCTACTAAGACAAACTAAAATAGCACTGAAACTTCACATAAGTTATTTGAAAAGGTCAGGGCAATAGATGTGAGATGATGTAAACCATGTTGTCCTCCCAGTCCACGTGAAAATAATGTTTGCATATAGATATACATGTGCACATGAGTCTGTGCATGTGTGGGCATTCCATACCAGCTTGAGGGCTGCTCTAAGGCAAGGAGGAGTAAAATAGGTCAGATTAAAGCTTTGGAGTGAAGGTGGCAAAAATACTGCCAGGCATAGGAGAAAATAAAGGATTAGGCAACATGTTATGTCCTGCGCTTTCCATACAGTGAGACCAGGAGAAGCAAAAAGGCAATGCAAGCAAAATGAGTATCAAGAAATTCTTGTGTAAGTTAGAGAACAGCCCCTAGAAACTACTTCCATACACATTACTAAGATGAACAGCATAGAAAACACAAGGATTACATTCACACAGATTTGAATATCTTATGGAGTTACAGTAGCTAAATAAACAACTCCAAGAATCACCAGCTTTCCTCATTTAAGAAGGACTTTGTCTTGTTGTACAAGTCCAAAGCAGCAAGAGCAGTGTCCTGATGGCAGGCAAGCTGTCAGTGGCAGGACCAGGCAACCCATCGTTTCCTCATTTATACAAACTCATTTCAAACAAGGCCCCAGTGATGTGCTGACCCCCACAAACGTCCACAGGCAAGTGCAGGGCCTCCATCCTCAATGGTGAAAGCCTCACTGAGCTGGCACAGGCTTGAGCGCATACAGTCACATGTACAAGGAACAAAACATGGGCAAACAGGCCAAAAAATGTCTGGCTGAGCGCCATGCCAGCTGGGCTGTGAAACACTGGGCTGGAAGCAAGGAAACAAACTGATAGAAATCTCCAACACCTCCAAGCCTCCAAGGTGTCCAGGTGCTCTACAGTAAATCTGCATGATCAAAAAATGATTTAGTACCGAACCAGCTTGCCTGCCACCTCGCCAAACAAGAGCTGTACTCCTGAAGCACACTAGCTCCTAGGGAACATTTTCCTGAAATAGCAAACTGGTAAGAGCAAGCCAGGTGGTCTGAGAGAGGAGGCAACATGCACATGAGGGGTCTTCTGCTGTGTGCCCTAAATTTGGGAAGCCCTCTGCTCAAGTAAAACAGCTGATGGAAACTACCAGCATTGATTACCCCAAATTATCGGTGAGAGTCTCATGAAATGGTTGAATGCTCACCTCTCAGCTGATTTCTATACTGGTTTTGTCACCAGAATCCAGATTCACCACAGGCAATGGAATTGCCCCATTTCTTTCTCTTAACACCATTGAAAGTATCACCAAACAGTAATAATTCTGCTAACCTACAAAGCAGTTCTATTTTACCTTAGATCTTCTGCAAAAATAAAAATCCTCTTCTGTTTGGCATAGAATGGCTGCTTTTTAGGAGAGCTAATTACTTTTGATTTCTGTTAACCCTCTTGCTGGGAACATAATGCCTAATTGAAAACAGTATCTGGTTGCCTGACAACAATTACATGTAAACAAATCAAAACAAATTTTAGCTGTGAATTTCAGGCCCACGTAATTACACTTAGAACATTAAAATCCAGGTTTGGAAGGATGCAAACAATGCCAAGGGGCCTTTACAAGGCCTGATTCACACCAAATTACCATGGGCTGGAAACAAAAGTATTTTATTTCTTTTGTAAAGAAAGCACAATGGTTTGGTTTTGGATTGAAAAATTCATAAGCTTTTAATGCTGCAATACCTGCCAAAATTGTTCAGTGTTAGTTGCATTTTTGCTCCACTGCTGTTTCTGCAGGGTTTGGCCTGAGTTGTGCTGAGGATTTGCTGTTGGACAAAGAGAGTTTGTGGCTCACTGCAGAAACAAGACTGAGACCACGTCTGGTGGAGGAAAGACAGACAGCAGGCTGCTTGCTCAATGACCAGGGCCATAAGAGTATTGCCTAACATTAAATCTTCAGACTAGACTGCTGACCTTTAATTAGTGACCTTTAATTACAGTTGCAACCAGCTGTGAGAGGGATATGGCTCTCTAAACCTTACTGCCCCTGCTCAGTTATCACAGTTAGCTGCTATCCTCACTCAACAGGGGTAAGATGGCCAAGGAAAAGGAGCGAAAAACCGCCCCAAACTTACTGAAATCCATGGGCTTCTTTTAGCTGCCATGGTGGGGGGATGGTGGGGAGGGCTGGAACTAGGCAAACTTTTAAGTTCCTTTCCAATCCAAACCATTCTATGATTCAATAATTAGTAGGTTCTTGATTTGCCCTCAGCCTTGGCTAGATGAGGGGATCACCTACTCTTAGGAGGGTTTTGCAGCCCAGCAACAGCCAGAGCTGCTCTAGCATGACCTACACCAGCCCTTGGGAGAGAGAAATGCCAAAAACCTTCTGCTGTTCCTCCCACTCTGAACCATGTCACTGAGGCTGTTATGTGCACACAAAGCGTAGTATTAAACTGCAGGGTACAGCATGTAACTTACAGGTTTTCAATTGAGAGCAGAAATGTTTGGGTGATTTATGTTGGACTGATGGGTGTGTACTTGTGCTGAGCAAATGACAGAGAATAAATAATAATGTGCATAGCCTATGATCAAAAAACTACAGGCATCTGTATCATAGAATCATAGATTAGCTTCAGTTGGAATGGACCTTTAAAGGCCATCTAGTCCAACACCCCCTGCAACGAGTAGTGACATCTTTTACGAGACCAGGTGGCTCAAAAAAAAGCCCCAGCCAACATGACCTTGAACATTTTCAGGAACAGGGCATCCACAACTTCTCTAGCAAGCTGTTGCAGTGCCTCACAATAAAGAATCTCTTCCTAATACCTAAACTAAACCTACTCTCTTTCAGTTTAAAGCCATTCCTCTTGCCCTGTCACTACATGGTCTTGTAAAAAGTCCCTCTCCAGCTCTCTTGTCAGCCCCCTGCAGGCACTGGAAAGTGCTCTAAGGTGCCCCTGGGATCTCCTCCAGGCTGCACAGCCACAACTGTCTCAGCCTGCCTTCATACAAGAGGTGTTCCAGACCCCTGATCATTGTTCCGGCTTTCTCTGGACCCATTTCAACAGGTCCACATCTGTATCCAGATAGACAGATAAGGTTATATGCATTTTTGACTTAAAATTCAGTCTCTGATGAAATATGCAAATTATTTTCAGTTAAGAGAACAGGCCTTTCAGTAGTAGGAAAAGATCACCCTTAAATCCTTAAATTCCAATTAATGTGTTGTTTATTAAAGCTTTTGAACATCTGGACTGCTGCAGGAAAAAATCTTAGGACAAAAAATTAAAATCAAAGATAAATCTAACTGCACAAGCAGTAACATAACTTGCAAGGAATACAGAAAATACACGTATTCCTGCATCTCATAACCAGTTTGGAGTTAATCAGCTTCTGCATTTTAAAGTATTTTTTAACCTATTACTAAAACCTCTCTCATGCTGATGACTGTTTCCCTAGGTCAGTCTCCACTCTCAAACAGCATTAAATGCTGGTTCTTTGTCCTCTTCCAGAATGTTTCCCACTAGAATCTTGCATATTATCTTCCTACTTATCTCTGTTCCAGTTTCCCTTAGTACCACTGATCTTGTTTCCCCTATTTACGCATTTACCCTGTTTACTCTCTTTGCTTCCTATGCTCACTCCGAGCTTGACGCTTTCTCTTCTGCCTGCCAGTGTCCCCACTTATGCCTGCAAAACAACCTCCAGAACATTCATTTCTTAAAATCTTTTTAAATCCTTGCCCTTTAGATAATAAACCTCAACCACCTCCCCTTCAGTCTCTGTTAGTACATCTCCTCTTGGGGTTGGGTTAAGTAGGCTGTCTTCCCAACATCCCTACAATCTCTTTTATGATATAATATGTCTTTTAATTAAGTGTATGGAAGAGCATAGACTTCAAGGAAGACCAGAAATTACTCTGTGGTAGACAATGGCAATTCCCTTATTTTTAAAGTTTGTGCAGATAGCTATCTCTTCTGTGCTAGAAAAGAAAATTTTTTACTGTGGCATAACATCTAGGAAGATAAACTGACTTCAAACACAAAGCAGAATCAATAAGAAACACAACAGCCTCATTTCATTCCCTTGCCTAATGAAGTGTAAAAAGCAAACTGACAGCACAACAAAGAGAAAAGAATAATTGATTTCAAAATGTATTCCAAAGGTGGCATTTGTAATCCAATTAAGGAAAATATTGGAAATTGTTTGGGCTTTTTCCTGACCGTGGAATTTCACTGTTGTTGATGCTGGATCTTCTTTCCAAGTGATAAAATTTCAATAGGAATCCATTCAGGTCTTTCATTGCTTTTTTATGCCCACATTTCTCAGCAAAAGAGATCTGTACTTTACAGGCACAGGTCTACCATAGCAGGAGGATGTGTGGCTGTCACAGACCACGCGTTATGTGACAGTGGTTGTCATAATCTGAACGCAGCATTACCAATAATGAGTGAGCCGAGCACTGAAAGCTGACCATCGGCGCCGTGCAGACGAGGCTCTGACACCCCCAGCCTCCGAGAGCTTCTGTGTTTGTGCCAAGAGAACAGGGATCTCTGCCAAGGCTGTGTGATGCGCAAGAGCTGGCCAAAGCCCTCTTCCCAAGCGCGGTTGTTTTCACTCGCTGTGTGTGGAAGGGGCTGTAAATTGCTCTCCCAAGAAACCACAGAGCAGCAGAGTGCCTCACAGTGATTTGTTCCTGACGATGCAGCGTTGCCTCTAGGTGGGATTTTTGCACAGTCGGTTTTAGCTGGGGATTGTTGAGCACCCTGATTCATGCTGTGGCCAATAAGAGGGGTAAATAACAGGCAGGAATGGGAGCAGGAATGAGCATTGGGGCCAAGGGACACAGGGAGTTCCAGCATCAGTGCTGGGTGATGGATATAACTGCTGCTGGGGGAAAGCAGCATCCCAAATGAGCAGTTTCTGCAGGGCAGCTCGCATCGGGTGCTCACGGTGCACTGCAATGGCTTCTACACTAATACAGTCACAAACACATCTCCAAGCACTTAGCCCTGACATCCTCTACCTGCTGAAACCTTTGCAAACAATCAGCATTTCTATAGAGCTATTATTGCCTGTTTTTACTGGTTCAGATATTATTTAGTGATAGAGTAATTAAAATTTTCCAGCCAGTGATGATAACTAAATTAGTTAATAACCAGATTAGCTGATTGATTGAACTGACAAAGTATTCATTCCTCCTCAGATGGCACTGAAGTGAGCAGTTCAGCTCCAAAATGCAGCTGTGAGGTATTACTGTTGTGTCACGCAGTCACAATAATTGGGAGGGAGTGGGTGTCTTTCCATTCCAGGAAGTTTTCCATCTTCCTTGGCAGATCTTTTAAACCAAGATGGCCACACAGCTGCTGCCATGGATCCTGCACACCAGGGATATGTCAGAGACAGAAATGTGTCCATCAAGATCTTAATGGAAGTTCACTTTCATGGCAGGAGCTAATGCAGCCTCACCTGTAGCTGGTATCCACTGGAGAAAGTCATCACACAAATGCAGCACTGCTGCTGGTTCACCACAGAGGTTCAGACTCACAGCTGCTAGGCACCAAACCAGGAGCTGTGCAGGTTGGGAATAGCTCTCAGGCACAGGTCTCCCTTGGCAAGCTGCCTGCACCAGAATACCCTTGCTTTTTTAGACAGAGCCTGCTTCAGGTGCTCCGTTTTCAGGCAAAGGGATCAGAGGGGGGCTGTATCTTATGGCTGGCTCTTGCTGCTGCTGCTACACCCAGCCTTAGAAGCATCACTAAGGTGGTGAGCAGCGCCACTGAGGCACTCTTAGAGTCCTATTCCCCTTCAGTGGCTGTTAATGAAGCACAATCATATTTATGGGGAGTCCTGTCTTTCTCCTCCAGGAGGTTCAATGTGAGACAAGGTTGACCTACCCTTTACTTTTCTACTGCTGGAGAAAAACAGGCTTCACAGCATGCTCATACACTCCCCAATGACATGTGCTTGTCACTGGCATTACAGTCAGTAAAAAAGGAGTCTGATGCCCATGTTATGTTCAGATTAGAACAAAAGCCCACCAAGCCCCTCTGCAAAGAGTCAGAGCAATTAAAGCACTCCTGGCTGCACGGAGACATGCCAGAAACTACCAGCCTCACCACACTCGATAGCTTATTCTCCTGCAGGGGGACAGCTTTTCTGCCAAATTTTTCCCTTCCTTTCTCTACATCTGATGTTCCCAGCCTGGGAAAGGTAAAGCATCATTGCATCTTAGCGTGCATCTTGTGCTGCCAGGGGCAGGGACAGCTTTAGCAGCAATGGTTTGCAGCAAGCATCAGCACGTTGCTGGGTTTACTGCTGACCACCCCCTAGCTGTTTCTGTGGAGAATGAAATGCTTTTCCTTTGATGTAAGGACACTGGAAACTTCACGTAATGGCAACACAATGCAAGCTGGAAACTGTCCGCCCTCTTCTTTCTCACAAGGCTCAGCAGGGCTCTGGCACAAGACTGCCAGAGGCTCTGAGGAAGGTTGCTCACAGGTGATGAAACTCCCTGGCACAACAGGCTTTGAGCTTCCTGCTCTTATCAGGACAAGAAGCTGCATGCAGAGGTGCTGGTATGGTGCAGAATGGGTTAGAGTCCTAAGAGTTACCAGGAAAGGGGACAATGCAGGGGGAAAAAAAGATCATATGGGCTCTTTTTTTGAACCCAACCAGCACTTTTTGACATTATGTATTTGGAGAAACTGCTATCTGCTGTCCAGGTAGCTCCCTCAGCAGCCTGATGGAGCTGGGAAGCTTTCTGAAAACAGCAGAGTCAGAGAGTTTCACCTGGCTATCCCCTCTTTGCTTAATATCTAATATTAAATACACTTCCCTGCCCTCCTCAAAATCAGTAACAGTATTATTGGAACAAGCTGTGTGGGTCCTCAGATTCTGTCCTCTGCTAATGATATCCTGTCAGTCAGCAACAGAACTTGTACATGGTTGAGATTACTGAAGCTCTTGCCTGCAGGTTTTTCCATAGCATAACACAGGGGATAATCTGGCCTTGTGAGCATACAGTGAAAAAAAAAAATTGAGCTTTATTAAAGAAATCAATACTTTCAGCCTAGATTATGCCTCCTGCCAGGGAGGTGACATCATTACTAGTCCAGGTATTCATATTCTGCTGAGCTGGCATCTCAAGCAGAGCTCATGTTTCCCCAGACTTTTCAGAAACCTCTGTTCAAACCCTTAGAACTTCAATGTTTTGCTGGGTTTTTGCAGTGCTGTGATCTGATAATTTCATCACTGGCAGCCTACACCGTGCTTTACCTCACTAAGTGTATTTAGGATTAGATGCAAACCATGTGTTCCATTTAGATAAGTCCCACATCAGGCTGAAGTGTTGCAGGCAAGACCCTCAGAATGAATGATCCATCTCCCTGGGGGACCAGGAACACACTGGGTCCCAAAAACTTCACTGAACTGGAGAGGAATCTGAGAACCTCTGAGTCAAACCCGCTGCTCAATCTACTTAAAATCCCGTCAGCGCTCACTTGTAACAGTAGGCAGCTCTGAAACTGCCTCCATTTCTGCCTGGAGCCTCTATAGCAAAATAAATAAAAATATAACCAATAATAAAGAAATCAATAACCTTAAGAAGCATGGTCTTCTCATACTGAGAGTGTTTTCCATATCTGTTGGATTTGAAGAGACAGTTAAAAACCAAAAATCACAACTCCGGTAAACACTAGAATCGCCTGTTGTATTTTCATAAATTTGTGCAAACTTCACAAATCTATCATTATTATATTTATAGTAGAATAAACATATAACACTGCTGAAATGCATGGATGCTTAGACAAGGAAATTAGCTAAACACATAGTTCCCTTTGTGATAGGACAAATCTGGGTAATGCTGGGCACAAATTAATTTTTCACGTGCTGATGTTGCACTTGAAAATCCCTTTTACTAGGGGCAAGTTTGGAGGATGGCCAGTGAGAAATTAACCAAGGAACCATGGGAAGCACTGCTCGGTGTCTGACCTCCAAGGCTGGTAAACAATAAACTCTATGCTAGCTTCAAAACAGCTTTCCTAATAGGCAAAATAGCTAAAATCAGGCTCTTACAAGAATATACTTAAGATTTTCAGTCACTAGTAACAGTATTTGGATAAAACTAGTTCTGACAAGAAACCAGCGTCAGAATATGGATATACCCTCTGCAAAGTAAAATCTAGACTAACGAGAATAAACTTTCAGAAAACTATAGCAAAGGTCACCAGCAGAGCAGATTGACTCTGCCATAAGCAGCCGTGGGTCCATGCTCGCCAGATCAAACAAGGATAAGATAATCCCAGGTGAGTGGAAGGTACTTAGCGGGTGCAAAAGCCCTGAGTACACTGATGTGTGCCAAGTCTTTTGAGAACTAACTAGGTCAAACAAGCTGATGATTTACTCAGCTTTTCAAAACATGGAAAACAGCCCTCACATAAAATTACGGCATGGCTAAAACCTTGAGAAATCTGTTCTGAGGTGACAGACATGCTTCAGGTGAATTCTACATGTGAAAGGATATTGTCATCTTATTGTGAAATCCCATACCTTCTTGGTGATTTCTCATAGCCAGCTCCTCACAGCACTGACTCCTTCTTCTTCACAGCTCAACCAACAAACTCCAGCTCTCTCCTTACCCAGCTAACCCACTCTTTTGTAGCACTCGTCTCCTTATTGGACACAGCTGTGGCCTATTAAGTTCAGGCCTGTTCCTAATCTTTGGTGATTAGCCCAGCTGCAACTCCTCAGGTGTGAGATTACCTTCTGCACTATTCTCTTACATTCTATTCCTCCACAAAGGGAGAACTAGTTTTGTGTGGAGCCTGTGGGCTTTCCCATGGCTAAGAAAGCAGAAGAAGAGAGAGGAAACACACACACCCAACGTCCCCAGCCCCCTGAGCTGCCGAATCTGCAGGGGAAAGGAACAGGAGCTCTTAATACACTTGAACACTGCTTTTCAGAAATAAAGTGCCCTAATTATAATCTGCTGAGCTCAAAATGGCAAAAGCCAGACAAAAAGCTGGCAGACTGCAGAAGCCAGGCTGCCACAGTGGCTAGGTGGAAATTTCTCCCCAAGTCAGTAGAGGCATCACCTGAAATTTCGGGTGAGTCAGAAAGAGTAGCTTACAGCAGGTGTTAGTTAGGCAGGAGCACAGGGAAGGCTAGGATCGGGTCAGGAGGATGCTGAGGAAGGTGGAGGGGGCAGTGGGGCTGCTTGGGCAGTGGCAGGCATGCTCGGGATGACAGCTTGAAGGAGTGCAGGACAGCAAGGAGGAATGCAGCAGGGCTGGATCCAGGCTTTATCTGAAATAAATTCTGAACTATGCTCTCAGGAAAGAAACAGAGAAAAAAGAGACCTGCAGAGGAGATAGAATAAGTACACTCGTAAATAAAATAACTATGTATTTATAGATAACAAATATACCTATGCATACTTAAATTTATAAAATTTATTGAAAAAAATAGTCCATATCAATAAAAATTAAGTATGTGGTAACATTTTTCATTCTTTCATTTGTTTTTCTTCATTCCAAGGTATTATTCCCAAGTGTTGCAGTAATGTATGCTTAATATTGTTCCTGTAGTAATGGACATACTTGATATACTTATGTCTGACCCTCACGGTTACTCTGTTTCTGACAAACTGACTAAATACTAAACATGAGAAAATGAAATACTGGATGCCAGACTGTCTTCTAGCTCACTCAGCAGTGCCTCAACACTGAAGAGTGTTTTATTTTGTACCAGCATGGCCCCTTGGTCACAGTGAGAATTTCCTTTCTTTGAGCATGGTCAGACCTTGCTAGGTCTGCAAAGTTTCTCTCTCTCCATTGGGATCTCTGCTGTTTATTTTTTGTGCTCTGTAGGAAATGTTATCAAAAGACAAAATGTATTAGCTCTGGAGGCTACCCGAGGAGACATGGTAAATAACTCAGCATCATCACACGCAGTTCCAGCAGGGCTGGGAGCAGGACAAGTTGGACAAGAGAGCACAGGCTCTGTTGCAGCAAATGGAGTCAGCCTGCTCTGACTCACAGCCTCTCATCAACTCAGAGATCCTCTCCCTTCATGCAACCTCCATTTCAAGAAACAACAGTTGCTAATGCTTCTGCTTCTCCCAGTGCTCACTTTCCTCAAAGCCTCACATAAAGTTTTTGCTGCGATGCTTGAGGCCAGACTCTTGGTCTTGCTCACAATGAACACCAGCTTGTTCCACAGGAACAGATACTGGCTTTGCTTATGGAGCAGGACTCCGAGATGCACATAAATCATGCACAGTCTGGTCACTCAAGATTCTTTACAAATAAAAAAAAGAAAATTAAAAAATGGAAAGCAAAAAAATCTCAGCAAGTTGCAGCTGCCAGCATGCAGGCTGCAGTACATGGAAAGTACATTTTAAGGCGGGGAAGAGTAACCCTTGTATTCTCTGACCTGGGCTGGAGGTCATTGTCAGTCACCTCACAGTAGAGGCAGTTTGGGCCCAGGTGGCATGTCACCCAGTGTCTGTGCCAGCAGCTCGGCGGGATCTCTCTCACCCCAGCCAGCCCAGAGCCCACCTCATCGCACGGTGCTTGTGCAGCAGGGCTCCTGCCTGCTGCCTCCACCAAGCTCGCTGAGCCTCATTCCTGGGGCTCCATCCCTGGTGGGTGTGAAAAGGTCGCTCCCGTGCTGCCTGGCATTCCTGTGGGCAGCGAGTAGGTGACTTGGTGTTGGGTTAATAACGAGCAGGGGATAAGCCCACATCTCCCGCTAGGCATAGGGAGCCCTGCGCATAATCCTGAAACCGACAGAGCCAGTGTACAACAGCCCTGGGAAACTGGGACGCTTACAGAAAGCAGCTGAAGCCTCGGGCAGTTTTCTCCAGCATGCTGTAGACAGCGCTAATTGCCGGCCTCTTGTGAAAATATTGTGGCCCCTCCTCATCAGTCCCCGCTGGAGCAGCGGTTCAGCGGGAGCCGCGGTGCCGAGTCCCCGAGGCTCCCATGAGCCGGGCACAGGCTCCTGCCTGCGCCCGCTCCTCACGTCCTGGGAAACAGCTTTCCCGACCCCTGCATCCTTTCCCTGTGCTCTGGGGAAACGCGGTCACGGAGCCGGCAAGTACGTCAAGCAAAACCCTAAAACTGGGTGAAACCGCAAGCTGGGGTGCTGCGGAAACGCGGTCACGGAGCCGGCAAGTACGTCAAGCAAAACCCTAAAACTGGGTGAAACCGCAAGCTGGGGTGCTGCGGTCCGAGGCCGCAGCCGGGCCATGTCCCGCTGCCCCCGGGGCGGCCCCGGCAGCGCCGAGCGCCGCGTCCCGAGCCCCGGCCGGCCCAGCGCGGGTAGCGGGGCCCGGCCCCTCTGGCTCCGCCCCGGCGCTTTAAGGCGCCGCGGGGCCGCGCCGGGCTGAGACGCGCCGAGCCGAGCCGAGGTGAGTGCCGGGGCAGGGGGGCCGGAGCGGGTCCCGGCAGGGCTCGGGGGTGGCGAGCGGCACACGGCGAGCCGGGGCCGGGGAGGAGCCGGGCGGGAGCGATGCTCACCCGCTCCGCTGCTCTAATGACGGAGCTGCCACGCACCGGGCTTCCCCGGCAAAGCCGTCTAGGATAACCGGATAGCCTGGAATTCTTGTGTGCCTGTCTTGCGGGTGGTTTAGGTCTCTTGAATCTGAGCCGCTGTTAGCCAACGGGTCGGAAATGACTGGGCAGCTGCCGCGGCTTGTCCCGTGGATGCGTGGATACGAGCAGCTGCCATCAAGCCGCAGCAGACAGCCAGAATTATTGGTGTTGGCAGTGAGATCACCTGGATGTTTGATTGCTGCTTTTGAGCTCCCCGGAGGCCTGCGGGAACCAGCCGGAGAGTCCCGAGGGAGCAGGGCAGGCTTGAGGCGGGGCTGGCGGTCTGAGCCCGCTCCCCCCGGCGCTCGGCAGCGAGCCCTGGGCAGCAGCAGGCTCCGGGCACGGCCGTGAGGAGCGGGCCGGGCCGGTGCGCTGTCCCGGGGCACAGCTGCGAGGAGCGGGGCGCTGTCCCGGGGCACAGCTGTGAGGAGCGGGGCGCTGTCCCGGGACACAGCCGTGAGGAGCGGGCCGTGAGGAGCAGGGCGCTGTCCCGGGGCACGGCCGTGAGGAGCGGTGCGCTGTCCCGGGGCACAGCTGCTGCCGGGCACCAGCCGTCGCCCCCGAGGCGCCTCCTGAGCACCGCTGCCAGGAGGCAGCTCCTGCTGTTGAGTAACTGAGGAAATATTGCCGTTCTTCCCACGCAAGCGTCATAGGAACATCATGGGGAGGATAAATGGAAATACTTTCCCTGGAAGAGAATACGGTTACCTTGACCTACCGACTTCAGTTCCTTTTTATTTTTCATTTAATGAATTCCCAAAGCCCTTATCAGAAGTTTTGAGTTAGCTAATGGTTGTCGGGTCGTCTAGTATTCTGTCTCTCTCGGGGAAGAAAGGGTGGAGCTGCACCCTGTCTTGCCCAACATTTCATGTGAAATCTGGGGCAAAGCTGGGGAAACCTGATTCAGGTCCTCAGCTGTAGTGTGCATGGAAACTGAATTATTGTTTGCTAACAAAACGATTAAGGTAATGCAGGCTCGTGAAAATGTACAATAGAACATGAGGATGGTGGTGATGAGAGGAAAAGACAGAAGTAGTTCTTGTACCAAATACCATTTACATTTTGGAAAGCAAACAAAGTGGAAAGGAATCTTTTCTCCTTTTCTTTTTCCCCCCCCTGTCCCTGCATTCCTTTTCCAGAGCGTTGTGCAGCCTATATTCTCTTTAGCTAAGGACGCTCTTTGCTCTGATTGATGTCAGCTGCTGTGCGGTAGCACAGCCAAGCACTTGGATAAAAGAAATGGAATCTTGATTTTTAGACTGTACAGTTGTGCCAAGAATGACAAAAGCAAAGTGGGAAATGTCATAAAACTAATTTTATGAGCTAGGTCAGGGTATTAGTGCTAAACCATGGAGCAGTAATGATGCTAATCCCATGGAAGTATTAAACAAAGGGCTTTCTCAGTAATTGGTGTCAGTGTGCAAATGGCACTGCTCAGCCACTCCAAGCAAGGTTCCTAAGCTGTTGCTTAGGAATGTACCTAAAGTGCCCCAATTTAGGTTAATAAACTAATCTCACTTTCCCACATGCCATGAATGGCTGTCTGCCTGTCTTGGACAAAGGTCTTGTAGCAGCTACCTGGAAGCATGTCTTACTTGGGAACCACACGTCCTACCTTGCACTGCTGAACTGCTGCTGCTCATGCTGCTGGGGTGGGAGGCTTGTTTCACCAAGCAAGATGGGTCACATAATTCAGGTTTAGCCAAAACTGCTGCTCTCAGTTGTGATTTGGGAGTCTGCTCTACCTTGCCTGGGGTACAAGGCAGCTCGCTCTGCGCTGAGGCCTGTCCCCTGCTTTGGGAGAAAAACTCCTTAGAGAAAAGAGCTCTTCAAGCAAAGTGCTCCTCTCTGGCTCCCTGGGGTGGCACTTCCAGTTCCTCTCTGTTGACAAGGGAGGCAGCTGGAGATTGGTAGTCCTCTGCTTCTGGCTCAGAGGGATGAGCACAGAGTTAACTGAAGGCAGCAGGCTCTGGGCTTTGTGTGGGGGTGATGTTGTGTGTATCTTCTCCTTGTCAGGCCTAGGAGAGCCTCTCAGGGCAACTAAAGGTGAGTTTTGCAGAGAAAAGTCAGAAGTCCCAAGAAATTCCTTCCCAGCCTCCCTCCCTGATGGCTGACCTGTCCTGCTGTGGGAACTCTGCAGGGAGGGAATGCTCTTGCTGGTGGGGGAGGATGGCAGGAGGTGCCTGTGGGCAAACCACGGTCCTTGTCCAAAAGCCCTGTGTGAAATGAGGATCAGTAGGGAGCACTGGGGTGATGAGTGCTGAGCAGCTCTGCTGGGTTGAGCTCCTGGAGGCAGTAGCCCTGTCCGGCTGCTGCTGGCTCTGTGCTGGTGGGAGCTGGTGGTGCTGAGCTGAGCCTTCAGCAAACACAGCTGTGTTAGCTCACGGTAGGGGCAGTGGTGGCGGGAGGAAAGCCCCAGAGATCTCGAGGGTGATGGGCAGGGATCTGCTTTGGAGCTTTAACCCCAGACAGTGAATGGGAGGAGCTGGGGGGAACCACTGATGGTGGTGCCAGAGAGTGCAGGGGAGCTCAGGAGGGAGCAGATCAGCTTGAGATGGGACAGCTACTGCTTCTGGCTTAATGTAAGAGACTGTTCCCAAGGCTACAGGCTGACACACTGGGTGAGATGCCTGTCCCCAGAGTTTTCTGAGTGTCCATTGCAAGTAATGCATGAGAGGGGGTTTCACTTCCTTTTAAATCAGCTGTGGCTACTTGAGCAGTTGGGTTTGGTTGATATACCGGCCTGGTAAAGGTGCAGTTCATGTAACAGGGGTGCAGTCCCTGGAAAATAATCCCCCTTAAACTTCTTTGAAGTGCAGGTGTGATCTCAAAGGAGTTCAGAATGTTCCTACAACCCTAATAAGTGGTTTTCTGGTGAAGTGAACTTTGGCTTGTTCCACATCCCAAATGACAGGCCCTGCAGTAAAACAAAATGCCATTGTTGGCATAACTGGTTTGCTTCTATCAGACAAGAGGCCCAGCATTAGTGAAGCATAGAAACTGAAATTATATCCATCTGGGGGGGCATTCGTTCCAGGTACAGTAAAGCTCTTTTGCATGAAACTGTAATTTGTGCATATCCAATTTATATAACTTTCAAAATCCCTGGGCAGGGACAGAGGACATGGCTCGTGAAGACCGTGTCTCTGTTTTTCTTGCTGTTCAGCAGCAGTGGTCTCTGTTCCCCTTGCCAGTTCGTCTGCTTTTACAAACAGCCGTAGAGAGCCTGCCTAAGCCTTTAAGCATGGTCTGGCATCTGAAGAGCTGGGAAATTGAACTGGTCCCAAAATCTTCTCACGCAGTGGAGGGTCATGTTTTTAAACAGTTGATGAAATTACAGAGTTGTGCTCTGATGCCACCCAAACTTCACAGATCTGGTTTAAAGGAGCCTGTAAGCCCAGCTGTCCTGGGGCCAGGGTGACACTGCATTTAACAATGTCTCTTAATTGTTAATGTGCATTTAACGATGCCCTCCTCCCCTCCTGCCTGGCTGGGCACACAGAACCACCATGCCGAACTGGGGAGGTGGCAACAAATGCGGAGCCTGTGGCCGCACCGTCTACCATGCTGAGGAGGTGCAGTGCGACGGGAGGAGCTTCCACCGCTGCTGCTTCCTCTGCAGTAAGTACTCTCCTCCAAAATCTCTCCTGCTATAGCTGTCTGTGGGGGTCACAGCAGCAGGGGGCTGGTCCACAGAAGTGTCCCTGACACTGGGAAGGGCAGTGGCCAGAGGTGGTGACTTTGTCCGTCATGATTCCTGCTTCCCCATGTGCTTCCTGGGCTTGGCAGTCCTGAGGGGAGAGCTCACCTCTCAGTGAGAGGTTTTGTCATGTCTCAGAGCAGAGCACATCCATTTGTATTCTTGCCAGGAGTACAAATTTCCTCAGGAGTCTAAGGGATCCTGAGGCTGGAAACCTGGCTTAAGCATGGCTCATGCAGAGGAGGAAGGCCAGTGGCAGAGCCTTGTTTGCACTGATCTGAGCTCAGCTGGGCTTCTCCCCATGGTCCTGGGGCTGGCAGAGGCTGCAGGAACAGTTATCAAACTGCTGCCCTGGAGTCCTGTGCAGACCAGGACAGCAGTGCACACAAGCACAGCAGAGTTGTTGATGCTTTAGCACAGCCAAAAGCCTAAACTTTCTTGGCACAGAGGCCTGTGGTTTATTTCAGATGAAAGGAGTCCAAAGCATTATTTTCCAGTCCAACCAACAAGCCTAGTGAGGCATTGAAAATCGCTTTCTGTGCTGAAAATACCTCTGCTTAGATGAGGGGAACAAAGGGTCTCTGTGAATCGGAGGCTCCTACTTTGCGAGCAGACAGCCTCTCTGTCTGAATCAGAGAATTTTACCTTATTGCAAACATGAGGTACTGCTTTTCCCCACTTGTTGGTGATTAATACATATGGGCAGAACTAGGGTTTAGCCTTCTTATATTGTCTGCAGTCACCCTGGGCCTCTCAAACAAGTTTGCTGTTAAGTCTGCTGCCTAACCTTGGTGTGCTGTGCTGGCGTTGAGAGCCTCGGCACACCTACACTCCTTTCCTTGAGCTCTACAGTGGTCACAAAAAACAAAGATTAGATGCCTCGGCTGCCTCATTTTCAGCCTTTTATGGGAGTTAGTATTAAAAGAAACCTAGAACTTGCAGTCAAACAATGGCTCTAGTGTGTCTGAATACATGGTTTTCCTTAGTGCATACTTCTGTTGGGGTTAAAGTCCATAGGCTTAACAAACATGCATTAATTCATTTACTTATTGGATATTATATAAAAAGAACCTTGGAGTTAATGATTGCCATACACAAAAGTCACCCAGTGTTTTGCAGACATTAAAATCTTAAAACAAAAAATTCATTGAGAGTGTTTCTTTTTTTCTCCCCCAAATTCTTTTTCATGGGCATAATGCTGTTGCAGATGGAAAGGGCACGGCAGTTGCCATACAAAAGGAGGTTTAGGAAGGAAGTAGTTCTCCTTTCTACTGTAACCTTGAGTAGAGGGCTTTCATTGTGCTGGAGGACAATGTAGGAATGCCAGAAAAGCACAGCCCCTCCTGTGTCAGCTGAGAACCAGCCCCAGCTCTGCCCTGAAGCAGTACTGGGGGGTGAGGGAGGTGGGAAACCTTGAAGATTCGGGTTTTTCCCAGCCCCACCCTGGCCAAAAGGGCAGAGCAGGGGCTCTTCTGTACTGATAGGCTTTGGCTTCATGCTGTATGGCATCTGTCAAGGGAAACTGCAGACTGCCCTCTCTGGGTTTCTGAGCAGCCTCGTTCATCAAACCACGGCAAGTTTCCAGGCTTTAAATGTCACGGTCATGAAGAGGTGGGAGGGAATAGAGCCCTTTATGGGGCTAAGCATAATTCACAAATTCAAACAGCAACTCGCTCCCTCTAATCTCTGGTGGCCCCACTGCCTAATGGGAAGAATTTTGGACAGGGAAAACCACATCACTTCTCACTTGATTTTTGGCTTACCATGTGTGCTGATGGAAATAGTCCCTTAAGGCAGTTTAATTGTTTTGGTTTTTTACCTCCAGTGGTCTGCCGGAAAAACTTGGACAGCACAACTGTAGCAATTCATGATGCTGAGGTTTACTGCAAGTCTTGCTATGGGAAAAAGTATGGCCCAAAAGGTTATGGATATGGCCAAGGGGCAGGCACGCTGAACATGGACAGGGGAGAGAGACTAGGCATCAAGCCTGAGAGGTGAGTGAACTGAGTTGGGGGTGCATGGCCCTTGTCCTTCAGTACTATTTTCAGAGGAGTCTTTCAGGCTGGATTTTGTTTATGTTCATGTTGGGAATAGAAACGCTGCAAAATACCCCAGTCTAGTTGAATGCAGGGCATTGAACCTGCATTGCATGAAGCTCCCACTGGTGATTGTGTGAGTCAGAACAGTAGAAGCAGGAGTTAGTGCAAGCAAGGACACACTCATTTTATGAATGAGCCATAGGGGATTGGATTATGGAGCTGCTGATGGCATTGCATGAGCTCGCAGATGTGAATGTGGGTCTCACATTGCTCTACCGTTCTACAGATTCTTGCAGGGATGGATTTGGACAACTGGGAATCTGGGGCCACAAGCAGAATGAATTTTAATTGGCAAATGAAGAACCATTTGTGCTTAATTATAGCCAAAACCAAAAGTCACATTAAATAGTAAACATTCCTAATCTGATTAAGTTCTTGCTGTAAAGCAGAGCATTAGGAATGCCAGAAAAGCACAGCTTTTCTGTGGAAAGAAGCTGAGGTATGTCTCACAATGTGCTTCATGCAAGTTCCCAAATGACTGCTTAATATTTATATGATGTATGCTCTGCAGCCAAGTTCAGTGATCCATTCAGGTTCCTGATTATAATCAGTGGACAGGAACTTAACAGAATTATTTGTAGCTTACTGTCTGAAAAATCCATGTTCTGATGGAGTTCAGTTCTTCTAGTTAAGTGAAAAAAGGAAGGCTCTGAAGAAATTAGCCTTTACAGTACCTTCTTTTTATCCTTTAAAGCCTGGCCTTTCTCTTCTTGTTGTTGTGGCTTTGGTTTTTTCTCTACCAAGTGTAATTGGATAGCCTTTCTGGTAACTTACTTCTCCAGTTTTGCAGCAGTACTGTATTCTGTACTATCTGCTGGGTCGTGGTCTGTTCATGTTGCTAAGCAGAGCAAGAGATCATTTGAGTAAGAGTAGAGAAAACAAATCTCCTGTTTCTTTCAGCACGCCTTCTCCTCACCGGCCCACCACAAATCCAAACCCTTCCAAGTTCGCTCAGAAGTTTGGAGGGACAGAGAAATGCTCCAGGTGTGGTGATTCTGTTTATGCAGCAGAGAAAGTAATAGGAGCTGGCAAGGTAAGGAACTGCATGTGCTGTTTTGTACCTGCTATGTGGACTTTAAATTGGGCAAGGTGTGTGACGTCAGTCCCAGCAGGGAACCAACTGCAGGGCAGTTACCTTAAAACTGCATTTCTTTGCACTGGAAATAATCAAATCAATCAACTTAATTGAAAAAAAAGCACTTGAAATGCAGGGTGATGAGTGATCGCTTTAGATTTCAAAGGTGAAGATTTAATATTGTCTCATGTTTAAGACTTGAAGAAAGCGACAGAAGCCCCTCACCCAGAAGAGGAAACAATCTTTAGGTGTGCAGCTTGTGAGGGAGGCCGAATGTTTCATCTAAAGGATGTTTCATCTGAAGGGGGATGGTCTCTGAAAATACCATGTTAAACTGCATATCAGTCTGCCTGGTGTCTGGCTTACTTGCTACTGAGAGCCAAGATTGCTCTGAATTGATCACAGCAAGCCCAAACTTTCAGAGTGCTGCTCTGAGCAGAATGTTGGATGGAATCTGGGGCTTTGTGCTGCTCACAGAAATGCAGATGCTCTTGTCTGCTGCTGGTGCACTTCAGCTGCTTTTCATTGCACCAGTCTCTAACCAATAGTGATGCAGATATCTCCAGTTAATGTGGGTTTTTACCAACTTGGATATCCTGTGTGTTAATACTACTGTCTTTATTTTTTCTCTAGCCATGGCACAAGAACTGCTTCCGATGTGCCAAGTGTGGAAAAAGCCTAGAATCTACAACCCTAACTGAAAAAGAGGGAGAAATCTATTGTAAAGGTGAGAAAAGAAGCAAAGAGCATTTGTTTGTGGTTCAAGATGCCTTACAAGGACAAATAGTCAATGTCTTGCTGATATAAGAAACGTTCAGCTTACAGTCACATGGAAGCGCTCTGTAAGTCATAGGAATAGAGTAAAAAATGAAATGGATATTACTGAAGCTGCTGATGTAATTGACATCTGCATCAAGTAAGACATCACATACTGAAAAATGCAGCAGCAGCCTTGCCCTGTGCCTGATCAGAGTAAGGAAACAAGCCTTGTTTGTGCTCTGCCTTCTTGAGTGGTTGTGGATGTAAACTTGATCCACACAGTGGTTTGATGACAACAAATGACTTACAGATACCAAGCCACAGACTGGACCTGTGAATTGCTCTCACAGAGTGGGCGGGGAGCTACACAGATGGAACAGTCCTGGCTACTGAGTTCAGTCCTGTTAGTTATGCAGCTTAACAAAATGTTTCTAAGTGTTGCTTCCCAGGGGGATATTCTAGTGACTAAGGAGAAGCCACTGAGAGGCTTAGCCCACAGTGCTGTTCTTAATTAATGTGCTAGAAGACTCAGCTACTGTGTGTTCATCTTTCTCACAGGTTGTTACGCGAAGAACTTTGGCCCCAAGGGATTTGGGTATGGCCAGGGAGCAGGTGCCCTTGTTCATGCCCAGTGAGGGGGCTAAAACGACTTCCAGTTCTGCTGAGATCCTGCCAGAAGGAGCAAGAGTTTTCCAAATGTTACTAACTACTGTGAAACAGATACTAGTTACTGTAGTGTACCTTCAGCCAATGATTTTAAAAACACACACAATGCTTTTTTTCTTGCCTTGTATATCACACTGTAACACTTTTAATACTGAGTATCAATGTAATAAAGCTTTGCTTGTTGATATACCCTAAATCTAAGTGTTGCCTACTTTGTCAACAATAAAAGTGAGGGGAGTGTTACTGGGTACTTCAGGGGTGGAAGAATGATGCTTTACAGACTTGATGCACAGCTCTGCTGAAAGCTGGACATACGCAGTCATGGCCTTCAGCGCTGAATAACTCTCCTCCAGCATCACACCATAATATATGTGTGTGCAAGGCAAAGAGCTGCTTGCTGCACAAAAGTAGTAAATCTTAATCTACTGCTCTCTAGGGTGACACAGCCCTGAAAGTGATAGATAAGGGGTACCTGTGTGCCTAAATGGCTGCCTGTCTCTGGCACAGTCTCTAGTAAATGAAAACCAAAGCGTAATATTCTGGGGGACTGAGCGTGCTTTGGTATTGAGGTACTGTTATGCACAGAACTTACTGTGCAGGAATACTCCACCCAGACAGCTGCAGATTAAGAAGTTAGGTAAAGATAGGAAAAGAACTTTGAAACTCTTGTCTAGTTTGAGAAACAAGCTGATACTTTTTTGGGATAAAAGAACCTTTCACAACACTGAATTTATGGAAACACATATAACTGGGACTGCTGCAATGAAACACTAAGCAATTGTGTCAGCGTGGTCTAAAGCAGTTTCAAGCAACATCTATGACCGTGGTCTGAGGCAGTGAAGCAGTTCAAGCCAAAAGCCTAATTAGAAAAATATGTACTACTCAAAATAATACACAAAGAGTATTTTGTACAGGTTATAAAGGAACCATGCGGATAGGAGGAAAAACAAGCCAGCCCAGTGACCCAATAACTTGTCCAGTTCACAGAGCAGGAAAGATTAGAGCTGAAAAAGACAACAGTAACTCTGAAGCAGCACATTTCAGGTGGGAGTGAGACAGTAAACAACAGCACAGCCTAGGAAACCTAGGAAAAACTCAGTCCTGCTACTCATACCATTGACATTGCTTTCATAGCAAGTAAGTCTGATTTTACTAAAAGGCAGCTAATGGGAGGTGCAAGGCACTGAGCTCTAGTGGAAGCATAATGAGGGTGCAGAGGGCTGGCTTCTTTCCAAAAAACCCCAAACCCAGGAGGAGCCAGCTTTCAAATCATCAAGACTCCCAAACACAGCAATTCCTCTGGTGGAGAACTGCAAATCTTGGATGGAGATCTTCAGCACAGGTTGAAAGTCTTCCCTGGTCTTTTGGTCTTTTCCTGACAAGCTCATGGATGGTCAGCCCAGACACAGCCTCACCAGGAACACTGCTTGGGGAAGGGGTGAACACCACCACCAATTCTCAATGCCAATAGCAAAACAAGACTCAGCGGAAAAACACTTTTTTCTTCCCTTTAGATGTGCTCCTAAGTCCTAGCCTTACACTTTAATACACCTTGCTGGTTATAAATATCCTGATTAGATTTGAACATGGATTGTTACCTTGTTTCTGCTCAAACTCTAACCTTTAGTGTGGATCAGAATAGCCAAGGCAGTCTGTGTCCTGCAAGTGCCACTCAGAAGCACACATCTTGGTGACACATCCTAGCCCTATGTAGATGCCTGGCTGACCCTTAGAATACTTCAAATGACATTATTATAATGTCATATATGAAAGGACATTAGGCCACATGAAGCATTACCTAGATGGAGTTCTCCCTTAAGAAAGCATGCTTGCCAGCATGCTTCACTCAAAAGACAGGAATATTTAATTTAGTGAATGCTAACTTTAATTGGTAGTGCAAAGGTGTAATTTACCACAGTGTAGTAACTCATAGGATTTCACATCTGTTCAGATTTGGGTGCATGCCATCTGTAAGACAGCTGTACCTCTTTCCAGAAAGGCTTCTGAAACTGGACACAAACTGCACTGTATGAAATCACACCCCAAGTCAATACAAACACTGCATCTAAGAGTCAATATTTATTTGATTAATAACTTACAAAATTTAACAGATTTAATTTACGTAAGGAGAGCTAGTTTATTAAACATTTTACAGATTTTTTTTGTTCACAATGTAATACACATCAAGATCTTGACAGTATTAAAATAATACTTGGCACAGTTATAAATAATATACAAAAAAATCCACAGCTTAAAATGTAGTGATGCTGTTTTACATATTAATTGAAAAAAAATCTGGTGGACATCAAAGAATACAAAAACCTGCAAAGAAACAGCACATGTTTAGGGCCAAGACAAAATTCCTATTTATTCTACCTATGTCAGATTAAGTTGGTCTGATCTGTTGGTCTAGATCAGCTTAAGTTTCAGAAGCAATGCAGTTTTGGTTCAACAAGTGAATTTTAAGTTTGATAACTTGACAGAAAAAATGCTGCATAGTTGGCTCCCCCCTGCTTGCTTTATGATTTCACATCAACAATTCAGTGTTACTCAAGACAAGTTACATTTTGCACTGGAAACTTCATACATCCCAAATCCATATATGCATGTTAATTTTCTCAACTACCTTCTATAGCTCAGATTCTGCAGGTCTCAACAAATCTGTCACCAGAGAGCTACTGGCATGGAAATAGTGCAGAACTTCCTATGTGCTACCAAGGATCACCTCTTCTTTTGCAAACATTTTTGACATGGAGTGCACGATACAATTCATGGCATTTAATGCTACTGGGTAAATGTGACCAAAACTTGCATCATGCACTGAACTCGGTGATATTTTATAAAGTGTACTGAAGCTCCTCAAGCCAACCTACCCCCAACTAAAATGTGAAAAAAGAAATTAATGAAAAAATATGCGGAACATCATTGGTGATCAAAACAAACCATAGTGTAAAGCTTTCATGCTTTTTTCTGATTAGAAAAAAAATATGAATAACTGAAGTCAACTGTTTTCACAGAAATAGAGCATGTTTTTGTTAGGATTACAAATTTTGTCTGACAACAGTAGCCAAAGATTATTCACCCCTATACCCAAACCTCTCCTGCTAAAAGTGTCCAAGACAACATTGATTTTTCCAGTATTAAACATTCAAGGACTCTGATGCTGCACTTCTGTAAATCCTGATATCTGGTACTTGCAAACTAAGTGTGTGTCTTGAGATCAATGAACAACTACAGAAAAAATGTTTACTTGCAAATACTGAACATCAACTATTTACAGTTTCACTGCTCCTCCTACTAAGGCAAGGGCCGGGAATACCACTAGATTGCTTTATTATCTGTAATCTGCATATTACAGAAAACGCTAATTTTGCCAAGCATCAAACATGCAGTGAATTTGCAGGGCATAATGCCTATTAACAGCAATATTTAACATCACTAAAAGCTCATTAGATATCTTCCTATACTTTTTTGGTTGAATAAAATGAAAATGAGCAGCTTTAAACACACTAAACACACACTCACAGAGAGAAAACTATTTGATAAATTATTTATATACAGATACACATTCTTTACACTGGTCTCAGACATCTGCTTTCAGGACCCTCCCCAAACTCCCCTCACAGGTTCCTTGAACCACTGGGTTGCTACAGCACTTAGAAGAGAACTAAACTGATTCTCAGTCTCTCTGTAAACAATAGTTAAGGAAGCAGTGAACAATTCACTATGAGTATATGAAAACACCATAACAAAAATCAGTGCATCACATTCAAGAAAAGCCCCTTTGGAATGCAATTTCAGATCATTCCTTACCTTCCAAACACATCTGTAGCATGAGAACTTAAAAACAGAAATTAAGGGTGATTTCCAGGTGCCAACGCACCATCTTCCTCAGAACACTGCTCTGCATTTTCTGTGCGCACGTGCCACTATGGGGATTCTTAATTTTTTGTTTTTGTTAAAGTTTGGGTTCCATTATTTCACATCCAAATGAAATAAGCACTTCAGGCAACTTTGAGTTCTTCTTCTCCAATTGCATTCAATTGTAAACTATCTTGTCTTTTAATAACTGAGACTTTTGCTTCAACATCTGTGGTATCCCCCATGTAATTTCTCTTCCAATGTGTCTCCAAATACACTACACTGTACTGTATGAGGACCAAACCTAATACTAAAACATCGCTAGTTTGTAAGTTGCTTATACAATTACTTCAAAGATAATTATTTTTTTCCCCACTTTTTTCCCTGAACATTATATGCTGTAAACTAATTTTACAGGTGTATCATGCATTTAGGCAGGGCTTTAACTTTGACAGAAAAGCTTTCCTTATTGGCGCAGCTGTTTATTTCAGACTACATTATTTCAGAACAGGGTTGTTACAAGTATTTAGTTGTACCACTAACTGGTGGCAAAAACAATCACCAAAAAACGTGGGCAACATATTTTTACTCAACATTACCTGACGTGCCCTACTGCTATAACTTAACATGTTACAGGGGATCCCCACCACAGGATGTTTATAACAGTACTGAAAAGCACATTTTTCAATGTACTGAAAAGCACATTTTTCAATGTACATCTTACTACAGAAAATCTGTATTAAAAAAATCACATTACAGGAACTACAACATAGAGATCAGTGAACTCTGTATCATGAAATTTAGTTTTATATTCTAGATTCTTGTTTCAGTGGAATAATTGATATTGGGATACAAATTTTTCTGCTCAGCACAATATAACTACTTATGTCAATACTTCAATAATCTCATGCTCCATTGTGAAAGACATTAAATAAAAAACCCGATAACAAATACTGTGAATATGTTGTCATGAATAATTCTCATGTTAAGAACTGTTAAAATCCCTTTTTGATCCTCCTCCTCTTCCTTATCAGGTTTGGCAGTTTATTCTGTCCATTTTTACTTTTGTTAATAAAATTCTGATGAAGAGAAGGTACCTTTATGATTCATCATCAGCCCTACACATAGCATGCTACTCTTCAAGGGATGCGGAGTCGAGAGAGAGAGAGGGAAAATTTTCCAGGCACCACTCAGGATGATATGCTCACAGGATGAAGGTGGTGCTACACTAGCTGGTAGCCTGATCCTGAAGTTTGGTCATATTCTATTGTATACTGCCTTGTCCAGTCCACAATAACAGGCCGAAAAAGCCCACAGCATCTGAATTCAAAGAAGTCTATAATGTTCCTTATACATCCATGGCTAAAAACAAAAGAGAAACACACATTAGCAAGCAATATCATAGCTCATCTTACAAAGTACACAATCTTTTGCCTACCTACAAATTCGATTCTCCACCCTTAAAGTTTCTAACTTTAGAAAATGAGCTCTGTTCAGAATTTTTCTCATACTTGATCAGCAAGTTGATGAATAAGTTCTGAAATAAGAAGTGGTCACCAGACTGGTAAATGTTTGATCCTTGGGCATAATCAAGACACCAACTTTCTTCCACTACCCACCAAAACATGTTTTTAGCAGTCCATCACCATGTAGCACAACCTGGTAGGTCAGATCCTGTTTTAAGAGGACAGTTGCATTGTACAGATGGATGCAAAACAAAATGGCATGAAATGAATGTCTTCCTAGAATAATTTCCATATTTATTGGTATCTGTTTCTGCATACATACTGGTTCACCAGCTGCAGGTCTAGAATCAACCAGGTCCCTTGGCAACACAAAATTAAGAAACCATGATCTGAATTAAATGAACTATTCAAGCACTTTCTGTGGCTGAATCAATTAACTGTCAAATATTTAAGAAAGCTACATAAAAACTCCCAGCATGCTGGGAATTTTTAACTTAATTAGACTGAATAATGGGCTGAATAGATCATAGTTTTCTGGAAGAGAAGTTCATGTAATGATATAGGAGAGAGCAGGTCTAAGCAAAAAGGAGATGAAACTATTTGATGTCAATGCTTCATGTGACAGGTGATGCCAAGTCAGTTATTTCAGACATCTGGTGTTATTTTCAGGTGTAATTTTTATAATAGCAGCTATTTCAGTAAAAATGGTTTGTGAATGTGACAGCAATTTGGGATCAAACCAGCACTTTTTTCTTATCCTGTGCACCACCCTGTGTTTTCCAGGCAAATTATTTGGTTTTGTTACAACTCTAATCTGTAGGAACACTGCAACTACAAGAAATGCTTGTCTGCTTCTCACAAGTTTTCTACGAAGAGATATTAAAAAAAAGACCACACAAATTCCTAGCACAGAAATCCATCTGCTACAGAACAGAATCACGGAATGGGCAGGTTGAAAGAGACCACAGTGGGTCCTTGGCTCAACCAGGATCATCCCAGAGCTCATTGCACAGGATTGTGTGAATCCATGCTGACTGCTCCTGATCACATTTCCTATCTCCTTTACCCTGTGTTGCACCAGAAAGAGCAGCAGCTCCCACAGGAGGCACAGCATGTGCAGCAGGATGAGATGTACTTTTTTCTTTTTCCAGCTCCTTTTGTAAAATGCTCTCAACCCACCAATATACCAGCTTCATGCCTTCATTTATGTCCTGCTTTGGCTCCACAAGCTGCTCCATGACCCTGTATTCCATCTCAGTGCTATTTCATCCCCAAGCCCCCATCTTTCATCTTGCACCCTCATCATTACAGAAACCAGAATCCCAACCTACTCTTTTACATACTGATGCCCAAAAACTGTATGCATCAGCCTGCTCTCACCCATGCAACACCCACTTCAGTTCCTGGGACATCCTGCTCCCTCCCCACAAACAGCTTTGGCCATGCTCTTCCTGATGAATAGGAAGAAAGGGAAGTCTCTCTTCTCACAGAAGAGAAAAAGGGAAGCTACTGCACACAGCAACTTCACCAGCACAGTAAGTATTACTCAGGAGGAAGTGCCCAGTGTGGAAATTAATGTCCAGGTCAACACAGACATGCTGCAGTAAGCAACTACCTCTGGTCTGAGCATCTGCTTTATAAAGATGATACTTATTTCCCCATCAACTCTACAGTGAAATACAACCACTTCTGGAAAGCATTCTTTTCTGTGTTTGTCCCTCCTATGCTACAAAACATTAATCACTTCCTTTAACTGGACAGAATGTGTAACTGAAAATAGCTGACAAGATTCAGCACTCCAAGTAGAGAAAACTGTCTGGAAGTGTTTAGATGTGTTCTGCTTCAACAAGCAACGTGATTCAAATGTATGTAAGGCTACACAAATAAGAAAATTGTATAGGCTTCAAAACTTACTTGAATGGGCTTTCAATAGATGTGGTTGTAACTTTAAAGTGCTTATATCTTCTTGCATTCATCCTTTCATTTGTTGTGATACCCAAGCAAGATATCTTAAGACAGGAAGAATAAGTATTTTAGCTCACATAAAAACATGCAACCAAGTACTGCACAAGACAGACTGAGAAAGGACCCAATTTACTGGTTTGTTTTTAAATTAATTTTTAAACAAACCAGTTTTTGACTGGGGAAATTATCAGAAGCAAATATAAACCATAAGACTTTGAAATTTATATACGTTGTAAGTGACAAATATTGTAAAAATGGACGACAAAATTTAAACTTCCTGTAAGTTTTATCTAAGCTTTAGAGGATAATCTTTCCAGAAGATTTCCTGGAAATAGAAATTAAGTCTCATGGTTCATTAATGGCAAGTCATACTTCAAGGCTTTCAGTATGACTTTTCTTTCCATAGAAAGGATAAAAAGAAAAACAACTTGGGTTTGGTCAGACTGGAGTATAATAATATGGCCTCAACTCACACTGAAGCAGTGTAAGAAATTATTGCATCCTCTTTCATGTTACCACTCCCTTTCTGTTAATAACATACAGCATTATTATAAATTTGCCCCATGGCTCTTATCCTCTATTAGTCTTTGTTGCCTTTTTCTGGTCTGTTTTACCTTTTTGTCTGAGAATGGAAAGCAAGAGGTAGGTATTTTAACCTCTTGCAAAAAAAAAAAAAAAAGGCCATGTGAATTAGAGCTGAATGATGCCTAATACTGAGAGACAGCAGATGCCTGCCTCCTCCAGCAGGGCTGAGAGATTAAACACTTGGTCTAGCACAATGAACATGCACATTTAAACGACAGAACTATTTGATATTCTTATGTCACTCCCAAGACATGGCATTATGAGTGAAGTGCCCTTCCATACCTGGTACATCTGACACATGAGTAACACAGCCACCCACATGAAGTGAAACACACTGTTTAGAAACATCCAAAACATCCATGGAGAACAGGTAGCAATCTGTGTAACGTAGGTCCAAAATCCATCCTTTGTGTAACTTGTCTCACAGTGGAAACCCCAGTCTAGAGGGAAAAAAAAGTCAAAAAATATACAAAGATTTAAGGTATGTTTGTTTTACAGCAACATATAATGTCCACATTAGAATGTGTTAAATTAAATAAGAAAATGACAAGTGTCAGAATTCTGAGCTTTACTTGCTCTCTCTTCCTTTCCCAGCTCCTTGAATACATGACACATGCACACACTTGTCTGTGATGAAAAAAAAAAAGATCTAGAACAAGAAAAACATCTTCTAAATTAAAATACCCAATATAATCAAATATTAATGTGCAGTTCAATTCCAGGATAAAAATACCCAAAACCCTGATAAGGCAAAGACCTGTAAAAATCCATATGAGGAGATAAAGTATTCAGAAGCAATATTTAGAAGCAATTTTTAAAAAAGCCAAAAGCCACATTTACTCACAAGAGATACATCCATAGATCATCCAGCAGATCATAAAAAGCAGGAAGAACAGGTATCCCATAAAATAACGATGGTTCCCTGCTCCTAAAGTTGCACAACAGGGACCAAATTACTACACTTTCAGCAGCAGAAAGACAACAACATTACACCAGAAAGTTTAATTGCTTGCTTAGAATGACTGCTTATTATTGTATACAGAAACATTATGCTACAATATTAAGCCTCTATAACTTCAAGACAGTGAAATTAGCTGGTTTACTTATGATTTTTCTTTTATTTCTCAGACAACAAAGCAACTTTAATTTTCTGTCATGTTACAACTGCAATTCAGTAATTCATTTGTAACCTCTTTCATGAGGTAATAAAATTAATGATAGACAATATTTAGAGCAAAGTTGGTGACAGCTGTTGCAGAGCCCTTAACAGCCAGAAATTGAAAATTGTAAGTATTTGTTAAAAGCTACTGAAAAATCATCAAACTATGGAGTTCGCTTTGTTAAAAGTAACAGAAACATGAACAAATATACAACCTTCTTTGATAATAAACTAACTCAAATCTTATGTTGGGATGCCTGATGAAGCTAGCTAAAAATAAAATATCTGGTAAAACTTGTAAAACAAATACCTGTAACTGAACAAACAAGGTCTAGGAAACCTAGCTATAACAATGAATGGGATAAAAACAACTCTGCTTTAGACAGAATTCTAATGCAAGAAAACTCAGTTACTAAAAGACTGATCTATTTTTAACAGTAGCAGAGCTAAAAATATGCCTTTTATGAGAGTACATCATAATTCTGAAGTACTCAGCCTTCCTTCTGTTGGTAAAATATGTCCAGTGTTGCAACCTTCCAAGAGCTCCAGGCTGTAAACTAAACCCACAGAGATGATAATGGGCTACAAAAGCTTTGGCTGTCATCATTTACCAGCACAGCATTTACTTCTTTATTATGTCAAATGTTTTCCCTGCTAAAACAAGAGCATCCTCTGGAGGCAGAAAATAATCAAGTGCTTTTAGCAAGTGAGCTGAAAGACTGTATAAATAAGAGATGAGGAAAAACATACATATAACACAAACTAGACTAAACATAAGACACTTCCTTGAAAATCAAACAAGTTCCTGAAAACACAAAATCATGTAATATTGCCTTCAATCACCTAAGGGCATATGAGAAAGTGGTGGGAATGCCCCTAAGGTATCACTTTCATTTGCATTCTAAATTTCAGAACTGTTAAGTTTCATAAAAGACATTCTATAAAGAACACAGAAGTTAAACAGTGGCCTAGAAGCCCATCTGAGAAACATCTGATGGGATGCTTCTTTCAGCAACATCTTTAGTGATACTAAACAAAATTCTGCCTAACAGGAAATCCATATGTGTGAGGTAAAAACATGTAGCATTTAAAACTATAAATGAAATAGTACAATCTTGACTGCAGTTCAAAAAGAAAAAAAAAGTGAAAAAAATAAACTGGAGAACCTGTACTTTGAATAAGATTAGGCAAAACACAGTACTGTGCTCTACAGCTGCCTCCTGGACTGGCAGGAATAGAGTCATCCTCCGCAGTTAAAATAAAATTTTAAAAACTGTAGAAAAACATAACGCTATTTTGATGCTCCATTTAGAATATAAATATCATCACTTCCAGAGATTTGTTTGCTGTATTTTAACTAAAATTTTGAGGAAAAAAATTTGCCCTAGTTGCCAATTCCTTTATTTTTCAAATAGTCTCCACTTTTTGTCAACCTCTTAAGAATGGTAAAAATATTCTATGTGCCAAGTTTTATCCTCAAAGGATTTATTTTAAAGTGTCTGTAAACACTCTTACAAGATTTCTCAGTCCTATCTTTAGCAACATTCTTATCCTTTTAACACATTCCACACACATCCAAATTCCACCTTTCCAGAAAGGCATGATTCATGTTTCCCTTTTTGGCAAACATACCACAAATGCTGTTTTAAGAATGGATTCTGTTTTGCAATCCCATGCTTAGAGTGACCACGTACCAATGTGAGACAGAGAAGCCATATATGGTTGTTCAAACCACCATCCCTCCAGTTCACTCCAGCTCCCATACTGTGATTTCAAATGCTTTTTCCCAGCATACTTTCAAGGGCCCTAAGTTTACCTCCAGTTACCCCTCTCTGTACACTACCAGTAAAAGACAGATTCTACTTTTCCATCATCACTGTGACTTAAAAACCATTTCCTCCACCTACCCTAATCCCATCACTGATACACTCAAACTAAGGGCTTTCCTTCCCCATTTGTTTTTTGGTTTTTTCTGGTTACAGATTAAAATACTGGATCTTTCTGTCCCATTGACACATACTTCTTGGTATCTTGTAAAACCTGAGCCCATGCTCCCCTGCCTGTCTGAATTAAAAATTTCTTAGTTTTTCATTGTAAAACATCTAAAATATAAAACAAAAATATCTCAGATAGTAACATCTGTAGGAAACATAAAACAGAAGGGGGTGATATAAATTGATCAATGAGACTTTAGAAATGTTCTATTACAATTTAAATGCCAAGATTTTACTCTTGATTTTCAGACCAAACTACTCTGATTATTCACTATTATGTCTATTTGAAAGGACTACAATGAAGCATTTATGACACTGTCAACTGTCAGTGAACCCAGGTCTTAACTCCTCCCCAAGATTAAAGTTACCTCTGCTTGTGTCCTAAAAAATTAAACACGTGAAGCAAGCTGCACTCATTTCCTAGCTGAGAGGTCTTCAGTGCTCCCTGCATAATAATGGTTTTCAAATAAGTTTCTCAAAAAATATGACTGGAAATAGCAGCATTTAGAGACTTTATTTCTGTTTTATATCCATTCATTTAATAATCACTGGGGAGAACAAAAGACAACCTTGATGGTCAAAAAGAGGAGAATACCTCAACAGGAAGTCGTTCTGGATCTAACTTGCATAACCATAACAATTTTAAATACACATACTCTACCAATAAGCCACTGAATATTGGTCAAAATGAAAAATTTCATCTTATGTAATGGATAATAATCAGTTGTGGAATTGGGACATACCTTTTCAGCAGTAAAGCTTTGAATCTTTTCACTACTAAACTTCAAATCTTCATGTCAATTAAAATACATATGTAGCAAACTGAATTAGACACAGACCAATTTTGAGGACAGGTATATAACAGACAATACAAATGAGAATAATGCAGAGAATCACAAGTAGAAAAAGAATTGAGCTCAATACTGAAAAGCTTTTCTTAAGAAGCCAAGTCACTTCCACTGTGAAATGAGAGCAGCCAAACCTTGCAGAGCCTTTTAGCAAATTGCTCACCTACGCAGTTCCCCACCCACGGGCAGTGGTGATCAAACTTCGCTATACATCGATTGCAAACACCGCAGTGTTTGGACCTCACTGGCTTCCGTATCTGCAATAGATAACAAACATCTGTTTAGAAAAGCAAGTTATTTTAAATAGGAGATGTATTTTAAATAGGAGAAAACACAAACCCTCCATTTAAATGTAAATTGATTGTGCTATTGTTAATTCCTCAGAGAACTTCAAACTTGAAGCTAATTCTAAAGGCAATCCTAGCTATTTAGCTTAATCTACTCATTTTTTAACACAAATATCCTTAAAACTGCACTGAAATGATTTTCACATTTTTTTTCTTACATGAAGAACTATTTTCCTCATACAAAGTTCTTCTATCACCTCCAGCTATTGAGCTTTGTATAGCAACCAGTTTAATTTCAGCTTTTAACAATGAAAATAAAGAATGAGCTTGAATTCCATGATTGTGTATCATTCATAACCAAGCTCTAACATAAACTTTTCAGGTTATTTTCTAAAGACCGAAATATGATTCAACAAGCAGAACTCGATGGCACTTAAAATACTAAATTACTCCCAGAATTTTTTCTTGAAAGGTTATGTCTTGAAAGAAGTGTTCTGAAATATATATGTATATACACACACATCATTTTTAAGGTGCCACATCTGTATATAATTTTCCAGCTTCAAATTTGGAGATACAAACAGCATTCATTTTCCACATACATCAGAGCTTTGCAGTGTTAACACTGATATGCATGAGCACTTTGTATCTGCTAGTTAACTTTCAAAGAAAAAGCACGTTATATTTGCTTTACAAAAATTAAGATTTCTTCCCCCCCGCCTCCTGACTACTGGCAGATAGGGAAACACTCTTGATTTATGAAAAAATGTTTTACTAGAAGCACACCATAACTTTACCGCAAGTTACAGAGGTAAGTGGAATGTCACATGTGATTTTTCTAACTTGCTAGGTGTATAACCAACCAACCTGGTAGTTATACTTGAATTTTGACACTGGCAAGTTACTTCCAAAGAGATAATCTTTTTCCTCTCACTGCTGCATTTTTTTTGTGTACATATTATGTATTGAAAACACTGCTTAGATTAAAGAGTACAAATAAATTCTGCCTTTGAAACTGCAGTAAGGTCAAATACGTGTTAATTACAGGAACACTAATTTTGGCTTAATATTAAAGAAAAAAAAAACCAGAGAAATGGATGAAAAAATATACTACCAAGCAGGTACTGCAGAATATACTGAGGTCCAGACTTCCCGTCTCTGCAAGTTCTACTATTGTCTGCAGGAAAAATAAAATTAGAATTTAGCATATAAACAAATGGTGACAAGCATTTTCAGACCTGTGGCTCTGAACCCTTGATTTCAGGTACTTTCTACACACAGGAGCAAATTCATTTCAGATCAAACTGATTTTGAATCTACTTTATTAAACCAATATGCATATTTACTTCCAAATTAATTCTAGTTTATACTTATTCCTAGTCACCTACTGTGATTTCAGTGCTGCTGGTGTCACTTTTGGTACCCTGGACAATTTCATTATGAGTCCCTCTGATTTCAGTGGGAGTATAACACTACACTACAGATAACAAAAGGATGTAAAAACAAATGTGCATGGTCTCATGCACATTCAGCTCAAAACTGCAGTTCAGTATTTGCTTGTCCACAAGCAAAATCCCAAACCTGAGGAGAACAGAACTGAACAAGAGCAGATGAAGAGCTTTTAAATACAAGTATTGTGCAGACCCAGGATCACTTCCGTCAGATCCACATCACTGTGCTTTGTAAACCTTTGTGTACCTTCTATGCTTTTGAACTACAGGAATATCTTATTTATTTATTCCTTCACTTGCTTTAAGTGATTTGGGTTATTTTGTAACACAGAATGAAGGACATGACATATTAAAACAACAAACATCTGAAATTGTTGCTTGCTACTCATTTCTAAACGTAATTAACATGTTCATCTAAAATTAATTTTCTTACTTAGTTATTTCAAAGCTAAAGGATAACTCAGCATTAAATACTTGAAGAGAAATTATGAAAATGTTATGAAGTGCTACACTGCATGAAGGTAACATACATGTCCTACAGTGGTTCATACCCCTGGTAACAGAACATTTTACCATGTGGTTAGCTGCAATGTAAGAAATCCAAAACATTCACAGCCATATGCATCTGCCTCAAAAAGTTACATTTTGCAATTCCTACCCAGTTCAACAAGGCTTTTGGAACCACATTTAATCACCTACTTAAGCAAGTAGATTAAACAAACTGCATATTTGTGCAATTTGCTGAATCCAGTCCAAAGTGTCATAGTTGACTACTCTACTTAATCTAGTCCAGTTCAAGGAGTGGAATTTAGTTGGGAATTTACTTTGGCAACTGGCAATAACAGAAATGGAATTTTCAGAGTAAATCCAAATCTGCATATTGACTAAGTACTCAGCTATACCTATTGCAGAACACAAAAGTTATTTCATTGACACCATCCTTTTAATGGCTATTATATTTTTATTCCTACATAAGAACATAACTCCAAGTGGTCTGATTTTGATTCACACAGGTTTTTTCAAAATAACCATGAAGTAGAAGCTCAAAGTTCATTTTAGGTGGAATGTTGGCTTCTAGGAAACTTAAACAAAACAAAACAGTTTTGCTGCTTGTATAATTTTGGCATATTCAATGCTCATTTTGGCTGTTGAGAACAATGTACTTAATTTAAAATAACAATATGAGATGCTAATAATGATACAATGTCTTAGATATCATTAGATCACCCATATTTTCTCTGACATTTATGCCAAAATAAAAGCCCACCCCAAACTGCCTGGGATTATGGCTGTTTTAGCTTCAAAATGTTTGTCAGTTTAATACTTTTAGATACAAAGGTAAAGAAAATTAGAGGTGCTTAGAAGTCTGGAAAGTTTTCATAAAATTAACTAACACTTTTCCCACAATGCGCTATTTGTTTCACTACGGCAAAAATCTGAAACTTCACATTTTCTTTTTCACTTAACTGCTTTTCAAACTTTTAATATTGAAAATTCAAGTTTTATTTTGCTACTCAAAATGACTAATATGTAATTTTGCACCAGTTAAGACTTGAAATGCATTCCACATGTCAAAAAATAAATCTGGAAGACTTTTCAACATTTTAAACTTTTTTTATACAACTTACTGAAATGCAACGTACTGAATAGTAAACTAAATACTCTGATCAGCTGATGGAAGACTGTTGAAGAACAAGTTCATATCTCTTGGCTTTACCTTTTTCTTTTGTTCTTCCGTGGCTTTGATGATTCCTGGATCAGATTTCCAGGATTTTCCAAAATTGTAGAAAAGTGCAATGCTATTAGCAAGGAACGGAAGATGTATAAAGAAAAAATTGAGATGTGTTTACAGTCAAGGAATCTCAAGTGTAAAACTGAATTTCCTCTTCAACATTCTCACTGATAATTCTGAAACAAAATTTAACTAAATTTAAATTTTACTAATGCCCTTGAGTCACTGTCTTCAGAATTAACAAAATTCAGCACTGCTGCAAGAACTAGCTTGGTACTCAGCATTTGCCATTGCTTGACCTTCAAAACTTACTTTTCAGAATGGTCTGTTTCATAAGGTATTTCTAAAGCATTTATCATTCTAAAGGATGAACAACGATAGTTCAGTTTTTGTAACTGTTTTCCCTTTTAATTAAATTAAATCCCATGAAATTTATCTTCTCAATAACTATTTCCTGTTTTCAGAATAAACACTTTGGAGCTCTATTTATAAAGCAGACATTTGACTGCCTATGTCTTCACTGGCTTGACATTCCTATGATATCACAGGACATGCTGTTTCTGGCCATAGAAGGAATTTTGCTGCAATGGCCACTGTTGCACGGCAATCATGTTTCAACACCACTTATCTCCAAGAAAGGTAGTGTCTGAAACCTAGTCCTGTAATAAGGCAATACACATATTTTGCATCACTGGAAGTTATTTTTAACATACTAATATGTCTAATACTTTAAAAACCACAGGATGTATTATTCTCTAGAAGTGTTTATAAAATCAGCTACCATAAAGACAGAAAATAGCCATTTGTTTTAAAATACATTTCCTGCATTCAATGTCTTGTCATGTAACATGCTAGTCTTACAGCACTTGACATTTCTTCAGAGAATTAAAACATTTTTAGCAGTGATGTTGAAAAAGCAAATACTTCAGATGTTTCTCTTCCACAAAAGGAAAATTACTTATTCTCATAAACCTACAAAAGACCTGACAAAACTGAATGAAGACACCTGCTGTCACTGCCACTTACAACTGCCAAAAGATGCCCTACTTGACAAATCTGTGGTGCAGAAGCCTCTACAGCATTATCCAAACAAAAAGGACACCTAATACTCAGGCAGAAAACACTACACACCCAAATGACACTGCATTTTGAGGAACTTAGATACATTCAGATCTAAACAGCTTGCGATGCAAAAGAACCCAGAAATGCAAACAAATACAAGTAGGCCTCTTTTTGACTTCTGTAATGCTAAGGAAGTCACATTGTTTATGTGAAGTGTATCACAAATCATTTTTCTTTTCCTCTGGTTGGGGTAAGGAATTGGCTGTGAATTTCTAATAAAAATATTGGTAAGCTAAATTAAAATTTTAATAAAGTATACCATATAGTAGAATTAGTATCAGCTTACTAAAGGCAATTTATCTTTCCAGTAATGTTTCCTGCAAGTTTATAATGGGGGAAAAAACATCAGCTATACTATAACCTGAACATTCACAGTTCTATTTTATACATTAGAGATTAAACGCTCTGATGTCAAAATTTACACAATCCAGCTTCCTATTTTTTTCTAAAGCTACCTGCTGCCAAGAATAAGCTGGTGCAACTGAACTGCTTAGCTAGAGAGAGGTTACATTTTTTTAGAATACTAAAGTAATTGCTGGGTTTTTTATAACAGTGAAAACTGATTTTCCATTAAGTGTACCTTAATCAGACAACCATTACAAACAATGAAGGTACAACTGGAACCAATTTTATGACCCATTTCTAAATACCATACGTCATGTCTAGACTTTTAAAGAAGATGTGAGAAAAGACTAAGAGGGTTTTTATAACCTTAATGCTTTGCAATTGTTTTTCCGCTAACTTAAATTTTGATAACCCGTAACAAAGCTGCAGAGTCCATTGTCTCAATGGACTTCTCCCCCATTTTACTCCCTCAAATACAGACAGAACATAAGAGACATCCCCCAGAACCTGTTTTCCCTGTGTTTTTATCAGGTGGTGTCAGATGAGAGCAATGCTGACAATGCAAATTGTGGCAGATAGGGGATTTCTCTGCTGCAGCTGGGAAACTACATGAGAATTTAGAAGTTTTCTTCAGGGTATTTCCAGCATGTGATGTAGGTAAACAACTTCAGGTGTAGGATTCATCTCACCCACTTTAAATCACTCACTATGCCTTCACAGACATCAGGAAGGAAAAAAGCCATGTCCAATCTATCTTCAGTATCAAGATATTTAAATTATATAAGAGAAGCAAAGCCTTAGAAGTGGCTATTTTTTGTCACTGGCTATGAAGAGTGTTTAAACTTCAGTACAGATGCCCACACTAGAGGTATCTAAAATCATACTGAACTTCCTTCTGAAGTCTACTTTGAAAGAGATCTTAGCAACTTGCATCATAGACATCTCTCAAAACTCTTCACATGTAAAAATTTCTTGTAGGTTTGCAATAGCTTCAGAGTAGAGCAGGGAATTGGTTCTCTAGGGAGAGTGTCCCATTTTGTGTTAACATCCTCATTTACAGCTACACAAGGAAAAGGCACATTACTGTATTATCAAAGGCTGCAAAATGCATAATATACCAGGCATTCACAACTCCTGCCTTACCACCAATGTGCTCCTCTTTTATGCAGTTTCCCCAGTTTTCATTGAGAGACAAAGCAGAAATACCCACAAAACACTTCCTACTTTTAGTCCTGATCAATATTCTTTAATTATTGGAACAAGTACAAGATGCTGAAAATCATTGCAGGAATTGGAATGAAAAGGATCATCTCATTAAAAAGAAAATTTAAACAAAACAAGCACCACCAATCCCCTAAGTCAGGTAAACATGGGATAAGTTAATTTTTCATTGTGAACTGTAGTCTATTTAAAAGGCCTCAAATACATGCAGCTTCCTGCTATCAGGTATCATACAAGTCTGAGATCAAGCCAAAATGCACATTATAGACCCAGATATGCCCTTTCACTAACCAAAAATCCTTTTCTCCTGCACAGAAAAATCTGCAGCCAGTGTAAGGTGTCAGAGATCAAATATATGCTAATAAACCTGCCAATTCACAGAATCACAGCATCACAGAATGGGTCAGAATGGGTCTCTTCCAGGCTGGAAGAGACCACAGTGGGTCATCTGGTTCAACCTTCCTGCTCAAGCAAGGTCACACCAGAGCACACAGCACAGGATTGTGTCCAGACTGTTCTGGAACACTGAGGAGAGACTCCAGAACCTCTCTGGGCAATCTGTTCCAGTGCATGCTCACCTTCATGGTAAAGAAGCTCCTTTTCATATTCAGGTGAAACTTCCTGTGCATAATTTTCTGCCCATTGCCTCTTGTCCTACTGCTTGGCACAATTAGGAAGAGCCTGGAAAGATCCTCTGACACTCCCTGTTTAGATTCTTATAGACATTGATGACTAATGTCTCTCAGACATGTCTTTTTGAGTCTCAACAGGCCCAACTCCCTCAGCTTTTCCCTATTAGAAAGATGCTCCAAATCCCCATTTAATAACAGCTGTACATCTGGATCTAAGAGTCCAGGCAGGTAACAGCAGCTAGCTACATGAGAAGCCTCATTTCACTAGACATTTATTAGACAAAATCAGTTTGTAATTAACTGAAGCTCTGCAAAAGCCTTTTAACTCCATTTCTATCTGACATAAAAGAATCCCTTAGCTTACAAATTATTTCAGTTAGCCTATCTCCTCCAACACTGGATTTTTTTAAAAACTTTTTTCTTTAACTTTAGAAAAAGTATTTAGACATGGGAACAGAAGCTCTGGATAGCTGGGTCCAGAGTTTGGATTTTTGGGGTCTTTAGGTCCTGTAGAAAAACAGCTGCTGACTTGTTTTTTTCTGCATGAAGTCTTTTTGCTCTTTTCCTGAAACTAATTTTGGTAATAAATTTTTTTTTTAATGCTTAACTGTACCAATTAGCTTGTTACAGTTTTTTAAATCTCATACAATTGTATCAGCTTTGTGAAAGAATGAAAATCATAAAGAATTCTCTAACACCCATTTTTAAAATAATCACTAATTGAAAATATGTGCAATGTTTGTTTCCTTTAACCTAGACCCCAGCAATTGGTGAAGTTTATGTGAAATAAGATAATCAATACAGTGTTAGTCAATGATAAATTATTTTAAAAAACACAAATTGCCCTATATAATCTCAAAATCTCAGCATTGCAGAAAGGATGTCACAGCCATAAAAGCTCGCTTACTTAAAACTGCACACTCCCATTTGCACCAAATACAAACAGAAGAGAAAAAAATACTGTGAATAGTTTGGGTTACAGTAAACTCTGACATTTTAGAAAAACAGAGCAGTGTAAGAACCTTTTGACAGAAGGAGCAGTATTTGTTCAGCTGCAACTGGAAAGACTGCATGAACAACTGAGGTATAATCTTGGCAGGGCATTTACAGGACACAAGAGAATGTTATACCTATAAATACTAATGAAAAAGAAAAAAGAAAAAAAAAGTGAAATTCTAGTCTCACATTATTAAAAGTGTAATTTTCAATAATTTTTTTTCTTTTACAACTAAAACTAAATTAAAACATAGTGACTTAGTGTGTAGGATTTTTGAGGGCATTTTTGCTCCTACTCTGCAAACACTAGAAAACTAGAATACACTAATGGGGCAAGACATAAGTATCCTTTGTTACAAACAAAATATAGTTACAAGGATGCAGCAAAACAGTGGCAGGGAGGCATAGGACCATAAACTCATATATAGACTCAAAAATACACAGATCATATTCCTCATTCCCTGCAAGAATAGGATTTCTACTTTATCAAATACACCAGACTCAGAAGCTGCTGAGAAAAATCCAACAGAATTGAAACATTTACAAAACGTTCAATACATTTTCAATACTGGCTTTTTGAAAGACACATTATTAAACTTTAGAAATTAGAGATCTATTTTTCATGTGACCACACTGAAATTCAAGAAAATGCACTGCAAATCCTTGTTTTTCTTTATGATACATTGCATCACCTGACCTTTTCTGTCCTATTAGGATTAAACACACAAGAGTTGATGATCTTTAAATACTTGAATATTAAAGTTGCACTTGCAGCAAATTAAGATCTTTATGTTATTTATAATGTAAAGTTCCAGTAAGGCAAGTCCTGATAGTTGTTTAAGGTTATAATTTCTCTTCCCCAAGCAAAAGACAGTCAGAAAATTTGTGAAAACTACTAGGACAGGTTTTATCACTTGAACAGAACAAAGTGTAAAGCAGTACTCTAGTCTGCTGTAAGCAATCATATAAAGCTGTAAAAATACAGGAATTCTTTATCCAACCACAATGCTATGCCTCATGTTATAAAAATAGAGGAGGCATGCAATTTCTTTTTTGCAATAAAGTTACAGGGCTACTTTTCAGAAGAAGAATGAATTTGGAATCTTATTACAAAGACTTCCAATTAAAAATCACCAATTAAAGAAAGATGGCCTCAAGCACTTGGTCTCTAAAACAGATTGTCAGAGAATTGTGTCAGCTCTAATGAAAATAATTAGTAACTGAAGGTCTTAGACCACAACTTCTCTATACTGTTGGTGGTTGTGAGACACCAGCTTGGGACAGAAGTAGGACAGTATTTCATTGACATTCTGAAGTCAGGTTTTATTAGGGTAATCGTCTACAGTTCTAGTGAACAATTAAGATTATTCTCTGCAAAAAAAAAAGTGATGAACTTCAAGCTATTTAATCAGAATGAATTACAGAAATAAAAATCTAAGCAAGTTGATAGATATATGAATGAAATATGAGCTTCAGGATAAAAATCCCACAATTACAACTTTAAGAACTATATTAAACATCAAATCTCTACTTTGTTTTCTTGGAAACTGAAATTACAGAACCCAAGAAAGTTGTTTAAAAGTTTGAATCTATTTAATTGCCATAGAAAACTAACATTCCCCACTGAGCTCTGACTCAATTTCTACCTCCATGAGTAAGGGAAATTCATATCTAGACAGACAATCAAAACCACAAAAATACGGCAGTATGCTGAATCTCTATAATCTAGTATTGTTAATACACATATTTTCAACATAACTATAAATATAGTTATCAAATGCATCTAAAGTTTGCACAAAATGGAATTTCCAAAATCTTTCAGAAGCTGTAACTGTGAAACCAATTCCACTAGAATTGATACAGACCATGAATCAGCCTACTGTTTTCAGAATAGTGTCTAAAAAACGCAATTACATTGTGTCCCCTCAGAGCCAGAGAATATTTTACAAATTTGCTAACATTTCCTCCACATAGAAAATTGATAAAGGAAATTCTGCCGAGTACTGTAAGCAAGTTTTGAGGAAAATCTTTTACTTACCAAAGAACAGCAAGAGCATGCACATTTCTAAAGCAATAAATTAATTAACATTAATATAGAAAGCAATGTTTAGTGGTGATTCCCTTTTTATAATTATTATAGTTTACTTAGTGTTATATATAGGATATAGCTGTGTAATTCCTCATACTATGAACATGAAAAAAATACTACTGTACACTAAAAAGGATATCATTCCAAAACCAGAAGAACCACGTCACATACATCCAGAATTTTGTTGCCAAATATATTCCAAGAGGCAGTGCACTGTGCATGGAGTGATCAAAGAATGACCTGTAATGTAGGAACAATGTCACATGGTAAGTTTTGATTCATAAAATGTAAATCCTGAACTACTGCTTCAGGGAAACACTTCCTATTAAAATATGTATTATATGGGATTTTGCACAATATGCCATACATACATTTTCCTCACTTTTCTGTTCAAGGTTCATGAGAAATTCCTTTTTTCAACCTGCCAAGACAGGCAGAATGAGTAAATACTGATGCTAAAACCACACTGTGCAAGCAGTCAGGAACCTGTGAGATTTTTAGCAACATGGACAGCGTTGCAAACTGCAGTAAGTTTTGAGATTCCAGTTTAAAGACATTTTGAAAACTCATACAATGAAAACTGTACATTAAAATCATGTCCTTAGGAAAACAAGCTTAAGAGACTTTGGTGTTATCAGCCTATATACTTGAAATATTTCAGATAATTCAATATTTTGCTTCTGCTACAGTTGCCAATATAAAGTTGAAAAAAAATCCAGACTAATTAATTTCCCATATATCACTATATTTACCAAGTTCTAAGATAAAATGCTGCTAGATTAATTAAAAATAATTAGGCCATCAGAATGACTTTCACTTTCTTACACTTTTGCATTTTAAAGACTTGTCTGAATAAAGTTGCACACAGTGAGATAAACTAGGTGAATAACTAGGCTACTCCATATTCAAGAAGAAATTGCTACAAACCTATGGAAAACAACACTCTAAACAACTAACCTCCCTGAAATAAAATTTCTGCATTATCTGCCTAAACATCCTGCTATTGATCCATTTTGCTTTTTGTGCTGGTGATTCCCTCAGGGCTGCCACAGACAAATGTGTGCAGGGAGTAGTTTCCATTTCACTTCTTTACTCCCTTACAGTACCTCTCTTTTCTCTAGTGGAAGTTCCCTAGGTCTTAGGAGAAAACCGTGTAAGCAACATGAGCTAATTTGATGAATAATAGGTGAATATAGATTTGGCCACACAGTAGTTACTCTGCACTACTCTTTCTTTCAGTGAATTCTGTGCATTTTTGTGTGTGTGAAAGTAGGGAGGAAAATATAGCTAAGCAGATTACCTAAAATTCTACAGGGGAAGAAAACACTATTACAATAACAGCACACGTTTAATTCAAACCTGGGCTTTGTGTAAAACATTTTAAAAATTATTTATACTAAATATTAAACAACAGATAAGAGAAAATAAAAATGTTAATCTTGAACTCATGTCAGTTAGGCCAAAAATATAAAACTTGACAAAACACAGATCTTGGGAGATTGGAAGAAATCTTGTCCTTCCTTTCTGTAGGAGGCACACCTGAGAATTTGACAAATGAGAAATATGTTTCTTTGTGGGAGGAGGCCAGCAAATTGCAAAGCCTCAGAGGTGACAAAAAGACCAAACAGATCATCTCCAAGATCCTGCAAATGCTGGATAACCTTCCACTTCCCTCCCAGTCTACTAAGTTCACTAAATATTCTGAACTTGGTTTAAGGAGCAGATATATTTTCCTCTTGATACAGAAAGAAATGAGAAGCAAATGGTTCTAAACAAACATGACATCCAACCCCAGAAAAGCAGAAAGCTGCTAAGTATGGGGATACAACAAGTACTCCTATGTTGGCAGCACATGATAATGAAAAGCAAAGTAGAGATGAGGCAGTCTACAGCTCTTCAAAATCCACTGGAGGATGACTACACATGTGTGTGTGTGTATTTGTAGGTACATTTACAGACATTTGAAGTAATCATAAATACAACTAAAAGTATTTATGATCAGGTAACAAGATGTATAAAAAACACTATAAGAAAGCAGCCTCTTTCTTTAATCACGTATTTCCACAACAACAAAAGCTTCAAAATCTGATTCTAACTTAATTTCTCTCCATAAATATCTTTAGATGCTTTTGTGCATTTAAATTATTGAGAGAAAACAGTTTTAATAGTACACTTGCACATTGTCTTTATTACTTTATAGTAACTTTTCCATTGCTTGCTTTCTGCTACATTCATGCTGATAACTTTGTAGACAGACAATCAGCACCCTCCTCTGGATAATGACTGAATTTCTGTTCTGCTGTTAGCTTCTGTTAGCTCAGCAGTATTCACCCAAGCTAATTCCAGGTCTCACAAGACAATAGAGCATTACAGGAGCTATAGTTGCACAAGATCTTTTGCAGAAATAAAGACCAATTCCAACAAATGGAAATTTAAGGTTATCCATCCAATAAAGATGTCAGCAAAATACTTCTTACATGCACACTAAATAGACAGTGTCCCAGTAAAACACTTACTTTGAAAGAAACTGTACCATAGCCCAAACGCCACCATACATCAGCCCTTTAATGAGCCAAGAATCAATGTCTAGGTCTGCTATAAACCCAACCAGCCAAATAACTAGGAAAGGAGTTCCCAGCATCACCTTCTGACGGAATTCCTATATAGAAACAAACACCAGTGAGTAACTCTGTTTTCAGGAACAGATTGTATAATAAACACGACAGTCATAAAAACTTAATTTTTCAAAAAAATTTAGGGGGATAAATCTTCACAAATTTTCCTCATTTCTTGTCTTTACACATCTCCAATGAATTTGCAAAGAAAATAAACCTTCCTAAAGTCATATTACAAATTGATAACTTTTAGAACTGTCTTCTAGAGACTTTGCTATTAATCAAGCAACATTAGCTCTTTTTAACAAATCCGTATGTGTATGAACTGCCACACAGCACATGACAATGTCAGTAAATTTTTATTACTCGTGTAACTGCAGTTTTTAAGCCATACTGAAGCATCTATTAATAAAGATATGACCTTTTTTGTCTTACACTGTGTGGATACGACTCCTGATGAAACCACTGAACTCCTTCCAAATAATTAAAGTACAGTGACAACGAAATATACAAACCACTTCAGGTCAATAATCACAGCAGTGTTACAGTAGCACAGGGTTAAAGCCCAGACTGTAGCAGTACTTTCAGGACCTTGATGCAATGTATCTTTATTTTAAAAAATTATATCAGTGGTAGCAACACTTAATATCCAGTCCAACACTCTGCCTAAATGTTGATGGATACTAAGAAGAAAACATTAACTCCCTTTAAATTATCAAACAATATGTAGGAAGAGAGTTCTTCAGGCTAGAGCAGTATGTTAACCCTTACACCCTCATTTATGGCCTCTTCCTATCTGCAGTATTAAACAATGCTCTGAGAAGCAAAAGGCCTCCACATTAGTGATTCATGTATTAGTTTATACTGCTGAGACTGACTGCTTCTTTCATTCAACACAATAACAATAAACAATACATAACTAGAAAGGAGATCAGAGTTCAGGATACCCAAAATGCTTCTTTCCTCAGCTACCTGAGAATCAGTTTTGGAATGTCTTGGCTAACATGACCACACAATACTTTCCTAACACTTTCTTTTAGCTACCACAAAAACTAAAAGTAAGTGTAGAGAAGCTTAGGGTTTTATTTCCTCCTGCCCTAAATAAAGCACTTTTCCCCTTTTCCCTTATTATGACTTTAGTCATAATAAGAAGACATTCCTTAAAGCTGAAATGTGGGGAAACCACAGTCCTGAACTTCTTTTAAACAAACACACAGGTCCCCAAACCAAGAGCAGCCATAAGATTGATTTACACAAGTGTTATGCTACTACTTACCTTATCTGCTTTTAGTTTTCTCAGAAAGGATGGACTATCATAGCCCTTTGCCTGCCTTGCTTCTTGTAGATGATTGATCATCCAAACGTTCTTCCTTTGTTTTGCAAGATCAAGTGGTGATTCGCCCTGTCAGAAGTAAAAATGTGGGAAACATCCAATTTAAAATAAAATGCATTTGCAGCACTTTTGAAACAGAAGATTGGCTGTTAAAACTAACACATTTCAAAGCCGTTTAGCTACATTCTGGCATACTTTTTGCTCTGCAGCTTACTTGACACCAACCATCATTCATTCCTTTTGGTTTTTCACTCTCTCATAACTATACAAGTGTGCACAAGTAGCATATTGAATGTATGATTCTGATGAGATGTATGTCCTGACAGTAGTAATTGTTGCCTTTCGCATAGAACAAATCTATGTTCCACTATTCTACACACAGTCTACTAGTCTGTAAAGCAAGGACTGTGCTTCCCCCTCAGCTATTGACAGGCAGCAGAAATCAAGCAAAGAATAAGAACTTGTGACCCACTGGATCATGGAAACTCTCCCAAGTCTAAAGCCTGACTTCTTCTGCCTTTTGGCAGACTGAAGTTACTAGTATTATGGAATGCTTCTGGGATATTTTTTTTTCCACCAGCCTAATGTTCTTAAGTTTATTTCAGTTACGAAAGTCCTAGGAAGAAAACGTGAAAGAATAAACTGAGTGTTCACATCCAACTTATTTCAAAATTCTGAGCTTTTACTCTGAGCTTGTGTTTCATGTATTTTGGGTGCTAAGCCAGCAATGGCTCATGTTTTTATTTCTGTAATTTCAGAAAGGACTAACAGATGCAGCAAAAGAGAAACACAGAGTGAAAGATACAGGGACCAAAGGTGCCTACTAAACTGACTTGATTTTTTAAACACTTAGGAAGAGAGATAAATGGAAAAGTTATTGACTTGGTCTAAAATTATAGAGGAGGCAAGAGACAACCAATTGCAGGTACCTCCAGCTTCAGTTTTGCATTTGACTCTTCCTCTCTTCTACTGGAGTTAACTCCCCTCCTAAACAAATCATTCATGGAGGCTTGAAAAATGGCTGAATCCTCCATCGCTCGTCCCCCTCCTAAAAAAAAAGTGAGACAGGTACTAGAAACTGAAACTACCCAGAAAGGGCAATAATTACTATAGACAGAAGTGATTTCAAAGATTAAAAACTGCAGTTAGCTACCTATGTCCCATAGAAAGACAACGGGAACTGAGTACTTGAATGTCATCTCTGCCTTTGAAATCTTGCTTCAAATCTTTAAGAGAGTAAACAGCATAGAATATAAATTATGAGGTGAAGCTTTTTGCTACTTAACACCTTTCACACCTTTTGTGTGAGAAGTTTAACTAGAAAAATCAGTTAAAAAAGAATAACCTTCTGACTTGGCTTCAAAGTTATTTAGCCAGATGTTTAAAAAAACAGATTAAATGAACTCCAGTCTCAACAGAAATGCCTGAAATCAAACTATTGGTGCCTGTTTTATCACAGGTTTAATAGCACCTTGAATTGCTAATATCTAGGAAACTCCAGAGATGCTGTTGTTTTAGTATCACCTTATATATCCAGACTATAAAAATTACCTGTGGACAAGCAATCCCCTCTGGGAGTTGATCTCCCAAGTAAATCCTGAAGTTGTCTTGGGGTCCAGCTGAGCATCCCTTCCACTAGAGGGCCATGAGACACCTAGGAACTGCCTAGATAAAAAAATTGAGGGAGCTTTAAAGAAGTCTTTGACTATGCCTCTCATCATCTGGCCATTTTGATATTCTCTTGTCTTTATAGGAGTAGTTGATGGCTGACTTCCTTAAAAATTTTTAAAAAAAAATGTATTGGGGAACTTCATCTAGTAACATACTTAAAATTGTCAGCAAGCAATAAGGCTTCAGTAATACATATTTAAAGTATTTACATAGAAAAAATAATCTGAAGAGTCATTACGATAGGGAACTGTACATGCATACTTCCATGGACAAGCCTAAGATACACTGCATAATCAAGAAACTACATTTAAAGTTCAATAAATGATTCACTTATAGATTTAAAAAAAAGGAAATCTTTCTTAGACCATAAGAGCTCTTGTAGGTCTCTCTATCTTTCTACTAAATAAAAGGAGTTTCTGCTCATACTTAAATAAAATTTACAAGTTTTCCCCAAGTTCCCAGTGATAACCTGGCTCCCTGGGAAATCCTATTCTCATCGGCCCAACCTGTCTAATGGTCTGGCAAGAAAATTTCCTTAAGAAAAAAATCAACCAAACAAAAAATCCACTCTATTTTGATTACTGAAATACAGCTTCCAACTCTAACATTAATCTAGTTCTCAAAAATGTAACACGTATATTACTACCAAACAGAAAATATTAATTTGTTGTACAGCATAATAAAAAGAGAGTAAATAACAAAACAGGACTAAGTCACTGCTTGTATCAAGTTTTGCTCTAGGATAGGAGTGCTGTTGTTCAAATACTTCACAAACTGTCGTGCAAAGTAAAGAACACCTTGCAGAGATGACTGGTCCCAATTTGTTTCAAGCCTAGGCAGTCAGCAGCACGTGCCTTTCTAGCACAGACTGACTAGAGCTGATAACAGTAAGGTCAAAGCTCACATCTAATATTTCAGTCATATCATCATTTGAAGAAGATGAACAGCTTTCAGCCAATGCATTTCTGTAATATCAGCTGTCTCATCACCATTCTTGGTCAATTCCATGGGCTATCTGAGAAAAGGAATTCACTAAAGAGTGCTGCAGGAATCTAGAACTGACTGCATCAGAAAGAAGCCTTTCACAATTCCTTTTATTTCTGAGGCAACATGAGCCAAACACTTAATTAGTTTTTGGCTCAAAGAACGCTTTTGCTGAACAGTCAAAGGAGGGGCATCAAACTGAGTTTCTATTGGCCTTTAAGAATCAACCAAATGTTTATATTTCCTATATATTTACTACCATCTAAATCAGCATCCATTATAGTCACTGGCTGGATGGCAAAACTGCCATTGCTCAAATGATTTTGATCCTCTGAAGATCCCAAAAACCTGGGAAGGCATGCAAGAAACCTAGATTTCACTGCAGAAGACAGGCAGTGGTCAGTGAAACCAGACACGTATCTTCTGGCATGACTAGAAAAGTATCATGATCCAGCAGGTTCAAAAACCTATTTTTCTACTGACTGCTGCTGTCTGTCAATAAAGAAGGCAAGACCATGAACTACTTCAGGCTAGCACATACTTTTTCATATAGCTAAACACAGAAATTTTTATTACAGATTTTATAGAAGTCCAGAAATGTAGGTACAGTGACAACTTTAGAACTCTTGTCACACTAATCAGTCTGCCAAGACAAGTAAGGTATGACATACTGATTTTTTTTCCCACAAAAATACCTTAATTTTTTACCATGGGTGGCATAGGAAAATAGCTTTTCAACACCAGAAGTGAGACTAGAATCATTCACACAACTGACCTTACAGACCAGGAACAATTAATGTAGCTTCACCTCAGTCCATGCAAGAGGCTAGATTATTTGTTTTAAACATGTATACAAGTGATTCCTTGTAATGAGTTTTCATTCATGATTATGAGCATTTCTGATATTCTGAAGTGGATGTAGTACCTAAAAAGCTGCCAGCAAAATTTGGCTGCTCCCTTAGAAAGGCTATTCCATGCTCTCCAAGATAATTGATGTGTACTTTTTTTTGAATATATATATATATTTCTATCACTTGTGGCCAAGCAAAATAGGCCCCAGCCATCAGTAGGAAAAATGGCGAAAGGACAAATAAATTAAATTAAGTTACAGCTGTGTTTTCAAGCATAACACTCTTTGAGTGGAAAATACAAATATTTGAAGAGGAACTAAGTAGAAAATTCTTTTTCTAAAAGTGATTTCTTCTCTGACATCACAGATGAAACAGCTTGGGTAGCAATATGCATCTAATTTGATATACAGAGTATCAGGAAGTAATGGACAAAACCACATTCCAAAGGCACACCTTCCAAGCTGGAGAAGCTCCAAATCTGTGGCAGAAATTCTAAGAGCTGTTTTGCTGGTCTAACATATGCTGGAGATGGCTCTGCTAGTACAGAATCTAGATTCATAGTTAAGAAATTCTGGTAATCAGGCAAGCTAAGTTCACATGCATAAAAAGAGCCTATTTATTTATTTGACTCCTACTGGCATTTTCAGGCTTCCAATTTGCTTACTGGCACTGGGAGACCGACTGTCAGCTCCCTGGACAGGACTGAGATGCCTCACATCTCACTCTCACTCCAACAGTCACCTCAGAATTCCACTAGAAGATATTTGGTCAGGTTTCCAATTTTGCATCCAAATACACCAGTCTTCACACATGCAGTCTAATTGCACATCCCATTCCCCTATATTTACACATAATCATTGTTAAATAACTTCCTTGAGCATCTTTTATGGTGCAAATCTAGTGGTTATGCATCACTCTTAAGAAAAAAAATGCCAAATGACAAATTAGTGGCATTGCTTTTGCTCCATCTTCCTGATCCCACTATACCCACAATAATCCCAACAATACCAACAATACCCACCTATTCTTGAGATTTATCATAGTCTCTGTTATTTCTGCCTCAAACCACTTACAATTAAACCAGACCAAATGTTTACCTTAATATTTTGAGCATCAACATTAGCTCCAGCTTCTAACAGCAGACTAATGACTGTAGTATTTCCTGCTAGCACAGCCCAGTGCAATGCTGTGTTTTTGTGGTACTTGTCTCCCAGATTAACCGAGACGTTAAATGTAAGTAGTAATCGTGTTGGATCCACACTAGAAAAGAAAATTCTTGTTAGAGCTACAGATGAACTCAAATACATGACAACTTATTGCTGATGCATTCAATTTCTATGAAGATCATTGATCAGGCACACTATAATAGCAAAGTGACATTTTTTGCTGCCAATTATGAATGACTCAAAATCTCTTCCCACCAAAACCAACCTCTATTCTGTTGACTTTAAAGGATCTCCCTAACACAGCTCATTCTGGGATATCAAGAAACATTTGTTCTACAGCTCTAGTTTTGTGTTTACCAGAATCTAACACTACTAACAGATCTGTAAAAATATGCACACGATTATATACTTAAACAATGAAATTCAAAACACGTTATGTTTCCACTTCACAGTCCAGAAGATGAAACTAAAATAGGGTGTGAATGCTGGCAATAGCAAGTATTGCTAAGAGCTAGTTTGTGTTCCTCCCAATAATAGATAGAGATAGGCCCTTCCAAACAGGAATCTAATTCAAACATTTGGTCTTTGGAGAAGAGTTATTTTTAATCCATTTTTTCCAGTCATCACCACAGGAAGGATTAGTGAGCACTTCTTCATAGTACCCTCTCTCCTGAAAAAGTCATTGTACTGGGTTTGGCTAAAATCAAGTTAATCTTCTCCACAGTAGCTCCTGCTGTGCTGTGTTTTGGATTTGTGACCAAAGCAGTATTGATGACACAGGGATGTTTTAGCTGTTGCTGAGCAGTGCTGACACAGGGTCAAGGCCCTTGCTGTTCCTCATGCTGCCCTACCAGTGAGCAGGCTGGGGGTGCACAAATGCTGGATGAGGACACAGCAGGGACAACTGACCAAAGAGATATCCAGTATTGCACGGCAGTGTGCTCAGCAATAAAAGCCGGGGAAGAGAAGTAGGAAGCAGAAGACGTTTCAGAGTTACAGCATCTGCCTTGCCAAGTAACTGTTACAGGTGACAGAGCTCTGGTGACCTGGAAATGGCTAAACTTCTGCCTACTGAAGGGAAGAAACAAATGAATTCCTTATTTTGCTTTATCTATTGAACTGTCTTTACTGCAACACATGAATTTTCTCGTTTTTACCCTCCTGATTCTCCTTCTCATCCCACTTGGCAGGAGTGAAGAACTGGCTGTGTAGGGCTGAGCTACCAAGTGGAATGAATTCACAATAACCATAAATGAAGAAAGATAAAATGGCAACTGTGGAAAGGAAAAAAACTTCCAAAAAACTCCCTAAACCAATCACTACTATATGCCACTTGATTAACACTAAGATAAAGTCAAAACTGCATGTATTACCTATGTGTTCTGTAAGCTGCCCACATTAAAGGTGTCATTCCATTTTGATCCATCATATCTACATCCTAAAAAGAAAGAAAAGAAAAAAAAGTTGGTGAGGTAAGTAAGCATACTTAAGATCCAGGAGATGCAATGTTTTCAACGAGAAGCAGTGTTCTAAGACTAATCATCTGAATTGGAAGAAAAACTGGCAAGCTTTTAGCACTCAAACAGTATTTAAAAAATGAAAACAAACATTGATGCCACCACTGCCAAAAAATAACTGTTCCAATCTATTTTGGAAACTATGAAACAGTCATACTGTGTAAGATCAGTAATTTCTAATTTACTATTACTCTTCAATATTAAAGATATATACAGGTGGTGTATTATTGCATTAAAAAGCAGAAAAAGAATTAAAATAATGTACCAATATTTGAAAAGATACTTGATAAATTACTATAAGTACCACTGTCTGAATTCTACATCCTACTAAATGCTAGTTGCACCTATTTTTCCACTTGCAAAGCAATTTCCCATAGTTCACTGAGTTCCAATGGTATTTATGTATCTGGATATCCAGTTAATTAATGCCAGAGAATTTTAAGAATAAACAGCCATTAATAAAAACAACCTCCTCAGAAATAAAACTGATCTATAATCTCTTTCCCCTCCTGCCTAGAGAAATTGGTAATTACTAAATATTTGGAGGCAAATTAGACTCTCAAGCACATTTGGGCAGATTTCCCACACCAACACTAACAAAATCACTGCAAGCTAAGGTAACACAGGACATGAAGAGGCAACTGAGCTATGACAACATTTCCTATACCACTTCTCTCAGTTCTTACTAGGAAAAATAGATTGGAAAGCATTTCAATGAAGTCTTCTGCTAGAGAAATTTCTGACAAAAACCCAGAAAGTGACTGATATTGCTTTCTGTCACCCCCAGAACCTCCCCTGCTCCAGAGTCTACAAAATGCCTAGCACCCTGGTTTCCCTACTCACACTGCCGCTAGCCTGACCCAGGCAGCTGTTTTCAAGAAAATCCAACTTCCCGCCTCCAAATAATTGCTTTTAAAACACCTCCAGCCTGCAGATTACTTTGTATTTCAGAGTTGTTACTCTGTTGCTTAGTTTAAAAAAAAGGTTATTTAAAAACCACAGTTGATGGAGGAGAAGAACAGTCACTTGATTTACTTGCTCGTACTGTTTGTTGAGGAGTTACTTGGTTTGAGATCAGGATCCAGCTCCGTTTGCCCACAGTACTTGTATAGGTTAGATCCTTTTGAGCCTACCAGGACTATGCAATTGCTGGCATTGCCATTAACCCCCTGTGGTTGAAATCATGAAGGAAGTTAGACACACAGCCCAATCTCAAGTTCATTCATCGTTGAGAAGCACAACTCACACTGGGATTCACAGCTCACACTGTGTGAACAAGATACTTGGAGGATTGTACAAATTACTGCAACAGGAACAAGCGCTCCTTCATCTTTAGATTTTGTACAGAAAAGCATCTCTTTGTGACAGTAGGAATGTGTTTAGATGTAAGTAGTACAATTCCTTCAATGATTCCACCTGACAAATCCAAACTACACTTTGCACACTAGATGACAGTCAGCTAAAAGAAGCCAAACCCATCAGCTCCAGAGCATTCCCTACCTGTAAGTTACCTAGGCAGGCTACAGCTACTACTCATATTAAGCTACTATGTTGGCTGAAGCAGATCCCTGTTCAAAGGAACTTTAACAAGAGGCAAAGCTAAGATTCACTTGCGCACTGCTGTGCATATGTAACAAAGATGATGTAGCTGTAGATAGCAGACGTGCTCCAACAAATCTCTCATCAAAAATTCCTTGTTATTTCTCCAGATCACTACTGTAAGCACAGATTGAGGGAGACATTTTAAAAAGGAAGCTCTGGTCCTGCTTTTTGACAAGGAGAGGGCTGAGGCAAAGAATTAAATCTTCAGCAGCTGGTTCATATTAAGAGACTGTTTTTCCATTCTGCAGCATCCAGCAGGCACTTTAACATTACTTTCTTGTTTAACTCTCAGTGACAGATCAGGGCTCATGGAGGGGTGTGCCTGCGCTGTTAGGACATGGTGCAAGCACTGCAAGAACCAAAGATTCAAACAATAAGTGATGCAATGATCAAAAATTGCACATACTGCTGCCCTTTGCACGTGGTTCAAGTGTGAATTCTGTGGACCACAACGAGCAAAATTTCCTCACGTTTCTAAAGTACAACTCTGGTTCTGAAGGAGAAAAAACTTTTCACATGCAAAGATAACCAGACTTAATCCTAGGACACTAATACAACATTGCACAAAAAGCTTTTAGCGAGGCAGAAATACTGGGGAGAAAGAGTTTTCTGCATGAAAAGGAGTTGCAGCAACTCTTCTGCTGCTTAATACTACTTTCTGAAAGCAAGAGTTGACAAGGAAGGATTCTGAAGAGATCAGAGCAGCATTAGGCTTACCAGGAGATTTAACAAGCAATGGTCAAACCAGTATTGTGATGAAATAGGCACAGAAAGCATCAAGAGATCCCACTTAGAATTACTTTAAATCACACAGAAAGGAACCAGGAGTCTGATCCTCTTTAGAACCATTACTGCTTATTTCACAAAACACAGACCTTCATAGAAAAGACCCATCACATCCTTGCTCAGAATCCTATTCTCCATAAGGAAAAGATCTCTTTCACATGAACTGTTGCCCAGGGAAAGGAAAAAAGGCTTTAAAAGCATATAGTAAAGAAGATTTATCAGTAAGGCTGATGTAAGTCTGACAATATTTCTTAACTTAGAAAAGATGTGCTAGTTACAGACTAGAAGCAGAGATTTTGTAAGATTCCCACTAAAGCAGAGATTTTTACGAGTCCCATAGAACAGAGCACAGACCAACAAAGAAGACAACACACAGAATTAAACCTACTCCATTCCTTCAAGCAAAAGCTCTGTTCTGAATACCCTAGTCCATCAAACACAGTTAGGCTTGAATCATAAGGAAGAACACAACTGGGCTTATAATTCTCTAACTAATGTGCTTTGAGTTGGTCTAGGAAATAAAATACTTGGTTCAGTGTCTTAATGCTGGCCTGAGCTTGGTGGAGAGAAGGAGCCTCAGTGGCAACTGAGGTGACAATGCTTAGGAGCACTGCTCATGGATCACAGCACCAAAGTAACCACAGCTGCTGGTACCACACTGGCATCTCTCCACCTACTTCTAAGCCACAGCTCAGGTGACCCTACATAGCTCGAGACATTAGTTAACGTACGAAAGTGTAACTCTGAAAGTATAAGAATGTACTGATGAGTAAGTGCTAGTTAAACTATGAAAGTGATAGTTGAACTATGAGTATGAAATAAACTGTGATTTTAGAAGTAGAATATTTTTTACATAATTTTACCCTACAAGCAACCTTACAGTCATTCATTATCTGTGATTAAGTTACCTCACACATGCACAGGATGAGAACACATTATTTAACCATTCATACACCACATCTGTATCCTAACTTATTCCAGGTCAATGTTTGTGTATGTAAGCTCCTGATATGCCTCTAAGCACAAGATCAAGCAGTCAAATTGTACACTGCACATTATTAAGTGTCTTCAACCGCTTTTTCAGTTTTTCTTTCTCACATTTTTTTTACATAAAGGTCTTACCTAAACTTGAACGGTGCTACAGATTCTGTTACTTGATTTCTCATTATATTTATATCATGTACCTGTACCATGCTTGATTTTGACCCAGGCAACCTAGTGACACAAACAACATGTTCAAATTCCAATACAGCTAGGTATCAGTCTTTCACAATTCAGTAAGAGGCATGACTAAAGAAAATGCAACTCTATCAGCCCCTGCTGCCTCTTGGCTGAGTAGTACTTGCTGGCATGAAAATGGGTTCACTTCCAATCAAAGCCAGAGTGCATCTGACCAAGAGTTCTTCCCCTTCACTCAAGCCTCAGATTGCAAATTTTACCATTGGCTGCTACAGCCCAGAAGAAAGTGAAACAGCAACACTGAAGTTGGGTTCCAGATCTGTCTCAAAAATTGATAAGGCAGCAATTAGGAACAATTTCTCAATCCACCTGTCAGTCCTCTATTCCATTATGAAAGTTGGCTTTTCTTTGGCCACATTCATCCACAAAGGCATGAGGATCTGAACTAACACAGCACAACAGCCTACACTGACCTTCATTTTGACATTTATTTAGCTGTCACTTGCCACACAGCTGCTAGAATTAGGTTCAGAACAAGGGCTAGCCTATTCTTTGGATATAAGGGAACCTGGTCTCTGTAAAGACAAAAGGAAAATAAGTAGCAGTATAAAGGGTAAGCCCACAAAAGCAAAAGCAGTTCAAGTTTCCAAATCTGAATCTCAGCACCACCAGGAAGGTGGGGAAAGAAATAAAGAGAAAAAAATTAGTGACCTCAGTACTAATTGAAGGAAAATTTAAAAATAGAATCATGTATCTCCCATGGCTTCTAGATAAACTAAAGGTTCTGTAGTTGTGTGTAATGTAGCTAGAGAACAATCATTTTAGAGATTGTTATTATAATGCTATTGATATTACTAGATTTTAGACATACAAATCAATACATAATTTTTCAAGTGGAACTTTTTGAAGCACTTGAAAAATTACTGTTAAAATAATTTAAATTTATATCATGGAAAGAATACCAAAATCATACTTGAAAATATTTGAGAGATTTAATAAAAATCATTGTTTTAAAAACTATTTATAAGAAGAGCTATTTTCAAACTAACAGTTTTAAATTTTAAGGCACTTTTTTGTCTTTATGTATGTACTCATGTAAAGACATACAGCTTCTTCTCAATTGAAGCATTTTATGTTCAAGTAAACAGGACAAATCTGTATACAAACATGAAGACAAACACAGGGAGACTTCATAACCACAGCAGAATACTTTAAAGGCTACTAGTGCTTTATTAATGCTATGCTCTAAACAAATTCACACTTGTAAAATACAGCAAGGTTTTTCTAATAACATAAAACCCACATGCAATTATACGTAATTTGAGAAGAAATTACAAACTTGCTCCTCTTAAAACACTCTCCCCTCCAATAATTATTTCTTACAAAACAGCAGTTATACAGAATAGGATCAGACTCTTCTTCTGCCTCGCTTACTCTTTATCATACACTAAGTACTGTTCTACCAAACAGATACAAACTGAATACTGCCTGGAGCAGTAGCTTGGGGTTTTTCACACGTACAGGTGTAAGTAATTTTCTGCAGCAAATTCAGAATTTGTTTTACACAGACCAAACTCACTGATTTCATATTCTACATGACCGACTTGGTATTTGAAAGAATAAGCAGAATAGAGAAGTGTGAACAGCATTAGTAGGACTGCCACACAAGAGGAGGGCTTTGACTTTCCTATATGGTTTACACAGTAAATCAAATCTGGGCTTCAGGCACATGCCTATGGGTGTGTAAATCTACAAATTACAGTGCAGGGTGCATAGCAAAAACACAATCAAGTTTTTGAGCAGACAGAATGACAGATGAGACATAACAGGAACAGTAATGAATACACATTATATACACACTTTACAGATCTAGCAGTAATATAAGGGGCTAGCAAGAAGGTTTGGGGTTGTTTCATTCTCGCTGAAGAATTCTACAACACTTGCTACCATTGTCATAGCTACATTTAAAGATTAAATTCATTAGAAATAAAGAATGAGAATTTCCATGCACTACATTAGGCAGGTGTGAATTAAAGCCAAAGTACTCAGATGACTGTTGCAGGAAATAAGTTAATAGGTGGCATATCAACACTGTAGTCTACAAAAAAGGACATGGAATTATTCTTTATTCAGGCAAGTATTTTGCATCTCCTTAATGACAGGTATAAGTTTAAACTGTGCTCCTACTCTAAAATTTAGTAGAATCTATTTAAATATGGTATTACTTAAGATTTACCTGTCCCTTTGCTATCAGGTAAGCAACAATCGAAGTATGTCCAAACTGGGCAGCCAAATGAATACAGCTACATCCTTCTCCATCAATTAGCGACGGATCTGCCCCATACTTCATCAGCTGTACAACCATGGATAAGTGACCCTGTCTAAATGTAACAAAACACAGAAAACAAACAACTGAATAACTATATGCAGGAAAACTATTAAAATTTGAATAATGAAAAACAACAAGTATGTTTAGCAGTTAATTACACTATCAGAATTCCCACACTTTAACTCGTACTTTAAAAACAGCAACTGCCATGATCTGATTCTCCAAGTGAGTAAGCAAACTCATTAATATGAGAAATTCTATGCATATAGTGCACTCATCACATGCCACTTGCTTAACTGTACTGCACAGCAAAAAAAGACAGTCAACCAAAAAATCAAGTTATGACTGAGAAATTTAATCTACTATGACTTGTTACAAACCACATATGAAACCTGCTATTTTAAGAGATGTCAAACTGGCTAGATACTCTCCCTTTTTGTGGGCATTAAAAACTGTAGTAAAACAAAAGTAGGGGAAAAAAGGAAAACTGAAGGTCTACATTTCCTCCATACTGTCTTAAAAGCTTATGCATCTTTTTAGCTTAATGAGCATAGGCATATCCTTCTTTTAGACATGGTGCCTAAGTGTCAGTACACCATTTCTGACATGAGCAAAAGACCTTTTCAGTTTTAAAGAAGCCACTTTAGACAATGCTTCACAGAACTGATTACAGGTATGAATGAACACCAGGAAATTTAGTCAAGATTTTGTGCTATTAACACAGAATCACAGACTGTGTTCTGTAACAAAAAGAAACATAGGAGCTAAAATCTTTAATAGAGGCTAACAAGCAAGTCCTCACACCTTTAGCAAACAGATTATTTTGATACATTAAATCTTCTAAAAGCTAATTTTCCAAGTCTCCTTTTGCCATCTACAGTTTAAAATATTAATGTGGACACTGTTCCTTTCCCATCTATTTCTAGGTGGTTGTCTAAAGGAGCAGGTACTGCTTGAAGGCTGGCTTTAATTTTTCCAGCCATTTATCATGACCATCTTCTACACAAGAACCCTGATTTTAAGTACATGTTTTTTAAAATCCACATATGCAATAGAACATTTCAAGGACAATGTCACACCAAACCATCCTACGACCCATCTGCAAAAGTGCCACTGAATTTCAGATGACTTGACAAAAATAAGAGCTCAGAAGTAAGAGCAAATTGCCTATACTTCACTTTTCTCCTACTGTAGCAATCATCTTCCTCTATATCAGAAAAAAACCAAATGCTGAAAGCACTTCTAATTCAAACATATCACATTCACAGTGAGCTCAGTTATCAAAGACTGAATTAATTCTAGTACAAAGTACTTCCATAAAACACAACAGTTCCATAAAACCATCAGTACTCCATGTTAAGCAAAAAAAGAGAGAAGAAAATTTCAGAAGATTTTTTCATACCTTGTTGCCCAGTGAAGTGGGGTAGAATTTAAATCTCCTCCAAGCTGATCAACAATTGCACCTTTTGATATATAGTACCTGGAATAACAGAAACAGTAAACATTACTGATTGTTTTGGTTAAATTGAAAGGACATAGGTGAGCATGTCTAATGTTAGGCAAAATAGGCAGCTCGAGATCAGAGGACCAGAGCCTTTTCTTGCCTTCATATAACCTTCCTTTTTAGATGTCATGCATATACTTTCAATTTTCTTGCATTTCTGACATGGGTTGGGAAACTAGAGATGCCTCCTACAGTGTTTTAAACATTATGCTATTTCCTAATTTTATTCTAAGGTAAAACAGAACAATTGCTATATACAGTGTACAGTATGTACAGTAGTACAAACTGTGCTACCAGAGAAGTATTTCATAAACTATTCTTAAATATTATGTGGCTGTTACATTAAATAGAATTCTGAATTACTGGTAAAAGTTTATAGTGCTAGAAGACTATAATTTTAGAGAATTTTGGCTAAATGGTTAAATTATATGCCGTTAGACTTGCAACTTATATCATCACTGGAATAACCCTGCTGAAGTCATAGATCCCAGAGAATACACTTAAGTTACACACTTAGTGAAGGACTGAGATTTTTACTTACTTTTCAATTATTATTAATCAAAGGACAAAAATCATCTGAGTACTTAAAAAGTATTTCTAATCTATGGGATAGACATTATTTTCCCCTCAAAAACATTTATAAGAAGATGAGCTATCTGTAAGAACAAAAGAAGTTACCTATTTTTAACTGCAACAATTCATATTCACAGTGATTTGCAATATTTCTGTGAACTGCTGTCATTGCTGTTTTATCTGGAACACTAAACTAGCAACATTACTTTTCCTTTGTAGAAGGAAATACATGCTTTTTAGAGGCCTTCCTGGAAGGCTTCCAGTTTTTCATTCACCACTGTCTAACCTTTGTCTATACCTAGCTATAGATTTGTGTTTGCACATTTCCAGTGCATGTGCCTACAGACTTTTCACTTTGAAAATACCTGTCAGGTATATATGAACACTGCTCTCCCACCCACACGAGCTGTCCTTCAAATCCTCGGCAGTGAATTTCTGCCATCTCAAACTCTGCTAAGTGTTTCAAGACATGGCAAGAAGAAGGGCAACAAAGAGAAAATCTTGAAAAACATTAGTCTTAAGTAACTACCTTCATTTTCTAGAGTGCTTATTGATTCAGAGAATGAAATTTCAAAACTAGCCCTTTTAGGAACCTTTAGGAACAGAAACTGAAAAATGCACGTCAGACTAAACACATCTAAAGTTTTTATACTGTTGCTTTTAGAGTCATCAGACACAATTAAGTACTTCAACAGATTTGCCAAATTAAAAAAAAAAAAAAAACATTGTGAAAGACAAACAAGATCTGCTCTGATTGATGGAGGACAGTCCAGTCCACTGGTCTCCAACACTAAAAGAACAAAAAAAAAAACTTGCACAGAAAGACGTCAAAGTTATTTCTCCATGAGACAAACCAGAGATTTTGTGAAAGTCTTTGTCCCACCTAGGTGAAAACACAAAACAGATTATATGGTAAAGAAACAAAGAAATTTTGTTACAGTGAAGTATCAGCTACTAACTGAAGAGCTATTTATTCCCCCTTGGGAAGGAGCTCCAAAGGAAATCTTGTCTAGATAAAAAGACAGCACAGAGAAATTCACAGTCAAAGCTTGGATTCATCTCCCTGATGTGACAGCCACTCATGGGGAGGTGAACACTAAACAGATTGTCTTCATTCAAACACTGGGCCTTGCAGAAATGCAGAATACGTTCAGGTTCTACTGCCAGCAGAACTGCTTACTGGTTAGTAGGTTTTATTTAGAAGGAAGAACTTGCAGTTTGACAACTGGGAAAAGACAAGGCGACAATCTCCTGCCAGATGGTGCATTGAAATAACATTTTATGTTTCTTTAAGGGTGTTTTGAGACTCGGTTGAAATTTATCACTGCATTTTGGTTTCAGTATACAAAAATGGTAAGATTTTTCTGCAAAACCAGACTGAGAACTGAGTCTATTTGTCTAAGCAGATCTTGCAGAAGGAAATGTGTGCTAGGTTAGAAGGTCCCTGAAGAAAGAAAGAACTGGGCAATCCCACTCTCAGTGAGTCATCTAAGCTTCCAATAAAAGATGCCAGGCATGCAAGTTCTATTTAAGCAAACTACTTACACTCAAAGCAAGCAGATCTCATAAGAGGTCGCCTTAAGAAGAAAATACTTCCACTGATCTCCACATTAGGATCACTAAGTCTTTGGCAGGCATTTGAAAACTACCACAGCTTGCATTCAGTGATTGAGGAATCAAAGTGCATGCAGTCACTGTTATTAGAAGAAGGAAAAGTAGAAAAGAAATCCTTGTCTGGAGAAAGTTCCCCAGGGGATGGGGAACTACTGTAGGAAGTAAGTAACTGTAGAGACACGATGCCATTTTTTGCATTTTTACAAAGCTGAGTTGAAGAGACCTCAATAGATCAGTGTAATTATGAAAACAGAATGGTGTTCTAGACACTCATTCCTGATTCTACAGAAATAGGAAAAGGTTCTGTAGCTTTTCTTATCAATGAGTTTCACTGTTATGTACACTGAATCTCAAGTCTCAAAATAGACAGGATGAAGAAATACTAAAAATAAGAGAAGTCTAATTCCAAGCCTGCACTCCTGACAGACAAGCTGCTAAGGTACTTCACTGGAAAGAATTTACATAGTCAACACTCACTAAACAAACACTGAGATCTACTATCACAAGAGTAAACAACTTTATCTCAGCAGTACCAAGCTTAATAGCCAACATATTTAATGAAATTATCCACTGCACATAATGGGGAAATTGAGAACACTTGGGGAAAGATGTGATAGGCTTGAAGAAATAGAAAAACCACTAAATAGTTTAATTCTGAGGAAATAAAATAAACTAGTGCCTTGCAAAAAAAGAGTGGGAGAGCATAAAATAAGGTGAGTGATAAAAAAAAAAAATTCAAGATCCTCTAAAGACAGAGGAATCTGAAGGGCAAGAACTGCATCCAGAGAAGGGAATTTTAGATACAGTTAGACACACCAGTAGTTACAAGCACGCTAGTAAACAGTGGGAAGATAATGCAATGCTGTATGTCACAGTGGTAGAGGTGCATTAATGGACAAGACCTTTGACAAATTGTCAAGGAAAAAAGGACATATTAAACATATTAAATTTAAAGACATTCAAATCAACATTTGTAAGGACATAATTAATTTTAAACTTAAAGTCAAATACATACTTCACCAGATCTATTCTGTTGTTGATTGCAGCCCAGTGGAGAAGTGTTACGTTTTCTTTATCTGGCTGTCGAACATCATAACCAGCTTCCACCAACTCTCTGCATCGTTCATAAATTCCATACCTTGAAAATAAAATAACATTTGTCAAAATGCTTACCTTAGATTAAAATGCATTCAGCAAACACCATACTTTCAGTCACAATACAAAATCCTCAACAGAAGAGAAATGAAGAAGAAACTTTACTTTCTTTTCTAAATGATTACAAATATCTTGCAACAAGAAGCTTCCACTGGCAAAAATAACTTTAATCAAAACAAGGTATTACACAAAACTTTTGTCTACAGAAAACTGTACTGCAGAGCAAGGCAAAATATCTACCAGTAGTATACTAAATTTAAGTAACTGTTCACTTTCCAGGGACTCCACTACATTTGCTTCTCTCACTTCGGTTCTTCTTCCGTTCCAGCTCTTGAAGAGCAAATGAAACTTAGTCAGCTGATTTGCCAGCATCTTCCTAAAATTCAGAAGATCATCAAGCCAATTACAAACATAAGCAGCTCAAGTTCTCCTCATTTTTCTTCTCAAGACAACAAATACCCATCTTTCTGATACAAGTTAGTATAAATTTTCTTTTTAGGGCACCTTGAAATTCTGTACATTAATGCGAAATTTATTCGTCTATTAAAGAGAACTATTAAATGTGATGTACTGCCTTTTGAAAAAAATTCTGCACATATCTGAAATTTGAAATCAGGAAGCAAAATCATCACTTAAGCATTCAATGGAGGAGTAACTCCAACATTAAATAGTTTTTGCCTTGATGTATACACTCTTTTACCACCTATTTTCAGGGTCAAAAAAGTAATGCAGAAAAGCAAGTAAAGATTACATTTCAAAAATCTGTACATCCCATAGGAATTGCTCAAGTCTCAATGAGGAGAATGTGGGAATATCTTGAAATCAAGGTCAACGTCTTGTGATATCTCACTTCTGCTAAAACAGAATTTTAACAGCCTCTCAAAGTTGGGACTTAAGTTTCTCATATGCTGCTTCTATGTTGCAGAACAAACAGCCTTAGAAAAGGCTCTTCTGTTCCATTTGATCAGCCTGCATAACTGATTCAGAGACCTTCCTAAGGTAGCTACCATTCTTACTTTTTCTTTCATGTACTTGAATGGAGCCTCAATCTGGATTGGTACTCCCATAACAAATGATCAAATGACTTAAGCCAACAAAACTCGGGAATGTTTTCTAAGCTATCACAGATTTGAAGACGAGGAACTAGTTGGACAATATTAAAAAAGCACTACACATAACAGTTCACTTAGATTGTGTTATTTTCAATTTCTTAGGAAGCCTGCATGAGAAACTATGAAAAATGTTGGAAATTGTTATCATACTCATTATCTTTTCAAACATTACAAGAGATCAGCACAAAGACTACTGCAAGCAGTATATACCACCTGACAACACGCTGATAAAATGTGGTCCTCCAGACTAAGTAAAAAAGCAGCAGCCATGAACAATTTTAACAAGAAAGCTTTTTTTTTTAATGCACTGAGGCAGGTGGAAATAAGACGTTTGGGTTACAATGACTTAAAAATATGCAACCAGCTAGACAGGATACATGTACTCAGACAAACATAACTGCTAGGAAAATGGTAAGGTTCTAAGTCAATCCAGCCTTGAAGCACACCATCTACCAAATCCTAGTTTAGATCAGTAGCGTGGCCTAATGAGTGTCTGTAACACAGACATACCATTCCTGACTTCTCATGTCAGCTGGAAGGGCCACTGAAATAGGTTAGGACTACAAAAGGCAGGTCAGGCAAGAACAAGCAATCAAGAGAAAAGATAAGAGATAGGGGAAAGAAGGACTTTCAAAAATGGACAAAATTCTGATCTTCCCACAGTACAGTATCACACTGCCATATTACAGTGAAGGCAGCCTGGAAAGTGATTCATACAGAATGGCAATGCAACCATTTGTTGACAAGCAGTTCTACTCCAGCCAGTCTCTTATGACACTCTTTCCTGCTGGAATGCCTGCTGCCTTCACTTAAACTACAAATAGAAACCATTATGTAAGAAATAATTCACATAAGCCCTGCTATCAGTTTTAACAGTCACCAGCTGAAAAAAATGTATTGTCTAAGGCTGAGTTTAGCTGACTCTCATCCTGCTTTAATAAGCAGTACAAAACAACAAGTAGGAATTTTTTAAATAAAATATTCTAAGTTATTGGAAAGATACAAAGAACACAAGGATACAATAACTTTAACTTCCTATAAAATGCAAGAGGCAATCACACAAAGCTTTCATGCAAATGGATTAGGATTTTCCCAACATGTATCTGTTTTGAGTGGGATTAAGTTACTCTTCTTCAGAGTGGTTCGTACTGTGCTGTGTTTTGGATTTGTGAGCAAAACAGTGTTGACTGACACAACAACATTTAAGCTATTGCTGAGCAGTGCTTACACAGGGTCAAGGCCTTTGCTGTTCCTCATGCTGCCCCACCAGTCAGCAGGCTGGGGGCGCACAAGAAGCTGGATGAGGACGCAGCAGGGACAGCTAATGCCAACTGACCAAAGAGATATCCAGTATTGCATGGCAGTGTGCTCAGCAATAAAAGCTGAGGGACAAAAGAGGGACATCTGGAGTGAAGGTGCTCACCCACCAAAGTAACCATTACATGGGTATGGCTGAACACTCACCTGCCCATGGGAAGCAGCAAATTAATTCGTTTTTGCTTTGTTTGTATGTGCAGCTTTTACTTTATGTATTAAACTTTGTTTATCTTTACCCTTTTGGCCAATTTCTCCATCCCAGCAGAGGCAAGCAAGAAAGTGGCCAAGCAGGGCTCAGCTGCACAGCAGCTAAACCACTACATCACTACTGGCCAGCTATGGCAAACTGCACATATGCTTTAAGATGAGTGTCCTATCAAGTTGACTACACAACACATGAACCTCCTTGAAAGTAACCTTTGACTGCTACCCAAGTTTTTGTTAGGTCATATTGTCAAGATAGGAATAACCAAGAAGCCCCCTGACAGTCTCAGGGGAAGGGGGAAGAAGGGTGATTATTCTTTGGCAGTTTTTGTGGGAAGGAGGTTGGAGGGGTTATTTGTCAGGTTATTTAATTAAAAGCAAAACTCCAGTCTTACAGAAAATATGATGCTACTTTCTGAAGGACTTGGCTTAAGATGTATGAAAACCAAGGAAAGCAGTCACAAGTGACCCTGCAGCCTGTAGATGCAGAATGCTGTTGCCAGTTCCCACAGCACTTATGCTCCACTGATGTTTACAAGTACCTCCTTCTAGAATTCACCCATACACTGTGGTGAGGCCTTGGGCAAAGACTGCTGACATGGCCTCAGATACAAGAAGGAATTGTAGAAATGGATTCATTCTTTTGGAGTTAGCATCATAGACTTCCCATTCTTCCCACTAGAAGGCAATCTACAAGTCACAGAGCATGGTACTACTTCAGCACAAAACAGAACGTGAAATTCTGCAATATACCAGAATAGCCTTTACAAGAAAATAAAGCTCTTTCCAAAAGTGACACTGAGAATGAAGTATACAGAAATTTTTTAATTTAAGTCACTTCAGTTTGTCTGTTTCTAGCAATTTACATTTAGTATCTTGAACAAAATCATAACTGTTTAGTAAAGATGCAGCACACAAGGTACAATTTTTGACACTCCAATTTATTGTCAGAAGAGGACTTAAGGATCTTGAGAGATAATATCTGCCTGGAAAAAAAGTTAGGCATTTACATCCATTTGCTCCTCTTCCTGGAAACAGCAGGCTCTCTACAATTAAATAAAACACTGCAGTGAATCTGCTGCAGTTACAGTTTCTCCACATCCATCCCAGAAGCGCAGCATTCTTCTCTCACATACAACCTACAGTCTTGTCCCATCAATTTGCTGCAGCTGACTTCACCTTGCCTTCTCCAAGGTTCATGATGCACTGTTAGGTTAGAAAATGACAAAGTCACCTATTTCAGACACTCAGCATAATCACACTCGCAATGCTGTTATAAAGGGCTCTAAGCCCTTCAAGGGTAATGGAGAGCAAGACTGAAATCCTCAGAGGAGACTGATACATTAATCTGACAAATATTCAGCATCTGAGTGAATTCTAGAGAGTCATGTTGTAAACATCAATACGGAGCATAATTAAAGCATATTATTGAGTTTGGCTTGCTCTGAAAGAAACGGGATTCGTCCAGGACAAAAATACCATTGTGCAATCTCCTTTTGCTACCACAGTCTCTAAGCTGTTTCAGTAACTAACCTGTAACATTTTATTTGACATCTCAGGTTAAAAATATTCTGACCTTAATACATTGAAATACAGTACCCTACTGCCTTTTGCATTTTAAATATGTAATCCATTTTCTATTCTTTTGTCTATAAATACATAGACTCTTGAAAATAGACACCGCCAGCTTTGCAGCGTGATTAACATTAGCTTTGGCCACAATAATAGCAAGAAATCTCTCTACAGTGAGCACATCACCATGCCAACAAAGAGCAGGTAAACCAGGAGCTCACTCCCTCATCTTGCTATAATTCTAACTCAAATCAAAGCTGTTTGAAGTGGAAATGCAATTAACAGAAAAACGATCTTTTTTCCTCTTTGGAAATCTCCTTCCCATGAATAATGGTGGTAAATACTAAAAAAGCCTTTAACACATTCTCAAGGTTTTTGTGTTAACAGTAAAACAGTTTTGTTTTCAACGGAAAAGGCTTAACTCAAGAGCTACTTAATAGACCGTTAACAGTAGTGTTGAAAGACAAAAGAAATTCAGCTCTTAAATACTGTTCCAAAGCCCTAAATTGTCTAGACAGTTGTGGCCATAATACTAATGTGGTTTAAAAAGTCCCATCCTTCCACATGAAAGTCAGGTACATTTCACTTTCAGCAATATAATCAACCTCATGGGCAAAATAAAGAATGTGTACCTGTGTCACAGTCTGTCCACTCTCTCCTATGACTAGCTGAAAAGAGCCAAGAGTAACTGTTCCTTTGGCCAATCTTTTAATTATTTCATATATACCTTTTTTAAAATCAGTTACCCTATGACTGCTGAAAAATAGTCATGAAAAAAGCATGTATCTGACAATTTTTTCCCTTGGCAAGATTCAACATAATTTATATTTTATGCTGCACTAATTCAGAATGCACACAACTTCATTTTGAATGATCTCATTGAATAAAACTTAACAGAAAAGTTCATCTTGAGATAATGAAATTATAATACTTGAGCACAAGGAATCAGTCTTCCAGATGTCACAAAAGCACTTATTAATACCATTAATGTTTAATACCCATGTTCATAATGGTCATTTAACTTACTTTCAACAAAGGCGGAATTTGATCAAGCTTGCTACAAACCGAAAGTGTCTATTCACTCTCAAGGGAACAGAAGAACACAATGCCAGGATTAATGTCTCAGATTTTGCTCTCCTAGTGACAGCCCATCACATGCTTCTCTACATGAGACCTTTAGCTACTTCTCAGTTTCTCAGCTTAAAAGATTTAAAACAAAACAAAGCAGCAACTTTGTCAAGTTAACACAGGATGCTTCCCAAGATATCATATTAAAAAGTTATGACTGCTGCTTCTGATGACAGATGGCTACTGCTGCTAGACCATAGAAATAAATGTACCCAACATATCACCATTAAATTTCACTTTTAAAACACTTGTGACAGTTTTGGTTTTTTGGTTTTTTTTAAAAAAGATTCCATTCTTTCCCTGGAGCTCCAGTGAGAACTCTGAATATAGTAGAACAAAACCAAAGACAAGCATGGATGATTTTTTTACTGTTCCTCTGAAAACAGTTTTTCAAATACAGATGAGTGGTCTGCTTCTGCTTTCAGAAACACAGTGGAGACTTTCCGTGAACTAAACAATTTTGCTATAACCAAATATAAGGTGACAAAAAGTTACACACACATTCTAACATCTGCAACATGAAGGGCCTAAACAGTATAACTTTTAAAGCTATCTAGATGCTCTTGGATCATTTACAAAGTCAGTGAAAAGTATTCTTTGTATGAATAGGTACTAAAACCAAGCACTACAATTTTTACTCCAGCAAAAGTTTCTGCAAAATAAAAAACAGAGACTGACTATTTTTGATACAAAATATGCCTAGGGCCCCAGGTCTTTGTGAGAACTTATGAGGAGCATAATGGATAAAAAAATACAAATACCAATAAACTCTTTTCAATGAGCCTAACCACTGCTTTCTATATGAAATCTTAATGTGATTATAAGAAGTTATTGTATTTGTAGCTCGTACTGTATGAGGATGTTGGAACAGTTGGAACTGTATGGAACAGTTCAGTGAGATATGAAGCAACACACAAACACTTATGGAAGAATGTGAGAAGTTTGCAAGCTCTTGTTTTTCTTGCTGAGAAACAAAATTGAGCACAGTATTTCACTAACATTGTTTTATTTCTGTGTAATCTAGTGTCAATAAAAACGCGTCAAAATAGAATTCGAAACTCAAACACCATACATGAAATATAGATGAGTTTTACATGTTTTCGTCCCATTTTTCTCACCATCATCTTTGATTAAAGGAACAATGCTCTCAATTTTCATGTATGTTGGAACAATAACATAACTAATTATTTTTTTCCAGGAGAGGAAAAAACCAATCCAAACCAAGAGACTGAAAATAATTCTTATTATATTTTGCTACATCTTGCTTGAACTTACTGACCTGCTTGGGGTAAGACTTCTAGGAGACTGATGAGTGGCTCATTAAAAAAAAAATGTTGTGGCATCTTTCTTACATTAGCACTGAACTAAAAAGTAAGGAAAGTCAGAAGATAATCTCAGTGGAGGACACAGGACAGACAATAAGATCACCTTTTTTCTACATGGATGTGATAGGTTATGCTTCTATAAATGCAAATAGCTACATCATTTTAGGAGGAAAAGTGTTATCTTTTCAAGAACACTGAATTAATATAGCAGCAGGATTATTTATTTTATTCTAAGTCTTACGATATTTTGTGGGTTTATTTTCTACCTGACATTTCAGAGCTATTTCCCTTTATGACAGACATCTTTTATAACATACCCCTCAAAACCTAGTAAATGCTTAAATAAAGGTGTGCCTGAGAGGACACAGCCTCAAGCTGCACCAGGGGAAGTTTAGGCTACATATTGGAAAACAATTCTTCACAGAAAGAGTGCAGAACCACCACAGGGAAGTGGTTGAGTCACCTGGAAGTGTTTAAAAAACACTTGATGAAGCACTCAGTGCCATGGTTTAGCTGGTAAGGTAATGTTGGGTCACAGGTTGGATTGCTGATTTCAAAGGTCTTTTCCAATCTAGTTTATTCTGTGATTCTGTGAATTCTCCTTCTAGCCAGGGAAGTGCTGCCTGGATACCACAACTTGATCATGTTGACAAATCCCCTTCCCTACAATAATAACCATTAGGGCTACAATATGAAACTGCAGTCCTTGTGGTGAGATGTCAACTCAGAGCTGTTGGTCCCTGTATGAGGAGAGCAGAAAAGAAGTGTACCAACTCAGCTGAAAGCACAAATCAGTCTGAATCTGAGGGTTAAGAAGGACAAAGATATTTTAGGTTTTCAAACACGCAATGAGCAGACAAGAATAGAAGTAGGTAACTTGTGAAACCACTTCTGCTCTCAAACACACCTTCATTCTTTTATAAGAAGCAGTCAGTTTGATATTGTGCCAATACTATAATTTCTAAAAATACCCTAATGTGAGTATTATAGGTTTCCGTCCTACTATTAAGTATTTAGAGCAACAATAGCAGTCAGACATCTGTTTCAGGAAGCTAAACTCCTTACAGGTCAAAACAAAAAGTGAAAGAAATTACATACTTGCTATGCCTAAACCGGGCCTGTGTCACATGCAGAGCTGCAAAGCTGCTTTCAGCTCAGACAGGGCTTTTTTAAGAAAAAAAATGCAAGAAAATCTTCTTTTAAGAAGAAAAAGGCAAGATACATAATGGCTTAAGCATTCAATTTAACAATACAATAACAAAAATCTTACAGAACTATCTCAGCTCATTGAAGAAAAGTAATGGTGGTGATGGGTTTCTGAATGGCAAAAAGTAGCAAACTAAAAAATAGTGTTGTAACAACTTTCCTGTCTTGTAAATTAGTGTCTGCTAAAGGATTGTGGAACAAACAAATTTGTATAATACATCTGCATAAAGAGAGCAATTAAATTTGCACTCAGTTTACTCCAACAGTCCTCCTTCAGAATTAAACTCAGTTTCATAGTAGGACTGAGACTGTAGAATCAGAGATAATGGAAGTTAGAGACACATTTTTTCTAACCCATACATCGATCAAACCCTTATGTTTACATATAAATGTTGTCTGCTTACTTATCACCTATGGAAAATAAACATCAGTACCATTCTCTCTTCCAACAACCTGTCCAGCAACCACCTATATTTACAATTTACCACAATTCCTCCCATATTTTTATACAATGATCCCAAATCTGTCATAACAATAATTTTTTAGCGCTTACTTCTGAAATCTTCCACTACTGGACTTAAAAATACAGTTTGAAAAATGTTTATCTTCTACTTTACACATATAGAACAACCTGTTTTACTGTTTCTAACTGATACCAGCACAGACAAATCTCGCATTCAAAAACAAACTTACTGTGTGGCTTTGACAATGTCCCAAGTGCTGTAATCATCAATGTGGCTTTTCCGTCCAAGAGATTCACTGTATCCATGGTTGTAGTGGCTTTGAGGTTTTATTTCCTAAAAAAGACAAACCTGCTTTTAGAACACACAAATCAGCAAGTTTCAGAGGAAAAAAACCAAGATGAGCAAAACTAAAACCAGTACACAATTCAATGTATTACAAAGTCACCTAAATATAAGAGTGGTACATTTCTACATTTTGGAAAGCAGGCCACCATACCCCCCAGTATACTTATCAAACACTTTACAGAAAATAAACTCACAATCACAGGGTTCTGCCAAATCCTACACTTTTTTCCTACTTGTATTTTTACAGAAAGCAAACAAAAACTATTACCAAATTTCTTTAGGTAGTTATTTGGTTTGGGTTTTTATTTTTTTGCTTTTATAAAGGCAACATAACATAGGTAGAAAAGCTATTTGTCATAAATTGATGAAGTCTCACACTGTTACTACAAATAAATGTTGCATTTCAAACAGCAGAGGTTAGCTGTGGATGTTTAAGCTGTGGGTCTTGAAAGTAAATGGCATGACCATGACCATACAGCCTTCTGACTTAATTCTGTTGATGAAGGGCAACACTTGCAGGCTCAGGGCTTCCTTTAGGTGGAATCTATATTCAAACACTATTGATATATCACTAGGACAGAAACACATGGTTTTCCTTTAGACATGTGGAAAGCTCAGCAAGCTGAAATTGAACAATTAATTTTATACATCTTCTGGACAATTTTGTATGTGTTGCAGATGCTATAGCAAACCACCTCTGTGCATCAGCCATGCTACATTAAAAAAGCATGAAAACTGCAACACAGGTGAAAAAGCAAAAAAAAAGGAGCAAGTCCTGTACAAGTTCTAAAAATGCATTTCAGCTGATTTCATTAAAATGTATTAAAATGTTTACTTTCAGTTTTCCCCAACATATACTTCCAGTAGAAGAATTTTTATCTTTCATCTATATCTGAGAAAACTTTTAAACACCTTATGAAAGATGTTTAATTAAAACAGTTCCAACTTCCACTTAGTCACTGAAATGAGCAATCAACTTGTTCATTATTACACTATACAGATTTAAAATGTTTTTTAAAAAATAAAGATAATAGAGTCAAGGCAATGACCATGTAGTGCACCTAACCTTACCAAGGATTCATAGTCACGAATCTGCACTACTACCTCTCCCTAAAGGTGCATGCTGCCCTGTTAGCTCAACTAAGAGATGTACTACAGCGAGGGAGAGTTCCAATTGCCAGCAGGAACAGGCCTTCCTATTTCTCATATTCTCTAAGCTGGGCAGTAATTTCTGCAAAGGAGATGTTGGGCACAATGAGAAACAACTTCATACTGTGCCTAGTTGTGGCTAGTGAACCAAAGTGTTTTCTTGCTTCCTGGGGCATTACCCAACTTTCCATTGAATGGATGGGATTTTAAGTGAACTGCCCTCTAACCCACAGATGTTACTCCTCTTGGCTGCTATTTTAAAATATCTATTTCTACTCTAAAATTATTACATACATTATCTCTTGTAATGAGGCTAGAAAAAAATTAAGTCTGAAACCCACATTTTAATTATTTCTAGATTTCAATATGCTGAAGTACCACTTAGGGAGAAGTCTAAAAACTTCGGATATCAGTTATAACTTCAGAGTAAACTATCAAGAAATTAGTCAATTTGCAAATATGAAAACTCTCAATATTTATGTAAAAACTGAGTCACTTCAGTTGAGCATATTTGTATCCAGTACATACACTATGCCTATTCCAGACAGAAGGAAAAAAAATCCAAGTAAGAATTTCTAATGTATTGAGTACATTTTGTCACTTTAATTAATAGTTAGAAAAATTAGGAAAATTTATACACTAAAAAAAATCTTTCAAGAATTTGAAGCATTTAGAACTTTAAGACCAGAGCACAGTTAACACGGATGACTAGTGCAGCAAGTCTTCATTTTTAAAATAGACTTATTCTTAGGTATGACTTTTTTTCAAAAAAGTCATAATTTTTCCATTTCACACAGTACCTAAGTGATCAGCAGATTATATCTTTTTGTTTGACCACAATATTATTCTGCAACATTTAATTTTTCTTTCCTAGTGTGAAAAATTACCTAGATGAACCAAATAAGCATTGCCAGCTCAGCAGGAAGGTTGCTGTGTTGCCATCTCTACAGGAGAGACAAACTAAAAATGTAACAGGGCATCTGCTATCATCCAAATCTTACGTTGCAACCAATCCTCTTACAATTCAGAAACATAGCTTTGCTTTGTATCTGAAAAAGGCAACAGCTTAACCAAACCTTTTTTTCCCCCAGCTACTAGATTAGCCAGAGATAAGACAATTCATCGAGAGAGCTGAGTTCATATTTTACATTTAGGAATAGTTGAAACAATTCCTAAATCCCCAAAGTTTTATGAACATCACTTCCTCCAAAGTCATACCTTGGAGTTTTCTATATTACAGCATAAACTGTGGGGAAAAGGATCATTTTAGAGAAGAATATGCAAACACTGATTTACTTTGGAAGTAAATCTTTAACAATAAATTACAGCAAAGCACATAAAACTGAACACTCAGCCAATATAGTCAATTGTCTGCAGCCTGGACACAGATTCCCAATCTTAGACTTGAAATTTATTACTCATTATTATCTATGCAACTTGACAGTTGCATGCTGGCCCACAGTAGCATGCTGGCTACTTCAAGTGCCACTCTGTGGGGGTAACTCTTACCTGGCAGTATGAGTGCCTAGTTTATGACTGTAACCTGCACAGTAACCTCTGGGTTCCTAAGTCAAAAAGCTATCAGGAATCAGGAGAAAAGAAAACCTAGATTTTATGAACTACAGTAATCCTTGATTCACCCGGTGATGGGTGATTTGGAGCAAGGCAATGCAAATAATGCTGCTACACACTATGCTGGGCTGTCAAGGCAAAAATTGTAGAAGCAAGGCAGCAGCTAGGAACTGGAAACAATTGTTTGAGGGTTCTGAAATTTCCATGCAGTGCTAGGACACCAGAATATAAATGCAGAAAACTAGTTTTCCAAATTATTCTAGGAAGAATGTTTTAGAAAGAAATAACCAAAGACTAAGAGCATGCAACATAGGCTTATGCCACTAACTGGGCAAGTTACCAAAAACAGGAGAACAACTGACAGCCTGAAGTAGGAGACCTTTAGAAGACCTGCAGTGAGTGAATGCAAACCAGTTGTCAGCTCAAGGGGCCACATTCCCCATTTCACAACGTTTAGCACAGCAATTTAAAAGACTGCCATTCAAAAAACCTGTCGATATTGAACACAATCTCTTTTTACATGCATTGCTACCACAGACAATGTTTTCAGCAGATCCTGCCACAACACAGCCAGACACCTCTCTAACTGGACGGCAGGCTGCCTGAACAAAGCTCCCTGTGCCCAGGCATCACACCGCCGGCTCAGCCCCAGCAGGACCACCTGCAGTGCTGCTATACTGGGGGGAGTTTGCCCAGCCTGTATTTTGCATCAGCAGCTAAACTAGAAAGAAATCACACCTAAGATATTTACACAGTATCTCTTTTCAGAGTTAACAAATAATAACACACAAAATAGAGATTCCTTCCTCCAACTTGCTGGACAGAAGAGAACGCTCAACTTTTAAATTCTACCATGATCTAGATTACCTGCCTCCCACTATTAGAGGAACAGAAATAAGCATAAAAAAACTGAAAAATGATGACTATAGACTTCTAAGTTCCCACTTAAAAGACTGAATCTCCCCCAAATTCATATACCCTCACACAAATTTTAGGATTATACTTTAAATTCTTGAAATCACTAAGACTTTTTTAAACATATGATATGACAGATTGATAATAAAGTAGCGACATAACATTTTGAGCCTAGAGTATAAACTGCATTCACAAATGGCTTCAACAACATTTCCTAAGTGTTAAAATATTTTCCCTTTTTTGATGAAAATATTTATTCCAGGAAAATTTAATTTTTCAATGATGAGCCACTGTTAAAAAAACCTCAAGAGCCAGTTAAAAGACAGAAGGCTAACTGAAACCCAAGTGCACTTGTTTTTTGTTATTTTGATCTTTTGTGACAATGGTTCTTCCCCAGCTGAGTCATGAAAACCTGTAAGAAGGTAGTAGAGCAGAGACCTGATGTCAATGATTTAAAATAGGCACATTGCAAACACTAGATTTCTGGTTGTTCCATCCTGTTTCCAGGAGCCATTTTCAAGCAGGACTGAGCCAAAATTGTTACCTTTGCTAAAACAGAAAGGTCATTCATCTGCCCACTCTTTGCTCCTGCTGCCTAACTCAAGCCAACTTTGGTACTTGGAGCTGTGGTCACACCACACCCACTCCTCTCATGACAGGGAAGGGCAGGGGGGGTCAACACGAAACAGAAAAAAACCTCAACCTTTTAGTAGGACAGAGCTGAATCTGTCCTGTGAAAACACAGAGCCACTGACAGAGGGAAAGCAAGCCAACCCAAGGTAGCAGGAACATTTCTGCACCTGCTAGTTGTTAATTTGACTAAGTAATCATGGACAACTTACTTCAGTTTTTAAATAACCAAAGAATTTGGGCTGACAGGTTGAAGAAATTATTCTGCTTAGAAATTGCTAGAGTTGTCTGGTGTGGAAGGTTGCAAGAAAGAGAAATTTCGCTCATCTGTAAGAATGATATTTGGTTCTTCCATTTCTACCAAGGATCACTTCTAGATGAGCTTCCCACATCAGTGGCTATCCTTTGACAAGGCCCTAATCACTCATGTGCATCTGTGACAATTTTGTCATTATCCATTAGTCACAAAATGTGCAGACTGCTTGCACAGATGCACAAGTAACACAGTGTAAAAAAAAAAACTCAAAAGAGAATAATGCTGTAAAAACAACAACAACAAAAGACATGTTTTGGTAAAAAAGGAAACAACAGAAAAAAAAAACCTCCTCTGGAAAACAAGACCAGTAAGATGGGGAAAGAGAAGATAATGCAAAATATGAAATGAAATGTAACTCCAAAGGCAAAAGTATGAAGCACAAGGGAGAGGAGGGGGGAAAGTGTTTATTCTTGGAAGCTCTGCTAATTTCAACATTCCCAATCAGTCCTCCTCCTAACCAAATTCATAAGTAAAGTTACACTAATTTCCCCTCAATACTCAAAGTTCTTAATAGTTTCCAATAAAAAAGCCTAAATGAAACAAGCTTAAGAAGGATTTTGAGAGTAGTATTTACAGAAAAAAATAAGAAGTTAGGCATGAAAGAATAAGAAGAGCAAGACTGAATTACTCTGAGATGGCAATTTCATAATTCCCAGTTACACACAGCAGGCGGATATGACCAGGTCAATGTGCCTGCTTGGACATAAGGGAGGGAGGAAAGAACTGCTGCTTGCAGCTGCCACACATGGCTCTGGGAGCACTAACAGATGGCTAGCACTGCTTCTCCTTTAATGTTATGCAATGTTGCTGAAAGGAAGAGATACCATGATCAAAATCAGACACTCAAATTCTGAATGAGGACCAAGATCACTGAGACTAAAAGAGAAAATACTAACAGGTTTCAAAATATAAACTTAGAAATAGAAGTATTACCTTCCATAAAATATTGCATACTATTGCATCTGTTTCTTAATGGAAACAAAATAAATTTCTTCTTTAATTGATGACTACTTTAATTGATGACTATTTTCATATCTGGCTGTAGTCAGAGAATCATAATCAAATTGGAAGTGACTGCAACTGTTTCAGGGAAGCTAAATAATAACCCTCATGTATGTGTGTTACATTTCGCAGGGACTACTGGAGGTTAGTACCTTCCCCCATATTTGTGTGTTCAATTTCCCTGTACTTCATTTACTACACTATAGTGGTTTATAGTTTTCTCTCCCAGTTTTCCTCCTGCTTTTAAAAAGGTGCAAGAATCTATACAGACAAATTTATATATAGTTATTTGCATATTATAAACACCCACATTCATTTATATACACAGACTAGTCACTCGTGAACTAACATTGATAGAAAAATGCTCCCAAAATAAACAAGCAAATTGATCAAACACAAATAACAAAAAAGTGACACTGCTGGTATTTTAGTATTTTTAATGAAAGATCCTCTTCTAAAGATCGTCTTCCTTCCCCTACCCCTTTAGCTAACTCTGCAACTCACAAAGTTCCAGAAACAGAGGCTAAAATTCATTAGCATTATAGAAATCACAATCACAGGCTTAAGAAGAGTAGCTTTTTCTTCTCTCAAAACCAGTTTCTCCCAACATTTACTGCTGCAACAGTTCATCTAACTGTTGACTGCCATCCAGTGAGAACAGTCTGATCCTTCTCATATTCACACAAACACCTAGCCCAGAAAGTTAAGATTTCTCTAGGGCTATGTTGGTTCATAACTTTGAGGAACCAGAATGTTCAGCAGCTATGAGCTGTTAGATTGTCTGGACCAGGATGATTCATACATACCTTCAATTTAGCTAATCCATACTAGAAAATTCCCACCTAAACCAGACTACGTTCTCCATGGGAAAAAAAATGCCATACACTTGTATTACTAACTGATCAAATTATGCCTTTTAAAAAATAGTTCAGTGTTTGGCTTGCAAATACATACCATCAGACTTGCCTTACTTTGATCCTTAACCAGTAACATTAGGATTCTCCCTGCCCCTATTATAGCACTGAATTACACAAAATGAGTATGACATGATAAAATAACCTTCCATTCAGTGGTATTTCTGTTACTTTTTTCCATTACTTTGTACATTTTACTGCATTTTGTGAAGTCTGTTTGGCTTACTTCCTATAATTTTGGTCTAATTGCACAGTTTCTTGACTAAAAGAAAAGATGCATTTATGAAAATCCCTAGAGAAGCTAATTATAGAATACATAAACAATGGAAATAAACCTTTGCCTAATACTCAATTTTTTTTTAATCAATATACAGTTTAAGAAGACAATGTTTCTTTAAAAAGTGGAGAAATAGATTGAGAAAAGCCTCACCTCAAACACCATAAAGCAGTCCTTTTGCTGCTACAGATTTCCACCCACATGCAAGTCAGGCATCACACAGCGACCATAATCCTGCATACTCTCCAACACAGATCTAATTTTTACATAACGAGTTAGAGATGCTCAACTAGAGCCCTTAATCCAACCACTCTATGCAGAGGTCAGAGCTCATGTGATTTAAAGCACAGCTATAATGATAAGTTTTGTTTCTTCAAACCAAGCACCCATAACCAGTCAAATGTTTTCTAATATTTTCCTTGAAAATATTAGAATTAGAGGAGGAATTAGAATTCCTCCTAAACTGAACAGCGTTATACTTTAGGAAGCCATAGCTTCACAAGTAAGCTTTTCAAGAGGCTTTGTATTTGCACACAAAGCAAGCACTATTTAAAAGTTACATTTATTAGCATTTGTAATGGTTAAAGAGCTTCAAAACTTAAAATGCTATGGTGTAAAGCTCACTATAAAGCTTTTGTTTAGTCAGCAACTTACATTAACATGTACATTTATCTTTTTGGCTTTCTTTTCAAGGAGTGCTGCATTATGTTCTTAGCCAAAAATCTCAGGAGTTTGGCAAAAATGAAACTATGCTTTTTCCAAGTGATTTACACAGCTCTAGGTCTCACAGAAGCTTACAGATCTAAACAAAAAATCTCTGAAAGAGCAAGCTTTAAGAGTCAGTCATGAAATTAGTGTAAAACCATTTACATATTTCACTCTTTTAAAGTGCTAAACTTCAAAAATGCACCCAAGATGTGTCTAGCCCAACACTGATACTCAGTTACTTGGAGAAAAAAGTCCTCCTTTTCAAATTCACAGAAAAGGATATTCTTAAAAGTATTTTTCAAAGGTAAATGTTTTTTCCCATCAAGAATTAGATCACCAGCAAGTACACACAACAGAACGAGCAGGCAGCCTAGCTACAGATGCCTTTTTTCTCAGATACAGAGAAAAAAGTTAGTACAAGTTGTGCTCAATCCTTACAAAAAATTTCAATTTTCAGCGTTCCCATCTCAACTTTTTAGCAGCCCATGGAACCTCTCATCAACAGCCAGTGGAGCAAACTCCCATTCCCACTTATAATAAATAGTGGCTGGTTAACCCACCACAACTAGGAACTGCATGAAAGGTGTTTCAAGTCATGCTAACAGACAATCTTCTGCAGCAAATGAGACAGCTCAGTGAATCCATGGTCTAACATGCAGAAGGGTCCTGTTCTCTCCAACTCCTCACTTTCCAAACCAGGACTGACAGCTCACCATCTACCTTCTGTCAGTGCTTTAGTGCACTTGACCCTTCCATGAGTAGGCTTAGTGAACTGGCAGAGTGTTATTCACAGCAGTTTTTTTACTGGATGCATTTGTCACTGATTTACTTCTCTGAACTGACTCATCCTGGGACCAGAGAAGCGTCACTGGCAGATGAGTGCAGCTGGAAGCACCTAAATCACAATCAGCTTAAGACAAGCTAAAAGTGATCTGCAATCAGGCAGGTGATCACACTCCTGGTCCTGGCTGCACCTTCTCCATTGCCTCTTACCCATTCTCACAACAGCACAGCAAAGGTGTCACATCAGGCCACAGACCCACCAAGCAAGCGCCACCCCAAGTCACCTACTGGCCACACAATTGCAAGAGCTCACCTCAAGAAGGGGGAGGAGCTGTGTCTGTGCTCCACCATGGCTTGAGACCAGCTTAAACTCAACCACAAAAATCACATCCTTCAGAGCCAGCAAGGCAAGTGTTCTCACAGTATGCGCTGATGTCCTCCCTCTCTTGCTACTGCGCTCCCTCCTTCTTCAGTCATCTTCTCCTGATCTTGAGCAGCTTTCCAAGCTCTGACCACGGCATTCCCACTACCCTCCACTTTTGGAACCTCCTCCCTCATAGAGAGAATCAAGGAAACACTTCTACATACCTCAGGGCATCCTGCAAGTGTAGGAAGAAATTACTAGATCTCCAAATTGCACAACCGTAGTCTAATGATACACTACATACTGGATGTGACAGGCCCAAAGCTTCAATTCAGCCAGACTCCCTTTGACTTCACAAAAAGCTTTCTACTTTGCTTCACAGTCTCATTTGTAATATACCCCAGTGTTTATCTCAACTACAAGGATACCATAAAAGTCAAATCTTAGTCTCATACTGTCTTTGAAAAGCCACAGAGGACAGTGTGCATGCTGAAATATCACTTACTGAGGCTGCTCCTACCTAAACATGTCAGTACCAATGGCAACATTGTTCAGTTTTCAAGCAAACAGCAAACAAACATCTTCCTCCTTAATTCTGTAAATTTTCTTCCACATTCATAAAGTCTTATTACTTCCCTAAGCAAACAGGCAAGCACAGTGAAACAAGCACTGTTGAAAGATTAATCTTCTGTGAAATCTGAGAGAAATAAGGCCTGTGCTTAATGAGTAAAAGCAAACTGAATACAAACACAAATTTGGATCAAACTAGACATTTCTCTCTTATGCATTAAGAGGGCCTGTCTCAAAACAAATTTTTAACTTTAAAATCAATTACTGCCCAAATCAGAAGATACATAGAACAAAAATTTTAAATAGTTGAAAACTAGTTTAAGTGTTTCACCCAATGCCCAAGAAGCCACAATTTTACCATTGAGAAAAAGACGAGAGTGGTGAAAAACTGCACTATTTAAAAAGGCCACTGTAACAGAACAACTATAAAAAAATCTTGTAAGAATTGTAAGTGAAGCATTGGCAGTGATGACGACAAATTAGAAAAATATGAAAAAAAAATGCTAGCAAAAGGATACAATACCTCCCTATCCCCAGAAGGACAAGCACCATCCTAACAATAAAAGAAATTAACAAAGTTGCCAAGATTACAAAGTAAGAATAATGGAACTGTCAATAAAAACACAAACCCACAAAATCTGAAAATGTTTGGTAAGTGCAGAACAAAAAGAAAATTTAAATTGCCCCAATAAAATGGTTTTATAGAACAATAACTATAAAACTTCTGCAAACTACAGGTTGTTTGGGTCAACCATACAGTCCAAAAGATGTGAATATTGCTATTCTTTATGCCAGAAGAAACTCCTGCAGTCTGGATACAAAATGACATGGGTTATAAACAGTTACCATTTTAAGTTATTGCTGCCTTTTCTAGGTTTTGATATAAAATTGACAAAAGAGCAAATACTAATATAGTAGACTACAAAGACTAGCACCATGGCTTCGCAGGAAACTAAACCTGTCACTTGATTTTGATAAATTAGTAGCAATGGTCAAACACAGTTAATGTCCAAAATGTTTGGGTTAGTAGTGTCTGACATTTTGATTAAGAAATCAGAATACAATGAAAGTTAATGTGGTCTATCTTGCATGTATAAAAGCTACAGGTGAGCAAGCTTTATTCTTATTATTTCTTTTGTGACCATTATACCTACTCTCCTTGTTAAGGAATATGCTCCAAATAAACCTCATTCTGGTTATTTCAGAAGCTCCAATATTTAAACCCCCAGAGAAGTGTCAATGTGAAAATACTAAGCATCCTTCAGAGGCTGTACCTTGACCCACCCTATTTCATCACTGCAACCCAGAAGCAAACAACAGTTAGAGATAATTCTTACTGGGAGAGAAGGGTGGGGAGTGTGTGGAGAGAGAAAAAGGGGAACAAGTAATATTCTCTTTCTGATACAACTTAGGGAATATTGGGACAGGACAAAATTTGGGTTTTTTAAATATCAACAAAAGCCAAGTCCTATCTAAAATAAGGACCTATCCTAAAAACTACCTCAAAGGGTTGGTCATTATCTGAGTACAAGTTTCCAGTGTGACACAGCTCCCAACAAGACCAGTACAAATCTATGGGGAATGATGAGCAGGAATCATAGGATGGCCTTGGCTGGAAGGAACCTTGAAACCCATGCAGCTCAACCCCTCTGCTGTGAGCAAAGAGACCTGCCTCAAGAGCTCAGACCCCATCCAGCCTGGCCTTGAAAACTTCCAGGGATGGATCATCCAGAGGGTGTTTGCTGCCAGAGCAAACATAGTGCACTGCTTCCAAGTTCCTGCAACAGCTACTGCACTGACAGCAAAGCCATCAAAACACTGAAGGGACAAATGAACACCAGAGACTCAAAAGGGTCAGGAGGACTGCAGACCATAACAGGAGTGTAGGGGTCTGATAATCATCAGCATATTAAATAGATACAGACAGACCTATATTTGGATAGGTATCTTGCAAGATGTAATGAACAGGAATAAATTAAATTCAGGCTAGACACATGTTTAAGTCTTCAACAGACTAATTAAATTTGAGGGCAACTTTCCCATTTATGCAATATGACCTATTAACATAGGATTTTATTTTCTTTTTTACTTTATAATTAGCACTCTGGCAATAAAAAGAATTAGTTAAAAACCTTCAGCCTGTGATATAAGGTTGGATTAGATCTGCAGTCCTCTCCATACTCAGCCTCTGGAGCTACCCAAGATATACCAAGCAAGGCTCAGCCTTCAGTGTGAAGCATGCTAATTTGTCTGAGACTTCACAGAGCTGTTGTCCTTTCTAAGCAGTATAATAAGTGATACCTGATCTTTAAATGAGCTCACAAATGCAAGACTAGTCTCTGGAGTGAAGCTGACTAAACAACACAGTAAGTTCTGGATCTGTACAGGACAATTAAGAACAATCTGCACTCCAGGACAACCCCAACAATATTGACAGAACTCCAGAGAATAGAGCTGGATGGTAAAGTCAGGCCTTTCACTGAAATTTTGAACAGAAAAAATTAGAGCAAAACTTACAGTAGGTTTACTTGTTTTCTTCAAATCACCAAGAAGGAATATAAGTATATATGCTTCTAACTTCCTTGGTAGTTACAAACTGAACCACAGGGAGAGAAACAAAGATAAGAATGATGGCTTCCATCTGGAAAATTCCTGTCAAACAGAGGCTATAACTGTTAAAACCGCTTTTCAACTTTGCAGGAAGATTGTTCTTGGACAAGATTTCTTTAAATGCCAAGAGGAATCTGTAATAAACAATAACTTCCATCTTTCTCAAATATATCCACCACCACCTGATAGTGGTAAATACACTACACTGACATAGCAAACCAGATCTTCCTTCCCAGTAATAGCTCTTACCATTTAGGAAGAGATGCAGCTCTCAACAGCTGCAATATCTTTGGCAGTTAGGGCCATACTAGACACATATCTAGAATGTTTTTCAAATACAAAGGAGCATTACAAGCAAAATCCATTTTCTAAGATTCTTCTCCCTCCCCGCCCCTTGAATTTCAGAATAAAACATCCAAACCTATCATCACCTACCACAGAAGAGTTAGGAATTCACTCTTGTTTAGAAGATCCAAGGAATTTAAAGTTAGGTCTGTTGGCCTATTGAAATAATTTAATCAGAGGACAACAAACATAACCAGCATGAACAACATTCCCATAGCAGGGCTACAGTGTATAAAAGGAAGCAGAGCTTGCTATTCTGTCACCAGAAACTTAAACACTGGGAGAAGGGAACAAACCAGCAGGGAGGGACTCCTTGGCCCAGTGTTAGCCTGCCATGGCAGGGTGCTCTGCATCCCTCCTAATGGAGCCACCACATCACACTGCAGGTCAACCACCCCATGGCCATCTGAGACCTGCACCCATGGGGCTCCCTTTGCTCGACCATGTACTTCCCAACCTTGCTGAGAAATCCTAAGAGTTCATGGATATGAATCAGAGTCACTCCAACACAGTCTACACTCCTCTACATTCATATATTGACACACCACTCAGTTAGCCATTTGTGGAATTAAAAACTTGCATCTGGTCTATAGAAAGATCCCTGAACTCCAGCTGAAAGCATCAACAGCTGGATAATCCACTACTGCCCTCCTTCCTTCACTGCAATGATTACTCACCCTCCACCTTTACCACTTGTGCTTTTCAATTTGACCCCATTCAACTTCACTTTCCAGTCACTGGATGTTGTTAAGCATGAACTGAATAAAACACTGGATTTCAGTAAGAAAATATTCACAAAGGGAAAAAAGATACCACTCACTTTTCCAGGTAATGTGAACAGGGCTTTTGCAGGCCTTTTACCTCCTGTAAGGCATTATTAAAGTAATTTTTAATTCTTTCCCGTACTCTTCACTATTTAATATTTTTTAAAGACAAAACTTCATCATGAGCATTGCCACATGTTCAGCCAAAAATCATCTCCTTGTTCTTATACATTTTTAAACAAAGCATTATACTGAGAACTTCTGCTGAACTGCTTGTTCATATTTGTATCCTATCAGTCAATAACTTTTGGGATACAACCCCATGCATGTGCCTCTTACCTTCAGTGCACTACTTTGAATATAGCTGCTCTAAGGTGTGCCTTGCTAATAGTTTAGCATAATTTCACATGAATTCTAGATGGTTTTCTACAGTTCCAACCTCCCTGCTTCGCACCCATCCATCTTGTTTGTCTGCAAAATTTATTATTGACAATTTTGATATTGCGTCCAAATCATTAAAGAAGAAAATCCAAGTCCAATGGACTAACTCCTTCATGACTTTTAGGAATAATGAAATTCAGGAATAATCCTAACAGCTATTACCAAGATGGATCAGTTAGCCAGCAGTTCTCCAAGCATTTATCACATACTAAGATCCTCCTACAAGTATCACATTTGCAATCAATATTATTTGTTGTACTTCACCACTAAAATTATCTTCAGAAGCTTTGTTGTCCCACTGGCAGTCTTACAGCTAGAAAGATGGGATCTACCCTGTCACACTAAACTGAACTTGCCATAAAGCAGAATAAATACCATTGGAAAGAAGAGTCTATTACTTAGGTTCTGCTTGCATTCATGAGGGAGGGAGCAAGGGAGGCCCAAGAACTCGGCATGGTACCACACAAAGCCCCTCAAAAGCAGTCCCATCACAAATTTCCTAAAGCATGCACATTTCCATTCATTTCTACCTCTTCTTACCAAAATTACCGAATCACTTTAAACTGAGTCTTTCACAAATAAATAAATAAACAAACAGATCTCCCAGCATGACAGTAGTTAAGTATTTTTCACTATTCCTTCAAAGCTCTTTCCTACAACACTAATATTGTATTCATAGTATTTCATGGCAAAATGCAAAGCCTTAGAGCCCAGATAAAAACAAACACATCCTTTCAAAACAAAAAAAAAAAAAAAAAAAAAATCAAACAAAAAAACCTGAAAAACTTCAAACAATTTGAAAGTAATCCAAATTAGTCAATACAAAAAGACAGTAAGAAGCAGAAGCCTCATTAAAAAAGGTATACAAAAATACCTGAAAAAGATACCAAAAATAAACAACAGCATGAAGCAAAAAAAAAAAAAAAAAGGTTAAGATTTTGACAGTCCTATAAAAAGCATCGGTTTTAAATGTACACAAATGTTGAAACTGATTATATGCTCTAACGTCACTACTTACATAAGGACATGGTGCTATTTCCTTAAAAAGTGGAAATCACCATGTATTAGGGGCCCTGACCTTCAGAAACAAGTGAACACAGATGCAGAGCATTGCTCAGCGGGCAGGTCTGTGCAGTACAGCTCTGCTATGGCACACCAGCCATAAGTTTCCAAAAGAGCATCTCTGGAGGCTCTGTGAACAGCCACACACTGACGTCTCACCACCAACATGAAAAACATCCTTCTCTTTTAAAGTTTATCTGTACAAAGACTTTGGGGAATAAAGAAACACTCACTGAAATCCATGTAGACACTCTCTTGTGAGTAAGATCTAGTCAGATACAGCATTTCTGGAAATATCAAATAAAACTCTCTCCAAACTAGTGATGTTGATTGCATATTAAAAGATTCCAATTTATATTACAGCACACAATATATATTAACTTCAATTCCCATCTTTTGTGCAGACATTCAACTTTATGCATCAAAGGAACAGCATAAAATTCTACCAGACGAACTAGCTAGACTACAATTTTAAATTGAGATATTTTCGTTTGCTATACAATAAGTACTCCAAGTTAACAAACACTAGTCTTCAATCTTTAAAACACAATGAATTTCTGACAAGCTGTAAATGCTTTTTATTCCACTTTCCAATCTTAGATTGCCTATTTCAAGTTTCCACAAGTTAAGAACACTGTCTTTCAAAGAACATCAACATCCTGCAGTCTGGATCACTACCGAAAAGTTGTGTCACTTCTGAAAATCATCAGACACCGCTACCGAGGGTACTGCATTTAATCTGACTCCAGTTAGGCTGCAAAAACGTGTAGCAACAGTCCACACACATCCCTTAAAATAAATCCCCAAAAAACAAACAAACCAAAACCACAAAAAAAACCCCCAACCAACAACAAAAAACTCGAGACGTTCACTTGGGGTTTAGTGACAGCTAATTACCTTTCAGAACAGACGGGTCTATACCAAAGTCATGATCATAGTTTAGAGAGGTAGAGCAGGTAAGGTACAATGTATACAGGCCTATACAGCCTCTTCAGTCATCAAATAAACTAACAGTCTTTTAAGATACTGTTTAAGGAAAAGATACCATCTGTTTAGCAAAAACTGGAGCCTGACATATGCACTTATCTGTTTTGTAGGCTGAAAAATCAATTCTTATAGTCCTTAACGTATCAGGTGACAAGTCCAAATGTAAAAGCTTTTCTAAACTATTTAAAATACCTTTCAAAACAATCATGCTAGTCCTCAAGAATACACACACGCTGCTGACAAAGGTGGGCGGCACAAAAGGAGGATAAAAGAAAACGGCATAAAACGACCTCTACATGTTACCTGTAAATATTCCTCCCACCGTCAACACACTGGAAAAAACCAGACCGCTCGCTCTCTAGATAAGCCCACGCCACACAGGGAGCGCTGGGCTGGATGGGGCCAGCCCCGACCTGCGGCTGAGCTGCAGACCGGTGCCATCAAACCCAAGGGAACAGTAATTCCTGCGAGCCGCTTTCCCCCGGGCAGCCGGGCCGGGCCGGGCTCCGAGCGCAGCCGCTCGGGGCCGGTGCGGCGGCACCACCCGGGGCGCCTCTGCCCCCGCCGCTGCTCCCCCGCCTCGGGGGCGGCCGGGACTGCCGGCGAGGGACCCTGCACCGCTCCCCGCCATCCGCACCCGCCCTTCCTCCCGGCCCGGCCCGGTCCTGCCCACCCCGGCCCGCCACCGCCGCCACCGCGCACACCCAGGCCGGCGGCGGGGGGCGGCAGCGCCGCACCTCCCGCCCTCCGTGCACCCCGCCCGCCCTCCTGTCTGCCGAGCCCCGCTCCCCCCCGCCCCACGGCGGGACGCCGTCCCGGCCGCGCCCCGAGCCCCGCTCCCGCGCCCCGCTCCGTGCGGGCGGGCCGCTCGCACCTCCGGGTGCAGGATGGGGACGCAGCCCGCCTCCTTCTCGTACTCCTCCAGCGGCGCCGCCATCTTCCTGCCAGCCCCGCGCCCGCTGCATGCCGGGTAGTGCGCGTGCCCGCCGCGCCCCCGCGCGCCGCCGCTTCCTCTGGCGGCCCGGGCGGGAGGGACGGAGCGGAGTGAGGCGGCCTGAGGGTGCGAGTTAGCTGCGGGTGTACACATATATATATATATTATATATACATACAGTGGGTGTCGTGTGTGGTGTACATATATACACACAGTGTGTGTCGTACATATATACACACGGCGTGTATCGTGTGGTGTACAGATATATATATATATATACACACACACAGCGTGCGTCGTGTATGGTGTACATATATACGCATACACAGCGTGTGTCATGTGTGGTGTACATATACACACACAGCGTGTCGTGTATTCTCCTGGAATCCATACTCAGTATAGCGCAAGTTAGCGGAGATACCCCTAATGAGGAGTGGGGTTCATTACAAGTTGGAATGTGAGCCAGAAGAGAGCCCTTCACCTTCTGCCTTAATGGAAATTTGGTTCCATACTAAGCAGTGTCTGTCCATTTTTCTCTGGGGGCTACCTTCATGCCTGCTGGAGTAGCAAAGAGAGCATGGGAAGAAAGCAAGAAGGTTTTAGTTAGGTTTTTGCTCCCAGCTGCAGGAATGTTTGAAAACCCCAGCAGGACTCTCTGAGGAAGCAATTCCTTGCAACCATTCGTGCCCTACTGGGCCAGTGGTTTCTCACATCCCGACCAGATGGCTGCAGATTTGGGGACAAAATAGCTCTGTTTAGCTGGTCATTTCTACTGTCACAGGCATACAGCCAAGATCAGGAATCCTAAAGTGCTTTATTTCTTTTTTTAAAAAATAAATTACATTTTAATCAAAAATGGTTTTGCAATTACAGAACGTTATTGCTGGTTTGACTACGGCTCTATATTGCTATATCTATGGTGCTCTCATTTGCTATTGTGAGAAAGGGACCTTTGGATAATACATTTTGTTGTATCATAATACATTAAGCTCATAAGCCTAAAACCGTACAATGATATTCTCTTCATTACTCTTTCCTATCTCATGCAAAATGTAACAGAGAAGCACTAATAAAATCTGACTGCAGCATTATTAAAATGTTAAACCATAAATGTCTTTTTTTTAATGTATTTAAAATCAAAATTGTGAAGAAGAATGACATAAGATTTAGAAAGCGGGGGTGTGAAACAGGTCTCAAAGCACATATTTGAAACCATAAGGGCTGAAGTGCTAAAAGAGCAGAACAAGACACTGAGTATACAGGAGAGGATCTTTTTTTAACTGTCTATATTATTAAATGTACTAGGGCTTAGATATAATTTGCAATTTGATTTGCATGAGGAAGAGGGTTTTCAATCCCCTACAACCTCCAGAAATAGAAATCCTATTAATCATGACAGTTCATCACTCCTATTTATAATAAAGCAAAGGTGTTAAAATAACTAAAAATCTTTATCGTATTTTTACTATTCAGATTATTTTTCCTTAGAACTCTGAAGAAGTTATGCTTTGTCCCATAGCTCTGAACGGGATTGTAAACACTCTGACGTCTCTCTAGGTATTTATAGCCTGTTCTTCACAGATCTATACATTTGCAAAACAATTCTGTTCCCAGATATTTCTGTACAGAGAATTTTTGCTGCTTGAACTGAGGCCTGATCTGCGAGTGTAGTTCATGTGCAGCCTATTATATTTTTCTTCAGAACAAGTGTCCCTTTTACTGCCAAATAACAGCAGAACTAGAATATGGGATTGTGCTGCTGTGCCTCTGCATTGGAGCTCCTCGTTCAAAAGCTAGCAGTGGTTCAGGAGTTTAAAAAGTTTTTCACACTTGAAGCATTCCCTGTCCTTTCCTAATCTACATACAATCTAACATAATTACATGGAAATGTGATTCTTCATTGTTTTGCATTGTCATTACAGAGAGGTTATGGTCTGTGCAGAGGAAGCAAATGGCAGATAGAAACCCAACAATCTGCTACAGTAACAAAGTTTACTCCTATTTCCCACAAATCTAAAAGGCTGTAAGGTTAGATGTTTTTCTGGTCTCTGCCAAAATAATTACTATCTGACCTTAAGAAAGTATTTCACTTCTCTATAATTTACTTTGCTCACTTGTAAATCAAAAACTTTGTCATCTCATTCGGGGGGTAGTCTGGGAATTTATTACCATTGCAGAGCAATTTTATCTCTCTGATTAAAGATGCCTTGTAAATGCCAGGAATTGTTGTTGATCAATGGCAGGAAATGCTCTTCCGTGTGATTGCATTGAATGCTCCATAGCTGATGTGTGAAGTGCTCTCCCTATTGACCCAAGAGGTTTTATCCAGCTCTACTTAACTAGGCATGCAGTAGGGACAAATCTGTAATATTGGTTAAACAACACACACTAGAAATTATTTTAGGTCATATTCTCACAAAAGGAAAACAGTTCACCAGTACCACAGACACAGATTTTCTTGCCTTTGTTTTGCTTTATGTTAATCACTGGGCATAAGTCTTGAGACCTTTTAATTTTCAGGTAAGCCAAACAACAGACAAACTGGGAAGTAAATAGCACAAAGTCTTATGAGTTTCTATTCTGTGACATGAATTTTATCTTCTTTAACAAGTTATTAGGAAAAAAACCCTTTGGCAGAGACAAAACATTTATGGAACACATATCTGTACACGTTTTTCAGTGCTAGGCATGACTGTGCAGCCTTTTTAGCTTCGGTATTCTACTAGACTGTGAAATGTGACAGTGAAATAAAAGACTTTTAACACACATTTCTTAGTAATAGCTTTGTATTATGCCATCAACACTTAAAACAACTAAAAGTGAGTGTAAACAATGTTTAACTTTGCAAGGAAATATTGCTATTAAAGCTAAATATTTATTCTCATGGCAGGTCAAAACTTAAAGTAAAAATATTGGAATGTCTTAGTACAAAAATAGGTAGCAAGTCAAAAGTACTTTACCTAACCCTACAAAAATGTGTATCTTTAAAACAGTTGTGCATGTCCTTCACTTTTCATACATAGTTTTGATTAATCCTATTCTAATTAATAAATCATCAGATGGATTTGCCAACCTTCAGAGGTGCCTCTGAAATTTTCTCTGGCATAATTGTCACTTGCATTGTGACCCAAAAAACTAGCCTCACTATCAAGGGCTAAAATATCTGGAGAAGCCATGTCGTGGTCCTGTTCTCTGAGTATATTTGCAGAGGGGCTATGAGTAATTATCTTTATTATTCTCTATCTATTCTTCATTTTCTTATCCCATTACTGTTTGAGCCTTGTGCTTTATGTATTGGAAATGACACCCACCTATCTAAATGTGTATACCAAAATGAATATATAAAACGTGTCATTCTGCATGGGTTTATCCAAGTCTATGATTTCTCTCTGCATTCACTCCTACATGGAGAACATCCACTTCTCACAGTTTGGACCAGTTTGGGTGACTGAAAGCCTGTGAGTTTGCATGACAGCTCCACAGAATTTGTCTTTAAAAATATAATCCGGCTGAAAATGCTCTCAAAGCAAGTGCATTAAGAGAATATTAAGTATGCATGATTGAAAACAGAAATCAGACAGTGAAATTCTTCAATACAGCGCCTCTTATAGCTGCAGGCGCTGCTTCTGTTACAGTATCTCAGGGCTCTGACAGCAGTGTGGATGTGAATGAAACCTGTGTGACTGGTCCCAACTGGCTGCCCCGCCCTCTTGAGAGGGATTGTGGTATTTTCGGGGTCTCCCGTGCAGGAAGGAAAGATGAATCTGCCTCCACGTTCTCAGAAGGCTAATTTGTTATTTTATGATATATCACATTAAAGAATGCTATACTAAAACTATACTAAAGAATAGAGAAAGGATACTTACAGAAGGCTTAACAAGATACTGATTAAAAACTCGTGACTGACTCCTCAGACTGACTGTGACTGGTCATTAAGTAAAAACATTTCACATGTTGGATAAACAATCTCCAACCACATTCCGAAGCAGCAAAACACAGGAGAAGCAATCAGATAATCATTGTTTTCATTTTTCTCTGAGGCTTCTCAGAGAAAAATGGAGAAGAAATCCTGGCGAAGGGATTTTTCCAGAAAATATGACAGTGGCAAGGAGTGACTGTCCTGCAGGGCAGATCCATCAGATCTCGCTGTAGGTCCAAGCCTGAACTTCTGCAGGCTTCAGCAGTTAGGGTAATGTGAGATTTCGGCATCCCGGGCAGGAAGCCATGGCAGTTCAGGAGAGGACTCATGAGGGGATCAAGTGTCCTTACTCAGCAGTGACAGCATCTGTCAGCCGGGATGGCTGGGGACAGCAGTCGTGTGGCCATGTAATGTGCTGCCACATGTCAGCCGGTGCTGCTGTACAAGGCTGCAGTGGGGGATGTGATTTCCCTCGCTGCTGAGCGTGGTCAGGTTCTTCTCTGCACAGCCAGTGCAGAGGATCAGTCACAGTGGCTGCGTTGGGCAGTTTGTTCCTGAGCATCACCAAAGAGAGCCTGCAATGCTCTTACACCAGTTTATTATCAGTGTGTTTCTGAATTCCAGTGGTGGTCATCTTGATTTACACCGTTGTGTTGAGAGAAGAAAGTCAGATGCTTTACTCTTTGCACTCTACATCGTGACAGGCGGTTTTAGGTACCATGAAGCAATCCTCCTGAAACAGGGGGGAAAATATTGGAAAAATCCCAGATGAACTATCATCCAATGTCTGGGTTCTCCCTGTAGTCTGTAGTGTACACAGCATGGACAGGGGTCCTAAAAGGGAAAGTCACCTTCTTCTCTACTCCTCCTGAGTGTATTCATTGGGGGCAAGCTTCTTTTGATGGGATGAGAAGCCATAGTATTGTCTACTGGTCTGCAAATGATAGGTGCTTTTATGGAACAGGGTGACTCTGCCAAGGAAGTCTTCTCTTTTGCTTCATAGCCTCTTGCTCCCTTGGAAACAGTCCAGGAGGTTGCTAGTCTTAAAAAAGGCCCAGTGGCAATGTTTGATATAAAACATCAGAAAAATAATATATTTGTACTATTTCCCCCTCACTTTCCTTAATGGAGCAAACTTTCCATTTTACTACTGGAAGCTGGAAATGCCTTCCAGTGAGGAAATTGTCACCCATTTCATTTAAAGGGAGCCTTTTCTGCATGTAGTTTCCCACTGCATGATTGGACCCCAAATCCCTGTATTAAATTATATCCAGGGAGATGTCCCTATAGAGTTATTGAAACATAATGCTGATGACATGAGCACATAGAGAAAACAGGGACAATCTGCAAGATGCCAGACATCTAAAAAAAAAAAAACCCTAAATAAATTGTATTTGTTGAATCCTAAATGTCTAAATTAATCTTGTGCTTTCAAAACAGTAAGCATATCAGCCTGTGAATCCAATATCTCTTTCTGGAGAGATTCTTTCTGTCACTTTCTGTTGCTTTCAAATTTTTTTGTAGAATCATTACTTAGTATTTGAACACAGAGGGGTAAGGACTAAACATAATTTGCTGCTAAGCATATCACCCTTGCTCTCCATTTTTGGTGGTTTTGCATTTTAGTGTATATTTCTTTTCTGCCAAAATAATCTTATTAGCATGAAATATGTATAACCCGTGAGTGACATAAAGCAATCATATTATTTCCCTAGGTGATTATCTTTGCTGATGCAATTCCACTGCTGACAAATTCTGCATTGATTTGAAAGTGCAGAAAATGAGTGGGGTTATCTAACTTGACTTTTTATTCCCTTTTTTTTCCCCCTTTAAGATGATGTGCTTCTGTTTCCCACTCACTGTGTTTTAAATATCTGATCTTGATACCACATCATACTCACGGATGACTTTGCTGCTCTCTTTTATGTCAAAGGACCATCTCTCCTTTCTTTGCTCATTACAGTCAAAGTGGCTATTACTTTGTGTTCTCATTACTTAGACTAGGTAGATCTAATAGGTGCACTAAAATAATTTTTCAGTTACCTGAGTCTGTTAGTCCCCTGTGAGTTTCCCCCCAGAGCTTCTTCTTGGCACATTCAGTAACGTGCCACATGTACCAGTTTGTTCTGCTGACACATCTGCCTGTGCTCGTGTTTTGGGGAAACCCAGGACTAGTGTGATGCAGCTGACACTGAATTATGCTCCATATTTGTAAAGGAAAATGGACAGACTTAAATTGAAGACTGGATTACACTTTCTGAACATTTTTCCTTTTCTACTTTCATTTTCTTTATCCTTTGTCCTCTCCCAGACCTGTCTTTATATCTTTTGCATTGGGCTGATTATTCTAGCTGCCTTTGGAGAAGGTGCAGAATATATCCAAAGAATGAATTTTTGAAACACAGGCAGTTGCTGAGGCAGAAACTCACTGCCAAAATGAAAACCAGTGACAAACCAATAAAATAAAATTAATAGTAATTCCACTACTTTAAAAAGATACCATTGAGAATGAAGCAATAAATATTCAGCAATGGTTTTATGGAAATACTGCATCCTCAGGAATTTAGGTTGGAGCGGGCTGAATGATGAAATAAGAGAAGAATAACAGTGAAGAGTTTCATTTACAATCTTTGGTTGAAAACCAATAAATGAATTCTTTTTGGCACTTTATATCAAATGAAGCAAATATTTTTCCTGCTCAGATATAAAGCAAGCTCTGAGGAACATGGTAGACTAACACCCTTCCCCTTTACAAATGAGAATTTTCTAGCTGAATTAAAATAATTTTCAGTGACCAAGGTGAAGTCCAAACATAAATTAATAAGACACTTCTACAAATAGCATGGTCCTAGAATACTACTGTTTTACAATCCTCTTGAGGAATTGTTGTCATGGCCATGGCAGCTAATGTGTAGAGCCCATTGTCAAGGGAGGTGTATTGTCAGGGATAGATCTGCTCATTCATTGCACATGAAAGAGTAGAAAAAAGGAATAGTACAGGAAAACAATATAAAAGAGGGAAACTTTATCAGAAGTAATGAAAAATAAAATTAAATTATTTTTTATAATGATAAATTAAATAAAATGATGATGAAAGTTTCTGATAATAGAGAAGAGCAAGAGATGAGAAGTGCTCAGTTCGAAGAGACCTACAATAATCATCTAGTCCAACAGCCTGATTACCTCAGGGGTGGCTATTTGCTTTTCATGGGAGATGTTTAAATTCTCTGTGGTTGGTTTTGATTTGAGTTTTTTTTTTTGTAGAGAACAATTAATTTGCTTATTGAAGTCCTTAAAGCATGCTATGCAGGTGTTTTAGATTTATTATATTATTTGAATTAAGGACAGAAAAAATAAGCCAACAGCACTTATGAAAAACTTCCAAAATTGTGATGGAAAATGTTGCATGAATTACCATCTTATTTAGGTTTTTGCTGAATTTAAGGTAAATTAATAACAGTTGCACAGAGGCAAATACTCTAAGCATAGGGGCCAATATAAATTTGACTGTGTTTTAATGGAAAAGAGAGGTAACAGTTTTCTGCCCTTGACTAAGAAAGGATACATAGCAGCAACCTCTTCCACTGACTCATTGATACAGTGGGGGAAAATTCTTTCATTAGATTCATATAAGGACTGCCAGAATATTGAAGGTATGACCAAATGTAGAAATAATCCCCAAAACCAGTCTTTAAAATAATCAAGTAAGTAAAATACATCAAACATTCCTAAGGTTTGGATGCAAATGGCTAATCTGAAATGCAAACTCAAACATCCCTAATATTCAATACACCATATTAAACATCATGATGTGTGATTATAAAAAAAACAAGCCTGGAGTTCAGAAAGTTGTGTGTTTAGATGGCATGCTTGGGAATCATAAAAGACATCAAAACGTATTGGAGGTGCATAGTTGGTGTAATCAAATCTGGAAGCTGTAGGGAGTGAACCAGTGGCACTGTTTTTGGAATGAATGCAGGCGAACTGAGCTGTCACATTAAAGCTGACAGCCGTGCTACGCAGCTCTAATCTGCTGTGCAAAGATCTGGGTTAGGAGAGGATGGAAATCTACAGATGCACGATTCCAAGTCTGCCTTCCTGAGCTTGCAAATGAAAGTCAAAAACCATGCCTGATCAGAAACATCAAAAACCATGGGCAATGTAGATAATTCCAGAAAGAGGCAGATGATTTAACCCTCTTTCACAATTCTTCTCTGGAAAAAAGTCTCTAGATGCAAAGACATTTTTAATGCAATGACTGTATTATCTCCCTTGAGATGCTGAGGTAACACAGTCAAAATAGCATCGATGAATCTTGCAGCTTGATGAGACAGACTTCCCTTGAATTGCTGCAAAGTTTAAGACTCTCATCCCCTGCTCTTGAGAGAATCATCACTTAAGAGATTTCCCAGCACTCTAACTGTACATCTTGATGGTAATGGGAAGTGGCAACACTTCTGAACTTGCAGGACCTTGGTCATCTTGGGTTTCATTTACTGCTGGTGCTTTTAGTGGTCCTTAAAAAAAAAAAAAAAAAGGAAAAAGAAAAAGAAAAAAGGCTTAGTCATGCTTTAATACAGTGGAAATAAAAGGTTTGGCATACAGAATGGTATTTAATAGATGAGTATATATCTGGGCTTTAAAACTGCTACAAATGGTCATATATTGTAGCAAAAGGAGTTTATTATACTAAAGCATGCTGCTGCTAATTTATAAGCTCTTTCTCTTAGGTTTCAGCAGTTGCTAGAAGCACATAAATGTTTCTGTCATGTCTCGGAAACAAATAACAAAACATGTCCATAGGGGAAGTTCCACCATAAAACTGAATTTTAATAGAGCAGGAGGGGGCTGACAACAAAAATAATTTCATCTGCAAAGTTGCAGGTCAGTGTATTGCAGCTGAGAATGCTCTGGCAGTTGTGTAGATGTGAGCTCCCCTGTGTAACACTAACCCAGTCCCTGCCTGTCTCACAGGGAGAAGGGGTAATTCTGGGAAGGTGAAATGACATGTAATACAGACCTAGGAGCCATATGCTTTGTTTCTTATGAATATCTTCATTTTGCTTGTTAGCCTGTCTCTGGCATTCCCAGTTTTTAACTCAGAAATTTTTCCCAGTGCCATGTCCTAACAGCTTCAGGCAAAGGAGCAGGGCTGCTGCTGCCTGGCTACCCACTGGGCTGGTCGAGGGACAGCAGGGGGGCACCAGCATCAGTCACTGCCCTGGGCATGGGGACAGGATGGACAGAGTTGTAGGAAGCTGCAGGCTCGTGCTGCTGCGGCATCTCTGGAGCAGGGGCTGATGGTCTTGGGGGGCTGACACGGGGTGGGCAGTGTGGGGGAGCCCTAGGAGTGTGGGCAGGGACAGTCAGGGCTGGTGGTACCATTAGGGTCCTCATGTACTGGGTAGATCTATAAAATCCTCTCTTCTGACCCCATTTTCCCTCACAATTGTATGGCAAATATTTTCCTATTCTTTCTGCCCAAGGTAGCATACTGAAGCAGATAAGAACATAAAAATACACAACCTAAACCTGCACTTTCTGCAGACTATTGTCCATCATCACAAAGTTGGTTCTGCCACTCGCAGAATAACAAAACCAAATACAGAGACTCAAACCCAGCTAAACTGCCTGGAAACCTCTCTGTGTATTACTGTGCCAAGGAGGGACAGGCAGAGCTCTGCTGGATGGAGCAGGGCACAGGGAGCCCTGGCGTGGGCTCACCTGAGCTGGAGCATCCCTCTGCTGCAGCATGGAGCCCTGTGCTGATGGAGCAGCACTCCTGCAGATGCCAGCTGGGTAACACCCTGAGGCTCCCAGCTCCAGAATTAGCAGAGCCAGCTCACGTGAACCCAGCTCAGGGTCAGGATCATGCAGAGCCAGCTGTGCAAGTGGCCAAAGATGCACATCAGAACCAAGTCCCAAACATTTTTACATTACTTTTACAAGACATAGACAACAAATCAAAAGAGATCTTGAATTTAAAGAAGAAGATGAAGAGACTTCAAACACTGTAATACAGTTGCCCCATAGAAGCACAACTCATGACAAGCTAAGTTGTGCAAGGTACTGTGCTGTTAGGCTGGAAACTCAGCCAGCCCTCTTAGTTTGCCCTTCACAAATGTTCAGTTCCTATCCTAAGACATGGATAGATTCAAATGGAAGGCAGATTGGAAATGCAAAACATACCAGAAGGAGCCACATGTAACTGTATTATTCTTTTAAAGAAGCAGTACAGGAAGACCCACAACATTGGGGTTGTGGTCATACTAAACCTGAAAGCTATATCTTGTCAGGCTTGAGCACTTCAAATCTATAGTAATGAGCTCCTTTCTTACCAACACATGGGTTTTCCTACACATAGGCAGCTGCCAGAATGGGCAAAGAGGCAGTAGGTAACCTTTGCAAGAAATTGGGTGGGAAAAAACCCAAGGGTGAATTTGAAAAACTGAATATTTTAATATTAACCATGAGTATGTATCTTCTCAAATTTGCTGCTTGGCAAGAATGAAGCATCTCAGGGTTTTACTAGTGAGATAGGTGGTTAATGAGGAACCTGGTCCAACTTCCCTCATGCACCCAAAGCAGATAAAAGCCAGTTTCTGTGATGGTGAGAGAGAGACTACATCCTCCCTGTGAAAGCTATAACACTGTTCAGACATCAACCTACCTTTGTTAGGAAGGGAGAATTTGTGAGTGACCCCCAACAGTGGCTACTGCCTTTGGCACTCCACTGGAGAGTGATATAATTTTACCCTATCACTCCTCTGAGTGATATTTTTAAAAATTGCTTTGGCTCCAAAGTAATGTAGGTGTTTCTGAAGATAATACATTTATGCAAAAGGATGATGGCTTGAATCTGTGTTTAAATCTGTGAATTTGTTTTGTAGTGGTATTTCAAGTGCTTGTCAAATGCATGGCAAAGAAGGTGTTCAGAATGAAGGAAGAATAAATAAAAAACTTGGCAGCAGTAGCCTCAAATTGTGAGACTTTTGCAGACATAAATCTTATATTTTTTTCAGCAAAATCAGTAAAATCATTGTAGTAATTGGCCTTTTAGAGAAAAATCAAATGCTACACTCTTACTTGTTTCCGTAAGGACGCACTGGAATGAGTTATGTTAAGAAGGTCTACTGCGATTTTCTTGCCATTTCATTTCTCAAAATGTTGTTGACTTCTGGGTTCCCCATCTTCTCCTTTGATCCTAAAGCATGTCAGCAGTCTGTAGTCTTGGCAACTTCATAGCAGCCAGCTGGTAGGAAATCTCCCAAACACAGATACTGAGAAGTCTAGCCTGATTCCTTCACATGCTGTCCTTTCAATTCAATAAGATATATATTCCTTAAAATTTCTATTTGGAAGTGCCCATATATGAATGAAACAGGTCATGTGCAATGCTTCTAAGAAGTCTTATTTATCTATGACATTGCTACTGTGATGTAGAGGAAAGACAATGGAGGTTTAGACTTAATAATAATTAGAAAGCTGATTAATGAATTTGGCACCCTTAGCTGAAAGACAGGAATATATTTCTGTGTAGTTTTGCTGTGGAAAGCGCAAGCACAAGAGACATCTGAAATATCATGTTCTGGGGACAGCATTAACATACTTTTTCAGTGGTGATTTTTGTGGAGTCATGACTACCTATGATGGGTGAAGTTTTCCAGGATATTAAGAGGATGAAGTAAAAGGCATGGGCAGAATGAACATCAAAAATATGAAAGTTTGCAAAATTATCTGCCACCCTGTAGCCTGTTATTCTGCAGTAAAGAGGCTGGCTAAGAGAGGAGCCTGGCCTCTCTGATGCATTATGACAGAGGAAAAAAGAGATATGTGTTCTGTTTATCTGCCATGAATCAACAAGAAAGAGGTCAGCAGGAACATGAAATGAATTTTTATGAGAATGTTGGACATCAAAAATTGCTCACTCTTTCTTGCCTGAATTATCACTCCAGCTCTTCTTTCTGTATTTATGCTTTTGACTTCTAGTGGGAACAATTAAGAAGAAACAACGAGCCTCTGCTGTCCTGACATAAAATGTGCAATAATATCTAGCCTCTGGAAGAAAAGCTTATAATCCATCAGGGAGAAAATACATCCCCCTGATAATTGTTTAGCAATGGCAGAGCACTGAGAACCCTCTGAGGATATGAGGCATGAGATTATAGATCTCATAAAAATGTCTGTAAAATAGAGAGTAAGTGAGATGTTTTAGGATATATTCAGCAACTATGAACGGACACAATAGGACAAAAAGCTATCAGTCTGCTTGAAATAACAGAATCAGCAGCCTTGCAGGGTTTCCTTCAAGGACAATAGCTTGGGTTTGGGGTTTTTTTTCTGTACTATACCTTGGAGGAGTTTTCAGTTTTTAAAAGCACAATAGTGCCAGAGCAGGTTCTGTCAAACATGAATAATTGAATTTGAACAGAAATGCAGAGACTCTGAAAGCACAGCTGAAGACTTTGGAAAAAGCTCAGAAAATGTACAGGCTAGGTTTGCTGCTCCTGGTCTCACATCACTAAACTTGCCCAACCTCCAATGAGAGCACTGAAGTTCTGCTGGTGCAAAATTTCAGCAGATAGCTCTGAATCAGGCCCAGTATTTGCAGGGGTCTCCTCTTAAGTGAAAGGATCAGTGGATATCTTTGCAAACACTAGTAGACAATATGATAACATTAATACAAAGTGAATTATTTAAGACTCCCATTAATCAATGCTCTGAGATCAGCATCTGCTCTTCGCTTTTGCTCCAGTGGCATGTGCCACTCTGTGATTGTGCTTCTTGCATTAGGCACTGATGGACCTCAATGCTTTCTGCAAGGGCACAGTGCAGATGCTGAAGCCTCATGACATCCTAAGTTGTTTGCCCCTTAAAGAGTTCCCCTGTGTGGTCCTGCCCTCTGCCAGTAGCCTTGCCTTAACCTGGCAGCAATCTCAATAAATAGGTGGAGAAATAAAAAGAGGAACAGACAAGGTGAAAATTAAGGGGAGGGTGGCCCACATAAGGAACCATAAAAGAGCCTTGACTAGAAAGGAAACAAAATGAGTCTGTACAGCTTTGGAGGAAATAGAGAGATTTGCAGACAAACCATTACAATGGGCAGCAAATGGTAGAGAAAGAAGGACACTAAAGAGGAAAAGGGTGGCTAGGTAAAGAATAGGGGACTTCTCACCCATATTCTCTTGAAACAAAGTTTTCTTTTTCATGTGGTGTTTGTTAATCATAAAGGCAGTGCTTTGTAATTTTTCACTTGTACTAAATCTTCTGCTACAGAATGTATACAGCCTGCAGGCTGGAGCAAGGGAAAAGGCCATGGGGTCTCATGCATCTGAAGTGCAATACTAGCCATAATTTTTTTTCTTTGTGATTAAGCAGTGTTTGACTTTTAGCTTAGCTGACTTTGAAATGTCAAGAGTAGCATCAAAGCTTTGACCTGTTTCTAGTGTCTCAAATCCCAAGCACTCAAAAATGGAAAAGAATATACTTTCTTCCCCAGGGCTTTGCAGATAAAGGATATTTCCAAAAACAATGCATACAGAATTAGAAAATCAGGCAACAGAACATCCTTTTAAACAAAGCAGCTGCTGTTAAAACTGAAACCTGTATTCATGGTGTGCCATTGCCTGAGAAGTGCATGTTTAAGAGCAGCTTTACACTCCACATTTAGCCCCTTGAAAAGAAAGTCCCAAGCAGGCAATTCCTTAGATATATGTATACCTAAGTCTGCATTTCTTACTCTCTCACACTATAGGAACAAAACCTTTTCATTAAAGATCAGTTTACTCCTGCTGGGTAGTCCTTATTTCACCAGGGCTGGATGATATCTGGTAAGTGGTTCAAGATGCTTGAGATGCAGAAAACATCCTGTTGTGTCCAGAAAAAGGTCTATGCATTTGCCTGTTTTGAAAATTCATTGACTATTGATGACTCAGGATATCTTTAAGAGCAAAAATCAATGCAGTATGCCACTAGAAGGCTAATCATCCAGTCCAGCCTTCCAAAGATATGTAGCAGATTGTTTTCTGGGCTCAGTGGTTCATGAGAGTTTGAAGATAAAAGTCACGTTACTTTCACTAACATTCTCTCTGCTTGCATTGATTCACTAGTTCTGACCCAATTTAAGTGGCTGCTGCCTCCAAGTGATTTATGTTTGAAACAATGCCATGTTTCATCTGAAAACATATAGTCACAGCTTCCAAGCTATATGAAGCATTCACCCCCAACTCCAGCACTTTGTGGACATAATGGCTCCAAAGCTAATTCAGGAATTTAAAGATATGGGTGAGAATTGTGACAATTTCCAAGGTTGCTATTATTCACCATATTCAATTATTTCAGAAAGGTTCTGTTGAGACTGTTAGGTAGCCTTCTAACCAGACAAGAGCAGCATATATGTAAAGAAGAGAGAATTGAAGAGCAGCAGATAAATAGGAAAATTAAACAGAAATGGGGACACAATATCTGTGAGCTCGCTGTGGGTGAGGCAGCAGGTGGGACTGGGGACTGCCTCTGCATCACTGAGTTAACTCCCTGCAATCACACTGTCATGGCATCAACATTAGGATCAGACAGATCCTCAGTGTACCTCCTCCCTCACCTAAACCTCATACCACAAAGAAACCTCTGAGACCATGCAAGACCAGTATTGCAGAAGGCAAAAAGCCTCAGAAAACTACACCATGGCATCACATTAAAGAGAACATAAGAGAGGCACAGCACTGCCATTAGTGAAACATCCCTGGAGAATTTCTAGCAGATGGACCCAGCACTATGCCCTATAGGAAACAAAAGGTGCTGATGCTCTGCCAATCTGACATGAAGGAAAAATTTAAATCTCAAATAAAGACCAAAACTGACAATTAGTTTGGCCCTGGGAATGTGAGCAAGATATTGCAGCTAGCAGCCTGAGAGATTTATCGGACTGTGGTCCTGACCTAGCTCTTATGGCCAATCCTAATGCATGTCAGAGAAAGTGGATCACAGACCTTTCTCTGTGCCAATACCTGGTGGTAGCATTGCCAAATATCCCCTACAACAGAGGATATGAGGAGTAAGAAGCTCAAATTTTGTAGCATATATGAGATAGCACTTTCCTTCATTCATCCTCTGCGTACCTGCTCAAAGTCAGACCTGAGGGTTGCTTCTCCCAGAAGCCTAGCAAGTGACTGGGAGATTTGTGCATCAGCCCCAAAAACCTGACTCAGTCACACAACCAATGCAGAGACTACCGTGCTGTGCCTACACCTGACCCAGCCCAGAAGGAGCTTACCCTCTCCTCTGCAGATCCTCCACTGTGAGGCCTTCAGTGTGCAAAACTGAAATAACTGACTTAATCTCTGTGTTCACTTTCACTTTTGTACCCAGATAGTTGAGGACTCATAGGCTGAGTTGAGGGCTGCATCAAGCAGCCCATCCTTACAGTCACCCAAAAGTCAGTCTGAAGATCATCCATCTCAAAGGCTTCTCTCTTCTCCTACTGGCAATATCCGTCCTCCAACAGATCTAGCTCCAACTCCAGTCAAATTCTAGCAAGATAACATTGAACAGTAATTAAAAGGGCCAGAGTCCCTTTCCATTTCCCTGAATTTGAAAATACAAAAGTTTAGGACTCAAACATTCCGGTCCAGTCTAGGCTACTTTCTGCTTCTCTAACTGGTGATGTTCAAACAAAGCCAAGAGAGATGAAGTTATTTGTCATAATTATAGATAAAGAGAAATAAGATCAGTGCACAAACAATCCATTTTCCAACTGCACCTGCAGTGAAATGCCAGTCCTCTTCAATAGAGCCAATATTTTCACTTGGAAAGCTCAAGCAAGTCTATCTTAGAATTAATTTGCAGACAGAACCAAAGTTGAAGTATTACTCAAGTAACTGAACCACAGAAAAGGATAATGCTGTAGAAGAGGGAGGTTTAATTATAAGAACATTTTTATTTTATCTGAAAAATATCAGTAATGTAAAGATACAATATACTTAATTTTGTTTGTTCAGTTCTGAATAATTTTACCATCCTATCTCCAACTAATTTGCTTGTCATTAAATAAATGTACCTGATCTCATTAGATTGTTTGCTTTACCAAATTCACCAAGTAAATTTACTGAGTAGTGTTAATGTAGCCATAGGGGAGTCAGTACCATGTTATCCCATTGGGGAGCAGCTTTAAGCACCAGCAGGAACTTTGCACCATTTGCAAGTCTAATACATCCCATAGCCCCAGCTGGAGGCAGCCCAGTTCCATCGTGTGTGTTTGGTTTGGGGAAGGGGGAGAAAGGGGCAATCACTCTTGGATGGACAAAAAGAGCTGATGCCACACTTCCTCAGGGGCTTTTGCGACTGACTCTCCTCGGACAATGTACTCAGTAGGACCAGAGAATGGAATTTACATTAAAAAGTCTGCTAGATATACTGCCTTGTCACTGAATGGAGATGAGAATACATCTCATCTAAGCAATGAATCTTAGCAATATACAATGGGAAAACAGGACTGAATAAGAAAGGAGTAAGTTGTAGACTGAGAGCGAAACTTTCCATCCTAATACACTCTGGAGAACTCGAATAAGTGCTTTCTAATTAGCTAGCATTGCACTTGACATATTTATGGCTGTTGTGGCACAAGTAGACCAATATACAGGGCTTTTTATTAAAGGGTCTCTAGAGAAAAGCATCCAAACCTGCCAGCAACCATGTTTGAAAGGTTTAACCTCTCTAATCTTTATGGTTCAGTTAAAGTTCTTCCTTCACACGTGCCAAATATACCATTCTGCCAAGTGAACTGTAAGACTGACTAAGGCATTTATCTTTTCTATTCAATATGCAATTGCATTCCTTGTTATTTGTGGTAAAATTTATATGATTTGCTCCTACAACTTGCCTAATTATACAAAGATATGGTAACAGAAATGCTAAACCTAACTATTGATTTACAGAAGGCAGGTGTAGCAAGCGCTGTTCATGACCAGATGATCACTATACATTGAGGCATGAGTGATCCACACAGCATCTCACCTGAGCAGGTGTGGCTTGCTACAGCTTGGTTTTCTGACCTGTGCTGTGCTGCACAGGTGCCTTTGCTGCAGGGTAAACCTGGGTGCTTGCTGGTAATGGAGGGGCCTGCAAGCAGCTTGGTACTAGAAATTACACCACTTGGGTGTCCTCGCCTTTGTCTGAAACTGCAGCAACAAGTTCTTCTGGAAATATCCTTTCTATCTGACAGCACAAACAATGGATACAGTTTTGCTTTAAGAAAATCCTGAAAGAGAAGGAATTAACAAAATATAAAAGGTGGTGTAAACTTCTACACAGATGGGATCTGGAGGCCTCTCTGAATCTGCGCCACACAGCATCGGCAGCATCTGGAAGGACATAAGATTATCTGTGCTACCTCTCTTTCTCTACAGCACTGTTGCTAGTAAATAGCAGTGCTTGCCAGAATCTGAATGCCTTTCTTACTGGGATTTTAAAAATCTAGCACCTCCTGCTGCAAAGCAGCAGCTAATAAAGCCGTGTCCAAGTCTGTACACTTCTTTATCTACAGGACTGGTGTCATCACTCCCATAATTTTTCTCTAATTAATAAGATGCTTAATTAGACTGGAAAAGCTGTATCTTGCTTGAATTTCTTTTTCCTCATGAACTGGGAGAGCCATCCATTTTGACTTTCATGCTCCTAATTTTGGTGGCTTTTGTTTGCCCAGTACAGGTGGTTGAGACTTCCTAACAAGCTTTCTCTATTTTTTCCCTTTTCTTAAGGTTCAATGTAGCTTGATTCTAGCAAAGAATTTTCAGGTCATCAACCTACATGTCACCAACCTCCTGGCCACCCAGCCCAGCATTTTCCTGACAGACCCTTGCCTAACCATCCATGTTCATCTTGGTTGCTCAAAAATCTTTTTAGCATTGACTAGCTACTAAGCAAATCAGTGAGCTGCATGTTTTACCCTCACAGTGAACATTTTTCAGCCTATTTCTTTTCCTATTCTTCACTGAACTGGGATACAGTGATGTTAAGATGTTTGTGTCTGGCACTAATTAACAAGTGTCACCCATCAGAGCTGCTAAAAGTAATATTTGTTTTATCCCACAGAGGGATTCAGTGATTTTTGTTTCATGTAGGCACTGTGCCTTCCTTCATGATTTTCCCCTTTGGAAGAGCATCATCTTTTTTATCACTTGCTTTCAGCCAGAGCTTCCCTAAGGGAATCCCTCAGCTATTTCCTCAGATGTGTCCCTTGAGTGTATAAAGCACAATGGAGCATGATGTAGCAGTGCTGACTTGGAATCAGCTCCCAAACAGAGCTCAGCTCCCTTCCTGAAGTGCTCACTCACTTGGCTCTGCTGAGAAACAACAAACATTCAATCCCAGGCAAAAGGCACAGGGATGCCACTTGTTTTTTCCAACACCTAAAGCATGCATTGTGTATTTTTTTTTCCTAGAACTCATACCCTTTTTTTGCTTGCACATTCATTTTGAGCAACAGTGTAAGAAAACATGCTTTGAGTTTTGTCACTATGCTAACTATTCTGAAACCTGTTCATATATATATTGGACACCTCTTTCTCCAAACTGAAATCTTACTTTTTTCTTTATGTGTGTGGTGTGTTTTTTTTCCTCTCTCTCTCTTCATAGACTGTCACCATTAAATCCTACCCAAAGTGGAATATGCTTTTCTTCTTTTGCATGTGTCACAATGAGCATCCTGAGTCATCTGACAAGGAAATTAGGAAGGTTCATTAACTTTGCTTCCACTGCTTATGTTCAAGCAAAGGTGGAATGAAAATGCTTACAAAGTATAAGGGTAGTGGTTTGACCAGGCTGAAAGGACTGGTATCCATCAAAGCCACTTTATCACTCCCCTCCTCAGTTGCACAGGGAAGAGAAAATATGAGAAGAGGCTCATAAGTTGAGAGAAGGATGGCAAGAGATCACTTACTGATTACAGGGAAAATATACTCCATTTAGGGATATTAGCTGAATTTATTACCCATCAAAATCAGAGTAAGATAATGAGAAGTAAACTAAGTCTTAAAACCAGCTTTTTTCCACCTGTCTCCTCTTTCTGGGCTAAATCTCATTCCTGATTATCTACCTCCTCCTGCTCAGTGGTGCAAGGACATGGAAATGGAGGTTACAGTCAGTTCATCACATGTTTCTGCCACTGCTTCCTCCTCAGAAGAAGGAGTCCCTCTCCAGCTCCAGAATCCTCAACAAGCTTCTCCAACATGAGTCCTTCCCACAGGCTACAGTTCATTAGCTGATCCAGCACAGCTCCCTTTCATGGTGCAGTCCTTCAGGAGCAGGCTACTCCAGTGTGGGTCTCCCAGGGGTCACAATCCTTCCAGCAAACCTGCTCCAGTGTGGGCTCCTCTTCCTATGGCTCTGGCCCTGCCAGGAGCCCGTTCCAGCACGGGTTTCCCACAGCGTCACAACATTCTCTTGAGCATCCACCTGCCCCAGTGTGGGTCTCTGCTTCCCCATGGAGCCCCATCAGCTGCAGAAGGACAGCCTGACTCCACCACAGGCTGCAGGGGAATCCCAGCCCTGGTGCTTGAGCACCTCCTCCCTCTCCTTCCTCCTTACATTGGTATCTGCAGAGACTTCTTCCCACAGTCTCACTCCTCTCTTCCCTGGTTGTGTTTACTTCTGTGCAATAACTTTTCTTTACTTAAATGTGTTATCACAGAGGCATCACTTCCATCACTGATTGGTTTGGCCACGGACAGCAGTGGGTCCATCTTGGAGCCAGCTGGCATTGGCTCTGTTGGATATGGGGAAGCTTCTGGCAGCTTCTCTCTGATGTCACCCCTGTAGCTCCTCAGGTCACAGTGTGGCCTGAGGGGAGAGGGATGTAACTAAAATCAGTTTCTCTGAGCCTCTGCACTCCCCTGCTACCAGAGCACTTGCCATGCAAATGCAATACAATAACCAAACAAAACACACACAAACAAAAAATCAAAAGTCACCACTTTGTTCAGTGGTGACTCAATAAAAAAGAAATTATAGTAGATGTATGATATCTAGATAAGGTAAAAAAAAATCCTTATGCTGTGAAGAAAATCAGTGTAATCAAAATGAGTATGCTCAGAATCCATATGTAATTAATTTTTGTAATGCATTACTTGTACAGGGTAAATATTTTTCACTTAAACAAGAAGTTTCAGCCTTTCATTGCAAGAACCAGGCAAAATCCAAATTGCTTATTGACAAGCTGCACTAACTATGTGCAAACAAGAGATGAAAGATTTTTAGCTTGTCATTCATAATATATTCAGAAAACATATAAATGAATCATTCTCAAGTAAGCCCTATGCTGACTAAAGCAAAAATGAGAATCTAGCCCCAGTTTCCATAAAATAATTTTTAAGAGCTGCCTAGAACTTTTATCTTTGGCAGTGGTTTAGTGCTTAATACTAGTACAGGAACTCTCAGAGATTAAGGGTTGCTGCCTTGCAACAAGGAATAATTGGGGAGCATGAATATTAACTTTTTTAGGAGGAGGAAAGGAAGAGAAATGGATTTCAGGAAAGACCGTCTGTTTTGCAAATTGAAACAAGGATTGAAAAGTTTTAATAAACTTAGGATCTTGGTAGCTAAAATTAAACATGTTGGTATACAGTTTGGGAAATAACCTAGCAATTGAGGTTAAAACCCATTAATAGTTCTGGAAAAATTGGATGGGTAAAACTGACACGAGACACAAAAGCAGAGAGAGAAGCTGTGTGAGCTCAGGGCAGCTGCAGGGTCCAGCTGCAGGTGGTGACATCTCCATATGCGAGGGAGGTGCTGGCTGAGGGGATTGTGCTGCTGCTGCCATCCCTTGGCTGCACAACGTGACCAAGGAAAGGCAGTGCTCTTTGTATTGATGAGTTTACACCATGAAATTGAATGCAATAGCCAGTAATTTCCCTTTAGTCTTACCTTTTCTGTCAGAAACCCAGGCTGCAGCTATCAAATGCCCCCTGGGTTGATACAGAAGGGCCTCTAGTAATAGCATGACCAAGTAGTTTACTTTTTTTCTCCCTTGAAGTATAGAACACAGGGATTTGGTCATGCTGTTGCATGTATAAGTCTGGGTGATTATGTATATACATGGACACTTACATACACAGACTTCTCTATGTTTTGATAATGCTTTTACCAAGGATGAACCAGAGACATGTGAGTGCATTAAAGATAGCATCTTAATAAAGTCTAGCCTTCCAGTCCTCCACTTTGCTGATGATGGTCTTCTAAATTGCACATTTGAGGTGAATTGCCTTAAAAGTAGTTTGGAGAAAAAAGTGGGGGGGAAAGGAAAAAATAAAAGAGCAATATTCCATTAAAACTGTTATCTCAAGTCTTGGAATTTTTTTTTTTTAATTTTTTTTTTTTTTTTTTTTTTTTTTTTTGTAAAATGCTTCATTATAACTCAGAAGCAATTTTCTACCCAGGTTACAGTAATTATGTTGATTGTCATTAACCATGCAATACAGAATTGTGTTTATTATGAAGTGCAATTCTGTAAATAACACAGGCATAGCTCATGAATACTGTACACTTAATTGGGGTCTTGGCTTGAAATATCCCCCAGATGACAGTGAAAGACAGATGGCATTATCTATAGATAGATGTAACCCCACTGAAGTGATACACCACAAATATCTTACTCTTCCATGCATTAAAGGGAATTGGAAATAGAATCCTGAAAATGATCTAAACAATATGCAAGTCTTTCATGCTTTCAAACCTGTGTCATTGATTCTCATAATGGCCTTGGGCTCCAAATAACTTTCACTGTATGCACTAAAACATTTCCAGCCTGAGTGCTGTTATTAAAATGCTGAGAATTTCTTAAAGAAACTCATTTGTTATTTCCCTTATTATGTTACAAAGCTTAGAACATAAACACTTACATGCCCTGGTAAAGGAGAAAATTGGAAAAGCTAGCACCATCCTGCAGCACAGAGTTTAAATTAAACAATATATATGGATAGTGTGCCTCAGAGACCTCTATTACCTCCTCAGTGGGGTCAAACAAGTACAGACGCTGTTGAGAGTTACAGTAACAAGAAACCAAATGTATTTCCAACAAGTAAGGCAATAAAAGCATCTTTTATTAGCTATCTACAAATAATGTAAATTCCTATGTATGACCCAGTAGAGAGGGATTTTCTGCCAAGATCATAGAGTCATTGAATTATTCAAGCTAGAAGGGCCCTCTGGAGGTCACCTTGTCCATTTTCCTGCTCAAAGAAGGCATGGCGAGAACAGATAGTTCAGAATCCCATCAAGAGTTAGTTAAACATCTCCAAGGAAGGAGAGCCTTTAATCTCTGAGGATCCCTTTTCCAGTGCCTGACCACCTTCACCCCCAGCCTCAAAATCAAGCTTTTCAAAGCCTTGAGTGACCATGGCCTTTCTGTGTTACGGTGATGGCTTGAAAGTCATCTTACACACTGGTCTCTACAAAACCAGGGAAGTCTCCAGGGATGCGGTGGGTGGAGGTGGCTTAATCTCAGCAGTCCTCCAGTGCTGCTGCAGCACTTTGAGGCTCCAGGGAACTGCTATAGTTTAGGTTAATGAGAGACTGCTCCTGCCATCGTCCACACATTGATTGTTTTTGCTAGCAAAAGTCAGAATATAAAAATGAAGCCAGATATTTGTAGTGGAGATTTTAAAAAAGAAAACTCCACTTTGCAACCTTCTTCATAGCATAAAAAAATACCTGTCTAAGTTTTGGAACTAGCTTAATATTTACACTTATACAGTGCCATAATTCCAAAATACAAACATAGGGTTTATAAATACAACATGTAAAATAGAAATATCTAATTATGTTGAATATTTATATGGTACTTCTCAATCTCTAGATTTTCACTTTTGCCTTCATACATATAAACAAGTAAATCTTTAATAAAATTAACCAAAGTCCTAACCAATTACTTCTGCTAAGGATGTGAGCTCATGGGCACTCATTTCCTTGTGGGCATCATGAAAATCTCAATAGTTATCATGGCACTCTCTCTTCTGGTATACATTTCACTAGAAACATGCAGACACTGATAATGCAAGGACTGAGGGCCTTGGAAGGGCTTCAAGAGACTTCACTCCCTTGTGCCTACAGCAAACCTGTTAACTCAAAAAGTGCTTTTCACCAGCTGATAATAGCCAGTCTTTGGATGGCTTCACATAGCCCCCTTTTTCCTCTTGGGCCTGGGTGCTGACAAGAAAGTTCACTGATCCTGAAGAATAACTCAGCACCTAGCCCAAGGATTTGAACATGGTTCTGTCCTGCTTACTCCTGAGGCTGAATGATGTAGCATTCCAGTCCCAAACCCTCCCCTTCACAAGAGAACCTGCTGTACAAATTGCAATACTACAGAAAGGAGCATTACCTTCTGCATTGGAAGGTGCCATCTCCTGGTGGCCACCTGCCAGGTATATGCAGGACTTCCTACCTCATCTGCAAATCTCTATTTCATCTCTTTGCAGACAAAAAAACCCAACCCAAACCAAACCAAACCCCCCAAAACCAAAATAAACTAAACCAAAAAGAAAAAAAAAAAAAAGAAAAAAAAAAACCTGGAGAAGTTACAACAAATACAGAATAAGGCCATTTCACTGAAACCCACCCTGGCAGAGACCCCTCCTGAGAGGCCTTCCCAGACTCTCCTTGCTTCCACACTTGGCTTCAGGCAGACTCTCTCCACTGTGTATGCCACACAGTCACTTCTCTGACCAGGTGGCTTTTATCCTGCAATGTCCCACCACAGCTGCTCCCTTTGATACCTTGCTTTCCTGCTGCTGGAAGCTCATGGGGCCCAAGTAGGGAGCAGGTTACACAGGTTTAGAAGCCAAATGAGCCCTTTTCATCCCACTGTTCCTGCAGGATAATGTTCCTCCCTTATCATCTGCTTTTTGGCACAAGTGAACATCTGGTCCTCTTCTGTACAGAACATTTTCCTGAAAATTAGAGCAACTTCTCTTGCACTTATCTAGTGGCCAAAGGGGAGAGGTAAAATGTGACATGGTAACATCTCCTGGTGAAAAGAAGTGCCTACAGGCACTAAATTTAAAGCTGCATTTTAATTGACTGAGTTATCAGATTGTGTTTAACAGCAACAGTGATGCTTGTGGTAGACAGGAGGATTTGGAGCAGAACAATTTGCATGTGTGAATGAATACAAAGTCTAAATTCAGTTATTCATCAATTAAAAGAATGGATCAAGACTAAAAGCCATTACTATTGGGGCCACTGTCTCCCTGGCTGTCTTTGGAAATGTTCCAGCAAGAGGCTGGATTCACTCCATGCAGAATGGCTTCTCTGCTATGTTAGCCACCCAATATTTCATTAATGACTTTTCCTTCTCCAGTCTCTTCCTCTTTCATGGAATCATTGAATAGTTTGGGTTGGGAGGACCTTTAAAGGTCACCTAGTCAAAGCTCCCTGCAATGAGCAGGAACAGCTTCAACTAGATCAGGCCACTGATATTTGGTAAATATAAATTAAATACCACCACTCTTACTGTGTTTAGCACAGCTTTGCTCCTCTATAAAGAGGAGGTCACTGTGAGGTTCTCAAATACAACAGTCTGGCATTTTGTTGAAGATTAGTATAGTTATTTCTGTGAACTGTTCTCTGTGGGACTTCCATGGTGCTAAAGAAGTCCTGTATGTCAAATGTTCTACTTGTAGCCCAGCCCATATGCATCACAAACAGAACCAAACCCATCCACTCATTAAGATCTAACCAATAACTGAATATTTAGTAGCGCCAAGTTCAATCTGCCTAACTAGTATTTTGTACCTTTCCAGAAATATAAAGTAAAATTGAGACCTTCAGAAAATCAGAAAATCAAGAAGGAAATGTGAAGCCCTACATTTAATATCTTGTCCAGACACCTCTTTCGTAGGTGGAACATAAAAGGAACAGATGGAACACTAGAAAAATACAGAGGCCCCAGTTCTTTTTTTAGTTATATCAGTAAATTATAATAGCTTCCTTCAAACAGCACAATGCTGTCATAAAGCTGGTAATATATTGGTTGATTTGACAAAAATAATTAATTCCAAATCATTAAACCTTCAATGGAAACATTTTTGTATTAGCTGGGTAAATACTACTAAAGCTTGCTCTCAGTTGACCACAAACTTGATTTTACCTCTTGAATTACAAATTTGCCCAGTTGAGCCCCGGCTTGTAATGACCAGCAAACTGGCTATGAAGCTTCCTTCCCTCCAAGCCATAGGCTGCCATAGGAGATCCTGCCAAGCTCACATTATCTCCCTGTGTAATTACAGCTTTTTAGTTCAGTGGGGTGTGATTAGCTCAAGCTGTAACTCATTAAGTGCACTATAATTACAGTGCTCTCAGCTTCACAGTTGGTTCTGACCTAGAAAGGGTGTGTTCCTGGGGTTATTTTAACAATCTGTTGGCAGTGCTCATGGGCCCTACCAAGCCTCGCAAGGAAAACATCTGAAATTCGACAGGCACTTGACAGTCTCGTTAGTGGCTGCCAGTGTTAAACATGTCTGGATATTTCTGAGCTTTCTGCATGTTGGTCCCATTCATGTGTCTTCACCTAACATATCAAGATTAGCTCTTCTTTTAGCAACAGATGCCCAGTGGGGAAAAAAAAGGTTTGTTTATTAATGATGAGATTGTTAATTTCTGAATAGAATAATCAAGAATATAAATACTCAGTAAGTGCTGGAGTTGTAGAAGGCAGTAAAAATTACAAGCTGTGTGCAGGAGAAATCTCATTTTATGATGAGGAACTATATTTTAGTGCAATTAGGGCAACAGATGCTTAATGCCTGGTCTGAAAAAAAATAAATGCAGTTTCCACAAAAATCTTTTATGACAATTTACCATTATAGATGTGTATAAAAGAACAATATTATAGCCACCTTCAAAAGAATGCCCCCCATTTTTTGCATTTGTTTTTAACATTTTGTTTGAATTGATGTTACTAGGTACCATTGTATCAATTTAACCACACCAATGAAGAAAACCTGCCAATTCATTTCCGTAATGGTGGTGGCTTGGTGACACAAAACCTTGCCTGCCAGTCACATCAAATATTGTCTGTTTTTCTGTGTTTAAAAGAGCCTTCTTGAAAATCTCTCTTCTCTGTCTCTCTTTCAACAGGTGTTGCTTTCACCAGTTCTTTCTGGTTATATGAATGCTGATAAACTGTTTCTACAAGACCAGAATTCCTTTTCACCTATTAAGAACCAAGAATTGATCACGTGAACTATAATGACAAAATTAAATTGGGCTTTTCTTTGAACAGTAGGGAAGGAGGATTTTCCATTCAAAAAAAAATGTGAAGGATAGGCCAATAGTTTTAAATCACACATAATTATTGACAATGGCCTGCAATATTGTGACAGTTTTGTATGACCTTCTCCTGGGATTTTATACCTTCAGGTGGCAGAAAGGGGTGCTGAAAAGCAGCCCTGGTATAAACGTGACTGAGAATAGCCTGTAGCATAATAAATAGACTACACTATTGTTGCAGAAAACAAACTTTTCAGCTTTGATTCTATGAAAAATACCCTTGCTCTCAGGAAATTCTGTTCCCATCAGGGAAGTACAGTGGAAGAGCTCAGAAAAGTGGCTGCCAAAGATGTAACAGGTGGATTTTTCTCAACGGGGGGTTAACTTCACTCTTTCGTGTGCAAGACTGAGCTCTCTGAATCACTCTGAAGTTCCACTGTCACTCATCTCTCACTGTTCTGCTCTTTTAACCCTAAGGCCTGCAAGGCACCCCCAGCCAAAGCATGAAGAAACATCCCTCCCCTGCGAATGAAGAAGTGTCCCAGCAGATCAGCAGAGCCCTGCTTGTGGCAGGCAATGTCTGTGTGAACAATGGATCACAAAGCCAAGGCACTGTGCTTTCTTACGCAGAGAAATTGAAAGAAAACCATCAATCAGACCTGCTGAGGGAATCTGAAAGAGATTAAACCCAAGAACCTTAAAAAACACCTTTTCTTCAGGCTCTGCATGCAAGTGCATGTTGTATGGCCTTCATGGCTAAATGATGCTGGCTAAAGGCAAGGGGAAGATATGTCATCCTCCTAAAGTGACATTATCACAGATGGCCACTGTGGGAAAGGGACTCATTTACCATCTCTCATCAACACAGGGACTGCTCTTTACACATCACAAGGCTTTTCTTACATGTCCCAAAGGGCTGTGTAATTCTAACAAAAGCTTCTGCTGCTCTAGCCCAGGATAGCTGGGATTTGGGGAAGTTTTCCCAAGGTCTCGTCTGGTTAAGTGTGCATTTTATTAAAAGCCCAAGTCTGCTACTGTTTGCCACGCTGAGAAATGTTGTGGGCAGTCAGGGCAAGGTCTTGTGTCCTAAAAACTTAGGCAATGGAAATCTTATAGGCTGACAGACTTAATTCAAAGTAAAAATATATTAGGCCTTTCTTTTTGTCCTCTCTTAATTTTTTCCCTGTCACTTTTCTAAGACATTATTTCAGAAATTCAGTTTCTAACTGGTTATAAAAGCAGTTACTTCTTCATGTAATATTGCCCAGCTGATTTTATTACTAGAGGTCCTGCTAAATAAATAAATGATTGTGCAGAAAAGGAGTGTTTCCTTCTAAGCAGAGGGTAGAACATATCTCATGAGCTAGTTACTAAAATAACAATGTGCGCTAATACAGATGGATTCACCAATCAGGTGGTATTTCAATTATTTTATTAACACTTTCTTTCATTATTATTTCTATTTTAACTATTCCAGATATGAAGTTTAAAAAAAAATCAATCTTATGTATTAGAGTTCCACAGATGTACTCTTCAAAGCAAACGTATTTAAATATGAGGTTTATCTTTGTACAGGTGGGTGCACTGGAGTCAGCAGAAATTCTGCAAGAGTGAAATCAGCTTCTCAAATGTTTAGGACATGCCTAATGAAATGGTTTCTCCAATTCAGTAGCTGGGGCATTAGAGGAGGATGTATGCAATTTGATTCAAGTCTCAGTCTTGGTGCTCCCACAGAGAATCATCAAGGTTGGAGAACACCTTTAATCTCATCGAGTCCAACCATCCACCCAGCACTGCCACTGTAACCACTGAACCACATCACCCAGTACCAGATCCAGGTGCCTCTAAAACACCTCCAGGGATCGTGACTCCAGCACCTCCCTGGGTAACCAGTGCAATGCCTGACCACCCTGACAGCAAACATCTTTTTCTGTTATCTATCATGATACTGACAGAAGTTAAGCAAAAAGAAAAGATAGTACAGTCTGCCTGTTAAAGCTGGGACAGCATATGGCAAAGAAGATTTCCAAGACAGGGAAACCACAGAGCAAGAGGCAACATGAACTTGTAGCGCAGTGAAAAGAGAGCTTGATTTGATTTGCCTTTCTCTCCTCACTAAGCTATGTGCAAGCTCTTCCTTGCCCCCAAAATATAAAATTTCCCTCTCTGCTGTGCCCCTCTAAAAGGCAAAATGGGGAGGGAGGACACCCAAAAGTCAGACTAGGTGGCTAAGAGAAAAAGGGAGTTCATCCTGGCATTAAGAGAGAGCTGAATTTGGGAACATCCCCTGCAGTATGCTTTCTCCATGACTGTTTCCCTCAGCCCATCTTATCAGCAGGCAGCCTTGTTTTCATCCCATTTCTGATTTACCACACAGAGAGAAGTTGTTGCTAACTCCCATGTATGGATTTTAGGATCTGGCTCCAGCACTGAAGTGTTGTGCATCCGAATCAGTAAGAAGTAGCACTTCAAAGAGGACATACTATTTAGTTACTGGGATCTCACGAGCCATTTTCATGCCCTTTGGTCATCTGCAAAAAGTAACACTGCATCAAGGCCCTCTTCAGGTACAGCAACCAGTGACAGCCACTCTTGCCTGCCTGAGAGCACAGAGTCATCTCAGGCCTTCCTGGTCTGTTCTATTTCCCCCACATTTCTTCTCCTTTATGTGATATATCCATATTGCACTTACAAGGGAGGCAATGGCTTAGCACATCTGCTCTCCTGCTTCTTCCTTTTTCTTTGTCTCTTCTGAAATGCATTCCAGCTCCTTACCCTGCTTGAACTGACTGGAATAATGAGGAGCCTTATTCAGCATCTTGGCTGTTCTCTGCCTTATGTTTCACTTCATAATGAGTGGAAAGGGTCAAATTACTAGTAAAAATTCACTCCAGTAGCTGGTCTAACTATCCATACTTTCAGTCAGTGCTACTTTACTTGGACCAATTACATTATTCTAATTTGCTTTTCCGTGTCAGTGTCTCGCTGCCTGACAGCTTCTCACAATTTCCACTAATACATCCCTGTGCAACAGCTTTGACACAAAGGTACCCTCCCCTTCAGGAGAGTTCAAATGTCTCCATTACATGGAATCATTACTGGAATCATTCTCTGGCTTCCTTCACTGTGAAATGTAGTTAGTCTCTTTCCTCTTTCATCACACAGAGGAGAGAATGTGCCCAAGGGAAACACTTCTTGTGGTCTGCTTTGGGAAGAGCAGCTTCCTATGGCACACTGCAGGCACACGTTTGCTGGCTGCATTGCTCAAAAAATTAACTCAGAAGTACAATGAGAGCATTGGAGGTGATAACTCCTCCCACCCCCACCCCCCTGTTGAGGATCACAAACACAAGGCAAAGAAAATAATGAAAAGTACAGCTCCTTCTGTTGGACTACAGTTTGAAGTGTCTTCTAATTTGGCCTTTGCTCTCTAAATCCTTGGTCTGTCTGGAAACACACACAAAAAAAAAAAAAAAAATCAGAGTTAAAATTTACCAAGAGAGACTCTTTTGTAGGTCATAATTAATTTTTCCATTGATTTTCTGTACTTACATTACACTTTCTTGTGCATGTCAGTTTTACATGTGTCTCTGTAAGTGGAAATGAGCATACACTTATCTTTATCTCTGCCAGGAGGGCAGCAGCTACCCATCAGTGTCACATTAGGTTATTGCTCTGGTTATTTCCCACCCAAACTTGTGCCCTGTGGAGATATTCTTCTGAAAGATATAGCCTTTCTTTACTGACTATTTCTTGCAGACAATTGCTAGTTTAGATATAATTGTTCTTTTCAGGGATGCATGCCTCTTACTTACTTTTCTAAGGTACTACCTTTTTGGTACTCCTTGGAAACCTATAGAGATTCATCAGGAAATTTGCATTAGCAGATTTGAAAAGAGACCAAGGGGACTTCTCTGTTTAGAGAGCAGTATAAGGACATCATCCAGTGGATTATGTTGATTTAAACTGGTTCATGGTAGATGCCATAATGGATGCAAGACATTTAGTGCCAAGTGGAAACATACAGTCATAATAAAAACCAAATGAATAAGCACTTTTTAAAACAAAAATAAAAACAAAACAATAACAAAAACAACTAAAAAGAAAAGCATTTTCACATAGTTCTCCAATCTGAAATGAGATTTTCATTACAGGGTGATGGGCTAGACAGGGATGACTAGTGTTACTAAGCACATCCAGCTTCCTTTACTTGAGTAATTTGGTATTGGTTTCCAGTCAAGGAGAAAATATTAGTAGAAGATGATGCTGCAAAAGCATAACCTGGATATGTAATTTTTTAAAGTCTAGAAAGGTCATTCAGGGATCTGCTGAGAACACTACATTGCTCTTTATTGAACTGGATAATACACACAAATTCTAGTTCCATCTGTACCAGACATCCAGAGATTAATATAGGATTGCAATATAATATTTGTCATTGTAAAGCCTTTCCTTCAAAGATGAAAGAGCTTCAGAGTCATTAGTGAATGAGACCATACAGTATTCCACTGAATCAAGCTTTGCAAAGATGAAACACAGCAGCAGCAGTGAAAAGGACTCACAGAGTTTCTGCCTGCTTTGAGAGGGGTGGTGGAGCTGTGTGTCCATTTGTGGTTTCTTACAGAGGCTTTTATCAACAGCAAGTGAAACATAATGGCTGCAGAAGGAGGTGCTGTTCACAACAGGACTGGGAAACTTCACTCTATTATGGAGAGCTCTGTCCATCCCTGTTTTTCTCAATCCCAGGCAATGTGCTCCTTAACTCCTGAAGGGGATATGTGTGGCCAAAGAGTTGGGCCTGGCACAAGGAACAAAGTCTCATTCCTGATGTCAGAAGCAGAGCAGAAAAATAATCCTACACAAAATTTAACCATATAAACAGTATCTTTTTGGCAAGTCAGTAGCAAAACTGAAAACAGAATCTCATTTTTCTTCCACTTTTCTTCTACATAGGCACAATTAATGCACATGTTTACTACAAAGCAAATATACATTAGAGAATGCCAAGGCTTTCTTCAGTACTGCTGTCTCTGGTGGAGTCAATGGATGGTCAGCAGGGATGAAATTTCTCTTGATCTAATTCACAGTGCAAGACGGTGCCTAATTAGACAGCTATTTGCTAAGGAGTCAATTTTCACTCTTCTCTTTGTTCTTCTTCTTTTATTCTCCTCTTCCATTTCTGTGGTTAATCCTGTTCAGTCTTTCTGCAGGAGCTCTACAGAGGAAAATAATGAAGTTACCAGTATGCTGTTAATGAAACTTCCTCCCTTTATTAATTGTGCCAGTAACACTCAGAAGTGAAGGTAGAATTTTTATGATTTTGTTGATGACCAAACATTACCAGTTCCTCTAAATTGTCAACAGTATAAAACAAATCACAGGCATAACAGTGCTGCAACAATTAATGTAGGAAGCTGGAGTGCAAACTCTTCTAGAAAGAACAGTTGAATCAGCCATGTATGTGGTGAAGTCCTGCAGATGTGTAGGAAGTTGCTGTTTCTGGTTTTAAAGCTGTTCTGTAAAACTTCACAACAATGTCATCTTTGTTTTGCTTATCCACCATAAAATATGATGGATAAATTTTAAATTACTTTCCTTTTCTCTTCCCTCTGCCCCCTCAGTACCCAAATGTTTCAAGAAATATTTTGCAGGTCTATTTTATTGCTAGTCTCTCTTTCTTGTCTCCTGCACTTCCTTATTTTCATTAGTAGTTAATTTTTATGAATCTCATTTCTATCTTATTTAGAAATAGATCGTTGGTCTTTCATGCTTTCACAATGTGCTTTCTTTGCTTGGGAGAAACTATTTTTTCTTGCATCCCAGACTCCTTTTCAAAGTACATGAAACAGTGAAATCCCTTATCCAGTTTTATATGAGTTCTACCATTTGTCCTCTTCCAACATCTCCAGTTTTCTTTCTAGGCACCTTGCCCCTTTTCACCACTCTGCTCCACCTCCCCATCACTCCCTGCTGAACTCCAGTTATTGTCCTGTTGCTGCCAGGATTGATGCTGTAGAAGGAGACCTGAAAATCCCAAATAGGCCAGCTCTTTGCTCTCAGCTGTTTTATCAAGGACCAGAAAGTCTTCATCAGCCAGAAGCAGCATCTTGCTCTCTCTGTCTTAGCTTGGGCAAGAACTGTGCTTACTGCAGATCAGATTTCTTGGGAAAATGGGTACCAAACTGCAACAAATCTTTATGGAGTTCACAATAACTGAGCTACCAGAGTGCTTTATAACCTTTCCAAAAACAGTCTGTTTTCAGGAGACAAGAAAATAGCAAATACCTCTGACATGAGGACATTCCCCTGCCAAATATCAACTTCCACCTCCAAAGCAGGAAGGCAGCAGAGAACTTGTTTAATATGGAGAAGCACTGACTCATGCCAGGGAGTCAAGTGAAGGTGCCAGGATGGGGAACTTCTGTGTGACAAGGTGACAGAAGAAGAGCCTGCGTGCCTTGCTGGCGCTGGTAGCTGCTCTTGCTAAGTCCAGCTGAATGAAAGGGTTCCTTCCAGTGAAGTGCCTCCTGTGAGAGACTGGAATGTTAGTGGTTAATGACTCAAAGCAATCAGCCATCTGCAGAGGCTGCAGGGTGCTTTGCACCCCCTGGCTGAGGAGAAGCAGGATCTATCAACAAGAACCTGAGTTACCCTCACCTCCAGGGGCTGGTCATAGCTCCTCCTAGCCAGGATGTTCACATTACCCAAAAAGAGGCTCTGAAGATCACATTATTACCCAACATGACAGTGGATCAAATTATGTTGGCAACATTCAGTGCTGCATTGCTACAGCACAAGATTCACAATACCTCCCTACCAAACCACTTTCAGTTCTGCTGTCTTAAGAGTTTTGTTCTGCTCTACTCTATTCTTGCTTCCTCATCTTTTTGGCTTCTGGAACTGTGGATGGGTACCTCCCTATCCATTTATCTATCTTTTCTTCCTATCATTAAGCTTACTCAGCCTCTGACTTGCTCATAAAGAATCTTTCTGCTTCAGAGATATGGTTCCTGATGCCATGACATAATTTCAACACAACCATGTAATATCCCAATTCCTGCAGTCATTTACAGATAAAAGTAGCATTAGGAAATAACTATTTGGCTGTTTATTGATGCACCATAGTACCTAGGGAAAAATAAGAATGAGTACCCCAATACTGCTTTCTGTGGATCACCAGTAATTTCTCTGTGAAGCATGGATATGTGAATATAGCTGTGGCAGGGAGGCTGGTGTGTGAAGGATGCATGGAGACATTCTCCAGTCTTCCTCCCATGTGGCTGATATAGAACTTACAAGGTGAAGCACCAAGGAAAGGAGAGCCTATATGGAAACCATGAACTATCAAAGTGCATGCACAACTGAAAGATTAATAAATTCTAGGACTCTGTCCCAGGCCTGAGGTAAGATCATTAAATCAATAGATATTATTCCTATTTTTGCAGGTTATTCCCAAGTCACTCCCTCTACTAGCTCTGAGAGCTTCTTCCTATCTCCAGTATTATCCCATCCCCCAAAGCACAAGACACTATCTGCCTCTGCTCTCCCCTCCCTCTGCACCATGCAGAGAGGTCAGCTGTGCTTGTGCCTTCAGGTCTGAGCAATTGAGGGGATAACTGGCCATCTTGCAGGCAGTTATGCCCAGAGGACACAGCAAATCTGCCTTCACTCTTCCTCCTTCTCCTTATTCCCAGATCTCAGGGCAGTAAATTGCTTTAGATTTGCTGCCTCAGCTGGTCTGACCAGCAAGTACAGCAAAATGGAATCAAGGCTCTGCCCTCTGCTTGGCTACCTGTGGTGAGGGGAATCATATTAACAGCTCTGAGCATTCAGTGTCAGGTTCCAGTAGCACTCTTAAGGTTATAGGTGAGCTTCTCAATTCCCAGGATGAGCACATGGCTTTGGCCAGTCTAATTCTGAGTCTTACCCTAATCTGCAGGGCTCTGAAGCTGTTAATTCCTGATGCTTGCCTGCCAGCTCCCAGCAGCACCAGCACACAACAGAAGGCTCCAAATGTTGATCTCACTGTCAGTGAGAGCAGCAAAATCTTCTGGGGAATGTTAGTACTGCTGATAGGTGGGACGGCAACAGATGGAAAATAGGTTTAAAAGCTCTGGGGACATCCATGATGCTCCAGGGACTGCAGATGGCTGGGAATGAACACAGTAAAAGCTGCAGCAAAATCATTCAGGGTCTCTTACTGTCCTAGAGCTGAAGGAGTGATTTGGGCACCTTGTAAACAATGCCTGTGACAGATGGTTGGATATCTATCTATTCAGAGCTTGCTAATAGAAGTATTATGGCAAACCTTGAATTCTGCTAATCCACATTCTAAACCTGCACAAAAGGTACACAGTAAGGTTAACTCAAAAGCCAAATAGCATAAATAAAACCTATACATCTGGAGACATGAATTAGTACTTCCTTACTCTTATTTAATGTGGTTCATTAGAAGAACAAGAAATATATAACAGCTGATTTTTAAAGTGACATTCCATCTGCTCCACTGACCTTGATTTTGAATAGAATGTATGAATTAATACAGAGCCACACTGCACTCAATCCTTTCCTTCTACTTTCTCTAAGAGAGGGTGAAAAGTTCTTGAACCCACATCTATTTAAAATTCTGCTTTTATTAAGAGAGCACAGGCAGAATTAACTTTCATTGTAGGGTTTCACAACTGGGCTATAGTCTAAGGAAGACAGAAGCTGGCAGCAGAGCAGGGAACAGCACCCTGCCCATCAATCCTAATAGACAGACTTGAAGAATACGACATCAGATGAGAAAACAGGCCAGAATTGGACTCTGAAAAAAATTTATTTGACCACGTATTTCTGAAGCTGAAAAACATTCTAATTATTATCAAATAAAAAAAATAGTCAAGCAACACAATAAAGAACAATTTTGGCACAAGCTGAATGAGTACCTGATAACTAGTTGCTGTTTCCAGTGGAAGTAAACTCTTCCTACCTGGGCCATTAAAAGACATTTCTAAGTCCTCAAGCAACAATTTCAACAACAAAACAAGAATGAATTGTTATCATTAAAAAAACATAAAATGCAGTGTTTGCTAGAATGAGATCTCAGGAGCTATTTCAAAGTTTAGCTAAAAGGATGTATTCAGATCAAGAGTTAATGCTTACAGTCCACCTTCCTAGTCATCATTCTAACTCTTCTCTATTGTATCTGAGCACCAAATAAGGGCAAATACATCCAAAGAATATAACATTATCTCTTAAGGGCATTGCACCAAGTTTTCAAGTAGAAAGTTGTAAAACTCACTGATGAGTGACTGCCCAAAAGATGTATACAGAATAAGGTATTGATGCCCTGGAGCTAAAACCCTGCTGCCTTGCCCAGCAGCTACTTTACCACATCATGGTGAATAAGGAATTAAAAAACATCTGTAGCAAAATATTGTTTTCTCACATTATTTAAACAATTTACTAGATTAAGTAGCATAGTGAAGCATCCTAGGAGTAGCTACATGATGTCATATCAAAGGTGTATCTAGCCCAGTATCCGACCTTCATCAGTGGTTTTTCATCAGAAAATAAATGTTAAGAGCTGTCACAAAAGCTGGAATATCCTTCCACTACCCTTCTACTCAGCACATTTGCTTGTCTGAACTTCCTCAACTGCATGTCAAAGCTACGTGGAAAAGCTCTGTAGGCTTCCATATGTGTTGTGGATATGGTATGATAATTCAGCAATAGAGTCAATCTGAGCTACATGGATTATTGCTGGCTGTGCTGCCAGGTGACTTCCACATCTCTTCCATCAGAAGAGATTATTTACTTTGTTATCTATTGAACTCCTAACTCCATCAGATTTTTCAGGTATCTGCAAGTCAAAAAAGGCTGGACGCTGCTTCTTGAGAGATCAGGTTACAGGTGATTCAAATTGCTGTTGCCTGTGCGTTGCTGAGAAAATTCTGCCATCTGCTGGAGACAAGAAAATCCGCTCTGGGTCCTGCAGTTGTAACTACCCTTCTTCCTGCGTCTCACGTTCTCTTGCCTCTTTGTTATTTCAGTACTTTTTTGTTTCATTTTAAAATTTAATTGTCCTGTGTGCACAAAAATTTGTCTAAATCAATTGTGTGCTTGTTAACATTAAATGCGATATTAACACATTAACACCTATGCCCTGGGTGTTAACTTTGTTTTTTACTTCCCACTTCTGTTTCACAGGGAGGCAACATAGCCTAATGTCATCTGTACTAATTAGAAGCTGCATGCAGGGAGAAAAGCTTATTTCAGCATAGTTTATTATTTCTTGAGGTATAAGGTGACTTGATCTAGTACATTTCTGAAAAGCAGCATTTTCATGCTGACTGGAACAGAATAGAAGCAAGTTAACTCAATAGCAGCACTCCAATCCAGTCAGCTCCATACTTATCACTTTGCAATTTCCCACTAGCTTATTCCTAGGAAGGAAGACCAGCAATTCTACCTGTGCCTTTGTCTGGGAACAGAAATGGCTTTAGTCAGCTCTTCAAATCCTGGTCAGTATGGCAGGTGAACTGAGCCACTTGAACAAAGCACTTGTCACAGCAGATGCTCTTCACACTTTAAAGGCCATCTGAGACTGAAAACAAGGAGAAGCCTCTCAACTCCATAACTTTCTGTGAGGTTTGATACTATTTTTTCCTTAAAGTACACAATAAATGCAATGCTGATCCATGCAGTACCTGTCCCTTGCAGCAAAAGGAATGCTGTGCAGGACTAACCTGGGCTGGCTGTGTTGGGGCCAAGATATCTCACCAAAAATCCATTTCACTGGATCCTCTTCACAGCCAGCCTTCTTCAACACCCCAAACCAGTACAGAACACGTGACCATTACATATTTAAAGCATTGTAACAGTTTCTCTTTGTCCATCCTGCCAGCCTGGTATCTATTTCAACACAGTTCAAGTTGTCTGAAGGATGAACACATTGGGGGGACATTCCTGACTATGTGAGTGCATTCAATGGCAGACCCTGATTAAAGGAGACAGAAGGTTGGCATGTTTGCCATCCCTGCCACAAGGTGTTTGTGTCCTGTGTTAAACACAGGACACCAGCTCTTAAATGAAAGCACACATACATTGCCCTCAAGCTCAATCGTTTTCCTCTATTCTTCCTCAGTTTCACTATTTAAGCCCCAGATATAATTCCAATGTTGAACTCTTCCATAACTCTGCAAGCCACAGGTTTAAAAAGTACTATTTTATTTTTTTCTACCACGTGTAAGGCAATAAAACCAAAAGCAATGTGACTCCTATTTTGGACACAGTTATTCTGCTTTAGTCATCTGCAGTAACATCATTAAAAGAAGCAGAATGATTTATAGCCTAATATATAGCTGTCTGCATTATGAAACAGTAAAACAAAAATGAGCACATGAAAACCCAGGAAGGTAGCTGAACTATCTTTGATCTCATATATTATTTCTCTCTCAAGTACATAAATTAAAACAATAGGTTTCACTCTGCATTGCGTGCATCTTATACCTAGAATAATAAAACAGAATCATGTAAAAGGACATTTATCTAAAAATACAAAATAATTTCTTTGAAAAGGTGAAAATCTATCCAGTCCCCTACTTGTACCTTCCTGAACAGCTGCAAAAAAAAAAAAAAAAAAAAAAAAAAAAGGGGGAAAGAAAAATATGTATTCTGCATCCAAAAAGGAAATAATCTAATTCTGGCAGATCATTGAGTTCTAGGGAATTTTCTGGAAACTGGAAGTCAAGCACGTGCTGGCAGGGAATGAGGGCTCTGGGAGACTTTATTACAAAGTTACAGCCTGGAGCAGTAGTTGCAAGATGTGCCTCCACTGATTTCTATTCTGTGCACTTGCAGCAATCCAGCAGTTACCATAAAACTTCTGCCTGACTAAAATGCATTGGGCATTAGGCAGAGTATTTTCATTTTTATAACATACTGCTGCAGATTAGAATTTCTTTTCATTGTACAACTAGGTAAGAATATAATGTTGGAGTCTCTTGATGCTTTACATTTCAAGTAGAATAGGTCCTTCTGATCAAAAGCCACATACAGAATTGAAAAAAAAAAGCTATTAAAATAGCTTGCACCAAAATTAGTCCCTTGGTATGCCTGAGGTATTCTGAACAACATAGTAGATTTTCTCAGAGAGTATCAGAAAGAAACACTGTGAATAATTTAAAATGCATATATGGAAGAGAATGCAGAAAATATGTAAAAAGAAAAACTGGAAGAAACAGAACAACTAAATCTTAAGACATTTAAGTGAGGACAGAAAATCCACACTAGAATCTTGCTTGCAGACACATCTGTATCACTCCAAGTAAATTATGACTTAAAATGGTTTATCTGATTTAACATCCCTATACAGACACCCACACAGATTTTATCAGCTATTTGTTTGGATCCCCAACTTGATAAAAATCAACACAAAACAACTTAGGGCAATATACATATGACCTGCACTGATATAATTAAGCAATTTCTAAAAATGTCATTGAATTCTGTATATGGACAAGACTTGAAACATCTTACTGGGTAGTGCTCCGAACAGCAAAAAACTCTTTTGAGGAATTCATTGCTAATGTTTCCATCATTCTGGAAACCAAGGCTACAGAAAAATGCATTCTGTCTCATAGGCCTGTGAGTGAAATGACTAAGCACATCCTTGTTTTATAGCTCTTTGATCACTTTTGCTCCTTAGACACCTATGAACCTCAACAGTGCTCAGGTTTATGCGTGCAGGGCTATCCCCAAAAACTGAGTTTGGAAGAATACTGATGTTTGAGAAATGCAGTCTGAGCCAGGGAATGAGCAAGAGAAGAGTGCCTTTGCTGGCTTGTTTTGGACACATTCAAAATTCAGTCACACCCTCACTCAGTACAATTTCTCATCTGATTCAGGACTGCTGCCTGAACACAGCCCAGGAAATGTACCTGCACTGTGGATAAGCAGTAAATAAAAGGTGCCTTCAGAGATAAAAACAGGGATGATTTTAAAGGTAACAGATGCTAGTAAAACATTCAGACACTGAGAATGTTCATTGCATTTCCAAATCATGTTAAGAAGGCCACCATCATGAAAAATTTGTAAATATTTTTAATTAGAAAATAAACCCCTTCACCCACCAGTAGAAATGAGAATTCTAACCTGAGCCCTCCTTTGCCAAATTAGCAGTTTAGAGTCCCTGTCTCCCACAGCCACTCAGTTTAGTCATGCTCCAGCTACAGATGTCTTCCTTTCACTTATGAGTTCTTTTCCTCACAAACCCCAAGGGTTTCTGTTCACCGTATCTTTTTTCCTATAGCCTTTTCTCTCTCAGACTGCATTGTCCCACACTGCTTGCCTTTCTGTAGCTGAGACAATTTTAAATACTGCCCTCATCTGGTGTCTTGCTCCCTCATTCACCCTCTCAAGTAAAAACTTCCTTTAACAAAACTCAACGTACAGCACAACTGATCTGCTTTTAGTGTGATTTATTACAGACATGATTGTAGAAATCCAAGCCAAAGCCCAAAATACATAACAAGCACCGTGAAAATAGCTTCCTATTGCCAGCATCAGAGTAAGAAGCTGTGAATTCTTTTTTTCTGACTGTTTGTTATTTATAGTAAGCAGGTGAGCACAGGGGTGACTGCAAGTGACTCCAGGCCAAAGAGAATGATGGTGAGATTTGCCAGGATATGAACCTTTCATCACTCCCTCTCACTGCAAAACACAGAAAAATAGGGAATGAGGATTTCCTGCCTGATACCCCAGGCTTCTGAGTAGCCTGTTCTCTACCTCAGTAAAAGTACAAAATGAAGCAGGCACTTCTCCCTGCAACAGTATGCTAGCAAAATGATGAGGCATTGTTCTTCCTGGGAGCTGAAAGTCTTTTTGGCAAACTCCTTGTTGCTTGAGATGAATTTCCCTGCCATTTCCTAATGAGTTAAAATGCCCAAGGCGCTGATAGCAATAGCAGGCAGATGGTGCTAGTGATTTATGCATTGTCGGGCACAGGGGATAAGTGAGAGTGCTCATCGGAGCCATCTGCAGCCTCACGCACTGATCCTGCAGTCGTTCCTTGCCTTTGGCCTTGACACCAGCAAGAGGATCCTGCAGGGCACAGGCGGCTGTGGACTACAGTGGAGGTGAACTGAGATCAGCTGTAATGAAGATTTTGAGCACCCTGGGAAGAATAGTTTACCTCAGCCTTGCTGAGGCAGGAAGCTCCTGCTGAAGGCACCCCAAGGCATCCCTCACAGACATAACAGCTTTTTCAGGGTAAAGTTTTCCTCTGTTTGAGAAACAGCCATAAATCCTGGCATGCTTATTCTTTGGAACTTGGGTCAAATCCTTTGACTTTCTACTTCAATATTTCAATCTACGAAAAAAAAGAGGCTACTTTACTTAGCTCTTGGAGATATTGAGAAGATATTTCTATATTACTATGTTGATATTAATATGCAAATGCACTCTACAGTGAAATACAATGCATATTGCTTCTGAAAAGCAATGACATGCTCTGTATGTCCCAATATTTGGGACATACAAAGCATGGGTTTCAAAACTGTTTTTCCTATGCATGGTAGAGATGAGTCCAAATTGTAGTAATTCAGAGAAGACTCACACTGTACCAAAACATTTGACTTAGTTGTTTAGACTTGGAGTTCAGGGTCAGGTCTATCTACTTAACCAGACACTGACCATGAAGAGGGGAATACCATGGCTTTCAGATAAGGGTAAAATCCTGGCCCCATGGAATTTAATCAGAAGTTTGACAGGGCTCCTATTTTAGCGCTTCAGGATGGAAAGTCTGACAACAGCTTTTTGTTACCCCTCAGCCCCTGCCTCATGGATCTGGGTAAGCACTATCATGTTTGGGACTTGAAGTAGCAAGAGGACTATTGCAATGTATCCCTACAGCTCTTGAAAACTACAGGCTGGAAAGTATTGGAATGCAAGGCAACCCTGATGAGCAGGAGAAATGACAAGGAGGACTTCATGGATCTCCAAAGGCTAATTAATTACTTTATTATACTATATTATTCTATACTATATTACACTACATCTAAACTGAATCTCCACAGGCACTCAACTGCCTAGAATCTTGTGACTGTCAGCTGACAGTCCTGACACATACACCTGGATGCAATTGGTCAGTGAATCAAAACCCTCACACCAGAATCCAATTATCAATTCCCTTCAGGTAAAACATCTTCCACAATGCATTCTACTTGTGAACAACACAGGTGCAGTAAATGAGATAACAACTGTTTTCATCATTCTTTTCTCTGCTTCTCTCAGGTTCAGAGAATGTGAATCCCAGAAATATTCTTGGGAAGCTCTCCCATGCTTTTCTCTGTGAAGAGAAATGGGGCTACAGGAAAACACTGAAACAAATTTGGAAATTTATCAGAAAGACAATTTGTCCCATAATTCAAATCCAAAGGAAGGGCCCAGAGATAAAGCACATCTTCATTAATGCAGACAAATATTCTTGGCAAAGTCTGAGCAAGCTGGGACAATCCTGACATTGAGGAACAGAGGAAATACAAGCACTTTGGTATTAAGGCATTGTGGCATTAAGATACCAACTTAGCAAGGGGAGAAAATACCCCACACCAAATTCTGAATATACTAAGAACCTAAGAATGTACTTTTGGGAAAAGCATTTGTGAGACTGCCCTTCACCTAAAATACAGGAAATATAAATATAGGAATAGAAGGAAAAAGCTTTGTGCCTCTGAGGCTTTAGATTAAGATTGCTAAAAAGACAAGGCATTCTCACAACCCATCACCATCCTCACGGGCTGGTATCACAACAAATGTTCGCAGCAGTACATGATTTGCAGAGATAGAAAAAAACATATATCTGAGAACTTTTTCTCTTTTTCAATAAAAAACTAAGACTTCTGGGGACAAAAATAACTTGGCTACCACTAGATTACATTATTGTTCACAAGTGTTTGCACTAGCAGGGATGGAGTACCTGGAAGTATTTTGCCTCGTTTTTGGTTGTTACCACACAGGGCCCCATTCCAGATAGGTGTAGTAAGAGGCAGTCTCTCCCCATCACCAATAGGTTGATGGCTGCTTTTAGTAGACACAAAAATTGTATCTGATGGAAGACAGGAGAGGGTATTCAGGGGCAAAAAACATGCAACTTCACCTAGATTTGGTTTGGATTTAGTCAGTAGCATTTTAGAATTTTTCAGTTTAAAATTGTTTAAAAGCAACATTTTCTTTCTAGAATTTTTTCTAGCATGTATATGAATAGTGGTACTAACAATTCTATGGCCTGCCTAGCCATTTTTGCAGTACCACAGAAAACCATGGATTTACCAGAAAGAAAAGATGTTTAAGACTTCTGTTACAGCTTGGGATGTCATGTAAAATGTTGGGGATGTGCAGCCCCAGAGAGGCCTGAAGGGAAGGAGAAGGGAATCACACAATCAAACACTACCTCCCCCCAGGGTGACCATGCATGACCTGCAGTGAAACAGGAGACTAGGATGGAAGCAGGAGAGGTGTTTGGCCAAAGCAGAGCCTGAGGAAGGAAAGGTGTTTCTTAAAGTATTAATTATGCACTCTTTTTTCCACCCAATACCTGAATCAGTGATCAGTTGCAGGTGCTGCCTGGGACTAAACAAAGTAAATATTCTCTGAGTTGAGAGTGTTTTACCTGAAACAGGACGAAGAGCAAAAAATCTCCAAACCCAGTTATCCCACCTCCTTGGAATTCCAGGAAATTCAAAATTGCCTTCCCCCACCTTTTCCTTAATCCTTGCAATGGGCTGGTTTCTCAGGGGCTCACAACCTACCAGCACTTACCCTCCCATCTCCCACTTGCACAGCTGTCCCATTGCACCTCAAGCTCTCTCTTTTTATCTCATTTGCTTTCAGGTCTCAAATCCACATTTTTTCTCCTGTTCCTATTCGTATGCCTCCCTCTGCTGGTTTGTTTTTTTATTCCAGACTTCACAGTTATATCATTTGTATGAAGTACAGCAGTTCAGAACACATTCTCCTAACAAGCAGTGCTTTTCTGATGGAAAAGGGGAAGAAGCAGGTGGTTCTAGTCATATTCACAGCTATGCTGTAATGATCACTCCATTGACTTTACAGAATCCTACCCATGGAGGCAGGATTGAATTCAGAATCACTACAATTTATTAGAAGTATCCATCTAGGTTTAGATTAAGCCATTTGTTAGTTATGAGAAGAATTATTTAATGGAGCTATTTGCTGAGTTAAAACTTTAATGAAACTTGAGACTATGTTTTCAGTTTTCAGGATGCAATAAGCTTGAATCCACACCAATTCCCCCTGGTGAAGCTCATTAGGAAGAGGTAGATTAATTTCTGTAGGATGAAAGTACCACAGTGCAGAATCAGGCCAGCTATGCCCACTGGAGAATAATGTAATAATGCGTCCAATTGCAGTAGGTTTTTTCACTCATATGTGTTCATGGTTATTGAAGAAAACTTACACTGTGTGAATGCTTTCCTTCAGCAAATAAAAGCTGTAGAATGGCTGGACTTCATGAACTTTCACATTTATTTCAGAAAGTACATGGAATTAGGGATACTGTTTTATTTTCTTTAACCGTTTTCTAAAACTCACAGGAGCCACTGTCAACTTTTCTGTTTATCAAACAAAAAAAAAATCAAAATTCAATATATATTACAATCCCACTTTACAGATGCTGTATGTAGACTCTGTCCTTGTACTTACTAAGGTATTACCAGATTTAAAATATATCACATTGACTTTGTCCCATTCAGAAAATTCCTGGAGTAGAGGAAAAGGAGGGCAATTCCACATTATTTGTTCAGCTTATGAATGCCAGCTGTTGCTCATTACCTCGTTATCTTCTAGGGTTTACACATAGATGACATATGCTGGGCTATTTCTAGGAAGGGAAAAGGGGCTAAGTGTGTTTTCCTTGGTTATTTCCTTCTCCCCTTCCATCCTTTTAAAGGTGGCCACTGTGATTTCCATTTCACAAGCCTCTAGAATTTCCCTCGTCCTTGAAATGTATATTCCCTTCTGCAAATAAAAAAAAGGGGTTCAGGACTCAGGCTGCTGCTCATGGACAAGTTTCATGACAACTATACATACACGAATAAAACCTAAGAGGAAAAGACAGCTCAGATGTTTCATAAGACAGAAATGCAGAGCCATGTAGGCAACTTCCAGCCAGATTTGCAGACAACAAGGCTGCAAGCAGAGAGGAATGACAAGAAGTGTCCTGTAGCTGGGGCAATGGTGAGCATACACATCATATTTCATTTGTGATGTTTACATCTATAAACATAGCTCTCAGCATATCAGGATCAGCCTGTCAAGGACCAGATGTGAGACATTGGCCTTTTGTATTAAGAAGATAAGAAAAATATGATGAAGGATGAAAAATAGAATTGGATGACATGGAAGGGACCTGAAAACACATGGGGTGTGTTACTTTTACATAGTTTTTCTGCATTAGGCTTTCTTATGATATAAACAAAGGGTCAAATAACACAGGAGCTGCGTGGTACAAGAGCTGAAAGAGAGAAAATTGCTTGAGTTGCCTTTCCCTGATTAGAAAATCTTTCATAAGCTTCTGACAGGCTGGAGACCATGTAATCACAACACACATTTGCAGAGGTGTATGGAGTCTTGATTCAATTGCCCTACTGCTAAATAAAATCCAAACAAGACTCTGAGAGATGTCTGTGCTTTACACTGAATTAATGAATGTTATCTGTGAGAGGAAATCAAATGTGACAGCACACTTTCTTTGACAAAGTCCCCCAAGCACTGACTATTTAACTACTCTGAATGGTGAATATATGTTTTGTTTGTATAATATGTTTTATATATGAATATATGTGCTGGAGACCAAGCATTTACAAGCTAACTGAGCACAGCTATCTGCCAAAAAAATGAAGGAACCGAGACATGACAAACACTGCTTAAGGTTTAGATAAGGCCTGGAAATAGAATGTGTTTTGAGGACTATGCATTAAAGACATACAATAAAACCTACATACATTAGGGTATGATGAATCAAGCAGGCAGTCAAGGGTCAGGAGAGAGGTTTACAGAGACCCAGCATCTGCTAAGGACCAATTGCTGTCTTCAACTGAGGCATCAATCTCAACAGCTAGTCACAGGGGACTCTATTTGTACGTGTTGTGGGCCAGCTGAATAGCCAGCAATCCAAAATATGTCTGAGAAAAGGGAGGGCCTGGACTCACTCTGAATTAAATGAACTTTGTTTTTCCAAATGTAGGCTATAGAATGGTATTGCATCCGATGTAGAAGAGAGCTATTAAAAAAAATAAGGGTGCAAGAATCATCCCAGGGAACAATAAGACTCACAAAAGGAAACAGAAGAGAGCCTTGATAAAAAGCCTGTAAAGGAGGGACCAGCAGAAGTTGCCCACTGACTTGACAAGGGAACAGAAAGAAGCCTCACAGCTTTTGAGGTCCCTTCCTCCCACCACAAGCAGGCTTTGTCCTTTTGAAAGACAGGTTTATGACTTTAAGTATATTTATTCCATTCTGTAACTGAGGAAAACTCAACACATCAGCAAGGAACTCCGGTAAAGAAGATTCAACCTGGAGCATACTGATCTTAATGTGTGAATGTTTTCCTTCCTTCCTAAAAAAATTTGCATGTGGTAAAGGAATTGTGCCAACAGGTTACCCCCAGGTAGCCTCTTGGCCGCATGCAACTGCTCACTCCACACACCACATCCCCTCTGTGGGATGGGAAGAGAATCCAAAATGTGAAAATGAGAAAACTTGTGGGTTGAGATCATGAGATTTTAATAGGGAAAACAAAACCATGCATATAAGCAAAGCAAAAGAAGGAATTAATTCACTGTTTACCAGCAGCAGGCAGAAAGAATTGACATTCTGCACAATGTGAGTGATTTACATCCTTCCTGCTTAGCATTTAGTGCAAGAATTGATGCATTGCTGTTTTCCATTTCTTCACAATATCAAAACTAATACAAAGAGTTCTGAGAAAACTGACTGCAAAGGTGTGTAAGCCAAGTGGCAGGTGAAACAGGTGCATTAGGTCTCCTTGCTGGAAGAACTCCTTCTCAACAGGATTATTGGATTAAAATCCCACTGATACCGCTAAATCAAGCTCAGTTCACTGTACAGGAGAAATGTGAAGTTCTCTACATGAAAGTTGGAGGCTAAAAACAGACACATGGGGGGAAGGAGCTTCTCCAAGACAGAAGAGGAGCTGATACAGCAGATATTTAAAGAGGACTTGTCAGACAAGAGCATACTGAAAACTGCAGAAATGACAAACCACATCAGGGCTAAGAATACTTGAACTGGTGATGCAAAGGAATAAAAATATGCGAGTACTTAAAAAATGCCTGAGTTGAATTAAAAATCCTGTAACATCATGTCCTAAATAACTAAATATAATGCAGAAAATCAGGACTGACATATCTCATATGTCTAAGCTCTGACAAGCTTAGATCTAAAGAAGGGAGGAACATTCTGCAGTGCCAAGGTCTGTGACAGAATGAGTAGCTCTGCATCTAATTAAATAAAAATGTGATTTAACAGTGGAAAACTAAGTTTGACTTCTTTTATGTTAGCCCCATGAATGACTGGGGTAAAAGATGGATTACTGTAGCAAAAGTGATTTCCTAAATATAGCATTCATAACTGTGAAGAAATTGAAGGCAGTGAGAATTGCTGCTCTGTAAATAAGAAATACTTCAGATACCTGCCATACAGCTTTTAGAATCAAAGGGAAAATATTTTCATCTCATTTTTAATTAGCATAAATGTGATGGCTTTTAATCAGAGACTCAAATCTTTAGCAATGTCAGTGGTTTTAAAGCTTCAAACACTTGTTCTAAACCAACTGTGCATTACCAAACTCAATGATAAAAAGGCTACTGCTAAACATTGTTTCCCACCACGTATTAGGTACTTACCACCCAATAATAATCCTTTCTAATTTTAATTAAAATTCTAATTTCACTAATATCTCAATGCAGATAATTGCTCCAAAACACGAAGCTGTGCAGTGAAGCCACAAGAGCTCAGAGGCCACAGAGCTGATGGCTCTGGCAGCAGCACCAAGGTTCTCCCACAAAGGAGGGACCCAGAACTGAGCTTCTTTCCAACAGAGCAGGCTAAAACCACTCTAAGTGAGCATTTACCTATGAAGCTTTTTGCTTCTCTGCCAAACCCCTGCTGCTTTTTAATTAAAACCAAGTTTTGTTAATTAGAATGAAGGTCCCAATTTTAACTTTAGCTAAAAAGCATTTTTTTAAGCTAAGAACTAAAGCCTCTGTTCTCTTTGACAGATGCTGGAAGCTGAAAACTTCCAGGAAGAGCAAGGAATACAGCTTCCCTGAAAACACAAAACTTCTGTATTTTTCCTCTTACTAATTTAATACAGTAATTCTAGGGTGTTTTTTCTGGTTTTGTTAATTTTCTCCATATTCTCAGAGTTCTCTACACCTGTAGATGTAGCAAGAAACTACTGTCCACTTCAGAAAAACCAAAAAATAAAGTGAGTGTGTGCAGAAGTCTCCCTTGCCAGGACAGCAGAATTCTCACTTTACTTCAGATTCTGCTGTTGCTTTTAGTCTTTGTTTCCTTCACCAGTAAAGCCCCATGTGGTGTCTGTTAACACTAGATAATAAGACAACACCCAGCAGGATTACAATGAATATCTTCCAGCGACTCTGCAAGCAGGTTATCTAAGAATAATGCAAATTTTCTTATCTTCTTTTTGAACAGAGCTTGTTTGTGTTCCTATAGCATCTACCAGCCCTAATTATGTGCATATCATAATCAAAGATATGCACAACCACAAAACAAAACACTCTGCCTTTTTGTTGTTCACCTTCAGCTCTGAAGTATTTTATCTTGTTTTCTGAGAACAGATGCTCTTGGGAAAGAACCTTGAGATGGCAGCCCTGCCAGAAGCTCCCACACTCCAGGTGGAAGTTGTTCTTCCTGTGCCTCAGCTTCATGTCTAGCACACAGCTCTTCTGTCACCAGCTCACCCCTCCTTTCGCAAGAGCCGAGTCAGAAAGGAGCAGCTGTGGGTAGCTGAGGTGAAAAGCTTTCTTCAATATACTACTGCAAATGTGATCCTGTAAGGAAAAAAGGGACCAGATGAGCTCTTTGTGGTCCTGAGTGCACTAATGAGCCTTAATGGCTCTAAGCAGCTGCATCTGCAGCTTCTACTTATACCCATAGGCCCAAGAGCTCTATTTAAGCACAGCCCTGGGCCCTTACCCCTTACTTGAGCTCTGTTAGAAGAGTACTAGGTCTGTGAGATACATGAAATAAGTCTTCATTCAAGCTTCAGCCTCTAGCCTAACTTGATGTCAGCCTGATCTCATTGCCTTGGTGGTTGCTGGGCCTCATCCTAAACACAACTAAGGGGTTTTGCTGCTGCCTTCACCTTACATTTCTCTCTTCATTGTGATGTTGCCTTATGATCTGGATTTGTGGCTGCCTGTGGCTGTCTCTAGGTCTGTCTGGCTCAACTGAATGTGAGAGCAGGTTCTGGATGGTGAGGTACCTGCTCTGGCAGGTGTGTTACCAACTTTGGCTCCCCACTCAACCTTCCCTTAGGGAACAGTTCTGTCCTTGCCATTCCCTGACAACCTCAAACATCAGATCCTCCTTTAAGTTACTTGAATCTCTGCTATTTTAAATGAGTTGGAAATATGCCCTAATTTAAAGCCTATATCAAAGATGGAAAGCAGCTTCTTCCCTTTCATGGAGCAGTTTTCATCCTTTTTCTGACATTCATATTAACAAGATTGATAGTTCTGGTGTTTCTACAGGAAAAAAATAGATAATTCTTTTATTCTATTAGCTGTGGGCTTTCTGTTTGTTTGTTCCTGGTCACAGATGTATACAGGGCAGGCAAATGTTTTCCCTAGTCCAGAGCATCCAGCTCTGGGATCTGCTGCATAAGAAGGATCTGTACCTGCTGAAGAAAGTCCAGAGGAAAGCCATGAAGAGGAACAGAGGCATGGAGCACATCTTCTATGAGGCTGTGAGAGCTGGGGCTGTTCAGCATGGAGAAGAGAAAGCTCAGGAGACCTTATGGCACCTTACAGTACCTGAAGCAGACCAACAAAAAAGCAGGGAAAAGACTTTTTACAAGAGTGTGTGGTGATAGGATAAAGAGGAATGGATTTAAACTGAATGAGAGCAGAATCAGACTAGATATAAGGAAGAAATCCCTTACAAGGAAGGGTGGTAAAAGACTGGAACAGGCTGTCCAGAGAGGTGGCTGATGTCTCATCCCTGTGAGGTCTTGAAGCATTAAAGGCCACATTGGATAGGGCTGTGAGCAACCTGGTCTAGGTGGAAGTATCCCTGCACTTGTCAGAGAGTTTGGAATAGATGACCTTTAAAGATCCCTTCCAACCCAAACCATCTATGATTCTCTGTATTTGTGGTGATAATTCAGTGTTTTCTCCGCCTGACAATCCTAAGGTGTGAGGTGCAAACTCACACTGCTCATCAGTTCTCTGTGTTCTCAGATCTGAAGCCATGATGCTTGAATGGCATTTCACCTCCATTTTCCCTCAAAGAGATCATTTAATGAAAATTACCTGAGGCATAATTCAGCATTGTGCAACCCATGAAAGCATCAGCATGCCTATGATTCAGTGTAAGCCCAGTGAGGAGAGGCTTGAGATCTCCATAAACTCTTGGTGCTCTGGTGCACTGCCACCCTCCCTCTTCTGTCTCAAACAAGAATACAAGAACTCTATAAAGCTATGAAAGCACTCTGAGGAATAAATTTACCAATGCCCTTCAGGAAAAGCAAAAAACATAGTGTGGATTTGTACTCACTCAGCTGCACCCAGCAGCCTGATATCACATACTTTGTATATCTGAAACTGTGACCCCTTCATGAGTATTTAGCATGACTTGAAGAACTCCATGTTTTTTGTGGAGCTCTTGAAGTGCTAAATTGTGAAATATGGTATCCTTGAAAATAGCTTTTAAAGCATTGCTCTGTCACAAGGCAAGACATAAATGAGTCATGAATTGCACACAGGCACAGGACTGCTTCCCAAAGCTAGGCTCAGTCTGTTCTGTAGACTGCAACCACCCTTGTGAATTAAAGCTCCATGATAAGAAAGGCTGGGTGAGTGGCTCTTGTCAGAGTGAATTATCTCATTCCAGAGCCCTCCTTTGTGAAGAAGTATTGCTTAATTATAAAAAGCTTTGTACAAAGAAACTTCAATTTTATTTTCATCATTAGATATGTTCTCTGTATTACTCAACATTTTATAACTCATTGCTGAGAAGACAAAGCAATCTTCCACAGCCAGGAACACATACACATCTTTCTACAGAAGCATTAAAAAGTAGTGAGGAAAGAATAGTCAGCCTTTTAATTAATTCTGGTTCCAAGGAACAGAATGAAAAGATTGTGAGTGGAACATTAGCCCAAGATAATGGACTCCTAGTCACACTGCTGCATAATTGAGATACAGCAGATGATTTTATGAAAATTGGATGGAGCAAAAAGATTTATTTCTGGAGTTGGGAACATTAATCCAAAGTGTCAACTTTTCTGCATCATTCGTTGGGGGTCAGCGCTGAAGGTGCCAGATATCTTCAGAATGCACTGACAGTACTTTCCCTTGAAGTAAGTGAAGATGCTCTGCATTTAGCAACTGTTTTCAGCACTGTCAACTGGCAGGTGATAACAACATGAGGTACATGCTGATCTCACTTGAAATACAGTAATATATGTAAGCTGCTCACGGTGGTTCTGATTATCGAGGTTGTGTTTAAAAGTGAAGGAGGCTCGGGGTAACATTAGTGCTGACTCCAACTCCCTGAAAGGATGCCGTAGCCATGTGAGGGTCCGTCTCTCCTCCCAGCCAGCCAGCAATAAGACAGGAGGACACAATCTAAAGCTGCAGCAGGAAAGGTTTAAGTTGGACATTAGGAGGGATTTCTTCATAGAAAGGGTGATTAGACAGGCTAGCGGGCTGGCCAGGGAGGTGGTGAAGCCACCGTCTGCCCATGGAAGTGTTTAAGACAAGACTGGATGTGGCACTTAGTGCCACGGTTTAATGGACACGGCGGTGTTGGGTCATAGGTTGGATTCGATGATATCAGAGGTCTTTTCCAACCTAATTGATTCTGTGAATCTGAGAAGTCATATTTTGAGGCGATAAAAAAAAAAAAAGAAAAAAAACCAATTCAGGGTTCCTGTTGTGATGTTAATCTGACACGACGTCTTGCATGCTTCAGACCGCATTTTATTTCCGCTGTTACTACTTTTCCGCTGCCTAAGTTATCCCGTAACAGCAGGCTGGGCGATGTTACAGCGCCGGGCGCCACCCGAGCCCGTGCTTTGCCCGCATCCTGCGCAGGTTCCCAGCGCGGCCCGGGCCCAGCTCGGCACAGAGGGAATTTCTGTCGGAGCCTCCGGGCCCCCCTCACGCCGCGCCCGCCCGCGCGCACCCCGGGGGGCGGGGCCGCCGCCGCCTCCCGCGCCTGCGCGCGCGCCTCCCGCCGCGGCGGATGAGCGGATCAGGCGGCGACCGGGCGGGGCCGCGGCGGCAGCAGCGGGAGCGGGGCAGCGGGAGCGCTCCGTGCCGCGCGGGGCAGCGCAGCCCGCGCCTGCAGGGGACGGCAGGGGAGGGGTCCCGGCCGGACGCCCCTCCGCGCCTCCCGCCGGACCTGCTGCGGGCAGAGGTGAGGGCAGCGGCGGCTCCGGGACAGCGCCATAGCGACCGCGGCTGCGGACGGGAGGCGGGGGGCGTGTGCCACGGTGCCACCCGGGTCCCCGCCGGGACCGCGCTGCCGAGCGTGCCGCCTCCTCCGGCTGCCGGGCGGGAGGGGATTGCTGGGAGCCGCCGGGGGTCTCCGGTAGCGCCGGGCCCGGTGGGTGTTGGCGGGCGCCGGCCGGGCTGGGTCCCGCGGGCAGGCTGAGTGGGCTGCGGCAGCTCGGGGCGGTGCCGGGCGCTCCGCACCACGGGCCGGCTGTTGCCATTGCCGTGCGCGCACCCCGGGCCCGCCCGCCCGCCGCCGTTGCAACCGGTCGCGTTAAATGCAGTTAAAATGTATCTGCTGTGACTGCCGGTAACCTCCTTCCCCTCGCACTGGGAAAATAAGCCTGCGCTGCAGCCGTGCCCGGGGGAGCGAAACCTAGTTACTGTCCCCGGTCCCGCGGCGCTGCCAGCCGCGCTCCTGCATCTCTATTAGCAGGCCTCGCAAATGGCTCGCTCCCTAAAGAGCCTGGGCTCCCAGAGCGCTATGCTCCGCCGTGATCGTCCAGATGATGTTCACACGCTTGCTTGAAATAGTGGTGTTCCCAAATTGTGTGTTAGAGGTGTGCGCTGTAGAATTTGTCTTCTGAAAGGAGGAAAGCCATCAGTTCAGCGTGTCTAACGTGTTTCGTGTCGCCACTGTCCAGAACAGAGTTCTTGGGATTGAGATCAGGATACCTTTTAAAAAGAGTTGATTTTCATCTGGCAACTTTCATCATTTCAGTCATTTCAACTTAATCATAGGAAATGTAAATCTATTTGATCTCAGTGTTAGTGCAATCGGGACTCTGCTAATGCTCGTTAATTATCAACCTCAGTTTTGAAGTTCGGAAAAGACAGGAGATAGTACCCAATTGTTAGTCTACAGTGGACGTAATGGGCAGCAACAGAACTGTGTAAATAGCAGGGCTGCCCACTTGTCTTTGTCAGGTCTGTTGAGTTTAGAGTTGATACAGTTCTGGTTTTCAGTGATGTGGAAAATGTGAGAAGAACATAGTTGCATTGTTGGCTATCAAGTAACTGTAGAAGGGACTGGGGAAATTTTCTGTGTGCTGTTTTGTTTTCGAATTCCCTGCAAACTTCTGAGGTAATTTGTTGTTTTAGCTAAGTACCAGCTTTTAGTCAAAACTCCTGAGCTTTGAAGTAATTTGTTTTGTGATTATACAACTTGCCAAAACCTGGCCGTAGAGCCCTCCTTTCCAGGTGCTGATTTGATGTGTCTACTTCAGAATTGAAACTAGTTGGAAAAAAAAAAGAGATGTGTGATTGTGGTCACTTGTGGACCCTTTGGCTCCTCTTTGTTTTCTTTATTCTAGAGTTGTGAAGGTCTTAGAATCATTTAGTTTGGAAAACACTCTAAAAAGTCATGTTGTAAGTAAATCAAATATTTCGAGGCTGATGTAGCTTAGACCTAGCAAGACAAAATCCTTTTTCTACTTTAATCATGGGTCAGGGAAAAGAACTCCTTTTAAACTTGCTGCTTTGTCAAATTAGTTAAAAAATGACTTTTTAGTAAAGGTCTGTCTAGCTCATATCTCTGCTGCATGTAAACACCCAGAGTACCCCAAACTCTGTTCTGTAAATGCTTGTTAATGTTTGTTAACTTTTACAATAGGAGGAATTTTCTGATGTTGCAGGAAACAATGTTGGACTCCTACACTTTTTATGGGGGACTGAACTGAAACAGAAAGTCAGACTTCAGTGGTCCTGTTCTTTTAATAGTGGTTTGCTTGCTCCAAAGAGAAATAAGATGCAGAAATGAAGGGAAAATAATTTGGAGGGAAGGGAAGTTCACTGAAGATGGCTTATTTTTAGATTGTCTTTTCTTAAATTCTGTTAACGTGCTTGAGAAGGGTCTAAGGGGATGCGGCACTTACCCATTTTCTTCTGTCTGATCTGCTGTTACACTTTCAAATAAATGGTTGTGCAGCTACCTAGTAAAGAAACTATGCATACTCTGTATTCTGTGAAGTTGTGTTCCAGCCTCCTCTCCGTCCAGTAAATCTTTGCACAGGACACTCAGCCAAGTTTTAATGAACTGTGTTGAGTCAATTATAAGCCTTTCATCTCTTCGCTGATTACTGCTTTACCACCTCCCTCCCCACTGCATTTCCCACAAACTCTGTTTCCTGAAGCATGCAGCAGAGTTTTCTAAAGGCCTTTTCTCCCTTCTCCCTTCCTGTGCTGTGTGATTCCTCTTGCTTTAGGCTGCCAGATAAGTTATCTCTTGGTCTTCTGCTTCAGAACAGAAAATAAATTTGTTGGAGAATTTACTTAATGTCGTATACTTAAAACTTCCTAATGCGCCAAGCAATGTGGTTTGTTTCAGTTCTGTTAGTTTCTTTTTAATGAACATGCATCCTGCATCTACATTACTCAAATTTATGATTAAACACAGAACAACAGTTTTTATTGTTCAACAAAACATAGAATTATGAGGGAAAACAAATAAAAGACTTTCAGTGAAGAAATAGTGATAGCTGTAGAAAACGGCATGGTTTTGCTCACAACATGTGTGGGTTTTTCTCCAGTCTATGCAATGTAATTAAAGTAGCATAAACACAGACATTGCTGACCCTATTCTCTGAACTGTGATGTGAACCTCTTGGTCAGGTAAACTGTGTTTCATAGTAGACTATGCTGTTAATGAAGATCTTGCTTCTGCAGCAGATGTACAGCTGGGGAGCAGAGGAGCAGTGGCACAAAGCTTTTGGAGGGAGGTGTTTGTATAGTCACTGTTTTCACAGGAAGGGGGAAGCAGTGTAGTTTGTTGCCTAGGCTGTTTTGGTGAATTGGTGTGGAAGTTAAAAATATCGCTTCTAAGTGTAAAATGATTCTTTAGTTGGTTTCCTGAGTGAACTGCATTTACTGTGTAGTTTTCTTTCCCCCCCCTCAGTATTCTGATGTGGTCATAATGATGTTGAATTAGTTAATCTTTTCTGGTTGTTAGACAGCAATTATAATCATCTTCTATTAGAACAGGTGGTTGATGGTAATATAGTTCAGAAGTAAATCTTGTTCAAGACAGAAGAAATGATGGGCACAGTCTTGGTCTTTTGTTTTGTTTGAAAAAAACCAACAGCGACAAAAATGTTTTTCCCAATGCCTTTGATTCATTTTAGAGGACTGTCTCTGAAATTTTTTTGAGTGATTATTTTGCTGTTCTCCTGTCTTTCGGGTAAAGTTGATATCCTCTGTGTTTAGCTTCAGCTGGTAAATAGTTCCCTTCCTTCCATCTGCTGCCTACGCCTCTCCCACCTCTCTACAAAGTGGAGAATCATGCTCTGAGTTTAAAGCTGGAGCCATGTGAAGGGCTTTGTAAGGCTCTTGCTTCTCTTGAGAATGTGTGAACAAATATTGAGACAAGTGTGACTTGCACAAGTTTTCTAGGTGCTAGAAGGCCTAGTAACCAAAAACTAGAAAAAATGAATTATTGACTTTAAAAAATACTTAATGGTATTGATAACTGGTGGAGGAGATCCATTGTGGCATCCTTGCGGACTAATTTGGACCTCGCACTTAAAGAATCTGCATTGATTTGGGTCTGTTTTATAAATTAGCTTCTGATGAAGGAGGTAGTTTCTCTTCCTAAGAAACTCCTGTCAGTTTAGATGCAGTAGAAGCAGCTCTGTGTAGCTTTGTCTTAAAACATATGCTTGTCCAGCTTGTGGGAACAGCAAATTGCATGCTTTTCTGGTGATTTGTCTCATTTTGGTAATTTCAGACCATGATGGAGCTTGGTGTTGTGATGGCTGACATTGGCTTTTAAAAGGAAGGCCTATATAGAGTGTTGAACTCTATAAATGCAGCAAGTGAAGTTTGGGAAACAGTGCTCATAATAGGCCACTGATTAGTATCAGATATGTTAAAAGTATTTTATTCAGAGTAACTGGTTCTGGATTGTACACAGTTGAAATCTGGAGCAGTATTTTGCTATATTTGTTATAAAACAGTGTTTAATCCCATCTGTACTCTACAAGAAGGAAATCTGTTGCAGATGTAACGTGTATAGTAGCATAAGAAGCTTCTTGAGAACAGCTAAAACTGTTTGACAGATGGTAGGAGGCATTTGGGAAGTCAGATTTTCACTTTGAGGAAATAGCTTGGACTTCTGGTGCTAGGAGAGGAATAAATAAACCTAATTTTCTTCACACTTTTAATTGTGGATGTGAGGTTTTATCTCAGCTTGTTCCCTCAGCACAGAGTACAGCACTTATCATTCATCCACTAAAAATGCTACATCTGTCTCTCAAGAAGTTCTTGAGGTTACAGTGACTTTGACACCATATGGGAATGTGTGTATCTGATCTTCCTTTTTTTTTTTTTTTTTTTTTTTAATTTAACCATTCATTCATTCATTTGAAAGAGTTCTCATTGCATCTAGTCTAGGCTTGAGCTAGTTAATATGCTATCTGTATGTTCAGCCATTTGCCAGTGCATTAATCCTGTCACCCAGTGTTTGTGTTGTAGTACTGCAGAAGCTGTTAATATGACTATTGAGATAAGGAAAACCAGCATGTTTCCTTCCAGAGTTATCTTTTTCTTGCCTGCAAACAGAAGCCATGGTATTTTGCAGGTTATTTCAAAAGACCAGTGAGCTTCTTTTGAATAGGCTTGGACTTGGAAGTGCAGGTCATTTAAACATGTGAAAAAAAATTATTTTATTGAGTGTTCTTGCTTAACTTAGGGAAGCATGTGTATATTATGGAGACTGTTTTCAGTTGACATTTCTAGCTATTTAAGGAATTATACATGAGAAAATAAGTGGGGCTTTTTAGCATTCACATGTTTAAAGCCAATAGTCCTTAAGCAGATGGTGTAGTAAACCAAGTTGGGTCCTTGACTGTGGCTTGCATATTATTTATCTATTGTTAAGCATTCCCAAAGCTTAATAAATTAAAGGGCAGTTTTCACCTCTCATTGCACCTCAGAGTAATTAATAACACCCATGAATGGTTTATGTGACTCTTCAAGTAGCAGAAGCATCATTCCAAACCTGGCTTTGTCTCATGTACAGTTGGTCTTTTTCTTACTACCTAAGCAGGCCATGTCTCAGTGATTGGCTTATTTTTCCTCAAAAATATTCTTTAGATGTTGTATTTGTTACAGATGATTTAGAGAGTTAAGACAATTTATTACTTACAACGGGGTGGTGATACATAAAAAGAGAGCCATATTGTTGATACAAGATTTGTGAAAAAAATTATAGATTTAGTTGGTGTCAAGTTCATGAATTATGAAAGATTCCTGCCTTTATTCTAAAGCTGAAATGTGATGTATTAAGATCATGAAACACTTGGCCAGGTACACAGCAAGTTCATTTGCTTAAAGTTTCATGTGGATTTTTTCTAATTACTTCTAAGACATGGTAGTAAAAAGTATCCTTTATGGGCAAAGTGAATACTTCCATTAGGTAAAGGATGGGTGGCATTTGTTTCAATATTGCATTGACCTAACTTTTTAGTTAATGTATTCATATTTTATGGTCTTGCAATCTTTGCAGGTTTTAAAAATTATTGTGTTAATGCTGTAAATATGTGAATAGATGCTTCTTAAATGGCGCTCAACTGAGAAACTCAAAACAGTAGTTTTCCCTGCCCTGGTTGCAGTGTAGTAGAAAAGATCACTTGGTATGGTGACAGATGTAAACTCTTTCCAGTTCTAAGCACCATATTTTTTCTTTATTCATGCATATTTGCTTCTGATGTAAATAGCTGCTTATGGGTCACTGTTTTTTCTTTAAAGCAGGCCATATATTGTGGTTCGTTTCTGCAGGGCATGAAAATGCTGCAGTGTGTGTGACTGGAGTTAGGGAAAAATACTGTTCACAGGCACATGAAGCTTTCAGAATAAATCCCAATTGCCACTCCCTGAGCAAGCTGTTTCTCCCAGCCTCGTCTCAGAGGTGGCTGCCCGAGAGCCTGGCGACGTGCGTGGGGATGGGTGGTGGAGAGGAGCAGGCTGGGGTGTTTGTTCTTTGTGTGGTGGGATGCTGGTGCTGCCAGGGGAGGAGGAGGCAGTTTATTTGCAGTGGAAGTTTTGGTGCAGCTTGTGAACCTTTGTGCTGCGTTAGTCAAATATTGTTCTTTAGCATGAAGAGATAGCTGGGATATTGTTTAGGCGTTAAAGCAGTGGGTCTGCAGAAACTGCAGTTCGTTGTTTCTCAGCCCTGGGACTCACATAGAGCAGCACCATACTGTACCAGGAGAGTGGGTTTCCTATTGTTCCTCACTGGAGAACTAGTCTAAGAGAAGGACTGAAACATGCTAGAGTTTCAGTCTGAAGCTCACAATACGTAACAAATAGGAAAACAAATATTTAACATGGCTGTAGAAGGTCACCAGTCTCTCTCCCTGCATGACTTTACCTTTGTCTAGTAAGAGCTCTGTTAGAAGGCTTTAGATGTAATCAGAGCTCTTGTGATATTTCTTTCAGTACTTTTTCCAGTGGAAGGCAATCACAAGAACAAGTTTATTTGTGTCTCTGAACGGAACTGAGCCAGTTTAGATCTCCATTTAGAGTAGTGCAATTGATTACATAATGCAAGGAAAATGTTTTGGTCTAAACAGAGACACTGTGGCAATGCATATAATGCAGTCTATGTTAATTGGGCCTGACTTTTAAGAGTGAACCACTTACCTTCTTCTTCTCCCTCATCCCCACCCTCACACATGGGGGGGTTCAATATAGAATTTTCGATTTCATATGGAAATGAGGCAACTCATCTTCTTGATGGAGGTATTTATTTGTTCTTAGGTAGTCTACCATTGGTGCATCTCCTGCTTTGTAGACTAGCACAGATAATCTTTGTGCTTCCTGTACAGAACATGTCAGTCGTGCTGACTCCTTGCCACCTACACGTGGCTGCTGAATGTGAAACTGCAGTTCTGTGCTCTACTGAGCACTGGCTCCACAGAGTTATAACTGGGAGCTAAATTAGATGTAATTGTAGGAGTGGTGCTGGGTGGAGATGGTGCAAACCCCTGGCACTGCTTTGTTTCAGGCCTTGGTCATTTTCAGGAGAAGGGTACCTGTGAAGTCAACCAAGTGCTCTTTTCCCACTAATAGATGGATGTATAATTCAATCTTTTTGGTAGAAGTTGAAAATGCTAATATGACTAACGCTAGTGCTGTCATTTTTCCGTGCCTTGGAAGCTGCTGTACTGTACTTTTTGAGAGACTATTGGACACTCAAGATTATTGGATTTTTTTTATAAAGAAGATAGAGTAACTTTAAAAAAGATACATATTTTAAGTACTTGAAACATAATGTGTTTATTAATCTGTAGTCCATGTATAAATATGGAATAAAGTAGCTAAAGACATAGGTTGGTGTCTAAAGAAAGTGTTAACTGTTCTAGTATACCAGTTCCAAAAATAGAGGAGTGGGTCTGAGTTGAAACATTAGCAAGATGAAAATGACAAGACTTGGAAGTGGCACTTGTATTGCCCCTAAACACCATTCTAAGGAGCTATTGTTTCTTTTAGCAAGGAGTGTTTGAGTAATTATGAATGTGTTTAATCCAAGTCTAGAGGAAACAAAGTTTGTCTAGATACAGAGTTAAATACAAAAAAAATCTTAAAAATTATTTGTTGAAGATGTCAAATAACAGCTAGTGTGATTGGAGGAAAAATTGCAAAGGAAAAGTTCTGTAGACTTGGGCCACAAATTGGCATCAGCTCAGTGTCAATTCATTGTTTGTAATAGCTTGTTCTCCTTCTGAACTATATTGGCACAGGGAGATGTTGTACACCAGCTAAACTTGATTAATAGCCTGCACTGTAAACCTGGGCCAAATGGAGGGAAAATTTGGCTTTGACTCATCTCAGTGAATTTGTTATGTGTACTGTACAGCCACCACCCATTTATTCTGGGTATAGTATGCCAGACAATATAATTCTGCAAAGCATGTTAAATATTGCTAGTATGACTGTACAGTTGAGTAACTGACTAGTTGAGTAACTAACCAGGAGATAATGCAAACATGCTGTCTTAATGCTCCTTATTCTCAATGCCCTCTTTCCACTTTGGGAGACAAAAAAAGAGGTCTCTGCAACAGGAGAAGTCATTTAGGTCTTGTATTGGACAGCTAAAGTACAAGATCTACAAAGAGAAATTTCCATATCTATATTAGGTTTTAGACTTGCATATTTTCCAGCTCTCTAGATGGCTGATCATGATTGATTCTCTGAATTAGAAATCTGCTGCTCTCGTCTTTCCATTTCTTATGTGGGAACCTTACAATGCTGAATTCTGATTTTTGTCCCTGCTAATATGCTTTTCCAATTCAGGCAATGTCGCTAATGTTATAGTAATATGCAGTAGAGGGAAAGGAGGAGGATTGAAGAATACTGTTAATTGTTACCTGAAGTAGCAGTGGATGTCATGGGCAAATTACTAATGGAGGAGTTTCTTTTGTGAGTGAAGACCTCTTGCATCACTCTTCTAACCTAACAGCAGCTGCTCTGCCAATGTTGAGGTGGCCTTTTTGCTTCTCTTCTATTTTTGTCTGTGTTAATAGGATGGTGAGGGCCTCCTTCTGTTAGCTTTATTGAAGAGAAGACATCTGGGATTGCTGCTTTTCATGTGAGATATGGCCTCTCTACTTTACATGCAGTTCGAGCTACATTATCTGTTCCAATTTCACTGGATACTTACCATCTGTCTTCTGCCTTGGTCTCCTACAAAAATCACCATTAAAGGGCTGAAGGGAATTTTCTGTCTGGTTTCTTGTAGCTCTAGGCATCATATCTGACTGTGGCTTTAGCTGTTTTTCAGGATATCACAGTTTTGGAAGAGGGCATGACAATTCCCTTATATTCTCTCCAGATGGAACAGACACTGTGGAGGACTACTATCTGCAGGAGGGTTTATTTCTTTCTTTTCCTTAAGTGATGTGCTTCCCCGTGTTACTTGGACAGTGGTGTGTGCTGTCTGGATGTGATACAGGGCCTGTGTAGAATCTGCTTTGCTGCAAGGACTTGCTGAACCTGTAGAATATAATTTGCATGCGTGCATGTATATATTTGCATAGGTAAGAGTGTGCTAGCAATACATGAGAAGGAGATGACCTCCTGGAAACTGTGAGCTGGCAATTCTCAGTGCAGGGCTCCCAGCTAGGTCTTCAGCCTAACACAGCAGCTGTGACCTGCAGTCCTTCATTTTATTTGGAAATTCCTTTAGAAAAAAAAATAAGTTTTTGGTATAGGTAAGTCGAGCAAGTTTGCTTATCTGTATGATGGAAATTGAAGGTAGCTCTGCTTCAATTAGTGCTTTAAAAAAATCTAAATTGAATCTGCACAATACATGAAAAGTTACAATTCTAACACTAAGGGTCTTGCTGGGCTGTCTGTTATGATTTCTTGGAGGCTGGAAGGTTTATGTCACAATACATATTTGTTCTGCTGAAATCACAATTCTGTAATTTCTCATCAGCAATTAAAATGTACTCTGTGGTTGTGCAGCGAAGCCAATAAGCTAACATTTGGATCTTGTTTTGTTCACAGAGTTAAGGACCCCACACCAAGCTACCTATAAAGATTTACTGCTTGCTCTTTTTAAAAACAGTACCTTGATTCAAGCTTGGAAACAGGATTAACTGTTACAAACCTGTGCTGCCTTGAAAATGGTCAGGATAAACCTTAATGCAAACAGCTACATTAAAATACCTGGGAAAGAAAGTCACCAGAGGAAAGCATGGATTTGAGGTCTGTGAAACTGGCAAGCAGAAAGCATTTCCCCTACTGAAATCACAATTCCATCTATTTAAATAGCGCACAAAGTTACTGAGTGTAAGCAGAATTTTTAAGATACAATTGTGAAATCATCAACAAGAATAAATGTTCTTCCTTCATGAGGATTGTTCTCCTTTGATTAAAAAAAGTCTGATAAGGCCAAGGAGCACTGAGCAGAAGGCTTAAAGGTTCTAATCAAGGTAGAATGCAGTGAGCTGCCCTATAAAGTGAAGGAGAAACTGGCGAGAAATAAACCTGAGTGTACAGATGGATCTGTACCATGGCAGCTACTTTAATTAAATATTAACTATACCCACTTACTGTCAGTGCTTCAAAGAACACTGCTCAATATTCCTCTCCATGCACTAATCAGAATATTTTTCTTTGAAGCTCAATCATCAGTTTTTTCCAGTGTCATCAGCTCTGTGTGGCTGTCAGCTTGGAGCAGAGAAACATACTTTCTTCTTAACTAAACTAAGAACTGGTGTAAGGAAATGAGGCCTGTGGTCTGAGAGGGCGTGGTTTTTGGTGGTTTTGCTTTGCTTTCTTTTTAAATTTGTAGAAGACCTCTGCTCTGGTCACTGTCAGATCATGTGACAAGTTGTGCTACTTTGGTGTTCAGAGACCTTGTTGAATTAAAACAAGCTTTTGGACTTTCCCCCTGTTTTTGACTTATAAATAGCCTTATATTTATATTTATATTTATATTTATATTTATATTTATATTTATATTTATATGTCTTCAGTAGACTTTAAAAGTTTCCTTGTATATCTTATTGTTGATTTCTACCTTATTCCTAAACAGAGCTTGATTTCTGTCAAAAAGAAGATTAAATATCTGGTAGGTGGTGGTGATTTTTCAAGCGTAACAAATTGATGATTGCATGTTGTACCATTTATTGAGTAGAAATATTTATTTTTTGTTATAAATTGACCAGAAAAGAACTTCAATACAGATTTTAGCTATTCATTTTACCAATTATCGAATTGTATTTCACCCTTCTTTATGAAATGAAGAAAAACTGGACTTTTTTGCTTATCTTAAGTAATTTTCCTTTGTGATTGATTGATTGTTTTTGTAAATATAACCTACTTATGAACAGGACTTGTGTTATCTCTTAATGTAAATATACTGAAATAACCTCCATCTTATTAATTGCCATATTAGCAGCATGGATGGAATTGAGGCATGAACAGGATAAGACAAAAGTCAACACTGAGCTGTACTGTTTCAGTTGCTGTAATCTGTGAATGCTTCAAATTATCACCTGTAGGCTTTCATTCAAAAAGAGAAGAAATTATTTATCTTTACATACTATATAGATTAAATATTTGCCAGTAGGAATCTCTGACAAATATATTGCAGATGTAGCTTTGCCTGTTTTCCTGCATTTTCATGCTTTTGTTTCCTTACAGGGATTTATTTCTGAACTCTATTCCTTAATTATTCTGCATAATAATTTGTGGACTACTTCTTCCTCTTATTGCAGGAACAGGAATTCATTATGCATCTGAAATAATTACCAGCATAACATTTCTCATGCTGAGAATAGTTAAAAATCATATCTTCCTGTCTTCTTCATCAGAACTTGCAACAGTATATTACGCATCAGGCTGCTGAAGATCCAGCAGAATTAGATGGCTTAGTCTGCTTGTGGAAGAAGAAACCAGTAATTTTTCTGTAACAATGTGGACACTTGGTACTGCTGTGTAGCAACAGGAGGCTCAGGCTTCTCAAACTGCTGGCTCTTTTGGGTTTAGTTTGAAACTTCAGGCAGCTAAGGCTTGTTGCATTTTAAGAAAACAGTGTTAAGTGTTACTTCACTGTGTATTGTTCTTAAGAACTAAATACTATGAGTTTAATTTGTTTTTCCTTTTAGTTCTGTGGAATATTGTCTGGCAGTCAACTGTTTGTGAATTTAATATCTAAAAAAGCATTTGTGCTGACAGCCCAGGAAAAGGAAAGGGAAATTAGAGGGAGAGAGACCTGGTGTTGGTTTCAATGTATAGTGTTCAATGATGTAAAGTGATGGCTGAAACATGTCTGCTCTATTGCACGTAAATTTCAACTGTGATTCATTGTAGGCATTTTGTCGATGTTTCTGTGGGTTTAAAAAAATGCATTAGTTTCCGGTGTTAGCTAACAATTTCATTTAAACAGTTTGTTGTTTTTCTGGTGGTATGGTTTGGTTGGGGTTTTTTGACTGTAAGTTTCTTGTAAGTGATTAAAACATAAACTGCTTGCTTAGCAGATATTTCTGTCTTACAATGCAGATTTTAGGAAGCTTGGGTTGTCTTTCTTGCCAAATGAGTAGCATCTGTTGTGATTCATTTGGCTTTAAGGTGTTGGGGGAAATGTTGTGGAAGCAAGCTCTTGGCTCATAGAATAATTTTCTGAATATAGTGCCTTCATAGAGATGGTATTTGATTTTGCACCTCTGCCTGTCACCTTTTGGATGGAGGGAAGGAAGGAAGAAAGGGATGTGGGGCATTTTTGGTGTTTTTTCGTTTCTTGTTGCTTTTGTCAGGGAGCAGATGGTGTTTTAATGACTTGTAACTTGCTATAGCTGACCACCTGCAATCTGCACAGCATGTTCTGCAGCAGGGCAGCCCAGACAGGGGAAATTGTGGAGGAGGGAAAAGTAATTGCTAAACAAGTTTCATGGGAAGTCTTAGATTAGAAAAGGACCTGAGTGAAGGAAGGTGTGCATATGTTATCAGGTTTTACCTTTCAGTCTGAAAGCTCCCACTGAATCCTCACTCCGTTCTCCAGTGTCAAGGGTCCCAAGAGTTGAATGGTGAGGGAGAAGAAAGGATGAGGCTTTTTTATTACCACTCACAGGTATGATAGGTACAGTTTTCCAACTCTGCTTAGCATCTGTCCTCTTCTTGTGACACAGTGCTGCTGTTGCCATCAGTACTGAAAAAAAGCCCACTTGAGCTCTGGCAGCCTTAGTTGCCATCCTGTTTCAGGGTCATGTTTGCTTGAGATTTGTTCTGTGATTTTTAAAAAATGCATTTATCTCCGTGTTTGTCTTGCTGTAGTCCTCTTTTAGGTGATGGCCTTGTGTCATTAAGTGTTTTGGTTATAATTTTCTGACTCTTCTCAACATCTTTTCTCCATCCCAACTTTATTCTATGCCCATAAAAGTTTTATCTTTAGCCTCACACACCTTTCTCATTTAAACAAATAGCAGCATATTTGTTTTTTCTTCTTTGCTGCTGTCCTGGCTGTCTTAGCAATTCAGAAACTTAGCAGCCTTCTTCTGTCCTTTTGTGCTTTGCTTTAATCTCTCTGGAGAAAAATACAGGTGTTCACTGATGGAAGCTTGCATGATGCATGGATATTTTGTAGTTGTAAAATTTTAAATGTCTGTACTTGAATCCCATGCATGACAGACTTTGCTGCTTACCTAGCAAAGATCGTGCTATTGTAACAGTGCGGGAGAAGCTGCAGTTCAGGTGCCTATGTCAATGTCTCCTCCCTCCTCAAACAAATATAGCATAAGCTATAAAGCAAAATTAGTAACACTCCACTCCTCCCAATACTGACTCCAGGGGGGTTGTTATCAGCATAAGTTTATTTGCTCTAAGCAGCACTTGCAGGAGCCCTACTGCTGATACTCTGGTGGAATGCAGTGCTATCAGTGTGCTCTCCAGGACAGCCTTGGACTTTGTTTCCTGACTTCACGAGGATGACATAGGTGTCTTGGCTTCTGTTCCTCCTTCATCATCGCTGTTTCTGGTGTCTCATGCATCTTCTAGTTCCCAGCAAATGTTTTGCTGAGTAGCAAGGACAGTAATTTTGATCTTCAGCAGGCTGTCCTTCCTTATAAGGAATAGAAATGCCAGACTCCTATGGATTCTGATTTGTGAGCATTACAAAGACAAGCTGGCATGCTTGGTGTCCCGGGAGCTGGTGTTATGTGCTTTGCTTGAGATGCATAATGAGGCTGACAGCTAGGAGATGGATTTTATCTGGGGGAGCATTGAAATTGCTGTTGAGGTGGTTCCTAAAGCTACTGACTTGCTAGTGATGGAGTAATTTTTCTGCCCATAATGAAATGGGTAGAAACCATGATGATTATATGGGATTTGCACAGTTTGCCCTTCAGCCTGCTTCTGGCACGTGTGGCAGAAGACATAAGAGTTGTAGCAATAGGATATAGCTTACTTTGCTTTTTTCAACTCCTGCTAAAATTGTAGGAAGAAAGCGAATTGGAAGTCAGAGCAATATATATATTTGGATTCATGTTACTTATGTTTTCCAGGAATGAGTGGTAGTTCATTCCTGAGAAGCTCATGCCATGCATGCCATGATGTGAACAGTCAGCTTCCAGACAAAAGTGACTGCTTTTGGGGGGTTCTGTGTGGAAAATGTGTTGCTGACAGACTACACCTATATTTTAGCATGAAACTGAGATGTTTTCTGTGCAGGCAATTACTTTCTGAAAGTGCCTCAATTTCAGGTGAAGTGAAAGTCCAGGCAATCCAGATGTACACCTGCACTAGAACAGCACTTTCTATTCTGAAATATGAGGCCACTATGGAAAACTTGATTTTTCTTCTGGTAATCTGAAACAAAATGTCTGAGTGTGCTCAAATCCCATACATGGGAGCAGTTTATTGTGGATCTGTGTTTTAAGGATGATCTCACCTGTGGTAACTTTTAAAGTTTCTGTTTAACTGACATTATGGTACATTTCTTTAGGCATCTGAGAAGGTTGCTTTTCAGATGAAAGCAGTTTGTATACTTCCTTACCGTGTGTGGTATGTTGTGGAAGTGCCTGAAGGCTCTTGGAGCACCCTTGGAGTGTATTCCCTGCGGGCAGTCCTTAGCCTCAGGTTGGGGCAGGGCGGTGAGCTCTGTGAAATGCTGCCACCTACAGCACTCTCCGGGCCAGCTGAGCAGCATCGGCAGAGCTCCCTGGAAGTTATGAGCCGTGAAATGTGACACGGACATGATGCTGACTTTCTGCCACTTCATCAAGGACCTGTTTTCAAAATGAAGAGCAAATTTAAGCTTGTTGAAATAATGGAACAGATGCCTGGTAGGCAGATATATTGTGTATATTTAAAAATAAATTCTAAAAATGGGGAAGAAAAAGTAATTAATGCCACTCTGAACTCCAATAGTGAATGAAGTTATACTAAAATATAACACTGGAATATATCACTAGAAACAAAATTTTGATGTTAAAACTGAGTAGTAACTATAGAATGGTGCTCATCAGCTCAGATTCACTAGAAAATCAGAAATCACTTTACCTGCTTTTCCTTCTGTTGAAGTAAAGTTATGAGAAGAAACATGATCATCACTGAGTCACATGCATCTGAATTTCATAGCAAGCAGGCATAATTTGTTGGTTTTTTTTTTTTTTTTTTTTGGTAAGAGGAAATATCTATGATGTAGGAAAGAAGAAGTTAGAAAGAAAGAAAAATGAGAATTCCAGCTCCTCCTGCCTGTCTAGTTGTTCTACTAATTTCAAAATGGCAGACATAAAAAAAAAGCAGGCTGGGTGACATAAATTATAAGTAGATTTCCTTGTCAGTAGGCAATCTAAAAGGCAGAATGAATGAGAGAGAGAAGTTAAGCTCTTTGAATGGGAAGTATACTGTACAATTACTATCTGTTGTTAAAGATAGCATGAAAAGGCAAAATGAAACTTCATAACCCACCTAGATCATCTTTATCTTTTTTCTCTGGGGCTATTTTTCCTGTTAAACCTTCAATTTTGCCTTCATAAACCTTAAATGTTTCAGGATATTTGTGAAGAATTTTCTTGTTAAAATGTGATTTATTTATTTACCAAAACAGCTAACAGATCCTTGAAGATGTCTAAGGAAACAATTGTGCTATGGTTTTTTTTTTTTTTGATTGAATGCTGTTCTCCAGTCCCAAAGTAGACAGACTGCTTAGCATTTTAATTGGTTTTCAAGATGAATTCAGGTTTAATGTTCAAGGCCAAAGACAGGGCTAGAAGGTTAATTATACTTATCAACATTTGGGAACAGTCAATTCTCATTGTATGTGAAGTGTTGGCATAGTGCTTTTCTCTTGAGGGAAATTGCTTATTACCTCATGCTCTGACTGGAATGTTTGTGTGCTTATCTTGGTTAGGTAGTTGTCTCAGTTAGTTGAAATTTTGGTGCTTATAAATGCATTTGAAATATCTAGCTGGCTCACTTTTAATCTAGATTTTATTAAGTTAATAGCACTCCTAGAGTTACAAACCCTAATTTCATATTGATGTCTGTTGCAGACAATTTAGATACAAAAAAGCCGAAGTTGTGAATTTCACAGAAGCTGTCAGGGAGGCAGTGTAAAACGTGCCACTGTATTAAGAGCTACTGGCATATGGTGTGCTTTCTCAGGTTGTGATCATCAGAAAGAGATGCTGATCCTTCTCTGAATTCTGTTGAGGGCTACAAAATGAAGGAACGAAATCCTTTCTCATGTGAAAGATTATGTAGGCCAAGCTGGTTTTTAGATTAGAGGCTCTGCATGTTTGTTGCTGTCATTAAAATCAGTATTACTTGGGCTTTAGCTTTACAATTTTGGAAAAAAGAACCCCAAACCAATACATTTTCACTTTCCTACATGTTCATTATAAGGCTTCTTGGACAAATCATAGTTTTTAAAAGTTAAAGACTCTACTTGTAGCTACACTGTACCTGCTGAAGTTGACTGGTTTGTGTCTGTGACAGCTGGTTTTGGATACTTAATTAGTAATGGATTGAAAGTGCTGGGCACGGGCTTCCTCCAGTTGCCCCTTTTGCCATTGCACACGGTTGGAAGCGTGTGCTGATACTTACTCTCACAGCTGCTCCTGCAGGGATCTAAATGGGTACCTGCACTTTTCTTCCTTCTGTCACCTCTGCAGTGTGCCAAAGGGACCATCAGAAAGGGAAGGTGCCCCAGGAGCACTCTCTTACACTCTGGTAGGTTGGGACATGCATTTTTGTCCAGTTACAGCTTCTGAGCGATTGCTGCCCAGCTCCATTTACTTTGTGAAGCATGGAAATTAGTGCTTAGTTCTTTTCCTACACATTAGACTTGGAAATACACGTGTAAGCTGCCTTCAGGGGAATAAAATGTGTAACATTATACACAGAGGTGTAGTTGACTGCTTTGGCAGAGATACAGGGTATTGAATTGCTTTATGCTAATATTATCTCGGTAGTTAAGCTTGTGTTATCTTGGTGTTGTGTGTGATTGTAAATATGAAAGTAAATTATAAAATGCTGTTAACTGATAATTCTTGTCAGTTTGGGGGACAATATTGGGATGTTCTAATCCTGTGAAAGGCAAGGATGTAGGTTTTTTACTTTAAATAAAGAAATGCATTCCCTCTTGGAACTATTCTTTCCCTTATTTATCATCAAAATAGCAATTTAAATTGTTTGAGCTTACATCCCTCCTTCCCAGCATTTGTTTCTGTCTTTTGCATTCCTGAACTATGTCATGGGTCTTGCCCCTTTATTGCCTCCTTTAACTAGCTGATTATTGAGGGGCTGGATAGAGGGTGTTGGGGACGCAGGATTCAAATTTCCTATCAGACAGTCCTGTGGGATTGCACAGCTGAGAGGATTGTATTCACTTTAAATCAGGTGCTCAAGCTATCTGATGGCCCCATTAAACCATTTTAGGGGAAAGAGAATTCCCAGTACTTGAGTAGACTGGGTGGAAGAGAAGGAGCAGATTCCTTGTCCATTAAATATTTGTTTAGCCTTGAACAGAATAATGCTTTGCTTAGGATGTAATTTTTTTCTGTCTTTGTTTTCTTCTCTGAAGCATTTCAAAGAACTTCCAAGGAAGTGTCAAGACTTTGTTTTCCTGTCTGTGCTTACCACCACTCCCTGGTTGTCAAGGAACAGAACCCTTGATCCCAATTGTGACACGTTCTCAATTGATGGAAGCAGAAGAAATAGAATCTTTTATATTGGTCCCTGAAGCAGAACATTAAAATTGCCCTCATAATATGTGCTTCTTGCTATAAAAAGTCTTGGTGCCTCCTTGCAGTATTGGGAGCAAAAAGCATTCTGATCTTCAGAAATGGGATAGTTTGGTGGACAAATATGTTTAATTTCTGTTCTTGAGGGCTGGCTGTAATGTTTGAAAAGCTTGACTTCTATTTTCATCTCTGTTTGTTTGTTGCAAATAGTGTGAGCAGTGGCTGACTTACATTAGGCAGTGATATCGACCTGATTTCTGAGGGCTGTGAATTGCAGATAAGTTGTCACTTGATGATGCTTGTCATTCATCCACAGCTGTTTGTTGTGGCAGGCCAGGTGCTTCTCATTGCCCAAAGAAATGTGCACAGAAGCTTGTAATTTATTATATAGAAATGGGTAGGTAAACAAGAGCTTTATTGTTAGATCACAAGTCTGCAATGCAACAATACTGTACAGTTCCTGTGGATATGTTGTTTAAGTATTATTGGTTCATCCTATTAAACTAAAAGCTGTGCAAGATTGTTGCAGCAGTTCTAAATCAAAGTTGATGATCAGCAATTACTCAGTAGCTTCAGAAGATGCTTGGATGTTTGGTGCTAAAAGCACTAGTTCTTGTTAAGCCTTGTATGAAGTCTATTTGTAATATTTTTCTCCTGTATTTAAAAACCCCACAGAACAACAGTGAAAAACCTCCCCAAAAAACTCCAGCTTTCCTCCCTAGAATCCCCCCAAAAACCTCACAAACAATAAACAAACACAAATAAAAACCAACCATGCTGAAAAACCTATGAAAGATCCTGAATTGTGATCAGGTAGAACAGCACTGACGTCTAAAAAGAAAAGTTGGGTTCATCAGCTTGTTTTACTTTAGTGTTATAGTGAAAAAAAAAACAAACTTGGCATAACCAATGGAAATCTAAATTAGACTTTCTAAAGCTTTTTAATAAACCATGATGTGTAAACCAGATACTATTGCTGCATGATTGAACCTGCTGCTGCTTTAAGTTAGGATTTCTAGGGTTTTTTCTATTGCAGTAGGCTACTCTGACCTTTTGTTCTTAAATTCTTGTACAGATATCCTGTATCTTGAACTTGTATAAGCTACCTTGTAGCGCTTGCCAAAAGAAATTTAAATAAAGGTCATTTATTATGTCATCAACTCTGTTTTATTATGAAGAAGAGACACTGCTGCTAAAATAAGAAAATTAAATTGTATATGAGAATAAACATAAGGTTCCTGTTTGAAATATCTGTTTTTAAGCCTGCAGAAAGCCCATTTTTTAGAAACCTCCCACGCAACACAACTGTATTCCAGCCAACACAGCTCAGCTGAAACTTGTTTGCCTGGGTTAAGACTTCTTTCATATTTTTGTTCTTGGAACTTGAGGTGTTTTTTGTTTAATTTATTTCAGGTTAGAGCAGAAGTTAGGATTATAGTTACTCTCTTAACTGGGTTCGTGTGAAGTGTATTCATGATGCTCATTCTAGAGGTAATCTCAGTTCTTGCTTTGCTGAAACAACCATTGACATACAGAAAAGTGGTCCTGTACTGGTAGGTCTTTGGAAGATCTGACACTTAAGGTGTCCTTTCAATAACTATAAGAATTCAAAAGAGGCCCTACGGTTTCTTTCACCCTTGAAAATAAGTTGGGCATTCCTTTCAGTTCTCAGTGGTGGCAAAATACATAGAGTGAAGGATGGACTAAAAACCTCGTAGAATTGCCATTAGAAAATTGGTCTTTGCACTTGCTCAGTTTTGGAAGTATATTATTCATTTAATGGAAAATCTTATGGATTCATTTAGGCAGTCGGCTGCAACAGCACCTGATGTGGCAGTGTGCTGTCTGTGTGTTGGTGCCTGTTTGTCCAAGCAAAATCAATGCAGCTTCTGGGTTACAGAAACTTTAGGGTAGTTTAAGCTCACATTGTTACTTTATTGGCAGTAGGTGAGAAGTACTCACCTAGTCACATATGGCTCATCTAGCAGTTCATAATTCATTGATCTGTAATAGTATGATTACTTGCAGTTGTTTATAAGTACTCTCAGAATAGCCTTCTGAAAAGTCATTCCTTATGGAGTAAATTGTATTCTTAAGCTGCAGATGAGACTTAAAATATTTCTGTATCTATGACTGGTTATATCTAAAATGTTTCCAGGTGCATCAGTTGATGTACTGAAGTAGACCTTTAAGATCCTCTTATTGAGGCTTTTTCAGTACAATTAATTAATTCTTATATTCTTAAAATGTTTTTCATAGCCTTGTGTTTTGTTTTGGAAAGTTCCATGCAGAAGACATCCAGGTCTGTTTGCTCTCACAGGAGGGCAACTGATTCCATTTTGGCATCAGCATCAGAAGGACTTGTTCTGCCACCTATCCATCTTGTCTGTGGAAACATCTCTGCTGACTCATCTTACTTTTTCATTTCAGAAAAACCTCTACAACAACATTGCTTTTCCTGTTGCCTTGTCATGATTCCCTTCATTTCCTGAAGTAGTTTGCAGTTGGTGTTGGGGGAGTCTGTAGCTGTACCACAGTGCATGCTTATCCAGGCTGTTTTGTTTTGGTTGAAGTGGAGGTGAGTGGTGTCCCTCAGCTGTTCCTCACCCCTGCTGTGCCAGGCCTGCACAAGTCCCATGACCTAGCCCAGTTTAAATGATTCTCATTTTGTGAGCATCTGTTTAAAATAATTTGCAGTAGTGGGGATTCCTCTTGACAGAAGAGGATTAGGGAGCACCTGCACAGACAGGTCCACAGGCAGTTCAGAAAAACCTCAGCCACAGTGGGGAAAGAGGTGGTAAGGACCAGGTGTGGAGGACTGGTAATCTCCTAACCCTTCCAGCTGTCTCTAGCAGAGGGTGTCACACTGCCCCTTCATACAGCTGCCAGTATGGGAGATGACAAAGAGTACCATGTGAGAGACTATTATTAGTAACTTTACAGATGTGGGGGAAAATCAGAGGGTGGGATTCTGAATGGTTGTGTATGATGCCCTCTTAGTTCTATTTTGCTGGTTAGTAGTGTAGCAAAGTAACAAAAAAAGTATGTAAAAATACAGTGCTAGATTTGGTGTTGAAAGGTTTGAATAAATCTTCTTTGCCTGCTTCACAATGAAATAAACAAAAAAAATCTGAATATTTTATGAAGCTTCATAGGTTTTCTCTTGAATGAACAAAATCAATGGTTTATTGCCTCTCTTATTTTTATGCTCCAAAGTTAGACTGAGCCCTAGGTAAAAGTGGCTTGTGGAGGTGAAGTGAATAATGCTGCAGGTAACTAGAGCACCTGTAAGTGAAGAAATAGACATTTTTACCATTAAGACCACCAACTCATTTGAGTCATAGGAACAGTCTTGCAGATTCTTTGTCATGAAGACCTGGATAAGTTAGGGAGCTTTGAAGCATATTTCAGTGGCAAAGAGCTCCAGGACCTAGGAACTCGAGCTTTTAGAGAGAATGTTGGGATTTAGTACCTGGGTGTGACTCTTACCATATTTTCTGTACTCCTTCATTTTTCAGAACAAGTTTGTTTGTGGAACCCAGCTTATGGTAGTAATTATTGAAGTTGCAGTGGGCATTCAGAAGTTTGTTATGCTTTCCTTGGCCTTCATTGCCAGCTAACTCTCTCAAAAGATAGCTGAGATATCTGGACTGTCCCAGGGTTTTTTCCAGATGAGAGATGTTTTCAAGTCCTGTTCTTAAACATTTCAGCTTTCCTGTGTTTTTTTGGTGGCTTGGTATTTGATGGTTTTTTTCCCTTCTGAAAACAGCAATACAGAAGCAGAGGAAACAGCTTGCTCTGCATGTGGACTGTTTATTCAGGAAATGAGAAGGCAGGTGATGAAACAGGGTGGAAGGAAGTGTTTCATAAGGGTAGATTTGGTGGGTGATAGCATTAAGTGATCACAGTGTACTTGGGGAACTTGAGGCAGCAGTTGATTCTGGTTTGTTTATATTTGCAGCAGACTTTTGAGTATTCAAATACTGCAATTCAGAGTTAATGTAACTATGCAGTTTGCCATCTATGCCTTCTATATAATTACTGGTTTTGTCAAGTTCTCCTTTTTGGACTGACTTCACATTAGTAGGAATTGAGCCTAGAGATTTTCTCAGCTCTCAGATTTCTCTTTTAGAATTGCAGAATACAAACAGTTCCTAATTCTTCTGAGTTCTTCTTAGTTAAGAATGTTAGTTTGAGAGTCGAGAAGAACTTGTGATTTCTTTGTTTACCAGATCTTTTACTGGTTTTTTTGACCCTGTTGCTTCTCCTCCATTTTTACTAGTAACTTTGCTTCAGTTCCCGCTTTCTTGGAACTGATCTCAGCAAACACGGGGTACTTGGCATGCAGTGGCACTGTGTCATGTGCAAGAAGCTGGCCTGATCTGTAGCTTGATAATGAAGTGTACTTGGTGTGCAGACTTGTTAGCTGAGAAGGATGATCTGTGGCCTTGTGCTACAACCAGAAGGCTTCTGTTCCTCTGGTGCACTGTATTCAAAGAGCCTTGAGAGCAAGACATGCTTCCTCAATTGCCTTCTGTGCTATTGCTGCTCCCCTGCTGCACAGAGCAAAGTGAAAGTGCCTTCAGCAGTCATAGGACAGCCTGAAAGACACTTAGATTTTTTTGAGAGCCTTTGTTTGATCACCCTTGCTAGATTTTGGGTACAGATTTCATTTAATCTCTTGAAACAGATCTATACCTCTTAGGAGTTGTAGGTAGCTATAACTGTTATAGTTAAATCTTAATATCTAGGAAACTTGTTCTTTTTGGTTTGTTTTAGCACTTAGATGCCTTTGTCAAGAGAGTTACCTTAAGCTTCCTTGTGGACCTTATAGAATTGCTTACCTGGAGTTCACCTGGTTTTCCTGACAGATAGCTGAACATGAGTAAGTAACATGCCCTTGCCACAAAGAAGATGCATGGTGCTCCTGAATGCTTTAGAGAAAGCACTGCCAGCAGATTGAGAATAGCTGTCCTTCCTCTCTGCTCAGCACTGTTGAGTTCACATCTGAGCTCTTGGGTTGTTCAGGGCTCCTGAGTACAGGGGGGATGTGGATGTGCTGGAGAGATCCAGTGAAGGGCTGTGAAGATGATCAAAGGCCTGGATCATCTCTTGTATGAGGAGAGGCTGGAAGAGCTGGGTCTGTTCAGCCTGGAGAAGAGAAGGCTCAGGGTGAACTCATCAATGTGTATAAATACCTGAAGGGAGGGTATAAAAGTGGCAGATACAGGTTCTTTCCAGTGGTGCTCAGTGATGATACAAGAGGCAGTGGGCACAAACAAAAACACAGGGAGTTCCATCCCAGCATCAGGAACACTTTTTGACTTGGAAGGGCGACCAGGCACTGGCACAGGTTGACCAGGGTGTTTGTGTAGTCCTCATCCTTGGAGATATTCAAAAGCTGTCTAGACATCCTTCTGCAAAGGGGAACTTGGGCAAGATGACCTTCAGAGATCTTTTCCTACCTGGACTATTCTCTGATTCCCTTTGGAATAGCATTTCTTGGGTGCTGTTGTGATTCTGCTTTCCAGCAAAGACCTAGGTGAATTTTTATCCTTCTTGACATCAATGTAAACAACTTGTTTTCTTTTCTCCTAGTATGCCTTGCCTTTACTTGCTGCCACATTGATCTTTAAAGTAAATGTATTATTATGCTTGTGTCATCTTAAAAAAATACACTATATTCTCATCTGATACTCATCTTGAGCAATTTAAATGCTTCTACTTCTTTTGGCTTCAGGGAAAGAAAGCAGGCATCCAGCAGAGCTCAGTCAGTTTGGAGGTCTGAGCCCAGGAGGGCACTTCCCCTCTGGAAAGGCTGGGTCAGGAGGCAGCAGGGGCAGGGTTTGGTGCTGGAGTGCAGGAGGGCTCTGATACTGTAACAGGTCACAAATCCACGCTGCAGTGCACCTGCCCGCTCCAAGGACCCTAGGTGGTGCTCCTCAGGAAGTCACCTAAAACCTGCCTGTATAATACACTGTGCAGGTGTTCAAGTAACTTGGCCATTGACTAAAAAGGAAATGTGTTAGATTCAGGGGTCATCTCCACCACTTGCACTTTGTGGCTGCACCTTGACTGAAATTCAGGAATTTGTGTGGGAACACTGGGGACTCTTGATGAAACTCTCCCGATTTAGTGAAGTGTTTGAACTGAAGCTAGTCTTGTGTGGGAGAAGGGGAGGAAGAGTCCTTTTGTGAATTGGATTATAATTTAATATTATAAATATACCACCAATTGTATTACTGCCATGGTGTCAGGGTTAAACTCTCTTCTGTCTAGAACAAATATCATGTTTGGTGATGAGCTCTTGTTATGCTGGCAGAAAAGGGGCCTTGCATTGCCTAATAACCCCTTTATCTAGTTAAACATACCCTGCAATAAAAGTTTATGTAATCTGGTTAACAGAGAATAGGTAATAAATCAATGCAGAACACTGTCATATCCACTTCACTGATCTCTATAGGACCGAACAAAAACTTGCTACCACAGTTTCTCTCATGGCCATGGCACCTAAGTTGTGCAGCTTTTGATCTGTGGTTGTGTACCTATATCTAAGAGAATATTGGGTAACAGCACAATACTGAGACATCCATTTTATGGCTTTTGAAATTTTTTTTTTAATGATGGGAGTTGTCTTCTTACCTCTTCCCATAGGACTTTTTAGCATGTATGTGTGTAGATAGTTAGGAAAGATCCTGTTCATGCAGAGTAGTAGCTTTCATTGATATGTTTTTTTTTCCTTCTGTGGAAGATCTAAGGAGGATTTTCCTATTCTCAAGGTCCAGTGAACTGAAAACCAAATAGTTAAAAAACTACCAATGGCTGAAGCAATCTGTTAAAACCATGGAACCCCACAATGGTTTGGGTTAGAACAGCCCTTAAAAATGTTGTAACTCCAATATTCCTGCCATGGGTAGGGATATCTTCCACTAGACCAGGTTGCTCAAAGCCCCACCCAACCTGGCCTTGAACACTTCCTTGGCCTTCAAACCAAGGCTCTCAAAAAAATCTAAGTGTATTTCAGGGATGGACATCCACAGCTGCTCTGGGCAGCCTGTTGCAGTGCCTCACCACCCTCACAGTAAAGAATTTCTTTCTACTATCAAATATAAGCATTGTGAAAGTGAAGTAGATCTGTGAATGACCCGGTGGACTGACCTGCTGACCACGCTTCTTTTGATGCAGCCCAGGATACGTTGTCTTTCTGGGCTGCAGGCAGATGTTGCTGGGTCATGTCTAGTTTTCATTCACCAGTATCCCCAATTCCTTTTCCTCAGGAAAAGAAAATTCTCAACCCATTCTCCCCCCAGCCTTGGGTATTTGTGCTTGCAAGTATTTGTCCTGGGGTGGCCCCAGCCCAGGTGCAGGACCTTGCACCTGGCCTTGTTGAACTGATGTCCTGAGGTTCACACAGACCCAACTCTGGAGTGTGCCAAGGTCCTCTGGATGGCACCCCTTCCCTCAGCTTGTCAGCTGCACCACACACTTTGGTGTCATCAGCAAAAACAAGATGCACTCCAGGTGTTCACAGGACAGGTTATGGATTGTGTGATAAGAGGAAAACATTTCCCTTCTGCTTTGAAGATACATTTCTGATTTGTTCAACCTTCTTCACAGTTGGAGAGAAAGAGCTTATTTTGTGGCAGGATTTGTCTGATTGGTACAGTGCTCTAAAGTAATACCTTTGTGTGTGCCTGATTGTATCCAGTGTCTATAAAGGAAAAATAGCTGACTAGCTGGCTGTCTTTACAGAGTCATTTTGAAATAATTTCATTTGGCGTGTACCCGTCTGAACACTTAGGCTTTTAAGAATTAATAGTGTGAAGGAGCATTTGTTAATTAAAACCTCAAGCTGACCAAACTGCAAACACTTGTGAATGTAACAGAGAGCAGCAAAAGCATGTCATGAACATTCCCCCAAAGCTAGAAAAACCCCTAGATCAATAAAATGATACATTTGGGGTTGTATCTTCAAATCTAATGGTTAGATTAGCTAAAGTAGAAAAGAGCTTGCTTGTGGAATCACCCTTCATAATAACCTGGCTGCATTTACAAATAAGAAACTTCCCCTTCCCTACATTGGTTGGAAAATTGTTTCAAAGCCTTGGGGCTCAGATGGTTAGAAGCATTCTGTAATTTTCAAAATAAATCTGTTCTCCAATTTCATACTTGTTTGACTCTTTGGCAGTATCCTTTTGCTGAGAGAGCCCTTTTCCTTCCTTTGTATTTATTTTGGCATATAACAGAAGCAATATTGTTCACTTTCAGCCTTCATTTTGCCAAGAAAAATAAGGCAAGCTGGCTGTCTACTCATAAGCTAAACAGTTTGGGGGAAGGTAGTCCTTAACCATTTCTGCACCTGCTTTACTGTTTAAACAGGAGCAGGTAGAATTTTTTCCTTCCTTTTCCCAGAGGTCTTCTCTGCAGCCTTTAAGAGCATGCTGGATTGAGTCTTTGGGACCACAACTGATCATGAATGCTGAGAATTAGACCATTGGGTATCTGTCTGTCTGATGGTGCTACTCTTGAGACTTTGATAAGGGAGGCTGTCATCATGTGAGCAGATGGAGGAGCAGAATACACCAGGAGCATTGACAATAAAAATGAAGAGTTAAAAAATGTTAAATATAAAAATGGGTTAAAAGTGTTTTAGGCTGAATGTTCCTGTCAGCAAAGATCTGTTCGTTCCGATAACTTGAGTGTGGTTACAAGTTTGTGTAACTAAAAAAAGCTGAAAACCTGCTTTAAATAGCAGTGCTTGCATCTGTTTGTAATGTCACTCATTTTTCATCCTATTTATAAGAGTTTGGTGTTTCTGCAAATTGAATATGCATGCAGTCTGGCGTTGCTGAATTTCCCGCTAATAAGAGCACCTAAAATGGGTGTGTGGAGGAGAGACGAGAAGCAACAGACATCAAAAATCATCACCCAGGTCTGCATCTCATATTGGCTGTGGAAGGTAAGGGTTGCAGTGCGTGCTGCTCTGGGAAACAGAGCTTCAGGGTGAATTCCTCTTTCTGTGGTAATGGCATCTTTCCTTTTATTAATGCAAATTAATAACTTGTAGTCATCTCCTTTCAGATGTCTACTGTTTCTAATTTACATGAGAGCATCTAGCCATGCTTCCCAATTATGTGCCACCTCAGTTAATCAGTCAGGTGCTTGAGCAAGGTCCTCCTCACTGGGCTGAGTCATTGGACTTAGTTCATTGGACTAAGCCATAGAAAACTTTTAACTTTGCAGTTTTGTTAGCACACAATTGTTTTGTTAAACTATTTTTAATGGTTCCTTTTGTGGTTTACTGGCATATGTTATAGTAATTACCTAGAGTGTATTAATACTGTATATTTTTTTTCATGAGGGAAAATTCTAATTTGCTTTACATAATACAAACCCAAATCCCAATTATAATAAAACATGGAGAGCAGTAGAATAAATGGTTATTCTTTTTAGTGCCATTTGTTTTCATGAGTGTCTATTTCCTGGGACAGACCTTGAACCAGAAGATCTTGTGTATTCTGGTTATCTGTTTGCCTTTCTCTCATCCTCCTGCATTCAGGATGTTCCTCAGGTTCCCTGCAGGGACTGTGATGTGTCTTCCCACCTCACCCTTCTGTCTTCATTTAGTCTGTTTTTACTAAAATTTGCAATTACCTTGATGTGGAGTTTAAACACAATATGCAAACATTATAGTGTAAAAAAAAATCACCATCTCTGTGCTACCCCTGCTTTTGCACAAGTGTTGGTTTAGCAATTGAGTTTGTAATTTAGCTGCTTCCTGCCCCCTCACCCCACCCAAGACAAAAGCAGAGAAGAAAATTGTCCTTGGGCTGATTCTGTGCTGAAGCACTGCTGTGGCTGGCAGGAAGGGCAGAGTGAGCGCGGCTCTGTGGAGGGTGGGAGCGCAGGGTTTGTCCCTGTGTGATCCCAACTGCGCTGCTCCAAACAGGTAAGCACAGCCCCTCATCCCCTGCTCTGCTCTTGGATGGAGGTCTGGGACAGAGACAGAGCTATGGGCTCTGGCTGAACATCTCACTAGGCATCCCAGTTTGATCTGCACCTCTCCTGAGACTTGCTTAACAAATCGGTTAAAACCCTTCTTTTCCACTGAGTTTTGCTTGATTCCAGGGTGTGTGCTTGTCTCGCTAATGCCTTTAAATATGCTGTGGATGCTAGGATTCATTGTAGATTTCATTCTCTTGCAAAAAAAAGTAAATAGGAAATGCCTAGGGAATGAGGCATTGCTTTCTCGCTGTGTGTGATGACCCCCAGAGGAGTGCCCGCTGTGCCACAGAAGGTGCTGCCTTGCACTTATTTAATTTTTGTGTTTTGGTTCTGCAAAGCAATACATGGCTGTTTCTGGAGTTATGCTGGGAAGCCCTCAGCTCTGGCTGCTCCAGAATAGCTTTGTTTTGTACCCAAACAGTTGGTGTGCACATGCCTGTAGGGGAGGGAGCAGTGTGCTGCTGGGAACTCTGGAACAACGGGAAATACAGGGCAAAACCTGTGGGTTTCTTTTTTTTTTTGCATAACTCTTCCTTATTTGTAGAAGTAAGTGCTTCTCTCTGTGAGTAGTTTTTGTTTTGGCCATTTTATCTGAAACTATTCTCTCCATTCCTTAGCTGATTTCTCTGGGTAAATGTTCATGTTTTGCAAGGTACTGTAAAACACAGAGGTTGTTACCATGTGAGACTATTTAGCCTCATAAAACGGAGAGGAGAGAAAGTATGACTGTCTAGTGGATTTCAGCCCTTGGAATTAAATTATTACATTTTTCTTTTCTTCTCTAGGATCTCAAGTAGCAGGATGGAAGAACTTTAACTGATAGAGACAGAGAACAGGCCCTCTCACCATGGAGAACGTGCCGGTTGATGGGGAGCTGGATAGAAATTCAGTGAGTAACTTAAGTGTGCCTTTGTGCAGTGACATGACTGTGAAGATGCTTTTGCAAGGAGAGGGTTAAATGACTTGAATCTGTTCGCTTTTGCTTTGAATTGATACTTTTCTGGTGAATACATTTGGAATATTATGTAGTATCATGTATCATTTACTAGATTCTCATGGCAGGAGGGCTGAATGTCAAAAAACTTTTAGATTTTTGATTTGATTTTTGGATTTTGTCTCAGAGTCCCAGAGGAAAAAGGTATTCCTCTCAGTCTAACTGACGCTTTGCTTGTTAGTGATTATGGACAATAGAAAAAATAATGTTCTTGGTGGAATGAGGAGCAGAAAAGACAGAAGGAGTGATAATTATATTATCAGAGTAATCTTGAGGTGTAAGAGTTGATAATGTGTACTGATTATAAAATTCCTGAGGCCATGAAGCTCCTTCTAAGCACAATTTAAATACAGGAAAGGCTAGTGTGTACTGTTGTGCTTCATCATCATCATCATAAATGTTGAAATTATACAAGAGTTTAGTTTTTCCACAAGCTGTGTCGTGTAGAAGTACTTTAATAGCTGAAGCAGGAAATGTTTTATAGTTTCCAAAGCACTGCTTCCCAAAGGCAAAATAGGATATGTTTTTCTGTAACTGAGGTGAAGGTCAAATTTAACACCTCATTACTGGCAAACTTTATGCGTGATACTGAACTACTACATGGAGCTATTACTTTGATCAAGTGTTTTATTACTGTTTTTATCTTAAGTGGTGAGTTTGGAGACAAACTGTTTTGGAGTGTGTTAAGAAAATTCTTGGTTTTTTTCTGTAATGAACACATTCATTGGTTTGCTGCATGGCCTATGCATTTATATCCCAGATGCAGCATACTTACGAGTATCAACTGCCAAATGTGCAGTAGGGTATTTTCATTTTTTTTTAAAAATGCTGTCAGTTCAGTTGCTGTCCTCCGTGTTCCTCAAAATATATTAAAAAGTACCAGTCTACAAAACACTTCAAAGTAATGTAAGATGTGCTACTTTTCTTTTTGTGACATTCCTTCAGAATAGCATGATCTTAAGAAAGTTCATCAAAATGACTCTGTTTTACCAAGACTGGTTTAGAAGAATGCTAAGTGTAAGGATAGATTGCCTTTCATCCTATGTGCTTCTGAAGTGTCATCTCAGAATAGTTTTTTTTTAAAACTGATGATGTATTGTAATAGGCTAGTCTAAGCATTTCTTATCAAAATATCAGTCAGTGGGGTAATTGTCTAAATTGCAGTTACAATGTCAAGTTTTGTGTGTTGCACTACAAGTGTTAAAAACATTTTTGAAAGCTTATTTGGTAGTCTAATACACAGCCTAGTGTATGTCATAGTAAAAGAAGTGAAAATTAAATATTAAAAATACCATATGTATTTTAAGAGAGATTGGCCCAGTAGTTTTGAAGACCTGTACATTAAGAATAAACACTTTGAAGACCTTTAGTCAATGCAAATCCTTCCCAGAAATGTAATTTTTTTGAAATCATGTTTAAAATTTTTCAGTATTCCCAACTTTTAGGTGCAATCTAAATTTTTTTGAAGTTCCATTGTCATGATAAAATGAATGAAATACATATGTTGTAATGTGCATAAGGAATACTGAGCAAAATTTTTCTCTACTTTTAAATTCTTTGGGATGTTTCTAGGAGGTATCTGAAAAAAACTTTTTTAGAAGTGTCAGCTTTCTAATTTCAGTTTTTGGCTGACTTATTAAAGAACAAAAGACAAGGAGATCACAGGCCTTAATGCTGTGCTTTTTCCTTTCCAGAATCAGTATACAGAGAAAAGTCTCATAATAAACGCTCTTCCTATCTCACAATTAGGTTGATACGTACTGAATATAAATTTGAAGACAAAGGCTGTGACAGCTCAGCTATTTTTGTAGTCTGACACCATTAAAACAGTGCAAAATAATAGATGCTCTGAGTTCTTGTCTGAGAACAGTTTTTGTCTATTTTTCTATAAAATAATAATTTAATCAAGTCTCACTTCCCCAGAACTTAGAACATTACATGGAAATGTATGGTATAAACTGTTGTTTTTTGAAATATTTTCTTAGAAATTTTTAGCCACTTCTAATTTTTGCTGAGACATACATTTAATAAATAATTTGCCTGTGATAGAACTTGTACAGTCAGTGTCAGTCCTTGTTACTTAATACATCAATAGACATAAAAGTACTTTCTTTCCTTGAAGCATTGAATCATTTTTATTGATCAGATTTGTAGGTTGGGTCAGTGGTCCTGAATTTAATCTGACTGGATTAATTTCAATGGTTTACATGTATCAGAGACTGCCTTCAGGGAAAGTCTGTCTTCAGCAAGGTGAAAACTCAAACTTGGCTTTAAAATTTAATGGTATGTTTTGATTGTAAAAATACTGTTTTAAAATAACTTGTGTGATAAAACATTCACACCTGCTAGCGTGACACATGCTTTTGCTTTTACCCTTATATTCAACAGGAAAAGGTTTTTGTTTTTTAGAAGAACTTGGCAGATATAACCTAAAGTTTAGCAGCAGTTGTTATAAGCTTTATTTCTGAGAAATGAACATCTAAAAATAGTGCTCTTTTGAAGCACGTAAGCTGCCTTTGTATAAAAACAATTACAGCTGCTGTCTCGTGATACTTTATATTGCTGGATTTATATTGCTGGTTTTACTTCTAGGTCTTAGTCAAAAACTTTACTGGGAGGAGGACTAGGCTTCATGTATTTTGGTAGCAAAATTTTAAAGTAATTGTGCCTCTGTAGAAATGAAATTGATCACGTAGTGTTGAGAACCTGTCAGAGGACTTGTTCTGTAATCTGTAATCAAAGTCATCAATTATATAATGGGAAAAGAAGGCTAGGCCGTGCCTCTGGGAATATACATATGTTTCTCTTAATTTTCTACATTTAGAATAAGAGTTGTGGGTGGTGATGGACAGGAATGTCCAGAGAGCATTCTTTTCAGAGAAAACCCTGAACTAGTAAAATGGTAATGTTTTGTTCCCTCAGTTGTTTGGAACCTCAGTCTGCAGTGATACGAATTGCAGGTGATAGAGGTGCAATGGGCCATTGGAAAATGAAAAGGTCTTTTTGGCCAAAACAGTCTTATTTCAGTGCCTTAACATCTCGCACCAGTGTTTAGAAATATATAGTCTGCAGGTTTTAGGTAAATACACAGACCCAAATACCTCTGATGAAGAGAGAGGGTTGAGCAGCAACAGAGGCAGTTTGGTGTGTAAACAGAATGTCAATTGGAGAAGATAGAGGACAGAATTAGACAGGCTTGTGTTTCAGCCTCTGGCATAGGAGCTGTTTGTACCAGTTCATAGGATTAACCATGCAATGCTAAAATATTTACATGAAAAGCCCCTGCATTGCCATCTCGGGTGACAGGCTGCCCTGCTCTCTGGTGTCACGTTGTATCTTGGCCAGGGCTGCTTGCAGGGCAGGCAGTGAGACAGGACCTGCTGTGCTGCCTTTCCCTCTTGTTTCCTGCACACGTAAGTAATGCACTGCCAGTGAGCATCTGCCTGGTGAGCTCAGGTACTGCTGATCCTGTCTGTTCACAGTGTACTTTTCCAGCTCCATCTCTTGCTGTGCAGCAGCCCAGTGCTGAACAGCTGTGCTCCCAGTCCTTCAGTCAGTTGCTGGATGTCTGTATAGTTTCTGCAGGCTTCTTGTTCTCTTGTCAGCCGCTCTTCTCTTGAATCTAAAATCAGCATAGGGTAGGAGAGTTCCAGTCTGAACATAAACTGTTTCCTAGTCTGCGGTATGTTATCTGTACATTAAGAACAAACACTTTGCCATGAAAGCCGCTGAATTCTTGAATACATTGCATGTTCTACTACTCAGATCTGTCTGGTAAGTTCATGGGTTTCACTCTTTGACCTGAATTTAGTCTCTGGCAGAAATAGAAGGTTATTTGCCAAGTGTGCTTATATTTTATTTCAGTTTTTCCAGATAAGTCAAGTCCTGTTCCAGAAAGTGCAGAATTGTGAAAGAGGGGTTCCCTCATCTTTCCAATGATGTGTACTGCAATTGCTGTATATTCGTTTGCATTTGCACATTGCAGTGTCAATTTACAATTTAACACCCTTAGGCAGATGTGAGGGATAAAAAAAAAAAAAAAAATCAGTGTTTTGAGGTCAGGAGTGCAAGACAAGATTCCTGCTTGCAAAGATTTTGATTATGATTTTTCTTTTTTACATTTCCTGCTGTTAAGTCCTGATAAGAGAGACAAGATTGGATCCTCTTTAAATTTCAATACTTTATGGAGTACAATTTTTTTATTTGGGATATAGAAGATATGTCATGTTTGGATTTATTTTATTTTTAAGGAGAAAATGTTCATGCTGATCAGTATTCTTGTGTTCTCCTTTTCTGTTATTCACAGATTTCAAATGCAGTAAATCCGTAAAGACATAAGTGGAATTTGCCTTTTATCTGTACATGGCTGAGCACAGTGGGATCTTAGCCTTGATTGTGGTCTTTGTTAGCAAGGATTTTAAAAATATTCCAGATCAAATATCAGAAAGGCTTACAGGATATTACTGTGTAGTTATCCTCCTTTAGTGCCTGTATTTGATGCATTCAGTGGGAGAGAAATTCTAAGCAACTTGGTTCTATGGAAATACTCAGATATAAAATATCCTCTTAAATTTAAAACTGCACTATTTGTCTTGCATCCTAAGCAATTTCAAATGTTACCTGTGTTTGTAGATGAGCTGAATCTGTGGCTTCTAAGTTTGTGTTTGTATTAAAAAGCAGTTAGGCTTGGATCTAGCATTAGTAGGTGCTTGCACATTACTTATGACTTTAAAGGTTTTTTTCCTTCCAAAACACTTTTCTGAAAGTGGAGTGGTTTTGGAAACATTTTGTGTTATTTCAGCTTTCTTCAGAGCTTCAGTCTTTTTGAAACCACTCCAGCTTAAAATGTCTTTAAAAATGCTGTGTATCAAGTCATAGGAGCACTAAATTGCTGCTGGGGAGATTCCACTCACAAGAAGTGATTGAGGCAGCTGCTGTTTACTAATGATGGCTTCTAATAATGGCTTTCCTATAGGCATATTTGTCCGATTTGTTGCTTCAACTTTTCTGAACTGTGGAGTCCCTGGAGGTCTTGCCTTTGGCACTGAGGTGCATGTTGTATTTTAGTTATGAACTAACACTGTTTTCATTGTCCTTCTTTCCCGCTGCTGCTGCTGCTTTTTGTGCACTTGCTTCTTCCTGGCCTGGATTTTTATGTTTGCTGTTCTTCATTCCTCAATTGTATGTGTACACAGCATCATGGTGAGAACAGAGACTCTCCTGAACTATCAAGTAAGTGACTCCTCTCTCCTACATTATGTTTGCACATATATTTGTAGTAGTTAATAGATATCTTTGCATATAGTTGCTGGGATAAATACTAAGTTTTCTTCTTTATCAGAATTGAGAAGTTAAAGTGTGATTAAAATTTGCTGTTGGAAAAGTATTTTGCCTGGCATACCACTCATACAAAAGTTTTCCTACTGTAACCTTTATTTTTTAGTGGGAAAAGTTTATTCTTCACCTCTCCCAGTCATGGCCAGGAAAAAAAATCTTTTATATTATTTATCTGGAAGGGAAAAAGCTATTTTTATGAGTTTGAAGTGAAACTTTCAAATGCTATTGTAGTACAGATAGTAAAGATATGGAAGTAATGGTTCAGAAAAAGGTTTTATTTTTGAGTGTGTTGATTTCTAGTGCTATGTGTGGTTCCCTTAATTTCAATAATTTTACATATTCAGAATTGAACAGGTGTATATATACTATAATTCTTCAGGATTGGACCTGGTGAGGTGCTAGGGAAAACTTCAGATGTATATATGTGCTTACATGTAGCCAAAGACTTACTGGTGCCATTGATTTGTGAGCATTAGTATGATAGTATGATTAGTAGAGTAATTTTGCCTGGGATTAAGAGTTTGTGTATGTAGGAAAAAGAAAGGTGCAGGCACAAATTGTTTCTTTTTTCTGTGAGAAATCTGTGCAGAAGTTGTGGTCTTAGCTGACATAGCTTATTATAGACATTAAAAAACAATGTTGAATTGAATTGTAGTAAACATTTTCCTGTATATGATGTCCGTGTGCTATTTTCAGTGGTGCAGACACTTTCACAGGCTCATTATAGAAACAGAAGTAGGAATCTGACTCCCCAGATTTTTTTTCATAGCCTTACCTGAAATAAATTGGCTGTAAATTTATATTTCTTCTAAGGTATGACTTGTACTGACAAACTTTTGTATTAGTAATTTGGTGACCAGTATGATGAACATGAACAAAGTATGTCTTTTTCAACTCTCAACGGTTCTGTTGGTATTGAAATGTGACCTCTAAAGAGTCACAAGGAGGCTTTGATATTTACTATTTGCTGTTTCTTCTCTAAAATAATGCCTTGTCTTCTCCCTCACCTCAGAGCAAAGGTCTGAGTGTTAGGATGAGGCATTTTGCAGGAGGGGGGACACCTTCCTCCTAGTGGCTGCTATGGTGTGAATAGTTACGTTCTTAACTGATTTATTTCCATTTGTTTAGTACTTTTACACTGCTTTATATAAAAAGGAGATTAAAAAACTCTCCTGCCAATCATTCTTCAGCTTTTTAGATGGACTTTCTCAAAAATCCACCTGGTTTAAGAAGTTCACCTTGAATACCCAGGCATATGAAGTGCTTGCCATATGCTATTCTATATTAGGTGATACATAAACTCTGGTAGGAAAAGTGCCTTTCGGACAGTTCTAGGAGTTGTTGCAGGACCTAATGACTCCTAATGAAGGGATATGAATTTTACAGTGAGCTTGAAACTTGTAGTCCTGTTAGTGTGACTGAGTGCCCACTGCTGAATGTAGCTCATGCTTTAGCAGCACTTGTGTGCAGAGCTTGCTTACGCCGCAGGTTACTGGCAGCTTCTGCCTGAGAAATGTAACTGCATTGTGACAGCTTTAAGAAACCTTTGGAATTCCCAAAGCTTAAAAAAGGGTTAGAAGTGCTACATGGTGCCTGCTCACAGACAAGCCTTCTGCACAGGTTACTCAGGGGAGAGTTGCTAGTGCAGTTCCTGCAGTGGCATAGGGGCTGGTGGGGGCACCTGCAAAGCACAGCAGGCTGAGAAATCCCATCCCTGCAGAAGCTAAGTGGCCAGTGGCTTGTCAAAAGGGTGAGAACTGGTCTTCCTTCAGTGCACTGTACACATTAAATCTTTAAAACAAGTATAGCTCACTCTCCTTGCAGCGACCCATTTTGTGCAAACCTGTGAAGCAGCTGCTTTCTTACCACCTTTTATTTTCACATTCAAGACCTTCTGCAGTATGGTCTCTTCCCAAGACTTCAGCAACTGCCTTGCTCCCCCCTTTCCCTTACTTGTAGCTGCAGAACAATAAACAGCTAGTTGGTACAACAAGAAGAGCAAAATCAGACACTGCTTTGAAATACCAACTTCTGGCACTGATGGACTTGAGTTCTGAACTGGTAAAATGAGCTGGTTGCCTCCCTTGTCCATTTCCTTACATATTTTTCCCCAGCAGCAGTTCACATAGAGTATAGTTTCTCTGGAGCAGAGAATCTATAACTAAGCTTTAGATGGCTTATCTGATGTAGAAAAATAATACAGGTGGGTGTACTGCAATCCTTGCATTCTTCATAGAGTCATTTAGGATGGAACACACATTTGAGAATCATCAAGTCCAACTGTTAACCCAGCATTGCCAAGTTCACCACTAAACCATGTCCCCAAGTGCCACATCTACACATCTTTTAAATACAGCCAGGACTGGTGACACTTTCCTGGGCAGCCTCTTCCAATGCTTGAGAAGCCTTGTGGTGAAGAAATTTTTTCTAATATCCAATCTAAACCTCTCATGCCACAACTTGAGGCTGTCACTCTCGTCCTGTCACTTGTTACATGGGAGAAGCTACCTTTCAGGTAGTGGTAGAGAGCAGTAAAGTCTACCCTGAATCCCTTTTTCTCCAGGCAAAACAACCCCAGCTCCCTCAGCCATCCTCATCAGACTTGTGCTCTGGACCCTTCACTATCTTCCTCACCCTGCTGGACACTCAAGCACCTTTTTATTTTTTCATACTGCTTTGTGTTCATTCCAGGTTTTGCTGCAAAATGTTTCCACTACTGTAATAAGAGTAGTGATAAAGCTAAGAAGGCCTTTGTACTTTGCAGAGTCCATCCAGAGAATAGAACTTGTTTGGTTTGACTCAAATCTTCTGCTGAACTTTTAAGGAAAGCTTGGGAACTCTTAAAATCATCTGTGTTGTAAGTTTCAGTCTTTTCTTTAGTAAATATTGCTTGTTTCCCTCTTTGAGCACGTTGTCAGTATATCTGCTTTCACACAATAGGTGTTACAGAGTCTTTCTTTGATTATGAAAAAAGGTACAGTGTTGTTGTCTGCAGCTTAACAAAATGTACAGAAACTATAAAACAGGATGGCTGGCCAGGTGATCCTAGAAATAGGTAGGAAGACACCAGACAAGTCTTTCAGACCGATGAGGTTCAAGGAGAGTAATTCTTCTGCTTTAAGCCTTTGCCTTGACAGAATTTGTACATGATTTGTATTGTTAAGACATGTTTCTTGTGATGTACATACAGACATTGATCTTAGCTTTCTGGGATGTTGGTACAGCTTGATCTGGCAAGTTGTTTCATGGGTTGGCTGAGTTGAGGCTAGTTAAACCAAAAGCTATCTCAAAGTGGCAAAGAAAAGAAGTATTTCAGAAGATAAGCAACAGCTCAATGCTGTATCTCTATTGAGTATCAGCCTTTCCAACCTCATGCTAATTTTTGTTTTCATCTTTTGCCTTATGTCTTAGACCAGTCTTACTGGCTTCTTTCTGCCATCCTCTCCAAAGCAAATATCTGGTTTGAAAACCTCAGTTTTTAGAATGAAAGGTTTTGCAGCAGAGCAGTTGAATGCCAGTTTCATAAACAGCATTGAAGTTCTTAGTAGAAATCTATGCACAAGCACATAACATCTTTGAATGAGCATCCATTTTGTATTTCAGCAGTGGTAACAAACAGTGATGACCGGCCTATAACTCCAGGAAAAATGAACCAGCACCAGGGAAAAGAAGGCTATTTTACTCCAACCAAAGAGTTACTTCAGCCATGTCACTGTCCAGGAAGTGCCCATAGTCATGGTAAGACAAAGTTATTTTTTGCAGAGGTTTTAAAGAACTTAAATTCTAACATTAATTATATGTTCCAAATATCGGTTCAAAATCACCGACTTTTACAATAAAGAGGTAAGGAAGAAAGCGTATTGGAATTTTCTGTGTAATTATTTGTATCTTTGTGTTAATCTGAAAGAGGAAAAATACATTATGTGATGCACTAGTTTATTAAGGCATGCTATGATTTGTTTGATGGGAGAGCAGTTCACATGATGGTAAATGATTATTTGTGTAGTCCTGTAAAACCCACAGTAATGTTCTTCTCTCAGTATTCAAGCTGTGTCTTTATGCAGCATTGTTATGATGTACCATAAGTGGAACTTCGGTGGAAAGATACTTCAAATTACTTCAATAACAAAGTAGTAATTAAATTATTTCTACTGAAAGGTCCTTCTCTTTAAAAAAAGAAAAAAAAAAAAAAAAGAAAAGTCTCAACACTATTTTTTGTCAGCTTTCAAGAAGTCCCTCTGCCTTGCTAAACTTGTTGAAAACAAACTGTGCATCCATGAGAACTGATTGGATGGAAAGAGAAACTCAGTAGACCTGACATGCTGATAGACTATTCAAGAAACAAAAAACAAGCAATAATTGGTCTCCTTGTGCTTATTTGCATTTGAAACTACTTGCATTTGTTGCTCAGGAAATCATTGGACATCATTCCTGGGGTGTGTGAAGTTCTTAGTGAAAACTTCAGGCTTTTAAAATTGATGTTCTCTTCCCTTTTACTGTTGGCAGCCATAATAGTCATCCATGCATCCTTTAGTTTTTTTCATGAGTAGTGTTCCTGACATGGTTTTATATTTTTACCTGGTGTTGGTATGACTCTCCCTAACTACCATAGCTTGCTTTGTCAGAGTAATGACACTGGTGTTTCAGAGTAATAAAGGCAGTGTCTTAGGTCACTTTGAATCACATTCCTGTTGTCCCATTCAGTTCTATTAGACAAGAAAATAACTTTGAAACAAAGACAGTTGTTACTGTGCTGAATCTGGTAGTATTTTAGTGTATTTTAAAGTTATTATGGTAGTATTTTTGGTACTACACACAGCTAACTCAGATATATTTTCTAATTCCTGGTGTTATCACACTGGAACAGCACTTGATGTCCTCTGGCTTATGTCAAGCTTAGTCTGGAAATATTTTCTGTATAATATAAATAAAACTTGTTTGTAATTTTTATTATGTTGAAAGAACTTTTGGTTACTTTCTCTCTGTACTGTGTTGTATCCTTTACTAGAGAAATGCTGATGTTATGTAAGTGTATTTGAATATTCTAATAAACTCTTCCTTTTAATATTGATGTTCCCACTAAGTTATAAGGTCAAACTGTAGTGTTTCTTCAGGACTTTCTCTCATAGGAAAATTACTAAAATGGGCTTGAAAAGCACTTAATTGTCCTACATCAAACTCCTTGCAGTTTAGTAAGTTTTTCTTTCCAGATCTTTTTTTTCTTCTGAATATTTCAGGGCTTATATAAGTGAATTTAAGCCAGTTAAGTGTATTTGTGCCTTTTTTAGCATCAATCATTACTGACTTAGTTTTCCAGGAGCACTACTAGGTATAAGGCTGTACTTTCATGAGACAAGAAATTTGGCTTGCATTCAATTTTAGTAGAGAAATGGTACAATGTGGGCTAGGCTTCAGCAACCCACAATTACTGTCTTGCAGCCTATCTACAGCTTGGGAGCTGATTTTTTTTGAGTGGGTTGACCAACATTTAAAAATCAGGTGAATATTCAATGGCAGTTATTCCTATGGGAAAATTACAGTGCTGGCAAAAATGTGAGCTTATTACATTGGAGAAGAAGAGATGTAGTGGAAGCCTGAAAAATATGAAGTAGAACAGAGCTTAATATGATGGAGTGAGGCTGTTGTAACTGAAATCCAGTTAACCAAGGTCTTTACAATGTGCCTGTGGTATGATATAATGACATTGGGGATGTTTAGATACAGAATTTGAAGGCATTTACAAGGAACTAAATGGAAATACTTTTAGTCACTGACAACTGAAGTCATCCTTAGGAGATGAGTAAATAAACAATTCAGTATCATGCTAGGCACAGAATAACAGAGAATCAAAACAGAAAATGTATGATACCATCTACAAAGAACTGATGAAATATATCTAAGATAGAACTGTGGCACAGGTACTTAGATTTTGCTGCTGGGCAGTTGGATGTTGTGCAATGCTGTTTGACCACTTTTACCTAGGCTGCTTCTGCCTGAATAAAAAGCACCTGTGTTGCAAGGGCACTTAGGCATAGAACTTGTAGCCCAAAACCAGGTGAGTCAAAATGAAACAAAGCCTGTGATGGGGCAGTCTCTGGAGCAACCAGCACTAGCTTTGGTGTTAATGGGGAAACCACCATGGCTGTCCAGCAGCTATCTAGGGATAGACGTGCTCAGTGACTCTTGTTTGGAAAATCTACTGTAACAAGCTTAATTTGTGTCATCTGCTTGTGTTTTAGGTAAGATCCTAATGACAAGAATTACAAATATGGTTAAAACTACATGAGTCTTAATGCAAGGGAAGGAAGGTGAACATTTAAAATCAGTTTGAGTTACCTCTTATTTGGAACAAAAACAACCATGTCAATGTAAAGTTGTAAGTGGTATGTATCTTATAATTTAGGTGCTGCTGTGTATAAGTACTTTGTTTTCATTTCTGACCACAGCTCTGGATTTCAGAAAGCTTCTATTTTCCTGTACTTGGTTTTTTAGCTTAAGACATGTCTTTCTCCTCCCTCCCTCCTGTTGCTCTTGTGAGATTGAGCAGAGTATGTTGTCTGAGACAGAGATGGGGGTCTTCTTCTTGGAGTCCAATACAGATTGATTTTATAAATGTAGAGTGTGATTTGATCTGGCAGCATTGTCTAGTGGTTGCTCAGCAAAAGTCTATTTAAAATGTCACTGTTCTATGTATTTGCACTGTTTTACAAAATATTTTCAAGATCCTTGAAGTTACACTGTCCTTTATTCTGAGGCTGAAGTAGCTTACCTGTGAGGCTACAGACTGGCATGTGTAGGTGTGGAGGTCACACTTCCACAAGAAGCTTTAGCAATCTTGTTTGATGGAAATGTGTTAAAATAAGGGATGGTGGAGATTTTTCCAGTATGATTTTAACATATGCCGAAAGTTTAGATTTTAGTGGCCAAACACTAACTTGGCCATATATAGCATTGATCCTGAGGTGGGGTTTTAATTTTAATTTTTGTGTATTTTATTTATTCCTGCCTTGTCCATCAATAGTTAACTGGAGCGTCAGAATAGACTAGTCCTGATAATAATGCTACAACTCATGTGTCTTGAACAGACTAATGGTTATACTATGTTTTTTTGCTCAATATTTTATTTAGACTTGTCAGACTTGGAGGAGGACCTAAATAATTCAGTAGCTTTTTGATGGAAACTTTAATAATCTTGGGAAGATACTTTATCTGTGAAGCTTTGCTTATGTTGTGGGATGGTGTGTCTTTAGGCCCCAGTGGGCAGTATGGCCCCTCCAACTCAGCAAGACTGTATTTTTTTAAGTATAGTCATATAGATGTTAGTAGTGCTAAATCATCTCTCAGTTCTAGCAGCTGACACACAGATAGTATGGTGCTAATTTAGCTCATATTCTGTGTGTGCATTCAGTGGTTAAAAACGTTATTAACTATTAATGATCAAACAAGTAAACTTTCATTGAACTTACTTTTGGAATGTTTCCTTTTTTAACCTAGCATGGGACCAAAAGGAATAATTGATAAAATTATTTTTTTGTAGTTGAAAAATTAACATTAAAAATACCAAGTACAATACTGCATTTTCAAAAGTTGTAGAGCAGAACTCTGCTTGCTGATGTAATCTGTTTATGTCAAATTATCCCTGGTAAATTGAATTCTTGTAAATCTTATTAACTCAAGCATACTGAGTTATTTCTTTGATAAAATGAATTAATGCAGAAATAGTAATCACATAAAAACTATTTAAAAAGTCAACAGTCTCCTTATAAATGATTAATAATGTTTTTAACTTACCAATATTTTCTTAAAACATATTTCCAACTTTTGATGAAGACGTCACAGATGCTTAAATTGCAATATTTGTGGTAAATAGAGAAATCTAGTAAGAGAATGCTTGAAACTGTCAGACTTTTCTGTAGTTTTCCTGTCTTTATTTAAAACATCAGTAAGATGCAGATGAGGTGGGATGTGTGTCCCCAGAAGGAGCCTGACAGGAGATAAGAAACAGGATCTGCCTTTCTTTTCCAGCAGAGCAGTAGTAGTTGTTAATTCAATTTGCAATGCAATTAAAAATATATTGTGTTACATGACTAAGAAACAGAAGTGGTTTAGGTGCAGAGAGGAGGGTTGACAGTAGAAACAAAATGATATCTGCTAGTAATGATGATGATGATGATCACCATGAACTGGAAGGAAGTGAAGGTGATTTTGGGGAAGAGTGAGGGCATTTTTGGCTGTGCTGAACTTGTGCTTTAAATAGCTCCAGAGGAAACATTTAAAGGATATGCCAGTGCTAGGATTTTAATCCACAGGATGCTGCATTTTTGGAGAAAATAGGAATTTAAGTATTTTTTGTATGTGACAGAAGGTGGAAAGCAAAGAACAGGCATTTTCAAGAAGTAGGTCCTAAAGAACAGTTATTAGCTGTTGAAGGGATGAGATGCCTTTGGAGCCTTAAGGACCCAGAAAATATCAAACTCAGATGTTACTGACTGTGTACCCAAGGCAACTAACAAGTTAAAGCTGATTTGTTGTTGACCTGTGCAACTTGCAGCTTTAAAAACCATTTGTTTCAGTTGTTTGGCTCAGTTGACAGCAGGAACAGTTTGTTTCACTGGGCAGTAACAAAGGTCTTGGAGCTCCTGACTGGTCATCCCTGTTCTGGGTTTCTGGTGGTCAAGAAGCCCTGGAGAGACAGCAAAGCATCTCCTCTTAACCAGCTGTCAGCGGAAGACAGATTACTGTGGACCAGTAGAAGGAAAGATGCAGCCCTGTGAGAGTGAACTCGAAGCCTTTTCGAAGTGTTAGCACCTCTCCCTAAGACAGTCACTTGGCTGTGGTGCTCTGGGCACATTTCTGCCAAGGGTTCTTCCATATGGATGCATGAGGCTGAAGCCACAGCACTGGGGAACTGAGCTGGGGAGAGAAATCCCACTGCCCATAATTACAGCAGATGGATGCATTGAGCACAGGTGAGGCTGGAACTCCACTGGGAGTTGATCACTGCTAAAATGCCAGTTTGGGTTGGTATTTGTTTTCAGCTAGTGCTTTCAGTGTGTTAGTAATTCTTTTGGATAAGAGTATTTGGCTTGCAAATGGCAAAATTTTGCCAATCGATCTGGTTCCAAACCAAGCTGTTTCCTGGATAGTTGGGCTATATTTTATATTCAATAGTGATTTCTGTTTTTCTTCTTACCTTTCCTATGTGTTTACTTTCTATATGTAGGCAGACTTAGTCATGGAGAAACTTCATACAGTCTCCTCTTTCCCTTCACTGTGTCTGTTCTTTGAATAAAGAAGCTGAAGAATGGCTAAATAACTCACTATCTTGACACAGTAAGAACAATTTATCAGTCATCCTTTGTTACTTCACTTCATAGTCCCATAACTGTCTCATTGTCTCACTGCTAAAGAAGAACTGTTCAAGTTCTACTTGAGGGTCTCCAAAAACCTTTTTTTGATACTTCAATATTAACAGTAAGTGTTGCTTCTGAACTAACACACCTTCTCTACAGAGTAAATGCATTTAATGTCTTAGAAAAATGTTAAGAATTTTGCTTTCTCCTGCCATATAAGAATTCTTTCTAAAACCTTGCAAACCCTCATGCTTGGAGACTCTTAGTCTTTCTTGTATTATTAGGAGGCATTTTAATTTGTCTTGCATTGCTTTTGATGATGAGGAAGTATTTGCAATCAGCAGTGTGTGGGAGCCATGGGCACTGGTTGTTCTTTAGGTGGTACTGGATTAATGCCTGTTAATCCTGCTGCAGGGTCCTGAGCCTAAGGACACAGGTGGTCACTTTTTCGGTTTTTCAGCAGTGTGGAAGTGAAGCCCCAGTTCCACAAAACTGTGTAACCTATTTGGAGTAGCTTCAGTGAAGCTTGTCTTAAATGGGGTGTGAGTGAGGCTCTGGTCACAGTAGGAGGAAGGAGCTTGAGCCCTAAATAATGTGATCTTAGTCTGTGTTATAAAACTGAATTTCTTGTAAAATGTTTTAAGTTCTGCTGTGTGTGGTTACATGATCTTGACCTCCTGCTTTCTTACAGCCATGCGTACTCTGGCACATTCCTCTCTGCAAGTCATTGTGTTTATTAGAACTTGCCATTTCTGAAATGCTACTCCACCCAGTATTTGTGGCTTGGGTAAATTGCATATTCTGCTTTCTGTGTGGGTATAGCTTTATGAAAGTGTGGTACTGGGTTTAAAAGGCACAGCAGTGATTGATGTGAAACATCTCAAGCAAGTTCTCTTTCTTCGTGACAGTCTCTGCAGGATTGGCCTACTTGAACCTGAGCCTTGACTTTGAGAATTTCATAAGGGCTGAAAGGACAATGTTGAAACCTGAGCAGTGAGCAAAGCTATTTACTCCGTGTGGGAGGAGCTGAGCAGCCTGTTAGCAAGTGAGGAGGTGCAGCCAAGTACAGTTGCCAGCAGTGCATGGGGAGTCTTGGTGGTCATTGGTCACCCCTCTCAGGCTTGCCTCTGGAATTACTCCTCAGCTAAACTGCACTGGACTTGGAAATACCAGGGAACAGAAGAATATTTGGTGAAAGAAATTTGCCTCTCTCAACTACTCTCCAACTTGTAGCCTCATGGTTTAGGTATAATTTTTTTCTGAATCAAATATCAGTGCAGAAGGCAAGTATATCTTTAATACCTGTTTTATTAAATAGGAAAAAAAACTGCTTTTACTTCAAATCCACATGTGAAAGTCAATTGTTAGATGAAACCTTCATAGGTATGATTGTCTACCTGTTTTCTTTTTCTGTCTTCTGCATGCTGCAAAATAATTCTCTACTGCATGTAGAGAATTATTTATGACCTTTTCATGGACTGGGGGGAGAATTCTACTGGAAAAGGTAGTAATGTTGAAATGTCAGGGCAAATTACTGTCAAAATTTCAGGGCAAGTCTGAAAAGCTTCTGCCTTCCTCTACTACACCAAGTTTTTCTTCCTCTTTCTTTTCTCTAGCTTTCACAGAGTTTGGTTTTAAGAAGATTTTAGCTTTTCCTTGGGTACCTATAAAGGGAAAAGGATTTTTTGTTTACTTTCCATCACTATCCATAGTTTTACTACTTACTGTATTACTGCATCAATATCAGTTTTTAGAATGTGTTAGTTATTCTAAACTTCTAAAATCTCTATAAAAAGGATTATTGTAGTGAAAATTCCTTATTTGGGTAGTCCAGATAGATTTGATTTGAGTTCAATTTCATTGAATTCTTTACAATTTAGAGACGTCTTTTTTGTTAAGACTGTGGTGTTTTTTCAGCTGTAAATATTTTTCCATTGGAGAAATGTTTTAAAACTAAAACCATACTTTGTCAAAAGTCTTCACAAGTTGTCAGAACTCCACATATCTTCTATTTGACTTTGTACAATGAGATTTTACATTTTGCTCCAGGCAATATCCTGGAAGAATGTTTTAAGCACAGGATTAGGATTGGTTTTTCAGCCAGCATTTACTATTTTCTGTTGAAGAAGCCCTGATTCAATATCTAATGGGAGAAATGCATTCTGTCCTTTAGAAAAATATATACATTAAATAGGTTTTGCTTCTCTAAAGAGATTGGCTGAGAATTGATTCTTGTGCTCCCCCCTGCCCTCCTGCCCCAAGATACATAAACTAAATATTTCAGTCATGTAGGGATTTTTGTTTTCTTACTGATACAGGTGTTTTATAAAACAGAGAAATTGGGAAAGTTTTTGTCTGTTTCAGTGGCATACTTAGTCTAGTGTATCCTATGGTGACTGAAACTTCTGTTATGAAAAAGCTCATATATATTCATGCACCTGATGCCTTTAAGCTGAAGTGCCGATACCTCCCTGTTTATGCAGGCTTTTCTGCCATGTCTGACACATGCAGTTGGACTTGGCTATAGTTCTATTTGTGAGTATCTGAAACTGTGTAAATTTCTAAGCTGTGTATGAGAGTGCATTTTCTAAGTATATCCATTCTTAATGCACTCAAGACTAATATAAAAAGGACAGAAAGCTGCCTGGGACATTAGTCTAAGATCACAAAGTTTGATTTCATCAGTAGATGCACCTATTCTGTCTGAGTTTATTTTCAGGAAGAAAAAGCATTTATGGGATTTTTTGGTCTTTGCTGGCGGGGAGGGGCGAGGTGATGAGGGAGAAAGCTTAAATCAGATTTTTTTCTTTTTCTCCTCTGTTGTAGTGGTGAGACAGAGTCATATTTTGATAAAAGACTCAGAGCCTGCCTCTCCTGTGTTGCTGTTGAGTTAAAGCAGAAGGTGCTTAGAATACCTGGATAACAGCTTCCTTGACTGAAGAGAGCCTCAGAGAGGGGAAATGTAACATGATCTGTATTGAAATTCTTAATTTTGTCTACCCAAAGAGTTCAGTTTCAGTTCTAAATGGAGAAAAGGGCATAGGAAGGAGAAAGAGATATTTTAATCTGTTCCTGTTTACAGTTTGACTACATGAGCAGTGTCAAGGGACTTGAGAGGGCATGGAGAGAAGTAAGGGAAAGGCCTTCATGATTATGTTGTTTCCTGAAACTCCTGAAAATGCAGCTGCTCCTTAGGAATGTGAACAGAAGGTGGCAGAGAAGACTGAGCTGTGAAACAAGCTGGTGGGCTGGCAGGTAGGGCCCAGGGCTGGAGGCAGATGCAGACTGTGCAGGTGTCTGATGGAGGAGCCTCCCCCCAGCCATTCCAGAACGAGAGAGACGTGGACACGGCTGGATTCCGGTGTCAGCAGAGTGCTCTGGGCAGGGTCACAGCCCTGACTCTGAAAGAGGAGATAACAGCCCCATTAACTGGGCAAGGTAGGTCTGTAATGAGAGGATACAGTTCCTTCTATGTGTAAGAGGAGTTCTACTGCAGCTTCCTCTTGATTTCAATTGGAAAAAAAAGAAAATGCATATTATTAATAGATTTGAACCAAGGTATTTGCTCTGTTTTGTAGTTAGGACAGATTTGGAGAGGTGATATGGAGCTGTGTTTATTAAAGCTAAACCAAAACAAAACCAAACAGAAAATAAAGCTAGTGTTCTCCCTCCTTGCATTTCCTCATTGCCCTTCCACTCGACTCCTTTAGATTTTTTAGCTGCTTTTTCTGTTCCTTCTGGAACATCTTGAAACAAGGACTGTTTCAGCTGAAGGGATTGTGAGAGGATTGGGTAAATGGAGACAGGCCTGAATACATGATGCTTATCCAGTTTTTTCTATTCCCTGTGCTTAAGTGAATTGTGTTTTTCATATAGCATATAGTAGTTTCTGTTGATGGCTATCTGTGTCTCATCTTTGCTTTTTCTGATACATCTTTTTACCTTGTCATATTTTGGGAAGTTAACTACACTTCTTTGTATAAGGCCATAGAGTAAGTAGTATTATTTGAGGGTTAATCATGTTCATGCTGCTATTGATTTAATTTATGGCATGTGATTCACATTGTAAGAAAAGGAGAGGATGGAATAAGGTAAGAATTCAAGTTCTTATTTTCAAGGCAGTTCTTGGTGTCCTATTGTCCTGGTTTTTAGTAGAGAAGGTTTCAAAACCTTTGTTTTGTCAGAAGTAAAGTTTGATGGGGAAAATGGGACCAGCAGAGAAACACCAAATGGGAAGGAAGTTCCAGATTTGCAAGAGGGTGGCTCTGCACACTAGTCCTTGCAGCAGAGGCTGCTGATGTAACAGCAGTGAATGAAGGTGGTTAGGAAGAGATTATTTGACTTCATTATGGTAGCTGCCAGCAGGAGGAGTTTGGATCAGCAGATTTCTAGTCTTGAATCACAGTTTACTGGAATCCTTTCTGTGTTTAAAATTTAAGCTGGCCCATTTAAGTTTTTATTCATTGAATAAAATATTTGGGGCATTAATAATAAAAAGCCTTTTTTGTGGAGATTATTTAGGACAGCTCTTCTGTGAGTCAGGCTGGTTTGTTTATAAAAATATGGGAGAGTTTTAAGAAGATAAAGCAGTTGCATCACCTTTTAAAGAAAAATAAAGAAATGAAGATGTAGAGGCCATGGCAGTCAGCTGTCAAAAACTAGTTAGGTGAGTGCCTGAAAGGAAAGTTCAACTTGGCTGTGTAATGCAAATGATTGACTCCCTTTTCTGATTCCCATAGTGTACCACAATATCAAACAGGGAAGCCACAAAGCTCATGAGTTGTCCTTTGTGCAATATAAATTTGGGACATGAAAGACTAACAGGAACTGAATTTAAGGATTCCTTAAAACTTAGATACCATTTTTGTGTACTTAGAAATGAGTAGGACTAAAACTGAGAGTTAAAAAATAAGATGTGGTGTGTTTCCCAGGAAAAAGGAGCTGAAGCAAAGGCATTCCACTTTAAGCATCCAAAGAGCTTTGATGAGAGGAGTATAGTGTTGCTTGGCTTGCTGCTGATTTGGCAGCCTCTGTCTCTTCACTGCATTTTTCATGTGCGCCCTTCGTTTGTTTCTTTTTTTTCCTCTTTTGTATCTTACTCATCAGAATGTGAGGTAAAAGGCTGCTGCTGCAACACTCTTGCTCCAAGCAGCTTATGCTAACCAGCTTTCACAGAGAACATAATCCTTACACAAACACCTTAACTCATGAAGGAAGAAGGTCCAGTGCGACGTAGGTTTTCTTCATGTGCTGGGATTTCATCTGTGTTTTCTCCAAGAGCTGATGGCCGAAAGCTCGTCCGGAACGCTTCATTTGGCGGATATAACGAGCTCGCTCCTGCTCTACCAGGTTTGTTTTGGTCTTGCATTTCTTAAAATGTACAGAAGCGAATCTAATGTCTGCCTCAAATTTTCATGCTTGAATGAAAGTAATGTACTGAGATGTGGGTAGAAATCAGAAAGAGTATTGCTTGTATGCAGTTTGATAACAGCTCTTTGTAGTGGCAGGATTTGCAGACAGGGAAAGGAGTAAGTTAGCTTTCACACTGCCACAAATTTCACTTCAAAATGCATTGGTGTGTTTGAGACTGACTGGAATGTTTGTTTTGGTTGTTTGGGCTTTTAGGACTGAGGTTCTGTGATGTGGTTTATAAATGCCTTCCTTTCTTGTACTTTCCACTGCTGTTTCCACTGCTCCCCCCCCTCCCCCCCAATGGATCTGCTTTAAAATTGTAAGGTACAGCAGAAGGTTTATATTTAGCTGTAACTACTGGAAAATCCGCAGGCTGGTCATCAATGGTTTGACATAAAATGACAAGATAGAAAATGAAGGCTAAAAACATAGCTTTGGTAAACTCTGTAGTGCAAGATTTTGAAGACTTAAAACCTCTGAAAGGGCTTTAATCTCCTTTTGCGCAGATTTGTTGTTTCCTGAAAATCAGTACTGGAATATTGCAATGAATTTGTAGATCATTGCACGTCATTGTTCATAATGTGCACATTGTTCATAAGCTTCTGACGTAGGTACCTGAATTTCAGCAGTTTATTTCATAAAGCCTCAGTGCTTGAAAATGTGTTACAAGGTCACCCATTCCTGAAGGGGGACATAGTACAAACTGTGCATTCTTTCCAGAATTGCTGTGGATGTGTGAGTTGTCTTGTGCATGCGCAGAGATGCACTTTATTGTGTAGTTCCACGGGGCCAGGATGTTGGGAGGAGGAAAGGGGGGAATAAAATAGTTTTCACTTTCTATTGCCTGCCTCCTGCAGCATGGCTCACTGAATTTGTAAGCCCTGGTTCTTAAGCCTCAGAGCAGAGTTGGGTGCAGACCATGGGGGAGGTTGCAGACACCATGTTTTATTGAACATTTTTATCCTGGAATGTTTCCTTTCACTCTGTTTCAGGATATGATTAGCCTTCTACCAAGAATCTAACGCTGAGTTTTATCCAAGCTGCTTGCAAAACAAAAGATCTCAAAGCTTGAAAGCATGGGGTTGGCAACTAGATAGGTGCTTCCTATCTTTAAAAGAAGTGTTTGTAGTCTGGTAATTAGTGGGAAAAAAAGGAATCTTGTTTTGTATATGCTTCCTTTCTGTATAGAATTCTGCAGCTAAAGCTGATCACTGTTCATAAGGAGACAGTGAATGAGTACTTAAAATGCAGAACAAATGGAAAGTGGTTTTTAATGAAAAAATTCAAGTGTGTACATAGAATTAAAAAATGCTTACTCTTTTGGACTCTTGCATATATCTCTGAAGAGTTTCAATATTCCTAACATGCTTAATGAACATACTGGTTTAGGCAGAGTAATTGTCTGTTTAAAATATACTCATGCATAGTTACAGTGATGACAGTCTTTGGTTATTTTTTTTTATTTTGTGGTGCTTACAAAAGAAAACACTACTGTTAGAAAATACATAAAAGGACTTTGCTTACTTTTCTGATTACTCTGCTTTCAAAGTCCATGGAGGAATCTGAATTAGTTAATATGGGATTGTACTCTTTAATTGTCAATAAGCTTTTGAGAGTCAGTCAGTTTAAAAGACTATGGGTCCCTGTGTTCAATTCTTTAAAAAGATTTTTCCTTTTTTTTCCTGATATGTTTATTATATAGCACCAGTATTGATAATCCCCACTAAGTACAGCTCATGGTTCTTCCAGAAGCATTTTCCAACTGAAGTATTTGTTCTTCAAAACTGTACATGCACACCAGTAATCACATCAGGGTGTTCCTTTCTTTTCACTTGGAAGTCAGTAACACTGTTGCTTGGATTGCTGTTTGTGATCTTTTCATGCATTGCATTGCTTTTCTGCTGTTTTTTCTGTATGCTTGAAAAAGAGCCTCCAGTGGATAGTAATTATTTCTTTTATGAATAAAATAGATCTGACATTAAAAAGTAACATGCTTATTTTCTGATGTATTTTTCTCATGTATCATAATTGCAGATGGCATTTATTGAGAGGCACAAAGCCAGTATTCGAGATGTAAGAGTTATGTGGTTGGTTTTGGATTTTCCCTTCCTTCAAAATTGACTGAAGGGACAGATTGTGTGTGCAACTTCAAAAAGTGTATATTATTCTTGAAAATTGAAATCTATTATCTGGACAGGTTGAGGGTTTTTCAAGCTGTACCCTGCCAGAGTCTTAATCCTAAATAGTCTTTAATTTTGCAGTGTATATAGCCTCGTTTTTGTCAACAGTGTTTTGAAGATATTTTTTTGTTTTGTAGGGTTTTTTTGGGTTTTTTTTGGTTTTTTTTTTTTTTTTTTTTTTGTTGTTGTTATTGACTACATAGTCTGTCTCAATCTCTAAAGCAGCACTGTTTGATTTTGTTTCATTGGTGTCTTGTATGCAAGGGTTGCGGTTTCTCTGTCAGGCTCTTAAATCTCTCTGAAAGCTCCTAATGAGTTTTAATGTAGATTTTCACCTGCAAGTTTTGCAAGAACATGGTGAGTGCTCACAGTAGGAATGCACTAATGGACAGTTTGCCTTGGCTTCTGAGGTCATACCATGAACTGTGGCTGACTGCAGTGGCACTGGGATCAGCTTTCAGAGCCCATGGCACCTGAGCTGTTGCGATAAGGAAGGTCGCTCTGGGAGAAAACCTTTTAAGGTGTAGTGTTGCTTTGAACGCAATCGCTGATGCTCAGAACTGCTTGAGAGAGCACAGCAGTGGTGCTCCTAACTAAAGATTGCTTTCAGGATTGTACATAGAAAATGATACATAAGTTCAAAGGATTCAGTAAAGAAGAAATTACAGAAAGGGACTGTCTACAATACATGAATTTCTACATTGTCAAATGTGGGCTCAGGTTATTTTGTTAAGGAGCTGCTGATTGAGTTACAAGGTGGGAATAAATATTAGGTCTAAAATATTAGGCCCAAAACCACTGCTGATGAATATTGAAAAACTTGAAACACTTTATTATACCCTGCTTCTAGCCTCTTTTGCTCTGGCAGTCTCTGCTCCAGACAGCCGTCTGTATTGTGAGCTTATCCCTCTACACAGAGGGAGGTCACCAGTAGGATGGTAGGGGATGGCAAGCTGGATGACTGGGTTTCCTCACAGACCAAGACTGGGCAGTGCAAGGTGTTCCAGGAGGTGCAGCACCCTGACTTGGGTTTGCTAACCCCTGAGAGAGCCCTTTTCTGTGCTGTGGGTGAGGAGGGGAACAGTCTGTGTGGTGGCTAAGTTCATCAGTCAGCTGGCACGCACACCTCTGCAGCTTGAGACACTGAAAGCAAGGAGGTGAAATTCATGGAAATGCAACTGAGCTTTTTCATTTCTTCTTGGTGGTACTGATGCAAAGTTTATTTGTGAAAATAAAAGATGTATGTCTGTTGGATAGCAGTGTAAAAAGTCCATAAAATTGTTGTGCTTCAGAAAGCAAGCTTGGAATTACAGCTTCTCTTCTGTAAGAAAAATCCTGACTTAGCACTTCCTTGCTGGTTCTTCCTTATTGAGGTTTCTGTATACTCTGACTTCCCAAAAATGGGAAAGTCATTAGAAAATGCCTGCATTGCATTTTCAGTGGGATTTTATTCCTTTTCTTTTGGGCACTGGATGAGGAGAAAGTCTCTGCTATGGTTCTGGTGTGTGTCTGACTGCCTAAGACTGGCATTGATTCCAGTAACTTCTAAGTAAACCAAGGCAAGAGTAGCCTCTGAGGCTTGAAACAACCTTGTTTCATGACTCATAACTAGTGCTGTAGAAAATGTGCTTTTGCATTTGGTATTACCTGGGAAATGTAGCTTCTGGTGTCTAGTTTGTTTGTGAATTCCCCAGTACTACAAATCTTCTACCTGTCAAGGTACTCCTTTCCTGTTGTCAAATGGTCTCCTATGTTACAGTTTTCATTAGCTGCACAAGTCTATTGCAGGTGTCCTGTAAGAATTTAAAAACGAAGAATTTAATGAACTATGCCCAGGTGGGGCTTCTATAAGGATGTTAAAAAGTTGTTTGTAAAGACATGTAGGGCTTAAAATCTGGTCTTACAAAGGAATATATGCACAAAGTAATAAATATAAAGGAGAAAAATCCCCAAAAGACTGATTACCAGACCAAAATCAAGAGGAATCTTAAGATTTTTCATGTGATCTGGAGATCAGCCTAATGCCTCTTTAACTCCATGAATCTTGCTGGGATGTGTAATTGTGACAAATGAATCAGTTCTGTCATAGAGTTTCTAGGTATTAAAAGCTGTGGAAGGCTGAAGATAATAATAACAACAAAAAAGAATTCCTACTATGGACAAACTACCCAACACTACTACAAAAAGTTAAAAATTGTTTCAAAGCTCATAGTTTCCCTTCACATACCCACATTCCCCTGAAAAATGTGAAATCAAGGAGTTTGTCTGGTAAGTCTTCTCATTTCAGGGATCAGAAGACCGCTTTGTGTTTCGAAGTCAGGACCATGCCCAGAGGGATGCTCCAAAGCCCTGGTGGTGCCATGGTGCAGTGTGCCTGCTGGTGCCGTGTCTGGTGCGGTGTCCGAGGGTGCACGGCCCTGCTGGTGCCATGTCCATGGGTGCAGGCTGTCCCTGCTGGTGCAGTGCCCTCTCACAGGCACAGCTCTTGGACACCCCTGGGCCAGGCTTCTCAGCTGCCTGGGCTGTTCTGAAATCCATGCCTGAATTCACGGTCTCATCTGCCTCCTCTTCAGGGGGCATCTAAATGATGGCATGCTGACTTACTTAGATAAATGGATTGTGCAATTTGTTTTTTCCCTCTTTATAAAAGCTTTATGCTGCCACCACTCTCTTCAAATTAAATTGATCAACGAGTGAGATGTCTTGTAAGCACAGGAGGCAATTTTTCTGTGAGAGGGTGCCAGGTTCTCAGTATATGATCTGTGGCACAGAGCAGCTATGTGGCAGCATCCATAACAGTTGTGTCCTTGTTTTCCACTGTCACACAGACACTAACTTACTCTGCTTTCTTGATACTGGGGAAGTGTGGGGTTTGTCACAGAAGAGAAACATGGGATTTTGACAACTGTATTAATAAAAGGCCTTGTATTTATGCTTCTTGAGTGTCCAAGTTGAAAGTATAAGTTCAAGGCTAATGTAAAGAACTTTTTCCATTGTCTTGCAAAAAAATCCTGACTGGTGATTTTAATCAGATTTGCTTTCATGTAGGTGGTATTTAACAATTATCTAGCTACAGAAAGGTTCAGAAATGAGCAAATAAAAAAAGGCTTTATTTAGTACTCTTCTCTGTGCCTGCATGTATGCAGGTAGGGTAGGATGAGAAAATAAAAGGACAAAAGTTGGCAGGTTTTATTTAAATTTCATCATGTTATTGGATCAGGTACAGAATTATCCAAATACAGTGCACTGTTCTTGCCTCTTAGAGGCAAGTATTAAATTAGTGTATATGATAGTAGCTGGTATGTTTTCAACAGATGAGATAGACTGGTATGTATATGCTATTTGAAAATCTGATTTACTTGTACTTTTTTAACACGTTGGAAAATTTATTTCAAAAGCTAGTTCATATAAATTTTATTAATGAATTTAAATAATTTGCAACAATGCTGTTTTTTCTTTAAGGTGCTGACAAAGGGAAGGACGATGCGTCCCAAAAAGACGATGCAGCATATTCTATGTCAAAAAGCAAGGTAAGGAACACAACCTCCTAACCTGTCTTAAAAATTTAGGTGTGTAAAGAAGCTACACATTTTTAATTAAGGTCAAATGTATTTAACTTTTGTTGTAGATAATCTTGAAGATTACTCTGCAGATTCAGCAATAGATAAAGATTAAAGGGAATCTCTTAATATAGTTCCCAGGATGAAGTCACATCCAAATCTGTGGTTCAAAGTAGGGGAAACTAAATATGAAGTCTTCTTGTGGTTGTTTTGGAGTGGGATATTGCCTTGCCATAGAGTTTAAAGGCTCTAACTTACCTAGCCATGTGGTTTTCTATTTTCTGCTAGGATATCCACTGTCTTTGTAAAGAGGCAAATATGGTAACAGGCACTTAAACAGATTGTTGGGGTGCAGCAGATTGCTGGGTTGCTCTGGAAGGTGACAGCTAGCTCTCAGGGAAAAGGGGGAAATTCTTGCTTTTTGCTGCTTTTGCACACAGCTGTTCCCACAGCACTCTGTGCTGGGCACAGGCAGCCACACCCCTTGGAGACAGGGTTTGCACTCGAGGTCTTGACACAAATTTTTCTGTCGTATTTGATATATCAAAGCCATAAAGACAAACATTACAAAGATACTGAAAGAAAATGAGGAGGCTTAAATATTATAGTAGCATTTCCAGGATTAAATGGAGTCATTGAAATTGCAATGGGATAAGCAGTTTGGTGTCTGCAGCGGATGCTGCAGTTTTGTGGTGTGTAGCTAAGCATTTCAAACTGTTGGTGTCTTACATGTGACTTGGGATCACAAAACTTTGAATCTTTTTGCTTTACTGCATCCTAGAGCCTCACTTGTCAGGAATATCAGGGAAGCATACTTCACTATCCAGCTTTCTTGTGATCAAAATATTTAAATTGGTGCAGAAACCTCCAAATCAGTTTGACTTGGAAATCAAGTTAATATGGTCTCTTTTGACTTGGATTTATTCCAGACTCTGAAGAATCATATACTTTTGACAATCCAATTCCCTTTTCCTCTCCCTTATACTTATTTTTTCTTAGCTTTTGTCTTAACAGGATCTTAATCTTTGGGTTCTTCTTCTTAATCTTTGTGTTTTTCTGTCAAAGATGATACCAATATTCCTACTTCTGCCAATATTTGCTTTTCTTCACCCTTTTTTTAAATTGCTGCATGTGGGGCTTGATTTTACTAATGAAAGTGAAACAGCAGCCCTTCTTTCTAAGGGAGCATGCAGAAGCAGGATGGGACTTGCCTGGAATCTGCTACTGAATGTACCTTGCTGGGAGTTACAGCAGGTTCTCTTAAAGTGTTTTCTTTTAAATTTTTTATCCCATCTGCTTTGTGTGGATATAACAGTGAGAAGGTTACTGGCTTAAAAATACACACACAGATCACTGACCTGTCTCCTAACATGGAACAGCTAAATGTAAACCTTTATTCAGTGTCATATTAATGAGCTTTAAAACTGAGACAATGAGAAAATTCATTTTTTAAGTAGGGAAACTTATTTGGTTTGAGACTTTTCTATGCATGACCTTTAGACTGCCTTTGCTTTCTGTTGGTGAGCAACTAGAATATTTATGAATGTTTTGTTTAAGTTGTTCCATTATAGCTTGCATAATGAGTTCATTAACCCTTCTTATGTGACAATGATAATCATTTTCCCCCTCTTCTGTTACTACATTTAAAGTACTGTATTTCCTTTAAATTCTAGAGAGGGGAATTTAATTTCAAGTTGTGCACTCATCTTAAAGCTAAATTTTGAGTGTCAAGAACATACCTTTATTACAAGATGTTTCCTTTATTTTTCTAAGATAGATACAAAAGTTAAAGAACATTTACTTATCATTAAAATAATTTTGAGCTAAAAATACTTTTTGCCAGTTATTGCACATATCTTTTTTACAGTACCTGAGAAGACTCCTGTAAAGTCTTAGTTCTGAATTAAAGATGAAAAATAGAATCCAGGTTAAATTCTTCTGTACAGATTGTGACTCTTTAGACTTTGTTTCTTTTGTTTGAGCAGCCTGAGTTAAGAGAATGCTGAAGTGCACTGTTTTTATTATAGCTGTAAATTTTACTCAAAGCTTGCATATTTTTGGACTGTCATTTTATAGTATTCCAAAATACAAATTCAGTAAATAGACTTTGCACTGTTGTTTGAGATTTGAAATGGGGACATCTTAAGGGTCAGTTTCAATAAAATGTCCTTGAATTTGAATTGAATACTTAGTTTACAATGTTAAATTATTTTGGTTGGGTTTTTGGTTTTTTGTTTTTTTTGACAATATGGAAGTTTTGGGTCCACCAGGCTTATGTTTCAGTGCACAAAGAAATACAACTCTCTAACTTATCTGAAGTCTGTATTTAATGCATACCTACTCACTGTTCTCTGACCCCTGATAGGAATGGCATGAAAACTCTATCACAGACTCCTCTTAGACTCCTCTTTTTCCCCTTTTTTTTTCCCTAAAGAGTGCTGTTCCCAAAGTGAATATTTGGTGGCTTGAGTTCCCTTTCAGCTAGCGGGCAGCAAACCTCCAGGTGCAAACTTTGAACCTTGCAAGACATGGGGGAGAGGCGGGGGCAGAGATCATGTGCTGCTGAGGCAGCTCCTTGTCCTGCACCAACGGCACGTGGGTGTCACGAACACCCCTGGGTCTCCTTCCTGCCTGGTGCCACCGTGAGCTCCTTGAAGATGACTTGCAAAGTAATCAGAGCGTGGGATTAGGGTTCAAGGAGCAGAACAAGTGCCATTAGTGGGCAGTTGTGCTCTGATGATTTACAGAGCACTGAATCCTAGACTGAAGAGGCTGTATTTCCCTTCATGAGTCACAGGGTAAGTGCCTCTATAGCAGTCTGTTTGCAGGAGCTGTCAAGTTGTGGATGAAGACAGCTGATTCTATATTCTGATTCATAAATCCTGGGAATGACTCCTGTTAAAACACCTGGATTCTCCTAAAACATTCTCTCTCTGCTAAAATTATGCCGAACTATTCAAGCATGCTCTGTCTAGTAACAGTCTACATGAGCTAAATACTTGCTGTGTATGGTCCAAGGAACCTCAGACTTCTTTCCCATAAAACCCTTATAAAAAGACACTCCATGAATAGGTGGTGAACAGTTCATGTTATGGTTTGTTTGGATTTTTTTAAGGGGGGAAGCAGTAGAGAAGTGAGAGGGAATGGGGACCTTGCAAACATAATTGCACTTCAAACCCTTGCTAAAGTGCCAGCATCAGTAATATATTCTTGTATCTGCCATTGTCATTTATTTATTATGTGTGTTGTGAATTTCAGTCTGAATCCAAGCTTTTCAATGGCTCTGAGAAGGACATCTCTCAATCTTCAAGCAAACTTACAAAAAAAGAATCTCTCAAGGTGAATCTCTGTAGAAATTAATTTCCTCTTCAAGGACTATAAATGCATTCACATAGTTTTTCCTTATTCTCTAATGAGAACACAAAAATGCTAAATAATGATGAGACTTAGGGAATATTTAAGTATTGAGAGAAGTTGTGCTGTTGAGTCTCTTCAAATTTTACTGTATTTTTTACTTGAATAATAGCTTCTATAATGCTGTCTTTGAGATGGCACAATATTGTAGAATTACTCAGATGATAGATGATTTCAGATTGGCAATTGAAATGACAATTCAATTGTCCATTGAATTGTAGATTCAGGACATCTACATGCAATGAAATGACAAATGGAATTATCAGAATAGCAATTTGAATGCATTTCTACTATCTCCTTCCCTCTGTACTGTAGCAAGATCAAACTCCACTGTTTGGTACCATTTGAAGAGAAACATAAAATTATTCTGCTTTAAATGAGGGAGGTAAATTCCTGCAAATTTCTCCTAGGGGGGAACATAACTGGTGGGTTAAGACCACAGATCAGATAATGTACCTATATATTGGAGTTTGGTTTAGTTGGTCTTTCCTCCCCTTTGATTCTAAGAGGAGCTTCAAAGTCCTCAGTTTCTAAAGAAAATTGCAGAAGAATCTGAAATTGTCTGCATCATAGCTGCTCTTGAAGTACTTGTTGACTTTGAAGTCAATACTCTGTTTTAAAGCTGTTTTTCTATATGTGTATTGCAAATTGAATTTAGCAGGTTTTTCCTCAGCTTTTATTGCCTGATACATTTTTGTGCTGATAACTGGCTTATGGCCATGACATTGTAAACATTTTTATTATTTTTTACAGGTCCAAAAGAAAAACTACAGAGAAGAAAAGAAGAGAGCCACGAAAGAATTACTTAGCACACTCACAGACCCCTCAGTTGTTGTCATGGCTGACTGGTTGAAGGTCAGAATCCAAGTGTGAAACCTGAGTTGAAGATGGAGCAGTTAGTTGCTTGCTGCTTTTTGGCCAGAATAGAAAAGGCTCAATCTTTTACTTACTGTTAATGTTTTTCTACAGGCACAGCAGCCACTAATTGCATCCCAAGGTCTCTGTGCTCAAATCCCAGGGGACTAATAAAGCAACTTAGCTCCCACTTACTGCAGTCACCCTAGTCACATTGTTCTTGTGTGCATAGCCATCAGTTTGGGATGAGTTGGCTTTACAATTCTCATTTCATCCTTCTCATTTTACACTTTAAGGTGGCTCTGTTACATATATAACAATTGCAAAAATAATTCAGTCAGATATTTGAATATCTGGTTTCATTGTACTTCTGGTAATTTTCCTCTCTTAAGAACTGGCTGGTACTGCTATCTTGAGGACAGCAGTTCATATTATCAACAATAGTGCAGTTGAACTGTCATACTTCCCATAACAGGATGTGTGCATACCCATTTGTAGAACTGGGTATTGGTATTCATCAAGACAGAAGAACAAGCATACCTTTGCATTCTTTAATAAACCTGGGTAAACTTTTGAAAGCCCTAATAAACCTTGCTTTGAAATAAATAATATATTTCAAAAAAAGAAAAAAAGTCAATGTTAATTTTGTTAAGGGGGATGGTTTTGGTATTGACTTCACTGAGATATAAGTGTAACTATTTATCTTCTAGATTCGTGGTACCTTGAAAAGTTGGACCAAACTGTGGTGTGTACTGAAACCAGGAGTGCTGCTTCTTTACAAAACTCCCAAAAATGACCAGTGGGTAGGAACAGTGCTGCTGAATGTTTGTGAACTCATCGAGAGGCCTTCTAAAAAAGATGGCTTTTGTTTCAAACTTTTTCATCCTTTGGAGCAAACCATATGGGCTACAAAGGTTAGTGGTGGCATGCATGGTTCTTAAGGGATGACTAGCATTATTCAGCTGCAAGTAAAGACAACCTCACTGAAAAGTGGAACTGTGTTTTCTGTTTCAACTTCAGTGGTTTGTGTTGGTTCTGAATATAAGCCCTCAACATCTAGTCCCATTCATCAGAAAAAGTATTTGATTTATGCTGCTCTGTGTACTTGAAGAGCTTCAGAAGTGTGGTGTGCAAAGGGTTGCCATTAAAAAGGCTAATGGCATTACTGGCAAGCACATAAATTAAAGGAATGCATGTTTAATATTATATTTTACATCATTCAAATCTCAGAAATTAAGGTGAGATTTGCCAAAATGAAAGAGTTTTGTTATAAACATTTCTTGTGTCCAACTCTATATTCATGTAGTAAAATGTCACCTTAGTTCAATTTGCTTGTAAGAGTCAAAAAGCACATTACCTGCTTGTGCAATGATAGCTCATATTGCAACTTGTTAGCCAAGTCTGTTCCTTTTGTTATGATGTTAGGATGATAAATGTTTTCATTCAGTTCTGATGTCTGTTTGCCATGTCATACACGGCATAATATTGTGAGCAGCTCTTACCTGTGTTGAAAAGCACAGGTGTGTTCTGCACAACAAAGGTTTGTTTCAGATCTTGTAGGGATCTTTAATGCTTGCTCTTACTCCTTGTTTATACTGATAAACTATTTTAGTCCTTGTTTTGTGTTTACATGTGGAGAGGGGATGTGGAAGCGCAGCACAAGTGAACATATTTTCCTTCTAAAATAATGTCTTGCTTTAGATGAAAGAACTGTACAATATTAGGACAATTAATTAATTATACCCTCTAAAATATACATCTTACAATCTCACAATTAGTAGCTATCTTCTAAATCTTAACTTGATATAGATGTATTGTCACATCTGTAGAATATGCTGTGTTAAATTTGTCATCCTTTTCTTAAGGAAGTCAGTATAGTTCCTGATGCTTGTGGTTACTCTGGATTGTGATCATTTATCAGCGTTATCTAAATTTACCAAACTTAGATCAAATCACTTGTAGTTTCTTTTGAATAATTTTATTTAATTGTTGCTTAGGCAAACTTTTCAGTGATTAATGGTGATCTCACATTTGCAGAACACAAACTCCATATCCTTTTCCAAAGCTATAGCATTTGGTGTTAATGTGCTTTTTCATGATATATATACATACATTGCAAAGTGGTGGCCTCTCTGCAGAAGATCACAAATCAGTCTTATATTTCTTTATTGCTTGGCAATGAGAAATGGATTTGTTTGTTTTTTTAACTAGATATTTAGAATTTAGAGGACATGCCCTACCAGATTTTTACTTTTTTAAGGTAGGTCAAATTTTGAACCTGAACAAGTTGATATTGTCCATTCTAAATGTGCTGAGAGCTGGAGTGGCGTTTGTTCATTTTGGTATGGCTATTTGCAGTTGAGAATTCCTGGATTCCATTAGATGAAAGGTCTTTAAGTTTGAAACCCTTTTCTGCCTTGTTCACCTAGTCAATCAAAATGTCCTAGTTAGAGATTTATTATCATGAGGCAAACTTGCATAAGTGTAATAGCAATTGACTGATCCAGAGTAGGTTTACCACAAAGAGCCTCAAGTCCAAGGCAAAGTGACCCTTGTTTGCAGTTAGTGCAGAAAGATAGCATTGCAAAAAACATATATAGAGCTATAAGTACTGCAGGAGATTTTCTCACTTGAACACACTACCCATGGTGTGTCCATCTGGCAGGCTGCAAATTCTCTTCTGCAGTAGTTTGTGGCCAGTCACTTCACATGCTCCCTTAAGTCTGTTGCTGTGGTCTTTGATGTTCCTCCTACACTCTGAGGTAGCTGATGCACTGTACCTTGATTGTCTTCCTTGTCTGCCTGGTCTTGATGCCATTTCAGTCTTCTGAAATTATTAATTTAAAAAGTTAATGCAAATATTTTTCTCTGTGTATATTTAGTCAGGGGTGACTGCCTATCAGTTTTCATTGTTGTCTTTGAAACAATGTTCATGGCACTTGAATATTCTGCAAGAAGTAAACTTCAACTTTTTTTAATCTAATGGAATTTTTAACTTGACCATTGGCTTGGAGCAGTAGTATAATTCCACCAGAAACAGAGACAATCAACATAAAGTCACCCAGCAAACAGAAATTAATTTTCCTCTTGTACAGATTACTAACTACTGGAAAGTGGTTTTGAAACCCTAATGGATGATACAAAAGGAAAGTATCCTGTACTGTTGGAACCATAACCAGTTAGAGGAAATCAAGATCCCTGAGCAGTTATACAAAATAAGTCAACTTACTTTAATACTTCTTTGCTAAAAATTACTCGCTTGGTTTTAATCAATATATTGTTAAAACACTTAGGGAGTGTAACTTTCTTGCATTAAAAAAGAGGCAAAACCAGACACCAAAACCACACTTCGTCTCTAAATTGTAGTTGTTTGGTACAGAGTAAGTAGCCTACCCTGAAGTGCCCACTGTATAAACCCAAAGGGCACAAGTCTGCCCTTAGTCTGCCCCAGTGTCTGTGACCCAAGAGTTCCAAGGCCTTCTGATGGCTGAGCCTTTGTGTGGTGATGGCAGCACCCCAGAACCTCTCCCACCCCAGCCTGGTGTGGTGCCATCGTGCTGTCCCCTCCTCAGGGGACACTGAGCTTCTTCCCTGCCTTCCCACCCTTGGGATGAGGAGTTGCATGGGGTTGTCCCTCTTGGTACCCAATAACTCCTAATCCCAGTGTTGCTGCCTCACCAAAGGCTTTTTGAAGGCACATCTTTCCTTTCTCTCAGAGGAAGACTGAGGTTTGGAATCTTGTTTCTAGCACCCAATTGCTGTTACTCTATACTGACTCCTCAGGAGTTTGACCATCATTTACACCAGCACAAGCTCGTGTGTATTGGTATTTAAGTGCCACCAAAACTACTCCTTAACCCGCTCCTCACCCTCAGAAACGTTCTGGCTGTTTCATTTGCTTGCTTCTAAAATTACCTGCCTTTATCTGCTTTTGCTCAAAACTTCTGCTGGCTCTCCAGTTCCCTCTTCTAAGTCTTATATTGGCTTTCCATTAGGCTTCTCTGGGGGAAATCAGTAAGATCAAAATATGTTGTCATCAGTTAGGCAGGCTTAACCCAGCTTTCAGCAATAGCTTCAAGTATGTTTAATACAGCCCTCTTTACCTATCAGTTATCACAGATAAACTTTTTTTGGAAGGGACTTCAAAATGGTTATTTAACATTTTATTCCAAAATGAAGGTTGACAGAAATGGAAAAGTCTTTTGAATTTATTTTTTTAATACAAAGTGTGAAAAACTTCATAGTAAATAGAATATAAAACTTTGGCCAAGTCTGATTTATACACCCCTGCCCCACCCCCACCTCTCCCCCTCCAAAAAAAGAAAAAAGATCAAAAAACTGCACCCAAACTAAAACCAAAAAACCCCAACCAAACTAAATTTTTTTTAATCACAAAGACCACTCTTTTGAAAACTGGGCTTGAATTGGGTCCCATGCTTAGAATGAAATCTTTGAAAAAGAAATCCAGTGAAAGAGGGCTGTCCATCTTTCCATTCATGTCTTCATTAGATGTTGCTGAGTGACAGTAAATAGCCCTGCAGTGTGTTAGCTTCTTACTACATTGAATGATAAACTATAAAACTGAATTAAAATATCTGATGCTGTTTCTTGTTTTGTGTATTTCAAGGGTCCTAAGGGTGAAGCAGTTGGTGCTATAACTCTGCCATTGCCCAGCAGTTACTTGATCATCCGAGCTGCTTCAGAATCAGATGGTAAATAGACACTTCATTGATTTTCAGCAGTGAGAAAGATAGTTTCAATTGTCTTATCATGTCTGTTACAGCACTTTGATTGCTGTTTAATTGTTGTTAAGGTTCTCCTTTAATTTAGAGCATGCAGTTATGATGGTACTAGTACTTTTCCATAGTTATTTAAGGAGAATATTGATCTGAAGGAGAAGTTATTGAACTCCTTGCAGTTGCCTTTTGTTGACAGGGTAGAGGAGGGGGAAAGGGTTATCTGTGTTTTATCTATATTAATATATGTCTAAATATCAAGCTCTAAATATCAAATGCCTTTGTAAAGTGCTAATATGATTGTATTCTTATTGAAGCATTTCTGTGTTAAGTGCAGCAGTTGCACAGAGTTCTAGTAGTCAAAATTTCTTCAAAAAGTAGTTTTGTAAACACCCTTCACTGGGAAGGTGGTGATCAGTGCAACTACCTTCTGAAGTTACAATGTGAAAAATATTTAAGACTGTTACATAGTTGTTTCTGGCAGGTGGTTTTCATCTACTGCTTAACTAGGCATACCCCTGCAGACTTTAAAGATAGGACTCTCTCTGCCTTCTGTATTGAGAAATGGATTAGATACATCGAAAAGAAGAAGTAAGAAGGGGAAAAAATACAGAAATTTGTTCAGTTACTTTTTGCAGAAAATAATCTATCATTATAGCGCTTTTTCCACGCTATTATCATATTACTTGGGCAAATTTTGCCAAATGATGTGCTTACTCAGTCTTTATAACTAGAGCAGAGCTGCAGGCAACTCTGGGGGCATTCCACAGTCATGGCCTGGGTGGAACCAGACTTACATCAAGGAAGAAATGCTGGAATATGCTCTAACAAAATCACTATTTACCTTGCTCTCCTTCCCTGAAGCATCCCTTGCACTGAAGCTGGGTGCTTGTGAGTTGTTTTTATGTCCCCACCAGACCATAAAATCCAGTACATGGAACATGGAACACTCTGATATGTGTCTTCAAAGGCAGTGCAAGCAGGCCCAGAGGGCTGATTTTCCTAGTTAGCAAACAGAAGGGGTACAGTTCTGTTAAATCCTTAAGTTTTGGTCTAATACTAAATTTATCTTTAGGCAGGTGTTGGATGGATGCTTTGGAGCTGGCACTGAAATGTTCAAGTCTCCTGAAGCGTACAATGATTAGGGAAGGTAAAGAGCACGATTTGAACTCCTCAGCTGACAGCAGTCATGTCTCTTTCTATGGTCTGATCCGTGCTAACAACTTGCACAGTGGAGAAAACTTACCGTAAGTGAATTAATTACTAAACCTGATTGCTTTTGGGCAGAAGCTTGTAGTGATAATTTTGCCACAGGGAGGCTAAGGCTGCTTTTTTTTTTTTTTTTTGCTCCTGAGGTACATGCCTTATTTGCAGTGTGTTTTATACCCTGCACATAAAACAAAAAAATCCTTTTTTAAGCAAAGTGGAGCCAGGGGAAATTAGCCCCAAGGAACTTGGAGTATTGCATCAGTAATTTTAATTACTCAGTTAAACCGTTCAAAATAAAAAAAAAGAAAATTTTATGTTGGTGTCTCTTGTTAGCTTCAGTGGAAAATCAGAAGCTTAGTACACATTACAAAAGTTGGTAGATGTGAATTTAAGTTGCTGTTCTTTAGTTACAGAAATGAAAACTCCTTTATTTAAATGGTTTCAGCATGAATCATCATATGGATGAATAATAATTCAGTCACCTTATGATTAAATGCATTAAAGTTAAAATTGTCTTATATCACCTGTTATCTCATGTCTGAGCACCCTTCAGTCACTCCCTGATTATTTTAATAAACACTTTCAGCCATGTTTTTGTGAGCACAAGCTTCTGTGGAAGTAAATTAAGTGTAGTGAATGAATGGCTGTAGTGGGATGACAGTGGCTGGATGCCAGGCACACACCAAAGCCTCTCTCTCTCACTACCCTGTGCAGCTGGATAGGGAGAGAAAATTTAACAAAGGGTTCATGAGTCAAGATAAGGACCAGAAGAAATCACTCACTAAATGCCGTCACGGGCGAAACAGGCTTAAATTAGAGATATTAATTGAATTACTAAAAAATTACTCTGATTACTAAAAAAATCAGAGCTGAATAATGAGAAGTAAAATAAGACCTTAAAAAACACCTCTGGCCTACCCCTCCCTCCTTGCCCAGAGGCACAGACAGGTAGTGGGGGTTTCCAGCTGCTGCTCAGGGAGAGGAGTCCACCCTGGGGTCCCTCCCACAGGAGATGGTTCTCTGAACTTCTCTAACATGAGTTCCTCCCACGGGCAGCAGTTCTCCACAGCTGCTGCCACTGGGGTCCCTCTTCCACAGGGGCAGTTTTCAGGCACAGCCTGCTGCAGCATGGGTCTGCCACAGGTCCTACCAGGACACTGCTCCAGCATTGGTTCCTCTCCCAACAGGTCTGCAGGTCCCTGCCAGGAGCCTGCTCGAGCACACGCCTCCCATGGGTTTACAGCCTCCTCTGAGGCATTTACCTCAGTAATTTTCCACCAGTTCAATATACTTTGTGAAGATTTAGCTGTCCATTTATCTTTTCTTGGTAGGCAGGACATTTGTACTGCTGTTAGGAGTGTGCTGGCCCAGAGCGAGACCTGGACTAGGAGAAATGCAATGCTTTTAATGCAATTCTTAGATGGTCTGAGAAAAGCACAAAAAAGGTAAATGCTTGCCCCCTGAAACAGTTAAAGACCCTATCCAGATGACCAAGCTTGGCTCAGCTGCAGTTTAGTGCCTTCTTTTCACTCATAGGAACACTATAACTGCTGTGTATAATTCAGCTGAAGATCTACACTCTGGAATAGTAGTTTAATATCAACTGCTGGCCAAGATTACAATCACAGCAATTAGCTACAGCTGTTAAGTCTAATTAAGACTAATGCTTTAATTAAGTACATCTTCTGGTGTAGCATATTCTTAGAGTATTCAGTGTGCTTAACTGTCTAAAGAGCAAAACTGGCAGGTCTAGCTTTAATTGGGTGGCAGAAGAGGGAGAAGAAAGGTGAAAGCAATTTTAGCTTCAGCTGAGAGAGAGCTTTTTAAAGTAGGTTAATAGCAAGAGAAGGTCCAAGGAAAACCTTGGACTGATATTTGTTGAAGATGGTCTCCTGAAAAATAGGGATGAAGAAAAAGCAGGCATGTTCACTGCCTCCTTTTTTTTTGCCTCCGTCATTAATACTAATAATAGACTGGGCTGCCTGATCTCCTTGATTTGGAGGCCTGTGAGTGCAGGATCAGTGATTTTCAATTTGGCACTGAAATTGTAAGAGACCAGTTGTATCAGCTGAATGTTTGTAAGTCCATGTGGTCTGATGTGATTCATCACAGAGTAGTTGGAGGAGCTAGTGGATGTTATGACAGGATACCTCTCAATTGTCTTCCAAGTGTCTGGGGAGTCTGAGGAGGTCTCCACTGACTGGAAACTAACCAACAGTATTCAGATTTACAAGAAAGGCCTGACAAAGACCCAGGAACCTATAGACCTGTGAGACTACCTCAGTACATGGAAAAATGGTGAAGGTGATGGTGTGTTCTGTTGAAAGAAATTTAAAGAACAGTGAATTACCAGGCACAGTCAGCATAGGCAAAGTCCCATTTAGCTAATAAGATATCCTTCATAAGATAAGGTCAGTTGCCTACTGGATGAAGGTAAAGCAGTGGATGTAGATTTTTCTGGATTTTATAAGGCTTTTGATATTGTCCCTCACAGAATCATTCTGGATAAATTATTCAGCTGTGAGATGAGCAGGGTTGCAACATGCTGGTTGAAGAACTGGATGAATGGCAGGACTCAAAGGGGTGTGGTGAATGGGGCTACATCTGACTGGTGACACCAGCAGTGTCCCTCAGGGCTCAATCATGGGCCTGTTCTGTTCTGTGTTTTGGCCAGTGATCGGTGGATGTAGGAGTTGAATGCACTCTTAGCAAGTTTGCTGACAATACCAAACAGGGAGGGGCAATCATCATGGCATGGAATTAAAGAAGTCCCAGTGCCCAATTCTGCACCTAGGGCAGGGTAATGCCAGGCACAAGGATAAATTGGCAGAGGAGTGGGCTGGGAGCAGCCCTGCCCTCCCAGAGGCCTGAGGTGACTGCTGGTCATGAGGCGGGCACAGGGGCAGTGCAGAGGGGACAGGGGTCTGTCTGACAGACATGGGTCAGCAGCGAGCCCTGGCAGCCAGGAGGGCAAACACCATCCTGGCCTGCATCAAACAGACATTAACCAGCTGGTCAAGAGAGGTGATTGTGCTGCTATATTCAGCATTTGTGTGGCCTCAGCTTGAGGGGTGTGTGCAGTTCTGGGCCCCAAAATTTAGCAAGGTTATGAAGGTTCTAGACTATATTCTGAGGAGGAGCAACGAATCTTGTTAAAGAGCTGGAAGGCATGGCTGGTGAGGAGGGACAGAGACCTTTCAGTTCATCTAGTTTTTAGAAAAGGAGGCTGAGATGCAAACTTAGAGCTCTCTTACAGCTTTTTGAGGAGGGGAACTGGAAAGGGAAGTGCTGAATTCTTCTCCCTGGTATAGAAGCATGGGAATGGTTTAAAGTATCATCAGAAGAGGTTTAGACTGGATGTTAGGGAGCATTTTTTTACTGAGTGTATGGTCAGACACTGGAACAGGCTTCCTATAGAGGTAGTTGATGTCAGTGTCATTTGACATTTCAGTGAGAAGAATATACTATATGTTTCCAGCAGGGCTAGTTTGACACTCCTGCCACCTCAGGCTTGACACTGGGAATTTTGGTGTGTATTTTATTAAGATCCTGGTTTGGAAACAAGGAAGTTGTGTGAAGTTGAAGATTCATTTAGCCTTTGTTTTTAATAGGTTAAATGACAGTGAAATTGAGAGGCATCACTTCAAAGATCAAGATACATACTCTGACAAGTCTGATAAGGAAAATGACCATGACCACGAGGAGTCTGATAACGATGGGCTGGGGAAAAGTGAAGAAAGCGACAGTGACACATCGGAGCGACAGGATGATTCTTATGTGGATCCAGAACCAATTGATATCAAGGAAACTACTTACTTAGAACAGAGTCATGAAGAACTTGGGGAGGTAAAAGGGCTGTTGATGTACTGAGCAAGCAGCTTCTCCAAATAGTAAGCTGATATTTTAAGGGTCAGGCTACACTTGAAAGCTGACTTACAGGATTGGCTTTCATATTTTCAGCAATAATGTATAGAAAAGGTTCTGTTCACCCATATTCTGCTCTGCTTTGCCATTCTGGTGCTAATATATCAGATTTTAACAGAGATAATAAATTTACCTGGCATATTGCTCAGACAGAAGATACAGAAAGGACCTCCTGCAGCAGAGGTTTGTCAGGACTACTTGTTCTTTTGTTATTGCTTCTGTTTGGGTTTTATTAACTTAGTCCTGTTTTTTTCTTCAAGTAAAATCTTCGGGTTGAAGGTCTGAATTCAATCTGACACTTGCTTTTTTTCCTCTGCAAGAGAGAAGTTAAGCTGTTGTAGTCTGCAGAATTTAGTGGAAGGCTTGCTGTGCTTCTGATGTCAGCTTGCATTTCAAAGATTCCTCAGAGCTGCTATTCCACTTCTGCAGGTTGTTTTACGTATTTGTCTATACAGGCAAATATGACAGGGATTTGTAAACCAAAAATCTTGATAACAAAAATTGAAATAAGTAATTTCAGAAATCTCCTCTTTCTCTTTAAGAGAAATGACTATGAGTTTTTTTTTTATACTCATGGAACAAGAATATCTCATGCTTTAGTGCTTTCTAGTAAAATGTCTAAACAAAGCAGTGTTTTAGGAAAAGCTGAGGAGTTTTAAGTCACATATTTTTGATTATGCATTTTAGAACTGTTCTGGAAAAAGGGATGCCTTTCCTTGCTTTTCCTAGAAACATTGCTCTTAATTTCAGAAATTATACAGGATAATATCTCCCCTCTTCTTGGACAAAAAGGAGCATGGAGTGTGGCTGCTGGTTTTGCTCATTTACCCCTAAGTGGTGTATTTTCTATAAGGAAAACCACTGATGCTACTGGCTGATTCAAGGCAATGAAAGACATAGATATGTCAGCTTTTATGGTTGGGAAAAGCTGGTAGAATGAACAGCCCTTTGGTGTTTAGGTCCTGCATTTGAGAAGAGAGAGTAATGCGGGTGATGCCTAGGAAAGAACTAAAGAAGAATTTCTGAACAACATCCTACCTCAAAATTTTCCAGCCTAGAGATGATGAAAACAAATGTGGTTTTTAATGCTGAGTAGTAAATCTATCCTACTTCATGAAAGATGTATCATAAGTGTATTTATAGAAACTGGTTCTAACTTCCATAGTTGCTTCAGCATCTCAGAGTGATTTATTTTAAGTATCCATTTCCCATCCTTACTGCAACCTTAGAATGTGTTGACCTGTCTTCTGGAGGATTGTTTGCTTTCTCCTTTCTGTAAGCAGTTTTTTGGTTCATCCTAGGCAGGTGAGGCTGCTCAGACAGAAGAAGTGTCAGAAGAAAACAAAAGTTTGATCTGGACACTACTGAAGCAAGTCCGGCCAGGAATGGACTTGTCCAAGGTTGTACTGCCTACATTTATTTTGGAGCCTCGCTCTTTCCTGGACAAGCTGTCTGATTACTACTACCATGCAGACTTTCTGTCTGAGTAAGTCTTTGGTTTTCATTTTTAAATTTTTTAAAATTAAAATAGGGTAACAGTGTCAGATGTTGCCATTTTCTGAAAGCTGACTGTCTTGAGAGCTCACATGGTACATCTTGAAGTCTGGCCCCTCTTATAATTTAAGAGCAGTCATGTTGCAGGCATTTCTGGTTTAGTTTCTGAAGACTGGTTGAAAGACTTCTGAAAATGAGTTTAATTTTTTTTCTCCAAGAAGCATATTTAAAATGACAAACCAATACTAGTTAATTTTTTAATACAGTGATTTACAATTGCCAGCTCAAATGTAGCTAATAAATTACACACTGTAAATTGAAATATTATTCAGCTCAGAACACTGCATGTAAGTAGACTGGTAGTAAAAAGATACTCAAGTAGTAACCTTCTCAAACAGAAGAACTTGAGTGGGAGTGGGACAGAATTTAATGTTACAAAGAATAAACTCAAATATGGAAATACTATTTCTGCCATTTTAGTTGGACTTCAGTTTTCAAACAATTATTTGAAAACTTTAAATTTGGTGAGATCAGACTGAAAGTTTTACAGTAGTGCAAATCACAGACCTGTTTTACTCAGCTCACAGATTCAAGATATGTCACAACAATTGATAGCATGTTATAGATGATGCAATACTGATACTTGATCTTTGTTTTCTGTTTCATAGAGCTGCTCTTGAAGAGAATGCTTACAACCGCATGAAACAAGTAGTGAAGTGGTATTTGTCAGGATTCTACAAAAAGCCAAAGGTATACTTTCACATATTATTTTGTCTTCAGTCACTGTGTCTATTTTGAGGACTTTAGGGATATGCTGGAGTAAGTTTTTCTTTTTTAATTTATATTTTAATGCATTTTTTAAAAAAGCAATGTTTTCATTGCTTACACAAACACATCATGGAAATTTTTGATCCCTAACCATGCTGAAAATAGACTAAATTCAATTGCATTTGTCCCTTGCAGTAGAAATTGAACTAAATATTTTTTATAAAGTTGAGCCAGTTCTATATTTACCATTATTCAGTGATAACAGGCTGAAATTGGAGGACTAATGTTTCTACCACTTCATTTAGCTTTGCACTAAATACTCTTCATAGTCATATTGCTGGGAAATAGTATTGACAGAAAGTATTTAGTACCTAACTTCAGACAAAAGCTCTGTAATGATTCTGGGGAAAAAAAAAATAAAACAACCCCTAAACAAATCTTACATTCTTTGTGTCCTTATGTGTAAAATACTTTAGTGGATATACTGAATGTATGATAATTTTCCTAGAGTGAACAGCAGACTAATGGAGCATAATATTCAAATGATGAAATCAAGTACCATGTACTTCAGCATATATATTATGATAATTATTTTTCCTATGTGTCTTCAGTGATAGATGATAAAATGTTTTGTGACTTGTGTACCTGCACAGTATGGTTACTCTCTATTCAATTTTTGTTTAGGGACTAAAAAAGCCGTACAATCCTATACTTGGAGAGTTTTTCCGCTGCATGTGGATTCATCCAAGAACAAACAGCAAGACCTTTTATATTGCAGAACAGGTAAATGGAAAAAATAATTTTAAGGAAAATAAATGTATTATACATTTGTGCTAGTTATATGCTATGGTAATTTCAGAAAATGTACTGGAGTGTATGAGTAGTATCCTAAAACCTCTCCTGGTGAGCATAGTTTCCTTACAGTTGTCTCTTTTAAGTCTGCCTTCCTAAAAAGAGAGAGGGAGGAAGGCGTTTCTAATATTTCTGTTCTACTTCCCCTGAAACAAGTCAGTGCTGGTTTTCTTAATTCTTGAAATTCAGTAGGTGATTGCTCAATCTTTATAAAGATTTTAGTCAAACTTCACATATATTAACTGCATTCTAATATGTGCAGCCTGAATTTTGCATTGTCATTTTTAGCTCAAAGCTTATACTATATTTACTATATTGCTTGTTTTTGTTTGTCTCAAATATGTATTTTTTTTTCCAACAGGTGTCACATCATCCTCCAGTATCTGCCTTCTATGTTAGCAACCGCAAGGATGGTTTTTGCCTTAGTGGTAGCATTCTGGCCAAATCAAAATTCTATGGTAAATAATGGGGCTTTTTGTTTGTATGTGTATTGAGGGATGCAAAATTGGTGCATGTGTTTTGGAGCTGTGTTTTGTGACTGAAAGAAGGCTGTTAGAAGGGTCAGTGTTTTGGTTGTGGTATTGTCATTTCCTTACAAAGTTTTTGCTACTGGTCTTCAGAATTTTAATTTCTATTTTTGGAGTGTTTTAATATTTAATTGGAGACACTGTGTATTACAGTGGCTTCACTAGAGAGGATAGGTTGCAGTGTTAATATACTGATGTTCTTAATTGTATTGCTTAGTTATTAGGAAGCGTTGGCTGTTGTCTTGCAGGGGGAGAAATGTGACTGTCTGTCTTTGAATTTCAGGGAATTCATTATCTGCCATACTAGACGGAGAAGGACGCCTAACGTTTCTAAATAGGGGAGAAGATTATGTAATGACAATGCCATATGCCCATTGTAAAGGTAATGGTTCTTTTCATTCTCTAGATGGCAAAGTTATGAGAAAGGAAACTTGTTATTCTAAATAGTTCATTATTCTAAATAAGGTGCTGTGTTGGACTCAAGCCTGTCATCTGGAGGAGAGTGTTCTGAAGATTGGTGGCTCTAGGCTTCCACATATTTTATCAGGAGAAAAATACATCTGTTGTTTAAGCCATGTTTTCATTTTTGACACAGGAAAAGAATTTTTCATGACTAGTAAGAAATAGTAAAATCATATATATAGTTATCTGTCAGTACATGATATAAATTTACTGTTTGAGTTGTCTTTTATTAGAGCAGCTTTGAGATTTTCCACTATTTTCCTCTTTTAAACATAAAAGCCAATGTAGTATCTACACCACAGTGTGATTTGTTTATAAATTATGAGCATTTGTCCTTAGTTTCACTATGGGAAATGGGTCAGTGCTTTGTAAAGTTTTCTGGAAGGTCAGTAATAGCACAAAATAGCTTGCAGAATCGCTCATTTTTAGGCTGTAACTTACTCAGTATTGTCTACCCATATACTCCAGAATTCCCTTTCAGGATACACAGAATCACACAGGAAAGGTCATCTGAAAATAAAAGTTTTCCTCTGGCACAAGCATGTTTACTCTAGAAATTGTACCCAAGTAACTTAGGGTTTTGTTTTGTTCAATTAAAAGCATTTGTTTTAGCTGGGGGTTTTTGTTTTGTTTTTGTTTTTTTTTTTTTCTCTTGCAGGAATTCTTTATGGGACAATGACCTTAGAGCTTGGAGGAATAGTCAACATCACCTGTGAGAAAACTGGCTACAGTGCAACAATTGAATTTAAACTCAAGGTTTGTGAACGCTGTGAGTGGGCACAAGAAGGAGAATGAACATAATGTCCATTTACATAAGCTAAACAAAGGTTTCTGAACCACTTCTAGATGGCTTCTGAAAAATGCATTTGCCATCCTTGAGGTAGAAACTGATAAAAAAAACGTTTTCAAGAAGTGTGCACATGGAGAGGGAAGTTGTATTCAGTTGAAATTATAGGGGAAACATGAAAGTTGGGAGGCTGTGTTAACTGACAATTTGCCTTGTCAGTCCACAGGATACATGTGCAGCCTGTCAAAAGGCCAAAGAAAATCCCTGGCAATCGTTGCTGTTTCTACAAAAGATAATCTCTAGTAACAAATGGTCCTTGGCAAAGCCATGAAATTAGTGTAGCAAATGATTGTGTCCTTCGGGATATCGTGTCACTGTTTTCTGCCTTATTTTCTGTTTTCTTTCTTTCAACATCTGCTAGAGAATACTTTTGCTCAGAAAATCTTCTAAGAAGGAAAGAAGAAACTATGTACTCTGGTTTTAGACTTCTTTAAGATTAATAAGATACAATATTAAAGATATCAGGGCTGTTTACGGCACATTTCATAAATTCACAATATGTTATTAAAATAAACATGAAACCATTTGTTTTTGTTTTGCAGCCTTTTCTGGGTAACAATGACAATGTTAATCAAATATCAGGGAGAATTAAGCTTGGCAAAGAAGTTCTGGCTGTTTTAGAGGGTCACTGGGTAAGTAGTGAGTGATGCTCTTTTATAAATTCTGGCTGACAGTTGAGACAGGTGAAAACAGCACTTAAATGCAAAAAAGACTCATGTTTTTAAAAAAATGAAGTACTGCTTTTGCAGAAAGTATTCCAGGAAGTATAGAATCAACATTGTTCTATTTCCAGCTCTTAAAAGATGGAAAAGTTTAAGTAGTTTACAAAGAAAATTAAATGTTCCTTCACAATGATCTTGTGAAATGTTTTGGTATATGCATTAGTACTATGAAGAATTTTTATGGCACCAGCATGAAATATTTGAGGTTGTTTTAGATCTGGTGAGGTGACATGGCATCACTCATTTTTGAATGTAGTAATGATTCCATTGCATCTCTGTTCCAAGCTAGAACCTAGCACAGAGAGCAGAAATTGAATTTTAAATTTAGCATATCTAATTATTCTTAACTGCATGCATTCTAAAGAAAAGAAATTCTTATTACAAAAAAAAAAAAAGCTCATGTCCTGTTTTTTTGTTATTTTGACACTCTGAGATAATTACAATTAAGAAACCAATCATATCTGTTACAGGACAGTGAAGTTATTATTAGTGACAAGAAGACAGGTGTTTCAGAGACATTCTGGAACCCAACATCTGAGATAAAGCAGCGTAGATTACATAGATACACTGTGAAGTTTGAAGAGCAAGATGACTTTGAATCAGAGAAGTAAGTTCACTATAGAACCATGTATTTATTTTTCCAAAATAAAACTCATAATCTTCTCCAAAATAGAAGCAAATTATCATTACTTTCCCATATTTGATGATACTAGCCTTTGATAATAAAAGAAAGTAACACTGTTAAATATAAGATCATTATTTATATGGATTAAGTCAGGGAAATCTTGATAGAAATGTAGATAAAACTTCTATTAAAATGGTAATATTCTCTTTGGAGGGTGGTCCATTTACTTAGCCTATAATTGAGGAAATTGCTGTTATTTCTGTCAACCAGATTGTGACTCTGGTGATTCTGTATATTGTTCATTTGTCAGGCTTTGGCAACAAGTGACAAAAGCAATAAATAATAAAGACCAAACAGAAGCTACTCAGGAGAAATATATTCTGGAAGAAGCTCAGAGAAGGAGTGCCAAAGAGAGGAAGCTTAAGGATGAAGAGTGGGCATGCAAGCTGTTCGATCAGGATTCAATCACAGGAGAATGGCACTATAAATATGCTGAGTGAGTCCTGGAGTGCTTGGTAATGTTGCTGAGCCTCTTCCTGTGGTTTCAGCAGCAAAAGAACGGATACATATAGCTTATTTATGTATAACAACATAGCTGTGCTATGCTCTAGATTTTTTGGGGCATGTCAGTTTGGTGTTTGTCCTCCCTTTTTTCCCCCTAGACTGACATCTATGCAGATTTTCCCAAACTGGAAAATATTGTACATATGGGCATACCAGCTGGAAATCAGAAAATCTAGTGTCTGAAAATCAGAGAAGCCTGTGCATAGTTGGATTGAGCCATTTAATTTGTTATATATTAGAATAACTCTAAGAATAGCAGCTTTGCAGCAATAGTTAATGCTGGGACGAGGTGGCTCTGCCTGGCTGTCAAATCTGTCCTGCACGAATGTCTATGAATCTCTTTGTGTGATGCTCTGGGTCAGAAGCTGAAGATGCAGCTGTCTCCCTGACTGCTGGAAGGTTGTATTCTGTGTCCTCACCAATGTTGCAAAAGTCAGCTTGAAGCTGAGCCCTTTACAAGTGATGGTTTTCACAGAGCACCCATGTTCTGCTGATTTTCTTTTCAGTACCCAGCATGCCTCTGTGTTGTAGGGATTGTAAAATTAAAAAGGCCAACAATGATACAATGAAATTAGGTAACTCTGAATCCATGGATGCTGGAAGCATATTCCAGTGGCTAAACATGGGAGGCCTTTACCTTTCTTCACAAGAATGGTGATATTAAGGTCATAGCGTAAGTGTATGTACGGGGAAGAGTACAAGAATCCTGAGTACTCTACACATCTCCAGCAAATTTGGAACATGGAGGTTTCCTGGAACCAAACAAGGAATCTCTGTATTTAACAACTCTCAGTTAATTCCTTTCCCATTTCATTGTCTTCTTATTAAGTTTGTGCAGACTTTCACCACTGAAAACATCGTGCAGCAGGGAAATTCCCCAACTAGATCAAATGCTCAGTGAAGCACCCTCTCTTGGTTTGAATCCTCTAGTGCTGTTGATGCCTCTTCCTGTTTGAGAGTTGGGAACAGTCCAGCTGAATGGACTGCCCATACTCTTGAACCCTGTGCAAAACCATTAGGAAGAGGACTTTACTTGAAATCTGTTAGACTTTAGAACCTATCTTGTAAATCTGCGTTATTCCTGATGTCCTTGAGGCCTTGTGCTTCAAGGATGTGTCACAGAAATTTTGCTATGTACCAGAAAGCAGTCTGCACTGATAGCATTCCCTGGAAAAAGCCTCTCCTTTCAAGCATATAATGCTGGCTCACCACCTGGTCCATGTATAGAGCAGTCTTCTACACTTACTGTGAAAGATGTGTTCAGTGAGCTGGAGCATTTGTTAAGGTATCTGGATTATGGATTTAGGCATCTGGATTACAAATAGAGAAGAGAGCAATGCCTAGTTCTTAACCCAGTTACCTCAGATGACATTTAATTCAAGTCAGGTTAAGCTAAGATGTGAGTGCAGGTCTGTGTTCACAACATCTGAAACAGCTACAGCTATTTAAAAGGCATGCAGAAGGACACAAAAGGAAATCCCTGCTCAATATACTCTGGCTAAAGCTCTGCGTCAGAACATCCTTCCTGCAGCTCACTTGCAGTTTCTGTCCTGAAATCTCTGTAATCAGTGGTGATGTTGGCGTTTTCCTTTGGCTGCTTGTTGTTCTCCAGTGAGTTATGTGTCTTATGCTGTTGTGGTTTTTAAAATTCTGAATCAGACTGTAATTGATAAAGCACTCTTAAAAATCAGAACAGGAAAACTGTGCATAGCACGTTAGCATCTCACGAAACCAGTCTCGATTACCATTAGCTGCTTTGGGATCAAAGCAGGTTTGAGGCAACTGATTCTTAAACTCTCCTTCATAGGCATATTTGAAAAGGAAAAATGAAAACTCAACAAAAAGCAGTCTAAATATTTTTAAATTCCTCTAATTTCCCTGTAGTTCTAAAATAATAACTGTGTCTGAAGCAGAAAATCTTTCATGATTCAATCAGATATGATTGGCAAAAAAAAATTCATTATGGTATTGTTGGTTAATGTAATAGTTTGTACTCCTATCAGCTGGCTGGGGGTTTGATCTGCACATGAAGTTCATTTTTTAGCTCTGTTGGCCCTGCAGGTTAAGACTGGACCATAAGTAGAAGATAAGATCATAATGCCATATCTGATTTCTGTGTAGTGAGAGTTTTAGCCTCTTCATACTGAGTAGTTTCTGAGCAAGGAAATATTTCTTATTGAAATTACTGTAGTGTTAACATTATTTACTTTGTCTAGTACCAGACCATGGGACCCTTTGAATGATATGATCCAGTTTGAAAAAGATGGTGCAATCCAGACAAAAGTTCGACATCGGACACCAATGGTATGTTCCAGTTCTGACAGCACATGCAAGATCCAGGAACTTGTATATATTGTATATTATGTGTATAAAGATCATTAGAGCATTGAGATTAATGGGAAATGTTGTTTACACACAATATTCAAAGTCTTTCACTTCTGTGTTGCATCCTAAGCAGCAGAAGTTACTTGATTGGGTAGGAATATAAAATATGCAAACTTGAGCTCAGCAGTTTAGTGTGTATTTTCCCTTAAATGGGAAGATGCACAAAATTCAGACTGCTAATACATCAAAAATTTTAACTTAGACTGCTCTTAGATATTGTGCTTTTAACTGTCATTGTTGGAATGTGCTGATTTGCTACAGTTCTGGTTCTCTGGAAATAACACACAAATTTATGAATTTTAGGTTACTGTTCCAAAAATCAAACGAAAGCCATCCGGTCTGAAGAAAGGAGAGTGTGGTTTCTCATCCCCAGAGCCTGATAACCAGGACTCCTCTGGGAGTGAAGGTACAAAAAGATACATTTACTTACACAAATAATAAATTTATTTGACAGCTGAAGAGTTCAGTGTCATAAGTACTCTTCTTATCACAATGTTTTTACAATATTTTAGTTCTATCCAATGTGAAGCATGTTCTGGAAAACAAAGCAGAATGGCTCATGGTTTTGATTGCAAATTTTCCTGTCTTTTTAAATGCAGTGTAGGTAGGCTTAAGTGCTATACATATTTAATATCTAGGGGAAAAGAATGATGTTCATAAACTGTTTTCTTTCTTTAAAATTTAGTTTAATTTGTAGATTAGTATGTGGCTAGAGAGTAAATTTTTCTTGTTGATAATGTTTGCAGAAGCTAAACAATATGATGAGTGTTTAAAAGATATTTCAAGCACTAAAGTTGCTGTTCTGTGGTATAGGTGACTCTGAAATAAAGTTTTCAATAGAAGCTAGTTAGAAAATTTTTTCCTCATTTTTGCTACAGGTTTAGTTTGTCTTTTGCACTTTGTTCCTTTTATGGCAGCAGTCACTTCAGTCAATTACATCTGGCTTTTGTATCCTTCTAGCACAACTTATGAAGCATAATACAAGAATAAGGAAAAAAGGGACAGACCTTGGTGAACTACATAGTGCCATTGAGTCTATAAAGAAAACACAGGAAGACATTAAGAGGTAGTACTAATTAAAATGCTTTAAAATGATTTAGAGAATAGTAATCTTGTAGGATTTTTTTTTCTCTTAGAGGCTGGTATGCATCTTTTCTCAAATATTGATTGCTCATTGATGTTTCAACGTTTTCCTCTAAAGCTGCCTTCTGTAGGGAACCCTAACATAGTAGAAAGTGTCAAATTGTCTAGTCTGTAATTTACAGGATACTGTTTTCTATCTTACAGGGAGATCACGGCGCTACGAAATAGAGTCACTTCTAATTCATCACCCTGGGACTACCATTCCTTGCAGTTTAAGCACTATGTCTTCATTGCACTTATGGTTCTGCTACAGCTTATCATTAATATCTTGTTCAAATAAGAAGTGTGAACAAGGGCCTTCTTGAACTGGAATGATCAAACTGTTACTGGGGACCATATTTTAAGCTGGACTTTAAATGATGCAATATTATGTAAAAGAACTGTGTAGCAGCAACTTACAGAACTTTGCCTCAGCATTCATGGTTCAGAATCATACTTGTGTCTACCCAGTTGCAGTAAGAACTGTGTAAGTGCCAGTACACTCTTGCTCCTGGTGTGTGCCTCTGTCTCGCAGTCATACGACATCAGCCTTGTGTTTATATTGCGTCACACAGATGAATCTTCACCACAGAATAGATCAAGTTCAACACTGAGGTCAGACCCCATAGGTAGGGTGTGAGTCCTTTATGGTAGAATGATAAACAGGCATACTTCATTACATATATAAACTTATCATTTTTGTAACAAAAAGTTTTGAAGTAGCCATCAGCTTTTGTAAATGGCATTGGGTGTTTGGAAGTAAACTTTTGTTTAAGGTCAAACAAATACATTATTATAGGAAAAATTGTGTGTGTTAGGAAATGGCAAGTAAAAAGTCTTTGGGAAATCTGCAATATAATGTCCTTGATTAGTTTTGGAAGTATGAGGTTTTTATCCTGAATTACTGTAGGCTTGTAAGCCAGCTGTTTTATAGTTTTAAAACTTAAGATTCATCTTAAAAACATTCCCACATCTACTGTACAGAGCACATTTTTAACAGTACAGCAGCCAGGGAGGTACTGTTTTGGTCTACTCTCTCATGAATTGCAAATGTCAAGGATTTATGGTATGTTTGTAAGTCTTGAAAAATCTACAGCTTTGGATTTACATTTGTTTATGGCCATGTCATGGTAAGCAGACAGACTGCTGATGCCAGGACTCATGGGTATTTTTGAAACAAAATGTCAAGGGGTATGCTTAGTGTGTAGCATGAGCTGAATCTCCAAAAGGCAGTGTAGAGTAGGATTCAGGCACTGTCATGAGCAGAGTTGCAAATGAAAATGTGTGTGTTTACACAGGGAAAGCTCAGAAGTTGTGTGATGGCTAACACCACGTATCTCAAAACAAGTAAGAGGAAAATCCAAGTGTTTGAAATCCCTCTGTACTGCAAGTATATACTACCTACCAGAATACATGGATGCACCTTCTTAGTATGCTGTAGTCATACACATTCATGCAAAGCTTAAGTTTAAATTCAAAACCAGGGTTTCTAACATTTTTTATTTGAAGAAATATATGCATGTATAGAATTTGTAAAATTCCAGCCAAAAATATAGTGCTGGTATTTATCTGGTGAGTTCCCTGTGCCAGTCAAGCATACCAAGGCAAAAAGGGGCTGTAGAAATGAAAAATTATTTTCAGTACCCCAGGTGAGACAACAGGAGGATGAGTGGCACAGTGTGAAGGACAGCCAAGTTTGTTTTCAGAGGATCCTCTCAGGAATCAAATCCATCCTGGGCAGTGGAATAGTTTGAAAGTCATGTTTGGCTTTTTGCCATGGCCAGGTTATGCCTCTGCCTTGGGCAGCCTGCCTGAGTCTCCAGGTGATCTGCCTTTCTGTTCTGCATCAGTCTCACTAGTATTTAGTAAAAATACTGTTTACTCGTTTATCTGTCCAGCTTATATATTTCTGTGGCTGACACCCATGCACCTCCCCTAATCTTTTACCTTTCCTCTTCTGTGGGCCTCAGCTGTGTGAAAGTCTATTGTGTAAGCAGTGAACTTCAGCATATTTCGTACAGCTTCACATCAGCATGGTTTGGTCTTGAATATCATTTTTCTGGAACGTGTTATGTTAACCAGATCTTGTAGCCATGGGCAAGACCAAACCTGGTTGGACTTCTATTAAATCCACAGCTGATTTAACAGGGGCAAAATTTGTGAACATAAAAAGTCCTTTCATAAACAAACAAAATAATTACAAATGCCTCAGTCTCTAAATGGAAACTGAAGTTACCCATGTATGAAATGGCATTAAGAAAGCAGAGTATTACGGCATTCACTTTAACATTCTTAGCCTGGAATTTGGCTGTTCATTATTGCATTCGCATGTCAAAGCTTCACCTGTCTTAAGATCCATTACAAGCCTTTAAACATACTCTGAACATGAGAATAATCCAATGAGTGAGATTTGGGCAATAACTTCAATCCCCTAAAATAATACTCTGCTAAATTTGTGGTGCTGAAACTCTTGAATGATAGTTTCAAGCTTTTATCTCCTTGTAAATAGAAATGTACTTCTGCCTTTTCATGCTGATTTTTTCAATCACTTCTATTGAAGAGCAGTGAATAACACAGTTTGCATGCATTTTTACATGGACCACATGGTAGTGACTGGATTTGACCCAGCCAGCTGGCTGGCTGGCAGTGTTGGACAATGTCAGACTAAAAAGATAATCCATTGCTGAAGTTCATGCTTAGCTCACGATGAGTGAAAGACTTGAACAGAGCAAAACAAAATCCTTTTGCTTATTTTCCTTTTCAACTTATTTTTTAGAGTTGAATTCTGTTGAAAAAGTGGTTTTAGTGATGAACTGGAAAGGTAAAGGATATGTGATGAAACTTCTTGAAAAGTAAGATTGCAGACTTCTGCAAGACTTTATGATTAGATAAATTCTGAAAAGTACAGTGAGAACCTAGTAATTTGCTGGATTTTGTATATTTCCTCATTTGAATAGAACAAAGAAACTTCTTCCCTATTTTTTACTGTACAGTTGGTCACAGACATGTATGGATCCTTTTTTTAGTGCGTCACCGTTGTCCTCTTTAGCCATGATGTACAGCAGATCTTGACTACTACCTGCTTAAGACTGAGCTCTGCACATATATAAAAATTGATTGTACAGTTTGCAGATGCTTGATGCTTGAGGGCTGTGGCCTTCTAGTTTTTAAAGTTTATAACAGCACTTGTTTTCACATTTGATTTCGAATTCCTGTTTTGTTTGGGTTTTTTTCCTTGTACAGGAAATATCTGCAGAATTTGCCATGTGGTTTTGTTGGGTTGGTTTGTTTGTTTTCAGATGCACTCTATGCCTTTAATTTGCCATTTAGGTACAGATTGCCTAACTGGGTACAGATAACCTAAGCTAAGAAAAAGTAAATATGCCATGTGAAATACAACAAGTATCATTTTCAGTAGATGATGTTTCTTGGATTTCATGTGTTGATTCCTTTTAAATAGTTGATATCACTTGATGAGGGTGTATAGTCTGGTTTTCGTGTCCTTCCTTCCACTTATGAAATCTCACAAATTATTTGCAAGGTTGTCTTGTAAAATGTAATGGTTGTGGTTTCTTCTTTTTTGTTTGTTTGCTGCCCTTGTGTGCCTTTGGCAAATTTTTTTCCTTCCTAGATTCATGTTTATGAAACAGACTTTGTATGTCAGTTTCTTAAAGGCTGTTATTTTTAGCTATTACCATTGTTTTGTAAATAATGTGTAACAAAAATTCTGTACATCTCTACGTTTTAATTATTTTTATTTCAGGAGTACCCGCAAATCACAGAAAATTTAGCAGATATTCAAGTATTGTAAACAGTGCCTTCTTGATGGGTTTCTATGCTGTTCGGAGACATGTAAAGATTTGTCAAATTTGTGCCATATATAATACCAGATCTTTTGTGAGGGCTGTTGTGTTTGAGAACTGATGTTCCTGCTTAGTCATTCTCTGGGGGGGAAAAAAATCAGCTCTTAAAACATTACACTATTTCTTCTTTCTGGCTGGTGAGCCGAAAGTCGAGGATTTGGGATGTTTACAGTGAAGCTGCACTACTTTGTGGTAATACAGAAATAGCTCGAATGATGTAACTTCGGGGTGAGATTATTTGGGCTTTTTCTCCTTAACTTTTTCTCCTTTCTGCCCTACCCCGGCCTTTCGCTCTGCCAAGCGGGAAGATTAGCCCTCAGGACACAGCGCCCGCTTTCCCGTCCCGCGTGTCCCGCCCTGTCCGACACCCGGGATCACGGCTTTGTGTGAGGGCTCTGAGCTGTTACGGCCCGCCTCCAATAAAGATGTGTCGCACCTCCGCGTCTCTGGGCTCTGTGCGCCGCTCCCTCTCCCGTTCCTCCGTCCCTCCCGCGCTCCCCGTGTTCCCCCTGTCCCGCCCTCCGCCGCTGCCCGGGCGCGGCGCGGCCCTGACGCTCTGCGGGCGGAAGGAAGGAGGGAGGGAAGGAAGGGGCGGCCCGGGCGCGGCGGCGATGGCGGCGGCCGGGCCGGAGCGGCCGCGCTTGTGGCAGGAGGCGGCGGCGCTGGCGGGCGCGGTGCGCGGCGCGCTGGGGCCGCGGGGCGGGCGGGCTCTGCTGCTGCGGCCCACGGGCGAGGCGATGCCGACGCGGGACGGGCGGCGGCTGCTGGAGGCGCTGAGCGTGGAGCCGCCCGCGGCCAGGTACCGCGGCGAGGGGGCCGGGCGAGGCCGGCGGGGGCGGCTCCCTAACGCTGGCCGTGTCCCCGCAGGGTGATGGCGGCCCGCGCCTGCAGCTACCGCGCCGCGACGGGGGACGGCGCCAAGAGCTTCGTGGTGCTGCTGGCGGCCGTGCTGGGCGGGCTGCGGGCGGCGGGCGGCGGCGCCGGGTTGCGGGGGGCGCTGCGAGATTTCGAGGCGCAAGTGCTGGAGCGGGCGGCAGCGCGGGGGCTGCGGCGGCACCTGCCGCCGGCGCCGCCCGGGTCGCTGGAGCCGCTGCTGGAGCCGTACCTGGCCGGCCGGCTGGGCCCCGGCGAGCGGCGGCGCCTGGCGCGGCTCTGCGCCGAGATGTGCCGGCGCTGCGCCCCGGCCGCCGCCACACGGCCGCAGGTGCTGCGGCTCCTCAGCCAGCGGTTCGCGGAGCTGCACGCCGCCGTGCCCGGCCTTCCCCTGGCGAGCTCCAGGGTCCTGCCCGGCATCGTCCTCCGCAGGGACTTCGCTGCCTACTGCCCGACGGACGGGGAGCTGCGGGCCCTACTCGTCACCGAGCCCCTGCGGCCCGCCCTGACGGCCCCCGGTGTGGAGTTCGTTGTAGACTCCGAAGGTCAGTACCAAGCTTCCCTGCGCTGGATCGCTAAGAGGACAGAAGTCTTAATGAAACACTTGCAGAGTAACAACGTTAAGCTGTTACTGTCCAGTGTGAAGCAAGAAGATGTAGTTATCTACTATGCCAAGTTATGTGGTGTGTCTGTGGTAGAGTGCTTATCCTCGGAAGAAATGGCCCTTATCAGTGAAATCACTGGTGTCTCCCCTTACGTGCCTTTTGGTGATACCCTGGACAGAGAGATAACCGAAACTGCAGTGGTAACCTTTTGCCGGCCCTTGCTGCTTGTCTCCAAGAGATGTGTCCACGTTGGCTTCGCCAGTGTGTGTGCCTTCCAGCCCCACTGCCTGATCCTGTGTGGGCCGGTCGATGGCGTTAATGATCAACATGCTGCTGCTCTGCAAGAGGCGTTCACAATGCTGCAGCAGCTGTTCAAAACAGTTGATCAGAGGGGGGAATGGAAAGCGGAAGGTGAAAGCCAGAGTAAAGCCTCAGATGTTTACACTTGGCATTCTTCAGCAATTCAGAAACAGCTGGTAATAGAAAATACTTGTAATATTAACCAGGTTTCTGAATGTCAGCTGAAAGCACCTAGTGACGAAACAGAAAGGAAAATTTTTGACCCTGATAAAAGTGATCTGCTGGTCCACAATCAAAAGAACCACAGCACTCCTGTATTAGTGGCACTTAACACTGATACAGTCACTGCCTGTGAGTGCCTGGATGTTGGCAAAGGTCTAGAGAAAACATGTTGCCATATAGTTCCATTTAAACGGGAGGATAGTTGTGCAGATGTTGCACAGGATTACTCCAACTGCCTCATAGAAGCAGGATCAGTTTTGCCAGTAGGAGGTTACTTTGAAATCCTGTTACATTATTATATTCAGGATTATGCAAAACAGTGTCAGCAGTCAGAGTTAACCATTGTATCTAACGTAGTTGCTGATGCTTTGCTAAGTATTCCCAAGGTTTTGTACCAGACAGAACGAGATGGCTTTACCAAATTCTATCTTGAAGCCATTAATTTACTCAAAAAAAATCAGCCACTGCCTGTCAACAATGAAGGCTTAGAGTCAGTGTATTGCAAATACCAGTTAGTCATTTCAGTTCTTCATTGTCTTACAGAGCTTCTCTCCATAGACTTAGTAATTGGTATTAGGCGGCCGCTCCAAAAAATTCAGGATCGTGACTCAGAAGATGACACTTGAAATAATTAATAAAGAATGATGTTTACACGTGTTGTTTCCTTGTGTCTTCTTGTCAAATGGACACCCTCAAAAGTCCGTGCTAGAGCCTAAAAGATGCTTCTTCTCTAAGAAGATAAAGGCTAACCAGCAGAGACTGTGGAAAACTGGGTTATGAACAATATGACCTTGACATTTTGAGCATGAGGGAGTGTAGCCATTTTCCACTGCAGATGTGCAGTGCAGTCTCCATCCACATGCTGAGGATTCTGTGTACATTCAAGCCAAGGGTCAGCTTTCCCTCTTTTGGTGGATTGAGTGTTTTCACAAGCTAGATGTAATTTCTTTTCTTGGCATGTTTAAAGTTGCCAGTATGACAGGAGCCACTGAACTTTCAAGTTACAAACCAAAGGGTAGATTTTGTAGCCTTCATAATTAGCCAGATTAAATTTTTTTTAAAATAAAAGTATTTTGTACACATCATAATTTCGACTATAAAGGGAAAAATCTAACTTGTTAGCCTCTTCCCAATGAAGAATTTTCTGATAGGAGATGCAGCATTTTTATCTTCCATTGAGTTCATTTCAGTTAAACTAGAAGAGTTAAGAATAATTTCATACCATGACTTTATGGCAGCTTCTCTGGAAAATTAGTTTATATGGCATTGCTTAATACAACTCTTTGTTTTAACTACAATAGGTTGAGTTGTGGTCTTGGTATAAAAGGCTATGTACTTACAGGAAAAAAAATAAAGCAGTTCTGTTTGAAAAACTTGAGACAGTTCAGTCTTTGATCATTAAGAATGTTATTCTGGGTTTGTTTTTTGGTTGGTTCTGGTTTTCCCTAATTCTTTTTTCCTTAGAATTTTCACCGTAATAATATTTGCTTTAAGTCCAGAAGCACCTGCATGTGTACCTCCCTTTCTGCTGGGTCCTAAAAATTATAGGTTTGATGGAGGAGGTTTTTGAGTAACTTGACCAGCTGCAGCTGATAATGGTATCAAGTTGGTTCTGTGTGCATTTCCCAGTGTTGCATAATACTGAGAGTAATGGTTTTGTTTGGCTTTTTTTTTTTTCATTCTAATAAATGAAATTGAGTGGGGCTGTTTAAAGCCATAGGCATAAGTCATATGTACTTGCTATACCTGAGATGATTACAACTAGAAAAGATATTTTTTTTCCCCCTCCATTAATTTAGGCTTTTCCTTTTTCAGCTTCTTCAGAAGACTCAAACTATCCAAATTCTTTCAGGTGTTTTGTCAGCAATGCTTTGTTTGACTGCAACTTTCCATTGACATTTTACATATATTCCTGGTAATAAAACACATGGTAATAATTTTTTTTTCCTGACAAATACACTCTTACAGACGTGCAGATGAATAATAGTGAAACTCAGGGCTCACTAGAGTGGTTTCTTTACCAAAGAACTAAGGACAGTAATTGTTTTTGTTAGAATCTTTTGGCAGGTGTGGAGGTGGTGGAGAATTAAACAGGGAGGAAAGAGAATCCCATCCTTGTTGCTGCAATGTCCTCTTGGAAGCTGCTTAATATGACAGGTGTAGTATGAGCCTAGAGAAATCTCCTTTGTGGAATGTTCCAGAGCTGTGTGCCCTGTTCTGCCTGGAGGGCGCTGGGAGCTCCCACCAGCCCTGGCGCTTCAGCAGCCACTGGGGTCTGCGTTTTACTGCTGTAATGAGCTGATGAGACAGTTTTGCTCTTGCACATGTTTCTGAAATACCCTCTTCAAACCACTGACCAACTTGCTGGCCAGAGAGATTGATTTGCTCTGTGGTAGTCTAACTACTGTGGCATAGAACATGTGAAGCCTGGCAGCAGCAGGGGTTCTCTGCAGAAGCAACTTTTGTGTTCTGAATCAAGGTGCTGTCTAAATAAAGAGAGTACTGTGTCATTTCACTTTATACCATTTGCACGTCTGGTTACTTTCAGTACTGCAGTTTCTTTGAAAGGTTAAAAATATTTTGTTACATGAACAGACTTCTGGTTATTTGATTTAAATTGCGTCATTCTTACTGGGAAGAAGAAAGTCCAGAAATTTTATCATATATAGAACTTTTACTTTTGCATGCCAGAGATACAAAGGAGAATTAAAAAATGACAGTTATATAAAACTTTTTTTCTGACCTGTTTTTGGTGAAACCTCTTGAGTCTGAAGATTCATGGAGGCAAGAACTATATTTCTATGACTTCTCTGTCCTTTTATATTTTATCAATTATCTGTTTTCCATTTTGAACCACTGTTTCCCTATTCTGTCTGCAGAACTGGGATCATGGCAGGCTTTTCCCTTGGATAGGAATGTCCCTTCATTCTTTGTCCTGGTCTGCAGAAGTGGATGCTTGCTCAGGATTTGGCTGTTGGGTTCCAGTCCTGGAGTCTAAACTCATTACAAGATGTGCACCAGCTCAAGGGGGAAAGAAAGGCATTAACTTAGTCTTTGGAAAGAAGAACGGATTTACTGCTAGATTCAGCTCTTCCTTAACCTTAGGAGTCTTCTTCAGTAATTAGCCTGGATGTAAACATGTAAACATCTTAGAAAATGTTTTGGGTTCACTGCTATCCCATCTGCCCCTTAAGAGAAAGGCTGCTTGTAGCCCTGAGAAGCAGCTCAGTCTGTCTTGTGGGCTCTGCCTTGGGTGCTGTCCCTGCCATTTCTGCTCTGCTGATGTTTGTGACCTGCTTCAGCAGCGCCCCACATTGCCGAGGCTGCCTGGGCTGTTCATGCTGCTCCTTGGTGCCTAAGCCTTAGGAATGCAATAGCTCATACATCTCACAGCTATCCTGATTTTTAAAGCTGTCCCTAGCTGTAGCTTGCCCTTTGTCAGGGGGACAAGTGATCTCTTGACACAGTGACAGGGATCAAAGAGGTTACTTGGAACAGCTTGGGACAACATGTTTACTCACTCAAAACCACAGGGACCAGTGTGTTGGAGCATTCACTGGGGTTGTAACAGCCTATGGCTTTTTCTTCATGCACTGTTTCACAGAGATTATTTTTCACCATGATTCTGTTATTTTTATATTTCTAAATATGGGTTGGCCTCCATGCAAAGTGGAAGTTAGGTACACATGGACATGTGTTTCAACTCCAATCTTGAAATAAGACATTAACGTCACGGATGCTGATACTAATAGTGATGCTTTAAGTTTTAGCTTTCATATTTTTCAGATTCTGTACTGCCTTAGTGTGTAACTGTGAACTTCATATAAAGTGTTAGCAAGTTCTCTTCACAGTTCAGTTAGACAAAACAATCCTTTTCCAGCCTGAGAACCAAGGACACCATTGCAGCTTCAGGCCCAAAAAGTGTAAACAACAGCAAATTGAGGAGAGCAATCCGGGAGGATGGGACTTCATAATCTGAAGCTGTAATTGGACCCCAATATGCTAATGGATCAAAACTTATAAAAGTGTGAAAACTCGTGACTGGACATCTGTCTTGTGTCCATCTTGAGTAGATACACAGCTGGGCTCTTGTACCACCCAAGGTTCATCCTTTGAAAGCCTTTTAATAAATACCTACTTTATTCCTTTATCTAGCCTCTGTTCCAGGTAGCCTCTCTAGGCATCAATAGCCTAAGATTAAAAGAATGGCTTTTAAAATAACTTGATGTTTAACTCTCCTTTCTGCAGCCCTTAGCAAACTTAGATTCTGTACCATGTGGTACAGTTCATGTCTCTGTCCCACATGAAATTCATCCGAATATTTTGAAGGCATTCATCCCACCCACAAGGACTTGTAGGTATATTTTAAGCAAGGTAATCCTATTTGTTAGGTAGCAGATTCACATGTACAGGCAGGTAGTTTCTCTTTTTCCTTACATTTTAAAAACCCTGGTTTTATTATATGGGTCTAGTAATGTGCAGTGAGACTAGGTTGAAACTGCCTCCTGCATGCAGTTCTTGAGAATAGGAATAATTTATTTACATGACAGGAACACACTGGTTTTTATTTGTTGGTTTGTGTGGGGGTTGAGTCTGAACAGAGGTTTGCAGGTGCTGGGACCCCACTGAGGCAGCCTCTGTTCCCCAGCTGTCCTGGATCTGCTATCCCCACTGCCAACCCTGCCAGCTCCTCCCTGCCCAGCACCTTCCCTGGCCATGCTCGCTGCTCTCCCTGGTTACCAAACAGGTATGGCTTAACTTCTTTTGTGCAAGTTATGCAACCTGAGTGTGGCCTTACATTTTCATCCATGCTTAGCTGACCTTCAGCATTTTTGGCAGCTGTACAGAGAGCATCACTAAATAGGAACCAGACACAACAAAGATAATTGTTATGTTGTGCCACAAATCTCATGCTGCTGAGTCACATTTGTAAGAGGGGATAGGGAAATGCAATGTTTTGTTTAGGAACCTAACTCTATATTGGCATATTTTATATTTTTCTGTATATTTTATATGCAGAAAAATTATATTGTTTCTGTTGCTATCTCTAGAAGTCATCTTCCAGAGCCCAAAGGTAGGGGATTAATCGTGCCGTGCGAGAAGATTAAGGAAGATTAAATTCTTCACTTGCATATGTCTCCTGGACTTCACTAGAATTGTATTAGTCTGTTCTAAATTTCCTTTTTGTTACATGACGTCTGCTATCAGTGGTAGAAACTTCTGATTTCATTGCTGAATTATTTCTATACTTGTTTAGGTTAATCTATCCTCTTCCATTTTTTTTAGTCAGGTTCTTTTAAATCTCATGTTAAGAAAGAAAAACTTTCAATGTTCAGCTGCAAAATTCTGTTTAGTTTAATTTTGATCTCAAAATCTAAGAAACTATGTGGTTTTGTCACTGGTAAACCCAAATATTAAATAGTTGTTCTATTTACTATAGTACTTATCCCATTATTGCTATTAAAACTAAACAAAACAAGAGAGTAATGAATTTAGCACCAGTCACTTTGAAATGCTTTGGCTGTAATTAACACGATTGTAGTTTTCCAGTATAATTTTGTGTAAGGTGTTGTTTGTGTTCTGTTAATGAGACTAGAAATAGATGTTTAGATCTAGGATTATGCAAATTACTTCTCCCTTAATAGAATAGAATATTAAACTAATAATTACTTCCAGGAATAAGAATTCTAATTTTTGCATTCTGAAACTAAAAACAATAGCAAAAATGTAATAGATGTAATACATAGTAGCTCCTTCTTTATTATATGGTTCAATAAAGGACCAGATTTTGTAAGCGATGCTCGTTCCTGTAATAGATCATGCAGTGTACCCTTTTTAAAAACAGTCCTGGCAAAAAGAAAACAAAAGAGTTTTCCATAGGGAGGCCATTTGTGCTGGTTCAGCTTGTTTCTCACAAAGTCACCAGCAGATAAAAGAGCTGTTACACTGAGGCTTTGGTCCAGTGCAGGATTAAGGGCACATCAGTAATGCTCTGTCGTGCATGGCTGTGTCCTAAGCCATCAACAGCTGAAATCACTATAAAAGATAAATTTTCCATTAAAGATATTTTTAAAAGGTACTGTTTTACTGAACAGATTTTTTAATCTGTTCTTATTTTGAGATTCCTGGTAAAACAAACCAGCATGGTGATCTTGCTTTTGATAAGAATCATGACCTACTTTCAGTGGATGTCTTCATTTTGCAGGCTAGGCATCTGATTAAATATTACCTTAAAATGGGGATGCAGAGAGGAAATACATAGCAGGGCTTTCTTTGTGTACATGGGGGAACAGGCAGCTCCAGATTAGAGTAACATCCACTGAGATATTAACTTTAGATTTGGTACATGTCTGGTATCATGTATAAGGATTATATTTATATGCCACTGCTTTAGGAGCACTGAAAGTGATTGTAGAAACTGCTGGATTATATTCATGGACAAATTAAACTGCTTGGGAACTTTTTTCTAAAATCAGAAATACTCTGAGACTTTTAATTACTGATGCAGTTCTGAAAAAGTACAAAATAATCACAAATGCTGAAACAATTTAAATCTGTTACCAGTGTTGACTGTACTGGAGATGTTATTGGCATGAGGGTTTTTTAATGTCCTAGTGTTAGGAGTATAACCCTGAGGAGCAGTGCCTCACAGCAGAGCTGCTGCTGCCATTCCTGTTGGCACTGGAGGTAGCTCTGCCCTTGCACTCCAGCAGTCACACAAAGACGGCTCCTACGGTGCCAAGATTAGATGTGGTACAGTTCACCTTACCAGAGTGTTTAGGATTGAATTTCAGCAGCTCAGTAAATCTTGCAGGCTATGGTGTAGGTAAGCAGAGGGGTTTTTCTGGCATTTCCAAACAACCAGTGCTTATAATGCAGCAAGTATTGGAAATTACATTCCCTGTAATCGGAGACATTTTTGTCACCTTGCAGAATTTTTCAGTGAGACACATTTTAAGCCTTGGCAGTAATTAGCAAGTAGTATCAGGATCATTTTGTTCTAGGACTCCCCTCTGTTAAAAAGTTTGCCACCTGGGCTATAATCCTAAGTGCTGCAGAAGTTACAAGAGGAGCCAATATATAATCACGCAGAAAGCAGGAAATTTTCCCCTCCTGTGTCATTGCCTTTTCTTTCTGCTTGACTGTAGAGCTCATGAGGCAGTGAAATATGGAAATAACTCCGTGGGTGTGTGGGTGGAGAGGAGAAGACAGGAGATAAGAAGGCCCAGTTCAAAAAGAAGAGGGAGGAAAGATGAAGGCTGATTGATGAATAGAACATAGAAAAGGACTGTCGTGTAGAAGGAAGAATATAGACTCTCCGATTCGTGAATGGGGAGAACCAGCCCCAGCTTTCACACCTTTCTCCCTGGAGAAGCAGTTGCAAAGGGAAGACGTTAAGTTCTCCTCTCCCTTTTGGGAGACTGGTATCTTTTTCCACTTGGTAGTTGCCAAGTGGAAAAAGATAAAATCCATAAAGCCGATTTTCTCCTATCCTGGTGTAGAGGAGTAGCTACCTTGGAAAGTGTTAGGAGCTCTGGAGACAGTCTGTCTACGCCTCAAGGTGTCCTGGGCTGTAAACTTGCAACGGCCTGAGATAAAGATTCACATTTCTGTTCCTGAAGCTCAGTGTCTAGGAGTGGGTAAGAAATGACTGGGTGTGGATTACATTTATTTAGATAGCACATCTTGTCCTCACTGTCCTGAGCCTCTGGAATGTGCTTTGATCCTTAGGTCTTTCAGAGGTGCAGGCTGGTATCAGCAGTGCAGAGTTTGGCTCCCCAGCCTCAGCCTTGAGGGGCTCAGGGCTTGAGCTTTAGTGGTGTCCTGTGCCTGGGGAGCCCACACAGGTTCGTGTTTCAGGGCACCTGGTGAATAACAGGGCTGTAGTGGGAAGTTGCTGGGTTTACTGCTTTGAAAATAATTGTACAAACTCTTATTTAAGCCATAAATCATCAGCTGATAAATTTGCCATCTGCTAGGCCTTAGATAATGGATCTAAATTTACTTATGTTAGAGCATAGAAAGCCTGTCTAGGACCTCCAAGCTTACTTTTCATAGTGAAATACAGCAGGAGTTCAGTGCTTTTAGCCTCCTCATTGAATTGTAGGGAAAAAGTAATTTTCTTGTGTAGTTCTGTCTTCTTATAAGACTGAAATGTTTTAAGAGAAATGATTCTTGTAAAACTCATAGGTTTCCAGCATCTCCAATACCAATCCAGCATTGGTAGCATCTTGTTTGTTTAATAGCTGGCACTTATGAAAAATGTCTGTCCTGCTGAAAACAGCAAGTTTCAGCCTCTGCATATTCAGACCCCAAACCTCTAATCCAAATGTATTCAAGTGATTATAAACAGAAGATACTGAATTGACAGAGTACCAGACCAGTAAAATTAATTGCCTAGCACTTAAGAGCAGAAGATGATTGATACCAGTTTTTTTTAAATAATAGTTCACATTGCTTTTCCTGCTGAAAAAAAAAAAAATGTGGTTGAATTAAAATGCATGAACAAGATCATAAATCATTTTCTTGCTATTGTATTTAACATATTTGAGTTTTAACCATTTATTCTGTGGTGTCTCTAGGGCTTTGTAAATATGATTAATATATGATCTCAAAAGCCTTTTATTGATTCAGTAACTGACTGACTTTGGCTGTAGCATTTAAACAGTAAAAATCAAATTATAATAAAAATGTAGGAAACATCTCTGAATATCCTGGAAATCTGACCCCATGAACCATTGGGAGAAACTAGTGGATTTTTTCTTCTGGAGTTTTATAACAATTTGTGCCTGAGGTTAGGATTGGATCCTGAACCAGCAGCATCTGCAAATGGCATTTAGAATCTCATGAACTGTGCAGCATTTTAAAAATTGTACCTTTACATTTTGACATTGCTCAGATTTATAACGAAGTCTGAATTTATATCGAAATGCAGAGAAATAAATTTCTCATCATTATTCCCTCTGGATTCCTGTTGGCAGAATGAGTGGGTGTTCATGTCAGAAGGTAGAATAAATGCTAGTGCCTTGAAATGCTGCCTCTACAGCTCCTAATGGTGTTGCACTTGTCATTGTGAACTTTCCAAATGCTCCAGTTTTGAACTTGGAATAAATTTGCTCCACTCGTAAAAACACCCACGTCTGTAGGAAGAAATGTGTGCATGTACCTTTCTTTAGTTTCCATAATGTGACATGTGTTTTCCCTCTGTAATTTTCCTCCCTGGCACTGTTTTTATGTGCCATGAGACACTGGCCATTCCTTATCCATATTCTTTCCTCAAGGTTGAGAGTTGTCATGTTTTGTTAAAATCTTAGATGCCAGAATTTCTCTTGACTTACTATTTATGTGCTCACATTTTTTAATTACCCTATTCAAAAATTATGTTTAAGAGTCATTGAATGATTTAATAGAGAACAGCAGATATGAATATTCAATTTGAAGAAAGCAAATACTGAGGACTTTTCAAACTTTTCACAATAACAGGCATTTATTGTAAAAATAACAGACCGACAGTTGGTCTTCTGCTGAAATAGCTATTAAATACCACAGAGTTGTATTTATATTGTATTATTCCACAATAATCAGCTAGAGGAGGAGGAGGCAGAGTTTAAGACCCCAGGGTTTTATCATTGCTGGCACTGATTTACTGCATAGCCTAGAGTAAGTCAGTTAATGCCCATGTGATTAATTTTTCATCATGAGATACAAGGAGGCTTCATATTCATAAAGGTTTCAGACTGTGCTTTAAATCATGGGGAATTCAAGGAGAGATGCAAGTGCAATCATTGTTTGGAAAAAAAAAAAAAGAAAAAAGTAAAAAACAAAAAGTAATGTATTAGATATCTTCTCATTTTCTCAATTATCTTTTTATAGAGTGAGGAAAACTGTTTCTACCAGGATTGCAGTTACTGCATATTATATTCCTTTACCCACAACTGCTGTAGGAAAAGTGAGTTGCTAATGAGGAAACAGGCACCATTTCCTACTTTTCTTTCCATTCTAATAAAAAACCAGCTCCCTCACATGTAAAGGATTTCTGCATGCAGTACACAGAAATGTTTAAAATGCAATGGTTTTAATGAGCCCTTCCCTTTCCCATACTGTAGCTCCATATTTTTTTTCTGTATTTCTCTGAGCCATTGCTTGTGATTTGAACTCCAAGCATCTTGGAACAAGTGAAAAACAAGTGATTCTGTGAAAAGGATATGTGCTGTGTAACCAAGCCAGGACAGGTTGCAGTGACTTCCAAAAGGTGCAAAGGAAGCCCTGGTATCCCTGGCTGAGCCAGTGTTCAAGGGCAAGCTGCCTCCCTTCTGGAGCTGGCATGGCCTGAGTGTGGTATAATGATGTCCAGGTCAGTGATGTGACTTTCTCCATGGTCAGCCAACCAGGGGTATTGCCATACTGCCTGGCACCAGCTCTGTCTCCTAAAAGCAGTGGAGGAAAGCTGTATGGAAAATCACTGTCTGGGAAACTCTCTCTTCTCCCCTTGCACCCAGATCTTTAATTTCTTTGTTCCTTAATCCAAGTCCAGGTCTAACTTTTAGGGAACAACAAATTGTTACATAGTGTGTCACTTGGTTTGCTGGGAGCCTGAGTTAAGTGAGCAGCAGACTACCTGTGTAACACTGGGTGATGAGGATGAAACATGTGGAGATGGAGGCTATTTACTGGGTTATACTCATCACATCATTCCAGTAGTTGCTTCTGTTGATCACTAGCACAATAAAAATGTTTTGCCATTCATTCTCTTTTCACTACTAAACTTTAACAGTCTTCATGAAATAATCTACACTTTGGAAGATTTACTACTGCCATTAAAAGAGTGAGTCCAATGCCTACATATTTATTATTTACCTTTTGCTTCTTTCTCCATAGATACTGGAGATGATGTTTTAAAAAATAATATTAGAAACTTATAACTAATAAGTTATAAATTATAACTTTAACAACTCCAACACAAACCTCTAGGTCAAAATCAGGTACTTATCTGGGATCCTAATCCCCATTTCAATTCTTCAGACCTAATCTACAAAAGAGAAAGAAGTAATTTTGCTCAGATTTGTTCCAGTGGACCAAAAGCCATTTTTTGGGTATTATGAGAGGTGATCTGGGTTGCTTGGGAGTCCACTGTATAATACTTAATTCATAGAATGCTATTTCTATAGCAATTTGTGTACTCTGAATGTGTAGAGTATTAGATATTTATTTATAGAATTATATATGTTAATTGTAGCCAGGTTGTTATGATGCTCTGACTATGAACTTGAACTTCCACAGGTACCTTGACAGAACATCCTAACAGCGAAGACAAGGACAGAGAGGCATGATTGTGTTAAAAAGCTGATTAATTATCCTCAAGGTTATATGGGAAAGTCAGAGAGAACTGATTCATATGCTATTAGCAACTGAAACCCCAATTTTAGTTTTAAAAAAACAGTGCTGATGTCTATTGTTGCTCATAAAACAAGCAACAGATTTTGATTAAAATCTGACTGCTGCTGCAAAGGAGATTGACTGGAGAAGCCCAATCCACCAGTGCACAGGTGACAATAAATGTCAGAGTACTGATGGAACTGGGAAAGGGGGGTAAGGTTTTTTGGCTTTGCTGTGCCATAGAAGGGCAGACTGGTTTAATGCCCTGGGCCATGGAAAGCTGCCTTGCCTTACTGAAAGAAATCAGAAAGAAAGCTGCCTTGCTGCTGAAAGAAATCACTTGCAGTGATTTGCCCTAATATATAAAAATCAAATTCCCAAGTACAAATGGAAAAAGAAAAAAAAACCAGAGGGTACAGTCCTGAAGCTTGATCTCCCCTTTGCATTTGGTGAAATGCAGACCTCTTCTGTTTCCTAAATTCAAGATACTTTACAGAACCTGGGTTCTCACAGGATGGCAACATGAAGGTTTTAGGTTTATAAGGCCAGGGACATTTGGGAAGGGCTGATGCTGAGCTCCAGAGATGGAATGTTTGCATGGATTCCCTGAATTTGAATTCAGACTGCAATTGCTGTGAAAGGGGAATGGGAGTTGGGGATTGGACAGAGGGCGCCTATTTGCATTTGTCTCCGGTTTCACTGAGAGCATCCTGCATGTTTACCGAGCCGAGGATATCTGCTGTCTGCAAGGCAATGACTCTCAGTTCCTGCTGAGATGCCAGAACTGCAGGAGACAGAACTGGCCGTCTTCCAGAGGCGAGCTCACATTCCCTGAGATGCGGCAGCCTTCCTTGCCGAGGTTGGCAGTCTCTCTCTGACTGCTGTGTGTGGCACTAGAAACCTTCCAAATAAGAGAATTTTTTAAAAAGAAACAACACTTTGTATCAGTAATGAGAACAACTGTTGGCCTCAGATGTCACATCTGCTTCAGGTATCCTGGATACTCTTCAGAGGCCTATGCAAAAGCAGTTTAGGTACTTTTCTACTAAATGAACCTGGCTCCTCTCTATCTCTTTTTTGACCCAGATGAAAGGAAGCCTCTTTCTTTTCTCTTTTCCTGGAGGCCTTCCTCCTATCCCAGACAATGCCTGTGAAAAGAGGTAAAGGTTGTGCACGCTCCCTCCACTGCTGGTGTGCTTGAAATGATGATGGAAGAACCAGGAATCCCAAAAAGCTTTGCTAGCATTTGCTTGGTAGGTGTCAGCCAGCAGGTTAAAAGACTGGAGAGCCCCTTGGGCTGAGCTGGTGGTCGTGCTGTTATCTTACAGTGCCCTTCTTTCCATCCCCTTCTTTCTTTCCTGTTAAAGTGTTTTTGTAAACTGTATGCAACTGAAGCATCTAGTCTCCCCCAGGCTGCTTCTTGCTCTTAGTTCCTTCAGTTCTTTGAGGCTGAGAAGAAAACCAGATCCAAAGTATGGAATAGCATGGTATTTTTGGTGATAGACAGGATTTGAATCTTCAGTTTTTTAATGTCTGCCTGTCTGCACAATTTAGATGTGAGGGTATGTGCCTCCTGGAATTGTCTTAGGTGAGCTGGGTCAGAGATAGCTGAGCTCTCTCCATTTCTCATGACAGGTTTTGGATATAAGAGATAAGCAGATGGCAGGGCTTGGTGTTTCATAGCTGTCTAGGCAGGCTGCCTTTCAGTTCACATTTGCTCTGTGTAAAACAGACTGGCACAGCTCTGTCTACAGCTGATATTGCTGATGGGATGGGCTGGGGGACAGAAAATCCCAACATGTGGTCAGAAATCTGCCCAGCTCTCCTACTAAATATAAGGCAACAAAGGCTCACCTCCTGGTGACTGCATGGCAGGTGAGTGCACATGAATGCAAACTGCTAAAATTCATAAATGTGTATGATTAAATTGTGTCCTTCACTCACTTTATCCACTTTTCTACTTGGTTCATATACAGCATTCACTTAGTGGATTTGACTAAGTGGTGGTCTCTGTGCAGTTGGCAGTCACAAGAAACAGAAGAGGAGAAAGTTCCTTCCACAGGAAAAACACATTAGAAATAACATCACCCCTGGAGGAGGCAGTAGTTGACACTGGAACTTTTCCACTCTCTTTATTTGCTAATGTTGTAAAAGTTGGCAGCTATTTAAATTGGTGACAGCCCTCTAAATACATCATGGGTTTTAGTTTGTTTTTTTTCTTAAATAAGTAATCCATCAGAATGGCAAAATACCTTTGGAAAGAAGAGCATTGTGATATTAAGTTCATCTAGAAGTTACAGGGAAAAACACAGCCTGCCTGTTAATTGTTTTACTTCAATGCCTTTTGCTGATATTGAGAGCTTAGAACAGCTCAATAGCGCTTTCAATTACTTGGGTGTAAATCCAGAAAATGACAGTGGAGTTGGTCCAGATTTACATAAGGACAAATGAGATTTTAAGAAATGTCTGTATAGTTTCCTTTCAGGCTTTAGATATAATTATCTTAATTAGCCTCTCAATTCAAGGGTCTAATTTCCACCATGGTTAATGAAGAACACTTATACTTGGTGACTGAATTATCTGACTTGAATTATCATTTTTAGAGAATATTCTAAAGACTCCTAATGAGGGAAAAAAAAGCCTCAGAGTTCTCCAGCTTTATTTTTCCAAATATGTAGACTAAATATAGCATGTGTTCCCCAGAAAATGTGAGTGACAGGGATTAGTAATTCATGAACAACATGGCCCATTTACAGCCCTACCAGCACAGAATTCACCGTGGCATGGAGAATCAAACAAAACAACTCGGTTGACTTCCATGCATTTAAAACAATGAGGAATAAAGGCTTAATTCAGACTAAAACTCCAAAAGCTCCCTGGATTTAGTTAACAGTAATGAAAACATTGAATAATAGCTAAGAAATAAGCTGAAACCCAGATTTTAAAAGGCTGGAAAATAATTAATTAAATCCCCAAAGTGCTACGAGTTGTTGTTGAAAATGAAGCTGAGTTCTGTCACAAGGCTTTGCTCAAAAAATACTTTTCAAAAGTCCTACCAAAACCCATGGATTTTGTTTAATTGTCAGTGTTTTAAATTCCTGCCAGCCCATTCCGAGAGGTGGTATGCTGTGACTATGAGCAACCCATCGAGACTATGGTGTTTGTAGCAGTTGATCATTTTTGCATGGTTTTCTTTTAAAATAGGTGTCAGGACTGGGTTGCTGGGGCCCCAGTTCCTCAGGACTCATTTGGAAAGGGAGCATTTTAGGCTCAATGCCCTGGGCAGGTGTGGAAAGCAGAGCAGAGCAGTGCTCCCAGGCAGGCTGTGTCCCGTGTTATCGGCACAGGAAGGTGCACTTGTGTGGCACCTGCTGCAGGGGCTCCAGGCCATTGAGGTGAGCCATGGCAGTGGCTCTGAGCAGGGATGGCAGAGCACACTCCAAACCCCTGTGAACAGGGACTCCAGGCAAATGCCACCGTGGCATGTGGCACTCAAGTGCTGTAACTGCCTTCACATCTGGCTGTATAGTACTCCGGCAGTGCCAGCAAAGGACCAGCCAGCCTCAAATGTCCAGAAATTATTGGGTAAGCTATGGGATCAAATAGCCTTTAAATGACTGGCATATCTCCAGGTTTTGAGGCTCATACTGCAGGCATGTTTTTGGTGCATTGTCATAAATGCAGCAAAAGCATGGTAGCTTGAGCAGGAATTGCTCTCCTTCCCAACAGAGGTAATGTGAATTACCCAACCAACACACTCCTACTCACCATCTTAAAGTATTGCATGTTGTATCCTCAGAACTGGCCCTTTTCCTGATACCACTTTGGTTTGTTCTCCCCAACTGACTTTGAGCACAACCTGCTATTTATGCCTGCCCAGTCATGCTTCTATAAAAGAAGAAGTTGGTCCAGCTGTAGCTCCAGTGGCTGTGGGAAGGAGTTCATGTGTTTGCTGCCTTCTCTCCCCTTACAGAAGTAGCCCAAGTCCTTGCAACTTTGGGTTTCCTTTTGTACCTCAGCTTTGCTTCAGGTATAAATCACCCACAGCAGGCATTTGCTGCCTGCCACACTACAAAGCATCAGGCATTATCTGTAAGCACTGCACACAGTTTTGCTGCAGTTCAGTAAACAATGTACATGGCTGCTGTGCTCCAAGTGAGTCAGAGACCTAGAAATGAGCTGTTACTGAACAGCAGGGTACAGACTAGGCCTTTCTTTACCCAGTGCAAGCATATAAAGCAAGTTATTACTGGAAACATTTCTCTCTCTAGTCTTTTCTTCACTGCAAAAAGAGGTACTTTCCTGATGTCTGTTAGAGATCCAAACCACAAACATATGAAAATATATTTGCTTGTTTATTGCATCTTAATCTGCCAGCTCCTGTTATGCTAATAGAAATGAAAAGGGCACCTTTCCCACCCAAAAAGTCTGGGTTTGTCTTTGGTGTACCCAGGACAGCAGCTTTAACTTTGGAAATCTAAAGCCATGTTTTCACATTTCTTTTTTTACTTTGTTAGGAAAAAATCTTTACAATACTTGTGCACTAATCTGCTGATAATCCTGTGTCTGTAAATCCACTGAGTGAATTGGTGCAGGATGAAAACCTCACTTGGGCTCAGTTGCCATCAGGAGCTGGGCCTGAAGGAGGAGTTAGGCTGGCAATCTGGCCACCAAGCCCTGCTGGCACTGCTGTCAAACACTGCCAAACACTGACCCTGCTTTCCCCTGAGCTTCACCCTCTGGGCTGGTGAGAAAGCAGCTGGTGTGATGGGCATTGGACTTGTTGCTGTGCCACAGCAACCCTTGGCATTAGAAAAGCACAAGGATAGGGTTGCTGCTGAAACCTCCAGTCTTTCTTCTGGTAAAGCCATGGATTAAGCAGCAGCAGCAGCCTCCTCAGGTATGTGTGAATGATGTAATCAATGTAATCCACTGATGTAATCCAATTTATTTTTGATGGCTGACAACAGATGCCTTGCTGTGCCTCACCTTCCCACCCAGTTCTCTGTCTTCTGACTACCCCTTCCCAGCCTACCCCTGTTTTGCTTTTTTTTTTCTTAATTTTGGCCTTTTCCCTTCTGGTTTTAATTTAATCCTTTTCTCAACAAATAAATGAAACCTTCCTGTAAAATTTGCTCTGCATGAAAGAATCATTGTCATGCTTTTTCTCCCTTGCCTTTAATAAATGTTATAGGATGAACAACGTTGCCCATGTTAAGTAAATAGAAAATAACTAAGAAAACAAAGTGAAAGAAGTTAATCTCAGTATCCATTTCCTCCTGACTGTAAGACAACAGACAGCAGGAGTCATGAGCTATCAGCCATGTGTGGCCTGCAACAAAAAGCTTCCTGAAAAGTGGGAGCAACCTTCTCATGCCTCTCCTGTGGAGAGGCAGCACACTTACCAGATACAAAGACTGCCAACAGTAGCTGCTGGCACAGATGCTGCCAGGGAATCATGCACAGTTGAGTAGTAAGGCAAACTCCAGAAAAACTCAACCTATAATTAGGTAATTCCTGCCTGAGCAATTGGCATCAAGCAAGTGAGAAATCAGCTGTGAAAGAGAGGAATTGACTGGCTTAAAAGAGAGGCAGATTGACTGGTTTAATTCTAGGGGGGCTGGTTGGGTATTTTTGGCTTTTTTTTTTGTTTTCATCTTGGCTACTTTTGGTTTTTCTCTTTTCATTTTTTCTGCCTTGTGCACCTACAACTCTTCCTCTCTCCTTCCCTCACCCATCCCTAAGATGACAAGCAGATACTATGCACTGCCAGCTCATCTGCTGCAACAATTTTTTCCTCTGATGAAACTGAATCTGGAGTAAAACTTTGGGGAGCTGACCCCAGAGTAGTGCATGTGCAAAGTCCATGCAGGGGTGGTCCCAGGAGAGAGCAACTCCTCTACCTCAGATATGGTAAATCCATTCAGTTACAGCTTGCCTACTGGTATGTTTTGGTTGTAACAAACCCAGGGCAACTTACATTACTCCGACAGTGCCTGCCTCCATATTTGCAAAGGGTTCTGTGCCCAGAGTACCACAGGCTGCTCAGGGCCAGCTGCCCAATGCTTGGAACAGGCTGCCCACTCACTGGTGTCTCCCTCTGAGGTGTTTCCACACTTTACAGGGCCCAAAGCAACAGCTTTGGTCTCAAAGGAGGAATGCAGGTGCAGATGGACGGCTTCCCCCAGCCCACCTGCACCTCTTACACCAGGTCTCCACAGGAAGGCTGCTGCAGGTACCCGAAACCTGATTCAGCTGGGTTTGAGTAAATCTTGTCACTTACACCTGGGAAAGAAAACTGCAAGGGAGGTCTCCCACAGCAATCTTTTGCAGCAAATTTCCCTGTTCTTTGTGCATGGGTACAGAGCTTTACTACCCTGTGTTTGTGTGAGTTTTAACACCTGGACCCATCTGCACGTAATAAAAGCACCTGTTCCCTGAAGAGCACATGTGAACCGACTGAAATGTGAATTTGTGGGATTGCTTCAAGGTATTACACAGAGTTCCTTTCCCCTGCTAATTCAGGCCACAGTGGTGGCACAGGCATTAATGCTCAGGCAGAAATTGCTGCACAGCTCGTGGGTGCCTGATCCGAATGAGCTCCTGGCTGGTTCACCTCCCCTAGAACTGACCTAAAGGCTGAAGCGTTTCAGGCAGGCTCCAGGAGACCTTGCCTGCCAGTCCCGCCTGCATGGTGCCCGTGCATGGCTCTGGGGCGTCTGGTCACACAACTGAACATCCAGCTTGGCCCTCCCCTCTGCCTCCCAGAAGGGGAAGGAGATTCATCTGAAATGCTCGAGGCCAGGCTGGATGGGGTCTGGTGCAGCCTGGCCCGGAGCAAGGCGCTCCTGCTCATACCAGTGGCATGGCCTTAGGTGTTCTTTAAGGTCCTTCCAGCTCGATGATTCTGTGCCATGATTCTGTGAGTGAACGCTGCTCTTTCTGCTGTGTCACCGCTGCTTTGCTGGAGAATTGGCTGCCGGAGGGAGCTGCGGGGCTGGCGGGGGGCAGGACACGCTGTGCTCGGCAGTCGGCCAGCCCAGCCCCTGCCAGCTCAGGCCCTGCCAGCCAGCCCTGCCAGCTGGGCGGGCCCTGCCAGCGCCACCCCTGCCAGCCCGGCCCCTGCCAGCGCTGCCTCTGTCAGCCCAGCCCGGCTCTGCCATCCTGGCCCCTACCAGCCCAGCCCTGCCAGCCCAGCCCGGCCCTGCTATCCTCGCCCCTGCCAGTGTCACCCCTGCCAGCCCGGCTCTGCCTCATGGGCAGCACGGTCACCCCGGGACACCTCAGCTGCCGAGCAGCCCACGGAGGGGGAGCAGGCCTGATTTGGGTGGGCACTGCTAAATGAGCAGAGAACTCCTATGCTTTGGCCACGGAGCACAAAAGGCACGTCACCTGCTGTCCCCAGGGATGCTGCACCCAGACTCAGACGTGTTTGCCCAAGGCAATGGAGGGAGACCTTGTGGGGTGCAGTTGTCTCATGGCTTGGTGGTCCCTGTTTCTGCACCTCTGCAGCACCATGTTTGCACAGGAAAGGCTCGGCACCCATCAGGGTCTGACGGGCCCTGTGCCAGCAGTGTGTGTGCACAAAGCCTCCTGCCTCTGGGCACAAGGGTCTCTGCTCACTCTGGGCCGTACACAGGAGGAGTGCATGTATATGTATGCACACATGTGCACAGATACAGGTGTGTGTATGTACACTTATGTGTAATAGCAGCTAAACTATGCAGGTCAATGCCCTCAGTCTCAAGGAGCAGCTCCCCTGCTGCACAGAGTCAGGTTTGGGGAGAAGGAGGTACCGAGTGGGCCAAGGTAGGGATGCAAAGATGGACGGTCAGCACAGGAAAATGTTCAGCAAGGGCCGTACAGGAGACCTGTGCTAGTGACTCGTTTTGGACTGCAAACAAACAGCAGGAGTGCCACAGTGTTGTGAGGAGTCCTACACAGTCATTTGAATACTGTTAATCTCTCATTTCTCATTGCTGGTCAGTTGGAGACTAGAAACTGGCAGTGGGAAAATGATTTGGGAAGTCAGGTCTGCTGTGTGGGAAGTTTTCACTTTGCATCTTCTGTAGGTGAGGGCAGGTGACCAAAGGAGGTTTGGCTCACACAGATTCCTTAATTCACTTTCTGCTCAGTTTGTAAGTGATATCACTGCATCATGGCTGTTGTGAAGCTCCAGCAAAGCCTAAGTGTGTCTGACTCCAGCTTGGTAAGCGGGAGATCTGCAGTAGCTTTGACTCTAACCAAGAGAGTTATCAACCTGGTCCCTGAGAAACTGCATGAAGGACACAGATGGAATACCCAAATGGAGGTATTTGTCAGCTCAGTCCTTGCTTGGGAGGCTGGTCTAGAAGAAATAACACCTAACACAAATCTCTGTCTGCCTCATGTTGTGGAATTGTGTCTGTGCTGGCCTGAAAGCAGTCTCCTCTGAACTCCTCTGAGCAAGGGCTCGTGGTCATGGACAGCTGAGATCAGTGACCTAGGCTGGCTTCAGGGGCTGTGTAAACAACAAAATCACAGCTGAGCCAAAGCAGCCCATCTGTCCTGAGCCCCAGCTGACTCTTGCTTGTTTTGACAAGATGCCCTCCCAATGGTGTTTACCATTGCCAGTTTTTCTTTGTTTATTTCTCTTATCTCTAAAGAATTGCTCTTGTTCTATTGCTGCTGCCCAAATTCTTAAAAATCGTGTTGAGTACCCTCATTTGCTGGGAAGAAGAGCCCACAGGACATCAGTTTGCCTTTAGCCCTAATCATATCAGCTGCCCATGCTGTTAGTGCCACATGAGGCCTCCACTATCAAGATGTGTGTGTCCCCAGAACCTGAAAATGGGAATGTCATACCAGTCTTGTTATGCCTTTTGGGCTTTCGGGAGGGATATGAATCCTCTGATTCAAGTGGCTTATTCTTTAGGATCACAGCCTGTGATGTGCTCTGATGGTGTTGATGCAGCATCAGACCCTACAGGGGTGTTTGCCCCAGTCTCAGCTCTGCTCCTGCTCCCTGTCTGTGTGCCTTTGGCTGCTGTGGGTCTTGCCATAAGGGAGAGCACTCACCTCCTGCAGCATGCAGCCCCTTGACCCAGAGTGGCTGCTCCAGGGGCTTGTGGTGTTGTGGCTGGCATGGCTCACAGCTGCTTGCCCAGGGCCAGGGGGCTTCAGGTCCCCCCCAGACACCACGCAGCGCCATTCACAGCAAAGGGCAGTGGCCACAGGTACTGTCTGTCATGCTCTTGGAGTGGTGAGTCACCCACAGTGATTCTCATTTTACCCTTCTGAAGCTCAGTCCAGACTGAAATTAAAGGAATCTGGAGGTCAGGTTCCTTCAGGACATCTCCTGGCTGGGATTGGAGGTTACTGAGGCTGCCGCATCTTCTGACTGACTGCCCAAATGCTGATGGCTTTAGTGCTGCTCTCAGGACCTCTGGAGCAGAGTCATCCTGCAGTATGGATTACCTGGCACATGCCAGCCTGAGGATATGGCCATCATTATGCAGAGAGGCAGTTTGCCCAAGGAGAGGAAAGCCAGCTAAGCCATGTCTACCAGCACACTCCCTGCCACGCTCTCTGCTCCTGGGAAGATGAGCCACTGGTATCTGATCCAGAGGGAGACAAGTAAAAGCCAACCAAACAAGTCCACCTAATCCACCTCCAAAAATATCCCCTGGCTGTAAGAAGAAAGGCCCTGGGTGTTGCTGACTCCCTGTATCGCTTTGGCACATGGAAAGAAAAAACACAGACCACGAGGAGGGGAGTGTGGGGTATGTGGAGTGTTTCTGGGCTCCTCCCTCAGGCAAGGTTGAAGGGTGAACAGTCCTGAGGTGAAAGCAGAGCTGTGGTTTCTCTTGGGTTTCATTGCAGAGTTGTTTGCCAAGGCCACCCACTATCCCTGCCAGCTCTTGTCCTTGTCCTTGGAGTATATGTCCTCCAAGATTGCTTATACCGGCCTTTCCCTGTCAGGTTGGAAAAAAGATAAATCCAACTCTTTCTGTCTAGCAGACTTCTGCATTTTTCTCATCTTTATTGGGATTCAGAACTGAAGCAGACCTCATGCATTAAAAGAAGTAATCAAGTGAGTTTCCGGAGTTCGGACTGCATGGGAGAGGAGGGGCATCAATTTGCATAATTTTGATAAAATCCAGGTTAGTCCTAAGATGGAATGATGCTACATGTGACCACAGGTGAAAGGAAACTGGTTATGTGTGGGTGTGAAAACTGAGCACACAGAAGGGGCTGCCTGTCGGTTTCTCGGCTGTTTTAATGACCTGGAAAGGCCCGGGGTGGCCTTGGGCAGCCCGCGCTCCAAAGGACGAAAAGAGGCTTCAGGTTTTTTCTCGGTCTTCAGTGTTTATTAGTTATTTATCTAAAAAATTTTCTCTCGGCCCGACAGAGGTCTGCACAGCAAGCCAGCCATGAGCACACTGAGAGCCCCCGGGGCGGTCACCTATCTTTATACTCAAAACTATGTATACAATATTTACCTATTTCCCCCAATACCTTTTACCCTTATTGACCAGTACACCTTTAGTAATGACCAATCCCAAAGTGCCAACATCACCACAGAAGATGGAGGCTGAGAAGAAGAAGAAGGACAGGACATGCCCCAATTCCTCCATCTTACTTCTCTAGACCCCCCTGTACAGGAATCTTAAACCCTGTGTTTCACTCTAATTAACTTATCCCTTCACCATTCACCCCAGTGAAATCCTCCCATCCTCATACAGGTTTCGTCTCCTGTGTAGGATCAAAGTCCAGCCACCAGACACTTCTGGCAACGTTCCAGGACCTCCGAGCCCCCCAAAGGTGGTCTCGGTCACTCTGCACATCAGTCCTGACGTGCTGAGATCCCACAGCTGCCTTGCTGCCCACATCCCACCCTGTTCAGCCAGGACACAGAGAGAGGGAAGGGAGCTCAGGGATGAGTGGTCATTGCTGCTACTGCCTACAAAGAGTAATCTGGCTATACGAGGAAGTGAACTCTCTCCCTGGTTTTACCCTCTTTTAATATTTTTGCAAAACTGAAATAAGTCAGAAACCACAACAATCTCATTTGGTGAGCTATTTAATCCTTGCTCAAAGAAACAAGCATTTTCAGCTGTGGCTGCTTCACGGTGTGTCAGCAGCGCCAGCAGGGACCTGAAACCATTCTGCCCTCTCTTTAGGGCAGAAGCAGAAATTACTCTTTCCTCAGTACCCAGAACCCAGCTGCAGGGCCCAGGCTCCCAGGAACCCCAAAAGTGCAAAGCAGGATACTGTCTCATCCCTCATGTTCCCTGCATCCAGCTGTTCCTGCTGGTGGCCCCTCTCCTCAGGGCAGCAAGCTTCCCTGGGGCCTCAGAGTGAGGAGCACCTGGCCAAGGAAACACCAGCCTGTGTTCACCAAGGTCCTGTTTGACCTGCACAGCCCAGAGCAGGATAGCCCTGGGATGGAAAAAAAACCACAGCTCCCTGCAGACCTGCTCCTCTGCACTTAAACCAGCCTGTGTACTGAGGGCTCTTCCAGCCCAACAGTGAAAATCTCATGCCTGGGACTTGACTCTCATGGTTTGACACTGGCCAGATGCCAGGCACACATGAAAGCTTCTCGTTCACCCCCCTCTGCAGCTGGGCAGAGAAGAGAAAGTTTAATGAAGGATTCATGAGTTGAGATAAGGACAGGGAGAGAGATCACTCATTAAATACCATCAAGGGTGAAACAGGTTCAGCTTAGCGATATTAGCTGGCGTGGCTGGCTGGTGGGGACAAAGGCAGCTGGCTGGTTGTGTGCTTCTCACAGCACATGACTAAATACATACAGTGCTTCCTTGCTCTGGAGTTTGTCTATACATGCTGCAAGGCATTTGGAGACAATTAGCTGACCAGGTGGCTCAGTGCCCTCAGTGTGTCTGACTATGCAAAGGACTGCTTTGCACAACAGGGAGGTCTCTCCTGCGTGGTTGTTCTTGGTCTGCACCCACCAAAGAACGTGGGAAGACTCTCATGGGACTCCTGAATGCAGGGACAAAGCACTGTCATCTCTATGCTCACCAAAAGGGTTAGAGCAAAGTGAACATCCCTTGGCATCAGGAGACAGGCTCTGTCAGGAGAACTCATAGCTTTTATTAGACCATCACACAGAGCCAGGAGAAAAGAGCAGTCAGGTTTTGGGGCATTTGGGTGTCTCCATTTTTTTCTGAGTGTATTATTTGGTCTAAAAGACATGACTCCTCCTTGCAAATCTTGCTTCTCCTCTGACTTTAGATCATGGCAGTGGCAACCACCTTCTTAGCATTGTGTCCTTCTTCATAGAAATATAGTAGTGAACAAAAAATGGTGGGCACCAACAAGTGCTCTGAAGAAGACAAGTGAGATGGAGGGAAAACACCATTGTGAATAAGTAAAAAAAATAAAATCCCACTTTTTTGTGCCTTTCCAACTGTATCTTGGGGGAGACACAGCCAAGAAGAAGGGTACTGGCTGTACTCCGAGCCTGCTTTTGTTCTGAAAGCTTCCAACAACAACTGGGGTTTATTTTTGTCCATAATGATGCTTCCAGTCCTGCCCTGAACTAAGCAGCGTTAAGCCTGAACAACTGGGATGTCCTCGCTCAAGACTGTGGCATTTTGTTCTCCTCAACTTCTATCACTGACAAACAGAAATTCACAGAATCACAGAATATGCTGAATTGGAAGGGACCCACAAGGATTATTGAGTCCATCTCCTGACCTTGGACAGGACCATCATCAAGAGTCACACCATGTGCCCAAGAGTGTTGTCCAAAACTTCTTGAATTCAGACAGGCTTGGTGCTGTGACCACTTCCCTGGGGAGCCTGTTCCAGTGCCCAACCACCCTCTGGGTGAAGAATCTTTCCCTAATACCTAACCTAAGCCTCCCCTGACACATCTTCAGGCCATTCCCTTGGGTTCTGTTACTGGGCACCTCAGAGAAGAAGGGGAGAGGAGCCCCTCCTCTTCCCCTCATGAGGAAGTTGTAGACTTCAATGTGGTCTCCCCTCAGTCTCCTCCAGGCTGAACAAGGTTGCTTGCTCAGGCACTCCTCACACAGCTTCACCTCAATGCCCTTCACCGTCCTTGTCTTCCTCCTTTGGGCATTCTTTAGTACTTTAACATCTTTCTTATAAGGCAGTGACCAAAACTTTGCACAATATTCAAGGTGAGGCTGCCCCAGTGGAGACCAGGGCAGGACAATCCCCTCCCTTCCCCAGCTGTGCTGCTGTGCCTGATGCACCCCAGGACAGAGTTGGCCTCTCCTGGCTGCCAGGGCACTGCTGACTCTGTTCAACTTTCCATTGACCAGGACCCCTTTCCATGGCACTGCTGTCCAGCATCTTGTTCCCCAGTCTGTCCTTACATCCAGGGTTGTCCTGTCCCAGGTACAGAATTTGGCACTTTGTGTTGAACTTCATGTGTCTGGTAATTGCCCAGCCCTCTGATTGTTGAGGTCTCTCTGCAGGGCCTCTCTGCCTTCAAGGGACACAGCAGCTCCTTGTATCACATACAAACTGTTGTTTGAAGCCGCTCTGCAGTCTGCTGCTATCCCACCCAACCCCTCCTGAAGCCTGATCCCAACTAATTGTTCACACAGGCAACCAAACTCCTCCAAAGGTTATATAAATGAGAGTACACATTAACACATGCACATTGTTGTGCACACCACCTGAGTACCTGCTTTGATCTACAGCAAACAAAACCCATGCAAATAGCTGATCAAAATCATCAACCTCTGCCTTTGACCCTGTGCTCCCCTCACTATAAGCAGTACTCTCAGAAATTTCTCCAACAGAAAATAGGATGAAAATGCCCACATTTTAGCTTTCTGCAAAGCTAGTGTGTGGTGGCTTGGCTTCAGAGACATCTAGTATGGAAACTAGATGGAACATCTAGTCCCTTGGTCTGGATGCATCATTCCTTTGTCACTCTAACTTTGCTGTAGAAATCGATTCAGATGATTGAGATTTCAGGTGAGCTTAGCATTTGTCAGAGGAATCAGCATTTCACTAGGATGAACAGACAGTTGCCCCCTTCAGCAAGATAGCTTTGGATCAGGACCATATTTACTAAAAACTAATCTCCCAGTACCCACTGAAATTGAAGTGAGTCAAACGTTGTCTTGTAAAAGAAACACATTTGTCACTTGGATGTATTTTCAATGTGTAATGTTAATCTTTCTCATTGCTCACATGAGAACTCTTTAGTAAATTACTGCTAATTAAAATAATTTTCTAGACAAAGAAGATTTTTACATTTCTCTTGCTCAAGTGAAACTCAGAAATGACACAAAATGAAGCCTGAATCACAGAAGGAAGGAAAACAGCCTGTTAGAAGAAGCAGCCCTGAGAACAGTCATGATGAGCAGAGGCTGAAGCAACCTAACCCTCAAAGTGACATTCACAGAGGAGCTTTGCAGCATCCCCACAGAGCTACAGAGGAAGATCCCCCTCACCTTTGGATGGAAATTTTCCCCACGTGACCACAAGCTCACAACCCATGGAGTTGTTGCACATGATGCCCTGGCCCTTGATGCATGGATTTCCCAGGAGAAAGACTGGGGAAAGCATCCAGCCCTTTTTCTGGCTTTTTGACCAGGTAAAGGGACTACTGTGTTTTTTGCAAGATTGAAAACTGTATTTTTTTTTCTGTATTGGGGGATGTTCTCCCTTTTGCTAGCTGGCCACAGCCCTTCTGGGGCTTGCTAGTTCCAGCACACCTGGATTTCTGATGAGGAGTTTTATGCAAATATTAAAATAAAATAGAGGCTTTTGCTGCACTCCTGTATGTTTGCTGGAAAGCTCTCAGAAAGCACATTGAATACTGATTTTTTTCCATCAGTGCTTGCAGCACTTTCTTGACATGAAAGTGATGTGATAAAATGTATTTTCAAGGACACTTGAGTGAAGTGCATCACTCCGTGTCATCTTTCCAGTAGAAATTCCCCAAATGGAATAATTTAAGATTTTTTTGCATAGCTTGATGACTGTCAGAAGTCTCTCCATCAGCTTTGCAGAAGGCTGTGGATATTTCCACAAAATACAAAAAATAGGCCAGATGATATCCAGATCACACAAACCTCTAGAAGAATAAATGCTTGTTTTGTGAGGTGTTTTGCCACTAAATAACAAAGAAGCACTAAAAAGAAATGTAATGCAGGGGATCACCAACCTGACAAAAAAAGCAGGAAAGATCACTAAAGTGACATGCAGAAAACATATTTTGGCTAAAGACTAGAGAACATCTGCTGCAGCATCTGAATTTGCATACCACAAATTAAAACAAATAAAATATCCCTGAGCTGTCATCTGCTCTCTGCTATGAGAGCACAGCCTTGCCACTTCCTTTCTTCTTGGGGTAGGATATCCTGACTGCCTGACATGGCCTTTGCCAGGAGGACTAAGTTTAAGCACAAGCTCCTCAACCTCACCCCAACCTCCTCAGCACAGGCACTGCCGATGATTTGCTGACATTTGATAGGCACAAGCTGCAGATCTCGCCCCCAGCGATGTTTTTGAACAGCACTGGGGATGTATGAGGGCAGGAACATGGATCTAAGGAATGGCAAATTCCCAACAGGATCACGTCACAGCAGTCTAGGCCCAGCATCAATCCATTTTCTCTGCAGCTACACCAAAGCACAGTTTTATTGTTAATGCACTCATTGGCTTGTCTGTTGTACTGAGCTGCTGCCTGTGGTGCCTGGCTCCTGTATCCTGTTTGGCAGAGGGGCTGTTGCATCCCCAGCCCTGCAGAGGTTTTTTGGGAAGCCTCTCGTCTTACTGAAGGCCAGAAGGTGTAAATGCTATTTATTGACTTGTCGCATGTGGAGAGCAAGTTTTCAGCCAAATTCAGGGCCAGATGTGCAAACACCTCCGCAGAAGCAGCTAACAGCCCAAAGGGACTAGTCTAAGCAGATCATCTGGACAATGCATTAGGGGCAGTAAAGTTTCAGGAGAGTTTATCTCCATTTTGTAGCTTAGGAGTTTATGAAACTTCCTGCAGAGATCACAGGAAACATTAGGCATGGCTTGGATTTGAATTTATGTTGCTTGAACCCAGCTCTGACTTCAGCACACGAGGGCCACCTATAAATCTGAAATGATAATGAGCACAGAAATAAAACCAGCCCAGCCTGTTTTTGCCCAGTGCTGTTGCATGCCTCAGCACACCTCTGAGTGCCAGCATTGGGTGCTGGGTGGCACTGTGACAGGAGAGTGACAGCAAAGCTATAAATCTCTTCAGACATAAGTTACCATTCATGGTCATAAAATCAGAAGAGTAGAGCATAAAATAAAGAGCTCTAATTTATGATGGATGTATCTCAAGCAGAGCTTTCTGCTGCCTGCAAATCAGAGCATATGGATACTTTAAACAAAAAGCCCCAGCTGGATGTGGGAAGATTCCATTTAGTATTACCATAGGACTCTATTTCTGGAGAATTTGCCTAGTGTGTGATTTGGCCCCTGTTGCTCTTCAGGCATGGAGAAACATCTACCTGGTCAGTGATCGTGGTTACATAAACCACTGCCTTGTCAAAGTTGCCTCTGCTGTGGAAGATCCTCATCACTGCCACAGGACAGCCTGCAAAGGCTGGACCCAGCCTGGCTCTGACAAGTTGCCAGTGTGTGTGCTGAATTACCCCCATCATCCAAGGAGCATTCAGATTAGGGGTTTGAGGACCTCACATCTCTGAGCTGCTCAGCCATTGAGGCACCAGCATGACAGGGACATTTGCTCTGAGCCATCCCTGTGGTGTTGAGATGCTCAGCTGCTCTATCACAGCCAGTGAGAGTGGCCAGTATGGCTTTACCGGTCTTGCTCCTACATGCAGTAAGCCCAGAGGACCAGGGCCTCCATACATCAAAGTCTTGTTGCTGTTTCTTCTCCAGTACTTCCAGGGCTGGCACTGCAGAGCCATTTACACCAGGCTTCTATTGATCCTGCAGGAAGAAGGCTCTCCTAGGGACATGTGGAGTCACCAGGTGACTTTGCTGGGTTTGTGAGCTACCACCTTGCCAATGGCCTTTCCTGCATGCCAGGCTGTAACAGGCTCTTTTTAGTAAGATGGGATTTTACTTCAGGCTGTTCCTTACTGATGCAATAAGCAATATTATTGCTTATTGAAACACCTTCATTGGGTGATTTTTATGCCCAGAATTAATAAGAAATTGCAGTTATATGGCTTGAGCAACATCTTGCAATATGTGTCTTGAACAGAAGTTGCTAACACAGTTTGCACAGCAGCTGGTACTGAGTGTGTTGCTAGCCCAACCTCCAGCCAAGCAAGTCTCTCTCTCACCACAGTTTAGGTTTGGCATCTGAGTAGGAATGATGTGGTACTATAGTTTTCAAGCGTGGCTAGATTTAATATACTGGGTTTTCCACTCTCTCTGTCATATTCTGAAATCCATGGAGGACTCCTGACTGGCTTTTGGCAGAGTGCTAATTTCACCCTTGTAATTCCACCCTCAGGTTTTTTCCTCCCGCTCACTGATAGAGGAGAGAGACTTTTTTTTGTCCTTCCCCACTCCTACTGCTCTTGCCCAACCAGGGAAGTTCAGGGATGACTTCAAGGAAAATCGGAAAGGCCTTGGGTGGCTTTTCTTCATTAGTTGTGGCACCAACTGTGGCAAAAGAGGCACAGAGCCAAGCTGCCATCTGGAGCTCCTGCTGCCCAGCCAGTCGCTGTCTCTCCCAGGCTCTGTCTGCAGGGCCCATGGCACTGATGCAGCAGTGAGGTTGAGATAGAGCTGAACTAGATTTGCCTCTTTATTCATGCAATGATATGCTTAGCCAGAATGAAGACCCGCTGCTCAGCTGTGGGGGAGCCCAGCCCTCATTTATTCTCCCTTGCAACAAGGATGAGGCATACCAATGCCTGGACTGAGGGCTTGGGCTGAGCACAGTGCTGTTCTGCATGACTTAAGGGCACTGAGGTAGGTCACAAGCTGTGTCTTTGCGGGGCACCAGGGCTTTAAAGATTCATTGTTTTTCTCTTGTAGCATATTTGGTATCTCTATATCTGATAGCTGCATTCAGTTCAGCCTAAAATGTCTCTTGAACAGGGGTAGGATCTGTCAATTTAATCAATAAAAGGACTAAAAATGGAATTTTTGAAGCAGCTGGAGATAGTACAGCACATCATCAGCTTTGCTCCTACACTGCCTGTGTTAGTACTGTTCTTTCCTCTAGTGACAGCGAGCCCACGTTGACTGGTAGCTGGCTCTCCAGTTCTCAGAGGCCATGGATCATCAATGACATCAGAGACTTTTCTAAAATTGGTTCAGACTATTAAAGGAAGGGCCATGGCAGAAAGAGGAATGAAAAAGTGACAAGCTGGTGACATGTTCATTCAGTTCCTCTTTCCCTACAAATGAAGAAGCATGTAACTGAACTTAAAAGAGACTGCTGAAAAACGTCACATGGACACCATCAATAATGAATCATCCAAGGAGATGAGCATCCAGCAACAAATTTTCTGAAGAACTAATATCTCCTGTTACTACTTGATTACCTCCAAACCCAAACATTTCTGGGTTGTGTTCCAGTGATGACCCCTACTCAAAGAGTCTGCAATCCAAGTGGGAAAATCAGATGGGGGGCCGGGAGATGTCCAAATCTCCTTTTACTTGCTCTGCCTGTGCCCTGTCTCTGCTGTTAGCAGGATGAGCAGAGCCCCTGGTACCTGGCTCTGGGTGGGGGCTAACAAGCTGGGTGTCCTGGCACTGCCCTGTGCTACCACACTGCTCTGGGTGCCATGCAGCACATGCCCTGCTGCTAGGAATGGAGAACACTGCCTGGAAAATGGGTGCTGCTATCCCTGGGGAAGCAGATCCGCAGTGTCAAATTCCCATTGACTTTGGCTCAATGAGTCCAGTGGCTGCTCCCTAGGCACTCAGGCAGTCAGGCAACATGAGAGATGTTTTATTCCTGCTCAATGACTTGCAAACACTTGAGCTCTCCCACAAATATCACACTTGTGCTGCAGAGAGGCAAAATATTGCAGGCAGCATTTTGCAGAAATGATGTTTCCCTATTAAATGAAAACCACTACTGTCTCCTCTCCTGTTACTTGCCTCTGACATGCAGCACATATTGCTCAGGGTTTAGAGTTAGGAGTTCCTGCTGTGAGCCCCATCCGTCCCCTCCTTTGCACTGCCAGCCTCTCTCTCTTCTCAAGCACTCCTGCCTGCTGCCTCCGTCTCAGCTGTTACTTAACGACCTGCCAGCTGAGTTGCCCAAGGAGACGGAATAAACCTTAACACTACAATATTTTCTAGCCTTAGGGCTCTGATCCTGCAGTTTGCATTTACACAGCAGCAGCAGCAGAAGTAGTTGTGAATTTGGGGGCTGTGGAAAGGAGCCCACCCGTGGGAGGGAGCCCACAGGGTGCCATGCCGTGCTCTCATTGCAGTGCAGAGGGACACAAAGGCATGGAGCAGCTGTGGGGTGCTGTGAGTCAGCCCCTCAAAGAGAGAGCACAAATGAGTTATCTCAAAGGTGGGTCAGGCTGTGCAGTGTGCTGTGGTCAAGTGCTGGAAGATGAAGTGATAACAGAGGATTATAAAGCAAGGCTATAGGGTATGTTAGAGTACAGGGTGCATATTTGTATGAGTACAAAATAGAAAGGGTGAAGAGGTTGTGAGGAAGCATCAGGGAAGAGCTCAACCATGCATGTGAGGGGGGGAAGCACTTGCATACTCACTCTTGTTCCTTTTTTGTCACATCATTTATTCATCACAAATGCTCTTTAGCATCCGTCTTTTTGGGTTGGGGGAATTATGACACAGCATCTTCAAAGCATTTCAGTAATGCTCCTTTCCATCTGACAGGCAACAAGGAATTTTAGGTGGGTGCAACACTGCACATCAGTACAGTTCTCCATTTGGGTGAGGAAAGGCCTTTCTTCATGATTTGCCCTTCTGTTTCCCTGCAGAGATCCCTCAGAACATCATTTCACTGATGTCCCAGAGGTGCATCCCCCACTGGCCCCTGCCTGCACCACATGCCTGCAGAACATCTTGCTGCCCACATGGCCAGGACTACGTGTCAGCTTGGGCAGCCAGGCTTGGCTCCAGCATTGACACATGGATTTGCAGTTCCATGTCTGTGCCCCAGGGTGGTGACCCTATGCAAAGACATCCAGCATGACTGGCAGAGCTTCTATTGAATCCTCCATCACAGCTGTCATTCCTTCCTCTGCACAAACTCACACACAAGGGCTTGCAAGCAATTGCAGCAATGCATCTCCCTGACTGATATCTGATTTATTGACTCATAACTCCAACAAGCAGGTGGTCCTTTTCCAATCCTCATCTTGGTCCCATCTGACACAAGTTGCTGGTCTCTGTAGCACTATGTGCCCTCTCCTTCTCCCTGTCTTCACACGGCTTCAAGGAGATAAACACCTTCTTGCCCCTCGCCAGGAAAGCTGTGGCCTAATTGACAGATGGGCCAACACCTCATGTGTGAATGTCTTCCTTCAATTCCCCTGTTTCTGAGATGGCATCATACTTCATCACCAGCAGTCAGCTCCTGCACCAGCATGGGCTTTTTGACTCTGAGAAACAACTTCATGGCACAAACATACACCCCTGCAAAAACTTGCAGCGTGTTATCCTAATCCTCAGCAAAATAGACCAGATTTGGGAATAAAGACCAAGATGTCACTGACCCAGAGGCCAGAGTAGAATCATAGAAGAATTAGAGTTGGAAGGCACCTCTAAAGGAAGGCTAGTCTAACCTCCTTGCAATGAAAATGCCCCCACATCCCCACATTGCACAGGAGTGCACAACTGTGACACCAGGATTTGCCAATGGTCTCGCTTCTTGTTTTCTCAGCAGCGACCTATTTATGAAGCCACAGAGCACACAAAAAACTGCCTCGAAAAAACAAATCCGTGCTGGAATGCACTGGGGAAAGTAGAACATATCTGTATGACATATGGATACATTTCTTCCTGATCCCAGCCAGCAAGTATGTTATGGAGATAAAAACACATCAAGCTTTGATAGTTATATGACTGTGAAGAAACTTGGGAAAATACTTTATAGACATAGAAAATGTATTTCTTGGCCAAAATGTTCATCAATAAAACTTATAGATTAGTATTAATTACAAGTGCCTAATCTTTGTTCAAGTTTTTATCTAAGTGTTAAGCTTTATGTTTCATCATCTAAGTTCTTGTGTGGCTTTTCTGCCCTCAGTGGATTTGAATCACTGTCAACAGCAGGGAAGGAAAGCAAGAAGATGAAAGAACATCTGGTGTGGAGCTCTCCTGTTAAAAAATGAAAAAATATATAAAATGCACTATAAAATTTTGCAGAACAGTTTTCACATAGTTTACTGGTTTCCCTTTAGTGGCATGTTGTGGACCCAAAATGGGGTCAAAAGCCATCCAATTCAGTGAGATATTTTCCCCCTGGACTGAAAAAAGCTTTACATTCAATTTCAAGTCCCATAATGAACTTGTATATACATCCTCCTAGCATGTGTGCTGACCTCTCTAATGTCAAATGGGGGGGAGCTGACAGGAGTGGACGAATCCCTGTCCTTCTCCTGCCCAGTCCGTGAGCTTTCCCCAGAGAGGCTGGCTGTGGCACAGGGGCTCCTGACACCTTCTGCAAGCACATCTTATTACCTTGTCATCCTGAGGCCAGCCACCAGCCATCAGCTAACCAGAGAGACCCCCCTCTCTGAGATCACACCTGCCAACTCTGCTCCCACAGTCAGGAGACAAATAAAAAATGCAGCAGCAGCAAATAACTTCTACAATCTACAGAGGTGGCAAATATGTCAAAAGCATTTTGATATTGAACTCTCACTTAAAATCAATGATCCAAATGGGATTCTACATGTTCTTTATTAAGGGCTAAGGGCAAACTTAATATTTTGGAATTCATTCACACATTAGTTGGATGGACTTTATGAGTGATTGCTTTATGCAGCACTTCCCTGCATCGTGCATTATTAAAATCCTGCAGCTGGAGGAACAAGGATGAATGGGGCTTGCTCACCCATCCTTGCCCAGCACTACACCAGTATGGGTGACCTCCTGACCTCCACACTTTTACCCACACAAAGTTCCCAGTCCCCTGTCCTGGCCTCTCTTGGATGAAATCCCAGAGTTTTTCTCCTTATCCTTTTGCACTTAATTACTGATATGTAAGGAGAGAGGTAATCCTCCCCTTCATCCAGATTTCACTCCCAGAGCAGGGCCTGAGCTAAGGTCAGAAGGAGGCCAGGAGCACTCAAAGTACAGGTGATGTTTTTCCCTGATGTCTGCTTTGAAGAAAACCTTCAGCCCCAGAGATAAGCATGGAGACCTGCCTGTTGAAAAGAAGAACTTGTCAGAAGGCATTTCTCCTTGCAAACATGGCCCAGTCCTGGGGTGACCTGTCCTGGCTCCTGCTTTTCCTGCTGCTTGCACAGGACACTGCTGTGTCAGCATCCTGAAGAGAGGTCATGTGGCACACAGCCTTCATCTACAGGTTTTTGTTTGTGCAATCAGCAAGGTGCCAGGCCTGGGAAATCAGTCATGGGAGCTGTGTTTTCCATGTAATTGGGCTGCTTTACTACAGGCCAGCAAAACCACAGTGCTGCTTCCAGCTGCTGGGTTGGCAGGGGACCACATGTGGCGAGTGAAATGTTTTGAAAGTTCTTTAGGAAACACTCCTGCATTGCAGATCCTACGTGTCAATATGGAAAACTTGTCTAGGAAATAGTCAGGAAAAGCCTTGAGCTTTAAAAGCACCACACACACCATGTAGAATATAAAATGTCAACCCAAGAAGAGTGTCCCACTGGTGAAAAGTCATGCCCAACACTGACAGATCAACCAAAGCACTGCAAGAATAAGCTCTGTTCTACTTAATTAAGCCACACAGGTCCTTCATTTTTCTGATGTTAGTGGGTACAACTCTTTGGAAAATGTGACATTGCACCATTGTGCTCCAGGATTGCATGCTTCTTCCAAGATGAAATATTCAAGCATGGACCTTTGCAGATATTGCCACTAAAAGATGCCACAGTGCCAGTTAAAAAATCATGTGTTAAACAGTGGTAAGGGAAACTGTGCAGCTGCTGAGCCCTTCCTACATATGTGTTTTCAAGGAGATAAAACTACTGTTGATGTATATTGACTTTATGGAACTTTTTGAGTTTCTGATGGATGAGCAATATCCTAAGGCCATTTCACAACCCCTCAAAGGCCGTGGATGTTTTGCAATGCAGCAGTGCAGTCCTCAAGGTGGTGGAGCAGCGAGGGCAGATGGGGGAACAAGGAGCTCTGTTCCCTTGCAACACCAGGCAAAGGTGCAGTGATGAAGGTGCCTCTCCCTCTTTGGTGCCTCAGTGATCAAGCCACTGCAGAGTCAGACCTGCCACTCCAGGCACCCTGCATGTGCTCCAATCTTCTCAAATGACTCTCAAAAAGAATCAAAATTCATTAAAAATCCCAAGACCAAACAGCAGCCTGTGAGCAGCACTTGCTCAGAGGAGAGGTTAGAGCTCCAGCAGTTGGACCCTGTATCCTTTTGCCAGAACATGTGTGGTTTGGCCAGATACTGCCCAGAAAGGCCTCTTCTACCTCCCTGGGCTCTTGTGCACACACAGTACGTCTTAGAAATGTGTCAGTAATTTTGTTCATCTAAGACCCCTACAAAATATATCTGGTTCTTTCCTTAGACTTCTCAATTCCTTAAGGAAACTAAAGGAATTAAACTAAAGTAAATAAAAAAGTTCACATTTGACTTTTTAAACAGCTTTTCCTTTGAATGAACATTGATGTCTTTGAAAAAATTCCTATAGAGGAAAGAGAGTTTTCCCCAATAGCCATACCTGGGTCTGGGAGGATCCTTTTTGGCCTTACAGTGCTAAACATTGCAACAATTATTTTGCAAGATTGTGTCCCATCATACAGAATTATATTTCTGGTATTGTACCCCTACAGATCTGTCTCTACCCATGGACAGTGGTTAATTACATTGGTTTTTTGGGGTTTTATTTTTTTCCCAACAACCACTGGTGACTGAACCACTCAGACACAGGGACAGTGTTCCCTTAAGATGACAAAGGGAGGCACCTCTGCCGTGTTGTGATGGAGAAATGGTACAGTTCCTCTGACTGGATGTTGATATCTCCTTTAGGGTGAGATTAATCATGCCCTAGAAACATCTGCAGCCCCTCACTTCAACACAAAGTGAGTTTTACTCACTTCCCCTGCTCATGGATTTTCTTCCTGCCTCAATGACAACAATTCTGGCACTTGGCCTCCTTCTGTGGTACCTGAAGATATTGAAGATACCTTTTGATTTCAGGTTGGTGCTCCCTGTTTTGGGAATTCTCATGGCTTGGGGAGTGGATGTGCATATCATTTAGAGCTGTCATCTTTGAGCTCTGTTTCTAGTCTTGCCATAGTGCTGAGGGCTCTGCACCACCTGCAGTGCTGGCACACAGCTGCTTCAGACACCACAAGCCTGAGCCAGGAACTTGTTTGGCAAATTCGAAGCCCAGGGGCTTATTCTGAGCTGTCTCTGTGCCTGTGTGAGCATTTTGTCCCAACCCTCCTCACCACCAGTTAGACCTTCAGTAGTTTCATGTTTTCTGGGGTGCCTCAGCACTGACATGCCTTTTATGAAGCCCTCCAAGCTGGGATGAAAGGGGTAGTCTGCAATTTGTACTGAGGAATGGTGTCCTTTTGGAGTGTTCTTCCCTTCTCTGCTGTTTCTGTGCACTTAAGAAAGGTGAAGCTGGACTCCCACAATTTGCTAGAAGCATTTCTGCCCTTCCAGCTGGTCTCTGCCTGCAGGTGCCTGTCACAGAGATGCACATATTACATCTTGTGCAGCAGGCCACCACCATGTATTTACTGTCACTTCATTGAAAAAAAAAAGACAAAATCTGGAAGGGCACTGGAGGCAGCATCTGATGGCTAGAGGTACTTATTTTGCTATCCACCAGAAAACTCCTACACTGAAGAGATGCAGAGCTAAAAATAAACACATGGCCCATTAGTGGTGAAGTACCTTGAAGCAATTGCCTGGGGAAAAAGAGAGGATAAGTTGGTAGAGTCTGAAAAAATAATTAACAGTGAACAGAGGCTGAAAGAAAAGCATGGATGAGGTGGGAATTACAGTAAAAGTCTTTTCCCAGGGGAAGTGTGCTCTTCGCATGCAGAAACTCACTTGCACCTCCCATGCAGCGGCTTGCAGCAGGACTTCTTCCTTTGCAGCCAAAGGTTTTCTGGAGAAAGAGTTCTTGTTTGCCTTCTGGATCTGAGAGTGGATATGTGCATGCATTTTTACTGCCAGACAGCCTTTCTGTGCCCTTAGCCTGACCACACACCTGTGACAGAAGGAAACTGGTGATGTTCATTGCATGGAGAGGGAGCAGCAGGAGGGAGGGCCCTGACTCCAGGGCACAGAGGGAACCTGTGGATGTCTGGGAACCTAAAGCACGAGTCTGTGTTGGGCTTATTGACAAAACCTGCAGAAACCAAACATATTTTGAAAACCAGGCCTTTTTTCTATTCTGTATAAAATGTGGGTGGATTTTTTTCTGGATCAGCTGTGTTTCTGATGGAGTCAAGCAGGGCTGTGAATCACACAGCTGCAGTGGCTCTTTGCATCTGGACTTGGACTCAGCTGTTGGGTAATTCCTCTCATGGCACCTTTTGTGCCTGCCCTGCCCTCATCCCAGTGAGGTGCTGGGGGTGCCTCCACCTTCCCCCATGCACACACACACCCCTCCATGGAGCTATTATTAGCTCCCAGTGTTCAGACTTTTGGCTTTGCCCACTATTCCTTTGGAAGGAGCGTGGCCCAGGCTGGAGAAGAAGCTGGGGACAACTGATGCAGTTGATGGCTGTGCAAACACATAGAGATGCATTGCTTGGGCACTGCATCCCTCCAGTGCACAAGGAGGAGGCATGAGATGCAATCCTTAATCCCTTGACTCTCTGTGCCATCTACAAATCAGCATGGCTATCAACACCTAATTATCTCACTTCCAGATATTGAGTGGTATTTGCAAAGATCTCCCAAATGTATTGCATTTGTGGGGTGCCCTGTGGCAGGAAGGAATGATGACACAGACTCCATGTTCTCAGAAGGCTAATTTATTATTTTATGATACTATATTATAGTAAAGACTACTATACTAAACTATACTAAAGAATACAGAAAGGATACTTACAGAATGCTGAAGAGATAATAATGAAATTCGCGACTCTTTCCAAAGCCTCAACGCAGCTTGGCCCTGATTGGCCAATGAGTCAAAATAATTCACAGAAAACCAATGAAACAACCACCTGCTGGTAAACCATCTCCAAACACATTCCAAAGGACCAAAACACAGGAGAAGCAAAACAGATAATTATTGTTTTCCTTTTGCTCTGAGGCTTCTCAGCTTCCCAGCAGAAAACTCCTGGGCGAAGGGATTTTGCCAGAAAATATGAGTGTGACACAAGTACCTGCCCGAAAGACCCTGCAGAAGTGTGTTGCTCTGCACCCAGTGCCCACAGAGCCCTGAAATGGAGAGGAGCAGCGCTGTACTTGGATTTGTAACACTTCATTCAACACAGACAAAAATGTGAAGGAGAAACAGGCGGTTCAAATTTTAAAAATAGCTGTTCGTAAAAGTGTAACAATTTCCTTTTTTTTTTTAATTAAAAGGAAAGTTTAATTACATATGAGTAACTCAAGGCAATTTTCAAGAAGCTAGGGAGGAGTTGTTCGCTGTTTTTGGAGTGTTCAAGATTCAGCATCTCACTCTTTTAAATTATCTGGTTTCTAGTGAAAAAATAATTTATGGTTAGAACCATTTGATTAAATGGTGCTCTGGAGAGCTTACCTGCAAACAGTACTGAAAGAAGTGTCTTGTAAGGTTAAATTTTCCACAAATCCCACAGTGATTATCATTCATCCAACGACTGAAGTGCCTGCAACAGAATACAGCAAATAGAAATGCCTACACTTCATGCAGTTAGAAGAATTTTTAAACCACTAGGACCACTGCTGCTCCCCCAGAATTACACAATCTTTGCTTTTGTACCAGCCATAGCATCTGGGGAATGTTTTGAAACCCTGTTAAATAGATAGTGACCTTTTCTTTCTTGCAGCTTGATGGGTATTCCCCAAAAAAGAAACTCAATTTGATTTCTTGACATTTCTTCCGCTGTATGCCCAGGTTACCCAAAGGCCATATCTACATGGTAGAGAAAGAAGGAAGAGAACAAACCACCTTCTCAGGGCTCTGAGGTTTGCATTAACCCTGCTTGGAATGACAATGGCCTCTCTCCTGCACTCTGCAACACCTAAGAGTGCCTCCCATCTTTGGTTTCTGAAATTAAATTCCTAAAGATTTTTGGCTTTGTTTTGGCTTATTTTTGCTTGCATTTTTCGACCTTTATTTCACTATGAGTCTTTATTTTCATTAACTTGAAACTGGAAGAAAATCAAACCAAATACCCAGACTGGAATGCAGGAATTCTTGCCTCTTTAAGAAAGGCTTTCTATTTCTATTCATGTTGCTGGAAGTGATTATTTGCTAAGGATTAAAAGACTAGAGTTTTTACATAAATGTAAATACTCATTTCTCAGACTATAACACCCCCTTCATTTAATACAGGTTCAAAAGACATTTTACCCAGAGGAAACTACCCAATAATAGTAGTGTCCAGGTTTCTTGTTCTGTCTTGAAAGCAGCTGGTTCTAGGCTGCTTTTAGAGAGATGATACAGCTCAGGAGGGAATGCCAGTTCAGTATTGCCAGTCTTCTGCTTCTTGCTAATAACTGGTGCTTTATAATCTGTCTTCTGTATTTTTCCTTCTTTATTTCAAAGCTGGTGTATGTAGGTAGACATGGAATCCCAACAGGACTTCCACTCTTTCCCATCCATTCTCCACCCCAAATCCCAAACTCTCAAAAAGTTGTCTTTAGCAACATTTATTCAGCCACGTCAAGGAAGAGCTAGGTGGAAATAACACTGAGGCAGATGCCAGGGAAGCCCAGCCAAAATCCAGCTCTCCTAACCACATGGCTGAGCTCTCCGGACGGGCAGGAAGCAGATGTACTGCCTGCCAGTGGAAATGGGGCTGCAGGTGCACTCATGAGCCCGAGCATGGCACTGAGAACAACACCACCACCACCACCACTCTGTAGGAATATTTCTACCAGAGACAGGTGCAGCTGCACCAGAGCAGCACCACCAGCTGTACCATCACTCAGCAGTATCATCAGGCAGGCAGCATGGCAAACTGCATGAGGGCTCTCTTGTTTTCCACCCCTCACAACATGAATTAGTCACATTTTTCTGGGTCTTCTGCAGGTAATCTTAAAAATATTTTCGCAGCCAATACTTGTTAAATTATGCATGGTGTTTACTTTCACTCCTCTGCAGTTCTGCCATCTTTCATGAATATGAAAAGGAGAGCTCTAGAGAGCTGTCTTTCTTTAGATGGCAAAATTTTCCAGGGTGTTCAGTCTGGTTATACAGTTCTGTACTTGTGCTGTTGCTGATGTTTACTTGAGCAGGATTTCTTCAGTGAGTGGGAATCACCTGCAGGAATACAGGATAGGTGTGCACTGCCTGGAGATCATTGTGGATGCCTGAATTGCCTCAAAATACCTCAAACAACAAAACAGAGCCCAACCAAATTAGTGCTGAAGCCTCAAAAAAATGGCAAGGCTTAGCTGTAATGAGTAATGGCTGTCTGCTAGGGGACTGAGCTGGTGTTTCAGCAATGGTGAAGGAAGGGGCACAATTACAGTCAGAAATGTGAAACCTGTAATATACATTCTTTTTTTCTATTTTCCAAGAAAAACTGCCTGTGGCTTTCTCTTGGAATCACTGGTACATCTTCAGGGCCTGGTCCTCAATATACAGGCTCCATGTTCCCAAATGTACTTGCTCTGGGAAATGTGGGAATTTCCCACATTCCCACTCTGGAAATGTTCAAGGTCAGTTTGGATGGGGCTTTGAGTAACCTGGTCCAGTGAAAGGTGTCCCTGCCCCTGGCAGGGTGATTGAAACTAGATGGCTTTTATGGGCCTTTCCAACCCAAACCATTTGATGATTCCAGGATTCTATGAGTCTATGAACAAACAGGTAACATCAGCCCAGGAATGCACACAGGCATCATACTGCTTTGCAAGACAGGCCTTCAGCCACGTATGGGGCGTGACTGAAAGAGCATCTGAATTTTCTGCTGCTGGTGTAAAACCATGATAACAGATGTTAAATGAGATGCTTTTTCTCTGTTGTTGCCATACTGAAATTAAGAATGTATCAGTCAAAATGAGGTCCAAAATCTGCAGCTGGGATTCTCACAAACACTCAGAGCCAGCTTACTTAAATTAGATAAGGGCTAGAAATCCCTACTTGTCATATATTTTCTGAAAAAAATAAAAATCCAGTTTTCTGAAAGCAAGTGCAGAAACTCCACAGTAATTAAAATCCTTGGTTTTTGTTTTTTGTTTTTTTTTTTTTTTTAAGGAACTCCTTGAAAGAAGCTTCCAGCAAAAATACTTATTCTTAAGCAAGAAAGTATTTAAATTCATACTTGCAGTTCAAAATTCAAACTCAGAGTTCACCCCTTGAACTATTTAGAGATTCTGAACAAAAATAAAACTAAGTAAATAACACCCTCCCAAAAAGTAAATAAAATAGTAATATACAGAGAGGAATCTGTCTGTTTAGCAGAACTTTCCCACAGTCAGCTGGGGTGGCTGGGCTGGGCTGAGCTGCTGGTGGCAGGCAGGGTGGAGCCCTCGGAGCAGATGTAGATGTCTAGAGACAGTGAAACAGGCACTTCCAGGACATGGCATGCCTTATCCCAGAGCAGCTGTCTAAAATAGATCAGACACATTGCAGCTCCTAAAATACCTGCTCCTTTTCAGCTTTGGAGCAAGCCGGGATGGCAGGCTCTGACAAAGGAGTCTGGATGGTGCAGGGGTTGTCCTCAAGGCAGGTGGGGCAGATTCCAGCCAGGAACAAGATGGCTCTTCATATCCAATCCACTGTTGTGGCATGCAGCTGTACCAGAAACAGGACAAACTCCTCTCCAAATGCAGGAGAGAGTTTGCTGTGCTGCTCTGTTTTATGTTTGGTCTCCGTGTATTGATAATCTCTAACAGTTATGATATTAATAATTCATAGTATCAAACTAATATAGTGCCTTGAGTTAGCCACTGTCTCATATTTCCCTGCCTCTGGAAATCCATCCCCAGGGAGCATTTGAGGTCAGCACATCGTCTGCCTGGGTTTGGCTGCTGTACCCAAGCATTCCTCCCTCTCTGCAGCTTCCAGCTGATGCACTCTGAGCTTACCATTTTATTAGTCCCCTGGTACCTGGTCCTCCACCTTGCTCTGCTAGATACAATTTGATTCCTGCTACTTCAGCCCTCTGGGTCGTCTGATTACCACCCCAACCATCTGCCCCTGGACCGACAAAATCTCATAAGTTTGTGTCAACACCAAATTTAATTGGCACCCTCACATACTGAGGTGATAACTGAAGGGCTGACCCCAGAACATGTGCTTTAAAGAAGCTGTTGGATTCTTTTTACTGTAGCTTTAAAGTATTCTAGTCCTCAGACAGTCCCTGGCAAATTATGCCTTGTCATGCTAAAAGAATAATTTTATTAATTGTTCTTTTTAAGAACAAATTCCATATAAATGACCTCAGTATTGTGTAGGATTATACCTGTAAAATTCTGTATTTGTTGTATATATTAATGCATCAAACAGGTATTTTCCTATAGAAGTCTTTCAGTATTGCAGTATGACACAAAAGTATTGTAGTACTGATTACTAACATCTTGCCAGCCATCTCAGTATATTGAGATCATAATTATTTACCATTCAGCCTCCATAGCAACACTGAATGTAAATATATTTCCTAATATACTTATAAATGGAGATTAAGGCTTTGCACATTCCAGCTGCGAACATGCCAGGAGAAGAAACAGGGACTCCATCTGCTATTGTGTTTGTTCAGTTGTCTGAAAAAAAAAAAAAAAAAAAAAAAAAGCAAACCAATTTAAAGGAATATTGCATTAAAGAAAAGGAATTTTATTATTTGAAAAAATTCAGGGTTTTGATCAGCTTCTGGTACTCTCCTAGTCCATTTAGAGCTCCTGCTGGGCAGGATAACAGCATCGATTTCTCTGGTTTTGCTGCAATTGCTGCTTTGTCCAAGCTGCATATGAGTTGTCAGGATCAGTGTGGCACTGTCAGATTTGTGTCCGGGGTGTCCCCTGCAATGCCACACCCACCCTGCAGAGCCAGGCACTGCCAGTGCTCACCGTCAGCTGCTCGCAGCAGCAGAGGCAGCCCCACAGAAATGCTGAGTTAGCATGGGAGGTGGCAAGTGCTGAGTGCACTGAGAGCAAACACTCATCCATCATCCTATAGGTCCAGCAAGGAGCGCCAGGCTCTCCGTTTCCTAGTTTATGTATTCCACCCTCAGTGTTTAACAAACAGCAGAATCACAATAAGATATTTTATAAACTTTCCCAGCCCACCAGCATGATGTGAATTTTGGCTCCTTTGTGGAGGTGGCAGGAGGCTGTACTTTTAATGAGTGTTCCTGTGACTTCTGTCAGGAGCAGGGAAAAAGACTTCTTGCAGCAGGGAAACAGAAGAATCCAAAAGAGAAATTAGCTGCTAGCAAGAAAAAAGTGGTACTGGGGCCTGTTTCTCTTCTCCTTCCTAGTAGCTCTGTGCCAGGTTAACCCTTGCAGGCTCAGATGAGACATTCCTGATGCAAAGGGGTATAAAGGAGCTCTCAAGTAGGTTCTTGTTTCTTTCTCCTCTAATCTTTGCATAACACAGCAAGTGCTTGGTTCAGCAATGTAAGCAGTACCTGGGTGCTTCCTAAAAGCAATTAAGAACCCAATTTAAGAATCATCAAACAAGCTCTGCCAATCCCCAGGAGGCAAAGATATTTAAGCATGTAAAGGCAGGATATTTGCTTCCTTGTCACATTCCAGAGATGGAATGGATAGTTCCAGATATTTGCATTGACTGACAAAATCAGGAATCAAGCCTAACATATCCAGTCCCAACATTGGGAAATCTGACTTGTCTTGCAGGAGGGTGAGTGCATGCAGGAGAAGCATGATGTTGTCACACATTAGGCCATTCTCTTTTCTTATTCTCTTCTGTGAATATCACGAGGCAGATTAGGAAGAATGAATACTACTGCCCACAGATTTGCCCTGTCCTTCAGCAAGCTGGGCCCAGATGCTCCCCGTTAGCACTGCTATTAGTGGTGTGTCTGATTCATGGGATGCAAGTAAGGTACAATCTGCAGCCAAATTTGCTTACCCTTCTGCAAAGAGAACACCTGGAAACACTGATGCAAATTCAGGTATCACATAATCCTTTCTAGGCAAGAAGGATGATCAAAAGAGCTAACAGGTCTTTTCCATTTGAAGTATCTATAAGCCTGAAAATGGTGCTGCATTGATGTCCTTTGGGCCATTACCAGGCACATCCAGGCAGTGGAGCAAGGTGCAGATGTGGCCCCTTGTCACCACATGCAGCCCCATGCCTGGGAGCCTCCCAGGGAGGTGGCTGTGCCAGCCAGCTGCCTGCAGCCTGCTCAGCACCGTGCCAGGCACAGCTGAGAAGGTCCCAGCTCTGGAACGGGGTCAGTGGGAGCTCAGCACTTGCTGGGCCACACTGTGCTCCATGTCACAGATGTGCCTCTTCTCCTGCCTTGCTCCACTGGCACTGTGATGCTTCTGACCTCCCAGAGTTAATACCTTGACAGGTCTTGAAAAACAGGTACTACAGCAGTAGGAGCATTAGAATGAATCCCAAGAAAAGGTAATTTCCAGGCCTTGTTATGAGAAACAAAAAGCTGTCAGGAAAAGGGGCAGGAGCATGCTGCTGCTGCTGGGGGCAATAGGACAGCCATGACCTTGTTAGCACATCACCTTTCCAGAAACAGGACTGAGGCTGGGGAAGACCGAGCTCTCCAGTCTTGGCCACCCACAGTTGTTTCTTGACTCGCAGTCCCTTGCAAACAGAAGAATGTGCCATCCTTGAGTTTCACCTCCCAGCCCACAGCCTCCTGTGCCACTGTGCCTGCCCAAGGGATCTGTGACCAGCTGCAGATGGCCAGGCTCCTCAATGCCCCTCAGCCACAGGGCTTCTTCCCTGTGCCATTGCCACTCATGAACTTTACGTGCTACACATTAGGTCTGATGAGTTAAGATAAGCCCAGGTGTTCACTGCATGGCCCAGCACAGTGATTCCTTCCTGCTGGGAAAGAGGACACTGGCATGGCAGGAAACCATGGAGATTGGGCTGGAGTTAGGCAATAACCACATCTGGGGCAACCACAGAAAGAGAAGCAGAGCAGCTGCATCACTGTAGCAAGATCTGGTTAATTTCCCTTGCTTAAATACTTCTCAGCATTGATCAGGAAATCACACATAGTTCAGATATGGGGACAAGAGCATCTTGTCAACCTGTGCTATGTTTTTATGCAAACTAATCAACAAATGGTGTTTGAATGGTAGCATTTCTAAATCCCTAAACTGGATACTGCAGGTAGCATCCCTGCAGTCTGATGTCAGCAGAGCCTTGTACTCAGCCCAAACTCCATCTGTCATCCTGTCTGTAATTTAGTCTAGCTCAAAAGATGAAACATCTTTTCAAAATTCATAACGGTTAGGGAAATGGAAATAGCTACATTTTTATTCAGCCTCTTCTAATATGTTTTCTTTGGCTTTCCACCCCCCCCCACCCCAGTCTGAGAGCATAATAACCACTAGGAAAAGCTCTTTCAACAAGCATCTCTTGATTCTCTGGTGTTTGGTTAGGACAGACCTTTGCTATTCCTTTCCTTTCATCCTCTTGTGACCAGATGAAGAATTTAATTTTGCTGTGGTTTTCTGAAAATTTAGGATTTCGCTTGAGCACTTCCAGCCTTGCCCTCTAGACACTTCCATGGGAATTTTTTATATGGAACAGGTTTTTTTTTGAGCAAAAAAGAAAAAAAGTCACTCTTCTTATTTAAGAAAGAAAATGACCTTTTATCTACAGTGGAGCAGGGATTCTTCCTTTGGTCTTACCCCTGGGAATGTTGCAAAATAATAATAATAGGATAATCCTATCCATATGCTCACATTTTTGTTAGCAGCCTGGGTGGGGCTCTGCATATTCAGAGCTGTTTTGCAGCCATTAATGAGCACTGATTTTGCTATACTGGGGGACAGAATTATGCCTCCCCTCCTCCCACCTGTCAGTACCTGTCATTTCCAGCTAAGCTCTTTGAAGAGTAGTGTGCTTGATTCTCTTTCCCCAAAAGCCATCTCACCCCCACCTGTTGCCTGGTCTCGCACTAATGCCTGCTCCTGTCTCCATCCTTGAACAGCTGTCTCCTGCAAGCTCCATCTTTCCATTTACTTTTCTCTGGTGCAGCCTTGGAATGCCTTGATGCCAAGTTTTTGCCAAGGTTTTCCAACCAGCCGGGAGTAAGAGTAGACACAGACCTTGACTCTGCTGTCCTCAAGGTCCTGCTTTTATTATTAGACTTTGCTCACTGTTTGGCTACCATGTTTGAAACCCAATGTTTAAAACTGAAATGTTAGCTCCACCTCAGCCTTCCTGTTACACAAAGCAGGTGGAAATCTGCTGATCAGAACTCCCATGTACTTATTCCAGGCTAGGATTTCAGCTGGCTGTCTCTTTGAAACAACATCTTTCAGTACTGGATCCTTGCCACACGCTTCCGGGGAGGTCAGTCCTTGGGAAAGGTCACTGGCAGCTTCCAACCCACCTATTTTACTGTTTCTTGTGTTTCTGAAATCCTGTACTGACAATGCACTGGAGTGCAAAGATAACCTTTGGTCTTCAACCAGTACACTGCAGCGAAACCTCGAGCCAAAGTGCATCACTGGATTTTCATGAGGATGCCATTCACAGAATCCCACCTCAGAGTAATGCAAGTTTAAATATTAAAGAATGCAGCATTTCTTTGAAGATGTCTGTCACAGTGTGCCACTGTAAAAGCAGAGGAACACACTGCCAGCAGTGGGACAAGACAGATGCCCACTCTGCCTGGCAGAGCCTGTGCAGACTGTGCAGCACAGAGCCCACCTCCGCTCCCCTGAGCTCTCACTGCCGCCGTGCCGAGGGAGGTGTGCTCTGTGCCAGGGCAAGCAGTGGGATTTTGCCACATTCCACTTAGCTCTGTAGCTGAGACGGTTTAGAAAGATCTGGGTCAGGTTCAAAGGAAAAACACTTTAGCAGTCAAAGCACTCTTTTTTTTCAGGATGCATTTGCAAAAACAAGGCACAATATACGGCCAGGAGAATCTCTCACCCTGTGCTCAGCAGAGCTCACAGACCCTGGAAAAAGCAGAGCTCCTTGTCCTGCTAGGACGCTGTGGCTCTGACCCATGGAGTGCTACAAAAGAACCCAGAGAGAGCAGAAGAAAGGAATACAGAGACCAAGTGCTTTCTTTTGTACTACACAATACCTTACTGGGTCGCTCTGTGCGTGTCACTGTAGCTCTCTGAGATTTTTTCCTGCTGGTAAAAATGAAGCTGCTGTTACAAATTTCCTCACCAGATCCTTCCACGGTCAGTCATGCATCTGCATTAGCACAGTTTTGTCGTCTTTAATGTTACATTTGCATACCTGGACCCTATGGCCCCTATTTACTTCTGGCTTGACCTCCTTGGTCCTATACCCTTTGTATCCAGGATAATCACAAGCATCTGCTACCCCCAGTCAGCAGCTTTTGCAGATTATGCAGCTTCTGAGAGAGTGTTGGCCTATTTTATTTTGTCAATATGAAGACAGAAGCTGTGTTTACCACCCGAGCTGCTGCAGTGCCCTCTGAGAGGTATTCAGGCAAATGCGTGTCTCATGTTTTTGTACTCTGCCGGGTACAGAAATGGAGAGGGAAGAAAATTCTGTGAAGAAAGGACAAAAACTTAGTTTGCCAGCTGTGGAAGGTGTACCTTAACATTATCTTGATACAAAGAAATAAATAATCAGCTTGGGGTGCTTTGTAGGATGACACTGCATTAGAACTAGGTACTTCAAAATAGCCCAGAAAAAAAAGGGTTCTAGACAAAGCTGCACAATGCTGGTGGTCTGGAGGGTAACAAACAAGTGAGAATGTATGAATTCAAATCCAAATTTTTCAGGCAAAGTCCAGCATTGGAAAAAAAAAAAGACAAGAGACCTTAGAGAGGGCTGTGACACCTGACTGAGTCCAAAACAAAATGCCTATTTATTCAGGACAAATTATCTTATTTTTCTTTTTTTTTTTTTTTTTTTTCCCCTGGGGGAAATACAAGGCAACTCTGTTGGTAACACTGGAGTTATCTGCAGATTCACTGGCGTGCATGGGCTCAGTATCTTCCCCTGGTACCAAGCTGAAGGCTGTGGTCATGAAGAGAGCAATCAGCAGTGTGGAAAGGTAAGAGTTCACCTGCCAGAAAGTGATAACAGCAGGGAAAAGGAGATTTTCAGAATTCAGGTCCATGGGTAACTGGTTCCACATATATTTCATAAAAAGGCTTTTAGATCCTAAGTTGCACTCATTTCTGAGTAGCCCAGATCATCACACTTTGCCTTTCATATTTGCTTGCTTGCCATATTATGTGACTTGTTAAAAAGACCTTACCTCTAAGGCTTCCTTTGCCCACTCTGCTGCTGCTCAAAATGGCAATATTCTCACCTGTTCCTGAAATGTCAAGATGCATTTTTTTCTCCTGTGGGATAGAAGTAATTTCTGAAAACCAGACATTTAAATACTCTGCTAAAGTGAATGCCAAATCTTCTATCCCTATTTTTATTTTCATTTTCCATATTGTATTTTTGTATGTAGCATCCATAGGCACAGTCCCAAGATAGTAAAAGGAGATAGCAGTAGTTAAAGACAGTATGGTGACAGTATTGTCACCCTTACTTAATGGAAATTTACATTTCATTTTCATGGAAGCTCATCAGTAGTGACCTTTTAGATTGCCTTCTGAAGGGTTTTCCCAAACAATTTATGTTCTGGTGTTCTGACCAGACAGCTTTTGAGTTCCCTCCAGCTTTTAAAAGTTGGATTAAACAGCTAGGTAAACAAATAAGGAGATAATTTGTATCACCTCATTTTAGCAAACTGCAAAGCTGTCCCAGCAAAAAAAGACACACCCTGCCCAAGCCCTGCAATCTAATTCTTCAGTGAAATAGTTTAGAATATTGGACAAAATTTCACTAAAAAAAGCCTTCACAGAATACCTGAAACTAATTTGATGAACTGCTGAACCACAGTGTTTGTCATCTTATCAGTCTTGAATTTGTTTGCACTCACTACCATAGATATATATCAGAAATTTGCCATTGGAACAAGTGTCTGAGACAGATTACATGGGTTGCACTGGTGACATCCTGTCAGCTGGGTCATTGTGTTTCACATCATAAACTCCAGATGTCCAACTGCGAGACACTTTTAATGCAGCAAGGATTACACCAAGTTACAACATAGATTCCAAATATAGTACGCTACCTTAAAAAGAAACAATAAAATTTGGACTATTTCTAAGAAATGAAATGGCTTTTTCTTTGTAGAAATGTTGTAACAGTGTGGTAGATTGACCTTGGCTGGCTGCCATGTGCCCTCCAAAGCTGCTCTACCCCTCTTCTCCCCAGCTGGACAGAATACAATCAAAGACTCCTGGCTAGAGATAAGAACAGGGAGAGATCACTCACCTGTTACTGTCACAGGTAAAACAGACTTGACTTGATTGAATTTATTGCCAATCAGATCAGAGTAGGACAATGAGAATTAAAACCAAATCATAAATCACCTTTCCTGCTTCTTTCCAGGCTTAACTTCACTCCTGATTCCTCCTCCCCTTCAGCCGTGCAGGGAGATGGGGAATGGGAGTTTTGGTCAGTTCACACCAAGACCCTGCCATGTGAAACCAATACAAACAGTGCCAAATAATCCAGTGAGATAAGCACATGCTGATGTCCCTGTGCCCCTCAGTGTGCTCCTCTCCTCAAACTGCAGATGGAGCATTTCATTTTTTTCATTCTCACTTACCAATGCCCCAGACTCAATTCTTGTGCGCATGCAGAATAGGAAACAACACCATTGGTTTTCACAGTTTTGTCCTTCTGACACCTTTTGTCCTTTTATCCCTTTGTCCACCATTTTCAGAGCTGCTCATCAGGTGTCCCTCCCCCCTGCACTCCAGGGAAGAGCAGAGGGGTGCAGTGAACTCCAGCTGTTTAAGGGTGCAGGATGCAATTTCACCACTGCAACAGGGAGCTTGGCACAGATTCATTTGCTCTGCTGAGAAGCATCTTCTATGTATAATGCCAAGACATGGCAAAAATGAGTGGCTCTGAATGCCCTCTGAGTTTGGAAGCCCCTTGTCACATCTCAGGTAGCCTCATTCAGTCTCTGGGTGGAGTTTCAGGATGGATTATTAGTTTCTTTCCCTCCTCCCCCATATGCCACTTTGGGACTGCTAGTCAGAGATTTTGCAAGAGGACCTTTAATTTGAGATGCACTACAGAAATGCCAGATTACATAGCAACTCCCTGATGGAAGACAATCCTCTTCCTCACACCTGCAGGAATAGTTTCAAGCCCAGTAAGTTGCTGGTGCTGTCAGCTGTTGTGGTTTACCCCAGCCAGCAGCCAAGCCCCACTCAGCTGCTCATTCACTCCCCCACCAGTGGGACTGAGGAGAGAATCAGAAGGGGAAAACCTGGAGAACTTGTGGTTGAGATGAAGAAAGTTTGATAGAGAAAGCAAAAGCCACACACAGAAGCAAAGTACAACAAGGAATTAATTCTCTGCTTCCCACGGGCAGGCAGGTGTTCAGCCATCTCCAGGAGAGCCCCAACAGGTAAAACAGTGACTTGGGAAGACAAAAGCCACGACTCCAAATGTCCCTCCCTTCCTCCTTCCTCCCATTTTATGTAACTGAGCATGATGTCAGGTGGTCTGGGGTATCCCTTTGGTCAGCTGGGATCACCTGTCCTGGCTGTGTCTCCTCCCAATCTCCCACTCATCCTCAGTCTCCTCACCAGCGTGGCAGTATGAATGAAGAAAGAAATGGCCTTGGCTTCCAGCACTGTCAGTCTGGCACCTTTCTGAGCTCCAAATTCTCCTGAAAATGTAAATGGAGATGGTGAGGATGAGAGCTAAATGCAAAAGCAGTGTCATTTTTTGCATCAAGATTATAAAAATTAAATCAATTTTCATAAGAACTTCCATTCTTTTGAAGATTAATTTCAACTATGAGAGACAAGTACATTGCTGCTAATGTATTTTTTTTTAATCAGGAAAGAAAATAAACTAGCAAAGAAATTCTAGGATAACATAAACCCATTTAATTAAACTATAGCATTCCATATTAAGTTTGTTGTATTTTTTTTCCCTTGTGCTTGGGATGCTTCCAGCCAAAGATCTGGCAATTTATAAATAAACAGATCAAGGTATTGTGAACATCTTTTTCCTTTCCAAGAGTGGATACAGAAACAACAACATAAAAGGGAACAAGCACAGAATGATCTCTACAGCTGCTGCAAGGACTGCCTACTCAAAGTTGGAATTGTGGGATTTTAATGCATCATCTGACCTTCCAGAAAGTGTGAGCTTGTACTTACAATCTCCTTCAGAGAAGAAACTAGGATTGTCTGCATTTGTTCCCTAATGCTTGACATCCTGGAAGTGAAGGTTTAAAATAATTCACATGGAAATTGCATCTAGGCATGGCATTGCATATTTTCACACAGCCATTTCTACTCTCTTTAACGTGTCTTATCCAAAAATAATGGTGCTAAATGGCACTAAGGAGGAAAAACCTTATCCAGACAAATTGCTTGACTGCTGAAAATCCACTCTACCTGCACACCATCTCTGCTTATTTAGCATGAACTGAAACCCACACAAGTAAGGGAAAAACACACTTTTCCTTCCTTTCTTCTTCCTATAAGAAATGGGTAAAAAGGGGGTGAGGGTGAAAAGAGCTAAAGGCAAAATTCTTTATTGCTTAGGATTATTTGGTGCTTCTTCAGAGAAGCAAAATTATAACTGAATGGACTCACTTAGCTAAATTTTCTCCTATAGGGAGGGTTTCATTTGTACAGGACACTTGGAATGTGAATTCCAGCACTGAAGTGCTACCCATGTGGATATAAAGCTGTAGAAAAAGGCATGTAAGCAAAACCTGGAAATTTTTATATTAAGTTTGTACATTTAGTACAACATTATTGTACTTAATGTTCAGGAAACATAGTTGTGGCCTATCAGGCAATGCAGCTTTGTTAAATTACATCCATTTGGAATAAAAGAGATTTGAAAAAACATAAATGAATAGCAAAAGCAGTGTGCTGGGAGAGTTGAAATGAAGGAGATGCTCAGTCTGACGATATTCTGATTTTAAGGACTAAGTACCCATTTTATTTCAGCTGCTCCATATTTTTTCTTACACAGTTCTACTGCAATTTAGTTGTTTTTTAGATCTTCTAAGCTGCTATGAGCCCAATAGCATTCTTAGAGGGACTCTGACTCCTTTTTCCTTCCCATTAAAAAGGAAGCTCCTCTGAAAAGAAGTAGGTAGCATGTTTCCTTCCTACCACCCTTGTTCCTGTCATTGCCTATTTATTTAAAATTTTATTTATTTAAGGGATTTAAGAGCTGCTTAAATAAAATTAAATTGACATTCTAAAAAATATCTAAATTCAAAATGATGACAACTCATCTTCTCCTCCTCCAAACAATACAAAAAACAAGATTTTGCCTTGAGCTCAGTCCTTTCACTGTCTCCTGATGTGCCTGGGAGGCAATCCGCTCCAGACCAGCCTGCAGACATCTCTGTGGCTTTGGGCTGGGAGATCTTTCAGGCCATGAACACCCTTTCCCTAAGAGCCATGCTACTCTGGAGAGCAAAGGGAGAGTTTTGGCATGTGAGCATCCTCTCCTGAGCATGTCTGCTACTGACTTGGGAATGGAAATTAAATATTCCCAGCATCCTTGTAAATTAACACCTTGAGTGGCTTCCTTCTCTGAGCAGGTAACTCTTTTTTGACAAATTCTCACACTCATTTGATCAGACCTAGTTCTATTTTATTCAAGACAACACCTGCCTCCAGGTCACTGCACAAATATTGACTTTCCACTAATTTTTTAATAGAAAGTGGGAGAAATTTTACTTATACAGACTTCTCTCCCTCTTTAAGAGCCCTTTGCAATTTTATGGGATTTTTGTCCTAACTCCTCACATATCTGTTAGTATTATTATTGCTAAAGAAAAGGAAACATTAGCAATCATAGCAATTTTAATAATAATAAAAAAGTAATAATAATTAGGAAAAAATATGAAGTCTTGCATCTTTCAGTCTATAAAAACAGATTTCAGCCTTCTCTTTTTATCTTCACTCATTTTCTACTCTGGTTTTTCCTTCTGTCTTCTTCCTCTTTCATGAACCTACTATCCTATTTGTTCCCCTTTCTAGCAATTGTTTGCCTCACTCTGCTCTGGCCTTGTAACTCACACGCTGGCCATTAACTTGCTGTTCCTGATCTTTGTTTCTCACACTAAAAAGAAAAACTCTCTGATTCCCCTGGAGCCTTCTAAAGACCACTACTCATCTCACATGCAAAGATGAATAAAATCTCTGATGATAACAAAGCCTGAGTTAATATCTTCTTGGATTTGTTGGCTTCAGCAGACTTTCCCAACTGGATAAATGTGTTCCTTTCAATATAACCATTAATCACATACTTTGAATTCTTTATTCTTTGTTGCTCAGAACCACTACCCAGCTGAATATGCAGAAAGAGCACTGAACCATGCAGGAGTATGGAAAAAGAAAAGGAAAGGCAAAAATCCTATAATTACACTAAAACACTATAAAGCACTTCAATGCACACAGAACTATGTATTGTTCCTAGGTTTACTGGAGCTTGGTTGAACTTTGGGAAGAAGATATTGAGCCAGAAGACACAGCTGCATTTTAAAATATATTAAAAATAATTTGAATAATTTTAAAGTATATTAAAAAGGAAGAATCTATTTCTTTCAGAATACAATATATTTAATTCAATATTTGGTTGAAGTGATGTTGTCTGAAGGTTAATCGCTGATGTTTCCCTCTCACACAGCTGTGACTCTTACAAAATGTCTGTAGCACTCATGAGAAAAATTACAAAGGTTTATGTCACTTTCCTATTGCTTTGTTAAGGTTTGAGATTATGTTTTTATCTGCTACATTGTGTGAGGCCTGTGTAGGCAAAATTGATCTTGAGGGTGGGTCAGCCTAGAATGCAGTCTGTGCTAGGTGTTCTTCAGCCTCCTCTCATTCACTTTATGAATGGCCAGGAAGAAAGAGAGCCTAGTTATTGAACATCCTCAGGAAAAATCCTCTCCATAAATATCAGCTATGGAAAGGCTGTGTCAGACCAGAAATCACCTTCCCAACAGAAATCAATGAAATGTGTTTATTTCCAACAAAACCAAATATTTTTTGAGAATACACACTTTGCAGTGAACAGCTGTTTCACTGGAAAATTCCTGACCAGCAGCAGCATATGGAAAGACAAGGTCATCGTGACTCGGTGTTGTCATCTCCAATTCCTTGGAGGATTAATGTGGATCAGTAATAACGGCAGCAGCCAGAGCAATTAATAATTGAAAAGGCGCTAATGAGCGCGCTGATGATGTCAGCAGAGTCAGACATTTCTTACTCACTTCTTACTCATAGTATTTTGGCTCTTTTTGATCCTTTTACACCATGTGCTGAGCAAAGAATGGAGTTTGTCTCCTTATGAGGCCTGACCATCCTTTATGAATGGAATTCTCTTTGATGATACTGTGACTGCAAGTAGATTCCTGGCCATTAAAATCCTGCAATCTGTGCTTATCTTTTGAAGTTCCATGTAGTCCATTAATTTAGGGACCCGAGATTATCTTCGTTCTGTGAATTACTTTATCTGTTAAATATGCAGGCCATCAAAGAGGGGTGGTGACTACACATTCCCTGTACATTTCTGTCTTTACCATTTAGGATGAGCAATCCTACCTGGTTAGGCCCTTTACAGTGCTTGCATGGCCTCTAGTAAGATCCACCAGAAAGAGAGGAAAATCTTAATCTCTAAATTCATCTGCCAACTTTGATGTAAAATCAGCTTGAGCTGTAATCCAGGAAATCCTTGCTAGATGCTCAGGCTGATGCTCTTAATGGTTTTGCTCTGCTGAAAGCTCTGGGCTGGATGGTGTCTCAATGAAATGACTGTGCTGCATAGGGGAGCTGCTGCCTCTCACATTGACTCTGTGGGGAACAGAAAAGACCTGCCCTTGGGGTCACCTCTTGTTGGTTAACTGCGGGATAAGGAATGATAGGGCAAAGGAGAAGCAAGAAAGAGTAAGTAGCCTCATTTTCACAGCTGCCTCATCTCTTCCCTTTGCAAAATAATTTCAAAATTACATTCTTCCTACATAAAATGTCTTGGGGGCTTTATCAGGGATAATTTAAATTAGAATTTGCAATTTTTTTTTGTTATTGCAACTCTACATTTCATTTATGGCACCTGCACAATGCCACCGGTGCTTGACAGGGATTATTCTGAATGCAACACATGGATAAATGGAACCTCTAGAGCCCTGAAAAGTGCTCTAAATGTATGCCATAACCATGAAGTTAAGAAAGGAATATGCAGCCTGCAAACCTAAAATTACACAGTGGCCATTAGCAGCCATGTGCCTGATGGAGGAACCTGAAGTGCTCTGGGCTCCTGTGAAGGGATGAGGGAACAGAAAGAGGAGCATCAAGCTGCAGTTTGTGGGGCTGCAAGCAGAAATTTCTGTTTCCAGGAGGAAGAAACTAATTTGAAGAGATAAGAAACAGTACAGAATAATGTCTCTCTGTTCTCAGGAGCACTGGAACGGAGTAGTAAGTGCTCTGTCATACCCACGAGGGCAAAGGCAGCAAAGCAGCATGTGGGAGGGAGCTGGGAAGGACTGTGTGTGGTTGATGGCATGCCATCCAGCTCCAAGTGACCCACTTAATGGCTGCACATTCCCAGCAAACATGACTAATGCAGATGAGGCAGATGGAATGCACACGCTCATACTAAGGAAGAAAAGAAATTTAATTATACTGTTCCAGTGCAATAATTCCATTGAACAAAAGTTGCACACCAAGAGGATGAGAAATCAAAGCAAGGAGCAATTGTAGGTATGGCTGAAAGGTGCTGAGCTGTTCAGGTTGGGATCTATGAGGAGTTCTCTTAAGGACCAAGCAAAGATGTGTAGCTCTCTCCTTTGCTGATGCATGCCCTGCCTGCTGCTTAATCCTGGGGGACTTTTAATCCTTTTCCAATGGCTATGCAGGACTTTCAATACTTGCTTTTTTCCACAGATTTCCTGCAGTGTACAGACTCTTATCCAAACACTTCAGCCAGTCTTGACAATATCTATCTAAGTCCAAAGCAACAAGTGAGTATTTTACAGACTATAAACCAACTTCATTATAATTTTCTGCTGAGTAATGCATGAAGAAGATTAGGCCTGCAATCACCTATTGCTGCATCTGCTTCAATTCTTTTTCCAGAACATTCTGACAGCAAAAAAAAAACCAAAAACACCAAACCCCACAACAAAAACAACAAACAAAAACCCCAAAAGTGGTAAGTAAACTAGTGAGAGCAAAGATCATATTTTTACACACAGACAGTGCAAATAGTTAATTAGCTGAAGCAAATGAATTAAAATTCAAGAGGCCACACATTCTTATTTCCTTTGAAGCTGTTCTTTCATTTTAGCTATGTCAAAAGTGCCTTCTATTAAGGTACCAAAGTTCAAACAGAAAATAGTTGTTGTTTTAATGGTTGGAAAAACTTGCACATCTTTCATTACAGAACCCTCAGGTCCATGCAGCTGCACTTTGCTGTACCTGCTTTCCCAGCCACCACCTAGGAGATGTTTCCAGTTCCTTGGTAGGAGTACAGAAACAAATAGGTGTAACGCTAATGAGACCTTAGATGACAATTATCAGCCACAGTTATTGATTACAGGAGCTGAAGGCTAAAGCTGGAGCCAGGAGCCGGGGGTAGGAGCCCCACTGAGCTGCAGAACAGCACCAAGGGGAACCACACGGGAGGGAGGCTTGAGCTGCTGCAGCCACACACACCAGAATGGAGTCAGAGGGCAGCACAGCAATGCTGCCCAGTTTGGCACAGGACAAGGAGTCACTGGGACTGGGATTAGACTGATTGCTCGGCAGCAGGAAGGAGGGCAGCAGGAACAGAAGAATGGCTGGAATACTCAGCATCTAATGAGATCCTGAGAGACTGAAAAGCATTGGGGTAGCTGCTGCTGCCGTCTACCTCATGGGATTTGGGAGGAAGAGCTGTAGATGGAGATATTTTTGGAGTAAGCAATCAATTTAATGAAGCAGGATTCCTCCAGTTCATTGACTGTCGAGAGCATATATTTGCAAAGCAGTATTTCATCAATTCATATTTTGCCATTAAAAAAAACTAGAGCTTTGAGCATGCTAGACATTCATAAATATTTGGAGCACTGCTTGCCTATGAATTTATATCCCCTGTACAAATTACTTAATTATTGTATTCCTATTCCTCTAATACAAGTAATTCCACTTTAATGTTATAAAATGCCAGGTAACATGTAAGGTATTTTAAATACCATGACATTTTAATGAATATATTCATATCTGAATATCTAATAGGAAACAATATTATAAAAAAATGCTTTACTGATGGACTGCACAATAAAATGTACTAGTTTATAGTAGTAAATATTTATATTAGTATTTTATAGTACATTATATATTGATATGTGGAATGCCACTACTTGGGTAGCTATGGAGAATTTAAAACCAATATGTTACCCTAAATGTAAAAGTGGTTTGGTAGAGAAATCCCAAGAGCTCCAAGGTAAAATTTATTTTGTGAACAGACAAATCTTCCCTAGAAATTTCTGAACTCTAGAATTTATTGAAGACATCTTGTCACTGTTGTCATAACATTTAATTGCATACTGTTGAATTTACATAGAACACCTGATTTTTACAGAACAAATGTAATTATGCTGATCCAATCCTAAATAAAAGGTGGGAATCTTTTTTAAGATTCTTTTTTTCTAAGTCTGTATTTCCCGTGATGGCTAATCCTTATAAATTATTTACATTGTAATCATATTATTTTTCATTGTGCATTAGCAGTGAATTAATGACTAGATGAACAGCTATTAAGAAGAAATTAAAGAATCTGGCCTTTGACATGTGGGGAAAATTTTTTTCAGAATCCCTTAAGGAACTTTGCAGAAAGGCTCTTTTCATCACGTCTTCTGAGTTCTTTGTTATTTTATCTAGCATTTATTATTCCTTTTGAGCTGAAAAAAAAAAAAAAAGCTATTCCACAGTGATGTTTTTTCAAGAAATTGTTTACATAAGAGATGTACTTTTGGATTAACAAGTCTGCTTTCTGTCTTTTCTCTCTGCATAGCTTCTCTGTTGCATCAATTTGACTCTTTACCTGTATGGTGTCTTGTTTGGATGAATTCCCCAGGCTTAAAAGCTGCTTCATAACCAGGTATTTCTATCTCAATGCAGATTTGTTCACCCAAGGGACAAATACACATAGCAGTTTTTGGCTATCATCTAGACCTTCCAGGAATCTTGACCATCTTTAGTGTCCTTCTGGCATCAGCAACAATACTAAGATATGTTGCTTCCTGGAGTAGCAAATTAATAAGAAAAGGTATCTTGAGGACAAACACCTCATCTGCCCCAAAACAACAAAGCTGTGCTAAGGGAAAGGAGAAACACATCATATAATATTTGCACATCTGCCTACACCTGGAATTTTTCAGCCATCATAAAGTAGAATAATTCTGGAGCACCTGAGGAAAAGGGACTTAGGGAGCCAGGTGAAATTGGGCAGAGATGTGATGCTTACAGATGCAAACACAAGCCAAACAACCTACTGAGTGTATGTATACTCTCTGCATTTCAGACCCAGACACCACTGTGCAAAACAGAAAGGAAAAACAATACTAATCTTGCAAAATAAATATCCTGGGCAATTTGTGTTCCAGGTGTTCTAGGGCACTCCATTTTGGCAATACAAGCTGCCCAGACTGCTTCTAATGTTCAGCTTTCTGTTCTTCACTTTTGGTGTGGAAAATAGTGCTAGAGAATTTATGTGGATTCATTAAATGAACACACATATTTTTGATCATCCTTCAGACCTTGTATTGTCAACAGACAAAAAAAGGCACTTCTAGAGCATAAGTCCTCCCACCTTCCAACAATTAAAACAGCCCAGGTGAGTTATACTGTATGAAGGCTTATCTTTCTCCATTATTAATGCAACACAGGAAAGTGGAGATATTCAAGTTGAGAACACCTGAAGCAGGTGGAATTAATTCCACCTTATTTTTAAAGGCTTTGGTTACTTCACTCACCGAACTTCCTCTCCTTTGCTCTTCTCTCATAGTTTGCAACTTCCCTTTATTTTTCTGCCTAGTTTCTGCCTTGCATCCTTTTTCAGCTGATGCAGCAATACCACAGAGTTCTTACGAATTCCAAGTCTGCTCATTGCAGTGGGAGATAGAGAAAGATGAAAAGCAATAGCATCAAAATAAAGCAACAAAACAGAATGACAAGCAAAAAAGTCAAAGCAGTTTTAGCAGTACCATCAGCTTTTAAATACTAGTATATTTTATAAGAAAACAGCCTAAATTAGGCTATAGATATGATTTGAAATGAATAGAGATTATAAGGCCAAATGATGCAGAAGCACTCTGCTCTCCTGCAGAACGATAAAATGTTATATTTATAACTGGGACTCAGGGTGGCTTTCTAGAAAGTGACCTAATAAATAACAGAATACAGCCAACTTCCACTTCCCCAAGTATGAAGGCTTTCTTTCCCTAGGCAAATCTGTCATGCAAGCCATAGTGAACAATTTTGATTTGCCTTCTTCATGGACATTTTGGAATTAATCAGATGACATGTGAGCTCTGAGTATGTCAGGCATGCTGTGCTACTGTTCTGGTGGTTTTGAACTAAAGGTATTACAGTGCATTTTTCATAATGAAAACTTCAGCTGAGAGTGTTTTTCCAGCTTTTCCCTCTAACATCCTTGAACATCAAATGTCAACAAGGCTTTTACGTAAATATCATAGAAAAACAGAACAGTCATCCAGTCTAAATTCCTGCTCAAAGCAGGAACAGCTAGAGCAGGTTGCTGAGGGCTGTACTCAATTGGGGTTTGAGTATCTCCAAGGATTCAAACTGGTGTCCTGTGCCATTCACTTTCAGAGTGAACAAGTTTTCTCATATGTTTAAATGAAATTTACCATATTTCAATTTGTGTCTGTTGCCTGTTGTCTTTTCACTGAGCATCACTGAGAAGAGTTTGGCTCTTTTATTACCCCCAGGCAGGTGTGCATAAATATTGATAAAATTGCTCTTAGCCTGCTCAAGACTAACAGTCTCAGCTCTCTCAGCCTTTTCTCATAGGAGAGATGCCCCAGTCTCCTAATCAGAACAGCTCTTTTCCAGAGCTGCCTTACTGAAGGACAGGACTCAGCACTGCAGATACATCCCACTAGGGCAGACCAGAGGTGAAGGAACACCTCCCAGGACCTGATGAAACCCAGGAGGTTGTTGTGTCCAAACTTTCACCCTGTCTTCAGGGACCTGGAACTCCTGAAGGCAAATCTTATCTGTGCAAAATGAGGCAAAGGCAGCATTGTGCATCTTGGCCATTTTTGTGTCATTTGTCCTATTCAACACAGGGCCCTTCCTGCTGAGACACATGTAGAAGCCCTTCTGGTGGCCTTTCATGTCCCTTAACAGAATCAAGTCCTGGTAGACTTTGCCTTTTCTAATAGTATTCTTGCATGCTCAGACAGCATCTCTATATTCCTCACAGGTTACCTATCCCTACTCCCGCCTCTTGTAATGCTTCCTCTATATGACAGTGTTTTTTGAGGAGCTCATTGTCCATGAAGATCTCCTGCCACCTTTGGCTCTCTGCAAGTTAGGATGGACTGATCTTAAGCTTCAAGGAGGGAGTCCTTGAAAAATTAGTAAACTCACTTGGACCTCTCTTCTCTGCAGGCCCATCTTCTATGGGATTCATCTCAGTAGGTCCCTGAGCAGGCCTTTTATCACGAAAAGTGTGAGAATTTCCCTCATAATGTTGTTATCTTAGCACTTTCTCAAGGTTCCCTTCAGTCCTGCACTGCTGGTTCCAGTCAAAAGTGTAGCTTTGGCTATTTCAGCCAACAGGATTTAAGCATCTGAGAACCCCATTGGTAGAAACTCTTCCAGACACCCTCTGGACAGAACTGGTGTCAGCCCCTGACAGACTGTCCTAAGAATCCGTATGCAAGATCCTGCAGCCATTGACCCAGACTCAAAGATCTTCAGCACAATATCCTCACCTTTCCTTTCCTTTTGACTCCTCTCAGCTCTAGCCCCAAGGCAAAGCTACAGAGGAAGCAGTACGGGAGCAAAGAGGGAAAATGAGCCTTATACACAAGTTTTAAATATGCACAATTTCTTACAAATTTACTTAATAAAGCTTGTTAATATCCCTAAGTTGACATGCTTCAGGTGGCTTTTTGGCAGATGATCAGCCTTTGAATGTCATCTACTTGAAGTGCTGTGTTTTGAACTGTAATTTGGAGGCACCCTTAATTTTTTTGCTGCCTGGAGTAGGTACAATTTTTCCACATGTATTCTCTACTGCTATGTGGTGCCAAGACACCTGTTTTGCTCATGTTGCTGAAGAAAACAAAGATTTAGAAAAATGCATTGAGCAAAGCAAGTAGTGTCTGTATCTGTGCTCATTGAAGGTTCACCATCTTCTGAGAAACCAGGCTACAAGAGGGGAAGGAAGTAGCTCTCCTGTGCCAGGTCATGCTCTAACTAGAGCTGCTGAGAATTTTTATTGTGAAGGTCAGGGTCGTAGATTAAATTTGTAATTGTCAATTCATTGAAAATAAAGGACAAAGCAAATTGTCAAAAAGGACAAGCAAATTGTCTAAGCAAATGTTTCAACTTGATGTGTGTGTGGGACAAAAGTGCTAAAATTGTCAAAGTTTTATTTTGATATTTTTAAATAATAAATTGTAAGACTTAGCTTTATTATGATTTTTTAATTGCAAACATTGGAATTAACGCCAATAAAGAGATAGTGAAATAGGAAGAATAAAACTAAACAATTGAAGATGATCTGAATGGAATGTTTGTAATTGCTCTATCTGTGATTTTTTTTAGAGGGGGGAAAAGCAGGGAGGGAATTCTGCCCACAAGAACAAGTCATTGTTTTTTCCCCCTTATTTGGGATGCTATTTTTTTTTTCATATGGCTCCAAACCATTTTCTCCTTCACTGTGAGGCTGAATATATATCCAGGGGTGCTACGGTGGGCACTTTAATAACAACAGAGAGTTCTGGCATGGCTAGTATACTCTCTTACTGTGAAAAAACCAAACCAAATCAATCCCAACTCCGAACAATTAAACCTGGGAAGGTCAAAGAACCAGAGTAGTTTAAGGGAGTGAGCTCCCTCCTTTTATGTATAAGGTATTGGACACCCTTTAAGCAATATATTACTGACATCCTTATGAGACCAAAGCAAGCCCCTGGACTATAACTATCCATTTCATGGCATTTATCTTATCAAGTGAAGTGACCAATAGTACTAGAAACAAAACCCCCTCTGGACATAGTTTTACTGTTAGTGTTACATACATTAGCATTAGATACTGTCTTAGTTTTAGATACATTAGCACCAATCAGAGACACTCCAAGAGATACAGATTTTTTTCCTCTTATTATTTAACTAATTTACATACATTATAACAAGATTTTTTTCTAATGAAATGATTTAATAATTCATCAGTTTTCACATACAGCTTCTTTAAAAAGTCTGCTCTACAGTGACATTTCAGTTAGCACTGATTTTTCACAATAAAATTATTTCACAGTAAGTACAATATTTAAAAGAACCCAAACCTGCAGAAAGTGCTAGCCCCCAGAAATAACCCTAAAAACATCAAGTGTACTGTACTTGAGATTTTAACTTCTGTACTACCTCTAAAGTAATTGTACATACATTTCTTCATTGTTTTCAATACATCTGAACAATTTTGGTTTTTTGCTCCAGTTTATCACTACACACCACATCCCTATTTTCTCTATCTCTCCTCTAGGTCTGGATTGGTGGGGTTTTTTTTTCATTCTGTTAGTTTTAATTTATACCTTCTGTATCTATGAGCAATCCCTCTAATGTAAGGAAAAGTCATAATTTAGTCCCTGGACAGTAAAAAATATTGAAAAATGAAAGATGTTAAAGGTTTATTGTACAAAAAAGTATATAGTCTTCTTTCAGCATTTCACTTTTTTTCAAACCATGTAATTTTTATTTGTCTTTTATTACAATATGTCAAAGGTTACACACACTGTATTTCTTTAGTTTGCTGTTACCCCTGTGTTCCCTGAGGGAAAATTTGCACTCATTTCACAAAAGCAGAAGTAAATACAAACCAGAAACCTATGAGAGCTGTTCACTCAGCTCTATGGGGGGATTTGCATGATTTGCCATGTGTTAGCTCAGCAGAACTTTCTATGCTGCCTGTGGCACTGTTTCTAAACTATGACTTGCTTGCTGGGATGATGTGTTTTCCTTTATAAAACAAGTAGCTCCTCAAAAAGTAAACAATACATGGAAAAACTAACCAGCTCTGTGGTGTGTCATTCATTGTCTGGCCATGTAATTTGGAATAATCATCCAGTGAGAGTTGAAAGAATTGCTTTTAGCCACACAAAAGCAATCTCATCTTGTTTAAGGAATACTCTGGACTCTCTGGTTTCACTGTGTACTGATAAACCTAGTAGGTCCACACAGTTTGAGATTACTGAGGAAAAGGCATCGCTTTGTGACACTTGGAGTTTTTGCTCTGTAAATAGTTCAGTGAGTGTTCTCATTTCCAGTGACTGATGATAACTTCCATGGTGATTGCAGTTCAGCCAGCTACCAGAGACACCAGCACACAAGGAGCACTCATATCATCCATTGCTGTGACTCAGTGCCCACATCTGCCAACAGATTTCAGGAGAGGGTAACCTTGGACAATTGGTCCTTTGGAAAACACTCAGAGCGAGTTGTTCTGAAATCTGCCATGACCAGAAGAGAATGTGTAGTTGTAGTTTTTCATATATTGCAGGTCTGCAGTGCTGAGCAGGACATGAATCCTGTAAAACTGAGCCTTTGTCAGGTGCCAAGCCTGTGCCTTCTAGTCTGAAGGGGTGTCTAGGTGTTCAGGTAATCACATCCAGGTTCATACTAAGGACCTTCTGCATTTTTCAAGTAGTACAAAAGAGAATTAAAGCAGTTTTAATGGTCAATGAATCACCTGCCACAGAGGAGTTCTTGGTTTGAAGTAAGCATACTAAGCTCCATGACCAACACATTTTTCTAAGCTAAGGCAGTGCTGCTTTAGCTTGGCTGCAGCCTGAATGAGCACAAGCACGCTGAATGCTGTGCTTAGCAGGACTGAGCCTGGATCCCAGTGCCAAACCCATCTGTTGCAACAGGCTGTTACAGAAATACTGGTTTAACCTCCTGCAAGAGAATCAGTGCTTGACCTTCTTCAGGGCCCTCCATGCACCAGCCCAGAGCTGTGCTCTGTCCCTGGGTGCCCTCCAGGCTCCTGGAGACAGCCTCTGCTGGAGCCCCCCTCCACAGGCAAGGACTGAGTCAGTGATGCAAGCTCTCGGGGGCAGGATGCAAAGGGAGCACTCCTGATAAGTGCTAGGCACTGAGGCAGAGCTCAGATTCCTGCCATTGTGTAGCTCCATGTGTAAGACACTCAACTGGCACGTGAGGGACCTCATTCAAACTCTTCTGCTGATTTGGAGCAGCAATTTGACCTCAAGTCACTGTCCCCAGAAGGCACATCCCAGCTTCTATGCCATAGGGCAGTTCTCCTAGTGTCTCTGTCAAGGCTCTTTATGCCAGCTGGGAGAAAATGATGGCTCTCTGTGCACTCAGTGACCACACCTGAATGTTTCTTACACACATGATCTCAGTCTTTTAAAAAAGCTTCAAGATGTAATATTTAAAAAAAAAAACAAACAAAACCAAGAATACATTTACAAGGAAAATGTATCTATGTCAATATCTAAGGTATTCTCTGGTGATTTTATTCCCATTCTGCAAAAAATGGCTGTAGTTTGATGTTCTGTGCAATTCCAAGGCAGTACTTCAACTATCCAGACTGACTGAAACCACAAGTTATAGAGCATGCTCATGGAAAACACACAAAAAGCAAAGAAAAATATATCAGCCATTAAAACTCAAGTTTTACTAAAGTTTTTGTAATTTTCATGACTGTACAAATTTTAGGATGAGTTGAACCATTTGACAGCAAAAAAACTGAAACAATAAAGTTTGAGTGTGCATACAATTCAGGTAAGAAGTAAGTTTGTTTTCTCCTCTTACCACACATCTGTGATGGCAGGTGCCATGTGGAAGCAAGAGCTGTGTCCTTATATTCTGTCTTTTGTCCCTTTCTAGCTGTTCACAGAAACTGTTTCTTATTGAAAAATGTTTCCATATCTGTTGTTCTTCAAAAACTGCTAAAAAGCCCTTGGTTAAGGACTTTGGTTTTATTTTGTCTTATGAGAAGGGGCTGACTTGACTAATTCAAACCCCCAAAAGACATTTCTGAATTCTGGTTGGAAAGCATTTCCCTCCAATCTAGAGGCATGTTTCCAGCTTAGACATGCTTACACTTGTGCCCAGTCTTTACCTGTGGCTGTTGACTACCTTACACTCTCTACTCCACACTGCTGGCTTCTGCATGTCTCATTTCTCCCGTGCCCCTTCACAGGGGTCACTGGGTGTCACCTCAGGGTCTAGCATGTCACCAGGTGGCAGATGTCAGAAAGACAAGCGAGGCGAGCCACTGCCTTGTGACTCACTTATTTACAGCGGATTGCCACTTTAGCTGATTGAATAAAGGGAACGCCTGCAATGGCACGTAATTGTTGTTGCAATAATAGCAATCGACTGCTCATTTTTACCACATGCCTGCTGTACTTCTCTGCCCTCTTCATATTCCCAAGCACAAACACCTCGGATAAATACGACATTAGTATCCAGTTTTAAAAGGGTTGCAAGTGGGGGTACAGGTATTTTAATTTTTGAGTCATGTGGCATCCCCATCTCTGTTTCTCCCTAATTCCTGTCACTCAGACTATGCTGTGCAGTCCTTGTCCTGGATCCTTCTTTTTCTTCCTTACAGCTTTGTGGTTTCAAACTATTTAAAATTGAATGATATAAAGAAGCCCACCTTCAAAAAGTCAGTGTGCTGGGGAATAGGAGGACATCCTTAAGTTCTCTCCATAAACTTCTGTCTTGCAGATGGGATTTATTTGCCACAAAGACATCTGCTTTTGGGGGCTGAGATTTTACTGCCAAACACCGGAACAAAGCTGGTGTGGGACCATATGGAATAGAATCCTTTATAGTTTCCTTGTTCTTAATATAGAAAGTGTTGCAGATACTTGGCAGATCCATTACTTTTTTTTTTCCTTTCTGTTGTCATTTTCATTATTTAAATAGATACATTCAGGCTGCAGATTGCTTTGACAAGTAGATGGAAGAATTTGGTAAATTCCAAAGAACACACATTAGGTATTTGGCAGTATATCCTCAGCAAACAGCTCTAATGCCATCACACCCTGTGTCTGGCCATCCCACCTGATTGTATTTGGAATCACTGGCTCCTTCCAGCCAAGGGGAGCTGGAAGTCTCAAAGACATTTACATTTAGTGTAGATCACAGATGTCTTCTCCAAGTGTGCTCCATGCTATTACTCAAGACCATGGGCATGGGAGTGAAACTCTAGAAAAGAATCCGTTTTAGGAATGGCGTTGTTTGGAGCTCAAAGTCAGGCATGACAGGCACTTGCAGGAAACCAAGTCTCTGGCAAGGCAAAATAGGAGGGTTGGAGCTGTTGCTGCCTTTGGCCGTTCATCCCAGCCAAGGCAGAAACGGTCGAAACTGCTGAACCACCGCGGTGCCCAGCTCGGTTTTTCAAGGTAAGCTAGTACTGACTGTGGTTTTGTGGCACCTGCGGCCTCTGTGAATGCAGTTTACCTGCCCGACTAACTTCTATTTATGCTCAGGTGCCTTCAGGAGCCCCCGAGTCCAGGCTTAGGGCAGCACCGAAGCACTGGGGGTACGTCGCACCCTGACCGGCGGGCGGCTCCGCCCTCGCCCCGCTCCTGCCGGGGCAGCACCGGGCGGCTCGGCCGGCGGCGCGGGGCCCGTTCCCCCGTTCCCCCGTTCCCCCGGGCCCGCGGGCGGCCGGTGCGTGAGCGGGCGCGTGCCCGGGGGTGCCAGCGCGGGCGGCTCCGCGCGCGCCGCCGCTCGGGCCCAACGGCCCTCGGCCAACGGCCGGCGCGCGCTCCCGGGGCGGGCGGGCGGCGCGAGGGCGCGCGCACGCGTTGCCATGAGACGCGGGCGGCGGGGGAGGGGGGTTACGTGGTGACGTTAATTCTATATGAGCGCGAGCGGCGGGAGCGCGGGTCCTTTCACCGCCGGCCGCGCGGCGCCTCCGCCTCGCTGCTCCTGAGTCACCGCCGCCCGCCGGCCGCGCAGGTACCGCCGGAGCGCGGCCGCCGCCGCCGCCCCGGGCTGGGGGGCACGGGGGGCGCCCGGGGGGCGCTGGGCCCCCCGCTCTCTCGCGGGGAGGCCGCGGATGCCGGCCCGGCCTAGCGGGGCCCCTGGGCTGGCGGGACGCGGGGGGCCGACGGTGCCCGTGCCACACCGGGTACCGGCCCGCGGGGCGGCCACGCCGCTGCTCGCCCCCCGGGCCCGCAGCGAGCAGCGCTGCCCGCCGCCTCCCGCGCGTCCCTCCGCTGCGCCCCGCGGAGCGCCCGGGCCGCGCTAGGCCGGGGCCCGTGGCGTGGCCGGCGCTGGGGGGAGGCGGGTCGGCCCCGCAACACGTGGGCGCCCGAGCGGGGCCGCGCCCGGCGCGGCCGGGGACCGGGAGGGCGGCGGGGCCGGAAAGCGGCGCGGGGAGGAGCGGGTGAGCGTCCGGCCGGGCGCGGGGAGGGCGCGGGAGGGGCTCGGTGCCGGAGCGGCGCGGGCCCCGCGCGGTGAGTGCGCACATGGCGGAGCGGAGCGGCGATGGCAGCGCGCCGTGGCCTTGTGCCGCCCCCCGCGCCTTGTTCCCGCTCCGAGCGGAGCCGCGGCGCGGGTGTGCTGTGCTCTGCTGCTGGCAGGGGGACCCAGAGATTCAGCCAGCGCACGGGCTGCTCCCTGCCTCGGGGTACTGTGGTGTCCGGGAGCTCAACATGTCGCTTCTCCGGGCGCCTGTTAGCTGGTATCACCCTGAATAGTGTCCCCGAGGAAGGCTGAGACACTGCCTGGAGGATTTAGTAATTACAAGTGGATCTACTATCTTGTGTTCAGCATTCATTTAGATGTATAAAACATACTGTATTCCATATTGAATGTTTAGGGGCCTTACACTATCAATACTTGTGAGACTTTCAATATTGGCTGAAAAACCGACATCGTCTGCTTGCAGAAAAAAACGCAAATCTTTTTTGAAGCAACTGGGATAGTAATAACGCAGCAGCACCTTCCACATTTTATCTCCAAGCTCTGCAGTTAGGTATATGTTTGAAGTCTTGTTGAGATACACTTTGAGTGTATCTCACTCTAGTGAGAGCATTTCATGTTCTACCTCACTTGTGGAGGGTAAGAGAAGTGGGCACAGTGTCTGCAAGGTATGACAAATACTCTCCTTTGCTCAGCACCTCTTGGGATTTTAACATCTGCTGGTAGATGCTACATTAATCAGGCAGGAGATAGTGCCTGATAATTTTAATTACAGTCATGAAATGAAACTTGAGGGAAGAGTTAAGGCCTAAGGCTGTGAACTGCTGAAGGTAGTTTTTGGCAAACATGTTGGTAGCTTTTTAGCAGCCTTCCTGCTGAGCCCATTTTACAGTGATACTCTTTAAAGAATGAGAGAATCACTGTACTTTGATTGAAGCAACCTGAGTGGTTTCCAGGCCCTTGCAAATCCAGAAACTATACTAATCCTTAGAGGAACATAGTATTTAAAATATACATACATGGAAATCTGAGTGACTTGGATGCTTCTGTACCAGACAAAGGTTAAGGCCGCTCAGGCTTTGAGTACCTGAAACATTGATAGAAGTGCTTAGAACAGGCCACTGACACCTGAGCTTGTGTGTGTCCCACTTAGTCCCGTGAGAGTGATACATGTTAGCAGTGTTACTGCCCTCCACTTTTTCTGTGATATCGTGTACTCTTGGTTTCTGAGGCCTGAATGTTCGTCCTGTGCACAGGTGGTAGATTGGTGTTTTTCAGAGCTCCTGGTCTTTCTCTGCCTTGGACAGACTAGGGAGTGAATGTTGGGAGCATGCAGAAGTTCTGTGCTGCCAGCCCAGTGTTTCAAAGTGCCTGATCTGCTGCAGCTCTGCCTGTTTACACGTACACAGCAATGCTCCCACCATCCTGGTGCTTCATCTACCCCCTGCCTCACTCAGAAACTATTCCTGGGAGCAGCTGGGGGACTTGTTATGGTAACCTGCTTACTAAACGCCCTGGAAAGGGGTGGTGTGGTTTTTTCCTTAGCTTTGAGCATGTGTGCACAAGCGAAACTGAAACCAAGGTGGTGTGGGCATGGTGTTATAAACCTCGGTTAACAGAGTTTTCACAACCCTGAGTGAGACCTGGGTCTTCCAGGCTGAGGCCGTGTCCTCTAATAGAGAACTCCACATCTATGAGGAAACTTTGGCTTACCCTGTACATTTGATAAAAACGTCTTTATTCACTAGGTTCCTAAAAGTTAAAACAATGGTAACAAGAAGAGCTTGACTTATCATGGCAGAAATTGTATTCCTTCAGGGAGTAAAATAACTTGAGGATATTAATTTCAATAGTGAAAAATTTTATGGGGGGAAATAAGACAAGAATCTTCTATTTTGAATTTTTGTTCTATCCTTTGGTGGAAGCCAGTTTATTCCAGTAGAACATCAGGTATTAGGAACATGTCTCTGGTATCTTCACCTTTTTGCTAATGCAGTTGTAATGCAGTTCATGTTGAGGTTCTTGTGAAACTGCTGCAAACATGGCACATCTCTAGCTAAGGATCTGATTCTAAAGGAAACTGCAGGAATTGGACAGGTTACAGAAAATGGAGATGCAGGTGTTCCTTCAATGCTTGTTTGTTTTTCTGCGTCCCTATACATTCAGTGCAACTTAAGCTCTGGGATTTTCCATGAGCTGGGAGTGCTTTGGTATTTGTGAGGTACAAATAGCCATTTACACAGAAGTCAGAACTTTGCAAACAGAAGCAAGGCTTTTTAATCTGGTTTTATTTTAGTACAGCTGAGGAGTCTTCTCAACTGCTCTGGGCAACTGCATTGCTTTGAGCTTCTCCTTAGGGAGGTGGCTAGTAAATAACAGAGTGGAACTTCTTAGTATGTGTTTAATCCAAGGAGGGGTTTAATACTTATAGGTCAGTTTTCATTTGTAAATTACTTGGCATTCAGAAGTGATTATAATTAGAGCTAATTCAATCTAGCTGATTCTCACTCAGCTCAGAGGTTAGTGCATTTCCTCATCACCCAACATTGTTAATCTGGAGAGTAGGTCTGGTGTCATAATGTATTTGTCTAGAAGACCAGACATGCCTGGAAGGCATCACAGAAGTTGCTTGGGGATTCATTTGATGACCTTCTGAAAAATTAAGCTATTTAGAAGCAACGTGTGAGGGCTTTGAGGGCTTCCTACACTAAATGATTATATTATTTTCTGAATCAGCAAAGTTAATGCAGAAGTAAAAATCCTAATTATTGATATACTTGTGTATGTAGCCATAACTTTTGACCTTAAGTTTTCAGGAAGACTTGACATATTGCAGATTAAATCTTCAGTTGCAGTCAATTAAAAAAGTTTTCTGATTTACCTTTGATACTCCAGAATTACTTAAAAATATAAATATTTAAAGATATGAACTTCCTGAAAGATTAATATTTTAAATGAATTTGCATCATCTGCTTAAATGAAGACATTATCTGCATCCTAACTACTTGTCAAAGGTTAAGCTGCAGGTCTTTCCTAGATAGAAAGCTGTTTAGATTTTTAGTACTGGAAAATACGATGCATTTGGGGGCTATGTGCTTAAATGTACATCTGCACAGACATGACTTGCAATGGTGATGTCTCAGTTTAAATCTTAACTTGCCACAATCAATAGACAGTTTGCACATCTACTGTTTCACCTTGTCATTGACAACTAGAGAAGAAAGTACTACCAGTTGCTCCTTGGTAGATTTTTATGTTCAATGAAAGCCAATTTTAGATACAAAAGCTGGGTTTTGGATGTACCTATATCTTTGAAGCATTCAATTGATGGTTTTATGTTTATTCTTTAAAAAACTGCCACTACCAAATAACAAACAAGCAATGAGGAAACCTTCACCCAAAACATGAGAGATACTAGAATTAACTGAGTGTTGGAGATTGTGGTTATGAGGTTTGACAAAGTGGGTGCTTGAAATCTGGAATGGACAAATCCCTAGACTTTTAAGACCCAGGATAGAAACATAAATGTTATCTTTTCTGACCATCTGCATTACAATTGGTTCAATCCACTACTTTATTTAGTTATTGTTTAATATGCAGTGTTTCAAAGAACAGAGAAGCAGTTCTTACAGATTTCTTGTGGGATTACTTGCCCACGAGGGAAAGTTTTGGTTTAGTTCAGGCCCTTGTTAAACCAGATAGACATTGAAAAGTCAAGTTGAGGAACACAGGGAGGGTACATGAAAAAAAGTTGTTCATAATGAAACCAAGTTTGAATCAGTTCTTTTTGAACTTCTTGTTAATGTAAGTATTTTTGTCATTTCTTGTTGCTCTTCACTCAAATGCTATTAATACAAAATGTGAACATCTTCTGTTGCTCAGGTATTTATGTTGCTAGGCCCTTAACTGAGCTAGTTCCTCTCTTCAGTGTTGAGCAGTGGATACAGTATTTTCATTAAGGATACATTGCTGAAGTGCAGGGTGATCATATTTTGTAATTGTGTGTTTTAGTCACCATGGATTCATTTCAGATCTTGCCACTTTTGCATGTTGAGAAGAAGTCTTCAGTGGACTGCATGCCATTATATATGTCTTTACATAGCAGGTTTTTGATCTTTTGAATTCTAAAGCAGTTGGAATTGCATCTTTTTATTTGTTCTTTTAGATTTAAATACTATTTATTTTGCCTCACTTGACTCACCCTTTTAAGCAGTAGTTAAATCATGATACTACAGTTTTGGAAAGAACTCATCTTTGAATGCAAGTATCAACTGGTATAGTGCTTTATGCTGTTTCTGGTGTGTGCAGGGTGGCTTTATCAGATGCATGCTTGCTATGTTTGAGCTGGGGAGATATTCATGACACAGCCTCTTGATCCTTTAACCACCATCTTCAGTGTGTTGGAGGTACCACATACTTCCGTATTGCTGCTGAAGGCAAGATTGAGTGAAATTCACAAGAGAGTATTTCTGAAGATAACTTTGTAAACAGCGCTCAAGTTCCATGATTCAAGTTTTCCGTAGCCCTACTACATGTTTACAATTGCTTTTTAAATGGCACCTGTATTCATTTGAAAGTCACTGGCTGAAACCATAACCATGGGCATTCCTCTGTTGAGTCTCTACTGCCAATTGTAACATCTCATCCCAATAGCCTCCAAAATGTGTTAAAGTTCTGGTTGTGTTCTTTTTTAGTGCACACTGACTTGTTAGTTGAAAACTGTGTGCTTTAGAGTTGGTAGTCTAGTAGTGGCCTGGCTTCCATAGGAAAAATACGAAACAGAAACTAACAAAGAAGTTGCTAAATACATTTAGGAATTTCAGTGGCTTCTTGATTAGTGAATAAATTTAAAATTGCATTCATCAGATGTTCTAGCAAAAAGCACACTTCTGAAGCGTGTACATTTTTTTCAGTATTTTATAACTTTCTTTTCACAGAAGGATGCTTAGATGTTTTTGAAGTCAAATTGGATAAAAACTTGAATGCTGCAGCGTGTGAGTTTTGCAGATAGCAATGTAATTGCCAATATGGTTGTGTTTGATTATGTGGCCATCTAGGCAGCCAATTAATGCTCTTTTCCCATTGTTTGATGTTGTGGCACGCACAAGTTTGGTTTTCATTAAGCTGTTACAGTGCACCCTGCTACCTGAAGAACTTTGTTTAAAGACAATTTTTTTTTTATTACTTTGCCACTTTTTAACAAACTGAATACCTGAAAACATGAACTGTATTGGGAAATACTGTCATAGGAAATTTCAAATATTTCTTTATACACAAAGGCTTTGATTTCAACCCTCTAGGATGGCTGCAGTTCTTCCCATTATCCATGATGGAAAGTAAAACCATAAAAACCTATAGTAAGTAGTTTGTTTTAAAAAAAGTAAAGATCCTTGTTAATTTTTCCAGGTTTGTATTTCAACTTGTTACTTATCTAATAATGAAAGATTGTTCTAAGTAGAAACAATTTGTTAGGTTTTCTGCTGCAGAATCTTGGCATTCAGAACAAAGGCAACATTGTGTGCTAATTACCCTATTTTTAGAACATGATCACGGAGCTCAGGTCAGTAGCATAGACAAGCATGCAGATGTAGTTTAGTTCTGATTTTAATTTGTAATTTGGTAGTCCATCTCCTTCTTGGTATGGAGGCTCTTTTCTGCTGAAAGAGTAAACAGGCACTATCTAAAATGCAGTAAAAATACTACATAGAGAGGAGTTCAGTATTTGTTGATTGAATCTTCATTTCCTGATAGAAAAATTAGTTCAGGGGAAAGCTTACAGTGGGGTTCTACATGAATGAAAACAAATCCTGAGGTTACTAATAGCTGAGTAATATTATTACTTATGTATATGATCCCTTTGCTTTGTTTTGCAGAATTTGACTTTTTTCCCATCAACTGGCATTCTCATACAAGTGTAGAGCACTTCTAAATTGAAATGTGGAAAATGTGTTTTCATGCTGTAACATGCATACATGTATTGTGCAGAGGCCTGCAAGGACTAATGAAATAGTTGCATTGGCAAATGAAGTTGATGCCTTTACCTCAGGAGTTACTAGGGAGTGCAAAATAATACCACTTGAAGGGGAAAGAGCAGTTTCAGTTGTGTTGTGTTACTTGGGTTCAGCATTCTAATGTTTTTATCATGTTTATTTGTTCTCTACAGTCAGAATCTGGATTTTTCCACATTATCATAAGCCAGATGTATCAGTACAGTGTCACAGTAACTTCAAACTTGCCTAACCCTTTTCATGAGTTATAAAAGGTACTTGCCTGTGACAGCCTCTGTCTCTTGACCCTGCTGATTCTCGGTAACTGAAGGTCTAACACTGTACAAAGAAACGCTTTCAGCAGTTTTTAACTTTACTGCCATTCAGACATTGATGGAAGGAAGGGAGTATGCATAGCTGAGGAAGAACTACAATAAACTTTTCCAGCAGGGTTTACTTTCTCTGACTTGAAGATCATTCAGAAGAGAAACTGGCTGTTCCCTTTATGAAAGGAATGTATCTCTCACATGATGATATGAGTGCTTCCCATCTCAGATATTTAAGCTCACATGCATAGCTACAAGTTGTTCTTGTAGCTATGTGAGACACCGCTTCTTGTCTGAATTTCTTGGGCTTTTCCGCTTTGTCAGGACACCTTACTTCAGCTTCTGCTGAAGATTCCTGTACATCTCCATGCCAGTTAGCATGTCTGCTGTTAACTGTATATGTTTTTGGCACATAGTGGATGAGTTGGTGCTAGCACAATAAGTTGTGTCAAAATGATGGGATTGGAGTTACTGCAAGAGTCCAGTGTCACCTTCTTGTTACTGTATTGAGGCACCTGGGTTCCTTGCTTCCACTGACCTTTAACTCCTTGGTCTCTTTATGCAGAACTTTATAGCTTTTATATTAGTATTGTGTTCTTTATTAGATCATACTCCCTTGTTCTGTGCTTATTTTTGGGCAGAAAATTTTAATTATCTATTCTAGATTTGCAAATTTAAATAGATTTTGTCAATTTTTGTTCCTACATTAACAGTTAGAAATCTTTTGTTAATAGAATAACTTTGTGGCACTAATAAAGGAATTGTCTCTGGAGAGTTCAGTGGCTGATAAAGTCTTTCATTACACAGATGAGATATGTTGATGTTCTAGCACTGCACTACTCTGCTCATTTGATTGAGATTGATTTTCTTTTGGACCTTCAGCTTTCCTAAGAAGCCATATTTTTTCCTTAAGATGAATGATAATGTGTTTATCTGTTTAACATGTTTATCTGCTGTGTTAATCATAGAAACATGGAATTGTTTAGGTTGGAAAAGGCCTCTCCTCTAAGACTGAGTCCAGCTGTTAACCCAACCCTGCTGTGTTCACTGCTTAGCCGTGTCCCCAAGTGCCACATCAACACATCTTTTGAGTGCTTCCAGGGCTGGTGATTGCACCACCTCCCTAGGCTGCTTGTTTCAGTGCCTGACAACCTTTTCAGTGAAGAAAGTTTTCCTAATATCTCATCTAAACAAGCCCTGGCCATTTCCTCTCATCCTGTTTGTTAACATTGGGGAAGAGACTACTCCCCACCCAGCTACAGCCTGCTTTTGGGTTGTAGCAGGGAGTGATAGGTCTCCCCTCAGGATAGTAATAGGTACAATATCCCTTAGTTTCATGACCAGTTTTCATGCTAGTGGTAATGGATGCATGAATTTGATCTCATAGGTATAAAGGAAACACTCAGTCTTCTGCTTTATTCCCTTTTAAAATGACATTTTTAACCTGATACATTATTCCATTGCTTCTTTGTGAAGAAGAGCTAAATTTTCTCCTAGTTACTATTGAACTGTATGATCTTCTCTCTCATAATGATTTCCCTACCCCATGATTGCTACCATAGCTTCTACTAACAGTTTTGGAATGACTGATGCATTTTTTGGGTTGTAGTCCCAAGACATTTGAAGTGTGAAACTCTATACCATGTACTGTGCACTTTTTAAACAGTCACTCAGTTCTCACAGAATTGTTTAGGTTGGAAAAGACCTTTAAGATCACTATGCAGAGCATCTGAGCTCTTTAAAGTTACAAACTTGTGTTAGAGATTTTGAGCAAAATACCCCAGACAATTGTTTTGGCCATGTGCAGTCAAAGAGTGTTTTCTAATTGATCTCTACAATATTTTAATTTTTGTTTCCTGTATTTATTGATGATGATGTAAGGAGAAATCTTACAAGTTAAGAATTCCAAGTCCTGGAATTCTAGGCAAGAGCATCAGTTAGAAGTAACTTCTAGTGGATATATTGCTCTTGAGTTTCCCAGTCTTTAGTGAGAGTTGAACTTGGCTGGTATGATGTCATTTGTCTGGCACCTTTGGTTTCTGCACACATTGCAAATAGTTTACCAGACTTAATCCTGATGATTTTTTTTAATACAACTAGCTGTCCTCCTGTGTGGGCAGTTTGTCTGGAGAAGGGGAAGAGGTGTTTGCTGAAAGGGGAGGCTGTGGGTTCTGTTTGTGGTGTGGTGTGCTCAGAGCTGCTGAACAGCTGAGATGTGTTGTCAGCCTGCAGCCCTGGGGCTTGTGCAGAAATGCCGATGTTTTGCTGGAGGAGCTGTGTCTCAGGAATGTCTTGCTGCCTCAGCTGACTTGTAGTTCACCTCGCTGTGACCTGCCTTCCTGAGGGCGAGCGGATGTCCGGGTAATCTAATAGCCTGTGCTTACTTGGGACATGTAAAGCTGATCTGGACTAGAAAAGGCTTCTCACCAAAGCCTCTGCCCTAGCTGGAACATGACTGGTGCCTCTGCAAACTCAGGCTAGTTTGTGTGTGGATAAAGGAAAGATTAGGAAGCACTGAACACTTGGAGTTTGTATTTCTGTCTTCACTTATGCAAAATCACTCAGTGAAGAAACGAAAACCCTTGAAAACTGAAAGCTCAGTAATGACTTACTTGAGGATGAACACGTGAACATTCTGCTTGTATCAAACTCCATTTTGTAAAAAAACATGACAGTTTAACAAGATTGTGTCCTTTAAGCCTAATGAAAATAACAAATTGTCACACAGTTTTGATAAGTTTTAAATTTTAGGGGAGTTTTGCTAATTTTTAGTAATTCTGGAGGATACACTCAAAACAGTGGGTAAGCTAGTGCTGGATTAAGTCTTCCAACCTTTTGATTTTGATAAAGAATGTGCTTTCTTGTGATGGCAGGCAAGCTTAAGGTACCTGTATGAAAGAGATTTTTAATTTAAACCTATAGGAAATTCGCACTGTACCTTGCTTTTCTGTACTTTTGCTTTCTTTTTGTAGCATGAACTTCCTACACGTTCTCTTTCAAGCCCTGAAAAGATAACTGTTGCTTTTCTTCTGCATATTTTTACAATGAGCAGCAAAACATTGTAAGTAAAACCAGTGGGTGCCTCTGTATTTGATGCTAATGCATCTACTGCATTCAAACAGTTAGTGGCTGTAGCTGTTCAAGTAAGAGGGAAGTAAAATATTTTACTAAGGTGTATATTTATATTTTTAAGGTTTTTTGCATGCTGGCTTTATGCAGGGGTGTAGACTACTCTTTACCTGTGCTCATAAGCCTCTTCCTGCAGTCAGGACTCCTATATTCCAAGCAGTATCTTAGTCCAAAACAGTTACCTAGACACTGAGGTTTGAAGTAACACACCAGGTGTATCCAGGTTTGTTATAATCCTGCAGTGACAACTGGTGAACTGATATCTCCCTGGCACTACTTCAGGGAGTGATGCTAGTGGTTACATTGCTCACATGCCAAGGTGTAGCTGCTGTTTATGAAAGTAAATGCACCTATGAATGAACTGTGTCTTATGGAAAGTGGATTGATAGGAGTTCTATATTTCAATATTTATTGCTGGGGAGATCCTGCAAAATAAATACTGCAGTGATCTATTAAAATTTTATTAAATGTGGTATGTAGTGTATTTGAAACTCTGAAGACTAGACCAGGACCTTGAGCTGGGCACTGCTCAGAGATAGTGGAGGTTGTTTGCTCTCAAGGAATGCATTTTCTCAGTGCTTTTTTGCAGTGTTTTTGTTTCTGTTTGGGTTTTTTTAGCCAGTTGAGCTGTGTTTGCAGAGAAACTTATGGTTAAGTAAATGACAGTAAACAAAATGTGGTGCAGCTACATCTCTTCCATGCTAGTGGGTTGCACAGATTAGCCTAAATGTCTGCCAGCATAGTTTTCTTGGCAGTGCCTTGTAGTCTCCTTACTCAAGAACAGTTGTCTAGAGCTGGCAGATAATTGTCATGACAGACACTAGTATCTCCTCAGTTTGCAGAAGAACTCTTCCAACTGTGTACATTCTGATACTGAGTTGTGTAAAAACTGGAGGGAAGATTAAAGGATGGGACATGAAAAAGACTGCTGCAAGGAGAATAGGAAAAATTGGATGAGAGAGAGAAACACACTGGAGGGAGGCTCTGAAGCTGACAGCTGCTTGATACAGTCTATTTTAATTTCAAAAAAATCTTTGAAGAATGTTATTCAAACTCTCTGAGTAAACTGGGCCATAATTTGAAACCATACAGTGCTTGCAGGGATTGTTTTAAGAGTCAGGAAGCAGAGGGTGATAACTGCCCATTGCAATGAGGAGAGAGGCACATGCTGGAGTCCCACAGGGTGCTGTAGCAAGATGAATGCCTTTAGCATAGTCAGAAATGATCTTGGAAAGAGGATGAACAGTGAGAGGATGGAGGAAAGTTTGTGATGACAAGTAGTTGTTCAGAGGTTGAAAATAAGGGCCCAGTGAGGAATTCAGTAATGGGAGACTGCTGGTGAAACTTTCTCTGCTACACAGTTGCATAGTGTAGAAAAATCATTGAACTGATCTCTGAGCTGAATATTGCACCTGAGAAATTGAGTGATATCATCAGCTTACCTGCTGGTTCTAGGGAAAACGAGGACTAGTTTCTGAAATAAAAATTTGTTATGACATTGTCAAATACCTGCACTTCTGATCCAGTGTGTTTTTGCTGAACGTAATTGAAAGCTACAAGTGTTTCTGGGAGAATTCTTACCATGAATTTTTTCCAATGTATTGGCTTTTTTCCAATGTATTGGCTAATGGCCCTTGTTGGAGGTGGGATGGATGCTTCTTGAGGTTTTTAGGCATCATTTGTTTATAGCCACTCTTGTATTCATTTGGGAAAAAATGTTTAAATGAACTGTGGAAGTTGGTCTCTTTCAGAAAACCTCTAAGGTGTTTCAGCTGCTGTTTGATCTAGCCCATTGACTTGGAGAGACCACAGGGTTTGTGCTGCCACTGGTCTCTTGTTTGTTGAAAGAACTACCTCCTGTTTTATGGAAATTAAAGTGTTTTTTGATAGGGAGAACAGAGAAAGGAATTGCTGGTCTCTGCAAGGAGCATCACTATGTTGGATTTGCAGAAAAATGTGTGAGAGGCAGGTGAGCTGTGCATCTTGTGCTCTTTTGCACAGCAATACTATCAGTCTTCTTGAAATGCATTAAAAACAAGTTAAGAGGAAGTGTGTAAGGAAAAAGTAGTATATTTTTCATGGATGCAATATTGTGTACATCAAAAATAATGCTAATTGTTACATTGCTCAAGTAAAACAGGGCCCTGTATGTGAGAGTTGTAATTGTAGTATGTTGTTTCTGTAGGTCTTCAGTGTATGCTATCTTTGAGAATGATATTCAAAGGAGGGTCTTTTGAATTGTTGCAGGGAATTGTTACATGGGTAAAACTGAAATCGCAAGACAAGCAAATGTGATCTGAATAAAATGAGTCAAGAATATTGCTGTAATTCTTCTTACTGAATTGTTAGATTTTCTTTGATTTATTGCAGTGCTCCCATCCTATTTATTAGCGAATACTGTATTATTTTTCTGAAATAGATGGCTTTGGTTCTCTAGTTTTTCTGCATATTAAGGAATTGAATCTTTGTGATTACATTCTAGATCTTTATTTGGTGCTATGAAATTGTGGTCCTGAATGAGGAGGACATCAGATACCTTCTTTCCATGTAATTCTTGGGAAGTATTTATGACACCAGAAAAACTATATTTAGATTATATTTACATAAAATGTGGGAGTTGATTTCTGAAGATTCTAAGTTGTTTCTTCATATTGACTGTTAATTACTGGGATTGTGTTTTTGTGTTACACTTCAGTAGATCAAATGCAGTTTTCTCTTTTTCTGGAACACATCCGTGCAACACTTTGCTAAAATTCCCATTTGAATGCATTGTAAGGAGTTGAAATTTCTGAAGGAAATTTCAATTTGTTTAGCTTACAGGAGAGCAGGTAAAATGGAGACTCCAAAGCATTAGTTTCCTTGCTTTCTGGGCCAGCAAATTATTCCTGGTAGTTGGAGCCTCCTGAATTACTGGCAGTTGGTAATAACAGGACAGTGTTTTCTTGTGCATAGTATTGTGTTAGACTTCAAGTTACCTGAAAGATCTTTTTGGAGAATATACTCCCAAGTACTGTTTTGCTGGTAGAAAATGTTACTCATTTTATAATATATTTGAGAACATGGGTTCTTCATGGTATGCAAGATTTGCATTAGTGTCAATATTAAATCCTTCTAGTTACTGTGTATGGAATATGTTTATGATTTCACTAAGATATTTAAGAAAATTGTGATCATTCTGAGCATGGGAATTGGTCACGTTAAAAAATTTTATCCTGGCACCTGGCATAATTTTTTTTGTAAAATGTTGCAATATTGTGGCTATTCTGAGGAATGACTTGGATTGGTTTTGTAAAGTTAGGATTAAAAGTAAAGCCACGAAAAGGCGTCTTCATTCTCAAATTGTTTTAGCTGTAAGTATGTTCTGTCTGCAATCACATGCTGGAAATGATTAAACAGTTACCAGCACCCTTTTTGCTTCAGTTTTTCTCAGGTTATATTCCAGTTTTATACTTAGGACTAATTTTCAGTCAGTGATATTAGAACAGTCCTACAATCCAAAACTCAACATGGTGTTTTGCTGGTACTTGGTACTTCAGTTTATGTGAGTAGATCTATAGGTTATAAACCAGAATGAAGTTTTTCAAAATTTCTGTGTTTTAAAGACTGACAGCTCAAAATGTGCAAGGGAGATGTGCCACGCTTCAGAGTGTAATATATATTTATCACATTTCATAAAGCTGACATGATTTTGTTTCCTTTAGTATTATGGCATGTGGCCATAGAGTTTATAACTGAAATCTAGTGCTCCTGTTCTAATGTGGTTTTTTTCTTTTTTTTTCCCTAGAGTTTGAAGTCTTGCAGAATGGCAGACGTAGACAAGTAAGTAAAATCTGTTTGTGATTTTACTGCAGCTCTGAGTGTGTCCTGTGCTGTACTTGACATGGCTGGGCTCTCCAGATACTGGATAGGCGGGGTCTGCATACTGACCTTGAGCACTGTGGCAAGACCTGAGGAGAAAAGCTTATGTTGCTCATGATAAATGGGTTTGTGATCTTAATTGTAAGTAAATAAGAAAGTGGAAGAAGGCATGAGTCAACTTCCTATATTAGTTGGAATTCTGGAGGGGAAAACCAGATAATATTGCCCATTCCTATTGTTTCACTCCATGTAGGGTTCTTTCTATACTTTGAGTGCTCTTATTTTGTGGCATTCAAAGTATAATGTAGGTGATCCTACCCACTCTTAAGGAAGATATGTGGAGCAGAAGGAGGCTTTGACTGGTTGATAAGAGCAGGAGATGAAGGAGTTTTTTATAGAAAGAAACTTTGTAATTCTGGAAAGTTGCTAATTCCGTAAACTGTTCTGGGATTGTCAAGTGTGAAACTTCTGTGAAGACAAAATTGGTTTTGTTTGTCTATTAAGACTCGCTTGTCACATGTCAAAAGATGCAACAGTTTGTTTCTACCAACATAACCTCTAGTTTGAGCTCTTTAAGCTCCTTAGAGTATATTATAAAATTAACTACTTGATTGAATGAACTTGTTACTGAATATTTCTAATAGCAAAGAACAGTCTGAACTTGATCAGCAGGATATGGAGGATGTTGAAGAAGTAGAAGAAGAAGAAACTGGTGAAGATGCCAACAGCAAAGGTAATGTTGAAAAGAAGAGTTTCTAAACTTCTAAGCGTATGTGCTTTCTAGTTAGTGTGTTAAAAAGTTTTTACTGCAAAAAAAATAGGAAGTGGTAAAACAATTTCAGATGGACAATTGTGTTTAAGTTCTGAAGCAAGGACTTTTTCTTTCAAATTGAGTGATTTTTATTAGTTGCAGTTACTCATTGTAGTCATGTTTAATACCAGGTTCATGCAGTGCCAGCCACCTGTATAATTGGAAAAGACAGGATTATTGTGGATATGTAACAGGATTATTTAAAAACTTAAAACATGAAGTTTTGAGTATAAAAAATTAATGTGTGCATATGTGTGTATGTGTATCTCTTACTTTTGATTAGTTGCTAATAATTTCCTGTTGAGTTGACAGTGAACAGAACAAATCATGCTTAGTGTTACCACTCTTGAAATTAATAAATTCTTTTTTATTCCCCCCTCAACAAATAACGTAAGCACATATCAGAATGCTTGTTTTGTCAGTGCTGAACAGTCTTAATCATGCTTTGTATTTGAAGTGTGGGGGCACAGATGGAATCTAAAGAGCAATTAGCCAAAAGAGAAATAACTAATAATCTCTGCAATAAAATTACTTGGACTGCTGATAGTGCCATGTTTCAAGTTTGCCCAAGCAGAATAATAACATTAAAATAGAACATTTTGCTCAATATGGTATACTTTGCTAATCTATCGAAAGAAGTGTTTTCAAAACTGGATTGCAAAATTTTGGGGAGCGCTAATTAGCTGAAGTAATTAAATGGCCTACAGTAATTAAATGGTAAGTATTCAGGTGTCCCACAGGAGCCTAGAGATGAATAATGTGTGTTTTCAGTGATTTCCCAGTTATTTTAGATGAGAATCAGAGGGGAAATTATACTCTAGAAATCCTAGACAGAAATCAGATTTTATAAATCAGAAACGTATTTTGGTATTAGGGAGGCTTCACACAGTTTTAAACAGTTCTTCTGCATTTGTAATTCTTGCTTGTCTAATTTTCTTTATTTTATGCACAATTCTTTCTTTCAAGATTGGTCCCAGAAGATGCACTTTGTGCTTACTTAATCTTCTTTTTTAATTCAGCTCGGCAGTTGACTGTGCAGATGATGCAAAATCCTCAGATTCTTGCAGCCCTTCAGGAAAGACTTGATGGTCTGGTAGGAACATCTGCAGGATATATAGAAAGGTACAGCATTGGTTTAGTATGAGCAGAGTGTTAAAATGGTTCTTTTAAAATGTTTTCTGAACAGTGTTATCTATGGTTTATGGTCATAAACCACTGTTTATGTAGTTTTATTTGCTCAGATAGCAGAAAAACTGATGTAGTCTGTTTGTAGTGCATCTCAGATTTGAAGTTTTTATTTGAAGTTTCATGAAGAATGCTGATATTTAGCATTTAGTAGCTGATGTTTTCCTCTGCAGTTACAGTATGGCACACTTGTTAGGATACTTTCCTGATCCTTGGAATCTCTCTTGTAGCTTTGCCTTGGTCGTGAAACATCAGTTATTTAAACTGGACAGATGCTTGGAGGCCTGGTGTCTCTAGCATAGTAATTTTAGGCTTAGACTGTAAGCATTGGCTGATACAGCAATGTTATTAGCAGTACTTCATGTGGTTTTCTCAGTATGAAAACTTGCTATAAATTCTTGCCAAAATTTTCTGTAGTTGATCTGCATTTATGAGGCATGCAGTAATTGCTTTCCTTTTGCACATTTGTAGTACAGTGTCTCATTTAGCCAACCAGTTCTGGCTCACTTTGGGTCAGACAGTGTGTTTAAAGACAGTGCTATTAGCTGCTGCAGTCAGTGAAACAAAGCAGCAAATTTTGAAGAGTAAATATCTAAGCGAAAAATAACAACTGTCTTGAACTTTTTCATGAAACCAAATAAATTAATGGTAAGACCTTTCTTAGTTGTACTCAATACTGTGATTTTACTTTGTAACTCATTAATAATGTAGAACTTGTATTTAGAAGGAAGATTTATTGCACAAATTTCTCTCATGATTTACCCAGGTGTTTGGAATACTCTGGTTTTAACTGTGGTTGAGCCTCAGTTTAAGAGTTTGTGCTAAGGATTTCAATGTCATTGGTGAAAATGGTTGCAGCTTTGATTTAAACTTTCTAAATCTTAAAACAGAGTGTAAAATGTGTTGTGGTACAAGTTGGTTAACTTGCAAGGGGTCTGGCTAAGGAGAGATCAATATGTCCTTAAAATGCAGTGTTGGTAACAGTTCTGTCACTGAATTTTTCAGCTTGCCTAAAGTTGTTAAAAGACGTGTGAATGCTCTCAAGAATCTTCAAGTTCAGTGTGCACAGATAGAAGCAAAGTTCTATGAGGAAGTTCATGAGCTGGAAAGAAAGTATGCTGCTCTCTATCAGCCCTTATTTGACAAGGTATTTTAGTGCTACTCTGATTTGTACTTTAAAGCTTCATCTAAAATACAGCAAGGGATTATAAAAACCAGAACACTTATTCATGTTCCAAATTACTTTGGTCTCGTATGTGCCCCTTCAATTCAATTGATACAATTTTGCCATTGAAGTGAATATAACTAAGATTGACAGAGTGAAAAGTTAAGTCTGTTCCATAGTTGCCAAAATGACTTCAGTATATCAAACCTCATTTTAATTGAGCAAATGTCAGATGATACTGTAACTTTTCTGGGACTTTGGTGTTTATTTTAGTGTGTTGTAAACCTCCTAACTGCTGAATCAATCTTCTAGAGCCATAGGAAAAGGTAGATAGTTAATGTATTACTAATTGTGTAATTTAGGATTAGGAATTTATTGGTTAGGGCATTGCTGATTGCAATGAGTAGGAAATTAAAAACTATTCTTGGTTTAATCTTCCAGCGAAGTGAAATCATCAATGCCATTTATGAACCTACAGAAGAAGAATGTGAATGGAAAGCAGATGCTGACGAAGAAATTTCAGTGAGTATCTTAATTAGTTCTCATCAATGTCTCAAGCTTTAGCATGAAACAAGAGGTTTGTAATGATTATTTGCTGTTAGTAATGATGCTAATTCTTAATGGTTGCTTAAACATCCACATGACACTGATATCAACAAAGAACTGATGAACCTTATGATGAACCTCTTAAAATTAAGGAAACCAAATATTTTTATTTTATCAAGGATGAAATGAAAGAGAAAGCTAAGCTTGAAGAAGAAAAAAAAGATGAAGAAAAAGAAGACCCTAAAGGAATCCCTGAGTTTTGGCTGACAGTATTCAAGAATGTGGACTTACTCAGTGATATGGTTCAGGTAGGCAGTGGTCTAGCTTTGTTTAAAGTTGCATTGGTAATTAATCCAAATGTCTTTAAGAAAGCAGTGGAAACACTTTGATACTCTATATGTCTGTTGGAGAGCTATTGCTATGGAACTGTTACTTGGATGTCATCTCTGGTAACTTTTCAAGCGAGAGTACAGAGTACTGAAATACCTCCCTGCTGTTTTATTTCTTGAACCTATTCTACGATACTAATGAATTTTTGGTGTTTATAGAAATGTGTGTGACAAGTGTGTTAGACAAGACTAAAAATTGTATGTGGTGTTAGCGTGGGTTTTGGTTGTGTACTGTACTGGGGACTCTGTAACAGCCATTGTTGCCATCTGCTGGTCATGTTCATGGAAGTATTTCAGTGTTGTTACAAGTTTTTATTTTTTTAAGTCAAACTTGTTCTAAACATGGCTTTTTATCTCTGTGAGGCCTTAAATCTGTGTGTAATTGAATGTTATGAAAATTAAATACACTGTGTTTTCTCTACAGGAACATGATGAACCTATCCTGAAATACTTAAAAGATATAAAAGTGAAATTTTCAGAAGTTGGACAACCTATGGTTAGTTTGACTTATTAAACAAGATTACTTTTATGTTATCTTAAGAATTATTTGTATTTTAGCAACATGGTCTGTGATAGCCAATTGTCTTGTGGAAATCATGAGAAAATATACAGCTGCTGCTTCTGAGAAAGCAGTACAAGGTCTAGTGCTAATCTTGCATCACCCTGTGAATGAGTGTATACTGAATTTAGCCTTCAGCTTCTGATGAGATTTGCCTTAACAGCTGATAATTTAGGTTTCACCATTGCATTTTGATACCTTTGGGTACTTTTTGTGTAACTGCTGTAATTTCATATATTTCCCTGGCAGAAATCAGACCGTTTTCTAAGTTATAATATTTTTAAATTTGGAAATTCTCCCTATACATTAGTAGCAGGAAATCAGTGTGCTGGGAGATCTGTCATTACTGCCAGCAGTACAATAACTAGAAAGTGCAAGATCAAGTAAATGAAAAGATTTTAAGACTTGGGTGGCAAATTCTAGAATAAGTTATGCGTGTATTGGAGAAAGGTGTATTCTGTTGCATGTGTACTGCTTGGATTTAGGTGTTAAGAATTTAAAGGTATTTGTAAATAATTAAAGTTACTGTTCTGCAATTCTTTTTAAGAGTTTCACATTAGAATTTCATTTTGAACCAAACGACTACTTCACAAATGAAGTGTTGACAAAGACGTATAGAATGAGGTCAGAGCCAGATGATTCTGATCCCTTTTCCTTTGACGGACCAGAAATCATGGGTTGTACAGGGTAAGTGCTAATAGATACTATTAAGGCAATATAGCAGCTTTGTCCTTAGCATTATCCAGCTATAGAGTTTTACAGCATCTTGGGGAGGTGCTGGAAAAATACTTCCCCTAGTAACTTGGGATCAGCTAGGTTTGATATGAGTTTTTTTGTTGTTACCAATAACTTCAATACAATATAGAAAAACATTATTTGTATTGTGTAATTTATAAGCATATAAATAAAAATATAGTCAGTATTTGTTTAGAACTACTGTTCTGCAGTCACTAAAGGGGAATTGAAATCTTTTAGTATCTTTTAGTAGGCCTGTATACCTTTTGCTAGAATTTGTTTGATTGCTTTTATTAATACTTTTGTATTTCTGACATGCCGCATTTTGGGGAATTTATATCAGATTTATTTTTTATATTGCAGTTGTCCATTTTGTTTTATAAGTGTTGCATGTTTGCCTTTGAATTTCTGTCTATTTGAGAAATGGAGAATAGTCCTCATAATTCCAGGTTACTCTTTTTAAAAAGCTGTCACACTGCTTTCTTAGTGAAATCTTCTGTTTTAAATTAGTTAAGTAATTTTTTCTGCTACATTTCCCTTTTTTGTGAACAGAGGGATGAGAGAAAACTATGTTGTACATAACTATTCTTATGAGTACACTTGGGCCTGTTCAGTAACTTTTGTGTTCAAGTCTCCAGTGTTCTGACTGTTCTTCTGAGTGATAACAACTGAGTTACAGACTATCACTGCATAGTCAGTGTTGGTTTTGCTCTAAAATTAATCTCCAGTTGCTCATACTGACTTTTTGCCTCTTTATTTCCCAGTCACTTAACATATTTTCCAAAGTCCTGTAAGATTTAATTTTAAATGCTTGGGTAGCTTTGATTAAATTGTTTTGTCTTCCCCAGTTTGGACTGATTGGCAAATCATGAATCTTGACAGGGTTTGGTGTGAGTTGCCACTGCTTCTATAAAAATTATTAACTCCTAGTCCTTGGTTTCTCTTGTAGCTAGGATGGCCCCTTCTTGTCCCAAAGCAACTCACTGAATTCCTTTGAGTCTGTAAAAGAATCTAATCCAGAAACTTCTGCAAATGCAGTTACTTTCACTGATGTGACTTTTCATTTACTTGTCACCAGAATGCTTTGACTGTTAGGGAAGCCTGTAGGCATGATTTTGCTCTGTAAGCAGAATAGAGTTAAAAAACCCAAAAAAACCCAAAACCCAAACAAATGAATATAACACAAGATGACAAAACCCCCACAAACAACTCAAAATCAGCCAAAACCTACATGCTTGTTTGATGCATTGTTTTAGGGACTTACTGGTTATAATGATAGGTGTGGTGAACTTTGGCATATTACTAATATGCCCAAATATGACATTGCTTTACAATGGATGGGAGGCTCTAAAATTGGTGCAGTACTAGCTATTGATAGAAAACTAGGCACTATTTGGTAGCTAATGAAAATTAACATTTCAGAGATTGAGTGGAGAAGGAAAAAATTCTGGATGGAAATAATCCTAAAATTAACCTGTTAATCTTGTTCTCAAACGATAAACTAATGAAAAGATAGGACTAAATAAATACTAACTTAATATTCTTTCTTCCCTGTATCTCTTGCAGTTGTGATAGTCTCAGTAGATACTCGTAACAAGGGGAACGGTATTAAGCTGCAGGAGGTGGTTGTGGGTTTTTTCCCTATAATTTGGCTTTTTTTTTTACTCTTTAGTTGCCAGATAGACTGGAAAAAAGGAAAGAATGTTACTTTGAAAACCATTAAGAAGAAGCAAAAACATAAGGGCCGTGGAACAGTCAGGACAGTTACAAAAACTGTTTCCAATGACTCTTTCTTCAACTTCTTCAGTCCTCCTGAAGGTAAACTAAACACTAGTAATATAACACTAGTTAATGCTGCATGTATTAACTTTAGATGTAGAATGTATCTCACTCACTTGTTTCTTCTGCTTTTTTTTTTTTCCCTACAGTTCCTGAAAGTGGAGATCTGGTAAGTTGGCTTATTTAAAAAATAATGATGGCGTGTTTATGGAATTTTAAAATTTGTTAGACAGCCTCAGCTTTAACTGCTTCTGTCTTTAACTGAGACTACTTATGAAGACTAGTATGTATTTGAGTTTTCTTTTTCAGGCGGAATGTTTGAGTTGGATGGTAGAGTTTAGTTTAGTCAACTTTAATAGCTTATGTTTCCTGAAAGCTACCTTGTGGATTGTTAACAGTTGTAGAAATGTAGTGATCTACGTTATTAGTATTTGATCTAATGGGTGGTGTAAGTCTCTCCCTTCAGGTGTTCTTTGGATGATTTTATCTAATGGCTGAATGTATCCAGTTTGTGTTTTATTCTGTTAATAATTTCTCAAGCTGTTAACTCTTGAAAGTAATAAAACAGGAACAGAAAACTGCATGAGCCTGCTTTTCTGTGTGCTCACTGTGGTAATAACCCATCATTTTTGTAATGAGAAATCTACCAAAAATACTTAACAGTAGGGAATATATTATGCAGTTTGAGTGAGAAATACGAAATTAAAGCTTCCAGAGGCATGCTGTTAGAACTCTAGTTGGCATGGACACCAAAACTGTATGTTCATAACATTTAGAAAAACAAAAAGTAATTGCTCAGATGGGAGACAGCAGAACACTTGGTATGAAATCAAGAGGAGTGAAAGTCTCAGATTGGATCAGAGAGCGTTTTTAAGTGTTCAAGTGCTTCAGTAGTGGCTTTGTCTAATGGGAATCAAGGGGATACACTGTAGGAATCAGAAGTAGGTTGTAGAATCTTTATTGTGATAGGCTTACCTGGCTATTGTTCACTTATTTAAGAGTATTGTGCATAGGAACTGAAAGTCTATGGGAGATATTAAATAATCTTTATACTTGGAATAAAAGAAACTCCAGAATGGTATATAATTAGGCTTTCTGAAGCAGCAGCTCCTCCCTCTATAATGTAGGTGGGCTGTTCAGAGTGTCGAGCTTGGCTCCTCAGGTTCAGTTCTCTAAAGCAACTCCTGGAACAAAAAAATCAGTAATGGGATCTGTGTAAATCTGACCACATCAAAACCATGTAACTTGTGTGTATGTATCAAAAGTAGTTACCATCTTATAGTTTAGAAAATAATACTGTTTTCTGCAGGATGATGATTCCGAGGCAATCCTTGCTGCAGACTTTGAAATAGGTCACTTCTTGCGTGAACGTATAGTGCCCCGGTCAGTACTGTACTTCACTGGAGAAGCTATTGAAGATGATGATGATGATGTAAGTATAATATTCATGCAGAGCACTAAAAATCTTCAAATAATGCTGTTTCATGCTTGGGTAATTTCTTACATTGGTATCTTTAGAATGGGATGTTAGTTGCAGCAGACCTTCCTAGATTGTTCAGGAAGAGCAGTATAAAAATAATTCTTCTTTGAAGTAGTGACTTCAGAGTTTTTTGGCAAAAGCAGTGGTAGAAGCTGATCATCTAGAGGATGTCATAGTAGCATTTTGTATTTAAGGCATTCCTAGAGAAGTGTACCCAATACTTTGTGGAACTGTAATGAACTGCCAGGGAACAAATGAGACTTTTTCTAGCTGCTAAGCCTGTTCTTTGTGCTTACAGTGACATTGGGCTATGAAGTTTTCAAGTCTCATCCTTTCAAAAGTACTCTCTTACTTTAAAAAAAAAAGCTAGATAAGCACATTCAAAGCATGCCAAAATAATCATAGCAAGTTCTGCAAAAGCTTAAGTGTTTTAAAAGAGCTAAGCTTGAAATTGTCAAAACGTGAGACCTCAGAACTTTATACAAGTATAAAAGATTTTTTCTGTCGCTGCCTTGGCTAAACAAGGACAGTTTGACTGTTAAGATGGCTTAGATATATGCCATCTTAAAAATAAATGTTTAGAATCTAAACTGTTGTCCCTCGTTGCAAAGGCTTGGCTGGGGCTGCGGAGGAGGGAGGTACTGACATACTGACAGGACGGGTTGCTTTGGGCTCCGCTGTCCTCTGCTGTTCCCCAGTGGTACCGCAGGGTAATCAGCTCCTCCCGGGCTGCATGGAACGGGGACAGTCTGCTCTGCCGGAGCTCACCGGGGGAAGTTGAACATTGCTCATGCTGATGCAAAAAGTGTTTTTAAATCTGACAGACACAGGAGCTTCTTGGTTCAAATTAAAAGAGACTAGATTTAGATTAGGTTGGATGAGACTCTGAGCAACCTGGTCTAGTGGAAGGTTTCCCTGCCTGTGGCAGGGTGGTTAGAGCTGATGACCCTCAAGGCCCCGTCCACCCCAAACCATTGTATGATTCTCTTAAGATCACAATATGGAGTGGTCTCTGGCATCTACTTGAGCTATAGATAGCGGCATTTATGATATTATCAAAACTATTTATTTTCTTTTCTAGTATGATGAAGAAGGTGAAGAGGCAGATGATGAGGTAAGATGACAGATGCCCCTGATTCAAATAGTTTACGTGTTGTAGTTTGTTATCTAGAATAAGAGTTCCTTTAGTTTTTGAGTGCTGTGGATGCTAAGAATTACTTCTGAAATAAGATAGAGCATACTGTTTGGTGGCTCTCAGATGAATAGTTTAAAAAACCCAAAAAACAAAACACAACCAGCAAGACAACAGCAACCAAAAACCCAAACCAAGCTAAGACAACGTTCAAGGTATCTTAAAAATTAAGCTGCCACTGATTTCAAAAGATACACATTATTGGAGGATAAACTAATACAATATGTATAACATAAAGTGGTAATGGATGTATTGAGTACAGTTTAATCTTAATTGTCATGAAAATGGCTCCAGAAGCTGAATGTGGTTAAGCTAGAGAAATATTAAGTGTTTTTTTTCAGGAGGGAGAAGAAGAAGCAGATGAAGAAAATGATCCTGATTATGAACCAAAAGTAAGGAATTAAAATGAATGTTTAAAGTTTGTATGCATAGAGACATTTAAAATTTTATGTATGTTGAATCTTGATTTTAGATTAAGTATTTAACCAATAGTTCCTATGGGTGAGCATGTTTTGTTTGGAGGCTGTTTCGGGCCTAATTCTGACAGAGTAGAATTGGTAGAGAAACTTTGTAAAAGTTCTTTCTCCAGGAGTCATTTTGTAAAAGTAACTTTTGGCTTTGAGCATTGAGGTTAGTCAGGCTTGGTTTTCTATAAACTTGTCTTGCACCAATTTGCTGCCTAATGAACATTGCAAAATGGTTGTAAGGACATGGAGAGAATTGTGTCATCCGGCTTCAGTTTTTGGGGACTTGCTACAAGCTGGCTCTGGCACAGGTTTTCGCAGCAGAATACAAAACACGCACTTTCATGTTAGGTCAATGGCAAATCTTTCATTGTTTGAGGTAGCAGAAGTCAAGGTTCAGCAATGCATCTACAGCCAAGTCCTAAAATGTGAACAGCCAAGAGCAACTGGAAGCTTTCTGATTCCACAAGAAGGGAAAAATCATTAATCAGGCTGGAAAAACAATTGTGAGCCACTCAATTCATAGCTTTTTGATAGCTGAGAGAAAGGAGCCTCTGGCCACATGAAAGCATCTGATGTGGCAGGTGAAAGTTGCAGTCATGAAGTCTGAAATGCTCCAAAATGCCTGCTGTTAAAAGGGCTTGTCATTTCAAATTAGTGTTTTTCAGTAGGAATGGCTTGAGCTGCTATCAAAGTATTGTTGAGAAAATTACATTAATCTTATTAGCTTTGTACATAGAAAGGCAGGGTACAAACTTGTGATCAAAATGTGCAGCCATCTTGGTGATGTTTGATCTGCTATAGTGTATTCAGATTGGTTCCTAGTCAAGAAAGTTTTGAAATCCAAATGAAACAGCTGCAAGTTGGACTTATTTCCACCATTTCAGATTGCTTTTCTCCGTGAAACAAAACTGAGAAAGGGCTAGACTAGGCTCAGAGAGCTGCTCAAAGGCTGGAGATAGGAGTAGTGTTATAGTGGTGTACCAGCTGATCTCAGGCTGTAAGCCAGCTGAATTTATTGAAGCACTCTGCTCCTAGAATAGCTATCCAGACCAAGGAAGGTGATGGAGTAAAAACTGCAACTGAACTCTGCCCCTCCCAAAAACTTTCTTGAATTCCCATATTACTGTGACATATTAATGGCTGCCTGTTTCACGAACAGAAGTTTTCCATGTTAGAATTTTTAAACTGGAATTTATTGCAAAAGATGCTTCCAGGGCATTAGGAACTGTGATTTGGCATTTCATTGCATTGCTGTACAGTGTCTTCTGGCATAAGGCCATGCTCTTGTTACCACCCATAGGAAGTTTCTTTTGTCTCAAACTGTGAAGAGGGTCTGCATGCTTCTTCTGAGCTTGGTTGTTTGTTACTGCACCTCACTCTTCTCCTTTTTCCAGTTACAGTGTCTTTTAGAGTACTTCACCACACTTAGTTCTGAACAGGTTTTTATTCTGGATTGTATCCTGATGTGCCAACAAAGCCAGAATAAATGCAGTGTGGATATTGCTGCATCCAATGACAGTAGTGTTGCAAATGCTAGACAATTAGTGCAAGGGATAAGATGGAAGAACTTTAGAAGAATATTGCAGCTTGAGAAAGCATGCTTAGCAATATTGATTAGTTCTTCTTAAATAGTGTTTCTCTAAACTGTATTTCCTTTTTTTTTCAACAGAAGGATCAAAACCCAGCAGAATGCAAGCAGCAGTGAAGCAGTGTGTCTGTGGCCTTGAGGATTACCTGCACTGTAATAGCCTAAACACAACTATTAGTTACTTACAGCCTTATGTTTTGTATCTTGGTAGAATTAAGTAACCAATTTGTTAAAAAAAGAAATCGAACACTTAAGAACCAGTTTAAAATGTAGGTTCAATCTACCTAGCATTTTAACAGTATAATTTTCTGCCAATATGTAGAATGCAGTAAATGCCCTAAAGCATGAATGTTAATTCATTGCTACATAGTTTGGTTCTTGTGAAGTCTTTGTCATGTAGCTATTAGACTGCAGCTGTGAAGATGATCAGAACTGTTAACTGAGACCAATATTTGTTTAGAGAAAACTCTCTCCTGAAGAACCAACCAAAGTATTTTTTCAGCCCAGTAGTCTGAATGGGTTTAAGTCTGCTTGCACTAGCTGTGCCTTCATTACTTTGTTATAGAAATGGCAGTGACTTGTACTAACGGAGATGATGATGCATTTTGAATTTGACTACTTGAGAAGACTAGTATAACTTGTTTTAATTTCCTGACGAGATCACATTCATAACTGTCAGCTTGTTTATGCTATGGGTTTTGTATTTCATGTGACATAGTGATCTACAAAAGAAACCTAGTCATCATATTAGGGTTATTGTTTACCACAGGGGTGTGAATAAAACCTTGTATTTTAAGAAGCTAGTCTTGTTTTATTACTTGTGTATCTGCATGTGTAAACTGGTAATGCATATCTTACATGCTGCAGTTCATGTTTTACTAGAAAAAAAAAGCTGATAATTACTGAAAAGTAAATTATATAGCATTTGAAAAACAAACACAATAGTTTGGAAAGTTTGATCCATACTTTGCACTTGCAGTGTGATACTTGTGAATCTGAGCTCAGTGTTTCAGTGATTGGTCCACACTGCCATTTTAGAGAAGACAAGTTCTTAGAAGTGGGGCTAGATCTGATAAAGGACTTCGGTGCTGCTGTGCCTGACCCTAAGGCATTGCCTATTAGTATGAAATCTGGAGCGAAGTGCCTTGGATTTTCAGTCTGTGTAGATGGAGCTAGGTGGTCCTGAGCAAAGCATGCCCTGCAGTCAAAGGGAGTGCTGGCAACACATGGCTGTATTCTAGTTTGTCCTCACTGTATCAAACATCTATGAGGAAACCAACCCAAAGAAATTCTGCTTTCTTCACCTAATGTTCTGTTCACTGTGCTTGTGTTTGCACATTCTGGTTCATACTTTGTCCATATTGGATATTTTTGTCAGTTGAAACACATGGGCTAGAAGATCTTTCTCGTCTCATTCTTACCTTGCCTGTAGCCTAGCAGTGGAGGTGCTTGGTGAGATGTGTACTTAAACATACTGAGCTGAAAGAGGCTATGAACTGATGTATTCTGAATTTTGCTGGTAAATAGCATGCTAGTATAGTCCATGCTGTCTTGTCCTTCACACAACTAAATATATATTCTAATCTTCTAAGCAAGTAGATAGCTTTTTCAGGGATGGAATAGTCCTTGTAGTGTTGGAAATTGATCTATTTCTGCAGTAGCTACTGGTTTTTGTGCCACTTACACACTTAGCCATAAAGGTTTTAAAAGAGCAGGACAAGGAGGAGGCAATGACCACATGAGGATAGGGCTGATGGAAGAGTTTCTGTAGCATGTCTCTTCGCTGGAGGGTAAGTAATACAGAGTGAAGCTTATCCCAAGTGCCGTTCTAAATCCTCAGCCCCCCTCAAGAAGATGTGGGTTTAGTGTCCTCTGACTAAAATGTTTTAGTTTTTTATTGATTTTTCTTTTTAATTCCTTGAAGGCCTAAATACCACACTGCTTCATTTCAGAATCCCTGTCAAGCTTCTCCTCTCCAGGTATCTGTGGATTTGGGAGAAGGAGCTCATTATCTATAGCTGTATGTAAAGCAGGACCATTGAAGCTGTGATCTTAGGTGGTTTTTAGGTAACAGATTATAGCATAGAAAAAGCAGTTATGAAAGGTTAACAAATACTCTCAGTAGCTATGTGTTAAAGTAGATATGGTTGTGTTTTTTGTGCTATCAGAACATGCTTATGCTTATCCTTTATCCTTGACCCTGCCAGGTGTTTGGGTTTCACATGATCTCTTCTCTAAACATCTCCCAAGATTAGGTTTCAGCTTGAGCACATGTAGAGACCAAACTGTGATGGTATGTTCTGAGCTTGAGAAGTCATTAGGATGGGGCTTTGGAGTTCATACATCTGGATATGGGAAGTCTCTGAAGTCCTTACTTAGATCTAGCCCATTTTTGCTAACAGCATCTGGTAACTGTATTTTTAAAAGAAAATGAACTGTTAAAAGTAAGTTTCAAAATTCAGTACTTAACAAATTTGGCTTGCTTTTTGATTACTTTCTCATTTAACATCTTCATAACATGCAATGGGATACAATATTTGAAAAGGGGAGTTGTTAGATGCACACCTGCAGCCTGCAAGATCCAGGGTCATAAATACATCCTATTGACAGATTTTGGTAAGCTTCTCTCCAGATTGACATGCTAGTTCTAAATCAGCAGTTCTTGTGCTCTCCAGACTGCAGCAAAAAGAAGAATATAAATGAGGTGCCAGTTCTTATGGCATTGGTTAAATTAAAACTGTTCTGGTGCTTACTGTAGTTTTGTTATTAATGACACTCTTGTTTAGCAGTTCTGAAAGGCAGTATGTAGCAGGAACATTAAACTTTCAACATTGATTGGAGTGTCGTGACTCATTCTTTTCACTTTTCATTTATACCAGGTGTAGAGAATCTCCTCCTTTAATATTTGAGGAGGGTAATTTACCTTGTTAACACGCTCTGACTGGGAAAATGTGTCACTGAAATAGGAACTGCTGTCTTTGGCAGCAGTTGCAGAAATGCACCATAATTTAACAGCTGTGTAAATAGTGTCTTCTGTCCAGTTTTATTTGCTGTATGAAAGGGAGAATTATTTGGGGGGGGAAAGTGGGAGGTGGGTGAGGAAAGAGGAGAGAATTAAGTGAGACTTTGGATGACAGGGAAGGGGTTTTTGAGGCTTATGCTTGATGGAGATGGAGGCTTCTTTGCAATTCTTTCATAATTGCTCTTTGCAATCTAGATTAGATTAGAACTGAGGAGTTTGCCTGTCTGAAACAACTTTGTTCATGTTAAAAAAAGTAAAGAAATACAGCATCCTGAAATAAAGGAGCCCAGATTTAAGCTTAGCATTCCAAAGTTTTAATTTTTGGAGTTAGAAGTGTTAGAAGTTTACTTTTTGGTGCAGTTACAAGTGATGCCTTGGATTATTTGAACACTGGGCATAGCAACACTGCTTACTAGTGTCTCCTAGCTTCATAAGCTTGGATGCTCTTCTGGGTTATTGAAATTGATGTTCCTGAAACTAATAGCTGATACTGTAATTTTGCAATGTTTTGCTTTTTAAGTGGAAAAAGCCAGCAGAATATAGAAAACTGGAGAGAATTAATGTGTTCACCTTCAAGCTGATACTCAAAACTTTCCCTGTGTTTCAGGGCCCATTGTTAACCCAATGTGGAAATTGATAGGAAACGTATATGCAGATGAATGATTAACCCTTCTGCTAAAGGTTTCCTATTTCCAAAGGTGTCTATGCAGCAGTTGTTTACCAAATGCCTTCTTTTGGGCAGAGGATTGTGCTGTGACACTCTCAGCAGCTTAAGGAAGCAAAATACGACATCCTTCAGTATAAAAGGGACAGCCTGATAATGAAAGCATGAATAGCCTTGGTGGTCTGCTAGGTTGGGTCCAGAGCCACATGGATGTTGGAGTAGGTAGACTCAGCTTTACAGCGCTTTCTCTTTTTTTCTGTACAGATTTGGTCTTCTCTAATCCAAGATTTTTACAGGTCAGAGAAGTTGCAACCACATCTCCATTTTCATTTCTTAATAGTTGCTCAGTAACCTGTTTGAGGTTCCCCACAACATCAAGAGGATGTTGAAAGAATTTACTTTTAATTGGTAATGCTTGCCTAAATTGAGCATAAATTATCTACTGAAAATAATACAGTCTTCTATACACTAACAAGAAGAGGTAGAAATTTGTCTATGTGGCATTTGTCTCATTGCTCTTAAAAATCCCCTTGTCAGACCTTTGCTCAGGCCTGGTAGTGTTTCACATGTGCTCTGCATCTCAGCTTTTGTAGGAAAGTCAGTCAGAGTGAGTAAAGCATACAAGATAGGGTACACCAGGCACAGATAAGCTGTTTATTCCATATTTTTCTGTGCCTGTGTACACCAGGGACAGGCACACAAGGTTTGAGAGGCTACGGCAGAAGGGCTCTTGTGTTCACAGGTGTCTGACTAAAGCCTGTGAATTGTCAACACAAGTTGGCTCTGCAGCTGCAGGAGGGGCTGAGTCCTGAACTTCCTCTTATGAGCTTTGCTTCTGTGTGCTCGAGTGTTGGCAAGTAATTGCTCAAATTTACATTTGCCCTGTAGTGGAGAAACTGTTCTGAATTCATAGCATATTTTACTGCACTGGTCAGATTTGAGAACCTTAAAAGCTCGTTTACAGCCTAGTTTGTCTCTACAATATGTGAGCTTAAGTTGGAGTATTTTTGGAAAACCACTGCCTTGGAAGTGCTGCAAAGGACTTTGAAAAAGCCAGGCTGGAGAAGCTGCTATGCCAGTAGCTGATGAATTGCCTACAGTTTATTTATTTGGTACTTCCAGGGGTTTTAGGGAATGCTAAGGCCTGGCACAGTGTGGTTGTTAGTTATGATAAATGTTTCATTTATGCTTCATTTACTGAGGGGTGTATACAGGTATCTGTGAGATGGAGTTGCTGACAGGAAAGGTCTACACCCAAGGTCACATTTTCAGACTGTAGTGTTTAAGGTTGGACAGTAGGAGGCATCTTCACATCAGCTATTTCTGGAATAGCTGCAGAACCTGCCTAGTATTTACTGAAACTTCAATAATGGTAGCGGATGTGAAGCATTTTATATAAATGCAATGGTTTAAATATGTATTTCAAGAAAAGTAATGTAAAATCTCAGTGTGATATTGTAGTGTGCCTAGCTGTTGAATGTGGTTTCTCAAAATAGTAATGCAAGAAACATTTGCAGAAGTTCAGTTGTGACTTGCATCTAGGAAAACAAAGTTTGTTATTCTTTACTGGCAAATTCTGCACAATATTTTATTTTATCATGGAACTGTCAGTATTTCATCTGCACTAGTCTTGTAGCTTTTGACTGATCTGGATTTTTTGGTCAAACATAGTGTGTTTTAAATGGCTGTTAATATTTGTTGGCTTATAGAGTACAAATTTAAATGGATGTTTTGTGTGTTTGCTTCTGACCACATGCTTAGGTGAATTTCACCAGGAATAAAGAATGCTGTGAGTCTGTATATTAGAGTATGTCCATCAGTGTTTGGAGTTGGGTTCAAAATCTGACATTCAGTGCTTTGTCATGGAAAGGTGAAATAGAATGAATTGTCTCTTTCTCCTGTATGTTTGATGAAAATATTGGCCTTCCACACTAGTCTCCATTTTTTCATATGATTAATTGCAGTTTACTGTCAGTTACTGAGAACGAGAAAAAGCTCACCTTAAATTATACAGATAGAGGTTGTGTGTTCATGTCCTTAGTGTTACAGTGCAGTGTTGTGGGATGGGGGCAGAGTTTTTTGAGTGCTGGTACAGTGTAACATGGCACTCTCAAATCAAATGTGAGTTTCCTCACTACTGGTTAGTGCATTTACCTGGAATCAAATGGCTGCTCGCTTGCAGCAGTGGAGCAGCAACCAAAACTGAACAGGTGAATTGTTAGAAATTGGTCTTCTGTAGGTTTAGCCTAGTGTCCTATGCCTTACATAAACTCAGTATTTTATTAAGCTGCCCTATATAGGTGAATGCATTTTAACCAGTTTGCTTTAGTAGGAGAGTTTCAAGATAGTGTGTCACCTCATCAGGAGCAAATAAGCTCAAACTGTTTTTGAGACACCTTGTATTTAGACACAGATATTTGTGCAAGGAATTTAGGTTCAAATGGCTGTGAACTGCTGGTGGAGGCAATTGGTGAATGGTATTCAGATCTTTTGAAAATTAGCATTTGCCTCTGTTAAAATAGGCATAAAATGGTTGTGAGAATGAACTGTATCTTACAGTCTATCCATTCAGCTCTAAGGAGAAGGGACTATTCTTTATATAAATGGATGGTTTAGGATATTGATTTCCTTTTCTGCCTAATTTATGGCTAGTCAAGTTGCCTTTGTTCCTGAGTGTTTTCCAGTTACCTTGAAAATGGTAAACCAGCTAAATTTTAATTGCTTTTATTGCCTTAAACTGTTTACCCCTCAGCAATTTATCAAAATTACCTTTGAACTTCAAGAGGAAAAGATTATAAGAGGAAACCCTTTTAAAAATGTTATCAGAGATAAACTCCATTGACGCTGTCATCATTCTTGATTTTTTTTTCTCTAATCTGTTAGAACACAGCACATGCTGCAGCATGATCTGCTTCCTAGCTGACAAGATTGATGTGAGGAGAGTTTTTTTTATGGCCATGATAAATGTATGTTTAAAAACAGTGCTCTCAGACATAGTATGAAACTTCTAGCATTCAGTTTACATTGGCTTTGTCAGCCAAATTCAGCTATGTGGGATTTTGATTTACATCTAATACATCAGAGGATTAAGAATGAAATAGTTTCATATTAACCTTAGGTCACTTTACTTTTTTACTCATTTATTCAAAAGCTAACCTCGGGGGATAATCCAAACAATAAGCAAATGTGTGGCAAAAAAGCAGAGTGATAAAAATGCTCTTAGCTGCTTGCCAGTTTGATTTTGTTTGGTTGGTTTATTTTTTCCCCAAGTCTGTTTTTGCAATTTCCATGCATTGAGGTCCTGCTGTTTCCTTAGGGCAGTGGTACAGATGTCTTTTTTTAGACATTATTCAAACTGCTGCAGAAGGTAAAGATTTATTTTATATGTACAGTTGAAGCTGCTTCTCCCCAGGCCAGGGTAGGAATCAAGCTCTTCTATCGGTTATTGCTTTCTTTTGTTTAATGGGGCGATGATCGCTTAAATATCAGGGTTCCGCTGGAAACTGGCAGTCTTTTACTGGGCTTGAATCGAAAACATGCAGAAGAGGACCCTTTACTGCTCTTGCCCAAGGAGGCAGGATGAGGAACTACATTTCAACTAAATAGTGCGGGAACACCCCGAGGAAGGCAAAGGAGCACTTTGGGGCATTTGCCGAGTCCTGGTAATCTCCGTGTAACATTCTAGCGCTGGTTAATACAGCGGGGATCCCCTTCCCTCCGCAGCCGTGCGGTGCCGTAGCCCCGGGCGGGGAGCGGGGCCGGGCTCGCTGCCGGGGAGCGCAGTCCCCGCCCCGTCCCGCCCCGCCGCTCGCACCGCGCTGGGCTTCCCCGCGGCCGGCGGGCGGGAGGAGCCGCTCTTTCCGCTGGGTGTCACTCTGGGGTGGGAGAGGCGCATTCAAAAGCGGGAGGGGAGGGAAAAGCCCGCCGACAACCCCGGCCGCCCGCACCGGCAGTGCCCGCCGCTCGCCACGCCGCGGCACGGGCGGCAGCCGCTCCGCTTCCTGCGGGCCGGGGCGCTCCCGGCCCTCCGCCTCGGAGCCGGCGCCCGGCGGAGAGTGCTCGGCTGGTGCCGCCTGCACCCCGAGCCCAGCCCCTGCGGGCGGAGGCCGTCGAACCCTTCCAGAAGGATGCTGGAGAGCGGCTGTAAGGCGGTGAAGGAGGGCATGCTGGAGAAGAGGAGCGACGGGCTGCTGCAGCTCTGGAAGAAGAAGCGCTGTATCCTCACCGAGGAGGGGCTGCTCCTCATCCCCCCCAAGCACCCCCCGCCGCCGCAGCAGCAGCAGCAGCCGGCCGAGCCGGCGGCCAAGATCAAGGAGCTTCACTTCTCCAACATGAAGACGGTGGACTGTGTGGAGCGGAAGGGCAAGTACGTGTACTTCACGGTGGTGATGGCCGAGGGGAAGGAGATCGACTTTCGGTGCGCGCAGGAGCAGGGCTGGAACGCGGCGATCACGCTGCAGATGGTGCAGTACAAGAACCGCCAGGCCATCCTGGCCGTGCGCTCCACCCGGCAGAAGCAGCAGCACCTGGCGGCGCCCCACGGGTCGCGGCTCCGCGGCGCCTCCAACTCCGCCTAGCGCAGGTACGGACCCGGCTCCGCCGCTCCGGCTCCGCGGGGCTGCCCGCCCCGGCCGCCTCTTCGCCTGACGGGTGCCCTGTGTGCTCTCTTGTCGCTGCAGGTCACGGTCACGGAGCGCTGCCGAGAAGAGGGACCTGCCCCAGGGGCTCAGAAACTGGGCGGACGCCGGAGGTGCGGGTAGAGCGGAGAGAAGCGGCTCAAGAGCCCGAGCCTCAGCCTGCTGCTGCTGCTTTGCCGCCCTCGGTGCCGAGAAGCATTTCAAATCCATTATTTATGAACCTTGGAAAGGATCCTTTGGTGCGATGGGACTTCTAGGAGACATGATGTACTGTAACTTTATTTTAATGTATTTTATTTTATTTATTAGGGTTGTTTTCTTTTGGTTTTGTTTTCCTTTTTTTTTTTTTTTTTTTTTAAGGCTTATTTGCAAGACATTTCTGAATGTAGGCAGTATCAAAAAGTAAAGAAAAAAAACAATATGCATGTAAGCTCCCTGAAAGAATGGAGAAGTTCTGGGTACTTTGACTGTGTGCAATTTGACAAAAAGTTATTCATCTTTTACCCAAAATACACTGTATTCCACCAGCATGGAAAATGTCATGTGTGTTTCAAAATTTGGCTGAAACCTGTACTGCATATGAAACCTATTTTCTCTAATGAGAACGACAATTATAGTCTGGGGCTTAATTGATTTTTTTTTATATTAAACGTGGTGGAAGATGATAAAAAGTTATTCATGCTTGGCTATTCAAAAAAGCAATGTTGCTTGTCATTCTGGGATTGAAACCAACCTGTTTAGTGTATGAGCAGAAGGAATCTGACCAACTTCTTTTGTGCTACAGGAATCTGAGCTGGATTCCAGCTGTCTGTGTGGTGTGCTTGCTCCTAGGCTGGTGGGCCAGGACTGGGAAGTGTTCATGAATGTTTCTTAGCTTCCAAGTTCAGGGCTCCCTCTGCACGCTCAGTTTTCAGAGTGATCTGGATTCTCAACTCGTGTTGCATTTTCATGGCGGTTTTTTAATGTCTTGCATTAAAGCAGTCTGTAGTTTATAATTTTATGTATGTTTTAGCGTGCAAATGGATTATTTTGGTCACAGTTTTTATAAGCTGAAAGTTGCTCTCTAGCTGAGATGAACTAGATTAATTTTGGTGTTTAGCACTGTCAGATGTTGAGAGAGGCGTGCCATCTTGCCTCTAAAAACGTTGATGAAGCCATGAAGTTGGAAAACAAAGGGCTAATTGCACAGCTGGTGTGTGTTTCTCTGCCTCTTAGAAGTCAGTGGGATTGGGCTGCCGATGCCGGTCGGAGCTCCTTGCCCAGTGCAGAGGAGGCAGTCGGGCAGGGCAGTGACATTTCCAGGACAGGGCCCTTGTGACGGTGGCTGCCTCACCTCGGGTGCTGCCGCCGCCCAGGTTCTCGGGTTTGAATGAAAGGGGGAGGCTGCAAGTGGGACAGAGCGATGTGGCCCATTATCTCTGCTCCAAGGTAAAATGTCAATGCCATGGAGATATTTATTTCAGTTAGTGTGGTGAGGAAAATGGCTTTTGGCCCCTTTACAATTTACATTAATATAAACAAAATCTTTTAAAGCTACACATCCAACGCTTTTTGTGTAAATGAGCAAGAGCCTTACATTCTTGGTGCAAGCTTGTTTCTGTCAGTGTTTAAAGCAAAAAGCTGATGTGATGCTCAAAGGGAGATGTTAGCATTCACTATGGTGTCCATCGGTCCCTTCCTCTGCACTCTAAGATTAAGTTCAGTCCTGTAAGGGAGTAAGTTGAGGTCTGTGCTAGCCCTTGTCTTTTGTTCCCACCTCCAGGTGTCAGGGTCACAGATCTGGACAAGTAAAGCATGGTATGGTGCAGATCAAAGCCCTGACAATGCTCTGTAGGTACTCCTGAGCGCTTCTTTTCAACCTGGCCCTCGCCAGGGCTGCGTGGTGAACTTGGGGTGGTGGATTACAGCTGTCCTAACTAACTAAGTCACTGTTTGGCCATTAATTGAAATTGAAGGTGCCCCTCATCTTCTAGGATTAGGTTCGCTGGCTTGGCAATCATAACACTCAATTTCCACTTCTCTGTACATCTGCCATTATCATTCTGCTAACGCTTGGATGTTAGAGCTGCAAGGGGATTCTCTAATGAGCTAGTCAGAGACTCACAAAATAGACTGTAATCTGGCTCCTCTCTTTACAGTGATTAACTACAGTTTACTGAGAAACTAATCCACCTTTTCAGGTATACAGGTGTATTGCTGATCTCACCTACTAAAATACATTTTAGCCTACTGAAGGATAAATGTAACTGATGAGAATTAATTCCTATTTGATCAGAGACACATGTATTTCTCTGAGAGAGGCAGTTATTCTTGTCCTCGGTGGATGCAAGCCTCTATATGCCACAAAAGTGTGGATGTAGTCTAAAGCTGAAATTTTACTGTTCTTCTGGAAGTACTTGTACTTTGAAAGCTAAAGATGATCATTTTAGTGAGAAAATTACCATGAAGGTATGAGGAAACTATGTTAATTTCAAATTTGCTATTCTTTTTCACTGGTTAAAGTCAATACCCCGCTGTCATGTTTCTTGTTTCAAGCTGGTCTAAAGGAGGATCTGAAAACCTTTTGGACTGATGTAGTTCAACAAACTTTTGTTCCTTGTCATTGCCTGCTGTGTTGCCTGTTTGGAAACTTTGGTGTCAGCGAGCCTCCTAGTGTGAGAGGTGGTCACATCACAAAATCTACCTTGATACCTCCAGCCTGAGTGGGTGGGATGGGTGTAAGGATCAAACTTTTCCCTTGTGTCTCCAAACTGTCTCCTGGAAACTGAATGGGAACAAATTGGCTGGGGTTCCCTGGGGACAGTTGGACCATGTGGCTCATGCCCTGTCAGTGTAAATAAGGCTAAATTGTCTGATGGGGACAGTCTGACAGCTTTCTCACGCTCTGAATTCCATGGTGTGTGGGGATTTTAGGGCTTTGGGGTTTTGGTTTTTTTTTGTTTGTTTGGGGTTTTTTTGGTTTTTTTTTTTTTTTTTTTTTTTTTTTTTTTTTTTTTTCTTTTCTTTGACTGATAGTAATTTTAGACCAAGAAATTGTTTGATGTTATAAGAGGTACTTCTGGGTTTTTTTTCATCTTGCCCCTCTATTACTACATAGTCTTCATTTGAACATCTGGATTTAATACTGTCTGTTACTGCATTGTAAGCAATGGCTATGAAAATAGGTTCAGCACAGCATGCTCCATCTTATTGGAGCTTTGCAGATAAATAAATTAAGTTGTCCTTCCTCTTCCAAAAAAAAGAAAAAACCCAGAAAGCAATCTGACAGCACATGGCTGAAGTAAATTCATTACAGAATAAACAAAAATGCTGGTAAAACACACACAGGCAAATGCTTGATATAGATAGCAAAAGTGGGAACAGCATTCATAAAAAGGTTAAAATTACTTGTAATAAAAAAGAAAAAAATTAATCAAGGGGTGGATTTAGCAAGAAAATCCAAGATGTGGTGACCAAGACAATTTAGGAACTGGGGGAAAAGGAAGATCAAGTGGATGCTGTTTCTGTGACATCCTGAAGGAATTCCTCTTTTTTAAGGTTCATGGTATTCAGATGCCAGCTTCTGAATTATAGCTGCAGTGATGTACGAAATGTTTTCTAGCATATCCTCTTGTGAGCAGAAATACCAGTGTCGTCAAAAAAAATTTGTGTGTAAATATGACTCATAAATGATTTCTGAGAGATGCGATTTATTTTTCATATTTTTCAAGATACATTCCATTTCAAATAAAGAGGTATCTATTGAAAGAGCTCTCAATATGTTGGAAGAATGGTTGTTTGGTGGGCTATTTGTGATGATTAAAGCCTGGTATAAGCTTTTCCAATGTCTTAAGCTCAGTCTAAGAGCCTAAGAGGAACACTTTGAACCTGGGTAGGTACTCTCTGAAGACCCACTCAGATGCTCCAATTAATCTTTATATATATAGCACCATGATGAGATTCAGAGTCCTCAGTTTTGCTTCTTGCAGTGTGTGATGTGTGAGCACCCACACCACAAGTGTAGCTGATTTCTGTAACACTCAGTGTCACAGTTCATGTACAGCAGGTCTTTGGGGCACAGAATTCAGGCTCATCACTGTCACCTGTAAATGCCTTGCTCTGTGTGACATTAGGAGGCCTTAAATATGCCTTGTTTCTCTTTTTCTCAGCTCTTAAGCACTATGATTGAATTGCAAGTAACCTGAAATTAATCCAGAAAAAAACCACTTCCACCATCTGGCATAAACTCTGACCTGTTCTTTTCTAGCTTCATGGGAAAAGAAATTAGGTGTAACAAGAAACATGTGCTGCTCTGGGCTCTCTGTAGTGGTGCAGCTGCTCAGATGTCTTGGACTCCCCTGATATGTATTTGTATGGTAGCAGTTCCTCATTTCCAAGCATCTGCTGAAGGTGTATTACTTTCAGGGACACAGGGTGCATTGACCTAGACATGTTGGTGCTGTTTGCCTTCACTGGGGAGATGTCAGTAACCTCTTCCATAAGAAGGCTTTTATTGTAAAAAGTACAAGTTCTCTTTTCAATAGCAAACACCCTAAAATATAGGCATTTGAACTTAATATTGATATGCAAATTATAGCTTCAAGATCTGACCTCTCACAAGTGCTGGTGCTCAGCAGTTTTGAAAAGTCAGTTAAGCATCTCTAAATTTATTATGTATCCAAGGACCCACTGTTCCTTACAGCTGTTGGAGGTATCCCTTATAAGCTTTTAATAGCAGTGGTAAGTGTCTTTGTAAGGACATAAATATAGAACAAGAGTTTTATAATTGGTGTTTGTTTCGGCTCCAGCACCAATGGTGATATCTTCACAAAGGTACATCAATACATGCTTCTCTGCTTTAACTTTTGATTAAGAGGATGTGAAATAAGACTGCTTATGTATTTGTGGTCCATATGAAATGGTCCTAGAAAATAGGTTGTTATTTTCCTAACAGGGGATGTTGTCTTATTAGCATTTTCTCTTAAGTTTTTTCTCATCTGAAGTACAATGTGGGGTACAGAGAGATTATCTGGATCTGATTCAAAGTTCATTGAAATCAACCAGAATTTTTCCAGACTGGGACAGATGTTGGCCTTTTTCACAAATGGTGGCTGCTTCTCTTTTGTTTTAAAACCCCAGAAGCAAGACCTTTGCCCATGATCTGTGTCAGTATTGATGGTGTGTGATTAGGGTAACACTGACATTCTGCCCTTTCATATTTCCCAATTAAATGACGGGGAGAGGAAGATGAAATAGACCCTATGCTTTTTGAGCAAAACAAAATACAAAGGAAAGCCAATCTAAATGTGTGTGTGTCCTCCTTCCCCCAGATGAAATCTAGACCAGAATGCAATTTCACTGAATTCACAGCATACCTCAAACTGAACTATTTTCTTTGTAATTGAACCCAAACCAGAATTCAATGAAAGCCTTTACTCCTCTGAGTGCTTGTTTCTATCAGGAACAACTCAGTCCTTTTTAGAAAGTGCCAAATTACTTCCACACCTATCCACATTTTTAAAAAAATTAAATTAGCCATCATAAAAATTTTTAGCTTAAGTCTTTTATATATTTGAAATAAGCGTTAAAAAAATAAAAGTCATGAACAGTACCATGGGTGTTTGTTCTGGTTTTTTCTGCCTTTCCAGTGTGGGATTTTTGATGTGTTAAGTAAGGACCCTGATACGTGCTTCTCACAGTGTTGCTTTGTGCCTTCTGTGCTGAAGATGAGCAGAGGTGCCTTTGGGCCTACTGAGAGCTGAACATCCTCAAGGTGTCCTGGCACCCAAAGGAGCTGGGAGCTGCTTGGGACCTCAGCATGAGGCTCAGTTACTTGTGGAGTCTTGGCCCAATGGTGCACAGTGAATCTACAAGGAAAGGGACATCAGCTCCTCTATGAAGCTCTGGGAAGTGAGGCTGTACTGCCAGCTGGAGTCTGCATGGATCTTGTGCTGGTTTCATTGCAGCACCTACAAGTTTTCCTCAGGAGACTTGTAGAAAAAGCCAGGGGTGAGGTTTCTGTGCTTAAGTGCTTGGGGTTTTTTTGGTTTTGTTTAGGCTTTTAGAAAAACATCAAAGCAGAGATATGTATCCCAGTAGAGGCTCATCACAGGAAATTTAAATTAGCCACTCTCGCAGCCTTTCCTGGTCTTCTCTTAGATGTCTCTGGCTATGCCAGCCACCAGTGCAGGGGAAATGATTGTTTGAATGGGGTTTAGATTTACCTTTTGTGTTGTATTGTGCTATGACTACAGTGGATTTCTGATAAACAAAATTTCTAATGACACTGCTTCCTAATCTTTGCCTTGCAATAGTTTGTGAGCAACCATAGTAGATTAACTAAACCAGAAAATATGTATATAATGAATAACCATTACAATGAAGCATACAGCCCTCTGTGGTCAGCAGAATATTTCAATTGAGACAATTTACCCCATGTTTTGTAAGGCTTCCAGCGAGATGAAGAAATCACTGCTTTTGTTTTTAAGATCTTGTCTGTGTTTTGTAAATATTTCTGATATTTATGACTGTACATATGGCTTCAATTGTAACTTAGGCTCAAGAGCTGGGCTGCATACCATCTAGGAGGAGATTATTTCATTATTGTTCATTTTTGTCAGGTTTTGAGGCTCAGCCTTTAGGAACTTTTGTACCTACAAAGGTAAAAGTATAGCAGTGAACCTGCAGCTCAGAGAGCACATGCAACCTGTGCTTGGGTTGGGTGCCAGAGCCAGGGTCCTTTGAGGGAATAGCTCTCCATGTTGCTGTGTGCTTTGGAACTGGGCCTGGGATGATAATTCTCTGTGCCAGCGATAGCACCTCTCTGCAAGGCCCTCAGCCCACTTGTATATCATATCTCTGTTTTGGAGAAGAGGAAACTCGGGACCGGAGAGCCCCTGCTGCCTGCCCAAGGTCATGCCTTGGGAGCCAGAGAGCAGTGTTCCATCCATACCAGGCTCCCTGTCCCCGTGTGAGAAGGGCTGCCTCTCACAGCACAGCCTGCTTCATTTCCTGGGCTTGGTAGACACCTTCCAGTGTCCAATCCCCCTGCCAGTGCCACGGCTCCTTGGATGGAGCCCTCAATGGGTGACTGCCTTGCCATCTAAGTTCCAGCCCATAAGATTCATTGTATTGCAGTTACTTGCTCCTCAGAGACAAGAGCAAGGCAGAAACACTTGGGCTTCACTTGGGATTTAGCAGAATCTTGGATGACTTCAGATTATTAAATAAGCTTCTGGCTATTCCCAGCACTAGGCATTGTGCAAACGGCGTACTAGGGATCTGTGAGTTGTTCCCTATTTCCTGAGCGATTAAGCTCCTCTCTTTACTGTGGATTACAAGGACAAAGAGAGGTTATCAGTCCCATAATAACTTGAAAGGACTCTGTAGAATGAATCCAATGTTAACACAGCTTTTCCAGCCTGATACCTGCTTTGACTAAAATACAGAAAATAAAGGGGGGGAGAAATAATTTTCTTTCTCTACTATTCTCTGTCATTTAACCACTTCACTCAGAAAGAGGGAGCTTTGAGAGAAGTCCCTTTAGTCAGAGACACTCATCCCAATCTTGTTTTTCTAGCAGGAAAAACCTAAACTGACTGGTGGACAAAGTTGTAGGAACCAACCCACTTATCCTAGCTTGCTGCTGGACGGTGATGGGGCTGTGTGAGTGGATCTTTGTGGGCTTTCACAACAGCTCCTTCAACCATCTGTGGACCTGAAAACTCCATGACTTTTCCTGTGCCAGCAGCTACTGCAATATGCAGATGACTTTGCATAGGGGCTTTTCTTGTATGCAGATGAACACATGAAAAATTACTGTTCTTTTTTAGAAGAAAAAAAAGTCAGCCTCGAACTGGAAAAGCTATTCTTTATTGTTTGCTTCGGAGGCTGCTGCTACTCTCAGCCAGTCAGAGAGCTGTGCCTCCAGCTGAGTTAAATGTGTACTGGCTGCTTTTTTCATTTTTATCACAGATTGTTAATATTTCCTGTTCCACTAAGCCACGTTTCCCTGGTACTCTTTCCTAGTGCTTGGCTCCTAAACAAAGTCACAGCTCTTGTCACAAGGCAGCGGGCTGCATACTTATCCTTTATGTGAGTGTTGACTGAGGGCTCAGCAGTAGGGAAGTAATGCTGACAGCTCTGCTCCAGGACAGCAGATTGTCAGCATTCCTCACCAGGGCACCCAGCTGGCCTGGGAAAAGGCTGCTGTTTTGGGGGTGGGGGCTGGGCCTCTAAAATAAACTGCCTGTCCTTCCAGAACTGAGGAAGATGGAGAGGGATGGTCAGATGGCCTCTTTCTGGTCAGAGGGAGGGTCAGACCTATGCATCTGCAGAACCCATAGTGAACACTGCGATTCTGCAGGCACGAGCTGAGTTGTTGGGTGCAAAGAGAGAGGGGTATCTGATGGCTGAGATGGCAGTAAGACACCACAACACAATGCTCATGTATTTATGGGCCATATTAAATGGTCCTAGAAATAGGCCATTATTTTCTTATAATTGTTCCTAATTATGAACAATTAGCCATTTTCCCCCTCCACCCCCCTCCTCATTAAGAGAACAGTGTAGCTTGCATTAGTGGAGAGGATGACAGGTGGGCCTGTTCCTGTGCTGAAGATTAGCCCAGGCAGTTGGGAGCAGCAGCTGCAAAGGAGAACTCAGCTTCTGCTGCCCCAGGGAAGCTGCTGCAGTCACTCCCAAGCAATTTGGAAAGTGTTCCCGTGTGTTTTCCTGAGGGCTTAAGAAGCTTGCAGTCCTGGCCCACAGATGGCTGGAGTTGTGAAACTGCAGCCATGGGGCAATCAGCTGCCTGCCACCCTGCCTTCATCCTTAGTCATCTGGGAGGGAGGCTGAGGAGGGGCTCCCCAGGCAGGAGCTGCCTCCCAGAGGCACTTGGGGCAGCCAGATGGGTGGGCTCTGGACCCACCTCTGTCCTTCTGCTAGGTACATCTGACCAGAGGAGCCTTCCTGGGCCACACTTGCTCCAAAGGCCTCTGCCCCACAGAACAAGCTTTGTCATGGATGCCATCGAAGGCCCTTGCCAGCCCCCTGGCTGTGTCATGCCACTGGCTTGCTGGCAGCTTCACCTGTGCTGCCATTCCTCACCAGGGTGCTGTGAGCTCTAACACTGCAATGAGCAGCTGGGTGAGGTCTGAAAGCTTCACAGGGCTCTGCAGAACACCTTTTACCTGCAGTTCTGGTGCTGATAAGCTCAGAAACAGCTGCAGTGACATGTTCTTGAATTGGGCTGCGGGAAGTTGGTGCTCTGAGCTGAAGGTGCAAGGTAAACATACCTTGAGGACAGAGCTCCCCAGGGCTGGGTGCTAGTCATCCCAGGAGTGGGACGATAGCATCCATGCTTGGTGGCACTTGCAGGGTTGGGGTTTTCCTAGTTTTTCCCTAATTCTGCTGGTTTCAGCCACAGAGCCACATACCAAAGGGTATTTTCTTCTCAAAGGAAATTCTAAATAACTTAATCAATTTTCCTGACTGTAGAAAATCCTCAGCAATCTCTTTTGTTGCTGAAACATGGTGCAAAAGGGTGAATGCTTATGCAGGTAACCTTAATACAATATTTCATTTTTGTCTGGGCAATGGCAGAGATCTAACACCATGCAAAGCTTGCATAAAAGCAAAGATTATATGTATTTGCAAATCTGTCATGGCTACAAACATCATTTTGCTGCCTTTGATTTCCTAATGTTTTAATTTAACTGAATCTAAGCAGATTTAATGGTTAATTTTCAGAATATTCTCTTAAGGATTTTTTTTCACTCAAAGTTGAAACCTTAAATCAAGCTGAATTTGGGAGAAGTAATTTACTTTTGCTCAGCTCTGGATACGCTTTGTCTTTCTTCAGCCTCTTTTTTCTTTTCCTCATCCTTGAGCATGCAGCGTTTTGTGGGACCCGCGATGAGAGCAGCTGCTCCCATACCCACTCTGTGCCCCTTGCTGATGTGTCTCCTAAAGCTATGGTAGCCCTGGAGCAGCCACAGCTGTGTCCTCTGCTCAGTCTCTATGCAGCCACCCTCCATTAGATTTGCCCTTGTAAAATGAAATTCTGGCGTAGCTGGAGCTTGCTCTGAATTCAGCTGTCACCGTCTGCACTGAACTGGCCCTTGGAGGCAAAGCCCTACAGCAGCACTCTGCACCAGTGTCCTTCAGGAAGGTCTTTTAGTGCCACACCTCTGCTGCAGTCACTGGAAAGCATTCACAGACATTAAGGAGATGGGATGGGTCTCGCCCTCTCCCAGCTGCCAGCATTGCTTTCCACATGTGATTGATTAAGGTGAGAGCTGGTTTGCCTTTGCCGCCGTCACCGCTGCCCTTGTGCTGCAGGCAGGAGTTACGGGGCACTGAAAAGCAGGAATGGTCTGAGAGCACAGGGTATTTCTGTGATACTCCTAATGGGTCTGCCAGTACTCTGTGTGTGGCCTTTCTCCAGCCCAGACCTCACAGAGCTGCTGTAAAATCCAGTACCTCACTGACCTGTAGCCTGGGAGAGGTCAGGGTGGCAAGGTTTGTGTGTACCACTTGGAAAAGAAAAATGCTTTTATAACACAGAATTCCCAGTTTGTGAGGCAATTCAAGCCAGGTCTTGTTTAGTATGATTCTTATGCAGGTGCCTGACTTCTGAGTGCACTGATAGCATTCTCTGGAGCCGGCAGGGTTAGCCCAGATTTAGGGCCACTCATGAGGGCCACCCCTGTTCCTGTGCACAAAGGGGAGGATATATACCAGGATACAGCTGTTTTCAGCTCCCAGATGTTGACTACATGGCATTGCAAAGCGGTATCTTAAATTTACTACTGCTGGTCTATTTAGCAGTGTTGCTATAGATGCTACAATGCCAGTGGGCTAAATAGCTCAGAACTGCAGCAAACTGTATTAATTGCTGTCCACTCTCAACCCATGAAATCCTCAGCTTTTATAAATCCTGTCTCTTTTTCTCCAGCCCTCTACATCCTTTACTAGCTTTCTGAAGAGGAAAGCTCAGTTTTTGTATACTTCGCCTCCCTTCTCCAAGAAACTTTGCTCTTAATTTTGTCAGCAGCTTCAAAGAGATCTCCAGCCCCCAGGTTTGCACACAACCTACTCAGGGGCGTTCAGTTCCTTCATGTTCACAGAACACATGCAAGTGTGGTGCTAGGAATGAGGAAAAATTAGTCTATTCAGCAGCCAGAGATGCTCAGTAGCTGCCCACCCTTGACAAGCTGTCACATCTTGCAGCTCAGGACAAAGGAAAGGTTTGAATTTTTCATATTGGAAGATTTCAAAGCCCTTGGATCTGTTCTGCTGGAGAAATCAACCCCTGTGTTTCAGTGTGCATGGAAGTGTGCACAGCAGTGGAATTCCTGCACCCCATGGGTGTGATGGAGCAGAGAGGGCTCACAGCAGGTGCCAGAGCCCAGCTGCCCACAGAGGAGGTGAGTCCCTGACAGACACATCAGGATTCCTCCTCTCTGGTGACCTGGCACCCTGCAAGGCTATTCTGCAGGGGATGGGTTTGTTGCTGGCACGTTGATGGAAAGTGGATGGTGCAGGGGCTGCATAACTCACCCTCCTTCCTCTGACTTACAGCCTGGCCTCCTTGGCAATCTGATCTCAGGCTGGCCCAGGGAAGGACACACCATACTTTAACATTTGCTCTTCAGCCTGAGCATTACCCAGGGGCACAGGGAGGGCCCCGGGCCTTTGGTGGGAGCGACACATTAGTGAAATGGCTCGAGACACAGTGCCCTCAAACACAGCCGCTCCATGAAAGGTCTGCAGGATATGGGACACCAAGGCCTCTCCCTGCCCCTCCCTGGCCTCATAACCAGATAGAGTCCATTTCTGAGGGAGTCTTTCTAGGAGACTTCAAAACACCCTGGTGGAAGCTTTAGTGGAGACCAGACCTGGCCTTCCTCAGATGGGCACCACCCACGGAGATCCCTTCAGCCCCAGGTGAACATGTTTCTGCTGCAGCCACCCTTGCCATGCTAACAGCAGTGATTAAACTGTTCCAAAAATTTAGAACAGCTAAAGTGAATGGGGCATTCAGGAAAATAAAGAATAAAGCTCCAGAGATGTAATTATGGCACTGTTGAAATCTGTGTCAGAATGTCACTGACTTCACTGAAGGACTTGCCTCTTCAGGAAATATGTGATCAAAATGGGAAGCTTGAGATTTTTTTATATCAAAAGCTTCTTGGGAATATGTTGATATGAAAAACATGTTTAAAAAAAATCAGTTACGTTTGTCATAGTTTGCCATAGGTACTCAGGTATTGGGAGGAGACTTAGGAACCCAAAGAGAAAGGTACCAGATATTTGAGTATTCACCCTCTGATAAGATGATTTCTGAGAAATGAGTCCTGTTGGTCCCAGAAGGAGCTCCAGCGCTTGTTTAGATAATGAAGAAAGAGCTTCACTGGCACATGGTACCCAGTTGTGCACCCATGAAGGGACAACTGGCCTAGGTCCAAGTCTTCACCAGCCATTTCAACACAGTTCCAGTTTCCCAATTGTCTCTGGGAATTCAACATTTGTCAGTGGCAACAAAATAGGTATTGTTCAATAACGATGAAAGTTTGCTATCTTTCTCTTTACTTACATTTCTCTGCAGGATGCTGCAGTTGAGAATGTGCTTTGAGAACATCAGAGAGGAAGGTAAAGCTCTGTCATACTGGCAGAGATGGGTCTACATGGCACCAAGAGGCTGGAATGCTGCTCTTGGTCACTGGCTCCCCAGAACTCTTAAACCACGAAGCCTGGCTTATCTCGATACCTCTGCCTGCTTGCCAACAGCTGCCTAAGAATTCTTTTCACTGCGCAGCATAAATAATTACTGAGCTGTCTTCTCCTCTGCTGCTCCCCCTGCCTCTGAGCCAGCCCTTGCCACCAGAGTTGTATTTATGCTGTTGCTGAGTCTGCCTGCAAGCCCTGACAAGCTGTCCCACGCAGCCTGCAGGAAAGCTGTGCAGGGGGGTGCTTGCCACCAGGAACACCAGGCAGGAGGAGGTGGCACTGTCCCACCCACATGGCTGCCTGGGGATGCTCTGCCAGGCAGCTGCTGCTCCTGGGCAGCCAGCACCCTGTGCCCCCTGCACTTGGGGTGGATTCACAGCTGCTGCCTCCTATGCAAAAACATTGCCACTGCTGGGGGAAAAACGTGGAAGTCCAAATTTGTCACAGGGCACTGGGAGCAGGCGCAGGTCCTTAACGTGCCTTTGCATGGTCCTACATGCCCCACCCTAGCTGCAAGTCCGTGCCCTTGTGCTGTCACATGTAGGACTGGGTGGTCAGGAGCTGGCTGCCTGGGGGAAAGCCAGGGCAATGCTGGGGTGCTGCCACCCCAAACTCCAGCACAGCAGTGCCCATGCAGCCTGCCACACTGGGGACTGGCTGCCAGCCCCACTGCAGGCTGGCCAGAGCTATGTGCTGCAGCTGGGGCCACCCCAACGTTTCAACTTGAAGAGAAGTCCCACCTGTAAAGCCTGCAGCTTTCCCTGTGGGTGCACATTGGCTGTTATCCCCTCTGTCCACTCCCTGTGTCCCAAGGTGGAGGTCCTGTTATATCTGGTACCTGAAGAGCAGCTTGTACCTAGATGCCATATCATTAGAGGCAGCTCTCACTAAAGGACAGTGAGCACTTTGCCATTATTCTCTTTCTCTGTGGCAACTCCTCACAGAAGCATGGACTTAAAACCAAGGAGCAAGTCTCTTTTCCCAGGTCTGGGTGATATTCCTACTAGTTTAATTAGACATTTCTGGTGATAGCTGCATGAGGCATGCTGCAGGACCTGGAATAATGCTCTGCTGAACAGAGTTGGAGGCCAAGATGGTGTGATAAAGAAATAAAAAGTCTTGATCCTTTTGCCCATCTTTTATTTGGAGTGAAATAAATTCTGCGATGCTTAAACTGGGAAGTTTCAATGAGAGGTCTGTCTAGAAGTGGGGAGGACCTCCTTGTTGTAGTGTGTTCTGTTAGTTTGTTTAATTGCTCCCCTATTTTCTGTATTGCTCCCCCATCTTCTGTAATGGTTCTGCCCTCACCAGTTTTTCCCACCATTGTGTTGTCAATTATTCGGTTGCCCTAGTAACTCCTGCCACTGTCACTGTCAGTCCCTTGAGTTATATAATTTCCCCTCCCCTCATTCCCTTTTAAGTAGACTTGTTTCTCCTCCCTGGGCCCAGTCAATCACCCCCCACTCCTCCTAGTTTACCAGAATCTTCTCCTCTCGGGGAGGCATGATTGGCTAGGGCTCCGGGGCCCCTCCCTTACATTGTATCTATTGGCTTTCCCTTAATGTCTATTATCTTAGGTTCACTCCCTTATCTTCCCCTATTGGTCCTCTGTAAACCCCTCCCTTGCATACCTCCCCCCTTTATAACCCTGTTGCACCCGTTGTTCAGGGTTACTCCCTGGTTGACACGTTGGGTTCTACAATAAATCTGACAGTCCCCAGCGAGTGTCCAGACTCCTCTGTCTCGTCGGCATAGCAGCGAATCCATCCGCAGTGAGCACAGCCCGAGGCCGTTGATGCCAAGGGGTGCTTGTCCAGTTGCAGTGGGCTGTTGGTTGCCCCTCCTGCTAGTCAGACTCTCAACCTAAGACCACCGCCTCGCTGCACCTCCTGGGTCATGAGGATGGTTCTGAAGGGAGACAAAGAGGTATCCATCCTTCCCTTTTGCATTTGCCTCCCATCTGCTGCACCCACTCCTGAGACAGGAGCTTGAGCTTTGAGTGCTTTGGGTCCCAGCCCCTCATCACTTTATGATTGTGCAACAGGTCGATGACAGGCTGCAAACCCAAGGCTGGGCATCCTGTGTCCTGAGGAAGTTGCAAATAAAAAAGCAATATTATTCTTTAATGACTGCTGACTTGGCACTGTGAATCCCATAGACTGGGTGTGGCATGAAGGATATCGGTTTTGTTAAGTATGTCTATTTTTCTATGAGACATTGACTTCATGTATCTGCAAAGAGGAGACTGAGGGATTTCATCCAGCTCTGACCCTTCTTTTTCAACCTCCCCTGTTCTGAGTCCCCTTCTCCTTGCCTAATTTGTCTGTTTTGCCCCAGTTATGTTCTCCTGTGAGTGTGCCTGGCTCACAGCAAACATCTCCCCCATTAGCAGAGGCAAGGAAGTCGTTGCGTGATGTTGCCGTCAGTGGATGGTTTATCTAGTTGTAATTCCCATGGCTCCAGCTCTGGGAGTGCTTATACACAGACCTCATTTTGCAGGGGTGGCAAGGGGAAAGGTCAGTATTCATGAATCATTTCCTCCTGGCTGTGGCAACAAGGTTGGTTTGTCGAGTGAGTCATGGAAGAGCAGCCTGGAGAGGCAATGATCTCCAAGCAAAAGACCTTCAGATCCTTAGTGACCCTTGAACACTGCAGCCAAGTTACCATCATCATTTCACATCCCCAGCCACAAATACCTTAGTTACTTAAAATGATCTGAAGGTATCATCTACCATGTCTGTGAGAAATCTTGTTCTTTCCAGAAGTATGGCAAGGACTCAAATATATGACTGCCCGATGGCTAATCAATTATCATAGAGCAAAAAGACAGAGGGAAGCCTATCACTCATTCCTTTGTTATAAAGGTGGACTTGTGTTGGTGTGCATGTTTCTATGCCTTTGTTATGGAGAGGGAGAGGTTTCCCAAAGGGAAGTGACCTGATGAAACAGAGTAGTTAGGGCTGGATTGATTACCACTTGGAACGATGTTAGTGCAGAAGTGATTCTGCTGCAGGGTTTTATCTTTGTATTAACATTGAGAAGCCAGTGTAGTACTGCTGTGTTATGAGCTACAAAAACTTGGAACAAGCCCATCCCCACAATGCAAAGCATAAAAAATGGAATGACTGAGATGCTGAGAGAAGTTGTACACGATCCACCTCAACACTTTTGAAATAGCATCAGTAAATTACTGCCCAAAGAATGCATCCTCTCACTCAAGAGATCCAGTTTTAGTGCAGACTTCCAGGGAAAACATTTAGTTGCCTGTATTAAAATCTTTTCCAGAAGAGCTGCCCAGCTGCAAGCTCTAAAATGTTCAGAACTTCCTCCAGAGTAGAGCTATTTATTTTTGCTGCCCTGTTTCCCCCATGCTCTCTATTGCTGCCATTAGGACTATTTGGAGCTTCAGTGGTGAGTCAGGCTCCTTCTTCACCAGCTCCTTTAGAGGTTTCCAGCCTGCCCTTTTGTCTTGGCACGTGGGGGGCTGGCAGTGCCAGGACAGGTGCAGAGAGCAGGGCTGAGTTTTCTCCAGTGTTTGTCAGAGTCCAGACACATTTGGTGGAACAGAGCCTGGCCAGTCCTAGAACTGTCTCTGCTGCAGGTGCCTGGTCCCTTTTGGCTGTCAGACATCTGAGAGGGAAGCATGTCCTTCCCATCCCCACGCTGGTGTGGGAGCGTTCCTGCAGAAGCTTGTCCAGTCTGAGGGCACAGGTCTGAGGGGCTAAGAGTAGAGGGGAGCATGTCAGCTGGTGGTGGCTCCTGGGTGAGCCACTTCCAAATAATATTGCCAGCTGTTTCCCTGACAGGGCATCCATCTGAACATCATCCTGGAGCCACACAGGAACCTTCTGCTCGGCCTTTCTCACTGCCACCACAAGGCCATGGCCCTACAGCAATAATTGTTATCTGAAGACAGGAGATGTAATTAAAAGGGAGATGAGCTACCAGGGGATAACACATGGTGTGCTCCCTCTCTGAAGGCAGAGAAGGCAGCGAGGAGAGGGCTTGGGCTGGGCTGTGCAAGGGCTGGGAGACTCAGAACCCTGCCAAGCTGCTTCCAAGCATGGTGCTTGCTGCACTGAGCATAGGGGAACCTCTGGCACCTCTGGTTGCCCTTGCACTACATACATTCCTTGCAGGAATATCTCATCTTTGGCCAAAGAGCTTCCATTTACCATGACCTTGAGGGCTCTCAGCAGGAGAAGGACCCTGGCAGCTGAGGGTTTGCACTGTTACTGATAGGATGGCACAAGCTGAACCTGCCTGGGGATCCTGCCTGCCTTGTCAGCTGGTGGTGCTTGAGACTGCCAGGAAACAATTGTGCTTGTGCATTATGGCTTTCCCACTGCAGCAGGGCTTGGCTGGGCATCTTCTGCAGCACATCCCTGTGCAGGGATGGTGCCCACCGAGCCAGCATGGCCACAGGGACAGCGTGGCTGCTGGCAGTCTCGGCTGCGTGATGAGCTATGAGCTGTTGGCACTGCAACCCTGACTGAGGCAGCCTCCAGAGTCTGACCATGTAGTGGGAAAGGAGGCTTTATTTAGGAATGGAAAGCATAAAATGAGGTACCCACCTCTGGCCTCCTGCAAATGATGCCATTGTGACTTGAGCAGCTGAGCTGGTCTTGCTGCCACCATGCTGGCTGTGACTGACACTGGCAGCATGAGGTCTCAGCATTTCATGCATCTGAAGGCCCAATCATTTTCTCTGAAAGCAGTCCGTAGCCACCTCTGACCACCACAGAAACACAATAGTTGTCTTAATATTGCAATGAAACAAATAAATCGATTATTTTTCTCTCCAAGATAGCATTGGCCAGTTAAGTCAAAGAAAACACCTCACAGATACATTAGAAACCAAAGACAGTCTTAAAATTAAGCATTAAATTAGCTGTCATTGTAAGAAAGTAGAGATAACAGTGAGAAAGACTCTAACATTGATAAATTGTCCTTAAGATATTTACAGACAATCTTCAACAGCAAAAAAGTCTCCTTGGTTCTTGCAAAAATGTTAACTGTATTTGTATACTTCCTGCCTCCAACCCAATCAACATTACCACCTGTGATTTTTCTGTAGGGGGGTAAACTCAGCCCAAAGGTTCAATTTTCTTTGTTGTGGGGTTCTGTTCTGTTTTTAAAGAGTTTTCAGCTGGTTGTAAAAGGGTTTTTGGTTGGAGTGGGAGAGTGGGTTTTAGGGGTGTTGGTTATCAAATACCATTACCAGCACAATAGTTTTTTTAGTATTTACATGTATCTTTAAGGACATATACATATTTAATCACTTATGTCATTTTCCCTCCAATATGCAGAAAATTGCTTCCTCTCAAAGGTCTGCTACTCATTGATGTGAGTTCCGCATGGTAAAATAACTCTTAGGTCAAAGCTTAATTCAGCAATGTAAAACAAATTAAAAAAATAAGAACTGCAGTCTTTCCAAGTGAATGAGTAACAAGAGTAATGGTGAATGCTTTTAGTGCTGGTGGCTGCACCATGATTAGCAAAGAGGCACAGTAGTGGTCAATTGTCAATCCCAAATCACAACAGGAATTGTCACATATGCAGGCAGGTATTGTTCACCCTCAGGGATTCAGGGCAGTGTGGAACAGTATTAACAAATATAATCCCTCCATTCAGTTTAGTACTTGAAGTCTTTCTCATGTATCTTCAGTACCTTCAGAACAGCTAGCTAATTCACAGGAAAGGCCTGAATGTGAAACACATGTTTCAGCAGAGTTTTAAATCCTCACAGTCAACATTTGGCTGGCTCTTTTTATTTCCCTCAGGAGCTTATTGATACTGTTGTTCAGTACACAGTAACCCTTGGAGGGTTTTGCTTCCTTTGTGCCTGCTGAAAGGGTTTGCCTTACTGACTGATCAGCTGTAATCGAGCAAGGGATATGAGATAATTTTGAAGTTGCACAGAGCTTTTCCAGGTTGGATTCTGCTCAGTTGCTGGGCACTACAGTCTTCCACTGGGTATCCACACTGTCCACAAGACAGTAGCATGAAGTGCCTGGAATTCAAAAATCCTTCCGTCATTTTTGCCCTAGTCACATCTATTTGGCACATTTTTCTTTACATGCCTTGATAGTGAATCCCCTGATTTAAACAAAATATTCAAGACTTTGTACTTCAAATTTGTTACTAGCATTGAGGAGATGTGTATGGTCATGATCAGCACTGTCTTATCTATTCTGTATCATCACTGTTTGGATCACCCATGTGTGTGTAAGTCAATGAGAGGGCTTTTTCCAACTTTCTTTTTTTGGCTTCTTGTCTTTCTTTGCTTGAAGTTTCTTGTCATAAACCTATTTAGGGAAGGCAAGGTGAAATGCTCCACCTGTCCTTAGAACAACACAGCTCTCAGGGGTGTGTTGTCTTACTCCTGAGTGTGAATTGAGGCCATTCAAACACTTGGCATTGGCCTTGGGGAGAGGCAAGAGATGGGTAGATGTGTCCAGACTGAAAGTCAAAGGGTTCTGAGCTATCAAATCTGTCTTTCTTTTAGGTGTGAAGAGCAGGATCTTACTCCCAGAACTCGAGTGCCATTTTCTGTACTGTATGAAGTACCCACTTATGTGTGTGTTTCCCCTGTGAAATTGTTGCTTTTCTTGCTGTCCCCACCTTCTGCCTCCCAACACATTGTCAGAAGAAAGCCCAGAGATAAGTGCTCAAGCATTTCCTGAGCTTATAACTCTGTTCTCCTGAGGGACAGTTGATCTGATCCATTTGAAAGCTTGAGTACCAAGTGTCATTCTGTCTCTTACATACATACTGACTGAAATTTTGAATGTTTTTTACAGCACTGAATAAAACACATAAAGTGCTCCTCTCTCTGCAACTGCGTGGTGGCAGGGGCACTTTTGCTATAATATTGTGTATCTTATATCTAAACATAATGATATTCTACATATATATACATAAACACACAGAGCATATATTTAAAAAACATTAGTAGCTGTTTTCAGCTTTTTGGGGACGTGAGGAGCTTCTGTCATCCATGAGGCTTGTAGGACTCAAGCAATGGTTTAAAACTCATGGTATGTGGATAATTGAAGTATCTTAAATTGGACTACAGGACAAAAGCAAAAGCCACTAGACTTAAAAGTTTCTACACAGGGCTCTACATATCATGGACTGGAAAAATATTATGGGACTGACAGTTGTAAGAGGTTGAAATGCATTGGTCTGTGACCTTGTTTCTGGTGCTTGGTAAGTGTACCCAGACTACTCAAAGAAGAGGCACTGGGGCAACTGATGCATATATTTAAAAGGAGATTCCTCCCAATTATCCTCCTGCTACTAAGCCTTGTCCCATGGTTGTCAATCCTTTACTTATATTCTACCTGCCTATTTTCACCCATCCACTTATATGGAAGCTATTTAGGTTTCCTGTAAGACAAAAAGAAAAACTCAGCTCTTAAGCTGAAGTTGTGCCAAATCTTATTTCCAGCCAGCAAATCTTTTCTTCTTTTATTTTGATTTATTTTTTTTATCCCAGCCCAGTATATTGTTTCATTGCATGAAGAAAATGTTATTACAGTGGGTTCACAGAACACCTGTTGCATAAATCTTGGTGATTTTCAGAATGTGAACTCCTGCTGGCAGAGACAGCTGTGTCTCACATTAAACACAGAGTATAAGGTATCCAAGGAGGAAGGAGAGAAAAAAAGGGCTTAAGATAAGAAAACAGTACATCAGTGGCCAGAATCTGTTGTCAAGATTTATAAGCTAAATGAGTTACAGTTGAAGAGGATATTAAAAGAAAGCCATTCTATTCCTAGAAGACAAAATGTGTTTTCTCAGAGGGATTCCCAGAGGACTTTTCATTTCTGACAGCAGACAGAGCAGACAGCTGGTCCACATAAAAATGTACGTGGTAATTAACCTATCCCTCCCATTACACCCAGAAAATATTTAACAAGCAGAGACATTGCTGAGGAATACTGACAAAATTTGAGGGGCTTCCTTGCACTGTGCCAAATTCTTCTAACTTGCTATTCAAGGCTCTGTCTTGTTGGTTCAGCAACAAGTCCCTGGCACAAGGAAGGAATGTAAGGAGCACTGCCTTAATCAGCGGAACTTTGCAAATGTTGGGGTATGTTTTTTTCTATGCAGTTCAGTCTCCTCCTCCTCTCCAGCACAAATTCTGCAGCCTGGTGACAGGAGCAGGGCCACCAAGTCAGCTGGCTGCTTGCCCTCCAGTCTGCCCCATTCCGTGTGAGTCGTCCCCTGAAGGAGGGTGCTCAAGCCCTGGCTGTGGTGGCTTGGAGCGCCAGCATTGGTGTTCTCTGGCAGAAGTGAGATGTAAAGGCTCCCTCCACCCACATTTTGCTTCGCACCTTGCAAGGCCGTGGGGCTGTCCCTCACCTGGACTCTGGGTTGGAGATAAGGACAGGACTCCCTAGCCCTGCCAAGGAATTGATATTTCCAGCACCTTCCACAGCAGTATGGTGTGAACCCCATGGGACATCTAAAACCTAGGAACCAAATTTAAGTTGAAAGAGTTAACTCAGCACAAGGAGCTGCTGTCAGAAACAAACACATCATAGTAAAAAAACAACTCTCGGATGCAGCAGTGGAAATTTTGTCTATGCACAAAGGGGAATTAGGTCTTCAGGGAACAGCCTTAGAAGCAAATTAGAATAACACTCTAGGAAGGAGTGATGGTATGAGAGAGGTCAGTGTTTGCAACTAGATCAGAGTGGACTTTTTCCTTCAGTGTTTGATTATTTGTGCTATTACTTAGATCACGTCAAGTTTATTCAAGCATAGTCGTAGTGTTCTCCAAAAGCTTATCCCAAATATTTTAATTCACTTATTTCTCTCATCCGCTTCCCTTTCCTCTTCCACTTCACTATTACAGATGTCAGATCAACAAATAAAGTGTGTGGGCAGAACAATGAAACTATTCTCTTGTAAAAAAAGAAGAGATTATTTCATTCTCCTGCTATTAACTTTAAAAGAAAAGGCCTTTTGTACCTTTTATACAAGCGTGTGCAATGATACGATTGTGTACCTCATCTCCTTAACTTCAGAGGAAATGATTCATGAAGAACAGTATATGGTTGTAAAGGCTCTGGGTATACCCTGAAATTCCTCTTACCTCATAACTGTTTTCAAGTAAGAAATAATAATTCCTGAGCTTAATGTGACGCAAGTAACCTGGACTGAACTACTTCCACTCTACTCCAGAATCCTGACTGGGCTGAGAAAGGGTCTGAGCAGTTGTCCATCTATTTATATACATTACCTGATTTTCCTTATTCTCCACATTAAATTTTTTATTGTGAGAATAGGGAAATGGGAGGGAAATGGGAGAAGAAAAGGCTAGCTAGATTGAGAGAGGAAAAACTGGGATTTTTTTAGAAAAAAGATGTTGATATTTTTCTTGATGTGTATTATCTATCCAGAGAAATTAATAAGAAATCAATAGCTATTTTGATGTAAGCTATCAATTTTTTTTTGGTGCCAGAAATTTTGTTATTGCTACTGTAAACTTTGACAATAAGAACACGTATACTGTGGCACTGAAAACACGAATCATATTTTTCTAATCAGAAGACGCCATGATTTTTTCTCATATCTTGAATTATTGTCTCTCCATTCTTGGCATGGAATGTGGCTGCTATGAGTATTTCAGCACCACTCTGCCTTTCATGAGGGCACGTTTCATATGGGGCCAGCTGGGTTTGGTGCCAGACCTTTCAGGCAGTTTATCAGTGCAAGGACAACAAAATCCTGCTGAACATGGCAGCCGCTCTTCCAGTCATGGTGCCCTTCTCCACCGGCCTCTGCTCTGTGACCTGTCTCTGCAGCAGCTCGCACTACCTGCTTGGCCATTCTGGCACGTGGAAGAGCTGATGTGTCTCCAGAGGAAGAGGGTTTAGACTGGGCAAGAATGCCCCCTGGCTCTGTGCTGGTGCCAGCAGCAGCTGTGCTGTGAGGATTCAGCCCTCTGAGGGGCACAGCTCTGGTGCCGCCATGGAGCAGGCCGGGCACGGCTCCTCTGCTGGCACCGGGCCCTGCGCGGCTCCTGGGCATGAGTCACACGGCCCATGTCCCTGATAAGGACGGACATTACTCATCAGAATGCCACGGACCCCATGCGGCAAAAGTGTCACCACGGGCTATTTTGAAAATGTTATCTCATGCTCATTTCCTTGTGCATCAGGCCTTGGTGCATCAGCAATGGGCCGCTAAAATAGGATGTTATTTGTTTCCAGGAAAGATCTTCTGCCACTCACTGTCTTGCAGTGGGCTTTGTTTGTGCACGACCACCTGTAATAAGGACTGAATTTCATTCAGGGATTCAGTAGGACTGAAGGAAGCTGATGGTAGCCTGCCTCTGAACGCAGAGCTGTTCACCAAGTCCAGTGGCAAGAGCTCAGCCTGTCCTGCCAACATGCCTGGGCGCTTTCTCCTGCACCAAGCTTTCGCTGGGGGTTACCACTTCTGCCCAGGTTTTGTTTAGAGGATTGTTTAATCCACCACAGTTCATTTCTTCTCTTGTTTCAGATTTTGATGCCATTCAGGTCATGACCAGTATTCATATTAGCTCAGTACTGGGGTTTTAATTAAACACTGGCCTGTGTGATTGATTATAGTTTTGCAAACAATCTCAGGAATAAGGGGAAGGAATGAAATCAACTTTATTAGAGGCCAGATTTTGACATCCTTCTGGTGAAAAATAATGAAGTCTTTGAATAGTCCTGTTACTTTCCTTTAATTTATTTCTGTGGATCTTCTTTCAGGGCAAGACTTTGTGCAACATAATCGGGACCTTTATGATTTAATCTCTTCTGCTGACAAGGAACCTTTACTGCTCAAATCCTCCAAGTATTTTGAATATTTCATAGCTTGTCTCAGTTCTGATAGCTCTATCTTCCCTTAAAATGTGACTAGAATTTGGCTGCTCCATCACAAAGTTAGATCTATCATTCTTTCAAAGCTTTTCCTAAGTTCTTGAAGAGGTCACTGATAGTGTGTTACATCTTCTAGAGAAAACCAGTTGTCTGAAAACTATTTTACACCAATATTTAAGCATATAAATATACAACTACATTGCAGACCAATGACCAGTTTGTGTTTAGCTTAGAGTTATTATCATATTTTAATTTATTCTGGCCTTTTTGCACTCAGGAAAACACTGCCCACTAAATATCTCTGTCCACTGGAAAATACTGCACAGTTTTCATGGTGTTGAGTATTTGTGGGTCTGATGTAAAAGTGAGTCTGGTATGCCTGAAAATACTCTCCTGTCCTGTGTATCCTACAAGTCTTTGTGATGGCACCGTGTGACAAAACCTTTCCTGAGAGGCTCCACCAGGCAGGAAGGCACAGGGGAGGTAAATGCAGTGCCTGAGGTCAGGCTGGCAGCTAAAGAGGGAAAGCAGAGGCACATCTGGGTGGGCTGGTGGGATGTGGACAAGACAAAGATGAGATACCCAGAAGGAAGAATTTGGGTGCAAGGAGCTGGAACTGAAGACACAGTGAGCTTGGACACCTGCATACAAACACAGACATGGAGAGGGGCTTCATGTAGATGAATATTCTCTGCTGGGAGTTTTACCCATGGTTTATCTCACACCTTATGAAGAAGAATTTCCTCAGCTTTTCAAATTCGATTTCTTTGAGAAGAATAGAAAATTCTGAAGTCTTGAAATAAAATGCATTGCCATAAAAGAAAGTTTTGAGCCAAGTCACAGAGGAAACATATTTCTATATTAACATATAAAACAGCTGAGAAGCTCTAGTGTTGAGAGCTGACCTATAAATGATGTGTAGATGTTTGAAGACAAGTGCTGATTCAGTCCTTGCAAGCAGATGGTTTGCAGGAGAAACTCTTGGCTGTGTTCTGGACTGTTCTGTGTGTTTGGGAACCTGTCTCATCTGCTGCCTGTAAGTAAAGCTAAATTCTTCCTTCCTTGCTTCCTCATAGGAAGAGGACACAGCTAAGGAAGGGCCAGTTTGAAGCCTTGGCTAAGGGTTGGGGAGTTGGTGGTGTTGGTGGTGCTGTTTCTTTTAATCCATGGAAATAGTACAAATTGAGGTTAAAATAGAAGCCTTTAAATCAATGGTATTTATCTTTACTGTTCAGATTTAATTTTAAGTCTTTTATTTGAACTTACTTCCTTATTAATTTTCATGGCATGGTAGAGGTGGGAGGAAGTTATCTGTCTAAAGGAGCAGAGGGAAGTATTTTTTCACCCATGTTTATCAAAAAGAGTTTGCTGCTTTAAATTCTCTTCCCTGTAAACAAGGCCATTTTGAGTATATTTTTCTGAGGCAGTGGTCAGCCTTTCGAGGCTGGATTTGGTTCAAAATAGGTATATGAACAAAACTTTTGGGGTTTGTTTCTTTTTTTTTTTCCCCAACTGAAGAGAATTGGTGTTTTGCAGTGTTCCTTGACATCTTTTCATCCCTGTTCTCTCAGATACACCCTGGGTTTTTTCCTCTCCTGCTCTGGTTTCACATTCATGCCCATGGCAGAAGCACTCAGCAGGATGCAGAGCATTCAGAAGACGTGAGCAGACTTGATGCTTTCTTAGCCCAAAGAGACATATTCACCATTGACTGAATCCCATTAGCTTAATGCATTATGCCCATTAACTTTTGCTATGCTGTCTTGGGTGCTTGACACAGTGCATGACACCAAATCCATTTTCTAGAGCTGTAAATGCAAATCAGTGATCCTGATGGTCACGTTCCAGTGACATTTGTATAGATGAGCACTACAGCCTGATTTCTATATCTGCTATTGTTGCCTTTAAATTTTCTAACATAGTAGCATGCATGGCCTGAAAAGGAGATTTTCTGGGAATTTAGGACAGCAAGAAAATTTTAGAATTGGCATCTGATGGAATTAATGTAGTAAATTTTATTCTATAATTGTATAGATGGTTATTTTTCTATATATTTTTATGCAGTTGTATGCAACACAAAAGTTCTGCAATGATTACATTTGCTGTGATCTCAGCAGCAATCATTTTGATCATCACAGGAAGATGGTATCCCACTGTCAGCTCACAGCCTGCTCTCACTTACAGAGACAAGCCAATATTTCAAAATTTTTACCAGTGTAAAAATTAAGTCAGGCCATAAACCATGCCATCAGCTGGTGTTGGTGATGGAGCAAAGCTAAAGTGCCAAGCTGCAGCTGCCATGTGCCCTCAGGGGGAAGTCCAGCCTTGTTTGTTTGCCCATGTTCCTGGTTGTGGGAGTCCTTCCTTGCCCTATCCCACCAGTGACCCTTGCCATGCCTGTTCTCCCCAGCCTCTCACTTCTACTGGGCCTCCCCTATGACTGCACTTCTCTCCCTTTTCAAAGTGAAATAATATTTTTCAAATTTCAAGCTGCCACCATAGCTGGAGGTACATTTAACAAGCAGGTCTTTAACCAAGGGTGAGAAGGCACAGTAAGATGCAGTGGATAAAAGCAGGAGGCAGACCCCTTCAGAGTAGAAATCTGGCCCACCTGTAACCAGGCAGGAGAGAGGCTTGGGGGAGCAGGGCACCCTGAGGTGCCACGGGGTGCTGTGCCTGTAGGTCCCTGTTTGTGGCCCTGAGGCATGTGGCATGGCCAGGGATGTGCTGCAGAGTGACTGCCCAGGTCACAGGGAGCACAGGAGCTCCCTCTCCCCTGCCACATTCCTGAATGTACTGCTGGTCACCCCCAGGCTGGCCCCTGAGCTCCCTGTGGACAGCTAAAGTGTGCTCACTGTCCTGTGCTGAGGAGCAGCAGTGGGTGATGAGCACTGCCCTGATCCTGCAGGAGGAGCAGGCAGGATCTCACAGATTTTGGCACTACCTCGGTGCAAGCAATAGAGCCTGCAGAGGAATGCTCATGTTCCAAAAAACGGTGCTCTTGAGCTATGTGCCAGGAGGCTCAGGACTTCAGCTCCATCCAGGGCAGGAATCCAAAAAGACCAGAAGAGACTGCAGCCCCTATCATAAATTCCTGGCAATGAAAAAAGTTCCTAATTTGGAGACTTGGTACTATTATTATCATTCATCTCATCTCATCTCAAAATTAATTTTTATGGGGATATACTGGAGCTGAATCCTTTCTCTTTGTTCCTAAATAAGCAATATTGAAGAAGAGGAAGCACGTAGCAGGTTGCACAAGCAGTTTGTGCAGCAGTCAGACACCCCTGTAGGAGAGCACTGCATTGCTCTCTCATACACACACACACACACACAGACACAGACATTCATTGACAGAGTCATTCCTAACAGATTACAGAATGTGTTTCTGTGTCAGCTCTTGTATTTTTAGCATTTATGTTTGTGATACTGATTTTCTATCCTGCTGTGCAGAGGAGACATTATAAAAGCATCAGCCTTTTGGGGATGCAGAAGTATTTCCCTGTCTTTCTTCTCATACAGTACACTGTTTTCAAAATAATAACAAACAGATATTTCTTACCTCTCAGACCTACTGTTTGGGTTTTACAGAAAATAGGTAACTTGCAGGGAAAGCTAGGACTCTATATGCTCCTTCAGACTGCAGTTATTTCCTTATAATTAAAAAATTAGGTCCCTTGCTGTTTCTTTCCTCCAGGATAATTATTTAATGTAAATGAGCTGTTCTTGCACAGACACTGCCTCTCTTTCTCGGGCTTTTCATCTCTGCCAGGGCTGATTAAAAAGCCCGTCTATGACTGAGAGCTCAGCTCATGTTTGGGAATAAAACTGAAATCTAATGTTGCAATTGCAGCAGCATAAATGGCTTCTTTGTGCTCCTGCTCACATGTCTGAATGCTGAAACCTGGCTGCCCTGGAGGCTCACCCCTGTGGGTCAGGAGGCCAGGATGTGCCCCTCTCCTGTGGCAGAGCCACTGCTGGGCACAAGCCCTGCCCCAGAGGGAAACCCAGTCCAGCCTGGAGCGTCTGCCTGGGCCCACCAGGGTCTCTTATTCCATTTTCCCACTTGAACAAGGGGCTGGGGGAGCTGTTACCTGCCTAATTGTAAAACCTGTTTCATATGTTTTCCTTGTCCTGATAGCAGGTTAGTGTTACAAGACAAACCGGAGAGCTGCCCTCAGGCTACATTTGGTAGACAGTTTCCAGTTTAAGGACATTTTAAGCACAGAGTGTTTAGCAGAGGTTGTTAAATAGCAGAGGATAGCTTCACAAAACCCATCTGTATTCTCTCCCCACGCTCCCTCCTGTGTGTTATCCTCAGTCTCACAGTGCCCTGCGTTGCCTGTCTTGTAGGCAAGGAACCTTCTGATTCCCACTCTCCTTGCGCAATTGTATGGAGTTTCCTGCAGATTGCAGTAGTACTGCCAGGAGCTTGTGGGAGCTGCTTTCCTTACCCTCTCCATTTTGAACCTCTCCAGAGAGAACAGTGCCCATGGGGAATCAGATCCCCGTGACTGTGTGTGAGGAAGAGATGTAAGGGACAGTTAAGGGACCAGAATTCCTCTGAATCAAGTCCCCACAGATTTGGAGAATAACCCCTCTCAGCCACTTACTTCAGATGGCTCCTCACTGTGTAGTTAGGTGTGGAAAGAGTGCATGAACAAAGGGCTTTGTCCTGCTCTCATGAGGACAGTCCTGATGAGTCCAGTTGAAGGGTGGACCTTAATGATATTCATTGAATCACCACAGAGTGGTTTGTGTTGTAAGGGACCTTAAAGACCTTAAGTTCCACCCCCTCTGCCATAGGCAGGGACACTTTCTACTAGACCAGGTTGCTCAAAGTCCCATCCAACCTGGCCTTGAACACTTCCAGGGATGGGGACACACAACTGCTCTGGGCAACTGCTTCTGGTGCCTCACCACCATCACAGTAAAGAATTTCATCCTAATAGCTGATCTAAACCTGCCCACCTTCAGTTTAAGGCATTCCCTCATCCTCTCTCATTACAGGTCCCTGCAAAAAGTCCCTCATCAACTCTCTTGTAGCATCCTTCAGTTTATGGAAAGTGCAACAACGTCTCCTTGAAACCTCCCTTTCTCCACACTGAACAGGCACAACTCTCTCAGCCTGTCTCATAAGAGATGTGCTCCAGTCCTTTGATGAACAAATCAAATCATCAAATTTGATCATCGTGTTGTGAGACCCAGGGTGGCAGGAATGCTGAGGCAGAGAGAGGTAAAGGACTTTGCCTTTGATGCAATGGGAGTCAAGCCTGGGGTCATATTTTGGGATGTTTTCTTCAAGCAGGACTATCAGTGACAATGGTGACTTCTCCCCTTCATTCACCCTGATGTTCTCAGTCAGGTACCAGGTCTCCTGTGGACACTGTGATTGGTCTGCATTCACCAATCTCACATGGGAAAGCAACCTGGTAAAAAAAGAGAGACAAAAGAACAGTATTTCCAGTTCTCAATGCTCATATGGTGGTTACTATATAGTAACTATTACATTTTGCAAGCAACAACAGCAACAAAAAAGAATATAAGAGCTTTTTCTTTTCTTTCCAGATTTCCTTGTCACAAGACCTTCTCACTAGGAAATGAGGGGATTTTAATTCTCCTGTGCTGGAGGACAGCTTCTAAGGGAGGCTGTAACTGGAGATTTCTTTTGTGAACAAATGGATGCATTTGGGGAACATGAACAGTCCTTATGTCAGGACACTTTTACCACGGAGATGAAATTTCTGACATTATTGAATTTATTATGTGGCATACATGTGTAATTCAGTAAGCATTTGAACAAAAATTAATTGTCCAGGGATCATTCGTAAGCCAGTTCATCTTTGTAAATCTCTCGTGTTTTACATTTCCTGTACTCGGGATGAGCTTTAATTTGAATAAATGGAGGTGAAACTACATTAATTACTTCAAACTGGGCCATAGATATTAAGTAATTAGTTGGTATGATGGTTCAAATTCCAAGGCCTTTAAGGGCTATGGAGTTCAGAAGGGGCTTTAGTCAAATTTAGCCATGTGTTAAGTGCCCAAAGAATAAAGCTCACTCTTTGTAGTGTTGCTGGGAACACTTTCTGAAATAATTAGACCATAGGCAGGTAAACAGACAGGAACCATTCCAGTAGCACTGCAGGAACACCAGCTGGAAAATGCAATTTTACAAAACCCTTGCTAAAATGTAAGTGGTCTTCAATGTGCCTAAAATCAAGGTCCTCAGTGGAGTGCCTGCATGGATGTGTGCCAGTGGTGACATGACCCTGGCAGCTGGACTCAAGCCAGCCCTGGCCCTTGGCCTGCCCTGCTATGGCACTGTGATCCTGTGCTGGGGCTCCTCGTGTGCTCGTGTCACAGCAGCTGGTGCTGCTCCCTGGAGCACCTGGGGACCAGGGCTGTCTGCTCCTGGGCCCTGGTGTGGCTGGACAGTCTGGCCAGTCTGGCCTGTGCTGGCTTTTCTCATGTTCATCCCAGGGATTTCCCCAAGTAAGTATTAATTGGAGGTCCTGATTGCTCATTAGGCTTATGGTGTCACCTGGCCAAATGGACATCTTCAAATTATGCAATATATCGGTCTTCGTTGAAAACTTTCTGTATCCATTCATGTTGGTGATGTTTCTCTTTATCCCTTCTCAGCTATGTTCTGCTCCCTCAGTGAGTGTGTGTGACATGCAGTGACTCCTGACTGGCAAGGTGTAGGCTGCATATGCCAACATTGGTGGCGGAATAATTGGGACTTGCTTTTTATAGATATTCTGTAAGGGTTCCACAGAACATAAATGCCTAGTGAATCTCCCTGTCAGAAAACAAATTCACCAAATGTTTGGGGAAGAGAAGACAAAAGGAGACAAAATGGCAAAAATTATTTCAGCTGCTTGCCTGAGTGAAAAATTTAGCATTTTAAAACATCTTGTGTTTTAATTACATGCCTGGCTTTTGGTCTCTTTTCAGGAGATGACTAGAATTGTAGGCACACTAGCAGATGGGGATTAACTAATTCTGTACACAGAAGAGAGTGTCACCTTCTTGCAACCTAAGCTGTCATGCTGTGAACAGTCAGGGTCCAATTTCTCAAGCTGGTAAACAAGTCAATATGCACACATGCTATTGAGAGAGTTTCCAGAGCACCTTGGTAGGCTCACTTTCTGAATCCTCTTGGATTCAGTAGGAGAAAGATCAAATCTTCATAAAAGGTATCTATGACTCTGTTTGCAAGGACTTCTTTATGTTCTATGTACAGTGGTTTTCACTTTACAGAGGCAAGTAATTTTCTAGTTTAGTTTCCACCTTGTCTCATCACCTTCCCAGACCCATCTGCCCAAAAATCTTGCTTCACAGGAAGGGATGGGAAGGCGTGTTTTCCCCAGGGTCTCTCTGTGAGTATCTAGATCCAAGGCCAAAAGCAAGGGGTTGCCACATCTTTTGACATTGCTGTCTGAGGCAGTGGGGGTTTTTTATCACCTGTTTGGTCATACATTTAATTTCCTTAGATATTCCTTTATTAACAGACAAAATATGCTCTAGAAACAGTGATAATAACCCTGTTGAAAAACTGCTGATTTTCTTACATTATCATCCCCTTGATGTTTCTAACATTCTTTAAATCAACATGAGTTCAACAAGACTGCTCACCATGCTCTCTGTGCACAGAGAAATTGAAGACGTGGCCCTCCATGCCCCAGGGTACAACAAGTTCATCTTCAGAAGGGAGGTGTTGCTGTGGCTCAGTGCCTCATGAGGTGCTACCCCTGAGAAAGCTGCAGGAGCCATCCCTTGCCTTTATCACCTTCTCTGGTAGCTACATGGTGGTGTCTGCTCAGGATGCCATTTGAGAGGTTGAACTCTTCTTCTAGGCTGTGTGTGAGAATTTGCTCTTAACTTTAGGCTTTGAAGTGCCCCACAGAGCTGGTCATTTGCTTGCTAGGCACAGGAATACACCAATAATGTCTTTGAGACTCCTCCTAAATGAAACTTCAAGGAAAATCCCACAACATTTTCCCATAGCTTTAAGTCCTTAGTTAACCAGCAATAGCTACTCTCCAGCTATCTTCTACAAAGTCAGTGTCACAAATGCTTGATACAATGCAGCTTCCTAAGTCTTAACACTTGGAGTATTTCATATCCTGTTTTTATTTATGGTGGATGGCTCTTGGCAAACAGGGTAGGGGCTGTATATATTCATGTATAGGGTGTGCTTTAGCAGTGCACCTCATCAATCATCTTTCCTTGATACTTAGAAATAAGATATTTACACTTCATTTTTTCAAATTTCTGAATCATACTCGTTAGAGCAATGGAAAAAGTTGGACTCTTTATTGTGATTTCTTGAAGTACTTTCCATTGCAGTAGCTTTTTCTCCTTGGTTGACTGTTTCTATAGAAGTAGATCTGAGGTACAACTGATCAAATTAAAGCTGTTGGAAATGAGCCAGTTTGATTAATTAGTTAGCCATTTCCTAGCAATGTTTTTAGTCTTACATAGTCAGTGGCAGAACAGACTGTGGCATAACTTTATATATGTAATTATAGTCTGCACAGATTGTGTCTCTTCAAACAGGCTCCTATTTAAAAATGAAGGCATGTCACAATTGATCAGGCTTTAATCCTTCTACACTGTGGCCTCATAAATAGACTGTTAGTATACATTTATTAAAACATCCAAGAATGCTTCACAAAATCAATTTTAATATTGTTTGCGTGGCTCACTAGAAGGAACCATCCATGCAGAACCATGCAGCCATCGGTTCTGATCGATTCTTTCTCGGCTAACAACAACAAGCTTTAATTGCTGGTGGCACCAGGTGAAGTCAGGAACTTGCAAGTGTTCCCAAGACAGTTAATTTGAGCTGAATTCTTGGTGATGGATGTTCAGCAGAGGGAATGATGTGGTCTTGTTTTGCCTATCAAGAAAAGAAACATCCCTTCATTCTCATTCCCCTTTACTGCAAAGTTCATTATATGTCTCCCAGTCATGATGAGGCTCTAGCAGGGGAAGAAAGTGAGTGAGCTAAAAAATTACAGCTGTTTCTCCCCACTCCTGCTAGCAACCCCTAGTGCTAGCTGGCATCCCTCTTTTGCCAGTGAGTCACCTGGATCTGCACCCCAAGAACAGAAGCACCTGCTCCAGTTCCAGGCAGCAGGCTCTGCTGCACAGAAGATGGAAATAATTTATGTACATATAAATGAAGTTAAACACTTGAAAATCTACCAAAATAAGTGGATGTTTTTTATTCAAAAAATACATTGTAGAGAAAAGCTTAATTAATTTGGGAAATCTGTGGTTTGCATATGTAGACATATTTAGATTATCATATTCCCTTCTGGCCCTATAATCTACAAGTGGGGTTTTCTGCAATACGCTACTCTTCCTTGGTTTGCAGCTTTTTTAGAAAGGTCCTTTTTTTTTCCCCCTTGTAAATAGAACTGGAGGAAGATGGCTTTTGATTTATACACAAATCAATACTCCCTTCTGATTGAATTCAGCACTGTGCTGCTGTAATTATATTCATGAATTTTGTGTAGGTGTAAGACAGGAAGCAATTATCAGCCACAGCCATGAACGAATATAAAAGAAATCTCACTTTTCTTTGGAACCGTAACATTAATGGCATTCTCTGTTTAATGTCAGCCCCTTTCACATGACTTCTGCTTACTGCTCTGTTGCTGAGCTGAGGAAAAAGTAATAGCACATAGCCGTGACTAAAGAACATCTGCTTGAATTTAGGGTGCAGTGTTTGGAGCTTTGACTTACTGAAGAAAACCAATATTTTCAATTTGTATCAAAACAGGTGATGGGTTTTAGTTCAAGCATTTTCTTTTCTGAAAGCTGAAACTTAATCATGGCTGTAATTCTTTCCTTAGTGATTCTCTGCAGTGGCAGGTGTTGCAGAAGCATTTAAGGGAAGTGTCATCAAGGCAGTTTCACTGGGAAGAGGCATAAACAAGGATGATCTGAATCATTTTAATTACCAGCACTCAGTTACCAGTGGGCTCTGGAGAGACATCATTGTAACACAGGCATCGTAAATGTAAGAGAAGCTGTCATCTAAACACTAATACATGAATTTTGACATTGAAATGCATCAGTCAGCTGGAAGAAATCTCCTGTGCTCAGCTGAAGTGTTCACTTAATGCCTTAAGGTGTATCCACCCACAAGTGCTATCCTTACCTCCCTCTGCACAGACACAGCTACTCAAGTTACAAAGACTAGCAAAGACCAACTTGAGGACTAGGAAATATGGTGTTGGTGGCTGAAAGGATGAAGAGCCATCAGGGGAGGTTTGGGGAGCACTGCTCCTTTTGAGCTCCTGTCTGGACAACAGGGGAGGAGAAAAGTGGGTTTTGCAGGCAGACTGTATCCACCCCCAAGCTGCAGAGGGTTTGTAGTGGTGAAGTCAGGGTCCCAGTGCTGCAGGAATCAGGGCTCCCCTGTTACTTGTGAAGTGCTGCTGTAAGTCGGGTAACAGTCCTTGTCACACTCCTGGAGCTGTGTCAGACCAGGGTTATAAAATACCTTGGGCATCAGTGAGAGATCCATCTGGGTTTAGGGGCCCTTGGAGTTCATTGAACTGATTTGCCCCTTCTCTTGTTTGGCAATGCACTTTTACAATAAAATTTTATCACAGACTCTGTATCACATCACACTTATTATATCACAGATTGAACAGCTTCTATTTATGGCTGCTTCCACCTCTTAGAGGGCCACTTCCAGCTAGCTTTAAAGTTAATGTGGCTGAAGTGGGATATTTTTCTTAATGATAGTAATTAACCTCTGAATTGCTGACTTCGCCCTTGGTTATTCCTTTCTGCTGGTGCATTTTTGTGCGTGTGCAAATGATTATCTATAAAAATGGAGACCTCTTAATCCATGTAATGCATAGCTCATTTAGGGTGCAAGGCTAAGTACATGCATGCCCTAAGGATACCTTGTTTTTTTCCCACTCAAACTGACATTTTTGCATCATAATCTAAATTCCACATTTAGGTGTCAAAGCGGATTGTCATAACCATTATTATAATCTTGATTGTAATAATAATATTCACAGATTTGACAGAAAGAATGCTGTTGAAAGCCTGACAATTTATTTAGGGCTTGAAAGAATGTTTTTAGGGCTTGAAAGAATGTTCAGAACTTCTCCCCCTGTTGTAAAGTAATAGGAAGGGAGGGCTGATCTCTGTAGCAGGTACTTTAATGTATTCTGCAGAGATGTTATGTACATTTCTGTGCCTAAGGAACAGATATAACTTATCTTGAAGTCAGTGAGGGGCAGCCTGAGCCTCAGAGGTCACCAGTACTGCAGCTCTCACTGGAGTGCCCCATCATACAGGTATGTACAGACCAGATGTGTGCCTGTGCTGACATTGCTATTCAATTTTACAGGGCACACAGTGTGGAGCTTGTGCTGATGATGTGCCCTGATGCTGGCAGAAGGGTCTGCAGCTGACATTTGTACTAACATATAGCCCCTTCAAGCAAAGTTAACAAGCTGCATTGCTTTGGGGAGAGATGAATGAAAATGGTGAGATTGTGGTGTCTTGGTGCTTGGCATCCTGAGAATGCTGTCAGTGTGCCATGAAGCCAAGACCAGCATCACTGTGATCTTCAGCTTTCCTAAGGCCCCTCAGGAGCCGAGCTGGCCTTGGGATAGTACAAGTGGTAATTGTTTTAAACTAAAAGAGGATTGATTTAGATTAGATGTAAGGAAGAAGTCCTTTAGAATGAGGAGCAGGAACCTGGAACAGGTTGCCCAGAGAGGTGATAGATGCTTCATCCCTAGTGACATTCAAGTTACATGGGGCTCTGAGTAACCCAGTCTAGTTGAAGATATCCTTGGTGACTCCAAGAAGAGTTGGACTAGATGGCCTTTAAAGTCCCTTCCAACACAATCTATGTGGTTCTGTGATTCTATGGGTACACTGAGCCATGGAGTGTGATGAGGAGGCACTCTTTGGTTTACCAGCAGATTCACAGTGGCTGGGCTGATTGGCACTGCTGAGATAAATAAAATGCTGCTAAATCCAGATCACTCAGTCTGTCAGCATAGCAAAACACCTGGGGACTGTGCTGCTTTCACTGGCTTTGAGCATAGTAGAGCCCATGGCTTGGAATCTCTTTAAGTAGATGCTGACAGATGCTTCATCTTGCGGTGGATTCCAAAACAACCAGCATCTATTCCCCCCCTTCTCCCCACACTCCAGAGTAAGCAGCAGCAATAAAAAAATAAATTCACAAGGAGATAGAATGCTGTTCTGTGAGAGCTATTCCCTCCTCTGCCCCTCTTTTTGCTAGCTGAGCTATTTGCCTTTTTATATTTTGGCTTTACACTGCTGGTGGGAATGTACATTCCTCGTGATTTCAAACAGCTGGATTCTGTATTTGAGAGATCAGTCTCCCAAAGTTCAGTCTGGATTTATGCAAAATTTACATAAACATGAACACAAACATATAAATACATAAATACAAAATCTTTTAAGCACATCCCCTTGCTTCCCATCCCTTCTCATTGGAGAGGGTTTCTGGGTATCCCAGATTAACTACTGAAAAGCCGGAAAAGCTTCAATGCAGCAGTGTTTGCTTTCTGGGAAAGATCCCAACAGCTGGACTCTTCTCTGTGGGATACTGTGCCTGGCTTTGGATAGGGCCCCTGGCATTAGGGTCCAAAGGAGGATGGGCAGAAGTGTGTGGGTGTGAGATGTGCACATGCACAAACACAGAAGGATATATCAGCTTCTGACTGCACAGCCTAACAACCAGGGGTTTGCTGGTGGGGATTTTACTTCTATCTTTTGTGAAGGGGCAGAGGAAAGTACATATTTCTCCCCCCCACTCTTTCATCATTCATTGCAATCTCAAGCTTCCTGTATTTGAGTAAATAATGTTATCATCAGTTTCCAGAAATGGTTTGGGACAAATTCTTCTTAGAAGTCCTTCCCACGCAGTTATATTTTGGTGTCCCTTATTTCCCAGGCAGGCAGTAAGACCTCGTGGTTAGGCTATATCAGTTTCCCCTCCCCATCCATCAGCTGTCTCCTCTCCCAAGATAGGACCACCTAATGTGATGTGTTGTAACTGCTGGTGGAAAAATCGTCAGCAGAGTTTGCCATGCCATGGTTAGGAGGATGCGGGTTTTCACTGACAAAGCAGGCTTTGAAAATTGAAAACAGCAGCTAAAATTTATTTAGCATTTATTAGCATAAAAGCCCTCAGAATCTGTTTGTAAGTTGGCTCTCTGAGATATACAGAGAGTCACACACATGCCAGGAGCCTGATGATTTTGCAGGACACGGCATGAGAAACCATAACTCACTCAAGCTGTGCTGCTGTGATGAGAGGCTGCTGTCTCCAGAGGGCAAGCCTCCTCCCATCCTTCTAAACACAGGTGCCTAGCACAGGTCTGGCTTGGTGTCTGCAAAGCCTGGCTGACCAGGGGAAGAGCCTCAACTCGGTCCTGAAGGCTGTAATTGTAGCAAAAAATCACTGTGAGTCAAGCCCATGATTCACCTGGCCTCAGCTGCAGCTGCTGCCCTGGGGAGCAGGGCTGACTGCCTCCTTGGGCAGACTGTGGCACGAGGTTGCAGCCACCTCACCCACTCTTGCAATATGGGAGATAGGCATCTGCTCTGGCCCGCACAAGGGTGAGACAGGCTTCTCAGAGGCCCAGGAGTAGCTTCTTCTTTTGGTTGTTAGAATGGGCCACCAGTCTACAAACCATCCACGCCTCTCTCACCTCTAGCTGCTGGGCTGTGGGCCACACTCCCATACAGCATTTTCATCTCTTAGAATAACAGATTCGTAGAATTGCTTAGCTTGGAAAAGACCTCTAAGATCATTGAGTTCAACAGGTAACCCAGCACTGCCAAGTCCACCAGAGAACCATGTCCCCAAGTACCACATTTACATATATTTTAATTATTTCCAAGTATAATGACTCAACTACTTCCCAGGAAAGCCTGTTCCAATGCTTAACCAGCCTTTCTGTGAATAAATTTTTCCTAATATCCAATCTAAATCTCCCCTGGTGCAGCTTGAGGTTGGAGAAGAGATTGATGCCCAACTTGCTACAATCTTCTGTCCTCCTGGGTGTTTCCTCCGTATTACAACCACAAGGAGAAATGCTAAAAGCCTTGGCTTTGATGATGAGTAACAGACATGGGCCATGGTTGAGCAAAGCTCCATGGTTGAGATCCCTCACCTCACACTCATCATCCTTTGGAAGTCATGAAGATTTGTGTACGGAATCTGACCTAGGCAGCTTTGGCTGAAAGGGTTTATGGAAGATCCTATAACAGTGAGCTCTGCAATATGTCCTTAATTGTAATAATTAACCAGATTACAGATGATCCTAGGCTTGTGTCTGCACAAATGGCAGGTGCATTGAGGACAGCTAAAATACTAAAACTACATGAGCAAGGCACACTTTGGATGGTCAGTGTGTGGGTCAGCACAGCTGTGAGAAGGAGAAGAGTCCTCAAGAAAAGAACGATATTATAAATTTCTTTTTGTTAGCTTTTGCTAAAAAGTAACATAAAAGGGCAGTGCTGAAATTGGTGAGCTGATGCTGTGAGTGTGGCTTAGGAAAGACCCTTGGCCTGTTTTGTGGCAGGATGTCCTACCACAGAAAGGAACAGATACTCTGCTGTTCAGCGCTACGTTTCCTAGCCAGCAAGTCAGGATAGGAGGGGGAGGTCTTGGGTAAGGGATGACTGACTTGAATCTCTGCTTTTGATGAGGATTTTACCTCAATTTGCTATGTTTCAGAAAGAGTCCCTCTGGTCCCATCCAGATGGCAGGCTCAGGTTCTGCAGCTATGCCCTCCCGAGGTGCTTCAGCCGCAAGCTGTACAAGATGTGTGGAAACAACTACAAACAAAAGCAACTTGCTCTTATGTTCTCTCTTTCCTGCCCATTTGCAATTTTGATTGGATGACAGTGCCTAGAGAAATCAACTCAGCCTCTGTGAGGGATGGTAAGCCTCAGAATAGGGCATAAAACCAGCTGATATTTTAAGAGAGATGATTAAAATAGACATCTGCAGGGCTCAAAGAGTACAGCTGCTAAATGCAGCTTTGAGAGTTGAATCAGCAGATTCAGGTACAGCGCTGTCCCAATGCATTTCAGCTCTCCATGTTATTTTGGTGCACACATCCTAATGTACATTGAGATGTTGTACCAGGCCTCACATAAATTACACTATTGAATGCAGCATGGTGCTCCTTTTAAATGTAGTCTGAAATGTCACATGGGTCTGCTGTGCTTTACTTTCACATTTCAGAGAAGCCAAAGACATGTAGTGCATCCCAGAGTATCCTTTCTCTGTCTCCCCAGCCCTCTTCAAAGGAGACCCCTATCTTGCCATGGTGCAAGAGTTTAAATCTTACTGAACTGTAATTGTCAAGAGGGGAAGAATTCAAATATTTGAAACCTGATCGGAAGTGTTAAGGGAAAGAAGCCCATGAAGGGATGTTTGGCAGGAAGGTTCCTTTCATATTTCTAGATTCTTGCACTGTGAAAGAAGGGAAGACCCCTCAGTAATGTTCAGGACCAGATAGAGCATCCACAGATGCATCTACAGAGAGATAAATCCTATGGATTACCCCAACATTCTTGACAGAAGAGAGGATAATTGCTTCTAATTCCTTTGGAGAGCTGCAGTGTGTTTATCCTGGGTATTCCCTAGGAGCACTCATGTTGGGGATGTGGTGTAACACTGTGTGGAAGTGCTAGGACTTCCATCCCTTTGCTCTTTGTCCTGCCTGGACTGGTTGTGGTGGCAGGTTAAAGGGGGACTTAAAACACAGTAATGTCTCCCCATAGAATTGCCTCCCTAGTCCATTATCCAGGAGGAAATCCCTCCCCTGAGAGCCTCGTGCTTTGACCTGCATTGTGAGAAGGTAAATTACGCTGCTGTAAGGAACCATCTTGATAAGCTGGCTCAAAGAAGCCGAGCGTGTGCTTTGCAAGCCATGCTATTAGCCTTCCTTTTACAGTGGAGCTGACTCCTGGGGTTGGGCCTGTCTAAAATAGGTAGTTATTTAACGCACTAGAAAGTGATTGTCCTAGAATTAAAGTAATTTCAGGTTGTACAGTTGCTGACCTCAGCCTGGACACTTGAGGGGCAACTGTCTGCCTGTGGGCTGGCTGAAGAATTGTCCTATGGACACAGCTGAACCCATTTTTAACCACCCACAATGTGTGTTGCTCACAGCAGAGCCACAGCAGCTGCAGGGACTGGGAAGCCTTCCTGTTTTTTTCATTCCTAGGGGAAAAGCCATGCAGCAGTGACAACCAGCAAGTTCCTGGGCTGGGTAGTCAGAAGCTAAGCCCAGAATGCCTGTTGCCACCAGGTGCCTTTTGTCTCCTCGAGGGCATCACAATTCTTTGTTGACATTTTGGGTTGCATTCTGGCCTCTCTAATATCTGGCTTCTTTAATTCTGGCCTGCTAAGAACTTGTGGGAATTCAGAATTTCCTCTTCAAACAGTCTGCACTTTGGACCTGGACTGTCTGGTGTCAGCTTTGTCCTGGAGACCTGTGCCCAGCGGGTGGCTGCTCCCATGGTTTGCTGGCTCCCTTGGATATAAGTGCCTGGGACAGGGACACCAGCCCCTTGTAGGGGCCAAACCAGTGGGCACCAGTGTGAAATGGGAGTGTAGCAAAAGGATCACCAATGGGTGGGAAACCCAGGGGCTTGCACTCAGTAGAAGCACTTCCATAAGGTGTCATGTTCCTGGGAGATGTATCACTGCAGCCATGCACAGCTTGGCTTTCTGTGCCATGTGCTAGAAGCAGCCTCTTCCCATCCTTCTGTCAGCTTTTGAATGTTCACATTTGATATGCTGTCTTGAGCCTTCATTTCCCTGCCTTATTTTTGAATTCTTTCTGGATTTTTTTGTTTGAAGTTTTCTGTTACGGCTTCAGCTACACAGGCTTCAAGGCCCTGTTGACCTGCTATAATAAATTCCCATTTTCCCTCCCACCTTATTTTTACCACTTTTAGGATCTCTTGCCTTTAGCCCAGTGAGTATTAACTGGAAATCTTGATATAATTGTGCTTATTTCTGTAAACAATTTTGAACAAAAGGGAATGGTATCCAGTGTTGTAGTTTTAGCAGAACATGGATTTCTAAATATTTACTAAATTAGCAAACTAACCAAAAAAGAAAAAAACTCCCCAAGAGAGGCTGGCAGCACTATCAGCTAGTGCTAAGTGTTTTGCTGGAGCAAATGCACTCCATGTCCTTGGGGATATTTACTGTCTGCAACAGGATCTGACAAATGGTGACATCAGAGGAATCCCCGTTTTATATCACTTGGTGCCAAAAACACCAACTCAAGGGCAAGGCTGGGATCATGCTGCTCCAGAAGTGTGGTTTTGTTGCAGAGAGCATTCTACAAGTGCTAACTGACGTTACTTCGTGCCTCCAAAATTCGCCCTTCTTTGCAGAGTGTGGGCTGGCTCCTGCTTGGCATTGTTGAGCTGGGAAGACAAAGGAAGCCACAGGCTTCCTCTCTGAAATCCTTATTATTATCCCAAATTATTACCATCTACACCTGAAATTTTGTGTAAAATTGAAAACTACGAGCTCACAATTACTGAAATCACAGAGGAAAAAGAAATTCCCAGGACTGAAAGTGAAACATCAAATAATGGTAAATCCAGCCTAAAACAAAAGTCAATTTTATAGCAATCCAAAGGGAAACACAGTGACACAGTTTGGCCAAAGTGAGGTAATTAATCAGCAGCATGGATGGAAACTATAGGGGAAAGCTAATGCTGTGCAAACACAGCCGACCCACTCCCTTCCTTCTTCATGATTCCCTAAAAGGAGCATCCAGCCAGCCACATGCTAGGGCTCTCCAGTGGAAGACAAGGCTCAGGATCATGGCTCGTGGTGGGAGCTGGCTGTTCCTTGAAGCTTCTGTTGTACTGTGCCAGGGGAGAAAGGAGGTCACTCCTTCCTTCCGACTGATTTAGAAGACACCTTATCTTAGGGATTATTTCTTGAAGAAAAAATTCATTGGAGATTTTGGCCTCTGAAGTGAACTCTGTGTCTGCCTACTCCCATCAGTGGGTGATGGTATCAGTTTCATAATAGTATTATGTGGCATTGTGACATACTGGGATAAATCTGACTATGATTTGCCACTTACAGAGCATCCAATATTCAAAGATATTTTGCCCTTGTTGTCTCTGTTTAGTTGCAGTTACTATCATAAAAAAACCCCAAAGCCCCACAACAACAACAAAACAGGAGCAAAATCTGCTTTACAAAGGAGAGCTGTAGGAGTAACAGTCTTGTTCCCTGAAAATCTGTGACCATCTCAGGGCAAATTGGCTCATGTCAGAATCTTGTGATAGAATGCACTGGGAAATTTTGCAGAGTGAATCTAGCTTTGGTCCTTGGATACATCTTGTGTCCTGGCTCTAGCCTCACTCCTGTACTAGGCTGCCAGGACTTGGTTTCTTGAGTGTATGGACAAGGGTTGGTGACTTTGTAGATTGCTTGGGACAGTGACCTTGGAGAAATGTTGTAGTAGCAAAGCATGAGGGATGTGTACAGGGATGTGTACACAATACAGTCATTAGCAACAAAACCTGATCAAGGTCTACAATCTGTACAGGGAGAGGATATTTAATTTCCTCACTTGCCACCTTTATTCCATTTCATCAGGTGTCTGTGGTTTTGATCACAGTCATGCTTGGAAAACATAGGAAAATATGGCTATGTGGTTTAACTGGATTAATGTTGTCCCTTGAGAAATAACCACTGAAAAGTCAGCCTCGGTGATGGTGGCTGCAGTCTCAATCCAGCCTGGATTAGTCAGTCCTTACCTATCCCCAGCACACCCCAAACCTGCAGAGACAACCCATGTATCTGTTTCTGAGACTCATATTTCCTCTGAACAACTATTCCTGTGTCAGTGAAGTCAACCTGGAAATTATGCTCCTCAATGCTCCTGCTATTCCCCTCTTGTCTTTATTACTTCTTTTTTTTTCCAGGAGCTGAGCTTACCAGTGACCTAAAATGAACTTCACCTACAGCAAGATCTCACTTCCTCATCAACAGCAACCAGCACCATGACATCCTGACAAATCCTGCAGACAGACTCTCCTGCTGGGGACAGCCCCTGCTCTCTCACTGGCTGCATCACAGCTCTTTTCTGCTGAGAGAAAACGCAAAGCTGCCAGCAGAACCCAGATTTAAAGCAGAGGTGCCAAGAGATAGAGTGCTATGGGGAGGAAAATGAAATATTGCTTGCCTCTGCCTTTGCACAGCTGCTGTTTTCTAGGATGTGTTGACTTAGGAAAGTCTTTCTTTGTGTAGTCCTCTTTCAGATGTTGCTTAAGTGCAAATATGGGCTGTTAGTTCAAATTTAGTAACAATCAGGATTGATGGAAAATCTCATAGTAGGATGTGACAAAGAAATTCAATTACATACATACACTTGATTTCTATGCTAATAAGACTTACAGTAGTGCTGAAGAAACTGCATTCTTGGCTACAGTGGCAGCTGGGTTTTGTCACTGAATACTGTGTTGGCAGCATACTAATGACTCATTTCTGACTGCCGACAGCTTCTCAAGTGACTTTGTGCAGTGATTTAAAGCCTGGTGCCAAGCGGGCAGGAGCCATTGCGCCAGTCCTGGGACCTCTTTGAAGTCGTGGAAATTATGCTGGGGAGTGCAGCAGGGTCAGGCTTTGGGTTAGCAAGCACTGCAATCAACTTCAGCATGGCTGGGGTCAGGCAGATAACCTGAATTTGCTTTTTTACCTGAGAGACAGGTGGTGTGAATAGACTGCATTTGTGCTGGCAGCTGGCTTGAAAATTGTGCAAGTTTTGGAGGTGGGGTTTGGAGCAGGAAAGGGGAAATTAAGTTACAAATAGTGAATTTGCCTGCAAATTTCAGAGAACATCTCTTCGTTCCAAGATGACATGAAGATGGTGGTGTGGGCAGCCTCCCCATCTTGCCCTTCATCCAGTGTACAAGGAGTGTGCAAGTGTGGTAAGGTGACAGTGAGGTGGTAGTAATCACTTAAATGTTACTTGTGCTCAGGGAGTTGGTATTTGTATAGGGGCTGGAGGGAAGGCAAGTGGCAACTGCAGCTTGGTTGGATTTTCCCTGCTGGCCAAGTCCCAGGCGGAATTACGACAATGCCTCCATCCTTTTAACACTCACAGTTGAAAACTGCATATTCTCATCCTCTACAGGACAAAATGGAGCCCTGATATAAGTAAGTGCAACTCCCTGTAAGCCAGCTTGCACCTCAAAGGGATGGCAACATGAGACTGGAGCAAGATGTTCCAGTCAAATGTGAGTGTGCTTTTTATTTAAAGGTTAATTAATACACCATCCTAAGTCTGTGCCCAGCTGCCTTGGTGATACAGAGCAGCAGTAACAAAATGAGGCCAGCACCACTTGCAATTCTGAGTAGTGTGTGGTTTGAAGGATATTCCTCCATATCCTGTTCTTGGAATATTCCTTGTACATCTCTTTTAAAGGGAAGAAAATTCCAGGTGTAAATGTCTGTGAAGGAGTGGGCAGCTCTTGTTCTCTTACACTCTCAAAAAGAATTGGATTTTGGGTCCCAGAAACTGAGAGTTTGGTAATAATGGGAACTTTGATGGTTTTTTTAATACCGTACCATGGGTATTCATCTTGCTTGAGGACCCAAGAAAAAACTCCAAAACATATTTATTTCCCACAGGTACATATACCAAGTAATTTATTCAAAAGTTGGACAGTTTTTTCCCATGGTACATTGGAGGCTTACTGCTAATTATTGCGTTTGATTCTCACCTGACATAAAAACAGCAACCTGGTGACTCTTAGGGCTGAGCTGCTGCAAACTGGTGGGCACCTTGGCCCAGTGGGATCTGTGCCTGAGATACAGATTGTTTGCATGGTTTGTCTTGCATTGGTTCCTGAGCACTGAGTGCTGAGACTGGATCTCACCTGCGCCGTGCATGGCTAAGGTAAACCATGTGTTGGTGTAGAAGACAGAAGCATGGTGGCATGCAGTTTGTGAGGTGTCTGTGACATGATGTGTGTCTCTGGAAGTCTCTCACCCTGACAGCGCAGCCCTGGCCCGCCAATGCACCCCTGCATGGCAGCAAAGAGAGATGCCTGGCTCTCAGAGGGTGCAGGTGGCCTTGTGAGAGCCCTGCTCTCCGTGGGGGCCTCAGAGTATCCCCACTCCAGCAGAAGCTGGGGCACAGCAGTTTTGGAGGGAGCGTTGGCACAGATCAAAGCTGTGCCTGGGAGCACCCTCTGCCTCCCTGGGGCTGCGGCAGCGCTGCTCAGGAGAAAGCATGGCACTCGTGTGCCAGCAAACAGGCTTTTGTTCCCCAAAGCAAATAACCTTATCTGGGGGAAACTCTTTCATACACTTATTTGAATCGAATAGGAAGTCTGTGGTGTTTAACTTTGCTATTAAAATGAGCACTTGGCTGATTTTGCAGATGCTCAATGCATCAGTGAAAACTGGAAAGTTAAATTTTTTAAAAAAGAAATTTTCCACTAGGTTCAAGCTGTTCCATTATATTTACCTACTTGTAATTATGTGTACTTACATTGTGCTCCCTCTCTATATACACTTATAATTATATTGCTGTGTGTATATCTGTATATACACACATACTGAGCTACTTATTCTTCCTGGTAGACAGACCTGCAGTATTTACTGCCTTACATTAAAGCTAGTCACACAGGAAATCTGTAGGCACAGAACATCTCTACAGGTTCATCACTCATGCTGAGAAAGGAAACAAAGGGGAAAGGAGAAAGCAAAAGGAAGGAAAAAAAAAAAAAAACCAAACAGAAATTTCTGCATTAAATTCGTTGTCTTTGACAAAAAGTGCCAGTGCTGTGAGGGGAGAGCCAAGGCTTTGGCTCAGAGCAGATAACCAAGTTGAGGAGGCAAGGTAAGTGCAGTGCTACAGCAAGAATTGGATCCCCTAGAGCCACAGGGGTGCCTCCAGGGGAGACATGGGGGAAAGGGAAATAAATTTCACATGTTGGAGAGGGGGAATTTCCAAAGAATGGTTTTCCTTCTCCTCACGCCTGCAGAAAGGTGTCTTTGTACCTTCCCCTGCTCATGCCATAGGCTAAAACTTACCACTGAAGCCACAGAAGATGGAGTCAGAGGTGTTGGTGATTTGTATAGCTTGAAAAGTGTGGTGGGGATCTTTAAGGACTAAAATTAACCCAGAGAATAACAGAAGCTTCATGGGGTTTTTTAATTCCTGGGAATTTCCCAGCAGATGCTTTCGAATTTTGCCTTCATTAGCTTGCAACACTCATTTTCCACTAACCAGAGTCAGAATTGTTGCAGAATGAGTAGAGGCTCAGAAAGCCAGTCCCACTGGTCCATGTTTGTGGTATTTTTACATCTCACTAGAATGCAAAAACGCCTTCTCTTCCGGTTTTTCTCTACAGAAAGCTTTGGGAGTGATTATAATCCAACAGCAATTGCTCTTCCTTCTCCAACACATCTGGAGATCAGTCATGCCCTCTGAGCACCTGTATTCCACAAAAACAGCAATAAAATCATGGCATCTCAATCTGAACATCAGTATTTTAGGGCAGGGCTGGTTTGCTCAATGGTTCTGTTCTGTTGTAAACTGCTGATGGCTGTGCCAGATAAACCCATCAGACATTAAATATTTAATTTTGAGTGTCTGTGTGGAGCTGATTTTTCATTCCAAACTTGCTGCCAAAGTAGTTCCACTGTTTTCAAAAATGGAGTCAGTGAAGAATGTATTATTTTACCTGTGTTAAGACATCCTGGCAGAATTGTGTACTTGTGCAGGTAAGGCTCATGCAAACACTAAACATGCCTCACCAAAACACCCAGGCAGTCACACTGCTGTCTGGCACTTCAGGGTCCTTTTTACTGCTGGCAAATGCCAGAGGAGTCCAGGTATGTGCCAGCATGAAGCATCTCATCCCAGCTCTGTGCAGAGTGATTATCTCAAATGCTGCTGCTGCCAGCTCTCCTGTTGGTTCAAGTGGCAGAGGTCCCTTCTTCTGAGCTCTCAACTCCCCCTTGGAATGTGTTCCTGGAACCACACACAGCACAATTTGTGTCCTGGGGACCTAGATTCCTGTTTTTTGACCCCAGAAAATGCCAAGTGGTTGTGTTTTAAGAGTGCCAGGCTTGCAAAGCCAGAGTAGCCTTGCTGCAGTCCCCTCTGACACACTGATGGAGCCTTTAATTACATGGCCAGGCAGTGTTTTCCCCCCACAGAACTCCTGTGTCTTCCAGGGCTTGGGATGGCTGGTGCTTTTCTAATGAGCATCTGTTCAATATTTGGTTTTCTCCTCCTTTCGCTGCGTGTGGTTCTAGGGACCATTATTCAAACCCTGCTCTGAATACAGAATTATTAATTTGTTTGTAAGCTCTTCTTTTCTCAGTGCTCCTTGCTTAACACCTCTGTGCCTCACAAATGTAATTTTGCAAGTCTCAGGTGACAGGAGAGAAAGGAGAAATGAGTAAGGCAGAAGAAGGCATTCCACTGAAGTGAGGGGATTTTATTTCAGATGCATGCCTTGCAAAGTAAATGAACAAATAAATTTAACATTTAGCTGTTGATTAAATGAGAAGAGGAGGGACAGCATGCAGCAGGGTCCACGTGCTGGCAGCAGGAGGGCTGCACACAGCTGCAGTGCTGGTGGGTGAGCAGGGCTCCACAGCCCTGCCCTTCCTGCTGCAAGGCAATGATGGGTGGTTTCCAGCTCCCTTTACCTGCTCTCTTCCACTCATAAACCTGGCATACTTTAGCCAATTCCAAATCTTCACAAGGCTGAGAAGGAAGGGGGTGACAACTGTAATACATTCAGTAACTTATGGCTGCCCTTTCAGTGCATAAATGCTAATAAAGTCAATGGTACTTGGAGGAGTGTGCTGGAAAAACTTGAATTAGTCTGTTCAAAACAGGCTGTCTAACCTAATCTACCCATTGTCACCAAGTTTAAAAATTAACAAATTCTCACAGTTCCCAAAACTGAACTGGAAGCAGTTTGGTTTTGTTTTGGCTAAGGTCCAAGGACTGTTTGAAGGGTGGAGCTGCAGAGAGTGATGCTGACAGACTCCAGGTGACTGCTGTGCCAATTAACCTCCTGAAGGTAGATCAGGTCACCAGCAGTAGCTGGCAGTCACTGATTATGATTTAGCTCTGGTTTTCAGAATATCTTCAGACAAAGCAAATACACAGATTCAAGCAAGTCTGCAGCAGGAGGCTGCAGACACACAGGTCTTCATACACTCACTCTCTTGTTCATCGTGGATAAGATTTGCCTTCAGGAATCCCAGGCTCCTGAAAGCACAGGAAAGACTTATCTTGGTGGAGGAATATCAGGACACGGAACATTTAAACTAACTGGACATACAGAAGCCTGTGGAACCTGACAGATGAAGCCAGAGCTGTCATTATGAGGCCACTCTTAGTTGTCTTTGGAGAGTCACATCGTTTGGGAGAGGTTACTGGGAAACAAAGTAAAGCAGATGTCCTGCTTTCTTCAAGGAGGGCAAGAAGGTGGATGCAGGGAATTACAAGCCAGTCAGCCTCGCCTTGATCCCTGGGACAGTGATGCAGCAATCACTCTGGGAACCACTTCTAAATGTGTGGAGGATGAGAAGGTGGCTGGGAGCAATGAGTATGGATTTATGAAGTGAAAATCATGTCTGACCATCCCAGCAGCCTTCTGCAGTGCACTGACGGGCTTTGTGCTTGAGCAGAGAGCAGTACATTGTTTATCTTGATTTTAGCAAAGCTTTCAACATTACCTTCAGTGATGAAGTACAGGCTACATAAAAGGATGAAGGGGTGGGACTAGACCGTGTGCAGAGGCTAGCTCCAGCTTCAACTGTTCCATTATTCCAAAGAAGGAGCAGGCTTTACTCTTCCAGCTTAGTAGAAGTGATTACATTTGCTTTTCAGCAAGTGTGTTCTGAGTGCATCCAGGGCAGTTGGATGAGTTGTCTCAGGTGTCATTTTGCTCTGAGAAGAGACTTCTGCCCTTGATGAAAATGATGATAAAACCTTAAGTGAAAATGAGAGTGGATAACACCATGGCTCACTAGCAGAGCAGTCTTCTCCTTTCAGGTCTGTTATCTTCTCTGATGAGCCAGAGTGGTATTTGGATGAGAGCACCCTCCAGCCAGCTCCCTTAGGAGCCAGCACAGCACAAAGCTGCTTGTAGCTGTGTGCTTCTTGGTGAACACTGATGGGCTACACCCAGCCTGGGTGTCCCTTCATGGGACATGCAGTACCCCAGGTTGTTGTAGGCACACACTTTGTGGTGAGTGGGGCTGGGGCTGAGCCTTGTCCCCAGCGGGCTGCAGCTGTGCAGAACAGGTGAGCAGCATTGGAGGCAATGAGACAGGGAGTGCCCAGGTGCGCTGACTGATCACCAAAGGGAACAGAGGGCACACAGGTGCAATGTATGTAAGATGAAAAGCTGCAGATGCTTGAAGCCTTCTGTGGTGGTGGTTGTGCCTCTGCCATTGTCCTGCAGCAGGTGAGTTCAGGAGAGTTGTTTGTCTGGCCCAGGGGAGGCTGAGGGGCTCCTGCACCCAGCAGAGGGTGAAAGGCACCAGTACATCCACCCACGACATGGGCTGCAGCAGCTGGGGAGCTGCTTGCTCCAGGCATCTTCCCCTGGGACTGAATTTTACTCACAATTCATAAAGTTGAGAAGCACAAGGTGAGATTAGAAAATTGCTGCAGGGAATTGGAAAGCCCAGCTGGAGCTGGGAGCGAAGGTCTGACCGGATATCGGCACCCGGCAGCGAGCCTTGGCTTTATTCCCCAGCACTGACAGACAGAGAGATGTGAGCAGGAGCTTCACAGGATGATGGTTACTATGGCTACCCCCACACTGTCCATCCTGGCATCCATCTGCTTGGCTCCCAGCACTGCAGAGATAGACTGCTGCTTTTGAAAGCTGATGATAATTTATCCTTGCTGGCTGGACAGCGATGACACCCTCCTCCAAGATCAATTTTGCCCAGCATTTTTTTAAGCTATGAAAACTGTTCTAATAGCAAAGTCATATTGACAAAGAGGGTGTTGTTTCCTTTCAATAGTTGTGTTATTGTTCCCAAATAAGGAGTGCAGTGATAATGGAGAGGTACCACTATGTCCCCAGCACACTGAAACACCCACTATCTTCAGTGGGAATTTAACCCTTCAGATTTACTTTGGGGATTGTGTACCCCAGCCAGCATGTTGTGGTAGTTGGCACATTCAGAGAGCAGGGAGTGGAAGTTGGAAATGCAGAAACTGCTGTCCCTTCTTGTTTGCTCATGAGCCTTTAGGATGACCACATACACAAATTGTGGGATAAACATATAGATATTGTGTCACAGACTGGGTAAGAGTGAGGTACTTGCTGCTCTGAATACAGCTGTTTGGGGGCTTTGCTGGCAGAATTAATGCAAGGGGGAAAGTGCCACATATTGTGAATGACAATATCAAGCACTGATTTTGCAATAAGCTTTTTAGAAGAGCTGTGCCTGGAAAATTTTTTAAAAATGTTTGTTTAAATTTAACAAATCAAAGATTAATTTCTTCCTCAGAAAGAGGATCAAATAGAATTTTCATTTATTTCCACTGCAACAATCCTCTGAGTGAATATGGTCTTTCCTTTAGCAACTGGCCTAGGATGACAAAAATTCTACCAAATATCAATTCACTTGCTGTTGCAGTTTCTTAGTCCTCATCGTTCATGACTACTGTGATGGTCCCATGAAATGTTTTATATGGGTATTCCTCTTTGGAAAAGTCCTGCAAAAGCAGAACTCCTGATAGACTCACAGCTGACATTGGTGAACTACAAGGGACTAGGTTGTGCTGTGCAGGTAAATATGAAAAGCACAAACTTAGGTACAGTGCAGGTTGATTTTGTGCATATTGTATACATCCTTTTGAGGTGGCTGCCTTGAATGCAGAGTGTGGTTTTGTTTACTTCTTGGACTGCCACTGGCATCAAACACAGTGGTGGCTTCCTCCTCCTGTGTCACTGTGCAAGTAGGGTGTAACGTGCCAGCAAAAAATGATCCTCATCCCAGGCATAGGTGTGTGCATGCATGTGTATCTTTAAAAATACATGTCTATTTCTGCTTGGCAGCATAAATCCATTTAAAAAATCAGCTTCCATGCCTGACCTTTTGTGTAGCAGATGCTGGGCTGCAGGAGGTATTGGCTTTCTAGGAGAGGGTGGATTTGTGTTTATAATCTTGCAGCCTTAGTCTGATTGTTTAGGGATGCTGAAGAGCAAGATGAATGGTGTGCCCTACTGACATCCCACTCTCCATATTCCAGCTTGCCTGTTGGCTTGGTGAATATATATAAGGGGGTTAGAATACATTAACATTATTTTCAGATGTCTGACTTTTGGAAAATTGTTTGTTTCAGTTTGCCAGATGGCTGAGGAAAGAGCAGTTTGTGCTTTGTGCTAAATGTTTGTGTGAGAATCTGAGGAAGCAGAGTCCAATTAACATAAAAAGCCATTGTGGTCTTCCAAAATCTGGGAATGAAAAGTCAGTGAAACAGAAGGAGCCATCACCTGCCTAAAATACAATTAATTGCAGCTGTAAATCTGGCCAGCTCAGTGACTGTACTTATCTGAGTGCACAAGCCTCAGATGTGATTAGCCATCAAGAAATGAAGCATCATTCTGGCACTGGTGTTAGGCATCTCAACTCCATCATCTGTATGCCAAAGATTGTATCATACCCTCAGAAAACCCATCTACTCCATGTATCCAACTTCTGCCCTGAAGAGTGATGGAAAAAATCAACAGGAAATGTCATCCTGACTGCAAGTCTGCATCCACTTGAATCTGAATCTAATCTACTCAGGATATAAATGCATGCTTTTGATCTGAAAATGTGGTGCCCTTGACCAAAACTTGTTCCACTCCTATGACCTCCCACAAAAAGTTATTTGTGATAACCAGGAGTAGAATTACTGGAGGCAGGATGTAGGGCTGCAGCCCATGCTCCCTGCACCCTGTGTCTAATCTGAGCTCATGTGGGGATGGGTGGGCTGTGCAAAGGGCTGCTCAAGGAGGACTGTGCACTTTGGCCTTTCTGCTCCCCAAGACTGCCAAGGACACACCTTCTTCCTACTCTGCCTCCTGGAAGTGGATCTGGGGACTGAGCTTTTGCAGAAATCCAGCCTGAGGAGGGGCACTGGGCAGAGGTTTCCTCCAAGGGCAGTGAGATGTTGCCCCATTGTGCTAAGGGGGAGGTGGAGTGGGGCTGTCTCTACAGCTCTGAGAAGAGCATTCCAGATTTACGATTAAAACCAGCTCTGCAATAATGCTTGGCTTTTTAGAGGTGAGAACAATTTTTGCTGTGTCCCCCAAGACTCTTCCTACTGGTTTAGCTCAGAGGATATAAAATCTATTTCAGACTCACTTTCAACAGTACCAGTGCCCCTTTATCCCTTTTTTCCTCCCAAAACATGATGGCTCTTGCCAGCCTTCCTCTGAACACTCACACTCATGTACACACCTCAAGTGACCACAGCTTCACCACAAAGATTTCACTGCAGACACTGTTCTAGGATATCCAAAGCAGACTAGAGTTCTGTTGACCTTTATCATATCTCACAAGCTTTCCCAGATTTTCTGAAACTATGAAGGGAATGTGCTGTACACAGAGGAATTTGAAACAATACAGTTGTCTCATTTTTAAAGGCAGGAAGTGAAAATGCAATTTTAACTCCCCTGCAATTGCCAGTGAAGGTAGGGATCATGTAATAGCATTAGCTGGAATTTAACCACAGTTAATGAAAACATGGGTATGCACTAGGAAAAAAGCGCCATTAGATTTCCAATGACACGAGTAAATAATGTCGGGAATGTTGGACCAGCTGAGATGCAAATGCTTTGGAGCAGTCATTGCATAGATACAGAGGAAAATAAAGGAGAGTTAACCAGGAGAGGGGAATGGGCACTCCCCTGCGTGGGAGTGTGTTGCCCAGTACATTAGAGAAGAACCACACAGGCATTCAGCTCCACATTTAGATCATGGCAGGAACAAGCTCTAGTGAGGAGAAGTCCCTGGCCCCAGAGATGTTTAGAAAAGCCCAAGAAGCACAGTTGCTGAAAAGGATCACCACTGCTTTGCTTTTAATTTGGGCCCTCAGGGCACTGGTTAAATAACTTGCCCAAGGTAATAAATAAGCCTGGAGGGAAGCCCAGCCACTGAAATCCTATCCAAGTTCAGTACAATATCTACTCTTGTTCTGCTGGGATGTGTGAGCTCTGCTCCACTCAGCTCAGCTGCTCCCTGTGCTCTGCCCCAGGCAGTCTGGTGCTTCAGGGAGTGGGTAAAGGAGTAAACTGGGTTTGCTGATTGTGTGTACTTAGCACTGAACACTTTTAGTTACTCTTAAGATCAGCAGAGTGTAGTAAATGTGAGTCATTGAGGCAGTGGGCAGGAAATGTCACTGTGATGTTCAGCATAAAAAGCACAGTAGCTCCCCATGGCACTGCCTGTGGTGTGGTATGGCCAGGGGCACTCCAGCTCCTACGAGGAGCAGCTGAGGGGCAAAAGGAGGCTCAGGGGGAGACCTTATCATACTCTCAGCTGCCTGAAAGGGGTTTGCAGCCAGGTGGGGATCAGTATCTTCTCCAGGGTAACCAGGGATATGAGAAGGAAATGGCCTCATGTTGTACCAGGGGAGGTTTAGATTGGATATTGAGAAAAATTTCTTCACCAAAATGGTTGTCAAGCACTGGAAGAGGCTGCCCAGGGAGGTGGTGGAGTCACCTTCTCTGGAGGTATTAAAAGACATGTAGATGTGGCACTTGGGAACATGGTTTAGTGGTGGACTTGGCAGTGCTGGGTTAACAGTTGGACTTGATCATCTCAGAGGCTTTTTCCAACCTAAATGATTCTATGATTCCATCTTCTATTTCTACAGCCATAACCAAATTTCTCCATTGTTTCTCTTTGCTTGGGTCAGGCTCTTATCTGGGATCAGTTAGTGTAATGTACACAAGCCTTCTTCAGAGCCATAGGGGGCAGAAAAAGTGAAAAAGAGAGCTGCAGTTGCTTCAGAGAAAAAACAATTCCATTGTATCTCAATTCCATTGTATATTTAGATACATTATTTATCGGAATTTTGTTCTTCTTTCTGTGGGGAGCCCCAGTTCATTACCCTTCAGGTGTGTCAGCTGCAGGTTTGGGTCACTCTTTGAGTACCTTTGGGAATGAGTATTGGAAACCTCTGAGACTCAGATTGGCTGTGTTAGTGCTTATATAAATATCAGACCTAACATTGCATCTCAAACAAAAAATCCATAAATGTCTGTAATCCTCCTTGTGCTTAACTGTGTCATTTTCAGGGAAGACAAGAAGGAAAATCAATATCTTTCTAAGTATTCATTTTCTTTATTTCATTTATCCTCTGAAATACAAAATCAATAAAGAAAACACAAGGCAAGGCCTTGGGGAAAAAATAAATAATTTGCATAATTTCTTAGGATGCTGGAAAGACCTGTGTGCCCAAAAGCTGCTGTCTGTAGGTGGAGTAGAATATAGCACACATCCCTCTTGGTTTGAACTCATCACTTCATTCCCTGATATTCCCTTCAGACATGTGATTTATGCCCTTGCACATCACTCTGAAATCTGACATACTCCTTCTTTCCTCTTGTGCAAGTTTTAGTCTCTTCTTTTTGAATAAACATAATATTCCAATTTATAAAAATCAGCTTTAAAATAGGCTTTGGGCCCTGGTTTAAGTATTTCAAGGTCAGATGTTTGATCCCCTTGGAAGCAGAGGGGATTACACATAAGCAGAGACATCTGTTTGTGTGTGAGCAGCCACACCTGGTGTCTTCAGGCTGCCTCATGCCTGGGCCTCTAAGGGCTCCTCAGATCAGCTCCTCCATGGCCTCTCTCATGTTCCAGGCCTTAGTTTTTTCCTAATTTTTTTCTAATTTGAGGCATTCTCAGAGCATATCTGCTGTATTAGGCCTAACACAGAAAACAGCTAGGGATGAGACCTTGCAAATTGCCCATTATATCTGTTAAAGCAGTGTGCTGGGGCTTGTGAAGCCACAGAATTCTGCCCTGTTTGATCCTCATCTGGTTGGCAACCTGTCCTGTGGAAGGCTTAGGTGTAATTTCAAGGGATGTTGTCCTGAATATCATGGGTCTGATCTTTTCTCACTTTACTCACTGCCTTGTGGGTTTCCCAGTGCCTTTCTTCTTCCAGGCCCCATGAGTGCCCCTGCATCGCTGTGGGGAGGGATGCTGCTCAGCCTTTGCTGACTCAGTGCTGATGAGCCTCAGTCACAGGTCTGCAGATGTGCTCCTCTCCCTGCAGGCTCTGGCAGCCTGCAGATGTCACCTGTAAGTGCTTCATCTTGCTGCACATTGTTGGGCCATAGCTCCCATCTTAGGGCTTTGAGCATGCCTGTCTGTGGGGTGGTGGGAAATTGAGAAGTGCAGCACTGTCAGTGCTTAAAATCCCCCATGAGACCTGTCCCTGGAGTTTTCTCACCTTTGGAAAATATCCCCAGCATACAGTATTGTCTCCTCATCTTTCAGTGTCCCACTGGAAGTGACATCTTGCCTCCAACACACTATACTCTACCTGACTGTCTGTAAAACTTCTAATGTGAGGGAACTCTGAATCAGCCTCCTGAAGTGATCATTTTATGCCCTGGAATACAATGAACATGAAGCGCTGTTTGCTTGAGTAGCTGCTACACTTATTAATAGTCTTAAAAACATCCTGGAAATTCTTTTCAGTCCATTCTTAGTACTTGTTGACCTCAAACTGGCAACCACATGAAAAAATGTAGGGAGGGGAAGCACGGATTAATACAAGAAAATAGAAACCACATGGTGAAGGGAGGGAAGATCAACAAGGCAGTCTCTTCCCACCTCTTCTCCTCCTCAGCATTTTTTGGTCAGGGATTACTCTTTTCTAACTGTTAGTCTTTTTATTCCTGTAAAAGGGTGAGTCTGTCCTGTTGCCTTGTCTTTCTCCATGCAACAACGCAGCAGAAATGGAATTTTTGACTGTTATTAATGATTGCCATGTTAATTGGAAGGAAGGCTTCTCTGATCTTTTGTGATGTTCTTAGAGGTCTCATCCCCTCCAGTTTGCATTGTCAGTAGGTTTCAGGGAGATTTTGGGTATGTTGGGATCTTGAAGAACTGGCCTGAACAGAGTAAGTGACACTGAATCTAATCCTGTCAAAAGAGTTTGAAGCATTTTGCTTTATGAAAGCTGCACATTTGTACTATAATTGAATAGTTGATAGCTCAACTAATAAAGATGGGATTTGAAAACAGATTTTTTTCAAACCTCAGCCTATAATTCTTAAATGACTTCCTGTCAAAGCTTTGAAATCCAAAGATTATTATTTGTCAGCTAATAGAAATTGTGTATTAAAAGTCTAATCTCCTATGTTTTGTGTTGTGTGTACTACAGAGCTAACAGGACTACAGAAATATTGCTTTGGAGGCATCACATTTATTGGATCACTTCTAGGAATTTGTTGCCCTGTTGATAAAGAGGATGAAAATGATTATTTTAACATGCATTTAGAATATGTTTTTCTGTCTGGTCAGTAGAGAGGCAGGCACAGCCTTTACCTGGTGCAAAGAGGAACACTTGAGCTCCTCTCACCACTTTATGTGATATTAAGGATTAATTATCCCATACTGGGTAATGATAGAACTCCCCCATCCCCTGTGCAATTCTCACTTCTTTTCACTACTGCTGTCTCTCAGTAGTGAAAGGATCAAGCAAGTGATAGTACTTTTCTCATTCTACTGTGTGGGTGTATCTTTATACAAATGGTGAGGCTCTCATATCAGTTTCTCACAACAGTTCTCTTGCTTGACTGTAGATTTACAAGACTGATACAGGAGGCTGGGAATTTTGATATTGTGCTTTGTTCCTCTCATGTTTAAATAACTAGACATTTGATAGATGGCCTTCTTAACAAAGGTATGACTCTTACAGTCCCAGAATCCTCTTTTGACCTTAATCATCTTCATTTTATCCCTCTGGAGAAGAACAACAAGCACACTCTGCCACCCTTTCCACTTTGTCATCAGCATTTGGCAGTAACACGTGTGTCACCTCTGCACCTGCTTTTGTCGCATTCTATTGGGTGTGCAGTCAGTGCCCTCCTGTACATCCCTGACTTACAGGGAAGCTTTGATGTAATGATGGCATTTGTTTTGTCATGTGACCAAAAGAGGAACCTTCTGGGGTGTTAACTGATCAGTATTGGCAGACTGGTCTTTCTGGAAAAATGTTGCTCTGAGCTCACTGACTTGAAAACAAGGCAATTAAATTGAACAGGTGAAGGCAAAGGTGCCCTTTCAGATTTGTTTCATTATTTTTTTCTGTCATCTAGCTTACTGTTTGCACTATTTTAAGATAAAACATCTTTTTATCTTCCTGTGAGTCCACATTTTATCAGAAAGTATGGTTTCCATGAGAGAGTCAACATGTTGTCCATGTCTTTCTAGTAAACAGAATTCAGACCCCAGGTGATCCCAAGAGCACAAAGTTGGAGCCACAGGTTGAATATGAAGAGGATAGGGAGATGATAGGGATTATTTTGCTCCTTTCTCTGGATTTAGAGCAGAGGAATTTGTACCTGTTAGCTCTGCACACTGTTTAGCTCCCGACCGAAAGCCAAACAAAAAGGAAACAAAGCCTACACAGATACTGAGACATACCCAGCCAGCACTTGCTCCACTTCTGACCTCTGCACCAGCAGCAGCGGCACAGGATGTGAATCTAACCAAGGCAGAGGCAGAAGAACATACAGACTCTTTCCTGAGAATTGGCTTTATATTCCCTAAAACTCCCATTACTGGCCTGAACCACCTGAGCTTGTGCTAGCAACTCCTGACAGATGATTAGAGGATGCATTTTTCTCTTTTTTTCCCAACCATGCTGGATAAACCAAACAGCTCTACTCAGGATCAATTTTCCTTCCTAAAGAGAACTATTTAATGTTTTCTGCTGGATGTTCAGTGCCAGCAACATAGTCCAACTTTTGCCAATATTGTGGGCAGAGGACTTAAGAAATCATCTCAAAAGATTTTGTCTGAGAAAAGCGGAGATGGAAGGGCAGTATCTGACTTTGCATGGGCTTTGAATTGCTGTAGAAGATGTTTCTTTACCTTCTACAGGTCATTGGATCTGACCTTCCCCTGATTGATGGTGACAAGTGTTGCATTTGGGGTCGCCAGATAATTTAATGTAGGAAGAGTTGAGGGCAGTGAGTCTCCAGCCCTTAGATCTGGTTTGCTTTGGATCCAGGCATTCCTATTTCTGAGCAGGCACTTACATGTTTCCCTTAGGTTAGGCTCTCCTGAGGAATACTAAAGGACAATAAATGATTGCAGTTGCACATGGCAGAAGTTTTACAAACCCATACATGGTATAGGCATAGCTGTGAGATGGCCTGTGTTCCCGGAATTTCAAAACTGAAGCTGACAAAGGTCATAGACCTGTAGTTAATTGAGACCTAGAAGTCTCAGTGCCTTCACTAGCTTAGAAAAAATGCTGAAGAGAATTATGCTAAAGGACTAGCCACATAAATTTCTATGTTGCAAAAAATTTGGAAGGATGCATTTGATCCCATCAATTTAATGAAACATTTACAAAACCTCTGAATATCTAAACAATTATCAGTTGCTTCATTTATTTAGACTGCTTGCTTCTACTTCTACAAATAAACTGTTGCTCTCATTCCATTACTCTTCTTGCTACACATGTAAAACTTTCATGCAGCTGGCAGCTCATTTTTGTTGAATCTTGGCTCCCGAGAGACAGATCTGGAACATATTTGCAGGGAGAAATTTGCTGCTTTCACTGGAACTTTCTGAGATCAGAAACTCCTTGAAGGAGACCCCTTAGCACATAAATGCAGTTTGAACAAGGCCACATAAGGGTAAATGAGTAGAGAAAGGGTTGTCTTAGCAGGGACACATATTTTACCTTTTATAAATTTGAAAATAGAAAATATTTTTTATCAGATAGACCACCCCTTTACTTTTTTTTCACAAAAGTGACACAAGTAAACCTAAAGACTGGGAACCAGTAGAATGTCTAAGGATGGCACTGGCCACAAGTGTGACTGATACCACTATATTTGAGGGTTCTATTTCACACCTTTGAGCCCATGATTCTTCAGGCAGGGACCTCCTACCTCAGGCAGGAGTTCTATATCTGGCAGTAAGATTTTGCTCTGTCCTGTTGCATGCTCTGCACTGACAATCAGTATACAATTACCCAGCTTCACAGCTTAAGAAAATATTTTAATTAATTGTGCTGATCACAAAGGACAGGATGCGGGAAATGTGCACGGATTTGCTCATTTATAATGTTCTGCTAAGTCATGACTATTGAAGAAGCAAGTGTTTTTTTAAGTCTGCTCTAGAAATCCAGACTCTTCTTCAGCTTTTTTTCTCCTTTTCATACTTGTTCTAACCACTGAGGGTTTTGGAGGCCAAATGTACAACGCTCAGACTGTGCTGTTACTGAGGACAGTGAACATGAGATAGGCTGTTGAATAATGGAATTCCCTAAAAGTATGTGCTCATCTGAGCAATGTGAGTGGTGTCTAAAATTAGAATAAATATTTGAGATATCAGACCCAATTCAATCATGATAGCAATCTGTCAGATGACCTTGACTTTTGGGAGTAAGCCTGTTTTAAGTGTGTGGCTCTTTGTGGCCTTGTATGGAATTTGGAGCCCCAAAAATTTTGGTCAGGTTTATGACTGTAAAGCATATTTGGAACTATACTTATCTTGCTAATTTCAAAAATTCTTCAAGTGCACAGTTGAGATTGCTGATTTCTGTCTTGTTTTGATTGAGTTGGGTTAGAAGCCCTTGCAGTGGCAATGCCAAATTAATGGTGGCCTTGAGCCAGAGGTCAGCAGTGACCATATGGGCCAGACTGGGAAAAGCACAGCTGGGGCTGGGAATGTACATCTGCCCAGTAACCAAACCATCGCTTCTGCTGCACACCAATGAACTAGAGTTAATTAGGGTGCTGTCATTAGAGACCTCCTAACCTGAGAGGGGAGCCAGCTTGTTTGCGAGCAGATGAGGTCAATGTGGCTTTGACCTGAAATACCTCGCTGGTCATTGGTGTGGTGCACCCAGAGCTGCAGGTTGCCCCTGGGTACGCTGAAATCCCCCAAGGCTGCTTTTACTGTGCCTCCTTTACTCTGGTTGCCTGTTCACAGAGCACTGAAGGCTAGTTTCATGCAATGATTGTTCACAGTTTATGCATAACACTAATTTGCTTTTTCTTCTGGAACTTTTTAGTTTTGCAACCAAAATACTCTTCTCCCTGTAAAATCCATGTGTGGGCTTGAGGCAAAGAATTGATATTCACTCTGCAACTGCTGGTGTTCAATTTAAGCAGGTGTCAGGCAAACTCATCTAAAAAAATTATGAAGCCTAATGGTGTCTTCACTCCTCATTTGTCATTTATGGCATCCCATACAATGAAAAGGCATTGCCAACTACTGACTGTCCTCAGGGACATTCTCCATTTGAAATTGCTGCAGAGGTGACTGAATATTATTTAACCAGACATTTGAGAGCAATAAATAGTGCATTTCAGAGACTGCCAAGAAGATTGATGGGAAAAGATCTTTTTCTCCTTTAGACTGTAAACAAGCAGCAATAAATTAGCTGGATTAATCTCAACAGTAGAAAATAGACTACACTCTATCCACCTGAATATGTGGAATATGCTCTTATATGTGACTGTTCATTGAAAGAATGGGCACATTTAAAAAAAAAAAAGACATGATGTCTATGGAAGAGGCTATCTAGTTCTTCTTAAAGCTAGTAAAGGCAGGAGATGTGCAAAAGATCTGACGTGAAGTAACATCAGATGGTGGCAGAGGGGATCTTAGATTAAGCAACACCTTTAAAAATGACTCATTTCTGACTGTACCAATAATGAAGCTTGAATTAAAAAATACACAAAGCTGGACATGTGGTTACCAGTAAAAGTAATGGCCCAGGGAAATGAGTTAAACCAGTCAACCCAAAGGGGCAACATAATGGACATTTATTGTCACTAATAAAGAATGCAGAAGAAATAACCAAGTGATTTTGTAGATAGTAGGTAATTGGTAAATAGTAGGTTCTTTAAACAGAGAACTGCAGATAAAATAACACACTTCTAGTTTTGCTCATTGGAAAACATTGAAATATGATGAATTAGGTGTTTCGAGTCCATGAGATCTTATAAAAATAATAAGAACTTTAACTTCTTTCTGATGTCTGAGGTCTTTTGTATAGTCCATGTTTTTGTAGGGGGAAGGGGGAAAGAAAGCCAAATCATAAGAAACATCTGAAGCTTCTGATTAAAGACTACAACCTGTAGCTCTGTGTCTGGTGCCTGATCCAGCTGAAGGGAGCGCTCATGACGGCAACCCAGCTTATGCAAAGGACACATAAGATGTCCAAACAGGGATCAGGCAGCACGGGGATCACCATGAACATTGTCAGCTCTGTAAGAGGCAAAAATTTGTGTCCTTGACTCCTCTATCTATAGATATGTATGAATATAGCTGTGTGCTATATATAGATGTATAAATAGCATATATAGATGTGTGCACATAGAGCTGTGCATGCATGGGATAAAGTAGCCTGAAGCACAGCACAGACAAACTGTGAGGCAGTGAGGGCTAGAGATTTGGGGGAAGAAGCAACTGAGAACACTCACAGGAGAAAAAAAGAAAACCACAATTTTTATTAAGCAAGGAGGTGAAAGATCTATTTTACATGTGTAGTGACAACTGTGTTAATAACCTTCGTCTTCACAAGTTTTGAATACTCTCTAATGTTTTAAAAGAAACTTTTGCTGGCTATAAAATTATGGCTAAAACAAAAACCAGGTTAAGTGAAACCCACTGCCTCAGTTGTATGCTAAGCACAGCTGTGTGTCTGCTTCTTTGACCACCCTCTGGAGGAGCCCAGGTCTTCCCCACAATAACTGTATCACTATCAGGTACCACATTTTCCCCATCACCTGGCAGCACCCTGGAGAAGCCCTCTGTGACCTACTCCTGTACGTGGAGCCATCTGGAGTGACCCCCAGCACTTTGGCACTTTCCAGACTTGAGGGAGCAGAAGAGAGACTTGGGTAAATCTGTTTTGTCCTGTGGGACACACAGCCCTTTCCAGTCTCTTCTTTTTCCTTCCAGGAAAGAGCATGCTCCCACGTTAGTCACAGCAGGTATGTCACCAGACCCTTGGAGGACAGCCATTCCTGAGCTGTGACTGCTGTGTCTGGTTTCTGTTCAAAGACATAAACATGAAACCCAAGTCTTTGACTGTGCAGAGCAAAAACGCAGATCCGTGACTCACCAGGGTCACAGGACTTTGTGGCACTGCAGCTCCCTGTGACAGCAGCACATGTGGCCTCCTGCACCCCAAAGGCAGCCCCAAGGTGGGGGCAGAGAAGCAAAGGGGCAGTCAGTGCTGTGGGCTTGCACAGGAGGTGTCACCAGCTGTCCTTAAGGCTCCCAGCACACTCACCCCAGGGAATGGACATGAGGAAGGTTGTATTTGGCTCTCCTTGCAGGACTCACCATAGCCACCTTTGTGTGAGCTCTGGAGCAAGTTGCTGTGGCTGGATGAACATCTTTGGGTGGGTGCACATCTTCTCAGGGCACTCTTTCATTGCACTGCCAGTCACGGCAGGCAACTGCAGGTGTTTATTTTTACTAACGCTGGGTCATCTGGCAAGATGTCTCTCTCCCTTGCCCTTCTCTCTGGCCACGCAGATGCCAGCCAATAAGCAAGATCTGACTTCTTCCTTTCCCTGCAGGTGTTTTGCACTCTGACAGCTGTTTCCCTCAGCAGCCCCTCTTCTCCCAGATCCAATTGCCTGCCTGTGTGCAGCTCCTGTAGCCCAGCCACAGCAAGGACAGCAGTGGCTGCAGCACCAGCAATTGCCCCATTCAGGTCAGAGTGAGTGGGCAGGGCACTGGGTGATGGAGCTGGCACAGGTGTAATGATACTGAACAAAAATCCAATAATCACTGTGGCACAGTTTCCCTCTTCCTCCCCTCACACACACTTAAATCACCCGCAGGGTTCATAATGTGGCCTGACCTGAATGCATTTTCACAGCTTTAGCCCTTGCAAAGTAAGGCTATCACCTCCCCCCTCTCTCACCAGTCACATTTCAAGTCCCTGCAGCACAGCATGGAGACACTGCAGCTGTTCAAACAAACCATTTCTGGAAGTGCTAGCACAAGCAGGCAAGAGGAGAGCAGGATTTGGAAATGGCTGAACCATTTGGCTGCAATTTTCCACTGAATTTCTGTTGGAGGTAGTACCACCCCCTTGTCTTCCAGAATAAAAGATTTCCACAATTACTGCTACAGACTGATAAGAATTAGACAGTTTTTTTATGTATAAAAGAATACAGCAGCCTGCTGTCAGCCCTGACTAAACAGATGAATTACAAGATCTTGCCTAAAGTCATTTATTTATTGTACAGCATTCACAATTCCTGCCCTGCAGAGTTTACAGTCTCAGCTGTCTTTTGTGCCTGTCACAGTGAAGTGCATGGGACTTCTTAGCTTCTAAGTGATATTCAAAAATGGAGTTCCTCAGCAGTCTCAAAATAAAATAAATAATAAGTGAGTAGGAATGCTGATATAAAACTCTGCAATGAACCCCTGTAAATTTTAAGATTGGACTGTGACAATTCTAGCTGATATTGACTGCAGTAATTTTAAAAGTTCATTATAACCAAAACTACAGGCTTATGTTATGTAAATTTTCAGGGTTGGTGACGTTGGTGGTCTGTCCTGTGTTTGTTGTACTTGTGTAATTTGTATAAAGTGGTTGCAAAATGTAATTTTTCCCAATATGATAAAAATTAGCATCCTTTTGAGCCAAGGTGAAATGATCACCTTGAGGTGCATTGCTACAAAGTTTGGCCTGCCATTTATGTGGCCAGTTCAGACAGTATGAAGACATATCAGTAGCTCTGTATTGCTCCAGGGTTCTTCAGAGACTTTGTGTAGTGAATTTAAAATTATCTTTCTCTCCCTTGCAAAGTGATTTTAGACTTCTGTCTGAAAAATGCCCAGATCCACTGGTTCAAAGATAAGACTCATATCTCTTTAAAAGAGACTCGTATCTCTTTTCATTCATCCAGTAATGTTAAATGCTGTACAGGAAGGAAACAGACAGCCTTTATATTGTTAGCAGGCTGCTCCCTGCTCCTCTAGGTTATTTGTTGTTTCTGCATCCGTTTTTCCCCCGCTGCAAAAAAAGTGACTGTGACTCTGATGACAGGTTGTGACACTCAGGGAGATCAGCAGAGTCCTCAGGGTTAGCAGGCAACTTTAATCACTAGAGCAGATGAAAATCAGAATGAAAACATGTTGCTGGGAGTAAAAAAAATATTCAGTTCACGGTGAATGCTGGAGGGGAAAGACAGGATGCCTTAGTATTCTTGGCAGTGATGGCTGCTGTGTTCTGTAGCTCTCTCTTTTTCCAGGTGAGTTGAGCTATGAAGGTCAGCTTTCTGTGCTCTCTGAGTAGAAGAGGTACTTACAGCAAGGCAATTCTAAGTTTTCTAAGTCATTCAATATCTCTTGACACTTTACTTAATAATTGCCTCAGATGACCCAAGGGTGAAGTCACTACCAGCACTGCTACAACAGCTATAATGGCAAACTACTGTCACCTTAACGACTTCATGTACTGCTAAGTTTAATGAAAAATGTGCCACTTCAGTGAGGCCAAAGACACCAGAAAATAGGTTTTGGGAAATAGCAGTATTACCTCAGAAATGTCATCTCCTTGGTGGTTGAAGAAATTAATTTCATAAAGGTGTAAAAATCCTCATAAATGTTTGACAGCTTTATGTAAATGCAATAAACCAAAGGTGTGGGGAGAAGAAATGAAACTCATTTTGCATTTATGAGGTACAACAAAATTATAGTGCAGATGAGGACAAAGTGACTTAGAAATGTTAAACACAAGGTTTAATGTCTAATATGGCAACAGTGGCCCTGCTGAGTATGTGCAGTACTGTGACATTATGGGCACCATGGCTGGGGTAGGTCATAAAGGAGCAGCACACAACTCTCCTTCCTCAAAATCATGTGTTGGAGCTTGTGGACTCAGTCAGGAAAAAATCAGAAAATGAGAAATGTGTGTGAAATCACGTCTGTTACTGTAAGAATTGTGAGTCTAACTCTTGGAAGCTTAACACCAGTAAGAGTCTGTTTACCTCTATTGAAAGCTTTTCTTCCCTAAAGGGTTGCAGTTACAGTGCAGAAAGCTTAGGACCATGGATGCTTTCTGAGAACTGCACATGTCTTGTATTTGGCCTGACTTGACTTTAAATTGCTGGTCAGCTGAAACCTGGCATCCAAGCTCTTCTCATCCTGTTAGAGGTGGATGGACAGAAATCTGTGAGGGGATGCCCTGAGGACCCCTCAGAACATCTGGATAGAGGGCTGGGTGCTGCCCCCATCCTTGGCTGGCTGTCCCTCCCTGTCCCTTCTCCTGCTGCAAGGTCCAGTAGGCCTGTTCATTGCAGGGCACACTGGGGAGAAAAAGAGCCTTCTCTTTAAAATCTCATGATGGTAAAGTAGATAAAGGATGCTGTTCTTGAATAAGCCATGTGGCAAATAGTGTATTATAGTATTAATAGTTTAATTATGCCTGCTAGCATCTTCTCTCCTGATGCTGAGTTTTATCATCCTGTTGACCCTTGAGCACAGGTAATATTCTGACATATATATGCCACACGTGCCTGTGTCTCCTCCTTCAGCACAGAGCTGCTCCAGACAATGCTGCTGGACATCAATTTAGAGCAGGTTTTACTTTTGCCTGCAGTAGATACACATGTACAGAGAAACCCCTGGTGCAGATGCTGCCCTCCTCGTTCTGCACATTTCCATGGCAAACTGGGATGTCTGGCTTGCCTCCCTGCTCTGCTGGCAGGAGGAGCAGGGTAACCCACCATGGGGGGCCTGGACCACGATGCAGGACTGAGCGGATCGCCAGCGCTGCTGCCCCAGCTGCCCACCCTCCTGTGGCACAGGGACAGCAGGGCAGGAGCTGGCTGAGCTGCTGAGGGATCTCAGAGGTGCAGTGCTGCTCTCCGAGCCGTGGCAGCTGGGCAGCCGCTGGGAGGGCAGCCCGGGGGCTGTGCTGGGACTGGCACAGACAGCTGGCACCACAGCTGGGGCTGCCTGCAGGTCACAGCCCTCATCAGCCTGCTCCCAGTACTACAGCTGACCCATCAGCATAGGGCAGTCTGGCCTTTTCCATTTGTTTTTTTCCCTTGGATTCCTGCTGTTGTGCTTTTCCACCATTTCCACCACTGCAAAGCATTTGTGAGAAATAATTTCTGAGAGAAAATCAGAGCTAAGCGGACTAAAGGAAACCAAAGAAAGGGAGCAAAAATTGAGTTGATGCTGGAATATCAGTAGGCATGCCAGATTTTCAGGGAAAGGGCTGGAGACTGCGTTAGACTGACTCATCACGATGTTTGCAACTCCAGGGAGGTTTGCAGCTGGTTGGGTAAGTACGCTGAGCAGAGTAGAAATTGTTGAGTAAAGAAGAAAATAAATCCATGCCAAAGGCGTATGGGCTCTGATAACTTGTTCTGTCCTGAAATTTAGACAAAGGGCTGTTGTGAAGCTGTTTTCTTAATGTCTAGAGCGTACCCTTCAGTAAAGGAAGAAGTGTGAGGCTGCCCAACCATCAGCTAAAGTGACCCTAGCTCCCAAGCCTCTCTGACTGTGACATTGCTGTGAACAGAACTGCCACCATATTCGGAAGCATAAATCCCATCAAGTTTTGCAAAAGGGTTGGGGAAATCCAAACCACAAATACAGGTTGGGCGTGGAATGGATTGAGAGCAGCCCAGAGGAGAAGGACTTGGGGATGTTAGTTGATGAGAAGCTTGGCATGACACAGCAATGTGTGCTCAGATCCCAGAAAGCCAACCGTGTCCTTGCTGTGGGGCGTGGACAGCAGGTTGAGGGAGGTGATTGTCACCTCTGCTTTGGTGAGACCTCAACCAGAGTAGTGTGTCCAGTTCTGGGGCCCTCAACATAAGAACATGGATCTGACTGAGCAAGTCATGAGGAGGCCCACAAAGAAGATCAGAGGGCTGGAGCTCCTCTCCTATGAAGACAAGCTGAGAGAACTGGGGCTGTTCATCCTGGGGAAGAGAAGGCTCCTGGGTCACCTCATTACACATTCCAGTACCTAAAGGGCCCTTACAAGATAAGTGATAGAACAAGGGAGAATGCCTTCACACTCAAGGAGGGTGGGTTTAGGATGGATACTAGGAAGAAATCCTTTACTGTGAGAGTGAACAGATTGCCCAGAGAAGTTGTGGATGACCCTGATCTGGAAGTGTCCAAGGTTAGGCTGAACAGGACTTTGAGCAACTTGATGGAAGGTGTCCCTGCCAGTGGCAGGGGGACTGGAATTATAGGATCTTTAAGATCCATTCCAACCCAAACCATTTTATGATCCCATCAGGAGTCTGAGCTGTGGGTTGGATCTTGGGTGCCTTGAGGTGTTCTGACAGCATGGGATGTTCAGGCAGAGCCTCTTCTTAGCTAACCCTAGCCTAAGAGTTATCATTGTAGAGGATGTTTTAGTCATAGAAACATCTGTGCAGTGAGTGGGGAGTTAAGACTGGGTCAGGGTGGTAGGCCAGCAAAGTTTTGGGTTCTTCTGTTTAATTTAATGAGCTTTCTATTTGAGTGTTGTGCTAGTGTTGTACTGATTTACTGTAGCATTGTATTCAGAGTCAGGCACAGAACTTCCTCTGCGCTACAAAGGAGGCAGGACAATGGATCGGGGCACACGTCTGGTGTGAGTGCTGTGCCCTCAGCCTCCCAGTGCCCTGTACATGGGTGAGGGCCCTGGGGCACAGGGGGGCAGCACAAAGGTGCTGTGCTTTGCTCAGCAGGACACTGGCATGGCTGGGGTGGCTCACCTGTGAGGGGCTGCGCACAGGTCAACCCATCCTCAGCCCAGCCTGACAGATTTTTTTTCCAATTGTTCTTCTTTTTTTTTTTTTGATTCTTGGATTTTATCCAGGTTATCAACTGACCAGGAAACTGTAAACATACCAGACTTTCAGATAATTAAATAATTGCATTTATTTATTGCGTTTCCTTGCAGTTTGCTCTAGCTTCAACTCTGACCTAAAGCAGAAAGCACAAGAGGAATCGCTTGAAGCGAATATGGGTTTCTAGGTCAAACAGACCTTAGGGACGGAAATCACAAGTATGCATCTTATTTGTCCCAGCTGTCGAGGTCAGTGTTTGTTTTTTAGTGACTACTTGTGTCCTGGTAGTTCCAATTAGGCAAGAAGATACTGAAGCACAAGAGGTCCTGAGGAATTTATAGTCTACTTGTGGCTAAGTGCAACAAACTAATGACACAAGCAATAGGAAGGAAGGTGGGAGGAACAGCAGGAATAACAAAACCAGGATTGCGTGGTTATATAGGGAGATATATGTGGGTAGACTGTGGTTCTGAATCACATGCAGAATGGACACTGCTGAAATCCAAAGAGCTGACACAGCACTGCTCACCCTTGTACACCAAGGTTCTTGTGGACAGCAGGGGCAGACACCGAGGGCATGGACCTGGTAACACAGCCCAGGGCAGCTGCAGAAAGCTGGCAGCGATTCCCTTGCTTATAATGATGCTGTGAGAGACCTGGGAAGAAAGGAACTCTTCCAGACCAAATTACAGCATTAAGTATTTTGGGAAGGCCACAGATAATATGAAAGGGAAAAGGAGACCGGCTACCAAATGACCTTTACTTTTTGACTCACAAGACTTTTTTTCCTGTTGCTGTGTTGACCAGTTAATGTCATAAAGTCAACATTGCTTTCGATGTGTTCCAAGATGTTATCAATGCTCTGCACAGTAATTCATTCAGGTGGGTGTAGGTAATAGTCTAGGAACAATCTTATCTAGGCTATGGTCTATAAAATGGCTGCTGCTGATTCATACTGCTCTTGTTTGCCTTACAGTGTTTTGCCAGTGTTTGCCTACATAGCACCTGCCTAAAGATGAAAACTTAATCAAGAAATTTTATATCCCTATGTAATCTCTGATGTCCATGGCAATCTTTTTTATTGAAACACTTACATCCAAGACCCATAGCCAGTCTTGGTCCATCAGGAGGAGCATAAAAAAGAGCACAGCATCAATTCGGAAGAGTTTTGTCATTACAAAAATGACATTTACCATGAAATGATGCAGAGAGATGCACTGTCAAATAAGGAAGAAGCACAGATAGGTCTTTATACAAACCAGTACATTTTTGACTCTTGTTTTTAGAAATGCATGTCACATTTGCTCGTGAGGTTCCTGGAGAAACATTGGCAAGATTTGTTATAACTGCTCTGGCTGGAGAGCCCCTGGGAAGGGGCTGGGACTGGTAGTCCAGAGTTCTTCTCTCCTTTGCTATGTGCCCTTTTGTTCCTTTCTCTTCATTTACCTATCTGAGGGAAACAGACAGATAAATGAAGAGAATAAGAGATTGCTTGTGTAATAGCAATCTCTTGCTAAATTCTGAAGCCCATGTATTGCATTTTCCTCTGTCTGGGCAGAGAGAGAAGTGTGAGGATAGGTGCACATTGTGGGCTGCTCAGATTTAGCCTGCTCCTGTATTTCCGTTCTGGGCTCAGGAGTGGGGAGAAACTGCTTATCTTTTTCTAGCAGGTGTATGGATAATGTTCAAAAGGTGCTTGCATGCTTGACAGATGCTTTCCTTTTCTCATTTGCTTTAACTATTAAAAATAAATAGCAAAATATCAAGGGCCAGAGTGCCTATATACATTTCAAAATTCAAATACAATTTCTTCCTACTTTGATGGCAGTAAAAATAAATTATGAGAAATTCATTTATTTTGCACCTTTAAAATATTTTAGATGTGAACTCAGTTGTTACTTTCTCCCTCTTTAATTTTGTGAAGTCTTGAAGTCAGGCCATCAGAATACCCAGTGCAGCTGTTGCAAAGAAAAAAAAAAAGCTGGGGTAGGGGGTACCATGGCTTTCCTGTGCCACCCCAGCTGGTTAAACTG